>NC_135885.1:116890077-118277905 GCF_964194155.1 Cetorhinus maximus
TACATTGAGGGGAATGGATTGGGAATTCATGCATGCCTGCTATGATTTTACATCAATTTGATAAGAAGTAAAAATGTACATTATTTATAATACGCCTCTAAGAGAAGGAGGCCATCCAATGAAACACTTACACAGGGAAGCTGATTATACCACTGAATGGTAAAATTGGTTTACAGACGAGAAGTAATTCATTTTTTTCTTTGAAGCACCTGAAAAATACTCAATTCCCAAGTGTAAAGCAGATGAAAAGGGGTCAGTGTCCGGTAACACCAGAAATTCCTGGTGCTTCCCCCAGGAGGTGAGAAGCAGTATTGACACACACAGTAGGTGCAAGTAAAGTTCGGTCATGGTTAGATCACACAAGAGCAGAAAGCACAGATCAAAGGGCCAAAAGTGATGATTCCTTTTCTCTTCCAGGAACAGTGGAGCAAAGGTTGATCCTGGAGGACTTCTAGCTCATCTTCAGGTGCCAGCCATGACTGAATAGCACCCTTCCCTCTGAGTGAAAATGTTGGGTATTTAAGTCCATCCCTGGACTTAAATACAAAAATCTAGACTGACACTCCAGTGCAGCACTGAGGGAGTGCTGTATTGTTGGAGGTGCTGTTTTTGGATAAACCAAGGTCTCGTCTGGCATCTCAGGTGGATGTAAAAGAACACAGGATTTTGAAGAACAGCAGGTGAGTTATTCCCAGTGTCCTGGCCAATAATTATCACTCAATCAACATCACAAGAAACAGATTATCTCCTCATTATTACATTGCTATTTCTGGAGCTTGTTTTGTGCAGATTGGCTGTCATGTTTCCGACATTACAACAGTGACGACTCTTCAAAGGTACTCCATTAGCTGTAAGTCACTATGGGACATCCTGTGTTGTGAAAGGTGCTACATAATGCAAGTCTATCTTTTTTTTACTTCAGGCAGAAAGCATTAAAGCTTGTGAACATGGCCATTGTGAAAGACCTCACAAGTCTGGTCCAGAGGCTTTATTTCCAGGTACAAGACTCTAACAAGGGATGGCCCATCATTAAGTCTTATGACCTAAAACTACAAATATGGGTGGGTTCAGGACTAGAGTTCTTGGGTAAAAGCAAAATACTGTGGATGCTGGAAATCTGAAACAAAAACAAAAGTTCCTGGAAAAACTCAGCGGGTCTGGCAGCATCTGTGGAGAGAAAGACAGAGTTAATGTTTCGAGTCCGTATGACTTTTCTTCAGAACTCAGAACTAGAGTTCTTGGGCCTGATTTTAACTCTATGTAAATAAAAAGGTTAAAACTGGATGCAGGTTGATGCTGCTTCATTATTGGTGAATACACCCAACCATCAAGATCTTAGTATCAGTTGCTTGGAATGTATCCAAAATAAAGGGAAGATTAGTTTCATCTTGGCCAATGTAATCTGCACCTAAACAGCCCATTCAGAAAAAAACGGTGTGGATATTCCTGTCTCAACAGATGTGTTGTGGAGAAAATAGGCAGGTAGAATAACATTGATGGCGGCAAGCTGGTGAGAACTGTTGTTAGCCTGCGAATTAGCATTGATAGCATGGATGTAGGTATCTGAACTATTATGCCTGCTCCAGCACTACCTCTTCAATTAGACTTTTCCATTTCAATATAATTTTCATACCCTCTCTCTGTATCTTTTTATATTCTCCTTTGGAATACTTACCATTTAAATAATATTATGGTTTCTGCCTCAACAAGTAACACATGTTTTCTAATAAGCATTCCTGTGAAAAATTCTTCTGAATTTCCCCTTCATTATTCTACTTATACCAATATGATCCCTTGTTACCAATTTGGCATTCAATGGAAATTATTTTTGCTCTCAAAATATTTCTTAATTTTGAAATCGGATTGGACTTCCCATCAAACTTAAAACTTCCAACATTTTCATAACTGTACCTTCTCATTCCAGTTATCATCCTAATGAATGTTTCCATGCAATAGCCTCATAGCTTTTCTACAATGGGGTGCTGAAAACTGTATGCAATACTCCAACTGTGGGCTAATCAAGGTCAAACTCAACTTCACTCCTTTATCTTATTATACATTGCCTCTTATGTATAAAATACAGAATCCTGTTTCCCTTTTTATGATCTTTCCTACCCGTGCTGATCTTCCTGTTCCTCTGCCCCCACGAAGAATCGTATAATTAGGGGAATAACTTCTTTCACTGTTTCAATTTGTACAGGTTTCGTTTCCTTGCACAAACTGTATCTGCCACATATCTCGCAATTAATCTGTCTATGTCCTCTCGCAATCCCATTCAATCCCACTATCCATCCCACTGATGGGAAAGTAAGCTGCGAGGAGGATGCAAAGGAGTTGCAAAAAGATATGGACTGGATAACAGATTGGCGTGAAGGTGGCAGTTGGAGTATAATCTGGGGAAGTATGACATTATCCACTTTAGTAAGAAGAATAGGAAAGCATAATATTTTTTAAAGGTGAGAGACCAGAAAAGGTTGTTAGTTAGAAGGATTTTGAGACCTTTGTGCATGAATTACAGAAAATTAACATGCAGGTACAGCAAGCACTTAGGATTGCAAATGGTATGTCAGCCTTTATTGAAAGGTGATTGCAGTATATGAATAAGAAAGTCTTGCTGCAATTATTATAAGTTTTAGTGAGATCGCGCCTGGAGTATTGTGTACTGTTTTGGTCTCATCTAAGAGTGTAACAAAGGTTCACTAGATTAATTCCTGGAATGTGAGGTGCAATTGAGTAGAATTAGTCTATACTCTCTGGAGTTTAGAGGAATGAGATATAGATGAGGTTGAAATGTATAAAATCTTTAGAGGGCTTGACAGTGTAGAAGCTGAGAGGTTGTTTCCCCTGACTGGGGAGCCTAAAACTAGCTGTCATAGTATCAGGATAAAACCATTTTGGACAGAGTTGAGGAGAAATTTCTCCACATTGTAGATCTTTAGAATTTTCTGCCCTGGGATGTCTGTGGATGTTCATGCAATGAGTATATTGAAGACTGAAATTGATGGATTTTTGAGCACTAAGGGAATCAAGGATTATGAAGATATGGTAGAAAAGTGAAGTTGATGTATAATTTCAGCTGTGATCTTACACGTGGTGGAACGGCCTCAATGGTCGCATGGTCTACTTCTGCTCCTATTTCTTATTCTTCCTCATATTTTGTTATTCCCCCAACTCAGTATCATGAGCAAACTCCTATGTCCAAATCATTTGTACGAATGAATTCTGATATAAATTTCCAGGGCATACTCCAAACACTACAAACCGCATCACACCAATCTCAAAACAAATCAATTTTCCCCTTACTATTTTCTTTCTACCTGCATTCTCCATGTTGCTATATTACCTTTGATAGTATGTGCATTTTCAGAACATGGTTCTCATGTGGTACCTTTTGAGAATCCATATATACAGCAGGACAGATAGGATAGGCAGGAAAGAAAGGGTGCATTTTGACACTAGACAATATTAGATTTTAATTTCTATCGGGGAAGAACGTTAATGGGCTGCTGATTCATGAACACTCACTGCACATTATCGTACAATATCTAAATTCCCTTCAATCTTTTTATATCACTCTTTCTTTAAGTACAGTTGGGGCAGAATTTTCTGGATGGCGGGGGGTGGTGGAGGGCGGCGGAGTAGAAGTGGCGTGGGTGGGCGTGGACCCGATCACCGCTCGTGATTGGGTCCGCCCTGCCACTTAACGTGGGCGGGCCAATTAAGGCCCGCCCAGCATACTTCATGACTCCCATGCGTAGCGGGAGTGGGCGGGTGGTGGCAGGCGTGCTCAGCCTGCTGGGTCCAATGGCAACCTGGCAGCCTATATAAAGGAAGGTCTGGCAGCTTTGTAAAGGCTGCTTGCAATGGCTGGGTGAAGATCTCTGCAGAGGGGCAATGGAGGTTATGTAAGTCCGGAGGGTAGACCATCGGGGCAGGCCAGGCTGAAGGGTTGGCCATCGGGGCAGGCCAGGCTGAAGGGTTGGCCATCGGGGAAGGCCAGGCTGGAGGGTTGGCCATCAGGGAAGGCCAGTCCGGAGGATAGGCCATCGGGGAAGGCCAGTCTGGAGGGTAGGCTATCGGGGCGGGCTAGGCCAGAGGGTAAGACCAGTGTGCCCCTTGTTTCACAGATGACTGCCTTGCTGCTCTCCTTGAGGAGGTGGCAGCATGGTGGGAGGTGCTGGTTCCCCAGGACGTGAGGAGAAGGCCCCCCTACATGATGAAGCGTGCCTGGGAGGAGGTGGCGGAGGTGGTGAGCTCCTGCGACGTGGTGTGGCGCACCTGGATCCAGTGTCGCAAGCGCTTCAATGACTTGTTGCGCTTTGGCAGGGTGAGGACAATGTTGGCATTGGTCAGTTAACCCAGCAGGTTGGCTTTCCCCGCTACTGCCCACCCCACCCCAGCGAGTCTGAGTGTAGTGACTGCATTGAATCATTGACGGCATGTGTCCTTTGCTGGGTGGGCCAGCAGATATTGCACATGCTGAGGTCAGCTGAGAGGGTGGTGAAGAGATGGGGTCTGTGCCCGCAGCATGTGTTACACTGAGATCCACATTCCTGTATTGGGGGCAACCTGGAGGAGCTGCACCTAGGCGCAGTGCTGGAACTGCAGAACATGTCCAAGTCAGGGTGATGACATGCTGAGAGGGGAGCTTCAAGGTGGCGTGGCAACGAACCATCTGCTGCCCTCTGCACTCCACGTGCTTGCGCCTCCTTGCTATGGAAGGATATATCGTGTGGCGCTGAACGTAATGTAGGCAGCATGCACCAAGGGAGGGGTGGGGGGTAGGGAACAGGCCTAGCATCTTTGTGTGAGTGTTCAGCAGCTGCGGGGTGAGGAGGCACTGGAGCCCTGATATGTCCCACTCTGGTTGGAGTGGGCCTTGCGCGAAGAGAGTCCAGGTACAATTTGCACAAATCAATGCTCTTCTCTCCTTTTCAGGAGAAGAATGCTCATAATGCAGCAGAGTGTGTGAGGACTAGTGGCGGCCAGGCGCAGTTAGCCATTCTCAGCCAGTTTGAGCAGGAGGCCCTGGGTTTGGAGAGGCGCCATGCACCCAGGCCCATTGGTGTCAATGAGGCTGGGGTGTCACGGGTAGGTATGTTTGCCCAGCAGTGAGGTCAGCATTGTCCTCCTAACAGCCATAGCAGTGCTGAATGTTAATTGATTTAATTTTGCAACATGGCTTGACCATTGCTTATGGAAAAATGAGCGCATAACGATCCGGGGGACAGGGATGCACTTTGTCATTGTCTTCACATTAACTGATACAATGTCCTACTTCTTCCTTTCAGCATCATCGGAGCAGGGCCAGGAGGAGGAGCAGCAGAGGCCCCCTCTCACACCTGAGGGCCCTGAAGTCTCACCAGCATCACACCATCTCTGCCAGGCAAACACCAGTGCAGATACTAGCACCTTGGTGGGAATTAGAATATCAGCTAGTGTCCCGGGGCACACTGTTGAGGGCACTTCCCAGCCGCTGGAGGTGCTGGCAGAGACAGAGAGTGTCCATAGCACCAGCAGTCGGAGGACTGCAGGGGACCAGACACATGCTCAGTCAGTGCCTGATGATGTGCCTCTGGAGTCGTCCGTGAAGCAGCAGGGGCAGGAAATGCGGAAGTGTCTGGGGGAGATACATGAGGCTATGCTTGGCTTGGTCTCCGTGGTGGAAGAGTCTACACGGACGATCGCCGAAGCAATGAACCACATGTCCGAGCGCCATGCGTCCTCCATGGAGAGAGTGGCAACTCTCATGGAGATCCTCATCCAGGAGACCCATCAGGGCTTTCTGGGGATGCGATCTGGCCAGCAAGCCCTCACATCAGCATTGACCTCAGCTGGTCAGTGGGAGATGGTATGGGCACCAAGTTTCTCAGCTTGATGCCCATCCGTCCACGGTGAGCAGGGAGGTCCAAAGCGACCTCACGTCAGCGCAGCAGCTGCCTGTCGTCTCTGCGGGCACCTCTCAGGGCACTCCAGATGAGGGCGGCAGCTCCTCCGCCCCTCTCCCAGTGACTGTAGCATCTGGTGAGGCTGCGACAACTGGGGAGATGCCAGCTGTGGAACTGGTAGCTCCCTCCCAGGCAGGGCCAGCACAGGCTCCACAGGCCAGACGATGACCGCCAAGGTCATCGAGGCCAACAGGACAGCAGAATCAGCAGGCTGTGTCAGATGCCACTCTCAGTGATGGGGCAGCACCAAGATGTAGCACCCGAAAATGTAAACATAAGGCACCTTAGGCACACCACGGGTTTATCACTGGTGCTTTTCTGTTGGCCCGAGATGTGATCTTTATGATTTGGTTTGAATTGGAACACCATTGTCATTTTGTTTCATTAAGTTTCTTTGCCTGTGATATTAAATTCAGACATGTGACCTTGGCTGAGGGAGCCTCTTTTCTCCTGCATGTGTTTGGTTTCCAAAAATGTTAGGAGTGCTTTGTGGGACATTCAGCTTTATTGATAAGGCCCTTAGTTACTGTTCCTAACCTGGAAGATTTGGAACCTAGGTATCGAGTATGGAGCCTACAGACCAGGCTTGTCCTGAAGGTCCATATGTGGTGTGCTAGCTGAAGGTTCATTGGACTAAAGCCTCCCAGGTGTCACTGCCTCCCTGCAGTATGCCCGGGTTAACGTCCTCCCCCTCAGCATTTCCCTGTGCGTGCTTATCCTTGGACTCACTGTTGGATTCATTGTGTGCAGCCACAGCAACTGTGTCGACGTCGTCATCGTCCACTGTGTCCCCCCTTTCCAGAGCAAGATATTGGAGAGTGCAGCATGCAACCACTATCACCGAGACATGATCTGGGGTTACTGGAGTGCACCTCCCGAGCGATCCAGGCATTGGAAGCGTATCTTGAGAAGACCGATAGCTCTCTCCACCACAGCCCTTGTGGAGGCGTGGCTCCTATTGTACCGCTGCTCAGCTTCTGTTCTTGGATGACGGAGAGACGTCATGAGCCACCTTCTGAGGGGATAGCCCTTGTCACCCAGCAGCCATCCATCAAGCCAGGCCAGAGCACAGATGAGCCCCGGCACCTGGGAGTGTTTGAGGATGTAGGCGTCATGGGAGCTGCCTGGGTGCCTTGCATCCTGTGATCACACACTATCTGCACGTTCATGGAGTGGAAGCCCTTCCTGTTGACAAAGGCACCGGGCTCACTTGCTGGTGCCTTGATGGCCACAAGTGGACAGTCTATTGCACCCTGGATGCGGGGGAAGCCAGCAATGGCTGCGAAGCCTCTGGCTCGCTGTGTCTGGCTTGCCTGGTCCCAGCGGAAGTGGATGAAGGTCAGTGCATGCCTAAACAGAACGTCTGTAACCTGCTTGACACAAGTGTGGACAGCTGATTGGGAGACACCACAAAGATCACTCAGCAAGCCCTGGAAGGAGCCAGAAGCATAGCAGTTGAGGGCATCTGTAACCTTTAGAGCCACTGGCATGAGGTGTCCACCCACACAGTTAGCGGAGATCACAGGGCCAATCATCAGACAGATATAGTTGACTGTCTCCCTTGACAAACAGCCTCCTTCGGCACTGCACCTCAGTCATATTGAGGTGGCTGCTTCGCCGCCTGTATACCCTGGCAGCAGGATAGTGGCATCTTCTGCGGTCCCTTCCACCTTGGTCTACCTCTTGGCCCTGCGCCCCTTGTGCCTGTGCCTGTCCCCCCAAAGGTGGCTCCCCTGGAGGCTGCATGTGCACTCCTGGCCTCCTCCCCCTTCTAGCCCTCTCTTCGTCCTCAGAGGAGGTGCCACCAGTGGAGAGTTCAGCTCCCATTCCCAGGCAATGGGAAGGCTTCCTGAAACCTGCAGGCCCAAAAAAGATTCCTCACTGCAGAGTGCTGACCTGAAGGTTAAGAGTCTAGACAAAGCAGCTGGAATGTGTTTTGAATTATTGCAGATCACACAGGCAAGTTTTAATAACTTTGAAAAATCAATACTTGACAGAGCACACTCACGACTCCAGTGAGCCCTCTTATCCTGCCCGTGGATGAGGTTTATATAAATGTGTCCTACCTGCCTGCCCGTCAGGCCCGTGCGCCGACCTGAAGATCGCGCGGGCACCGAAAAATCGGCGTCAATTGCTGAGTCAAGGGCCTTAAGTGGCCCATTAATTAATGGGGGCACGCAGCGGATATCATCACGTGCCCGCCCAACAAAATATCGCGATGGCGCGCGGTGACATCAGGACGCTCGCCTGACGTCACCGTGCATTATTTTACGTGCGGACATACTGGGCCCACCCCCACACACCAACAGGAAAATTCTGCCCTTAGTTTCACAAACAACTACAGGCTTAACTCATATCTCATTAACTGACAACAATCCAATTCTTATACTTTTACTAATGAGGCTTAATTTTAAACTGACATTTTAAGGATCAATGTCCCTTCCTTGTTATTTGCTTCAAGGCTTCTTGAATGAAACTTATAGAATTTCAGGATTAAATGGTTCTTTTTCTTCGAGATTGTTTGCAAAAAATGACTTCCTTTCCAGTTAATCACAATTTTGGGGGCCTTGTCTGCTATTAGAGCGATTTTATTCAGGTGTGTTTACAGCATGGGAGAAAAGTTCCAAGATACGAAAGATAAAACAGAGAATCCAAGCATTTGTTGTCATTGTTATATTCTGGAAAACCAGTCGGTAAAGGATAATGCTGGAGCCAATCTTTACTCAGTCTTACATTTATTTACAGAGTGAACTATTACAAACATGCACTTGACCAAACCACAGTTTCAATAAGTCTGTCTTTATATGTGCTCAAGTGAAAGTGAAACCCCAATTTATACCTTCTACCTGCACATGCACAAACACAATTAATATACAATTTACACACACACTTAATGTGTCAATACATTTTAATTTGTTTCAGCAGTTTATTACCAGCTTTAAGGAAAATGATTAAAAAATACCAAAAACAACTACTTTAAATGATATAAAATAATGAAATGAACATTCATCACTCGACTTCGCTATTGACGGCAACAAAACGCTTGAAGTAAACAGATAATCTTTCTCTTTTGCAGCGTTTGCCAAGAAACAGAGAGAACTCCCTGCTCTCCTTCCAACTGTGCCATTGTGTCTTTCACATTCTTTTGATAGAGTAGATGGGATCAATATTTAACATAGAGATAAAAACAAAAAACTACTGCGGATGCTGGAAATCCAAAACAAAAACAGAATTACCTGGAAAAACTCAGCAGGTCTGGCAGCATCGGCGGAGAAGAAAAGAGTTGACATTTCGAGTCCTCATGACCCTTCTGAAGGGTCATGAGGACTCGAAACGTCAACTCTTTTCTTCTCCGCCGATGCTGCCAGACCTGCTGAGTTTTTCCAGGTAATTCTGTTTTTGTTCAAGGTTTAACATACCTGAAATACAACATTTCTGGGCATGTTGTATTCCTTCAGTACCTCACTGAATGTCGGTTTAGATTATAGGCTCAAATTTTGGTGGTTTTTTTTAGTGTTCTTTAATTTCATTTGTGATAGACTAGGGGGAGAAATTCAACTCATGGCTCTCTGTTGTGAGCCTTAAAAAGGGGCTGGCCAGCACTTGAAAATCGGAGGGGCACCTCGGTTGCCAAAATTATGTCCTAAGTCCCACCTGTTGAGTTATTCACACAGGTCTGTAAATGGTTGAGTAAGCAAAGTTCATGTACAAATGGGAAGAACATGTGCCTTGCTTGAGGCTGTGTAAGGTGTCGAGTTGCCTAACCAGTGGACCTTAAAAGAAGGCTGAAGAAATTCTTAATTTTTGTTTTTGGGAATCCAGGAAAACAGGCTGCTCCTGATATTGCCTCACCACACCCTCCAACTTTCAGGCTTGTTTGGTCCTTGCAGTCCCTAGCCAGATTTAGATGGCACCAAAAGTTGAATTTGTTTAGTGCCGCAGCCTGGCACATGGAAATATTTCCTCCAGTTCCTCTATTTCCGGGGCAATGTAATCATAATGAGGAGTTAGGAACCTAAGAAATAGGAGCAGGAGTGGACTATTTGTCCCCTCGAGTCTGCTCCGGCATTCAGTAAGATCCAATTGTGGCTTCAACTCTATTTTCCTGTCTGCCCCCCATGACTCTGACTCTCTTATAGGTCAAGAATTCCTTTGTTTTATTTGTAGTGAAGCAGAAAAATTGTGGATTTTACAATTTCATTAGAACTATTTACAAGGTGAAATGTGCCCTAGTCTCAGCTATACTGCGATCATCAGCTCACTCTAGGAAGGATGAAAATGTTATCGCTGTCATGTCTCACATAACCTTGAGGTTAGTCAAATAGCAATAAATGAAACAAAAAGTGGCCCTAAAATTTTGCGAGGTGATTTGCTCCAGATTTGTGCCAATAAGACAGGATTTCTGCCTGGCGATTATCTACAGAACTGAATCTGTGAAGCTTTGTGGGATCAGTTCCCTTAAATAAGCATTGACAGTTCCCCAGTGTGATCTCGTGTAAAATGGGAGTCCTGTGCTGGCGATGATTAGAAATAAAAACATTGCCTTTAAAGAAAGCTAAGGTTGGCTGAGCTTTGTACCATCGGTCTGAGAGAGCAATAGGTAAGTAAGAAAGTGCGGAACTCAGTCTGTTCATTTTAGGTACCTCTAACAGAAGACTCATGTGAGATTTTATCTCACTTTTCAATGGTGTCTTCCACTGAAGCAGCTGCCCAGGCAATCATAAAAAGCGGTAAGGGGAATGCAAGGAAGCAAAAGTAGAGCATAAAATTTCAGTGAGACTACACTCAAAAAAACTATCTCTAAGTTATAGAACAAAGGAGAGCTAAATTGCTGGGAGTAAACCTGTAAAAAAGTTTTTTGTGACATGAGGAGGGAAACGGCATTGAAACTCAGGCTGGATTTTCATGGAGTTGGAAGAACCCTGGAACCATGTAAAAATGGTGGGCAAGATGCATTTCCGGGATTCATGTCCTCAATACCGGTGCCCCCCCAAGTCTTCACCAGCATGGAATAAGGGTACAGGTAACGAGTTTGCAGCATGCACTCCCAACCTAGCTGTCTCCTTTGAGGGGATAGACATGTCCTAGCCTCCCGTAATTTTCATGAAGTTGGCCAAGTTCTCCATGACTCATGGTTTATGGTGCTCAGAGGAGTTGTGAACCATAATCATGATTTGGGAACCTTTTCAAAGGTAATTTAAAAAGGTCTTACCCGTATCCTCCATATCCTCCCAACTCATTCCAACTCCCATCCAACCAATGACACTTCATAGCCCCTTTAAAACTGTTTAAGATATAACCACTTTATAAAGTCACAAATTTGTAATAGTTCCCCCTAAAAATTAGAAAAAAAACATTACTGTCGTAAAGTATTTTCTATAACAATATCAAAATTCAACAATGTAAAAATCTTAACAACTAACTTTTTAGCTACAGTACAGGTAATATTCTTTCTCCTTTTGTCACCTTTCGTCATTAACACAGTGGGCGGAATTTTCCATCCCAATTGGTATCGGGCATCATGGCGGACGTGAGTGGACAATATGACGGGAAGGCTAAAAATCGATTCCACGACGTTGTGAAAATAGTTTGTGACAGTCCGCTCCACCTATCGATGGCGGACCGCATTTCCCACCGTTGGACTTTGGGAACATCATTTTAAATACATCTGCATGTCATTGTAAGCCCTGCTTGCCGGAATCATCCCCCAATGCTGGACCTCAGTGACGCCGACATGCTTCACAACAGCATTTAAAAGGTGTGCACCTGGCAAGCTGAACCTCGAGGGGAACTCAGAGGTGAGTGCACAGTACGGTTGCTCAGCGCTTGCAAGGGTCGCACGTTGGACTTCAAGGTTGAGGCGCTGCGCATTCAGGCGAGGTCATAGGCAAGTCGCTTATTCTCAGCTGGCGGACAGTGTGGTGCCGGGGCAAGAGGTGCACTGTGGTTGGGCGAGTTGGGGAGGCAAGGCAGCATGCTGTGAGGTGAGTTGGGGTGGGGTACAAGGGCTGCACTCCGTATAGGGTGAGTTGGGGGGGTGGGGGCAAGCCACCATGCTGTGAAGTAAGTTGTGGGCGAGCAAGGGCTGCACTCCATCTGAAGCAGTCCGGCCTGATGGTAGTGCACAAGCACATGCCAGGAGTTGGTGGTGGGAGTGTGGGAGCGATCACGCATTAAGGGGACCTTGTAAAAAGTGACAGTTCAGGTGCAGCCACATTAACATGCTCGGAGTCGGCCTCTAGCTTATATGCCCACTTGAGCAACACAAAGGCATAAAAGTGCCACCAAATACTCCAGAGCTTTTCACCCCATGGGCATAGACTGCAAACTAATGAACATTTTAGGGGACTACAGAACAATTGGACTCCTGCACACGTTGTACAATCTCCTTGCGAAAGCTGGCCATAGAGCAGTCACTGGTGGAAGCGCTCACAGCCTCTTATAATGTCATCATTCATGTTTGGACCAGTCTCCCCCCGTAAGGTTCAAGCTAACAGCGCAGCCTTGCAGTGTGGGTTAGGAGAATACCTGCGCCTGAGCTGAGAGCACAGCGTGCAGTACAATGGGCAATCGTTGGAAGTGCAGGCTACCAGTTGGTCAGGTGGAGTGGGGCGGATGTGGATTGAGTTTTGGGCAGTCATACAGTGCACTAAACTCTGGCCATCCAAGTGTTGGCCAGCACTCTCTGGAATGAATTAAGGGGCCTTCAGATTTAACTAAGTATCTTAGTATACCCATGCTAACCCACGCGCCTCTCCCTTTTATCCTGCAGGAGGAGTACATCAGGAGCACGGAGCCTGGTGATCTAGCTGTATGCCTCATAGCTTATAGAGCGCGGAGACGAAGGAGAAGAGAGTGATGGAAGTGCCT
Source organism: Cetorhinus maximus (assembly GCF_964194155.1). Taxonomy (NCBI): domain Eukaryota; kingdom Metazoa; phylum Chordata; class Chondrichthyes; order Lamniformes; family Cetorhinidae; genus Cetorhinus; species Cetorhinus maximus. Next base: position 116,902,896 of record NC_135885.1, read on the forward strand.
GTCTGGACAGAGGGAGAGGCAGCACCCTCAAGAAGGGGCAGTTGGGGCTCCTGCACATGTCGCTGAAGAGCCACAGCAAGCTGTTCATGGTCAGTGTCTAGCTAGATCTAGGGTCTATAGACGGCGCTTATCATTCCTGTAGATGACCGAGAACCAGTGTCGCTGAAGAATGTGCATGTCCAGGGAACTGGATGGTCACATCTGCCGCCTGCTGCAGGATTTGGCGTCACGGGGATATAGAGGGCATCCACTGCCAGTGGCTGGGCGCACCAGGGTGCTCAATCTTTGCACCAGTGGCTCCTTTTGAGCTCCACAGATGACCTCTGTGGGATATTGGAAGCATCCACACACTAGTGCATTCATGAAGTCACAGATGCCATATTCGCGAAAGCACACAACTTTGTACATTTCACCCGGGATCAGGAAGGCCAGGAGGCAAGAGCACTGGATTTGCCCAAATCTTAGGTTTCCCACAGGTGCAGGGTGTCATCGACTGCACTCACGTGGCGCTCAGATCTCTGGAAACAAGCGGTCAACTACGTCAACTGCAAGGGTTTCAACTCACTGAATGTTCAGCTGGTGTGTGACCACCACAAACGCATCCTGCAGGTCTGCACATGGTTCCCAGGGTGTGTCCACAACTCCTACATTCTCAGTAGGTCTCAGATCCCTGACATCTTCCAGGGTCCAGAGGGGCTGCAGGCTTAGCTCCTCATGGACAAGGGCTACCTTCAGAGGACGTGGCTGATGATGCCCATGCAGAGGCTTCAGGGTGCAGCAGAGAGGTACAACAAGGCTCATGCTGCAACTCGCACTTTGGTGGAGCAAACCATCGGAATGTTGGAAATGAGGTTCTGGTGCCTACCAGTCTGGTGGAGCCCTGCAATACAGTCCACAGAGAGTGTCACACATCATTGTCGCCTGCTGTGCCCTTCACAACCTGGCGCTGCATCAGGGAGAGGGCCCGGCTGAGGAGGAGTTGGAGGAGTTGCAGGTCTCCTCCAATGAGGAGGATGTCAATCAGGATGAGGGTGATGAGGTCTTCTAAGGTGAGGATGATGGCAACGAGGCCATTGCACTGGCCAGACGAGGCAGGCATGCTCAGGAGGCCTTCATAGCTGCTAGATTCATGGAGGATGATGACGACATGCAGTGAGGACACTCCATAGATCCTCACATTGTATCTGTGAACGTTTGACTCCTGTCTGTATGAGGGCAATGCACATACCGTCTGTGATAAGGCGCCTGTCATGGAGACGCAGCGGATGCCCATAGTCCCTACATTCAGAAGTGTAATAATTGTACATTAAACCATTCCTTACTGTTATGGGGATCAAATGACTGTGTAGACTAATCAACCCTAAAGCAGGATATCTTAGGGATGGAACGTTTTAGTCTTGGTCTTGGAACAAGCACATAGCCTCAGTTGGAGTCTGTAAATAAAGTTTACTGTTTCTCACATGAAACTAGTCCTGTATTCCAAGTTTATTGCAGCTGCAATAATAATCTCCTCGACGAGGATAAATAACACTGACGCAGCATCTCGTCTCACGAGTGTGAGCATTCCGATATTTTAAGGGAAGAAATGAAAAGAAGTATACTCACTAGCAATGCCTCGTTTTGGTAGAATTGACCAGTACAAATCATCAGTCAAGGACTTGAGTCAATACATATGAGTGATCAGGTTTCTACTTTGTAGCTAATGAAATAATGGTGGAGGAGAAACAGTGGACAATTCTCCTAAGTGTCTGTGCGAGCAAAATGTATAACCTAATCTGAAGCTTAAAAACAAAAAAACTGCAGATGCTGGAAATCCAAAACAAAAACAGAATTACCTGGAAAAACTCAGCAGGTCTGGCAGCATCGGCGGAGAAGAAAAGAGTTGACGTTTCGAGTCCTCATGACCCTTCAACAGAACTGAGTAATATTAGGAGAGGGGTGAAATATAAGCTGGCTTAAGGTGGGGGGGTGGGGGGGGGTTAAGAAGTTGGTGGGGGGGGTTGTAGGGACAAGCAAGCAGTGATAGGAGCAGATAATCAAAATATGTCACAGACAAAGGAACAAAGAGGTGTTGACGGTGGTGATATTATCTAAACGAATGTGCTAATTAAGAATGGATGGCAGGACACTCAAGGTACAGCTCTAGTGGGGGTGGGGTGGAAAGATTAACAGGGCATTAAAGGTATAGATTTTAAAATAATGGAAATAGATGGGAAAAGAAAAATCTATATAAATTATTGGAAAAAACAAAAGGGAGGGGAAGAAACGGAAAGGGGGTGGGGATGGAGGAGGGAGTTCAAGTTCTAAAGTTGTTGAATTCAATATTCAGTCCGGAAGGCTGTAAAGTGCCTAGCCGGAAGATGAGGTGCTATTCCTCCAGTTTGCGTTGGGCTTCACTGGAACAATGCAGCAAGCCAAGGACAGACATGTGGGCAAGAGAGCAGGGTGGAGTGTTAAAATGGCAAGCGATAGGGAGGTTTGGGTCCTTCTTACGGACAGACCGCTGGTGTTCTGCAAAGCGGTCGCCCAGTTTGCGTTTGGTCTCTCCAATGCAGAGGAGACTGCATTGGGAGCAACAAATGCAGTAGACTAAGTTAGGGGAAATGCAAGTGAAATGCTGCTTCACTTGAAAGGAGTGTTTGGGCCCTTGGACGGTGAGGAGAGAGGAAGTGAAGGGGCAGGTGTTGCATGTTTTGCATGGGCATGGGGAGGTGCCATAGGTGGGGGTTGAGGAGTAGGGGGTAATGGAGGAGTGGACCAGGGTGTCCCGGAGGGAACGACCCCTACGGAATGCCGCCGGGGGGGGTGAAGGGAAGGTGTGTTTGGTGTTGGCATCATGCTGGAGTTGGCGGAAATGGCGGAGGATGATCCTTTGAATGCGGAGGCTGGTTGGGTGATAAGTGAGGACAAGGGGGGCCCTATCATGTTTCTGAGAGGGAGGAGAAGGCGTGAGGGCGGATGCGCGGGAGATGGGCCGGACACGGTTGAGGGCCCTTTCAACGACCGTGGGTGGAAAACCTCGGTTAAGGTAAAAGGAGGACATGTCAGAGGAACTGTTTTTGAAGGTAGCATCATCAGAACAGATGCGACGGAGGAGAAGGAACTGAGAGAATGGGATGGAGTCCTTACAGGAAGCGGGGTGTGAGGAGCTGTAGTCGAGGAAGCTGTGGGAGTCAGTAGGCTTGTAATGGATATTGATGGACAGTCTATCACCAGAAATTGGGACAGAGAGGTCAAGGAAGGGAAGGGAAGTGTCAGAGATGGACCATGTGAAAATGATGGAGGGGTGGAGATTGGAAGCAAAAGTAATAAATTTTTCCAGGTCCCGACGAGAGCATGAAGCAGCACCGAAGTAATCATCAATGTATCGGAGAAAGAGTTGTGGGAGGGGGCCGGAGTTGCTCCTCTCACCCATTCTAATCTGTCTCTCTCTGAACTTACTGCACTCCGTTCTATCAGGTCCAACCCCAACATTGTCATCAAACCCGCTGACAAGGGTGGTGCTGTTGTTGTCTGGCGCACTGACATCTACCTCGCGGAGGCTGAGCATCAACTCGCAGACACTTCCTCCTACCTCTCCCTGGACCATGACCCCACCACTGAACATCAAGCCATTGTTTCCAGGACTGTCACTGACCTCATCTCCTCTGGAGATCTTCCTCCCACAGCTTCCAGCCTTATAGTCGCCCAACCTCGGACGGCCCGCTTCTACCTCCTACCCAAAATCCACAAACAGAACTGTCCCAGCAGACCGATCGTGTCAGCCTGTTCCTGCCCCACGGAACTCATTTCTCGTTATCTTGACTCCCTTCTCTCTCCCCTTGTCCAGTCCCTTCCCACCTACATCCGTGATTCCTCTGACACCTTACGTTACGTCAACAATTTCCAGTTCCCTGGCCCCAACCGCTTCCTCTTCACCATGGACATCCAATCCCTCTACACCTCCATCCCCCACCAGGATGGTCTGAAGGCCCTTATCTTCTTCCTTGAACAAAGGCCCGAACAATCCCCATCCACCACTACTTTCCTCCGTCTGGCTGAACTTGTTCTCACACTGAACAATTTCTCCTTTAACTCCTCTCACTTTCTCCAAATAAAAGTTGTGGCTATGGGTACCCGCGTGGGCCCCAGCTATGCCTGTCTCTTTATGGGGTATGTGGAACATTCCTTGTTCCAGTCCTACTCCGGCCCCCTCCCACAACTCTTTCTCCGATACATTGATGATTACTTTGGTGCTGCTTCATGCTCTCGTCGGGACCTGGAAAAATTTATTAATTTTGCTTCTAATCTCCACCCCTCCATCATTTTCACATGATCCATCTCTGACACTTCCCTTCCCTTCCTTGACCTCTCTGTCCCAATTTCTGGTGATAGACTGTCCACCAATATCCATTACAAGCCTACCGACTCCCACAGTTACCTCGACTACAGCTCCTCACACCCCGCTTCCTGTAAGGACTTCATCCCATTCTCTCAGTTCCTTCGCCTCCGTCACATCTGTTCTGATGATGCTACCTTCAAAAACAGTTCCTCTGACATGTCCTCCTTCTTCCTTAACCGAGGTTTTCCACCCACGGCCGTTGACAGGGCTCTCAACCACCCCCCCCCAACTTCTTACCCCACCCCCCACCTTAAACCAGCTTATATTTCACCCCTCTTCTAATATTACTCAGTTCTGTTGAAGGGTCATGAGGACTCGAAACGTCAACTCTTTTCTTCTCCGCCGATGCTGCCAGACCTGCTGAGTTTTTCCAGGTAATTCTGTTTTTGTTTCTAATCTGAAGCTTGATGGCTCCAAATGCGCCAAATTCCAGATCCTTCACTGAACTAGTCGACCTCATGAAAGGAACTTTTCAGCCTAAACCCTTGGTAATCATGCAAAGATTCAAGTTTAATTCTCGAATAAGAGCCCTGGGTGAGTCGATCGCAATGTACATCACGAGGTTAAAACATTTAATGGAGCACTGTGACTTCGGTGATACTTTAAACAACATGTGAGATTATTTGGTTTGAGGCATAAACAACCATGCTATTCAGCACCGTTTGCTTGCAGAAGTTGAGATAGACTTGAAGTGCGCCATGGAGATAGCACTAGCAATGGAGAGTGCTGAAAGGGACTCACAGGCTTTGCAGAATGTACAGCATGGCGTGTTTTGCAGCTAGGGCAGAACCAGCTGCCAGGCATGGCGCGAAGACCATGGAGGCTATATCTGGTAAGCAGATGTAGACAGTGATATAGAAAAAATGGTGAAATACTGTCTCCAGTGTCAGCAACAGCAGAAGTTGCCCATTTCAGTTCCACTGCATCCGTGGGAATGGCCTGGTCGATCCTAATTTAGACTACATATAGACTACATAGGTCCATTTCTAGGTACCATATTTCTGGTCACTATTGACTCACCTTCCAAATGGATGGACATGTTGATTACAATGAAATTAAACCACATTTTAAATTAACTCCATACAAAGAAATAGGTAAAAGATGTAGATCAATTTCCCATATCAATACATTGTTATTTTGCAAATTTGCAGGATGGAAAGTCTCATCACCTGCCAACATCAGTGACTGCTGATCCCATTTCCCTAAGAGTAACAATTTGTTTCTCTGCCTCAACATGCAGGAATGAAGATCTTTCACCTTTAAACAGAAAATGTCCATGATTTCCGGCACCCTGTCCTACTCTGGTAGTGAATACCGCACAGGTTTGTCATAATTTTTACCCACTGTGACAGTATTTTCTGGAGGAGTGCGGTGCAATCACGCTCCTTGAATGTATCTATACTAGAATCATAGAACGCTTACAGCACAGAAGGAGGCCATTCAGCACATTATCTTTGTGTCAGTTCTCTGCAACAGCAACTCAGCTAGTCCCATCCCTTGACTTTTCCCTATAGCCCTGTAAAATCTTTTCTCTTCAGATAATTATCCAGTTCCCTTTTGAAAACCACAATTGAATCTGTCTCCACCACATGCTTAGGCAATGCATTCTAGATCCAAACCACATGTTGCATAAGTAAGTTTTTCCCTCATGTCACCTCTGGTTTTTTTGTTAATCACCTTGGGGCTCTTGACCATCTGCCGACGGGAATAGTTTCTCGCCATTTATGTTATCCATACCCCTCATGATTTTGAACATGTCTAACAAATCTAATCTCAACCTTCTCTTTTCCAAGGAGAACATCCCCAGCTTCACCAATCTATCCACATAACCAAAGTCTCTCATTCTCGGAATCATTCTAGTGAATCTTTGCTGCACCCTTTCTAAAACCTTCACATCCTTCCCGTTGAGGCTGAACCAATGTTTTATGAAGGTTCATAACTTAACTTGCTTTTGTACTCTGTGCCCCTATTTATAAAACCCAGGATTCGGTATAATTTATTAACTGCTTTCTCAACCTGCCCTGTGACCTTCGATGATTTATGCACATATACACCATGGTCCCTCTCCTCCTGCATTTCCTTTATAATTAAACCCCTTATTTTATGCCACATCTCCTCGTTCTCCTGACCAAAATGTATCACCTCACACTTCTCTACATTAAATTTCATCTACCACGTGTCTGCCCATTCCATCAGCCTGTCTATATATCCTCTTGAATCCAACACTATCCTCCTCACACTTCACAATATTTCCAAGTCTTGTATCATCTTCAAATTTTGAAATTGTTCCCCATACACCCAGGTCTAGGTTATTAATATAAATCAAGAAAATTAGTGGGCCCTCTATATATCCTCCCCCAGTCGGAAGGAAGTTTTCTGCAATTCAAGTTTTTAATGGGCTTTAATTAAATAATTTAACTGCTGCATAATTAAATTCTAGCTATGTTACAGATTACTGATTCAAAATACCACATGGTTCAAAATAAAATGCCGACTGGCACAATATTTTTCTCTTAAAAAGCATTGTTTTCCTGATGTTTGGGGACTCAAATGATTAATACATAGCAAAACAACATAATAGTAGATTTAGAAATTATATGGCCAACACATTTTCTTAGCGCTCTTGCACCTCAAAATTTGGTACCACATCCCTGCACGACTCCAGGACAATATGTTGCCTCCATGGCGCTAGGGTCAAGGATGACCCTAGGTGCAGAACATTCTGAGGAGAGCAGGTGAACAGCCAGAGTGTGTGATCCTTATCATGCAATGGCATAAATAGAATGAGGGATAAGGTGCTGCAGGCAGATTTTAGGGAGCCTATGGAAGAAATAAGAAAAAAGGACCTCAAATGCAATTGTCTTTAGATTACTCCTGGTGACATGTATAGAAAAAGAGAGATAATGCGGCAGAATCCCTGGCTGGAGAGATGGTGCAGGAGAGGGGGTTGTAGATCCCTGGGGTATTAGGACTGATTCTGGGTGAGGTGGGCCAGTACAAGCCAGACAGTTTGCACCTCAACAGGACCGGTTCCAATATCATGATGAGGAGATTGGTTAGTGCTGTTGAGGAAGATTGAAACAGATTTGACAGGGGAATGAGAACCTGAGGGAGACGAGCAAACCTGGAAATGGAAGGCAGAACATTAATACATGAGAGTGTATTACAGAGATTAATACAGAGAAAACAAAGGTTAGGAAATAGTAAGAGTTATTCATATACTTCAATGCAAGGAATCAAGTGAATAAGGCAGTTGAGCTGAGGGCACAGATAGACAATTGGAATATGATATTATAGCTATTACTGAAACATTGCCTTAAGAAGGGCAGGAATGGCAGCTTAACTGGATATAGGTTCGCAGGAGGGATAGGCAGGAGGATAAAAAAAGGAGTTGGTCGAAATATTGTTTAAAGAAAGTTCTAAAGAAACAGAGATCACTGTCTTTTTAAATATGTTGCCAGCTCCTGGTCTTCAGTCAGGTGAAGCAGGCCTTCGTGAACTAAAGGCCAATCCTGCCACATGATCTGGAGTTATGCCCACATCACCTGCGTTAATTGGCTGGTCACCGCATGATCACAGTCAGCTGGCTGCCATCTCCCCACCTTGGTTTCCTGATCACTTCAGGACCTGCCAGCAGAACCCTCTCCAGGCTAGTTAAATTATGCCAGAGTGGTCCTGGAGCTGAGTGGTCCTGGAAGACCACAAATGGAGCAGGGGTGAGCAGGTTATTGGTGAGTAAGTGCCACTTGATAGCATTGTCAACACCTTCCTTCATTTGCTGATGATTGAGAGGGTGGTAATTGGCAGGATTAGATTTGTCCTTTTTTTATGGACGGGATATATGTTGGCATGTTTCCACATTATCAGGTGAATGCCTATGTTGTGGCTGTACTGGAACAGTTTGGATTGGGGGTGAAGGGTGGAGGGGCATGGGGAGGGGGTAGCGGTTAGGTTTGGAGCTCAAGTCTTCAGCGCCACGGCTGGACTCTTGTCAGGTCCCATAGGCTTTGCCATATTCAGTACACCCAGCTGTTCCTTGATATTATGTGGAGTGAATGGAATTGGCTGAAGACGGATATTTCTGATGCTGGCGACCTCAAGAGGAGGCTGAAATTGATCATACACTCAAAACTTCTAGCTGAAGGCTGTTGCAAATGCTTCAATCTTGCCTTTTGCACTGAGTGGGCTCCCCCATCATTGAGGATGGGGATGATCATGGAATTTCCTCCTCCAGTTATTTGCTTAATTGTCAAATATGATTCACAAGTGCATATGGCAGGACAACAGAGCTTTGACCGGGTCCTTTGGTTGTGGGGTCACCCATTTCTCTGTAATATTCAGCTCCTGCTGTTTAGCATGCGTGCAGTCCTGTTATTGTAGCTGGATCAGGCAGGCATCTCCTTTTAGGTACATCTGGTGCTGTGCTTGGCACTCCTTATTGACATGGGGATTGGTTCCTTCCTTGGCTTGATGATAATGGTGGAGTGAGGGATGTTGTAATATGCCTTTCAGGAATAGCAGCATGCCATCACCAGAGGGAATTGTGTCATGTATCCAGCCTTGGTTTCACTTTGGCCTGTGAGCAGAACACAGCATTGACAGCTCTGCTGCTGATGTCTTCAAGCTTTCTACCTTTGCATGAATGTTCTTATGTGCCTAGTTTAAATAAATGGACCAACAACGTGTTTACCTAATTACATATAAGTAAATAGTGCCTTTATATCATTATGAAAACATGACAAGCGATATGTTGAAATATGATGTTACAGATTGTGATTGAATTCAGTTCTGTTGTGGCTAATGGCCCACAGTGCCATATAGATGTCCAGTTGTGAGCTGTTAGTTCTGATCTGAATCTATCCCATTTAGCACAGTAGTAGTGACACACAATATGATGGAGGGTGTCCTCAGCATGAAGATGGGATTTTGTCTCCACAAGAACTATGCTGCTATGATCCCTACCAATAACATAATGAACAGATGTATCTGTAACAGGTGGATCAGTGATACCAATGAGCCAGCTCCTGCTCGCCAGCTTATGCATCACTTGTGGTCAGTTGTGGCACGTCCAAGCCTTTATTTTTGGTGTTTTCTAATTTATCAACTACACACTGTCCCTCAAAGATAGTCCATACAGTGACAATCAACACAACCTCCCCGCCCAGATCATTGGATACAATATTATTTCTACAGTGTACAATGTTTTGTGTACTATCGAAAAATGACAACAGTTTGCATTTAGAAATGTCATAAAAAGTTCCAATGCACTTCGCAGGGGTATTATAAAATAAAATATGATACCAAGCTATATCAGGAGATATTAGGGCAGATGACTGAACACGTGGTTAATGGGGTAGTTTTAAAGAGTGTCTTAAAGGAGGAAAGCAAGATAGAGAGATGGAGAGTTATGAGGAGAGAATTCCAGAGCTTAGGGCCTAAGCAGCTAAAGGCATGGCCACCAACGGTGGAATGGTTAAAATTGGGGATGCCATACCCACATTATGAGATTGTAGGCATTTTGGAGAGTTGTGGGAAAGGAGGAGATTTCAGAGATAGGAAGGGCTGAGTTTCTGGAAGGATTTGAAAACAAAGCTGAGAGTTTTAAGTCGAGGTGTTGTTTAATGGGAGCTGGTGTAGGTCAGCAAGCACAGGAGTGATGGGTGAATGCAATTTGGTGCAAGTTAGGACATGGACAGCAGAGTTTTAGATGACCTCAAGTTTACAGAATTAATAAAACTTGAAAAAGTTGAAATTTTGTTCAGCTGAATAATGACAAAGACATCTCTTGGGAGTAGCTCTAGGCCTCTGGTTCCAGTTCTATCAAGTTCCTTGTTGTCTCTTCAACCTGAACTTGGTGTTGCGCAACCATGATATTCTGATGGACCCTAACTTTTACACCCAGCATTTGGCTAGTCATCAAGATTGTATTTTTTCACCAAATTTTCTGATTGCATGCTCCTTATCCTTCTCTCTCCTTTGTAAACATGCCCTCAGGTTTACTTATATGTGAAGAGTACTACATAAATGCTAATTGATGTTGTCCAGTGTTGTAATGATGCAGCTGAGTCTGAGTGTATAACTCCTCTACTTTCTTTACATACATAGAGTCATAGAGGTCTACAGCACAAAAAAAGGCCCATCGGCCCATTGATTCTGCACCGGTCAAACAAGTACCTAACTATTCTAATCCCATTTTCCAGCACTAGACTCATAGCCTTGTATGCCATGGCATCGCAAGTGCACATCCAAATACTTCTTAAATGTTATGAGGATTTCTGTCTCTACCAACCTTTCAGGCAGTGAGTTCTAGATTCCCACCACCCTCTGGGTGAAAAAAATCTTCCTCATATCCCCTCTAAACCTCCTGCCGCTTGCCTTAAATCTATGCTCCCTGGTTGTTGATCCCTCCACCAAGGGGAAAAATTCCTTCCTGTCTACCCTATCTATGCCCCTCATAATTTTATACACCTCAATCATGTCCCTCCTCAATCTCCTCTGCTCTCAGGAAAATAACCCCAGTCGATCCAATCTCTCCTCATAACTGAAACTTTCCAGCCCAGGCAACATCCTGGTAAATCTCCTTTGCACTCTCTCTAGTGCAATCACATCCTTCCTATAATGCAGATTCCAGAACTGCACGCAATACTCTAGCTGTGGCCTAACCAGCGTTTTATACAGTTCATTTCTTGTTTTTATGTTAGTCCAATAAGCTTTCCTAAAAGGCATGGGCTTCCTCACTAAATTTCATTTTGACACATTCTGTACAACAGAAATATAATTAAGTGTGAAATTTGAATTGAGGATTGAAGACATTCTTCTGTAAATTGCTTCATAGTTTGGTAATATTATTCAAAGCAGATTGCGATATGTAGCAGTTTTGTGCACTGTGAGACTTGATTTTTTCCACTACGTTAACATTGTGCTATTAAAGTAGGCTATGTGTTACAATTAACTTTCCAGCAATGGTTCTTTCAAACTTGTAACATTCAGATCTAAATTATGGATATATTTCCTCCTCAGTAATCTGCTACTTATTATATTTTGGAACTAGTCTTTTTGATCTCTATGAAATGTTTTAAATAATGGTTATGACTGACAATGACAGTACAAAAGCTAAGGACAGTCAGAAGTCATAAAAATACAGGCTACACAACAAATGCAAAAAGACACTGTGGAAGAAACTCATGTGTTTCATCAAACAATTGATGAGCCATGTAACTCAGATTCATACATAGCAGGTTATAGAGCTGATTTAAGCCAGTGGGTGACAGCATGCCTGGTGATATCAAACACACTGAACTAGAAGGAAATTTTTGTGATCTTGGCAATTATCTGTCACTAGTGTAACTTTAGCTGCAATTATATGACAGAATCACTCAGAAACTGTTCACTGTGGAGGGAAAAAACACAACTGGAAGGTTATGTTGCTGGCTCCAACTCACAGGGCTGCATTTTTGGGCCCCCCAGGGGGGGTTTGGAAGACTGGGGTGAGCATAACATTGGCACTATGGCAGCAGTACTGTGACCATCACACGCCCGCTCCTCAGAATTAAGGACCTTCTCCAGTCACTGCTGAGCTTTTACCTATGGCGAGGGAGGCCAGTTCCAAGTATCCAAGTGCCAGGTTTTACCAATCAGCACCATGTACCCATCAGAGGCTCACCCCAAGGTATTCACACCTCCCTGCATTTTGTATCCTCGTCCTGTAGCTGCTGGCTCCATCAGCTCCCTGTCAGGCTGGAAGGTCCCAGTGAGACCCTGGACTTACCTCTATCCCAGCTCCTTGGCTCCTCTTCTACAGAGAACTTCCTGCAGTCCTATCTGTTGCGATATTGTATGCATGTCAATGCAGACATTGACATGTACCTTTAAGAACCTGCATAATGACTTAACTATGACATCACCGTGTGTAAGGCTAGAGGATAAAGTGTACAGCCTCCATGTTAGATGTTCACTATTGCTTGTGATCTCTACTGCAGATATTCACTACTTTCTGTGACTCTTTATCAGTAAGATTTTATGTATACCTTATGAGTCAGGCATATATTAAGCAATCAGCCTATGTCACTGTTAGGGCCCAGGCTAGATCAGGGCCTGCGCAGAGCTGTATATAATTGTTACTAGTAATAAACTTAATGTAATTGTGTTCAACCAGAACCATTGTCAGTCTCAATATCTCATTAGCATAGATAGCATAGAGACAGATCATTTGAGATCTACATCGAGACCCTCAACATATATGGGAGCAGCAGACCATAAGAGACCACGACATGGTTGGCAGCGGTGGTCACTTCTCACGATCTTGCAGCACAAAGATAATTTCTGAAGATACACAACACAAGGCAGAAGTTGACTTAAGCAGCAACACCAACGAGAGTGATTCCACTTAGCCAGCTCCAATCCATACTCCTCGAGGGAAGGACAGTCTGTAAGTGCAGCACTTTAAGGGAAGCCACTCACAGGAACCTTCAGTCCAGGGGCTTCAGTTTAAAAACAAAAGCAGTCAAGTTCTTTAACCACAAGAACTTGGCATCTGACATTATGCACAGAGACTAGTTCCAACAGACATCCAAGTTCAAAGGCAAGTGAAGACCTCACTCTAAGCTCAGTGATTTGGGCAGCAGGCTTTGTTTTGTCTGGCCATTGGGAACAGCTATTTGTAAGCCACTCACCCTGAAGGCCAGAGAATCAAGCTTGTTTGGAAAAAAAAACAAATATAACCCAGGCTGAGAGGGCCAGGAGAGGCAAGTTCCAATGGCTCTCGGCAGAGATCAGCACGGCTGTTGGTTGGTTCCGCCATTTTGTTTTTCAGTTTCAGCACCAAAACCAGCTTTTTCACCCCGACAATCGAGGTGTGGTAGCAACCCAGCAAAATAAAACACCACAGTTTCAATACTGCAACGGAAACAACAAGCCAGGCACAATTTCTGTAATCTAAAGATCTGCAACTTAAAATTCTTTCTCTTTATTTCAAGCCAGACTAGAAGAAATCAAGCATCTAAAGCACTACTTTTAAAGCTTTTTCCCTTAGCAGCACTCTGATATGAGCCCCCAGTGATACATTTTTGCAGCATCCGTTCTCCAACAGCACTGGGACCACAGACAGACAGACGTCCAATTTTCATCCAAAGAGACACAGCACTCGGCACAACACTCAGCAACTACATTTGTGCAGCACACAGGGCAGCCAATAACCAAGAACATCAGAAAGGCAAATAGAGATTTGGCAATGACCTGGCACGCAGGAGATCTTCTTGCAGAATTTCAACTCTTTAGACTGAAGACGCACTTACACTTTGTAGACCAGGAGGTACAGGATCAAGACAAAAATGCTGCCAAGTTACTAATTGCTCTTGGCAACAAGGGGCTAATGCATGTAAACTCATCAGGTCTACCTGATGGAGACCAAAAAGACCCAAATAAAATCTTCAAGCTCATTGAAAATCAACTAAAGGTCCAAGTTAACTTTAGAATTCACAGGCTAGAGTTCATTCTCACCGACAACAGCCAAATTAAAGCATTGATCAACTTATAAACAAATGTTGGTACAAAGGAGTCGAATGCAACTTCAATGCCATTACCTTGTGGAGAAATTGTTGGAGCTTGTCATCACTTCAACGCCCGTCAAGTCTTTCAGGAAAGTGCTACTAGACCATCTGGATCATCATACACAGATGTGGGAACTGGGAAAGGTACTGCAAAGGTGCACTCAGCCATGGTCATATGAGGCTGAGATGCCAAATGGACAGATCCTCAGAAGGAACCGTTGGCACATTTGCATCGCGCATGCTGAACAGATGGATCAGATTTGCAATGTCTCAAACACAGAGAGTGTTATTTCAGTCGCAGAGAACCAGACAAGTACCAACACTGTAAGGCAAGATAGTGTCACAGTGACCAACCAAGGAACACAAGCTGTGAATGCACAACCATATAACACAACACAACACCCTAAAAACTACACGAGAACAAGATATAATCATGTCATACACCCACCAAAATGTTACCTTCATGTGTAAAGACTCTATACCGTGACTCAATGTTGTTATGCCTGATATTCACTGTTATGTAAGTTCTCACAAAGTTTTTCTTTTTATCAGATGGAAAAAGGAAGATGTTGTGATATTGTATGCATGCCAATGCAGACAATGACATGTACCTTTAAGAAGCTGCACAGTGACATCACTATGATGTCACTGTCAGAAGTCCCATCTAAAGGCAATCAAAGGCCTGACAGCCATTAAATGGTTGCAGGACGAGCCAGCCAAGTACAGGTAGGCTTACTCTTGAATTTTATGCCAGCGGGTGGGGACCCCACCTCCCCCTGTGTACAATTAAGCCCATACTCTGGATGTTTTTAGGCGCAGGAGCAGAGCTACAATGTCCTATTAGCTATGCATTATATATATGTGTACATGTGAGGAGGAGAATTAATAGACCACTTTAGTGCTTTTTAAACCTACATAGGACTGGATACAAGGCCAAGTGATATGAGATGGCTTCCTAGAGTGGTCTCATACTACTTGGTCAAAGTTCACTTTAAAATCAGATGTAGACATGATGTGTGCGGTGGTAAATTTGGTGGAGGATCCATGGGACAGCCAGAAAAAAATGCATAGGTAGCATTTAAAACACTTATCCAGGGTATCCATGGCACTTCAGCTAAAGTTATGGCAGATGGCCAGGAGAACTCATCTTGAAATTCAATGAAAATTCACCTCCAAGAATTATTCTGCCAATCTTGTAATCTTGCATACTTGAAACTACTGTAATTCATGTTTGCAAGGTGGTGGAACAAAAAAGTGAAACAAAAAGGACAACAATGTTAAGGGTCATTTACATGTGACAGTTAATGCACAGTGTTATGATGTGCTCTTTTGTGCAAATAGTCATGGTTCCAATATCCAATAAGCGATTAACAGTGACACAATGTTTTGAGAAATCAGGACATAAAATTTTTAACCAGATTTTCAACTTGCTGTCCAGGAACGAAACTGGCACAGAGGATTTCCCGATAGAAACTGTCTAATGTTCATTTCCACTGATTTCATGCAGCAAGTTAAAAATCTGCCCCAACATTTTTTATTACTCCTCTGGATGTGGGTATTTCTGGCAAGACCAGCATTTGTTGTCCATCTCTAACGGCCTGAGAAAGTGGAGGCGAGCCTTCTTAATGTGGCATTGAAATTCATATTTTGAGTTATTATTCCAGAGCGCTCTTGGGTTACTAATCCAGTGGCATTATCATCACACAAATTTACTTACCAGTAAATTTGGGGATGGGTTATCAGCAGAAAATAGAAAGTCCAAATAACTTTCCCAGAAGGTATGTTCCTCTAAATATACAAGACTACATTAAATAATATTAGTGTAGTTTTCTTCATCAAAACATAGGCTGGCATATTGCTGAGCCACATGGCAAATGACATGAGGCTTCAATAACATAATGCCAGGTAACAAGCACCAAGCACTCTACATCTTACTGCAGGTCAATGGTCGCCAGCAGCATCTTGGATAATGAGATTCAATTGTCACTGGCTGTAAAACCCTCAACTATTTACATAGTTTTAAGGCTTAAAATCAGGGCAACTCTCAAACTGGCCAGAAAATTGAGGGAGAAGCCATTTTCACCAGTTTTCTGCCCCAAAAATAAATTGCCTGAAATTCCAAGTTATTTGGCCCTTTCCTGTGTTGTGTCTTCTGAATTCCCATGCACTTCATTAGCATTTATTAAAATGACGGTGCTGTAGCTCTGAAATTTCTGTTTTACAATGTGTTAGGCGTAAGTTAAAATGAGAAATATGAGGTGCAGTTTTTGAGAAAAGCATCAGTGGAAGTGAGGTATTGTTGAGCCTAAAGATATCTGAAATGTTTCAGCAATGGTCACAGTAGCTCAGAATTACTATTTTGAGTGATTTTATTTTTTTTTGCTTTAAGCCTAGAAAGTATCAAACTTGCCAGTGACTGCCAGCAAGAGTATGAAAACATTGGAATATTTTGAATTTCCTTCGCACTCTAGTTCTCAGCAGCAGGCATGGCATTTTCTCTGAACATATCTAAATAACCCATTATCATGGTTGAGAAGGTGCAATAGCAGGGGAGGGAAGGGGGATGGAGGAAAGGAGAGTGAAGCATTAAGGAGGATGCACCGCACTTGAAATTCCTTCCAGCTCAAAGAATATACGGGCAACATAGAATCATAGAGTCATGCAAAACAGAAGGAGGCAATTCAGCCTATCATATCTGCACTGGCTGAAAGAGCTATTCAGTAAATTATTGCACACTCCAGTTCTTATATCCCTGCAAATGTTTCTTTTCCAAGTATATATTAAATTCCTTTTTAAAATTACTATTGAAACTGCTTCCACCACCCTTTCTGTCAGTGCTTTCCAGATCATAACTCGTGGAATAAAAAAAAGTCATCTCCTCTCTGAGAGATGGGAAGAAATTAGAAAGCTGTGTCCCATGAAGATCTTGTTGAGGATAGGTGTATTAGAAGACTTTGCTTCACAAAGGAGGAACTAAGGAAGCTATGCCAGCAAACGTATGTGAACCTAGAGCCTTGGTTATCTGTCTGGACAGCACTATCTGAGGTTATAAAGGTCAAGACTCTACTTATGGTCTTGCATTATTTCAGGCAGCCATGGAGGAGCTGTGTAATATTAACCTAACATGCTGTATGGTCATGTGTTTGGCAGGCCTCTGGTCCTTTTTGGCAGTGGAATTTATCTAGTTTGACACTACAGCAAGGCAGTGGTGACATATAAAATTACTAGCATTTCCAAGATATAGGCTCCAAAAGAGTCTCCAAGAGACTCATGTCGATTTGTAAGCTTACAATATCAATTCCCTCAATTATATGAACAGTTGAGGGAATTGATATTGCCGAATGTCCAGATTATATGTGACTGCATATAAAGAGTCTTCCATGTCAGAGCAACATGGGGGAGTGCATCAGAATGACCTTCACTTCAATGATTCCTCAGTGCCTACTACAATGGGCAATTAAGCCAGCTGATCATTAGACTGTTCTCATCAATTGAACATTCTCTGTTCGTCATCACTGCCTGAACTCTTTCTTCCTCATCTTTGAATAAGGGACAAATCCTTCAACACTCAACCCATCAAAGAATATCAAAATACATTGGACCTCATTTCCCCAGTGATAATAATTTGGCTGAATAACTCAGTATAAATAAGTGTATATTTCCTTATGACATTTTTTACGGTCAGAGATGAACGAGAACTGAAACCCCAATTCCATTCCCTTACTGTCCATAATCAGTGTGTTTTTGAAAAGAAAGATGTGTTTCTTAACCCCTGAGTATGTGGATTTGAACAATGTGATAACCAGCAGCAAGCATTTGTGTGTTTAAACAAAGGGGAGTATTTATTCATGCATTCACCCCAAAAGTCTAACGCTACATCACTCACTCCTCATACACACACAGAAACACAAACATACACACACATTTGAGAGAATACGGTTGAAAGAATAATGCACTTTTACAAGTCATAAAGGAAAGAATAGCTTGTCATTTATGTGTTTGACTTGTCTAAGGAAAAAGCATGTGTTGCAGGCCCTGTGGAAAGGTAGTCTAGTTGGATTCAATAGCTGAAATTGTATATCAGGATCATTGCAGGATTCCTTCAAAGAGATGAATTTTCAGCAGGTCACAAAGTTAATCTCATATAGTCTTGTTACCTTGAGGTCAAGTTTCTCTACTGGTGGACATAGATCTTATGATGTTGCAGTCGCCAGTGTTAAGCTATAGATGTTGCTGCCTTTGTTGCTGCTGCTGTTTCTTGCTGTGCTATTTGCTGACTGACTGGTTTCTCTCTGGTGATTGGAGTATGTAAGATTGGTTACTTCAAGACAGTTTTGATCAGGTGACCACATGAGATAAACCTTGGGAAAGGAGAAAGACATTTCATACTTAAGTATCCAGGGGACGCACAGTATGTGAAAAGAGAAATCATGCTTCTATTCATTTTGTCGTTCAACAAGGTGTCATGTCCAGTAAATGCATGTCATATTCATAACTTCAAACATTCTATTGTCCACCCAAAATTATTTGAAGTTTGATGCCATTGCTACACAATGGCTGATGAATGGTGGCTATTCACAGCTACTTTTGATTTACCTGGTTTCCGCAGCTCCCTTTCTTAAATATCAAGTTTGCAGACTGTGGGTTTGGGGATCCATTGATTTTGAGTTTTGGATAAGTCCACAAACGTTAGGAGGTGTGACTTCTACCAATGGTTTCACCTTGGTATGTCCATTCAAGGGAGGCACTCCACCCATGGTCATTCAATTAGGAACTTCTTGGAGACTTGAGAATCTTCTGAATCTATGCAGAAATTGCAAAAGTCACCTGGCCATCGGCAGCCGCCTTAGCACCCATTTTTTGTCCATTTTGAAAAGAAAAGGCAGTTCTGAATATACTGAATACAGTCCATGTTTAAAGTTATGAATATGACATGTCTTTACTAGGCATGACATCTTCATGAACGACTACATGAATAGAAGCCTGATTACACTTTTCACATACTTTGCCTCCCCTGGATGATTAAACATGAGCTTTCTTTCTCCTTTTCCAATGCTTATCTTGGATGAAGTCTAAAGGCCAGAATCATAAGAAGTAGTTTGCCACTTTGGTGTTACAAGAGTGGACTAGTAATCTTTCTCTTTGAGCTGGCTGCTACCAGGAAGCAGCAGCTAATGAGTGTATTTCTGGAGCTTGTGTCTGTTCAGTGTGGTGTCATCTCCTATGTGACACTGGTAATGGTGGCTCCTGAATGACAAGGTCAGGTACCTGATTTGCAGTATCACCATTCCAATGTTCACTGGGCCTGTCTGTCCATTGATCAATGGGATTGCTGGTCTAACAGCAATTAGCACACTCTAAAGGCCCTGAGAAATGATGAACTGCACTGCAGTTCCTATGACCTAAAGTGCATACGCAGGATACTATCTAAGCTCATCCCTACTGCGACAAGTGCTGCAGTCTGTGCTTCTTTTGATGTGAAGGCACTGACTCATCTTTGGCAGCTTCTGAGTTTGGGGGTTCCCAGCAGATTCCAATGAAGTTTGCCTCTGCAAGGCAAAGACCCTGGGGGACCTTCATAATCAACAACATATGGTTTTCAAAAAATTCTTATAAAATATTACTAAGTTGCATCATGCAGAATTGATGGGCAAATCTGAGGTTAGTTAGAGAATCGGTAGCATTCACATAGACAGAGAATAGTTATTAATGGTAGCAATTCTGAATGGAAACTATTCACTAATGGAGTCCCACAGCGTTTAGTGTTCGTATCCTCACTTTTCACCATCTTTCTTAATGAAGGCATCATGAGATAAATCTGTCAGTTTGTAGATGACACAGAGGTCAGTGTGAAAGCTGGATTTTAAATTTAAAAAAAAGTTTGCAGCTAAATCTGGACACAACAGGGTGATGAGCTCAAGTCTGGCAGGTGTCTTCAATATAGACAAGTGCAGTGTGATGTTTTTAAAAAAGAACAGGGTCAATTACAAGCCATGAAATGCTTAAGGTTACTGAGTGGAAGAAGAGCATGGGAGTTGTAAGTCCTGAATCATTGAGGTCCATAGTCAAAGCTGTTGCAAAACCAGACAGAAGGTTAAGGTGTATAATAAGATAATAAAATATAAAAGTAGAAATACTATCCCTGCTTTTACAATGTCTTGATCTGGCAGTATCCAGAATACTGCATCCAGTTTCATTCCCCTCACATAGTGGCAATATTGGTATCCTGGAAAATGTTCACATGATTCACAATTAATACATGGTTTAACTGCCTTAAGAGATGGGCCGAATGGTCCATGGTCTTGTCCTTTTTTGCATATTTAATTGTTCACAAGAGTTTTAAGGTTCTGCATGCAAGCATTTATTATTAGAGAGAATAACAACCTATCTTTAAACATCCAAGTAAGTGCCCCTTACTTAAGGGTTGGTAACGTTTGCTTTTAATTTTAGATCATATAGAGTATGCAGGGGGTAATAGTGCTGGGGGAAGTCTGGTGCTGGAGTGGGTAGAATCCCTGTCTCTGAGCCAGATGCTCCAGGTTCAAATCCCTCCCCAGGACTTAATGGTGGTGGAAGATGTGTTCATGGCGTGGTCAAACAGGTTGATTATCAACCTGTAATTCCTTATGATACACCTATGGAAGGTGACAAGAGCAACAGAGTCTCTTGATCAGCCATACATGATCTGAGTGGTGGCCTCAAGCTTCAGCCTCTGTTGACAGGCTAGTGGCCTGTTCCAGGAAAAGCTAGCTATGGGAACAGATGTAAGCATGTGCTTTGTCTGCCTTAAGCACCAGGAGGCATGGGAAGAGGAAAGGACAAGAAATGAAGAGTATGCTGGTACCCAGAGTATTCAAAGAGGAAAAGCAAGAGCAGCTGTCATGTCATCTTGTCTGTTCACTTTAAGCTAATGAATTATTGCAAGATTGGTCTGCAGTTCTGGGGTGAGAGTTGAGATTCTGGTCTGTATTTTTTTTACTGAGACAGATAGCTCAGATCAGAAAATTTCCTGACATGCCACATCCACCTCAGTATAAAGTACCCCAATATTTTCACTCCGGGGAGGCAGGGGCAGGCAGGATATATTCAGGCCTGCTACCACCAGGAGCAGATTGAAGACAGCTACAAGGGTAGGCCGAGTGCCAAGGCAAGCTGGTTAAAAGGCCCACCTCAGTTCTCTGGGATTTTGACCCAGTTGTTTGGTTACATTTTACACCCTCTAGCCCTAAAACCCATCACCCCCTCCAGCCACTCCCCATGCCCACTCAAGCACTCCTACCCACCCCAATCGTCCTTTATAGCCCCCATGCCAACTCAATGACAGTTCATAGCCTGCACTCACCTATAATGGCTCCTCATACCCTCCATGCCAACTCATGGTCCTTCCATTTGCCCAGAGTACACGCTGTACTGCACCAATGAACCCTATAATAACAATAACATGTGTGAAAAATACCCGTTTACAAATGTTCCTTTGAAAAAATGAACTGGTGTTCTGTTGTGAGTGGTGGCCGTGTTGGCATTACTGATAGAGTTAATCAGCAGACACTTCTTTGGCACCTAATAAGGTACCTCATTTACAAGGTACTCAGCAGCAACTACATGTGTGCTTTCAACTCCAACTCTATCTCTACACTACTAACTACTGAGGGAGCCTGCACTACTCTCCTATTGGTTACTAAAGGTCATGTGATCTTCCTTAACAAATATTGTTCTTAAAGGTATGTTACACGCTAAATAAAACCATAATTACTACATCCATCCCCCTTTAACTCAGATATACATATTCTATTTACAAGTACAAATTTTTCAAGACAACAAAATTTTTACACTGGGTAAGGAATTTACAAGTTCAATTTTCAGGTGGTGTCCTGATGCATGTAGAACATCTCAGCTCTACAACTTCAGATGCTTTGTCAGGAAGCTCCTTTTCTGGAGTCGTCTGAACATCAGGTGCTGTGTGGGCACTTA
This sequence comes from Cetorhinus maximus, assembly GCF_964194155.1. NCBI lineage: Eukaryota > Metazoa > Chordata > Chondrichthyes > Lamniformes > Cetorhinidae > Cetorhinus > Cetorhinus maximus. The sequence goes on from NC_135885.1 coordinate 116,924,796, forward strand.
CAGTTCTGTATCCTCAACTCTTACAGGAACATCAGACATGTTTGTCCAGGGTTGAGTATCCTCAACAGGAAATGCAGACGCGATCGTGATCACTTGTGGAACCAATTGTTGGTCATTTGTTTCTCTCTTCCTTAAAAGTTTTTACATGAGTGATACCATTGAGGCTGATAAACCATTGAAACTCAGCTCTTGTAAATGCCGGGCTGTTATTGGAATGACTAATTCTGGTAGTCTGTGAATGGCAAAACATTGACGTAGCTTCTCAATTGTAGCAGTCGACATTGGTGACTTCACCTCATATATGTCCATCCATTTTGTATGGGTATCGACAATGAGCAGAATCATTGTTCCTAGGAAAGGTCCAACGTAGTCAATATGTAATCATACCCAGGGTCTCCCAAGGGTGTAACAGAGTTGTTCATGGCAACTTTTACAGTTGCTGACATTGCACACAATTCTTCACTAAACTCTCTATTTCACCATCCATCCCAATCCAACATAGGCAGTTACGTGCTATGATCTTCATTCGGGAAATTTCTGGATGTGCGCTTTGTAGTTCAATTAAAAGTGGCTCCTTTCCTTTTGGAAGAACTATCACTCATGCTCCCCTCAATAAGATGCCATCCTGGCTGTTTATTTCATGCCTTCTGTCGAAGTACGGTTTCATTTAATCAGATACGGGCTCTTGTGACCAACCATGAAGCATTTGTTCTCGTACTTGAGATAGGACTGGGTCCCGACTTGTCCAGTCTCTGATCTGTTAAACGCATATTGGTGATGAATCTCAGAAATTTAACAGTAAAACAAGTGCCTATGGAACTGGGATGTCCTCATCATTTTCCTGTAAATGTAAATGACTAAGGGCATTGGCGTTTGCGATTTGATTGCCAGGCCTATGTACAAAAGTGGATTTGTATGCTGCCAGGATTAAAGTCCTATTAGTATTTCTGTATCTTTTTTCTACGTGCCTTCTTCTTTCTAGCACAAACTTTAATCTCGGCCTTCTTTTTGACTTCACTATTGGCCAGACTTCGCTCAGGTGTCAGCTCAACTTGTCTGAGCTCAGTGGTTGGGTCTCCCAAAATTTTATTATCTGTCTGTTTCTTAGAAAATTCTGCAACTTTTGCTTTCAAAGCCTCTTTGGCTTCATTTAGCTGATTCTTCAGCTATTCCATCTCTTTTTTTGTATTTGTTTGCTGCCTCCTGGAAAATCGAGCATTGTTGTGTCTTCTCTGTCAACTCATTCTTCAGTTTATTCAGAGAAGTGCTGAATTCTTTCTGTTACTCTTCATAGTTTTCCAGAGGTACAAACTTTGACCAGAGGGAATCTTGTAGTGTATGAAGGTTTTTCAGCAGGTTTTCTTTTTCCTTTCGAAGATTGCTCACCTCGTCTCGAACTCTGTCATCAAGCAGTGTCTCTTTGAGTTCCTGCTGCTGTTCTTCCAGGTTTTGGCTTAAAACAGCATGTGTTTATTCAGGTTGTTGAGTCCTTACACACTGCTTTTTCAAAACAGGAATGCTTCCAGCCTCCTTTTGGAATCTTAGTGGCCACTCAAGGCTGAATTCCCTTAGCCAATTTCACCCCAGAAAGCTTGGTCCTCAGCCTCCCAATACCAACACTGGTAACTTTGCCAATTGGCTACAATAATGCAGTTACTCTGCTCATGCCTTCGACTTGTATGTCTTCACCCATGTTTTTAGTTTGGCAGCTGTTTCTTCTAAACTTAATTGATGTTCACCATTATTCAGATATCGGAAGGTATGTTCCCCAATTACTGTAGTGGAAGATCCCATGTCTAATTCCATTCTAGTAGGTCTGCCATTTACTTTCACTGTGACAAATATTGGTTCTGTCTTTCCAACTTTCAGATTAAACAATGAGTTATGTCTGATTTGTTGTTTCAGGCTCTTCTACAGAGTCTTGCATTTTCATGCCCTTTTCAGCTGGGGTTTCCCACCTGATGTGGAGGGCAGTGCCATTTTGTGCACCCTGTATTGCTTTGAATCTCTTACTATGCTTTCCATGGCCAGTGCTATTTCTAGTGCCTTCTTGAAATCCAAATTCACTTCAGGCAATAATCTCTTCTGTATCGTGTCCTCATTCACACTACACACTAAACAATCTCTGAGCATGTCATTTAGAGATGTACCAAACTCACAATGTTCCATTAACTGCTTCAAATTTGCCTCGTAGCATACAACTGTCTCACCCGGGGCTCTATTTCTCAAATTAAACTTGAACCTCTACATCATTACTGAGGGCTTTAATTAATAATGACCCTTCACAAGGTCCACCAATTCATTTAAATTTTTTGAATCTGGGGCGCTGGGTGCTGTCAAACTTCGAATCAAGCTGTATGATTTATTCCCGCATGTACTTAAGAGGATCGCTCGCCTCTTCTCTTCCCCCGTAATCTCATTCACTTGAAAATAGAATGTGAAGCGTTCTACGTAATGAGACCAATCATCCGTGGTTGGATCAAAAGGATCAATTCTTCTGAATTGTGGCATTTTGAGAGGGAGTTACTTCTTTGACTCTAACAAAGCTTTCTATTTACAATCACTGGGTGAGATACAGTGCCAATTTCTTTTCAACTTGCTTTCTTCTGTTCAATCCTGATTTATCCTCATCACTTTGTTGAGTGGTGGCCGAGTTGGTACCGAATTGATAGAGTTGATCAGCAGACACTTTGTAAGTGGAAACATTAAGGGCTAGATTTTCAGCTCAACATGCGGGCAAGCGCCTGCCATGCATGAGTATGAAATAACACGCGATGACGTCGGGTGTGCGTTCTGACATCATTGTGCACTTGTGTGATATTTAAGTTGGCAAGCGTGCGTGGGAGTCGGCAGTGCTCCCGCCAACAATTAAGAGGGCTATTAAGCCCATTAGTAAATTAATTAAACTGAATTTTCCCCGCCCGTCCAACCTTCCTTTTGGTGGATGGGCGAAAAGGCCAAGCAACCTTTGGATTTTTGCGGAAACCTCATCCACGGATGGGATAAGGTTTCTGATGTTAATTAAAAATAAAATAAAGAATTTTAAAACTCATTTTTAACATGTCCCTGCTCATGTGACAGAGTCACATGAGGGGACATGTTTAACTTAATTTTAAAATCTTTACTGCCCTAAGTTTATTTACAAGGTGCTCAGCAGCAACCACATGTGTGCTTGCAACTCCAACTCTATCTCTACACTACTAACTACTGCGGTAGCCCGTGCTACGCTCCTACTGATTACTAAAGATCATGTCATCTTCCTTAGCAACCATTATTCTTAAAGGTGCATTACACACTAAATAAAAACATAATTACTACATGTTCATACAGCCCTATAAAAATGTTAATCAAACAGAGCATTGAAGCGTCAACAACCGAAGTTTTAAACACTTGACATCTCTTAATCTTGGGCAAATAAACATTGAGACATTGAAAATAGAGATCACTGAAAAAAATAACTTAATATAACCTCATAGAGCTGTCAATTAAGCCAAGTCAACATTTCTCTGCACCTGTGTAAGCAAATTTACTCTCTTTTTATAAGAGTCTGGGCTGTTAGCCAAGCCCCACTATGCATGCTTGTGAAATCTCCACACATGACTATTTAACAGCAATGTCAGGCCTTAGAGAAGGTGCACAGGGGAATTAACAGAATGGTTATAAGGAAGGAGTGCAGTCAAGTGGAATGGCTAGCGAAACCGGGAGTTTTCAACTAAGAGCAGGGAAGGTTAGGTGGAGATCTAATTGTGTTGTTCAAAATCATGAAGGGTTATCATAAAGTAAATATAAAGAACCTACTTCCAGTGGCAGAAGGGTCAGTAACCAAAGAACACAGACTTAAGGTAATTGGCAAAAGGAGCAAAAGTGACAAGAGAAAAAATTGTTTTATGTAGCGAGTTGTTATGATGTGGGATTCACTGTCTGAAACAGTGGTGGAAGAAGATTCAATGATAACTTTCAAAAGGCAATTGGATAAGTAGTTGAAGTGAAAATATTTGCAGTGTTATGGGGAAAGAGCAGGGAAGTGGGATAATTGGATGGGCTTCTCAAAGAGTCATCACATCATGAAGGGTTAAATGGCCTCCTTCTGTGCTGTATTATTCTATAATTCTATGCTTGGAGGCCAGTAAGACTTAACAGTCAGAAAACTCCCCTGGGCTGTGCTGCATCAATGATATTTTCAGTAAGTATTCACTATGGGGTTATACAGGACAAACATAATCTGAGAAAAAGAACAAACATTTGAGAATGGAGCTAGAAAACAGAAACTGATTAATGAGGTAAGTAGGATACAAATTATTTGTTTCATAACATAAATAATTGAAAACAAAATGTTTTAGGGAGGGAATAGCAAACCACGTTACTTGTAGTTCAAACTAGTGTATCACCATAGTCCTCCTTTGACTCATTGGCATGGTGATCTGACTTTGTCTAGAAAACATTTCTCTTCAATGCCTACCAGGGATTAAGAACATCCCAGGGGTGTTTGTCATTATAAATTTCCCTTTTTTTGTTGATTATTGAAGAATTAAAATAACCAGGCTCATTAATAGTTTCAAATCTTGGTGATAATGATCAATTGACTATTTCAATCAATGGGACTGAGATCCTCACATTCCAATAGAGAAAGAAATAATGGAAATATCAGTGATACTTAAGTCAATTATATATTCTCTATATTGTCTCTACAAGTACCTCCTACATCCCTCTGAATGTAATTCAAATTCTCTTTTAAGAATTAATAAGCCTAGAATTAGTTATTTAGCCACTGTTTATACAGGATTCCATAACCATAACCCTTCAATTATATTCATTTTCAAATGAGTTACACAGTAGTCTGATTATATCTTCACAATAGTAATGAGCACTGATTATGCATAGAATAGATAGCTATCTCCTTGTCATATTGTAATGTTTCTATGTTCAGAATTTTATGTTCAATACTACAAACTATGTATATGCCAAAAAATACAGGAAACTGCTGTTAAGATTTGAGTTACTGGGAAAGGGAATTATCACCATTTCCATTCGTTCCATTTTGAAATAGTAGAAATGCAACCACATGAGCCCCATCCGCCACCACTCCAGAATTAATGGGCAGACATTTTACTGACCTGACACATGGGGAGTGGGTCAGCTAGCAGGTCAACAGGGGTAAGGAGGGGGGAATTCAGGATTCTTCCACAGACTGTGGAGCTTTAACTCATGTCAGTGTTGTCACTGGTCAGCTCTCCACCTGAAGGCCAATCTGATTGACAGCAAGATCTCCATTTGTTCAAGGAGTTGGTTAGCGATGGCTGCAGCAGCAGTAAGTTCATGTCCATGGCGGGGATGGGGGCGGGGTTGATCAGGGTGGGCAGGGAAACAGCAACTGGAATGGAGGAGTCAATCAGAGGGGCGGGTCAGCAAAATGGGGAGTCAACTTGCAGGGGTGATCTGTCAGTGGAGTGGGGGGTGGTGAATGGAGGGGGCTGCCGATCGGGGTGGCCTTGTTGTGGGGGACATCAGAGGCCTTGGATGGTGGCAATTCAGGCCTGGTGATGATGGGGAGATAGAGAAGGTTGGGGGTAGAGGTCAGAGGGGAAGGTCATGGGGGGTATCCTGATTGCAGAGACTTCTCAGGCGGGCACTGGATTCAGGAGGTAAGTGTGACGGCATTTAATTCCTGAATGCACCAAGGCCTCACACCTTGAGGAAACTGCCGGGCTCACGCAGACTCATTATCATATTTAAAGCTTCAACATTGGATTGGTTGGCCACCCACCTTCTGATTTCAGTTAAGGATGGAAATGGGCAGATTGGAGACAAGTTTGGATTGAGAAACAGATTCATGAGATTTTAAAATACTCCCTCCCACCTGACCAAACCCATCTGTTTTTTAAGTTAAAATTCAACCCAATGTTTCTGTCCCAAGTTATGTGTAGCCATCGAACAGCCTATTAATGAAGCAACAAGAGACAAGTTGATAGGTTCAGCATTGTCACTTCCCCTTGATCACTGATCAAACAAATTCAGAGGAAACAATTCAAAAAATTTGAATCAAGTCCTGCTGTTAAAATCGGCAGGCCCTCTGGGAAACCTGTGGTCCATGTCTTCCAATGAGAATTGGAACTGCTGCATCTGATGCTGATCAGACAGAAAGCTACCCATTTACCTGGATACATTTAAAAAGATCAGACTTCTGATCCACGTTGCAGAAGAACTCTCTCAGAGCAGAAATCCATGGAGAGTGCAGTTAAGAGAAGACACACCCCCTTGTTAAGGCATTAGCTGTCGTCAGGTAAGTTTAAATGTCCAGTATGAATGTTGGTGAATGGGTGAATGGACGAATGTTGGTGAATGGATGAGTGGATGAATAAGTTAATGCCTAGCTTGGTAGGGAGGGTAGGTGGGTGAGGTAAGTGGATAGGTGGATAGGGTGGCAGGTGGGTGATGTGGTAGATGGGTGAGGTGGGTAGGGTGGAAGGTGAGTAGGGTGGCAGGGTGGCAGGTGGGTAGTGTGACAGGTGGGTGAGGTGATGGTGTGGCAAGTGGGTGAGGTGGTAGGGTGGAAGGTGGGTGTAGCGTGACAGATAGGTTTGGGTGGCAGATGGTAGAATGGCAGGGTGGAAAGTGGGTGAGGTGGTAGGGTGGCAGGTGGCTAGGGCAGCATGTGGGTGAGGTGGGTAGGTGGCTGAGTGGGTAGGTGGGTGAAGGCAGTCGAAGTGAGAGGTCAGGTCGGTAGTTTGGGGTTCGGGGGCAGCATTTAGTTCATGATTACACTACGCCCTTGCCCAAACCTGTCTTTTACTTAAGTTAAAATTCAGCCCAATATGTCTGTCCCAAGTTACATGCAGCCATTGAACGGTCTATTAACGAAACAAGAGACAAGTTGATAAGTGGTTAGGGGTGCGGGGGGTGGCGGTTGATGGTAAATCAGGGAGATCTGTATGGGTGACTGGACTCTGAGTTTCAGAAACCTTTTTGGAGGGTCCTGGGAAGCAGGAGAATTGACCATCAGAAGTTCAACCCTCGCAGGCAATTGCCCTGGAGTCAGCATATCGGTAACTCCACAGAGTCCCGAAGTGCATCTTGAGCCATAGTTCCAGTCTCCGATAATCTGGAGACTGGAAGATCTGGACCTGTATTTCTGTCTTTTCCAGTTGGTAAATTTTCCCTCCCACACCATCTGTGTATTAGTAGTTTGAATTTCTTTTTGGTTTGTAGAATGTGAGCATTACTCATCATGTGTAGTGCTTTATGGACATTTCACTTTTAAGTCAGAAGGTTGCGTGTCTCCCTTGTGACCTACTTGATTCTAATACAGTACAGAGGGTGTGTTGCATTGTTGAAGGTGCAGATTTTTTTAGATGAAACATTAAACTGAGACCTTGACTTCCTGCTTAAGGAGCTGTGAAAATTAACATAGCACTATTTCAAGAAGAAAACAAATCTTTCCTGCTGTCACAAAAATCGAGGCTGACATTTCAGTGCAGTACTGAGGGAATGCTGGACTGCAGGAGGTGCTGTCTTTCAGATGGGACTTTAATCCAACGCCCAACTGCCGGGTTGCGTGGATGTCAAAGATCCCATAGCATTTCAAAGAACAATATTAGAGTTATCCACAATTTCCTATTCAATACTTATCCCTTAATTAACATCACAAAAACAGATTATCTAATCATTATCACATTGCTGTTATGAACATATATCTCCAAAAACTATATGTTTTTTTTTAATTGGGAGGACTTTGAATTATTTGGAGACTTCCTTGGAAACTGACCTGAGTTTTTTTCAAAGGTTATAAGTTCACTTTGGACTGTGAGCAAACTACCTTTTCCAATAAGTCACATGACTTTAGCTAAATGACCAGCAAGGCACATGAGGAGTTAAGAACTATTTATTTATTTGAACTTTAATTGTTGGAGGAAAAACAATTACTGCTTTCAGAGGTTATGAGGCCCTGGTGATTTTATGGAAACCACTTGACTGAGATGAGTTTCTGTTTTGAACTTGTTTTTTGGACTCTGTTTTGGGAATAAACTGAAAAGAGGTTGCTCAACTTGCTCTCCCTGCCTTGTCTAAAATTCAGTGTAGTTATCAGTATCTAGCTAGAAATCCTCATCTCAGTGTAACTCATCTATATTTGGAAATCTGAGAAGCTGAGGTGAGAGAGAGGTCCCAAGCACATTGATCCTGCACTGTTCTCCTCAATACCAAATCTTCTTTGGAAAGACCTTCCACACAACTATTGTGACCAACTATCTATTTTCACGCATAGAAACACTAGATCAACAGTGTCAAAATCCTTCAAACTTTATCCATTTTCATAAGGTTTTCCCATTGGCCAAAAAATGTTCTTTTCCCCTTAAATTCCAACCTTTGCAGAGACCCTTTTTTGTCCTTTGTGTATGTGTGTGTGTATGTATGTGTGTGTGTGTGTGTGTGTGTATGTATGTGTGTGCTTGTTGAGATTTAAAGGGGTATATAGTTACACTTCCGGGTGACAAATTGTGTGTTAACTAGTTTTTGCAACATGCTTTTAAAAATAAGTTTTGTGGCATAAAAAATCATTCTGGGTTTATTGAAAGAAGCCTGGTTAAAGTCTCTTTTATTCTGGTTCTAACAATAGCGAAAGTAAACAATTGGCCATTTTGGTGAATGAATAAAACATTTACACTTATGGTGCGGCCTGTGGAATAGTAGGACTAGAGATATTGTGCACTCCTCCCATCGCAGCTGTAACACTATATGTGCGACTTTGTTCTGCACAAATTGACTATTATGTTTCCTACATTACACCAGTGACTACAGTTCAAAAGTACCTCATTGGCTGTAAAGCATTTTGAGATGTCAGCTGGTCATGATAAAGCACTGTATAAATTCAAATCTGCCTTGCTTTTTCTTTGCTTTCTTGCTTTCCTCAGCCACCTTCATCAAAAATGGAATAGAGATTTTTAAAAAAATGCTAGAAACACTCAACAGGTTAGGCAGCATCTGTGGAGAAAGAAAGAGAATTAGTGTTTGAGTCAATATCTTTCCATCAGTTTGGCCATCAAATTTGCTTGTCTGTGGGTACCACAAGCAGGAGTCAAGAACCAAATTTCCAGCAAATAACTCTTGACACCAAGAAGCTGGTCTCTCACTTGTGTGGAGATAAAGAACACATTACGAAGTTATACTTGGGGCCTGTTTATTTTTAAAAAAAGCCTTTGTCCCTTCCGATAGAGCTTTCCTGATCAGCTCCCCAGGCAGCACCAAGAGCACAGCTGCAGGGATCTCCTGGCAGCTGATAGTGGAGTGCTTGTTGTAATAGGCTAGGTGCAAAGAAGGAAAATCCACCAGTGACCCAGGCATTTGCTCCTTTGGCCAAATTGCAAGCAGTGGGGTGGGATAGAGGAAGGGAAAACCTTTCCAGGGTGGTAAGGTAACATACTGTATACTGTGAAAAAAATAGCATTTTTCCAATATTACTGTGGGATACTGTGAAGCAGGCTCATGGGAGTTGTTTGTATGTTGTGTGTGTGTGTGTGTGTGTGACTAATTTAATTAAACTGAAGACAGTCACACTGCAAGGTTTAAATCATCAAAGGGATAGGTATAAAAGCAGACATTTTGAAGTGGAGATGGGCAAGAAAAGATGGGATACACGTAAATACAATATGAATAGGAATTTGCATTAGGAGATAAATGAGGAGTTGAATTTTTAGCTGTTGAATTAAGATGAGAAATAAAAAAGAAGCTTTACAACTGACAAAGATCATAAATGAATAAAGCAAAGTTAGTAAGTTTATTTTTCCAGAAAGTAGTGGCCATAAAGACAACATGAAAGATTCTTATATTCTGGGAAAGGTAACTTCCTAAGGTAGTTAAGAACAATAGGTTTAAAGATGAAAGAGAAAAACATATTTAAGGAAAGATTGAAAGCTGTATGGTGTGTGTGGCCATATGAGATCTTGAAGAGTGTGCTGTGCGAAGACAGATCTGTGAAGGAAACAGCCTCTAGCCACACCAGAGAAGTGTCTGGTTGTTCCAGAATGCTAGGTTTGCCTTGGATTTCCATTGTCAAATGAGAGGGAGAAAGAAGTCCTGTGAGATACCCCCACCCCCACATAGCAACAATTGGTACCTTGCAATAATATTACTGGATGTTTTATAGATTATGAATCTATAGGGACTGTTGCCTGGAAAGGGGTGCTTATTTGTGAATATAGCTTTGTTAATTGTTGAATCTTTGTTAATAAATGTTTTAATTTAATATTTAAAATCTCCAAAAGGGATATTGGAATCTTGACTTCTGACTTCAAATATACATATTTTCTTATGATAAATACAAATTGCAAATCATTGTGATAGTTTGACTAAGTTTCTCTTTGGGATTTGGTCAGCCCGGTATTAACCAACTGTCATATCATAACAATACACAATCTGACATTCTCTGATCTGATACCTGTTGTAATATGCCTTTAAGGGGTATCAGCATGACAGCACCAGAGGGGAAGTGTGTCATGTGATCCAGTCTTAGTTTCACTAAGCATCAGAGCAGACAACACAGCACCTAGTGCTCCAAGCTTCACAATAATGTAAGACTGTTCTCATGTCGCTAGTCTTAATAAACAAACCCACTGCGTGTTTACCCAATCCCAGTGATTGGTGCCTTGTGTCTTATCAATAAATAAGCTCAATGATTATATCATTATAATAACATGACAATACTACCCTCTTTGTGGGGTCCTGCTCTTTGCATATCAGCTGTTGTGTTAGCCTACATAAGGATAATGATTACACTAACTTACTGATGAGAAAGCCTTTAGAACATGCTGAGAATTTGAAAGGAACAATATAAATACAAGTTATTTCTTCCTTGAACTGAAGGTATGCAGTTCTTTATAGAATATTTAGTTTGTTCCATTGATGATGCCTTCCCATGACTTCTGCACTTTTGTAGGTAAGTCGGTCATCTTCTCTTTCTCCAGCACATTATAACATAACTAACAATAGCTGCAGCATAAATTTTGTGGAGATGAAAAGTCATTTTTATTATTTGCTTCTGTCAGTACAGTGATCTTTCCCATAGTGGACATTTTAATGGTGAGAGAAGAGCTGAATTCTAGAGGTGAGGTGAGAGTGTTTGCCCTGACATCAAGGCAACATTTGACTGAGTGTGGCATCAGGAGTTCTGGCAAAATTGAAGTCAATGGGAATCAAGGGGAAAACTCCCCACTACCAACCACAAAGGAAGATGTTGGAGGACTGTCATTGCAGCCTCATGTATTTGCTGCAGGAGTACCTCAGGGCAATGTCCAAGGTGGAACCCATGGAACCATCTTCACCTGCTCCATCAATGACCTTCCCTCCAGCATAAGATCAGAAGTGGGAATATTCATTCACGATTGCATAGCGCACTGTTCCATTTGCAACTCCTAAGATAATGAAGTAGTCTGTGTCCAGATGCCATAAGACCTGGGCAAAATCCAGGCTTGGGCTGATAAGTGGCAAGTAACATTCACGCCACCCAAGTGCTGGCAATGACCATCTCCAGCAAGAGTGAGTCTGATCACCTATGTTTGACATTCAACATCATTACCATTATTGAATTTCCCACAATCAACATTCTGGAGGTTACCATTGACCAGAAAAATAACTCAACCAGCCACATAAATATTTCTACTAAAAAGCGGGTCAGAGGCTGGGAATTCTGCAGAGAGTGACTCATCTCCTAACCCATTTCATCACCCACAAGGCACAAGTCTGGAGTGTAATAGAATAGGCTGCATTTACCTGAATGTTGGAGCTATCGTCAATGCTAAAGAAATTCAATACCCTCCAGGACAATACAGTCCAATTGATCTGAATCCCATCCATCATCTAAAATATTAACTCCCTCTACCATTGGTGCACCATGGGTGCAGTGTGTACCATATACAAGATGTGCTGCAGCAAAATGCCAACATTCCTTTGATAGTACCTCCCATGCCTACAAACTTTACTGCCGAAGAAAGTCAAGGTCAGTAAATCCATAGGATCCCTCCAAATTTTCCTCCAATCCACACAATCCTGACATAGGAACATATTACTATTCCTTCATTGGTGCTTAGTTAAATCCTCACACCCTACCTAACAACACCATGGGAGTAGCTTCACTGTATGGACTGCTCAAGAAGGTGGTTCAATGCCATCTTCACAAGTGCAATTAGGAATGGGCAATAAATGCTGACCTTGCCAACGATGTCCACGTCCCATGACTGAACATAACAAAGAGAATGTATTGCCATTAAGATCCACCTGTTTGAAACCTGGTTTTAACACACAGTTTTGCTCCTAATTCCTGATTACCATAATTTGAAATGAACTGGATATGCCAAAACAGGTACGCCTCCAGGTTTAGCACTTCAAGCATAGATGCAATTTTTGTGGAGGCTAGCAGGCTCCACTTTCCCTCTTCCATGGAAGTTGTGATGACTGCTGACTGGCACATAACAGCATGTTTCATGATGCCTCAGAGACCTAGTGAGAGGGGGCACATCATTGGAGGTTCTAATGTAGGAAACCCAGAGATGAAGGGATATCCTATACCCACCAAATGGAATGTGTCTGCGTCTCCTTCCTAGACCTCACTCTTTCAGAAGCAGGTGCTACACTGTTTGATCTCATCTCCTCCTCCGATTCCTCCCACAGACCAAGGGGGATCCCCAAAAATGCTGGTGACCCTTTCTCCTACAAGGTATCCAATAAGCTAGGGGAGAATTTTCTCCCCATCAGGGGGATTGGGCGGGAGCAGGCACAGGCTGCGCGCCTGCCGAACTGAGGATCTGAATGACGCGCAGTGACATCGGGACACATGCCCGACGTCACGGCGCGTCATTGTAAGAGTGGGGCCCTCGCCCCCGCTCGCCGAGCCGAAGATTCTGCCCCTAGAGTAGTACAACACTCACCCTTTTTAGGTAACGACCTCAGAGAAATTTCAGAATAAACACTGATAGAATTGGCGAAGTCGTGACAGAGTCCAGAAAGTCTCTTGATGTGTATTAAATGTCCTCTTCAACCGTAATGTAATCAGTCAATCTCAATCAGCAAATGAACATTGAAAGCTGAGCATAGCTTTATGCAGCCTTCAAAATCCTGAATGATGACTTATTTTACTACTGCGCAGATGGTTGCCGCAAGGAGAAGTCATTAATTGAAGTGCTACACACAAAATTTATTTACAGCCTCTTTAATGAGCACTAGTAAATAATTTACTTCTCAATCAACCCTTAGTGAGTCTTTGTGTGGCTGTTCCTTGAGTAGGTGACAATTCCTTTACCCAGATGGCAACTTGCGCTAAACACAGATTAAATGAGCATTGCAGTTTAAGGCCACATCTTGGCCATTTCGGAGATTTTTCAACATCTAAAGTGTCCGGGGAAAATCACCCACATTTTCTATTAATAAGTCAGGTGTGAGGACTAACATGATGAAAACATGGCTAGATGAGGCTGGCGTGCTGAGGAGGACCTCATTTCTGCTAGATTTGTGGAGGATGATGATAACATGCAGTGAGGTGTCCCCGTAGATCCTCACATTGCAGTTGTGAACATTTGACTCCAGTCTGGCTTACGGCAGCGCCAATACCCTCTGTGAGAATGCTCCTGTCATGGAGATGCAGTGGAGGCCTTAATAGTCGCTCGATCACAGGAGGATGATGACAACTTGCAGTGAGGACACTTCATAGATCTTCATATAGCCTCTGGGAATGTCTGACTCCTGTCTGGCTGAGGACAGCTCGCTTGCATTCCATGATCAGCGCCATCCCAGAGATGCAGCCATGAAACTTTAGACGCATCTGATGCTGTATCTGCCTTTAGCACCTCAGCTCTTCAGGAGCTGGTGCACAGCATCATTGGTCGCAGATGCTGGTGTGATGGGGGCCAACCCCACCGTAAAGGTGCTGAGAGCACACAGAGAGAATGAGGGAACTCTGTGGCTCCTGCCTACTAAATTCTGAGTGACAAGAACACTCCTGATCAGAACAAGGAGCCACAGGCAGGTGGGCATTCTTAGGAGTTTATTGACAATAGTGAACAGTATGTACAAGTGATCAACACCCGTGACTAGACTGTGCAACTACTTTTACTTAATTTTCCTAACCCTGCTACTATGTCTTGGTTCTCCCGGGACATTCACAGCAGAGGTGGAGGCAGCCTGTTGACTGTGATGCCCTGTCTGTGAAGACTTTGGCAGGTATCCTCTGGAAGGCTGAGTCTTGGTGGGCCCTGGCCTGCTTTTGTGGCCTGGATGTGTGGCAGTGGCACCCTCCTTGGCCTGTGAAGCTGGAGTGGAGTTTGCAGGAAGAGGGGAATTGGTCACTCTGAGACACACTGGGTGGATGGCCCCGGAACGTGCACCTTCTGATCCTCCTCCCTGCGTGTGCTCGAGAGCCCTTGGCTGACTCCGTGAGCGGAAGGGGTAGCTGGAGTGAGATCGAGCTGCCCAGCATCCATCTCGAGTACACACTGTTGGAGGCCAACTATGACATCAGTGATGGAGTTAAGCCCGTACAGCAGTGCAGGAGTGACGTCCTGGACCAAGGTCTCCATTGCAGCCACCATCCTGCCAGTGTTGACCTCGGTTCATTGCAATGCAGGCGCTATCACCTCATCCTGAAGATAGATGGGCTCCTCCATCATGCCTTGCAATCTGAGGAGTGCAGCGGACATCCCTTCCTGATGTTCCCTAGCTTGCTTTTGCAGCTCCAGCTACTGTGACATGACTGAGTCCAGAGTCTCGTCATCTGACTCGGACTCAGCAAAGTTTTGGCCTCCAGCAGTCCTCCGAGTGTTGGGGACCTGGGAAGACACTGTCTCCGCCTGCTGTGGATCAAAAAGTGCAATGTGTTCACCAGATTGTGATCCTGAGGCTACTCTAAAGCTAGATCCCACCGATGTGTGTGCACTGATGGAGGGTGTAGGTGAGCATTGTGACGGGACTTCAAGGAGGGTGCCTCCAGATTCCTCTTCAAAGGTTTCTTCAGGGCTTGATTAGAGGCCCTGGGTCGTGGACTCTGTTGGCTCTTTGGCAGATGTGCTTGCGAAAGCAGGGGGAGATAATTCATGCATGGCAGTGGCCTGTGAAAGAGGACACATCACTCACGGAATGGTTGTCTGATGGATGTTGCACTGCTGGATACTCACTTAGTAGAGCAGCGCCGACCTCACTGTCAGCACAGGTCATCGCCGGCCAGCTGGACAGCTCTGTTTTGAAATTCTGTCAGAACTCTGATCTCTAGCATCCGTCCACCTGTCAGCAACCTTTCCCTCCTGTTGTGTGCCAGTTTGTGCTGCATGGATAGCGATGGGGAGAGTGTGCCAGGATGCCTGCCGGGCCAGGTGATAAATATGCCTGGCCTATGTGGGTGGTGAGTGGTCCCATGGACGGGTTCAGGACAATGACGGTGTGTGTGAGAGAGTGAATGGTGATGTCTCTTACACCGGCAGTGAGCAATGGCCCTGTGGATGTTTGATGGGTGTGTGAGTGTGTGAGTTGAGAGGTTTTTTTATTCATTCTTGGGATGTGGGCTTTGCTGGCTGGGCCAGCATTTATTGCCCATCCCTAGTTGCCACTGAGAAGGTGGTGTTGAGCTGCCTTCTTGAACCGCTGCAGTCCATGTGGTGTGGGTACACTCACAGTGCTGTTAGGAAGGGAGTTCCAGGATTTTGACCCAGCGACAGTGAAGGAACAGCGATATATTTCCAAGTGAGGATGGTGAGTAGCTTGGAGGGGAACTTCCAGGTGGTGGTGTTCTCAGCTATCTGCTGCATTTGTCCTTCTAGATGGTAGTGGTCGTGGGTTTGGAAGGTGCTGTTGAAGGAGCCTTGGTGAATTCCTGCAGTACCATCTT
The DNA here is from genome assembly GCF_964194155.1 of Cetorhinus maximus. Taxonomy (NCBI): domain Eukaryota; kingdom Metazoa; phylum Chordata; class Chondrichthyes; order Lamniformes; family Cetorhinidae; genus Cetorhinus; species Cetorhinus maximus. The sequence continues at coordinate 116,940,655 of NC_135885.1, forward strand.
GTAGATGGTACACACTGCTGCTACTGTGCATTGGTGGCGGAGGGAGTGAATGTTTGTGGATGGGATGCCAATCAATCGGGCTGCTTTGTCCTGGATGGTGTCAAACCTTTTGAGTGTTGTGGGAGCTGCACTCATCCAGGCAAGTAGGGAGTATTCCATCACACTCCTGACTTGTGCCTTGTAGATGGCGGACAGGCTTTGGGGAGTCAGGAGATGAGTTACTCATTGCACGATTCCTAGCCTCTGACTTGCTCTTGTAGCCACAGTATTTATATGGCTAGTCCCGTTCAGTTTCTGGTCAATGGTAACACTCAGGAAGATGATAGTGGGGGATTCAGTGATGGTAATGTCATTGAACATCAAGGGGCGGTGGTTGGATTCTCTCTTGTTGGAGATGGTCATTGCCTGACACGTGTATGGTGCAAATGTTACTTGCCCCTTGTCAGCCCAAGCCTGGATATTGTCCAGGTCTTGCTGCATTTGGACATGGACTGCTTCAGTATCTGAGGAGTCATAAATGGTGCTGAACATTGTGCAATCATCAGCGAACATCCCCACTTCTGACCTTATGATGGAAGGAAAGTCAGTGATGAAGCAGCTGAAGATGGTTGGGCTGAGGGCACTACCCTGAAGAATTCCTGCAGTGATGTCCTGGAGCTGAGATGACTGACCTCCAATAACGACAACCATTTTCCTTTGTGCCAGGTATGACTCCAACCAGCGGAGAGTTTTTCCCCTGATTCCCATTGTCTCAAGTTTTGCTAGGGCCCCTTGATGCCGTACTTTGTCAAGTGCTGCCTTGATGTCAAGGGCAGTTGCTCTCACCTCAGCTCGGGAGTTCAGCTCTTTTGTCCATGTTTCAATCAAGGCTGTAATGAGGTCAGGAGCTGAGTGGTCCTGACGGAACCCAAACTGGGGGTCAGTGAGCAGGTTATTCCTAAGTAAGTGCCACTTGATAGCACTGTTGATGGTCCCTTCCATTACTTTACTGATGATGGAGAGTAGACTGATGGGGTGGTAATTGGCTGCGTTGGATTGGTCCAGCTTTTTGTGTACAGGACATACCTGGGCAATTTTCCACATAGTTGGGCAGATGCCAGTGTTGTAGCTGTAGTGGAGCAGCTTGGTTAAGGGCGCGGCAAGTTCTGGAGCACAAGTCTTCAGCACTATTGCCGGAATATTGTGAGGGCCCATTGCCTTTGCAGTATCCAGTGCCTTCAGCTGTTTCTTGATATCAGGTGGAGTGAATCGAATTGGCTGAAAACTGGCATCTGTGATGCTGGGGACCTCCAGAGGAGGCCAAGATGCATCATCCACTTGGCACTTCTGACTGAAGACTGTTGCGAATGCTTCAGCCTTATCTTTTGCACTGATGTGCTGGGCTCCTCCATCATTGAGGATGGGGATATTTGTGGCACCACCTCCTGCAGTAAGTTGTTTAATTGTCCACCACCATTCACGACTGGATGTGGCAGGACTGCAGAGCTTAGATCTGATCTGTTGGTTGTGGGATCGCTTAGCTCTGTCACTTGCTGCTTATGCTTTTTGGCACACAGGTAGTCCTGTGTTATAGCTTTGCCAGGTTTATACCTCATTTTTTAGGTATGCCTGGTGCTGCTCCTGGCAGGGTTGATCCCCTGGCTTGATGGTAATGGTAGAGTGGGGAATATGCTGGGCTATGAGGTTACAGATTGTGTTTGACTATAATTCTGCTGCTGCTGATGACCCACAGTGTTTCATGGATTCCCAGTCTTGAGTTGCTAGATCTGATCGAAGTCTATCCTATTAGCATGGTGGTGGTGCCACATAACATGAAGGAGGGTATTCTCAATATGAAGGCAGGACTTCGACTCCACAATGACTGTGCGGTGGTCACTCCTGCTAATACTGTCAGGGACAGATGCATCTGCGGCAGGCAGGTTGGTGAGGATGAGGTCAGGTATGCTTTTCCCTCTTGTTGGTTCCCTCACCACCTGCTACAGACCCAGTCTAGCAACTTTCTCATTTAGGACTCAGCCAGCTTGGTCATTAGTGGTACTACCGAGCCACTCTTGGCGATGGACATTGAAGTCTCTACCCACAGTACATTCTGCACCCTTGCCACCCTCAGTGCTTCTTCCAAGTGGTGTTCAACATGGAGGAGCACTGATTCATCGGCTGAGGGCGGTAATCAGCAGGAGATTTCCTTGCCCATATTTGACCTGATGCCTTGAAACTTCATGGGCTCCAGAGTCAATGTTGAGGACTGCCAGGGCAACTCCTTCTCAACTGTATACTACTATGCCACCACCTCTGCTGGGTCTGTCCTGCCGGTGGGGCAGAACATTTCCAAGGATGGTGATGGTGGTGTCTGGGACATTATCTGTAAGGTATGATTCCATGAAGATGACTATGTCAGGCTGCTGCTTGACTAGCCTGTGAGACAGCTTTCCCAATTTCAGCACTCACCTCCAGATGTTAGTAAGGAGGATTTTGCAGGGTCACAGGGCTGTGATTGCCGTTGACATTTCCAGTGCCTAGGCCAATGCTGGATGGTCTGTTTGGTTTCATTCCAGAGTGATGAAAAGAGTGAATAACTCTGATGGAACGGAGGAGATCATTCATCCTTTTGTGGCATTGGGTGGCTGTCCTTTTCTGAAGGGCTTTTGCACTGACCACTGCCACCATCGCCTCCCAAGCCAGGTTGTTGACTTTGCTGCTCATCCTGCAGCCAGAGTGGGGTAGAGCACATCCCAGCGGGGCTCCATGGCACCCAGCAGTCGCTCGAGGGACCCGTCATTGAAGCGGCGGGCTGTAGTCTTTTTTCCTTTACTGGCCATGTCTCCCGGGCAGTGGTGGTGAGCTGGTGGCGATGAGCGCTTTGCTGGTGGCTGCCTTTTAAAGATGGCGGCCAACGTGATGGTGGGCGGGCGAATGAGAGCCTGCCCACCAGGGAAACAGCCTGTTTCACGGGAGTGAATAAATAATGAGGTGGACTCAGGATAATACAGTGTGAAAACCCGCCATTTTGCTCAGTGGGTGGGACTCCATTTTACGCACCCACAACCGCACTTGGTGCATTCTGGGAAAATTCCACCCAATAAGTGTGAGAAGACCATGGCCAGCATTTTTGGGTCATTGGGCCGGAGCGGCGGGTGGGTCCAGGAACCGCTGGGAAATGGTTCGCCACCCGCGATCGGCTCCTGACCGCGATTTCACACTGGCTGGCCAACTAATGGCCAGCCAACGTGAAAGGTACACTGAGAAACTCAGCGCTGCTGGGGTGGGGCTGGGAGGAGTGCGAGCGCAAAAGTTTACCCAATGCACGGGAGAGCGTGCACTGAAGACCCCCCTGAAGGCATGGAGCTGCCTCAGGGAGCTGAAGAATTGTTAAAACAAAAACAAAGATTTTGAAAATGTGAAAAAAATGTCCCCACATAAGACTCACTCACATGAACATAAATGTAATAAAAATTATGTGAAAACGTTTTTATTTTTTAAAATTAATGTTGGAAACCTCATCCTGCCCATGGATGAGCTTTCCTAAAAAATCCAAAGGCCGTCTGGCCGATTTGCCCGCCCGCCAACCGTACGTATGGACGGGCAGCGAGAAAGAGCTTTTAATTAATTTATTAAGGGCTTTGATTGGTCTCTTAATTGTCAGCGGGTGTGCTGCCGACTCCTGCGCGCGCCCACTGACCGTAGTATCGTGCAAGTGCGCGATGACGTCGGGTCGCTCGCACATGCCCAACCGCCGACCGTAAAATCCTGCCCCATTAATTCCTTTGTCACTAAGATTGAGACCATTCTATAAGTTCTCTCTTCCGTTTTTCACCTTTCCGCTAGCCACTGGGGCAAACTACCTCGGAAGATCTGTCAGGACCTAACCTTAAGCTGTCATCTTTCTCTAATTACTCTGCCTACTCCCCTCATGTCAGCTCCGAGCTCATCTTGCCCATGAGACCCACCCCTCCCACCCTGTTGACCCAAACCCCACTAAACTGCTGACCACACAAATTCCCTTCTTGGCTCCTGGATGTCAGCTGACATCATTGATGGTTCTCTCTCTGCAGGTACTTCCCTCTCCCCTTCAAAACTGCTATCATCTATCTTCGCCTCAAAAACCAACCCTTGACACCACTGTGCTTGCAAACTATCACTTCACCTCCATCCTCCCTTTCCTCTTCAAAGTCCTTGAACATGTTGCCTACCAAATCCGTGTCGAAATTTCCCAGAATTCCATGTTTTAGTCTCTGCAATCAGGTTTCCAACTCTGTCACAGAGCCAAAACAGCACTTATTAAAGTGACAAATCCCTTCCCATGTGATTGTGACCATGGTAGTATCCCTTCTTGTCTTTCTTGACCTTTCTGAAGCCTTTGCACAAAATACTCCTCCAGTGTCTCTTAAGCACAAAATACTCCTCCAATGCCTCTTCCTGCTGTCTAGCTGGGTGGGAGGGCACTCAGGAGCAGGCACAGACCCAATGGTCCGAATGGACTCCTTTGTGCTGTATTGTTCTATGTCAGTATATTATAAAATGGAAAATAAGGAAAATAAATTAAAAAATAGGAACTTAAAAAGGAAGAGTTAAATCAAAATCAAATTCACAGGTAGAAACATAATTGAGCCAAGAGAACAGCGATTAGTGAGGACTAGAGGACAGTTTGAAACTTTTCAGCACCAATTTGTGTTGGAATAGTTTTAAAAATTAAAGCGAGGTAATTTTCACGGTATGCTGGTCCACATACAATTGTGACAGTGAGCCATGGTAACACATTCTGAAAATATTGCTTCCGCACAGGCAATTCCAAGGGGTGGATCCACCATCCGTGGTGAACTAAAAAAGTTAAAGATAGTATCAAATTTAAAGGAAAAGCACATAATTGTGGCAAGGATGGCTGGCAGGTCAGAAGACTGGGCAGAATATAAAGAACAGCAAAGAAGGACTAAAAGATTAATAAGGAGGGAAAAATGAGAGTACGGGAGAAAGCTAGCTAGAATTATAAAGACAGGTGGTAAGCATTTCTATACACATTTAAATAAGAGAAGAGTTAACAAAGTGAGTGTTCATCCTGTAGAAAGTTAGTCTGGGGAATTAATAATGGAAAATAAAGAAATGGCAGATGAATTGAACAAGTGTTTTGCATTGGTCTTCACTAAAGAGGATATTTTTGTAATCTCTAAACTGTATGTTCATGGCATGTTCATCGACAGATAAATGAATGTCACCATGACATAAGAAAACATATTTGTTCATATCAAGGAATTGGCTGCTTTATTCAGTTATGGTTGATATAAGGTTAAAAGCCTTACAAAAAAGAAATATTCTAACCTGTCAAATATCCAAGGCGACAGTGAAATCATTCAATTCAAACACAGACATGTTGTGGTTCTTATTTATATATAGCTTTGATTGTTTATGAGTTCAAGAGACAGATATTTAAATTTCCATCATCCTAGTCAATCTTATAAACATCTCCATCTATCTTCTGAAAACTAAGTACTCCCTCAGAAGCTATCAGAGAGTCCCAGATAAATCAAAGAGACTTTGTGGATGGTAAGCAACACACCATCTCATAGAAGTGACTATTCAGGGACCTTGTGCCAGGTTTAGTTTATATCATAGTACAGCAGATGCAACTACTTGTTATATATATTTTAAGGAAGAATAGTAGAACCTATAAATATTGTAAATACTATTTAAGCTGAAGTATAAGAAGAAAACTTTTCTTTTCAATCCTTGCACATACAAAAATGACCTAGATATTAGAGAGGGAAAGTTATAGAGAACAAAATCTTAACTATGGGAGTGGTCTGAGATGTTGAACTTGAAAAAAAGTATCTGGGGCAAAAATTCAAAACTGCAAATTTATGTACATTTTCCAAACAGCTTTAAAAATAGCTAGAAGTAAAATGGAAAACATCTTCTCTAACCAAAGTTTGACATAGAGGACCGTGGGAAGATTGTCAGGGCTGAAGTCCCATCAGTGTTTGAACAAAAATAATCAAATTGTTGATCATTTATATATTATTTTTCCCATTCCATGCAGAAAAATTTATGGCTTGAATTAATACCATGAATCAAAATTAAGTTCTCTGAAACATTTTGCGGATTCACACGTGGGGTTGAATTTTACATTGAGGCAGGGTACCCGCCTCCAGGATAAAAGTTGGAGGCGCGCCTGCCTTCGCTTTGCTGTTGGGCTTGAGGCTGGCCTTCTGCCCCCATGGAGATGAAGTTCTGCCTAAGGGAGCTGTTGGCCAGGGAAATGGCTGGCAGCTTTCTTGTCTCAGCTGGAGCAGTGGCCATTGCTGCAACTGCAGAAAGTCCCAGAGGGCATCGAGCCACAATGGAACCTGGATGAAGGTAAGTCCAGGGTCTCATCAAGGCCAGGCTGGCAGGCCTTGGTGAGGGGCATGGGGGGCTAGGGTGAGAGGAAATGTTGGGGAGGGATACCTTGTGGGAGCCTCCGACGGGCACACAGCGGGCCCAAAAACAAGGCACAACACCAACCCCCACCCTGACCTGCCTGGTGCCAATCCAACAGGTTTTATCTGATGGACATTGAGACTGAGCAAGGGCAGTTAGGTGCCAGAAATGGTGCCACTAACATGGCACTCAATTTTGCATCCTCCTCACCCCACCACCACTGCCTGCCACCCTCCACCCCTACCACAAAATTCTGGTCACGGTGTGAAAAAAAAATTAACATTTCTGATTGTTAAAACATTAGGCAAAATTTTTTGAGGAAGATGCTATGGCTTGGTTATTAAAATGACAGCTCTAATCCCTGAGAACTGTTGGGGTAATTTCTGACCCTTGCTCTCTCTGCTAACATAGCTCCTTGCTTGGAGCATCAGGAGCATCATTCCTTACTCTTTGTTTGTTCTTATCTAAAGCATGCCTTTAGAATGAAAGAATTTCAGCGTGATAATTCTAGCTCAGGTTCTTCATGTCTTTACTTCTCAGTGAAGATCTGGGATGGAAGATTTTCCTTCAGGTTACAACAGTTTGCATGGATTTCGGTAGCAAAAACAATAGAAAGGGTTATTTAAGTTGCCATTGGCCCCAAAAAAACTCACCTGCATTCTATTCCCTCAAAACAGCACCAATCCACTTCAACACGACTAGAAATGTTCACCATTTCATATCTCAAGGAAATGTGACCAGCTTTTCAAGCCCATTCTCACTGCAAACCCACATCAACTAATTAATGTCCATACAAATATGGCAGTAAAGGCTGCAGTAATTATCCATGTGGTGGATACAGTTTGAAAGAGACCATTTTGTGTGACCATTGTGTTCTTTAAATAATTTTGGAGGTGGAGACAGGACTTTTGCTGCGGCTTTTTCTCCACTCTGTTCAATCTACAGGTGAGCACTGAAGACAGGCATTTCCCTACAGAACTACATTTACCTTTCTGTTAGGAGAAGGAAAATAAAGCCATATTCTTAGAGTCAGACATTATAGAAGTATCTCTTCTCTACACACAGACAATAGAGTCATTAGGATGTACAGAACAAGGTGTTTTTCTACTTCTCTGAACATCACTGCCTTGAAGGCAAATATTTTTACCCAACGGGTATAAAGAAAATATGTTGATTGTTGTTTGAAGACATGCAGCCCATTTCGACTAGGGGAACAGCATTGTTCACATCAGTCAATGACACCACTGGCTTAAACGAAGTCCCGGTAGCATTTGGTAATCTTTATTACATTAACTTTTTTATTTATTCATTTACGGGATGTGGGCCAGCATTTATTGCCCATCCCTAATTGCCCTTCAGATGGTGGTCGTGATCTGCCTCTTGAACTGTTGCAGTCCATGTGGTGTAGGTACATCCACAGTGCTATTAGGGAGGCAGTTCCAGAATTTTGTCCCTGTGACAATGAAGGAACGGCGATATATTTCCAAGTCAGGATGGTGAGTGGCATGGAGGGAACTTCCAGGTAGTGGTGTTCCCACCTATCTGCTGCCCTTGTTCTAGATGGCAGCAGTCATGGGTTAGGAAGGGGCTGCCTAAGGAGTCTTGGTGAATTCCTGCAATGCATCTTGTAGATGGTACACACTGCTGCTACTGTGCGTCGGTGGCGGAGGGAATGAATGTTTGTTGAAGAGGTGCCAATCAAGCGGGCTGCTTTGTCCAGGATGGTGTAAAGCTGCACTCATCCAGGCAAGTGGAGGGTATTCCATCACAATCCTGAATTGTGCCATGTAGATGGCGGACAGGCTTTGGGGAGTCAGGACTTGAGATACTCGCCACAGGATTCCTAGCCCCTGACCTACTGCTGTAGCTATAGTATTTATATGGCTAGCTCAGTTTCTGGTCAACGGTAACCCCCAGGATGTTGATAGTGGGGGATTCAGCGATGCTAATGCCATTGAATGTCAAGGGGTGATGGTTAGATTCTCTCTTGTTGGAGATGGTCATTGCCTGGCGCTTTGTGGTGCGAATGTTACTTACCACTTGTCAGTCCAAGGCTGGATATTGTCCAGGTCTTGCTGCATTTGGACATGGACTGCTTCAGCAGTCAGCTTCAGCCACAACTACTGCATCAAGAAGGTCACGAATGTTCTTTTCAAGAGGTGTGCACATTTCATTTAATTACTAGTCAAATTGGAGTCCGTAGCTATGAGAGTTCGATAGGCTGGCCGGCTTCCCACACATGTGAGAAATTAACAGAGCTTATGCCACCAAAAGCCACCTTTGAACCTCCATCGGCTCATTTTGTGAACAGAAATGGCTCACAATCCAGGAATGTGCAGCTGGTGAATGATGCTGATCACCTGATCGTACATATCATTGACAACTTTCCTGAGAGCTGCCATAACTTCATCGGGTAACAATCTATCAAGAGCCCTCGTGAATCAAGAACAGATGTCAGGTTGTTAATTAGTTACCAATGCTCTCCCCTCGATACCTGTCTGATAACTTCAGTCAGATTTCTACAGATGGGGAGAATTATAAGCCTTATGTATTCAGGTTTTAGGAGCTTAGATGAAACCTGTAGAATCTCCAATACTATTGTAGTATGTTGTATGCTTCATAACATTGCCATGAAAAGAGGCTTGTTCTCAAGCCTGAAGGTAAGGGAGAGGAAGCACTTGGAGCCCACAGCATGAAAAAGGTGCACAGGAAGGAGAGCAAGCTACAAAACAAGGAGAACGTAACTGATAGCCATTTGCTTTTTAAAAAAAAATTGATTTACCAAAATAAAGTCACTTCACACTTGCCTGCTACCCAGCCCCTACCACCCCCCGCCACTGCCCCATTCACTTTCAAGGCTCCTTACTGCCTAAAATTTCTACCAAATTCCTTCATAAGAGAGAAGTCTCTTTTCTGGCATCAACCAACTCCTAAAAGTTGTAAGTATTTACAGAAAGCCATTTACAACTCTATATGGACAACCCATGTTGCATTTAAATCATGTTCTCCTGCAAGTGTCACATAAATCCGTTCTCCCTATCTGCAACTACTTCTTAACACCACTCTCCTTAGTGTCAGTTAACCTACTCATTCTAACTCCTAATCCTATTTACCTATCAAATGCTCCATGAATGAAATGAGGTTGGATGGTGGTTTGCTGGAATAGTTCCCCTTAAGACTTAGAGAACTGAAATAACTTAACTTAAGATTGCTGCTTTCCCAAAGGAATAAGGTATTGGCAGCCTTAGTCTTGCATTAATGTGGGTTGCCAGACTCATGTGTCTTCTTAATATAAAGACAATGAATGTGGCTTAATGAAGTAGGCTTGTGCCGGAATGGCAGCTGAGAGATCAACCTCATCCTGATGGCCACCTTTGTGTACGGCTGCATCAAGCTGTGCGTAAACCCTTGGTACGCAAACACCAAGTGTCACTACGCGCTGATGTTCTACCTGTCCCTGATGTTGCGAAGGATGGGTCTGGCCACGTGGAAAAAGTTTTGCAGAGAAACACCTTTGACCACAAGTCCATCAGGCAGTGGTCAGGACGTAACGTCTTAGAGGCCCTGCGGGAAAAAGAGATGGTAGATCCTGTCGGATGGTTCCCTGAGCAGACTGTCAAAGTCATTTGGCAGGATGCCTCATCACCAGAACTTTCCAACCAAGATGTAGCTCGGCTGCTGGTGAGAAAGGCCCTCCCCATCAGATCCTTCCAACACGCCAGGATTCTCACCCCCTCCGCACGTTGCCCTCGAGGTGGCTGTGGTGGGGCAGAAGAGTTCACCTCCTTGTGGAATGTGCCTTTGCAAAGAAGGTCTGGAGAGAGATGCAGTGGTTTTTGTCGAGGTTCATCCTGAGCAGTGCTGTGATGCAGGACTTTGTGCTCTTCGGGCTGTTCCCAGGGACACACACCGAGACCAACATCAACTGCAGCTGGAGGATCATCAACTCGGTGAAAGATGCTCTTTGGTCTGCCCGAAACTTGTTGGTCTTCCAGCGCAAAGAGTTGTCCCCGACCGAATGTTGCAGACTGGCACATTCCAAGGTTCAGGACTACATGCTGAGGGACGCACTAAAGCTTGGGGCAGCTGCCGCAAAGGCCTAATCGGGAAAGGTCACTGTCTAAGACCTTTCTGCCATAGTGCACCAAGGGGCTGGCAAGGGTATAGACCCCTCGGGCTGTACGGCTCACAATAAATGTATGCATTGAATACTAAATGTATTATAATTGCATCGAAGCACCTCAGAGTGCAACATGATGTATGTTGATAACTCCAATACCATTGCACTGTCTGACTGTTTGTAATGACCATATTGAAATGATTGTAATATTCATTGATTGTATTGATGTACCTCGTGATCCATGTGTAAAAGTTGAATCTGATTGCACTTTTTGTGATGGCGATTTACAAATGTTTTGTAATGTTCTTTCAGATATTTTATGAATAAAGTATATTTTTCAAAAAAAAAGCTGAGTGATCAACCTCAGACACTGCATCATGGGCCACTGTCTGGTCAAGTTCCAGTTCTTGGATATCTGAAAGAAGAAAGGCTCAAGGAAAGTGTTGTAGTGAGAGGAGGGAGAAAAGAACAAGTGCATTCCTTCATATCTCAAGTTTGTACAAGAGAGAAGATTATGTGATGAGGGGTAAGTGAGGTGTGAGAGGAAGATTAGGTATGAACATGCTGTCATCTTCAATGGTTTCAGCCCCACTTCTGGCCAAGCCAGAGTCATAACCACTCCAACAATGGCGGTGATCATCACCTCCATTGGGATAAGCACCGGGAGCTGTATCTGTCACCTGTCAGTTATTTGCTGCTGCCTCTGGTTATGTTCCACGGTGAGAAAGAGAGAAGGAAGTGTCTCAGTGATTGTGGGCCAACGTGTTTGGGTGGTGTGGCTGTCATGGTTGAATAGCTGACAGTTTGTGCAAACTGTGAGGTGTGGGTTTGAGGCTTTCAGCAATGCTAAATGTGTGAGAGTGAGATGAAGCTATAAATGTTGGGTATTAATCATGATGTGTAGAGATTGGTAGGTGAGTAATGGAGGTGTAGTGAATTGCCTGAGGCTACTGGTGCTGTTGGTATGATGTGGCATTTGAAGATGCATTCACAGATGTTCAGTACTCATGTAAGGTCATTGAACTTGTCCCAGCACTCAACCCAGATCCTCGGGGCCAGACTGCATTGGCCAAGATAGCCATCTGGCCATACTGCCTTCTCCGTGCTGTTTGGTGGACCTCCTGGACACTGATGGACAGAGCCACTCTCCTCCTCGCTACCTGCAGCCCCAAGGCCTCCACTATAGCCCCTGAGAGCCTTGGACCATGCTCCCTCCCCTGTTGTGCCATTAGTCATTCCTCTTGCAAGTAAGACACTCTTCCCCAGGCACTTCCAACACCTTTTCTAAGCCAGAATGCACCTTTCCTTTAAGAGGTGCAGGTGCGTAAAAGTCATGCAGACTAGCCTTAAGTGGTGTAAGCCTTGCATAAAGTTGATCTCTGCTGTGACATACAGCCAATCTACATTGCTTTTAGCATTGGGCCGCAGGTTACAATTGTTTAAATAAGCAGGCAACACAAAGTTTGCATGCTGCCAGCATCAGACATAATGGGCACTGGTTAATCTCACATTGTGACCTATATACCCATTTTCAGAGGCTATCCAATTTTGCCCTCAATAACACAATGAAGGGTAGCCATCTGACCTTCTGACTACCCTGCATAGCTAATTAGGACATCAGCAGGAAATAGCCTTTGTGGCAGTTTCATATTAGCGTGCATTGGAAACACCCAATCACAAACCCACCAATAGCAGAAAATGATGACCCTGATCTCCAAGGGAACCATGGTAATATGCATCACCTCACAATGATTTAGCATTATGAAGGATTGTTTCAGCCAAGTGTCCTGTTCCTTGTGGCTCAGTCCATAGCACCCTCGCCTTTGAATCAGAGGGTTGTGGGTTCATGTCCCACTCCTGGAAACCAAGAACTGTGATTGTACTCAAAAGAGTTGCAATCTGTGACTGTTGATAACTCCAAAGAGTATCAAACCACATACCACATGTTTCGGGAAGAATATTTCAACTCATTGTACACAAATTCTACCTTTATTGTTCCTAAGTATTGTGTTCACAGTATCTTTTCAGATCTTACTGGCTGTACACAATCTTCAGAAGGTGAGATACTTTTCTTCTTTTTGAAATTGACAGAATAACATGGGTAGAGATGCCAAAGGACCTTGGTGTATTACATTCCATAACAACTGGGTAATTGTTAGTATGGACATGCCACTTCACTCATGACAGGTACAAGGCAACAGGTTTTGGGTCACAGGGGAGTTGATTTATTTATAGAAACCACTATTCATTGTCAACACCACATCACAATGTTGGTAAAATGTCTGAAATGCAACAATCAGATTACTAAACTACCTAAGAGAGAAAGCAGTATTTTCTATAATAGAGTATAAATATTTTAAGTATTTAGATGCTCCTGTGCCATATATAGTTTACAGGAACACACTCTAAAACTGTAAGCTAATGTGATCTCTGTTTTGATATTTGCTACCTCCTTTATAATAGCTTATTCACAAATAATCTCATTTAAATATTTTTTCAGGTACTCCCATGGTTTATCTTTGATTAATTAAAAGATGATCCTGCACTGAATTCATTTACCTCATCCTTCCATCCCTATCCAACTAATCTGTAAAGGACTTATCCTTCATATCCTTTCAATTCAAAGGGTCCTAGATAAAAGAAGAGGGTTCCTTATATCCACTCAAAAAATTTCAAAAATAGTGGTACCTGTCTGGCCATGACAGTTCTCCCAAGCTGATTGTGATCGTACAGTCAGTTCCTAATTTGTGTTGTCCTAGGGATCACAGGATTCAACAAAGAAGCCTTGAATTAAATAGACTCATTCTGTTTCCTAACAGAACAGTAAGACAGTGTCATCTCTTTTGATACCATATATCAGGATGCTTAAGGCAGTCACACTGTCAAGATGGTTAAAAGTCGTTTTTTTTACAGTGATCACAATTCTTTGCTGTTTCTCCAATACAGCCTTTGAATTTCCTATTTAATCAATTTTCACTGCATTGTTGAGCCCAAATATATGAACTGTGCCATGGTCCCAGAGCCCCTTGCCTATCTAGGTTCATCATACTTGTGTCTGCTATACGCAGTAGCTTTGTGGCATGGTGTGCAGCTGCTTGATCATTTTGAAGGAAGTAAAAATATCGAGGGCATGCTTTATAATTAAAACACTTTCCATTTTGATCTCTGAAGTTAAATGAGACATTATACAATGCTGCTTGTAGCTTTTTTTTTGCAAGAGAAAAAATTATTTTGAAATGAACATTTACATCCATAAGAAACCTTTGTGCTATTCCTCAGGCTCCTTTGTGATTTTTGGCTGCATGGTAGTTTATTTTAAAACAGCATAGTTGCTAAAGTGACCTTAATGAACCTTATCAGCAAACCAGAGATGCTCTAGCTTAGGGCTCTGGCAGCAGAATCCAGCGAATTGAACTCTCACAGGTATCCAGAAATGGCTGGCCAAAGCTTTGATCATAAAAGGACAAATAAATATGTAGTGTATGTAGACAACACATGCTTTCTACGTACATGCTAAAGCCATAGTTAATTACAGCATTTTGAATGCATTTTGCTGAAATGCAAATGGGCTTAAATTTCAACTATAACTGAGCTGAAAGTTCAAATAATACATGGCCATGTTATGTTTGTAACTAGTCCAGGATATCCTTTAACATCAGAATGTGCTGAGTCACCAAACTTTCTTCACCTGCTTCGGTGTCGCTCTATAACATTCTTGGGAGGGATTCCTTAGTTTTGGGAATTTTTTTCTGAGGCTCCTTTGCTCCTGCATAACCAAAAACACACTTTGAAATATGCACTTCTATAACGCAGGTAAAATTTTAGGGACAAAGCCGTGAAATTCAATAAAACCTGGAGATGGCCCAAGGTTCACAATGTGTAATTAACTCATGTCCATTGCTTTCGATGTAAGCTGCATACAAACTTCATGCTGCCTGCTCATTTAAACGAGTCCTTGGTGTTCAAAAATCCATCAATCTCAGTCTTGAAAACAGTGAGTTCCCATTTTAATTTGTCTCATTCCAGGTCATTCCACTTTAATTTTGCAGGTATAATGGGGATGATGTGTGCACTTAGCTCCAGACCTTCCACTTTAGCATCATTTCACACTGGGGCCTACGTAGTATCACGTGATCTGATCAGTGCCATTGTGGAGCAAGTGGAAGGAGAAACATTCGATTGCACTTGAAGCAACAGCGACGTTTTCTTCTGCAGAACAGTCTTGTGTGAAGAATATCTATACCAGCAGTTTTCACTACATGGCCTGCACTTATTTTTCCTGTGGCACACTCAACAACCCCCTCCCGCTCACCATCTCTCTCTCATTCACCACCTCTCTGACTTGCCGCTTCCATCCCCAACTCATCCTCTCACCTGCTCCCGCTCACTGAGCACCCAGCTCTGCTGCTCGACAACATTCCCACTTGACTCCTCTCTCCTGCTCACCAACCTCCCTGCTTGCCAGCTCTCCCACTCGCCTCTTTCCTCCCAGACCCTGCCACTCTCAGCTTCTCCCATGCTCCCTTGCTCCCTCTCGCTGTCCCTCTCCCAAGCCCTCGCTCACAGCAAGAGTTCAGTAGAGGGAAGCGGCAAGCAAGAGTGAGGCTCTGGAAGTGAAGCAGCAAGTGGGAGAGGTGGTGAGTCGGAGGGTCAGGGAATGGGAGGATCAGGGAGCTGGAAGCTAGGCGAGCGGGAGAGGTGGGGAATGGGAGGGTTGGCGAGTGGGAAGGTTGGGGAATGGGAGAGGTGGCAAGCAGGGAGCTGGCAGGCAGGAGTGTCGGCAAGTGGCAGGGTTGGAGAGCAGGAGGGTCAGGGAGTGAGAGAGGAGGTGAACAAGAGGTAAGTAGAAAGATTTAGCATGTTTCTTTAATATTTTTTAAGAATTGTGTTAAAAGTTATTTCATTCATAAATATAGGATTTAAGGAATATGCAGTATTTCAACTTACAGGGTATAATGCTTCAATTTTATGTTTTTCTGATGAGAAGGGTCCTACAGAACCTAGCTATAGCTTTTATATTGGTTGTAATGGATAAATCTGATATGTTTAATGTTGTTTCACTTAAAGTTGCACTTATCAGGAATGCAACTACAGGGTTATTACCGTATACTCAATGACTGAGCACCCACAGCCTTTTAGGGTAGAGAATTCCAAAGATTCACAACCCCTGAGTAAGACATTTCACCTCATCCCCGCGCTTAATAGCAGACCCCTTGCCCTGAGTCTATGGGCCAGGTTTTGCCACCCCAGTGCGTTGGGCAGCCTCAAATGGAGTTGTGGGGGGGAACCATAAATTTGAATTTGTGAGCTGGTTCTGCCAGCCACCAACTTCACCTGAGTGAGTCCCAAACTGAGATCTGGCCTTCCATATTATTTCTTACCTCAATTTTGAATTTAACTGAGTTTGAGATTTTCAGTGAGGTGGGTGGATTTATGAAGCTTGTGTGAATTATGTCTGGTTAGTGAGTATGTGAACCATGCGGGAAGACTATTGTGGAGTCAAGAATCCTTTGACAAGTAAGTTTAAAAGTTGTTGCCAACTTCAAATGCAATAATTAGATGCTGTATGATAAGTTAAGTCTGTTTTTAATGCAATGATTGATGATAAGGCTCTGTCCTTAAAAGGTAAGTGACCATGAAATTGACCAGAATTGTGGAAGTATTCAGATGCATTTGGGTACTTCATCCAGTGGATAAGAGGCTCTTCTGCATTGTACAAGATTGAGATTCAGATTTTAATGTATTGTCCAGACCCTATGCTTTGATCTTTACATTGATTCGTAGTTCAGCCATTTGTTGAAGTTTTGAAAGAAAAACTGAACAAATATCTGTCTGTTTTGATTGACAATCATCTGTTCAGGCAACTTCAAAGGCTTTATTGCATTCAGCTATGGATATTTGGTTGACACAGCTGTGCTATTGAATCTCATTATGAATGCTTGGATATGTTTTACCAGCACTAATGGATTCAGCTCAACAGGGGTTGTTGACACATTTATCAAGGGGCTCTGTTAGCTTTGTTTGATTAACATTTTTATGAGTGCTTAAGAGGGCTAAGATTTTTTTTCAAGTGGAGTTTGAATGACTGTTTCTTTATTGACAGTTTATGAAGTCTTAAGCAGAGTATTTTTTGTTTCAGACAGGGTTTGAATGGCTGTCTATCTGATTGACCATTTTTTGAGCTCCTGAGAGGAGTAAGTTTTTTCCAAGTGGAGTTTAAACAGTTTTACGAGCATCTCAAATAATTCCTGCTGCTCTTATTTGGCTCACAAGTTCTGTACATAATGGATACTGAATGAAAATGTATAGAGGGTAAATGGGGGTTTGGAGGGGGTATAGAGATATGGAGGGGATATGGGGAGGTATGGAGGGTGAGAGGGTAAGGGCTAGGGAGCCTAAGAGTCATGAACAGAACTAGGCAAATGTCCCAGAAAAAAGAGGCGGGCCTTCTAACCCACCCGTCTCAGCATCCACCTGCTTACATTGCCATCTCAGGCCTGCTTGAAGAGGTGACATACCTGACTCCAGCAATTACCCCAACTCCACGCAGAGAAAAAATAACAAAAGAATATGGGTTGAGGCAGGAGTTGGGAATATGACATTAGACAATTGCCCAACTCCCGATTCTCACATCAAAGTGCAAACGTTAAACCTATGTCACTAATTTTAGACCCTCTGGTCGGGGGAAAGAACCTCTCAGCACTAACCTGCTAAGTCCTCTAAGAAAGTGAGCAAATAGCCACTCCTAATTCTACCAGTTCAGTTTGTTGTACATGTAGCTGCATTAGGTCATTAGGGTATAGTCAGGTTTGTTCAGTCGTCTCTTGGCAGAAAGACAGGAGCTTACTAACATGTCAACATGTTGTTTATGTACAGTCTAATGTATGATTATCTATCAATAAAATGTTAGGTTTACACCAATTTCTGTCTTTTCTTCTGAGAGCTATAGAAGGAATGATCTGACAGAAAGATCAATGCCCAAATCCCTGGAATCAGCCCCATGTTGCCACAGCCCACAATCCCAAGGTCACAGACCCTGTATTTCCTGTTCCTAATTCTTGGACCACAATCCCTGGCTTTATCTGGCTGCACCACCCGCCCCCCTCCTCCCTGCACCACCCTGCCCCCTCCCCCCCTCTCCCCCCACCACCGCCCCCCACCCCCCCACCCTCCCCCACCCCAACCCACTTACCTGATTTTTCACTGCTCTTTGTGGGCCAGACTGTGATGCCACACTGACTTCATTATAACGAGGCTCAAGGCTTAATATCTGGAGACCCTCAGGGCTCACTATACTGATACAGGACAGGAACTCTGCACCTTCCCATGTGTCCTGGAACAGGTCCACCCAAATGTCTGGGCCTTAGTTATTCAAAGACATTACAGTAATGACAGTTGCAATATGGCTTTGATGGAATATGTGAATAGCCAGTGTGCGTAATCACTGCAGGAAGTGGTGTCATACAGCATGTGACATTGCAACAGGAACTGTGTTGATTCCCCAGTAAGATGTGCAAATAGAGATCTCCTGCGTTGCATATAGTATTGTGATTCTTCAGTAAAAAAATCCTTAAGCACTTGTTACTATTCATAAGTGTGTGACTGAAAAGTTTGTGTGAAGAACCCAGGAACAAAACAATGGCTTTATTTAAGAATAAAGGAAAAGTTACGTTTTCCTATATATTTTATGTTTGAAGTGGACTACAGCTTCCTTCCAATAGAGATAATGGGTGGAATTTTCCAAGATTTACACCAAGTGCGGTAGTGGGTGGGTAAAATGATGTTTTACCCACCGGCTGCTATGGTGGGTTTTCATGCTGCATTGTCCCAAACCCGCCTCGTTATTTATGCATTCCAGGGAAACGCGCCGTTTCCATAGTGGGCGGGCTCTCATTTGCCCTCCCGTCATCATCCCACCATTGCATCACACCAGCCGCCATGTTTAATAGGCAGCAGCCAGCAGACTGGTCATCACTAACAGCTCACCACTGCTGCTCGGGGGACATGGCCAGCAAAGGAAAAAAGACCGCAGCCCCCCCGGTTTAATGACGGGTCCCTTGAGCAACTGCTGGGTGCTGTGGAGGCCTAGCAAGATGTCCTGTACCCCCGCTCTGGCTGTAGGATGGGCAGCAACGTAACCAATCTGGCTTGGGAGGCAGTGGCAGCGGTGGGCAACGCCAATGCCCTTCAGAGGAGGACAGCCACCTAGCGTCGCAAGAGGATGAATGATCTCCTCCACTCAGTCATGGATTTTCATCACTCACAAACCCAGCACACATCCACAGGGCTCTCATTCACTGCCAGATAAAGAGACATCACCATTCACTCTCGCACACACACCTTCAATGTCCTCAGCTCTTCCATGGGATCACTCACCACCCACACAGGCCAGGCACATTTATCATCTGGCCCGGCAGGCATCCTGCTTACACTTTCTCCATTTCTATCCATGCAGGACAAGGTGCCACACAATGAGAGAAGTTGCAGGAATCAAGTTCCTCATGGACTTTGAAAACAGAGCCATCCAGCTGGCTGGCCACGATCTGGACCGGTCCTGTGCTGATGGTGAGGCCGGCACTGCTCTACCAAGTGAGGATCCAGCAGTGCAGCATCTATCAGACAACCAAGCCATGAGTGATGTGTCCTCTTTCACAGGCCACTGCCATGCACTATTGATCTTCCCTTGCTTTCACAGGCACATGTATCAAACAGCCGACAGAGCCTGTGAGCCAGGGCCTCCAACCAAGCCTCGAGGAAACCTCTGAAGGGGACCCTCCTCAAAGTTCCATTACAGCGCTCACCCACACCCTCCATCAGAGTAGAGGTACGCACCTCGGTGGGACCTAGCTCTAGAATGGGCACGGGATCACATACTGGTGAGCACAGTGCACAGTCTGATCCACAGCAGGCGGCAGCAGGGACTTCTCAGGTCCTCAGTATTCGGAGGGTTGTTGGAGGCCAGGAACCTGTTGAGTATGCGTCAGATGACAAGCCTCTGGACTTGGTCATGTCACAGTTGTTGGAGCTGCAAAGGCAAGCTAGGGAACAACAAGAAGGGATGTCTGCTGCACTCCTCAGATTGCGAGGCATGATGGAGGAGTCCGCCTGTCTTTAGGCTGAGGTGATAGTGCCGGCATTGCAATGCACTGAGGTCAACACTGGTAGGATGTCGGCTGCCATGGAGACCTTAGGCCAGGACATCACTCCTGCACTGTGGCACAGGGTGAACTCCATCACTGATGCCATAGTTGGCCTCCAACAGTGTGTACATGAGAGGAGTGGCCATCTGAATCCCCTCTTCCTGTGACCTCCACAGCTCCAGCTTCACAGGCTGAGGAAGGTGCCACTGCCACACAGCAAGACCCCAAAAGCAGGCTGGGGCCCTCCAAGTCTCAACCCTTCAAAGGACGCCCACCAAATCATCACAGACAGGGTGTCACAGCCAGCAGGCTGCCTCCATCTCCACTGTGGATGTCTGGGGAGCACCAAGATGTAGCGGCTGGATTAGGAAAGTTAAGGAAAAGTAGGTGCACAGCCTGGGCATGGGTATTGATCACTTTTAGATACTGTTCACTACTGTTAATAAACTCCTAAGAATGTCTCCCTGCCTGTGGCTCCTTATTCTGATGAGCAGTGTTCTAGTCACTCGGATGTGAAACGTTTCTGCACAAGATAAAAGGCAGGTGTCTCAGTCCAGGACCTCTTGCCTGTGCTCTGTGCGGCCTTCAGACCACGGTGACGGTCCAGCCTTACACTCCCTGGAAACATTACTGATGCCTGCACCTCAGCGGTGCTGGTCACTGCTGCCAGGATGTAGTGGGCAGGTGCCACATAGCTCTCGCGTTCTCTCTGTGTGCTCTCAGGACATTTAAGGTGGGGCTGGCTCCCATTGCACCAGCGTCTGCGACCAATGATGCTGTGCACCAGCTCATGAAGGGCTCAGGTGGTGAAGGTGGACACAGCATTGGATGCGTCTAAAGTTTCATGACTGCATCTCTATGAGATGGCCCTGGTCATAGACCGTAAGCGAGCTCCCCTTGGCCAGACAGGAGTTAGACATGCACAGAGGCTATGTGAAGAACCATGGAGTGTCCTCACTGCATGTTGTCATCATCCTCCTGCGATCGAGTGTCTCCATGACAGGAGAATTTTCAGAGAGGCTTTCGGCACTGCCATAAGCCAGACTAGAGTCAAACATTCACAACTGTGATGTGAGGATCTATGGGGACACCTCACTGCACGTTATCATCCTCCACAAATCTGGCATCCATGAGGGCCTCCCGAGTGCGCCTACCTCATCTAGCCAGTGCAAGAGCCTCATCCCTGTCATCGTCCATACCGAGGACCTCCTCACCCTCATCCTGCTGCGTCCTTCTCATCCGAGGAGACCTCCAGCTCCTCCATCTCCTCCTCAGCCAGCTTGTCTCCCGTTAGGGTGCCAGGTTATAAATGGCACAGCAGACGATGATGAACTATATTGCAGGGTACGGCCAGACCAGTCCAGGCACCAGAACCGCATCTTCAGCATGCTGATGGTCTGCTCCACCCCAAGTTGTGAGCTGTAGCATGAGCTTCATTACATCGTCACTCTGCTGCAGTCTGAGGCTGCCACATGGGTTCATCAGTCACGGCCTCTGCGGGTAGCCCTTGTCCCCGGGAAGCCATACCTGTAGCCTCTGTGGACCCTGGAAGACTGCAGAGATCCTGCAAGCAACTGAGGATGTAGGCATCATGCACACTCCCTGCAAACCGTGCGCATGCCTGCAGGATGTGTTTCTGGTGGTCACATACCTTCTGCATGTTCAGTGAGTGGAAGCCTTTGCGGTTGATGTAGTCCACTGAGTGCAGCGATGGAGACCTGAGCACCACATGGGTGCAGTCAATTGCACCCTGCACCTGTGGGAATCCCGAGATCTGGGAGAATCCAACGGCCCTTGCATCCTGGGTGTCCCAGTCCTGGGAAGAATGCACAAAATTGTGTGCCCTCGAGAAGATGGCATCCGTGACTTCATGGATGCTTTTGTGGGTGGTGGATTGTGAAATCCCACAGAGCTCACCTGTGGAGCCCCAAAAGGAGCTAGTAGCATAGAAATTAAGCACCACAGTCACTTTCACAGCCACTGGCAGTGGATGCCCTCTATGTCCCCTTGGCGCCAAGTCCTGCAGTAAGTGGCAGATGTGAGCGACCAGGTCCCTAGACATGTGCAGTCTTCGGCAACACTGGTGCTCAATCATCTGTCGGAATGGCAGGCGGCGTCTATAGACCCTGGGTGTCGCTAGGCACCGACCAGCCACAGCTCACTGTCGCTCCTGGGCAGCGTGTGCGGGAGCCCCAGCAGCCCCCTCTTCCTGAGGTTGCTGCTCCTGCCTTTGCGAGGCCAGGAGCCTCAGTCGCTCTCTCCTCCGTCTTCCCTGTTCTCTGTAGGCCATCAGGCATACAGCTAGGTCACCAGGATCATGATCCTGCAGCATGAAAGAGAGAGAGAGACAGAGAGAGACAGACGTGTTTAGCATGGGTGCACTTAGCATCTTTTCCTGGCCCTGTGTGACTGTCCCTTAACGCTTCCTGGGAAGTGCTGGCCATCCCTCGGATGGCCACAGGTATGCATGCTGCATGGCTGCCCTGTCAATCTGCGACACGGGGGACACTGGTTCAAACCAGGATGCTGAGATTGCAAGGGGCTGTGAGCACCTCCAGCAGTGACTGCTACATGGCCAGTGTTGGCGAGGAGATTGTACAACTTGTGCAGTCCAACTGCTGTGTGGTCCAGTAAAGTAGTCGCTGACTCGCAGTCTGTGCTGGGATGGTGGGGGGTAAGGTCTGGAAGGTTTGGTGGCACATCGGTGCCTCTGCATTGTTTGCATGGGTGGGCAGGCTAGGAGCTCAATCCCAATCATGTCACTGTGGCTGCGCCTGAACTGTCTCAGTTGCACAGAGATGGTCAGTTTATACAGGTGTCCCTACCTCGTGGCCACTTCCCTTGCCCACCCTGCCCCACACCTCAACTGCTTGTGCACAGGATCCAATGCCAGGGCAGCAGTTGCCCCTGGAATCCCCATTCCGAAAACAGTTGCCTCCGTGGCAGGGTATAGGTTGCCCCCTGACACCACCCCCCTCAACCCCGGAAACAATCGCCTCCGTGGCAGTGCAGCAGTTGCCCCCGGACATCCCCCCCCCCAAAAACAGTTGCCTCCGAGGCAGGGTGGCACTACACCCAGGCCCCCCGGCGCCCCTGAAGCCTGCAAAGCAACAGGCGACCTTGGCGAGCTGTGGAAAATGATGCTGTTCACTCACCTCAGTTCCCGCAAAGTGAAGGCCACCAAGTTTACGTCGCCTATGTGCTGTTGTGAAGCATGTCAATGTGCTTTCCCGCCAATGTGGACGGACAATCTGGAGGGTGTCCATAGCCTGGCATGATGGCCTTTTAATGAGTTACTGATGTATTACAATGAGCTCCCTGCTGACAGTTGGTGGGAAATGCAGCCCACCATTGGAGGGCTGAGCGGACGATCGCAACCTGCCTTCCCGCCATCGTTAACCAGATCGCACCATATTGTCCGTGCCCACCACCTATCACGCCCACTGCCAGCGGGCACGGAAAATTTAAAGTAGATACATTGTTATGACCACAGCTGATGTTAATTGTTGAGCCAACCAAATTCCAGGGGGAAATTTGACTTACAGGCCACACCCTTATTTGTATTCTGAAAACCGGAAGAAAACATGCTGATCTCAGCAGCAAGAGGTCCAGTGACACTTCTGGGATTTTAAAGTTAAAAGTAACAGTTGTATTATCAAGAAGAAAATAAAACTTAGGCACCCAAGACAACAGTTACACAGTTAAAATTAGTCTTTCAAAACATCCCCCCAAAAAACTCCCTACTTGGTCAGACCCTCAAGTAAACACTTTCTAGGCAACACACCCTTATAGATGTTTAACTATAAAAATCCAGTAATATTACATATGGAAAACTGCTGTAGCTCTATTAAAGGCATTCCATGTGACTTCTTAAACTCTCTTCCATTATGCGTTTCTGGCTTGACTGGATGGCTGATTCAAACTGCATCTTCTTCTAACCTAGAGCTGTTTCCAGGAGATCTTCCTCACATGGCCAACAACCAATAGCCAACAACCAACAGCTAACCTCTAAACTCTTTACAGTAACTCTAAAATACCTTTTTCCCTCTTTCATCTCAGGATCCATTGTTCTCACATCTCTTTGAAACTCAAATCCTTCCAAATTTAATATCTTTCATGTTTCTATTTTGTCTCCACTTTCGGGTCACTAAAATGCACTATACCCTATAATGATTACCCATGACACTCCAGTAAGATGCAAAAATGTTTCTTGATACCTCTGACTTCCCTTTGATATTCAAACAAACTCTCACCTTATCTAAAAATGCAAATGTTAGATCCAACCTATTTACTTGTACCTCAAACCCACCATAATATCTTATTACAAATGCACACCTAATGCCTCTATCCTTTCATGTCTTAAACCTCCCAAAAAACCTGTCTTTAGTGACTTTTCCCCAGCTTAACCAAATCATTTACACAGACACACACACACACACACACACAGACACACACACACAAACACAGAGACACACACACACACAGACATAAACACAGAGCCTTCTTCACAGAATAAAACAATATTCCCCAAAATATTTAAAAAATAACATCCATTCTCACAAAATAAAACAAGAAGTGTAGCAGCAGTTTCTTGCTGATTGAAAGGAGGGGTCATAATACTATCATCAGCAATTTAATTTTGAAATAAGCTTAGATCAACACTTCACTTTCCTCCTTCCCTTTCTAAGGGAGGTCAGAAAGTGGTTCAGAGGTTTAGCTGTGGGAACAATTCATGGTCCATTTTTTTCAGTGGCGTGATGATATTTGGTGGCTGATTATGTTTCTGTTTTGTTTCATTATCTGATGTCCTGGAGGCTTTTGCAGTCCTATTCTTGGCAGATGTGTCCTTAGGGTAAGCAGTGCATAAAGAAGAGCTAAAAATCTCAATCTTAGCATTGTGTCTCCTTTTCTTCTATTGGGTGATAAGTTACTTGCTACATGTAAAGTCTGGCAGTGAAAGTATGGAGGCATACAATCAGAATTGATGGTACTAAGTATTTGCAATAGTACCACTGGTGATGAACGCATAATCACCCACTAACAATCAAAAGCAATCCCTGTTCTCATAATACATAAGGATAAAATGTCTGACACAATAAAGTAAGCTGTGATATGAATCAATATTAAACCTAAATAAAATGTTAAAAAAACTGAACTGGGTCAAAAATTATGGGGGGATTTTATGGAACCTGCAAGAGCGGGAAATGTGATGAGTGCCGTGACTTAATTAGGAAGGATGAGAAATTTCAATTTCCCGAAGGCAGGTTGAGATGCAGAGATGAAGTCAATGATGTCTTTGCAGCATATCGAGACCCACAGCAGCCTGTGGCGGTTTTATATTTGGAATACATTTGCATTCCATGAATACTCATTAGCGTAAACATTTTTAAAATTACATTCTACCTTCAAGATTGTTATGACATTTGCAGATGATGTGTGCCAGGTAGACCAAATCCACAAGGGAAACTTGGCCACGCTATGACAATGGTTTTGCAATTTGTATTTATTACGAGAAGATTTGTGCACTGAATTCAGAAGTCATGAGTCCATTGACACCTTTAGAGATTTCAAAAATTAGATTAAAACATGTATTTACAAAAAAATTTCAAGCACATACAAATCCCAAAATTTCAATTAACCGGACTCCCAACTATACACCCGCTTTAAGGCAACAGTCCAAAATAGATTTAATTTAAATAACAAGCCAACAAGTTTATCACAGTACCACCTCGGCAGTGGAATTTCAAAGGGTTTCCTTCACCTTTAGTTACTGGAGACAGCAGACTTCTGCTAAAGTGGCTGGAGGCTTCCCCAAGGCTGTTTTACATGGTCCTCTTAGATCGTGCATGGCCCCACAACATAACCTTCTTTATAAATGTTTCTCTCTCTTTAATCTGTAAATTCTATTGTTCTATATGTCTTTGGAAATTTACTTTTCCCATAATATAAAAATCTTTAATGTTGCCAAAATGGTCAATACCTTTGGGGAAAATAAACATATTGCTTGGCCTTGCTTACCTAGTTGGTTGTAAATATCCTATCATCCCTTTGAAACCTAAACAGCCCCTTCATGTGTCTAAAAACTAAATTTTCTTCACACCTCATATGCTAAGCCCTCATCCATGTTTACTCATTAGCATTTCAAATGTGTTTTACACCCCTAACTTCATTTGATAATTTCAAGCTTGCTGTCTATCTGACTCCAATTCAATTAAATCACACAGACAGAGCCATCTACACTCACAGCCATAAACCTACTTTACAATAAATCCCAATAATATCATGAATAATATGTTAATTTCATGATAAGATGAAGTCAGTGGCATGCAAGAATCTCATGGCATTAGGTTCTCATTTGTTTAAAGGTGATGTGCACCAGTTGGCTTTGGGCAGTTGTGTGTAAGGTCAGCGATTTTCCTTGGTGAACTCTACAGCACAAGGGGGTGGGGTGGGGTGGGAGGGGTGGAGCAGGAGAATGGCAGCTTGCATGGAGGCTTGGAGCCCCACACACACCCTGGGATACCCGCCTTCTCCAGTACAGCTCTCGTCCTGCAGCCTCTTTCCTTGCCTGAGGCCACTTCTCCCCCTACCTTAAGCAAGACCTTGCCCTGCAGCCATTGAAAAGCCACCCACATATACCTGGTCTGGTAGGTGTAGACCTATCCATGAGCCCCCCTAAAACTGATATTGTGCCTTCTGTGAAGCCTGGTGCTGATGACTGCAAGTGCTGACCAAAGCAAGTTAGGCAAACAAACCTTGAAGTCTCAAACGAAGGCCCACCAAGTGCGTGCCTTATATATGCTGTTGTGAAACACGTCAGCGTATTTTCCTGCCAATGTGGGCGGATGATCAAGTGGGGGGGAGGGGATGAGTCCAAAGGGCTGGCCATATAATGTTATGCAGATGTATTATCATGAGGTTCCCGACGTCCGATGGCAGGGAACATGGCCTGCCATCGACGGGTGGAGTAGATGATCTCAAACTGGTTTCACGATGTCGTGAAACCGGTAGTTGGCCTTCCCGCCATATTGTCTGTTCGTGCTACCGAACACGCCCGATGCCGGTGGGCACAGAAAATCCCGGCCTACATAGCAAGTAGAATATGCTATAAAGCAATGTGACGGTAAAGGAGATTTGGTGTGATGCTTTCTGGCTCCTTCGTGTGATATCAAGTGGGAATAATGTTATTTATGCTACAATTTATTATCAATCAATAACAAAGCTTTAGATGCTGTGAACAAAAGCCTTCCAGAGTTTTTAAATTTTGGTTGGAGTAAGGATCAGTGCAAATCAATCAAAAGGAATTTCCTCTAACAAATCTTGTTCCTATATTTCCCCTGATTATGTTTTCGTTTGTTTTCATTCTACTAAGAACATTGGACTAAACTGTTGCATAAGATATATACACCATTTATTAAAGTTTATTAATTTATACAAAGCCTGAATACAATCATTAGGTGTGTCAGTTAATAACCAGTTTTGCCTAAAACAGTTCATGTAACTTTCAAAATTATGAAAGCTTGGAGATATAAATGCTTGTGTGAAATCACTAATGATATTTAATCTAATTTGATATAGTTCATTAAACCATCCATCATACCCACACGGTATTACTAATTAGGTGTGAGGATTAATGGCTACTGTTCTGCTTTCCGAAAAATTCAATTAGCATTTTGTTATTCAGCAAGAATTTTCAGTATTTTAAATTATTTATATTTTAGTCTGGCATATATTTTAAATGTAAGTCATAAATGGGTCACTAATTGCATTAGTGGCAAAATAATTAATATATTCTTCCAGGGCATTAAGAAAACAAATATAAATGACAGTAATTTGCATTGTAATTATAACAATATTAATAATTTTAATTGTGAAATATGCCTTAGGTTCAATCAGGCATTTAAAAAAAATTACAAACCCTTCCAATGTAGGTTGCAGTACGTTGCATATCAGGGCTCACTGTTTGATATGCTTATCAAAATAACTAAGATTCAAACAAAAACTATATCCCACTCTGCACCATTAATTTTGCCAACAGCATGATCTAATGGTGCAATAATTACGAATATTGTTACTTAGTGTGGGAATTTGTTAAACTGGATTAAACATTAGTTTCATAAGCATACACTAAGGAATGCAATACATTAAATCCTAAATTGGATCAATTGTAATCACCTACTGAAAAATACCTTATATGTAGTGATCAGATTTTATGAGACAAAAAGATTAATGATTCTCAGCTCTTTTTTTTCCAAGTGTTCTTTATGATGTAGAAGTTTGGTAAATTACTGTTAATAAACCTTTGGTTGATAAACCAACTCCAATTGTTCCATAAAACATCATTATAGAACATTTGGGAAACTGCCTCTAATTATTATTTATTATTATTAATTATTAAATAGTAGATACATTTGTATTATCACAAATCTCCTACAAATATGCTTTATTGCACATGTTCAATGATTTCACTAATAATGGCAATAGTGTAAAGGTCCATTCCATGTTTGTATTTGTCTGATCATTAAAGGTCAGAAATGAGAGTGGAATCTACAACAGTATGTTTATGCTAACTGTGCTGATGAAGATTGTCTTCACTAATATAGTCGACCCTTTCTAATCCAAGGTCAGGGATTTTCCCCTGAGTTTCTTCCACTTGGCCACCATAATTTCAACAGAAATTCAGAAGAATCTGCACTCACATGCATTTGGCATGCAGTTCCTGAGGAAACTCCCAGCATATATCTTCAGTCATCCCATGACCAGGAAGTATTACAGCAAACTAGGATCTGGACCAACTTTCCAACAGCAATGATTCACAACAATATGGCATGAGGTTGGCAGAATGACCCCAAAAAGTTGGTTAATACAATTAAATTGTATTCTCTTATCACTCAAAGTTTACAGCGAGCACACGGAGAGTATGTAGTGAGCATTTAGAGAGCAAATACTGAGCAAATAGGTCCTCTAGAGAGTGAAAATGCAGAGTTAATTGTAGATAATAAGGAAATAGTGATTGAAATGAGCAAATATATTGGTTCTGTCTTTGCTATAGAGGATACAAAAAATATTCCAGTAATAGCTGTAACTCAGAAGGTGAAAGGGAGATAGGAACTTGGTGAAATTACAATCACTTGGGAAGCAGCATTGAGCAAACTGATAAATTGTGGGCTGACAAATCTCCAGGTCCTAATGGATTTCATGCTGGGGTCTTAAAAGAGATGGCTGATTAAATAGTAGATGTGTTGGTGTTAATTTTACAAAATTGCCTAGATCCTTGAAAGGTTCCATCAGACTGGAAAGTAGCAAATATAACTCCTTTATTCAAGAAAGGGGGTTGACAGAAAACAGGAAGCTTTAGGCCAATTAGCCTGATGTCTGTCATGGGGAAGGTGTTAGAATCGATCATTAAGGGGGTTATAACCGAGCAATTAAAAAACTATAGGTAATCAGAAGAGTCGGCATGGTTTGGTAAAAGGGAAATGATGTTCAACTAATTTATTGGAGTTCTTTGAAGGAGTAACATGCGCTGTGGATAAAGGGGAGCCTTTAGACGTACTTTACTTGGATTTCCAGAAGGCATTTGGTAAGGTGCCACCTCAAAGGTTATTCCGCAAAATGAGCATGTTAGCATGGATAGCATATTGGCTGGCTGGCAGAAGACAGAAAGTATGCAAAAATGGGTCTTTTTCTGATTGGCCAGATGTGATGAGTGGAGTCCTGCAGAAGCCTATGCTGGGGCCTGAACTTTTTACAATTTATATCAATGGCTTAGGTGAGGGGAGTGAAGACATGGTAGCTAAATTTGCAGGTGGCACAAAAATAGATAGGAAAGTGTATTGTGAAGAGGACATAAGGAGGTTGCAGATGGATATAGATAGGTTGAATGACTGGGTAAAAAATTTGGCAGATGGAGTATAATGTGGGAAAATGTGAAATTGTTTACTTTGGCAAGAAGAATAAAAAAGCAGAGTGTTACTTAAATGGAGAACGACTGCAGAATTCCGAGGTGCAGAGGGATCTAGACGTTCAGGTGCTTGAGTCACAAAAAGGTACAAGTAATTAAGAAGACTAATGGAATGCTGTCCTTTATTAGG
This sequence comes from Cetorhinus maximus, assembly GCF_964194155.1. Classification (NCBI taxonomy): domain Eukaryota; kingdom Metazoa; phylum Chordata; class Chondrichthyes; order Lamniformes; family Cetorhinidae; genus Cetorhinus; species Cetorhinus maximus. The sequence continues at coordinate 116,970,420 of NC_135885.1, forward strand.
AGAAGAATTGAACATATAAGTACGGATGTTATGCTTCAGTTATACAAGACATTGGTGAGACCACATCTCGAATACTGTGTGCAGTTTTGGTCCCTTTATTTATGGAAGGATGTAAATATGTTTGAGGCATTTCAAAGGTGGTTTACTAGATTGATACCTGGAATGTTAGAAGGAAAGGTTAGACAGACTGGTTTCGTTTTCACTGGAGTGTAGAATAGTGAAAGGTAACTTGATTGAAGTATATAAGATCCTGAACGGTCTTGACAAGGTGGATGTGGAAAAGATATTACCTTTTATGGGTGAATCCAGAACTAAAAGGCACTGTTGTTCAATTGGGGGTCACCCTTTTAGGACAAAGATGAGGAGAATTTTCTTCCCTTAGAGGACTGTGCGACTTTTGGAACTCCTTGCCTCAGAAGGTGGTGGAGGCGGGGTCATTGAGTATTTTTAAGACAGAGGCAGATAGATCCTTGTTAGGCAAGGGAATGAAAAGTTATCGGGTGTAGATGGGAATGTGGAATTCGAAACAAAAAGACCAGTGATGATCTTATTGAATGGCGGAGCAGGCTTGAGGGGCCAAATGGCCTACTCATATTCTACTCCTATTTTGTATGTACGCATGTATATTTTCTCTTACACTTTTTTTATTAATGAAGAATCAAACAATTAGAGATGGGGAAACAAGTAAAACAGAAGATAATGAAAAAAAAAGATACAGAGCAGATGTTGAATTCTTCTGGATGTTTTTGAGCTTGGTGTTGCAGAACATGATGAAGGAAATTGTACAATTATTGGTAGGACAGGTGTCTCCTGTCCACATATCATCGCATGGACCAATCGGAATTGACAACCAGGCTAACGTCTTTTGAAGGCTCAGTCTGTGGTGGCTTGGAGCAATGTCAGTCACAGCCTTCAGGCTTCAGACTGATATTATTTTCATCAGTCTGGTTCTTTTGATTACTGAAAAAGAACTAGCACCTTGAAATAATATGATTTTGTTCCTTAAAATAGCAGACAAAGGGATTTTATAAGAGTCCAGATTTTCTGCATGCTTTCAACTCTGGGGAAAAGTGAGAGCAAGGAATTGGCTGAGGAGCTGTCCAGCATTTCCATGCTACTTACTGTCACCTCCAGTTTTTTCTGTGTGAGGCGAAGGCAACTGTCAGATATGCATACCCAAATATGAGTAGGTAAATTAGAATTGCACGGTAATGTGGATGAGATGTTATATTTTTCCATCATTGCTGCCAGAACAATATTGGACACAAGTGCCCTGAAATTGGGCTCCATAGCACCACTGGCACCAGTACTACTGAAGCCTGAAGTAAAATAATGGCAGCTGGAACACTTTAAGCCACACTCTGACATGCCGCTATTATGGGCATGCCGTGTGCCTGCCAGAAACATGTAAGGTAAACAGATTGTGAAGTCAAGCAGCCTCTAATGTTTATTAGATGAATGATCTGACATTTTGAACCACACAGGTCCTCTGACAATCACCCCCAGCTAAGCATGTATTTAGATGTACAAAGAACTCCCCCTCACAAGTGCTATTTAAAGGAAAAACATCCTACTTCCATATATTTTTTGACTTACTTTTACCGGAGCAGAGCTAGTGGAAGTAGTGTGTTTTGTTCTTGGAGGATTTTTGTTAACTCCTGGATTTTTGAAGGGAGCAGTGCTGGCTCTTGATAAGGAGATTAGAGGAGTTTTCTACCCTGTCAAGAAAAGTTATGAGGCCTATATTTACAGTCCTTCGGGCTGCAGCATTATATGGAAATGAAGCTCAGGTATCAGAAAGGGAAAGCAGTGTGTAGGGGGAGGTGGATGTGGGCTCTGAATAGAAGGTCCTACCTACCCCTACTTCCACCTCAACCAGGAGCAGCATCTGAGGTGCCTGCGATTCACCAAGTAGATGCTCAATGAAATCTGCTACTGCACAGCAGGGAAGGATGGATGATTGCCATCAAGATCACTATTACCATTAATGTTTCTGCCATTTAATCCTTCCAGGTGGAAGGAAGTGACATCAGCAACATCTCAGAGTTCATCATGCATTGCTGTATCAGGAGGGGGAGGGAGGGGTTGTGGTGACAGGAGCCCTGTATAGACAGTGAGGAGACTTTGTCTTCTTCTCACTGACAATGAAGCAGAAGGAGAGCACATGGTTTTGTCAGGTTAGCAAAATCCTTAATGGTCCAAGGGGTAATTGACTGCATTCCCCACATATTAGCAGGGAGATGTTCTGTAACTCCAGGGGCTACAACTTCATCACATCCAGTTGGTGTGAAACAGTGAACAGAAGACCCTCCTGGCCAATGCCTGCTACCCTCACAGGAATCGTAATGCCTTCATACTGTGGAAGTCAGCCATACTCACCATTTTTGCACCACCAAAACATATCAGAGGCTGGCTGCTGGTGAATAAGGGATACCCATTTTACATCTGGCTAATTATTCCTCTCTTCCATCCAACCACGTGAGGACAAAGCACCTATCATGATAGCCATGCGTCAATAAGGAATATGGTCTAGCAAACCATTGGCATTCTAAAGCAACCGTTCTGCTGCCTGGAACATTTTGGAGATGGCAGGTGTGGGGGTGGGGGAGGGAGGGGTGGGTTGTGGGCAGTGTCATCCAGCACTCATCAGACCATGTGTTCAAGTTGACCATGGTCTGCTTCATCCTCCACAACCTAGCCATCGTGATGGTGCAGCTCTGACCACAAAGCATTTAAGAGGTCACCTCAGGAGGAACGGAGATGGCCCTCCAAAGGGGCTATCTGTGAGCAGATACTAGTTTGTGTCTCCTATGAAATGCCATTCTTATATCATAGTAACAGCAGCAAAATCTTTCAATCATTCTAAAACGTAGCATCACAGCATCCACATGGCCAAAGCTCTGAAATAAAATTCACCAGTAATAAGCTATTCCAGACAACTTCATCCAACAACATTTGCAACAGTACATCTGAAACTGAACTATTCACCCTTATACATTCCCTTATGGGCACCTTTTGCCTGTCCTAGTTCTCCTGTAGCGTGCTACCTCAATGCCTGAAGCATGTCTGGCGGAAGGCTGCTAACTTTCACTGGGGGAAACTGCAGATAACCTTGCAAGATGAACTCAAACAGCTCCTGGCCTTGAGGGCACAGCCCTGGATCTGATTGGCAAGCTGCATCAGCTTATCTAATTGGTATCCTGAGCTCACCGCTTTCAATGTATAAGGCCTAAGGAACAATTTCAAGCAGTCCTCAGGCTGACCTCTTTGGGCATCCATTTTAGTCACCTCAGTAGTTTCATGCCAATAGTTGAGCACAAACCGAATTCTCTTCTTGTAGCTTTTAAAGCAAAATCTATAATCTGGCAACGTGCTGCACATTTGCTTCACCTGGCCCTTCTTTTTCACAATTGCAGTAAAAGTTCATTCCAGTTTTCAGTCTACCTGCAAGTACTATCAAGCTTAATGGCAGTTTCCAAAAGAGAGCAGCTCAAAGGAATAAGGTCTTTGAACACATATTTTTGTTTCTGTTATAAAACCACATCCGTTTAATTGCATCGTCCATTTGACCAGTTCAGAACATATAAACTTGATCATAAGAAAAGTGGGATTCTAATCAAAAATGTTCCATTATCTGAGTAATATGAACTCAGGGTTAATTTTGATTTAGCTCAAGTGAACACACCTAAATTCTGTTAAGCTCCAGTCTCTGGCATAGACTTGCACTCATCTGACAGGGATTCTGTGATAATAATGGGGAGATCTGTCTTGTCAGAAGAAGTGTCTATCCATTATAGTGTAAGCTAGTAGTCAAATTTATCTCAGCCAGTGATAATGGTCATTATTTTCATTTGGAAGTTAAAAACATTAAAGCTTATTGTAGTAATTATAATTCTGATAAACATAGGACTATAGCTTTAAGAATAGTCCTGTGTTGTAAGGTCATATGATCTGTGTAAACCAATGAGTTAGCAGCACAGGGAATCTCTAGGGGGAGAGCTCTTCTGTAGTTATAGAAGTTGATGCACACATGTAGTTGCTGCTGCTGTCTTGTAAATAAAGTTAAATGTGTCCATGAAGAAAAGTTGCCTGGAAAATCAACTTATAAGAAACTGGCGACGAGGATAAATCAAATCCAGTGCTGTACCTCGCCCAGCGATTGTGAGTATCTAAGTTCATTAAAAAGAAAGGAAGATATACTGATCCGAGATGCCACAATGTGGCAAATTGATCCCTTTGAGCCAGCCACAGATGACTGGTCTCAATATATAGAACGTCTTGCATTCTTCTTTCAAACCAATTAAATCACAGGGGAGAAAAAGAGGAGAGCAATTCTACTGAGTATTTGAGGGAGTAAGACCTACAGTTTAATTTGAAGCTTTATGGCCCCTGGTGTCCCAGATTTGATGACTTTCAGTGAATTAGCAGATGACCTCATTAAGGGACATTTCCAGACCAAGCCCTTAGTCACAATGCAGAGGTTCAGGTTCAATTCACGGAATAGAGCGCCGGGAGAGACCATTGCTACCTACATGGTGAAATTAAAACAACGAACGGAATATTGTGATTTCAATGAAACTCTGAATGACATGCTCAGGGATTGTTTGGTATGCGGTGTGCAGGAGGATGCTATTCAGCGAAGATTGCTGGCTGAAATGAATCTTGATTTTAAGCAAGTATTAGAAATAGCCCTTGCAATGGAACATTCTGTAAGGGATTCACAAGTGATTCAACAGCACAAAATGGTGCTGTTCTCCTATTTGGGTGGGAACAAGCAGCCGAAAGTGACGTGAAAAACTGGGACTCCACCGTGATTTGGGAAACAGCCCCCGCTAACTGAAAACTTAGAGGAAACAGCTTAGCAGCAAAGTCAGAAACTAATTTTTATCAGCATGGAAACAATCATTCTCCTAATGATTGGCAATTTAAAAAGGTGGAGTGTTAATTTTGTCACAGAAGTGGACACCTATTGAAACATTACAAAGCAAGATTTAGCAGGCTTCCAGGCAACAATCGAAGTCCAATGAAGTCTATAGTGTAGAAGAGCCAGAAACAACCAATTCTGACATTTATTCATTATTCAACATGAAAGTTGGGAAGACAGAGCCAATTATTGTCACAGTGCAAGTGAGTGGTAAACCATTAAAAATGGAAGTAGACACGGGTGCTTCTACCACTGTAATAGGAGAACACACTGTCAGATATTTAAATAAAGGTACACAACAATTAAATTTGGAACAAACATCTGTCAAGTTAAAAATGTACACAGGCGAAGAAATCCAGGTAAAACACATCACCAGAGCAACTGTTCATTATAGACACCAATCAGCAAAGCTCCCATGATGGTATTAGAAGGTAGAGGACCAAGCCTTCTACGTCGAAATTGGTTGAGGGAAATTAACTTTGATTTCAAAAGGAAGCTGGAAGAGTTCCTGAGTTGAAAAAGGAGCAAGGCAAGGTACTTCAGAAAGAGCCTGGAGAGTCCAAGGACTGCAACAGGATGAGAAAGGAGTGTGTAATGATTCAACAACCTGAAGAAATGAAGACTGTCTTAAAAAACAAAACAGAAGAATAGAAGAAACCCAAAGAGACTCTGCTGAATAACAGAGAGTTCAAGATGAAGCGAGTGAGCTTCATATAAAAAACGAAAACTTTGTTGAAAGACCTTTGCACACTACAAGGATCCCTTAGGTCAAAGTTTGTGCCTTTGAAAAATTACGAAGAGAAACTGGAAGAATTTAAAGTCACTCTGAACAAACTGAAGAACCAGTTGGCAGAGAAGACACAGCAATGTTCAAGTTTCCAGGAGGAAACTAACAGACACAAGAAGGAGACAGAGAAGCTGAAGAATCAGCTAAATGAAGCTAATGAGGCTTTGAAAGCAACAGTAGGAGAATTTTCCAAGATGCAAGTAGATAATGAAGTCATGGGTGGTTCAACTACTGAACTAAGACAAGGTGAGATTGCATCTGAAAGAAGCCTGGCCAACAGTGAAGTCAAAAAGATGGCCACGACTAAATTCTGTGGTAGAAAGAAGACACATAGGAAGAGGATGCAGAATTACAGATGAGGCATCGTCTTCAAACAAGACTAAGCCTGTTACTTCCCAGTTTGGAGAAGAAGGTGGAGAAAAGTCAAGGGAAACAAAAAACGACTCATGGTTTGCATTGTCGTGAGAGACAATTTAGTGTTGGAGAAGCAGTATATGTAAGGAATTTTGGTTAACTGGTTAAGTAAGCTCTTTGACCGACCATTGTCGCACCACATGGAAGTGGAGGGCCGGATCACCCATAAGCATATGGATCGTTTAACAAAAAGGGAGATACCCCAGCAAAATGCTGTTCCACCTGTAACCACTGTTGAACCTATGGTTCCTGTTGAAGATGCTCAACCAAGGACAGACATGCCCGATGTCTCTGTCGGAAGACACTGAACTGCCTGTGCCCAATGAGGTAACTGATGTTATTGTGGTTCCAGAGAATGTGTTTCCTGCCAAAGAATCTGAAGTCGTGGAGCCGCGACACTCCACACGGATCAGGAAACCACCTGAAAGACTGAACTTGTAATTTCGTGACCTGTTTAAATATTGTAAAGTCGTGAGATGAATATCCTTACAAATACAAAATGTACGGAAAAGCTAAGGGGGAGGAATGTAGTAATTATAGTTCTGATAAATGTAGCTTTAAGAATAATTCTGTGTCGTAAGATCACATGATCTGTGTAAACCAATGAGTTAGCAGTGCAGGGAACCTCTAGGGGGAGAGTTCTTCTTTAGTTATAGAATTTGATGCACACATGGGGCAGGATTTTGCCCTTGGTGGGGGTGCTCGGCGGGGGCAGTTGGGAAACCAATGGCTGCGATTGGTACTGCACCGCGGTTGGTATCGCACCATGTTTTTTCGCGGGTGGACCAATTAAGGCCTGCCCAGCATGAAACACGAGTGGCAGTGCTAAGCACTGCCTGTGCAGGTGGGGGGAAGAGGGTGAGCGGGTCTAGTACGGTTTTCATGCATGCATGCAAAAGAGCGTTTCAATCTCCCTGAGGCACAGAGCTGCCTCAGGGATATGAAGCGCTGTTTAAAAAAACTTAATGAACGAAATGAAAATGTCATAAAACATGTCCCCTCATGTGACTCTGTCACATGAGCAGGGACATGCTTTTAATTCAAGTGTAAAATTTTTATTTTATCTTTATTTGCTTTAGGACCTCATCCCACCCGTGGATGAGGTTTCGTATAAAGTGCAAAGGCCGCATGGTGTTTTTGCCTGCCTGCCAACCATAAGGTTGGACGGGCAGCGTAAATTTGAATTTAATTACCTTTTTAATCGTTGGCGGGTGCGCAGCCAACTCCGGTGCACAGCCACCGAACGAAATGTTGCGGGACTACGTGATGATATCGGGACGCTCGTCCGACGTCATCACGCATTACTTTACGCTCAGCCGGGTGAGGCACACGTCCGCTGTGCTCGATATTGTGCCCATGTAGTTGATGCTGCTGTCTTGTAAATAATTTTAAATGTGTCCACCAAGAAAAGTTGCCTGGAAGATCAACTCTATAATATTTATCAAAATACATTCTTTCCTCTGCATCAAGAATGATTGAATTTCTAAGCAAATTGTTTTGCAGTACTCAGAAACATAATTCTATGTGTAGATACTGATCCCATGGTCCCACAGCAAACGTTTCTCATCTTCTGGCTTTGTGAGACTTTCAATCTAAGAAAAATAACGACTTGTCTCAAAGTTAATTAAATGAAATCTTCACCATCCAAATTGCTGACTCACTTTTGATCTGCTTTTCTAATCAATTTCTGAAATATCAAAAGTGAACCAGCCAAGGGAAATACATGCTGGAAAACACTGATCAACTAAACTTATTCCAAATCTCTAACATAGATATAGAGTTAAAAAAAGTGAATAATCGTTAAGTTATGACACAAACATTGACATTTGATAAGAGATTGCTACAGGGAACAGAAATAATATGAAAAATGTTTGTCTTTTGTGGAACAAATTTCAACTTAGGGATGAGCACTTCAATTATGAGTAATGCCAAGCTTATACATTTCTCTACAGGCTTTAAGAACATCGAATTCCAAGGCTGTGCTCTCTAGCGCATCCCTTGCAGATTGTGCAGCTCAGCTCACATGGCAAAATCACGTTATGTGCTTGGATGATCCATTGTCATTGTCATAATAAAAGTAAGCAAAGCCTATAAATATTTTCAATTCCTCCTCCTGAACTACAGCAGACATTTGCATTTGTTCCCTGGATCAGATTTGTACATGATGCACTAAAATGCTTTTTTTTGTGTTTGGTTTCCTGATCTTCTGCTGTAAAATGCTGCACTTTGTGCAGAGAGGAAAACATCAGCACTAATTGTAGAATCTAATTACACACACATTCAAATTAGACGGAAACAACTTCCCTAGTGGATTGAATATCTTTTCTGAAAGCATAAGAAACAAAAAGCTCATGATAATGTCCCACAACGGTGTTGAAGTGTAGAGGGTTTTCATATTTGCATCCATTAAAAAAGCTATCATAGAGTCTATCTCATTAACATCTGTTGTGAAATAATAGAACAAGTCATTATCTTTCCAAATTAAAGTGGAATCAATGCAAACTAGGGCATATTGGAATAGGAATGAGTGAGCTGCCCTTCATTAAGTGGATGTTTAGTCTGATTTATGGGGCAGAATTTTCTGCCAACTAAGCGGACGGGCCTGACCCAATCTCCGGCGGGTGGGGAGCCGATCCCGGCCGGAGAAGCGGGCCCCGCCGCCATTTTAAGTGGGCGGGCCAATTAAGGCCCGCCCAGCGTGACGTCCGGTGGGAAGTGTTATGTGCTACCTGTGCGGGTGGGGGGGATTCCCCAAATGCGAGAGTGTGCTCTTTCGCGCATGAGCACGAAAGAGCGCACATCTCCCTGAGGCTAAGTGCAGCCTCAGGGAGATCGCTGACAATTGTAAAAACATTAAAAATAGAAAATAAAATCCTTAACATGTCCCCCTCATGTGACAATGTCTGGAGACCACTGGTGGGCACAATGTCATATGAGATGGGACATGTTCATAAATGACACTAAAACTTCATTAAACTTTTTAAATTCTTACATGAAACCTCATCCCGCCGGTGGATGAGGTTTCATGTTTTTTCTAGTTCCCACCGGGGCTCCTGGCCTGCCCATCAACGTTAAGGTTGGACGGGCAGGTACTTTAATTGTTTTAATGATTCTGTCAAGGGCCTCAAGTGGCCATTGACAGGTCGGTGGGTGGGCAGCTAATATCGCTGTGCCCCCACCTTCCTGAAGATTTAAATGGGGCGGGATGACGCCAGGGGTTCCCGAGGTCATCCTTCATCGGCGAGCGGGCCCCACCCCCTGCTCGCCAACGGCAAAATTCAGCCCGTAGAGTCTGAGTTAGAATCAGGGTTTAAAAATATTCTCTTCACCTCAACTGCTGGAATAAAACTCCCTAACTGTATGAATGTCCCTTCTACTCTTTCATTCAATAATCAAGGTGCCCACCAGTGGTCTCCAGTGATATCCTCTCCTAGCGTTTGTGGCATCAGTGGGAGGGCTATGAAGATAAATGTTTTCAAGCACTTCTACTGATTTCAAGCACTTCTGCCACCCATCAGCCTATGGCCAGCCAGGTACTCAGCACCGAAAATGCACACCTTTGAGCTGAGGGCCAGGAAATATAAAAAGCATTTGCTTCAATGAAGCAAACCTACTTTATCCAGCTGATGATTTTAGTCTATTTCTCTATTGCTAAAAGGACACCTCTGCAATTTGCACTGCAGAAGCTACCATGAAGAATAATCTTAACAGGGAGGCTTCCTAAGCTACTATTTCTGTCAAAAATCAGAGTTTTGTGAATAAGTTTGGGACATTTCAGCTTTAGGTAGTTGAATTACAATAACTTAAAAACAGACAGAATATAATTATCCTTTAATATTGTCACACGTCTAGCTGAACATGTCCTGGTGTGCAGCCAAAACTTTATGAATTGGGATGCCAAATATTTCTTTGTGCAACACCTGTCATGTGTTTTCACGTTGTTTTCTATTAACCTTATTTCAATTCTTATAATTGTGCTTACATATAAGACAGCTGGCCAAATTCTTGTCTCCTGCTTTTGCCGATTGCAGATACATAAGCTCTAAAAAAGTTATGTTCCTTGTGAAACTTGTGATTCTTATCCTTTGATCTATTAAATGCATGGCAGAATGTTTTGGAAATTGTTTCAATACTTTTGTCCTCAACAGAAATCCTAATTTATATAAATTTATATAGATAATAAACAATGCCTGTTTCAAATGTCAGTAGTAGTGTGTGAATCTTACAAAAAGAGTTCTAAATTGATGTTTCTTAACGTTAAGTTTAAATTAGCTATATTCACTACAGAACATTCTTTTGGATTGCCTGAAACCTTATTTAATGTGAAACTCCAGCTTTATGTTACTGTGCTCTTGGGCAATTTATACTTCATTGGAAAGCTAATTATTTAGGTATCTCAATGGATGCTTTGCTGCAGTTAAGCATTATTGTTGAGAACAGAGTACATTTTAGAGTATAGGCAATTGTACATAGCTAACATGCAAGCAGAATAGCCTAAATTAAACCTGTGGATCACACATATAAAATCTTCTGCCAGACCAGTAATATCTTTGCTGATCTATTCAGATGCCATCACTGGAGCAACATATTTGCTTTCCAATGCCTCAAGATATAACTCTTTTAATGCCATTTACTATTTTCTGGTCTGCTATCAGCAAGTTTCTTCCTTTCAAGTCTTCCAGAGTTTGAATACCTCCTTGTATCTAGGTGACCAAAATTATACACAGTACTCAAATGCCAACCTGGAAGTTGACTAATACCCCATGATCTACTAAAGCCACATTGTGAAACTATCCCTACCCAATTTTCTATGTGTAGTATGCGAATAGTTTCAAATGGCATGTACAAATACTACCCAAGTCATCTTGTTGATTAGCGTTTACATCTTCACATTCAGCTGGCCCATCCCCTGTTTGCTGCGATCTGAAATGTTCCCAGTTGATCATGACAAAATCCTGATAGCTATCCTAGAGGTGTACTGTTCAGTATTTTTCCTAACACTCCGCCACTTACCAAAACATTCCCAATGCTTTCTACTTTTCTGTCAATTTCTGCTTTTCCCCAATGTTTAGTGTGTCACCTGTAAGTCTATTCTCACCTATCCTATTCTCAGGTTGCAGTTTGCTTTGACCCATGAATTACAAGAAACAATGAATAAATCATCCAAAAACTCAAGCTAAATAAGGGCAGAATATATCGCTCGTCAGGTGGGCGCGCGCCCAACCCGAATGAGCGCAAAATGACACGCGATGACGTCGGGTGAGCGCCCTGATGTCATCGTGCACTCGCGTGATATTTTGGTCCGTGGGCGTGCGCGAAAGTCGGCAGTGTGCCCACCGCCAATTAAGCAGCCTATTAAGGCCATTAAAGTTATAATTCAAAGAAATGTTGCATTCGGCCAGGCGGCCTTTGGATTTTTTGTGAAACCTCATCCACGGGCAGGATGAGGTTTCGATCAGTCACTAAAAAAAAATTCTAACACATCCCTGTTCATGAGGGGACATGTTTATAACTTTTTAAAATTCTTTATTTTTTTATTTTAAAATCTTCAGCTCCCTGAAGGACAGAGCTGCCTCAGGGAGCTTTTATTGCATGCACCCGCACGCATGCACGAACTTCCACGCTAGCCTTCCTTCCCCCCTCCCCACTCCAGCAGCGCTGAGCGCTACAGCATATGATTCACGCTGGCTGGCCGTTAATTGGCCAGCCAGTGTGAAATTGCAGTTGGGGCCCAATCGTGGGCGGCGGTCCTTTTGGTGGCTGCTCCCACTGAGCCCATCTGCACCGGAAAATCCTGGCGAATGCCATTTATTAAAGGAGAAAAAAAAGAAAGAAAGATAAAACTATTAATACATTTAAATGGAAACACGATTCCTTTTTAGTCTACTTTAGCAATAAAGATACTCTAACAACATGTTTAAAATAAATGGTTATACAATCACCCCCATGTGGGCAGTTCCCATTGATTGCAGATCTCTCCTTCTGATGATTGACTGGCTTCTATCTTTGTTGACTGCAGCCCTCCTTCCATGGTAAGTGAAGTTGCAGTTCTTCTTTCCACTCCTTGATTGTAGTAACAAAGTTACCTCAGCAGCTTAATTTTTATCTTTTTGCTTTCAATGGTGGACAAGATGTTACATTGCCAAGGCCTCACTGGGCTATCGATGATGACCTTGGATCATGATAATCAAACATAACTCACATTTTTGCTTAAAGTTTAAAGGTATAGCCTACATGAATATACTTAAGTGTCCTTTCAGTAAATTACATCACGTGAAGTCCCTAACAGTTGATTGGTTGAATTGATCAAATATCAACCATTTAGCTGGCAAACTTTCTAATAAGGGTTGTTTATTGACGAGGCCCACTGAGTTCTGTGTAACCTCATCAAGGTCTCGTTTACATAAACATCTCCTTTTAACTGCACAATAACCTAGATTTTTGGGCATATCCAAAATGGTACTGGGAATCCAGGTTCAGAATCCCACTCCCCATTTCCGACAGATCCTATTTTTGGCGGTAGGGGAATGGGGCTAGGACATGACTCACACATGGAGGAAGCCTGAACACAGCAGGGCCAATTAAACTCGTTGCTAAGTTCAAACAGACCCCATTTTCAGTGGATTGTGGATCTTTTCTCACAGTGTGTGAGCTACAAGTTTTTTTAGAGCAGACATCAATGCTCATAAAAGGTAGATAGAGCCTGTGGAACTGTTAAGCTGTCAAGTTATTTAAGTGGCCAGCACTTTAATTTTTTTTTAAAAAAAACATTCTTGTGACTATGATTGAAAAAAAATCTGTGCTTGCAGTTTCAATAGATGTTTGTTGACATAGCCATAATTATAGCATTATCACTGCTTGACTGCTTTCCACAAGCTGTCATTATCACAATGTGGTGGGGCTGTAAATTCACAGTTTTCTAGACCTCTCCAACAGGTTATGAAGGGGTCAGGTGTCTTTGATGTACGGTTATGAATACAAATATTGTTTTATACGGGATTAAGTATTTGAGGAGATTTAGATGTTTTGACTGGGTCTTTTGAATGAGTGTGTTCTTTACATACTGAAGTCTGTAAGAGATACTTTGAACCTTTTATTTTATTTCATCTCAGCATGACTCCTGAGATCTTTCCAGGGTGGGTATTGGGTGAGTTGGTATGGAGGGTGTAAGAGAAAAGTGTGGTGGATGGGAGCCATGGGTTGGCATGACATGGCACTAAGTTGGAACAGGGTCTATAAGGGGCCATGTGGATGAGTGGCATTTTAAGTTGGCAATAAGTTAGCATGGAGGCTATAAGGGGCCATGGAAACGAGTGGGATTCATGAGTTGGCATGAGTTGGTACCATGTTGGATAGGGGCTATATGGGGCTGTGGGGATGAGTGAAGAGTCATGAGTTGGCACTAAATTGGCATAAAGTGCCATGCATTTTCACGAGTTGGTGATAAGTTGGCGTGGGGCTAAGAAGGCCATGGGTTTGAGTGAGGGGGTCATGAGTTGGCATCAGTTGCCACTAAGTTGGCAGAGGGGCTATAAGGGACCATTGGCCAGTGGGGGGACATGGGTTAGCATGGATGAGGCATGGAGAGTGAATGTTGGGGGTGAGTGGATGTGAGAGGTGAGGGCTAGAGAGCCTAATATTTAACAACACAGCTGGGATGAAGCCCCAGAGAACTGAGGCAGGCCTTTTAACCAGTTGCCTCGACACTCGGCAGCCCCTGTGGCCACCTCTGATCTGCACCTGGGGGCGGTGGGCGGTGGGTGGTGGCCCACCCCATTCTCCGGAATGAAGATCCTGCCATTCAGGGCACTTTATCGCAAAGCAGGTGCAGCAAGCGGAAAATATCAAGACTCTGCACATTTGCCTCAGGAGCAAAAATCCAGGCCAATGTTAATTATGACTGAAGAAAAGATATGGGAGATCCTTAGTCATGCAAAATTGATAAACATTCGACCAGAATTAAACTGTAGCGAGAAGAGAACATGAAAAAATACCTTAAGTATCTGCATGAAATTCATGAGATTCCAAAATCCAAGCAAAATTCACACAACCTCAAGCACCTGCCACAACTTGAACCGGGAGACACACCAGTATGGACTGCAATGCAAAACTTTGTTTGTTTTCTCAGAATACCACAGGGTTTAGCAGCAGGAAAAGGCAATTTGGTCCTCAAAACCTGTTCTACCATTCAGCAAGATCATGGCTGATCTTCTATCTCATACCCACCTTCCTGCACTTATCCCCATATCCCTTAATTCCCTCAGGACCCAAGAATCTGTCAAAATCTGTCTTGAATTTACTGAATCACTGAGCATTCACAGCTGTCTGGGATAGAGAATTTCAAAGATTATTAACAGCTACCTCATTGAAAACCCTAGGATAAAAGTCATCAGGTTCACTTGTTACCACTTTGTGCCATTGGCCTGAACTTTTCAGGCAATGGGTGGGCTCAGCGGTAGCGGGCGGGGGCAGGCGCGGAGCCTATCGCCGCCCGTGATTGGCTCCGCGCCTCCATTTTACGTGGGCGGGCCAATTGAGGCCCGCCCAGCGTAAGACACGAGCAGTAGCTGAGCAGCAGGGGGAGGAGGGAGGGTCGGGGCCAGCGCTCTTTCGCACATGCACACGAAAGAGCACAGAGATCTCCCTGAGGCATGGAGCTGGCGACTCCGGTGCGCGCCCACCGAATGAAACATTGCGAGACAGCGCGATGACGTCGAGATGCAGGCCCATCATCATCGTGTTATTTTACATGTCGGGCCCGCCCCTGCGTGCCAACTGAAAAATCCTGCCCATTAATTTCTTCAGTGCTATTTCTTTAATTATACTATTTTCTTTAAGTTCTTGATTCTTATTAGACCCTTAGCTCCCCATCATTTCTGGAATGTATTTTGTGCCTCGGCCATGATGACATATAAAAGCCAGGATTTTCCCCACCCTGTCAGAGACAGGCGTCGTCACGGACAGGACAGGAAAATTTGGAGAGCGGCCAAAAGTCAACCTCCAAATTTTCCTGTCCCACTCGTAATGATGCCTCCGCTGACAGAGCCAGAACATTCTGCCCAAAGTATTTGTTTACTGTCTCTGCCATTTCCTTACTCCCCATTCTAATTTCTCATTTCCCTATCTCGAATGGACTCACATTTACTTTCACTAATCCCTTCCTATTTATGTACTGTAGAAACATTTATAAATTGTTTTTGTTTCTTGCTCATCAACTTTCATATTCTCTCTTCTCTTTCCTTATCAATTTGTTGATCCTCCTTTGTTGAACTCTAATATCCACCCAACCCTTAGGCATGCTACACATTTTGAGAACATTATAAGCCTCTTTCTTTAATATAATGCTATCTTTAACTCCCCTTAGTGATGTGTTGGACCACCTTTTTCCATGGGTTTTTGTGCCTTAATGGAATGTATATTTGTTATAAATGATGCCTTAACTAAATGCTAGCTATTGTTTTTCTACCATCATTTCTTTTAATGTTGTTTTCCATTCTACCTTAGCCAACTTGCCTTATACTTATACAGTTTGCTTCGTTTAGATTTAAGACTCTATTTTTGGACTTAATTTATAATGAGTTTGAAAATTATTTAATTTCAGTCATATTATCATTACTCTCCCCAAGGTCCCCCATTACTACAAGGTTACGAATTAATCCTTTCACATTGCCCAATACTACACAGCACAATTCAGTGGGCCGAAGGGCTTCTTTCCATGCTGTAAACTCTATGGGGAGAATTTTCCCCATGTCGGGCGGGCCAGTCGGGAAAGGTGCGGGTGGGCGTGGGGCCAATTGCCACCCGCAATCGGGTCCGTGCTGCCAATTTACGCGGGCGAGCCAATTAAGGCCCGCCCAGCGTAATGCGCGACTCCCAAGGATAGCGGGAATGGGCGGGCAACAGCAGCAGTGCAATGACCACCGGGTCCAATGGCGACCCCGTGGCCTGTGTAAATGAAGCGCTGGCAGCCTTGGATAGGCTGATCACAATGGCCAGTAGAAGGGCTCACCAGAGGGCTGCTCGAAAGCAGGCCAGGCTGGAGGGTAGGGCAGTGGAGCAGGCCAGGCAGGAGGGTAGGGCAGTGGAGCAGGCCAGGCAGGAGGGTAGAGCAGTGGAACAGGCCAGGCAGGAGGGTAGGGGAGTGGAGCAGGCCAGGCAGGAGGGTAGGGCAGTGGAACAGGCCAGGCAGGAGGGTAGGGCAGTGGAGCAGGCCAGGCAGGAGGGTAGGGCAGTGGAACAGGCCAGGCAGGAGGGTAGGGCAGTGGAACAGGCCAGGCAGGAGGGTAGGGCAGTGGAGCAGGCCAGGCAGGAGGGTAGGGCAGTGGAGCAGGCCAGGCAGGAGGGTAGGGCAGTGGAACAGGCCAGGCAGGAGGGTAGGGCAGTGGGGCAGTGTGCCCCTCAGTGTTCCGATGAGTGCCTAGCTGCCCTCCTAGAGGAGGTGGGAGGTCCTTGTTCCGAGGGACGGGAGGCAGCCTGACCAAATGTGCCTGGGAGGAGGTGGCAGAGATAATCAGCTCCCATGATGTGGTGTGATGCACATGGGTCCAGTGCCGCAAGCGATTCAATAACCTCATGCACTCGGGAAGGGTGAGCACCATGTTGGCAGAGGTCACTTAACATGGCCGACAGCTGGTGCCCGTGCTTGAGGAGTCCACGCGGAGCATCTCCTCATGGCCGAGCGCTATGCTTCCTCCATGGAGAGAGTGGCGACTCTCATGGAGAGGCTCCTCCAGGAGAACAATCAGGGATTCCTGGGGTTGTGCTCGGACCTGCAAGCTCTCACAGCAGCATTGACCTCAACTGGTCAGTGTTAGTGTGGGAGATGGTTTGGGTGCCAAGTGTCCCAGCTCGGTGCCCATCCATCTACTGTGAGCAGGGAGGTTCGAAGCGACCTCACGTCTGCGCAGCAACTGCCTGTCATCTCTGCGGGCTCCTCCCAGGGTGCTCCGGATGAGGGCAGCAGCTCCTCCGCCCCTCTGCCAGTGACCGTGGGATCCAGTGAGGCTGCGGTGACTGGGGAGAAGCCAGCTGTGGAACTGGCCGCTCCCTCCCAGGCGGGGCCATCAAAAGCTCCAAAGGCCAGAGGATGCCCGCCAAGGCCATCAAGGCCAACAGGCCAGCACAGTGAGCAGGCTGCCTCAGATGCCAGTGCCAGCGACGGGGGAGCATCTAGACGTAGCACCCGCAAGCATAAACTTAAGGCACTTGAGGCACACCACGGGTTTCTCACTGTTGGTTTTATGTTGCCCCACTATTAGTTCATGACCACTTGGTGTGATGCGTAACACCTTTGTAATTAATTTTTTCTGAACTTAATTTTATTAAATCATTAAATTTTGATACGTGAGCATGGCTCAGGGTGATTCCTTACTTCTGCAGGTGGACGGGAACCCATGATGTTATGAGTGAGTTGTTTGACATTGAGCTTTATTGACAAGGGCCTTCGTTAACTTTCTTACCCAGGCAGATTTTGTAGTCAGTTATCGAGTATGGATCTTACAGCCCTGGCATGTGTTGGAGGTCCATCTGTGGTGTGCTAGCTGAAGGTTCGTTGGATTAAAGCCTCCTGGGTGTCCCTGCCTCCCTGGAGTATGCCCGGGTCAGCATCTATCCCCTCAGCATTTCCCTGTGCATGGTCATCCTCGGACTCACTGCTGGACTCATCGTGTGCAGCCCGAGCAACTGTGTCTACACCTTCTTTGTCCACTGTGTCACCCCTTTCCAGCACCAGATTGTGGAGAGCGCAGCATGCAACCACTATCACCGACACACGATCTGGGGGGTACTGGAGTGCACCCCCTGAATGGTCTAGGCATCGGAAGCGCAAATTGAGAAGACCGATGGTTCTCTCCACTACAGCCCTTGTGGAGGGATGGCTCCTGTTGTAGCGCTGCTCACCTTCTGTTCTTGGATGGCGGAGAGGCGACATGAGCCACCTATTGAGGGGATAGCCCTTGTCACCCAGCAGCTATCCATCCAGCCGAGCCGGAGCACTGAAGAGTCTCGGCATCTGAGAGAGTCTGAGGATGTAGGCGTCGTGGGAGCTGCCTGGGTACCTTGCACAGACTTGTAAAATCAGCATCCTATGATCACACACTATCTGCACGTTCATTGAGTGGAAGCCCTTCCTGTTGACGAAGGCACCGGACTCACCCGCTTGCACCTTGATGACCACATGTGTACAGTCGATTAGTGGCATCTTTTGCGGCCCCTTTTGCCTTGGACTTCCTGTTGGCCCTGCGCCCCTTGTGCCTGCACCTCTCCTCCCAAAGGTGGCTCCCCTGAAGTCTGAATGTGGTATCTTGGCCTCCTCCCCCTTCTGGCCCTCCCTTCCTTCTCAGAGGAGGTGCCTCCAGTGGATAGCACAACTCCCATTCCCAGGCTAAGGGAAGGCTTCCTGAAACCAGCAAGGCCCCAGAAATGATGTTTACTCAAGAGTCCTGACCCAAAGGCTCTTAGTCCTGTTCAAGCAGCCGTGAAGAGTTTTGAAGTATTTCTGCTCACACAGGCAAGTATCAGTAACTTTCACAATTAAATATATGACAAATACCACTCATGACCCCACTCAATCCTCTTATCCTGCCCTACATTTAAAATAGTCTGTTCCCTAGTTTGTTCCTTAACATACTGATCCAGAAAACTATACTGTATTCATTCCATGAACTTGTCTTCCACACTATCACTGCAAATGTGGTCTGCCAAATCTAAATAAAGATTAAAATCCCCCAATCTTCATTCCTTGTGCCTCGAATTTCCTGATTTATATCCTGCCCTACACTACAACTACTGTTAGGGGGCATATACACAATTCCCAACAATATTTTCTGCCTCTTGCTGTTCCTTAGCTCCACCCAAACTAATCCACTTCTCGATTTCCTGATCTAAGATCCTTCTGCTCTGGTGTCTTTATCCCATCCTTTATTATTGGGGCCACCCCTTCTCCTGTTCCATTTTGCTGATCTGTTCTACAAGTTAGGGGTTCTGGAATATTTAGCACTAACCTTGTAAACTTTGCAACCACATCTCTGCAATGGCTATTAGGTAAGTGCTATTAATTTCTATCTTGCTATTAATTCATCTAATTTGTTCTGAATGCTTCATGCATCCAGATACGGGGTAGAATATTTGGGTCAGTGGGCGGCCACGATCGGCGGGCCCGAGAGCGGTCAGGTAACAGACCGCCGGTCGCGATTGGCCCCTGACCGCGATTTTACGCTGGCTGGCCAATCAAAGGCTCAGTGCTTCCGGGGCGGTGATGGGAGGAGGGTGAGCGCTCACAGGGTCAGTGTGGGTGTGGGGAAGCGTCCACAGAAAGCTCCCTGAAGGCAGAGAGCTGTCTCAGGGAGCTGACAAATTTAAAATCAATAAAAACAGAATTTAAAATCCGGAAAAAAATGTCCAAGCATCAGAATGAGTCACCTCAACATACAGATGCTGAAAATTCCGTCCACAAACATTTTAATCTTTTTCTAAATTAATCTCAGAAACCTCATCCCACCCTTGGATGAGGTTTACTCAAAAAGGCAAAGGCCGCCTGGCCGATTTGCTTGCCCGCCAACCGTAACTTTGGACGGGCAGCGAAAAATCGCCGTCAATTGCTACTTTAATGGCCTTAATAGGCCTCTTAATTGTCGGCGGGCACGTTGCCGACTCTCATGCGTGCCCGCCGACCGAAATATCGCACGAGTGCGCGCTGACGTCGGGACGCTCACCCGATATCTTCGCGCTCTATTTCATGCTCGAGCGTGTCGGGCGCACGTCTACACATATGAAAGAAAAATTCAACCCATGGTGTCTTTAGCTTTGATTTTTTTCTCATTTTCCCTGACATAACTTAGTCAATAATGCCCTCATTATCTTTGTTAGTCTCTCTGTCCCTTCCTGACCCATGTTGCTTGTTTTACCTAAAACACTGCTTTGCTCTACAGCCTTGACATTTCTCTTCTTACTTTTGAATTTACACTTTCCAGAATGCGATTAGTTTAAAGCCTTGTCTACTGCCCTTACTATTTGATTCTCCAGACACGAATCCCAGTCCAGTATAAGTGGAGCACATCGCAACAAAACAACTCTCTCTTTCCCCAGTACTGCTGCCAATTGTCCATGAAGTGAAATTCCTGCCATTCCATCAATCACACATTTAACATTCTAATCTGTTTATCTCTTTGCCAATTGGTATGTGGCTCAGGTAACAATCCAGTCATCAATATTCTTGATATTCTGCTTTTTAATTTGGACCCTAACTCCTCAGACTCTCTCAGCAGAACATCATTCGTCATTTTACGTATAGTGTTGGTTCCCACATGGACCATGAGAACTGGACCAACTCCTCCCACTCTAGGTTCTTGTCCAACCACAAGAAGATGTCCCAGACCCTGGCACCAGGCTGGCAACACAACTTTTAGAACTCCTGGTTGCGGCTGCAGAGACAGTGTTTGTTCCCCTTATCTCTTTTCACTCCCCCTAACTGAATAACCTCCTGAACCATGGTGATGTGGTGAGTTTGCCCATCCACTCTACTGCCCTTGTTCTCAACCACACAGGCAGTAAGTACCTTGTACCTCAAAGTCAAGGGCCAAGGCTCCTCCATCACTACACCATGGAGCCCCATACCAGGCTTTCTTGCAGTTACAACCTCCTTTCCATGATCATTGGCCAACTCTAAAGTTCCACTTAACCTAAGGGGTGTCACGCTCTCCCGGAACAAAGTGTCCAGGTAACTCTCCCCCCTCCCTGCTGCCCTGCAATATCTGCAGTTTGAACTCACGCTCAACAACTCTGAGCTAATGTTCTTCAAACTGCAGACAGGTGCAGTTGTCCAGGATTACAATGCTCTGCAAACGCTTCCCCGTGCGCTCATGGCGCACCATCTGCCTGCCATATCTTGCTATCTTTATTCATTTATTTGATCAGTGATTTTTAATTGAATCGATTAGTTTTATTAATTACTTGGTTTATCTCATTTAAGTAACTAATTTAATAGCAAGTCACATTCTCTTAACTTGGAGACAAAAGGTATACACTCACCAGCTACCAGAGGTTAAATGAAAAAGTTTTAAAATAGCACCACCTCCTCCCTCTGCATAAATACGCACTTGCACCGAATTTCCAACTTTAACATTCTGTTAACAAAGCACTCTTTCACAACTACTCTGTGCTTCACATTCATTCTCTTCCTTTGTGTGTGGCTGTCTGGACAGGGCAGAGTTGATGACGTTGTTACACAATTCAGAAATTGACTAAATTAAAAACTGAGTTCTATTGAGAATGTGACAGCCTCACTGACTTGGATTGCTTCTCGAGTTCTGAGCTCTTCCTCTTTCATGTTTCGTTTAAATTCCTCAGAATTATGCTTAGAAATTGTAATAGTTACTCATGTAAAGTGCCAGAATATGCAATATCAGCAAAACAGATGTCCCTGTGGACTCCTGGTTTCCTCACAATCAATAAAATTCATCTACAATTAATATCTTCTACTCATGATATTGACTGCACTGATTGGTCATACCTGAAACACTGAGCAGTATTACTAAAAGTATTGAGCTGCTTAACTCTTAAAGCTGATTGAATACAATTCAATTAACATGGATTGTGCAGCAAGGCACCATCACTGAGTCATATGTTGAAAATCCACCTTCTCAATAAATCAAAGGATACAATAAAAAATTGAAATGTTCAGAGGCTAGCAAGTTAAAAGATTTAAAAATAATGTTCCTACAGTTTGAAGGATTTCTCAGTCTCTTATGGAACATATCAACATTTAAAAACATTTGGTTTTCATTTTACTTTTCTTTGAGAAATGGTTTAACTGATTAAAATATTCTTCTTTACTAAATGATAAATAAACCTTATAAATAGCAGATATGACCAGTTGACTGTTGATATACTATAATGTTGACTGCTTTTTATTTTTATTCATCCACAGGACGTGGGCATCTCTGGTTAGGCCATTTATTGCCCATCCCTAATTGCCCTTGAAAAGGTGGTGGTTGTTGTAAAGCTTGTTTGGTGTCTCACAGAGAGGCCTGGAGACTTGTGTAGTTGATCATAGCTCATAACTATATACATCTCCGAGGTACTGCCTTGCTTGAACGGTGTCCCTGTGCTGCTTCTTCCAGAGTCTTCTATGCACAGGCCACTAGCATGTGACTCTCTACATCGCTACATGGGTGGTACTGTTTCCCCAGTACCACATTAACCCTTGCTTTGCCCAAACACCCTGATACTACAACTCTCCCAAGTCCTTTTTGAAATATAAATATATCTCTGCTTTTGAAGTTCAGATTTGCTCTTCCATACTACGTACCCCATCTTTCATGCTCTCCAGATTGGATTGAAGTCAAGGATTTCATCAATTTTCAAAAAATGCTGGAAAAACTCAGCAGGTCTGACAGCATC
Organism: Cetorhinus maximus; assembly: GCF_964194155.1. Taxonomy (NCBI): domain Eukaryota; kingdom Metazoa; phylum Chordata; class Chondrichthyes; order Lamniformes; family Cetorhinidae; genus Cetorhinus; species Cetorhinus maximus. Next base: position 116,992,943 of record NC_135885.1, read on the forward strand.
TATGGAGAGAAAGACAGAGTTAACGTTTCGAGTCCGTATGACTCTTCTTCAGAGCTAAAGGGTGGGAAACCTTGGTTAAGGAAGAAGGAAAACATGTCAGAAGCACTGTTTTGGAAAGTGGCATCATTAGAACAGATGTGACGGAGGCGAAGGAACTGAGAGAATGGGATGGAGTCCTTACAGAAAGCAGAAGGTGCAACACCTGCCTCTTTACACCTTCAGTCTCTCCGCAAGCATGACCCAGACCTCCCTGCCGCTTGCCATTTCAACACACCACCCTGCTGTCATGGCCACATGTCCGTCCATGGCCTGCAGCAATGTTCCAGGGAAGCTCAACGCAAACTGGAGGAACAGCACCTCATCTTCCGATTAGTCACTTTACAGCCTTCCGGACTTAATATTGCGTTCAGCAACTTCAGACCATGAACTCTCCTTCATCCTCAACCCTTTTTGACCCCCCCCTTTCTTATTCATTTTAACTTTCTAATTAATTAATCAACTAATTAATTAATTAATTAATTATCTATTCCCACTTACTTTCATTATTATTATTTTTAAAACTTATTTCCATTTTATTCATCATTTTATCCCCAGCTTTTAGCCTCTTCAATCTTTTTCCCACCATTGTCCCCTCCCCCCACCCCACCCCCACTAGGGCCATCTGTCACTTTACAGAGTGCTTACCCTGGTCCGTCCATTATCACATTTTGCATTCCACTCTTAATGTCACCATTATCACTTCCTTTAGCCAGCACCACCACTATTAACAACTCTTTGACCTTTTGTTTATGACATATTTCACAATCTCTCCTTTGCCTCCACCTATCGCTGGCTTTCTATCCAGTTTCACCTGTCCCACCCCCCTTAAACAGTATATATTTCATCACATTTCTACTTCCCTTTAGCTCTGAAGAGGTCATACGGACTCAAAACGTTAATTCTGTCTTCCTTTCCACAGATGCTGTCAGGCCTGCTGAGTTTTTCCAACACTTTGTGTTTTTGTTTCAGATTTGCAGCATCCACAGTATTTTGCCTTTGTTTCATCAATTTTGGCTATTAAGTATGCTTTCAACCAACTGTTCTGATTCATCAGACATTCCTTTTCCTGTTCTTCATGCTGTTCATGTTAGCTTGAACCTCGTCATTGCTGAGTTTTCTTTTTGCTGATTGTTGCTGAGACTCTTCAAGCTCCTTTGTGAGAACATCTACTTTCCCTGGCAACTGTTCAACTTTTTCTTGACATCCTTGGTTCTTGATTTTCATTTCAACTATTTTATTTTTCAAAAGCTCAATGGTTTTCAGCAAATTTAAGGCATCCAATGCTTTGCCTTATAGTTTCCTGATCTTCAGTCTCTTTCTTGTATCTCTTAGCTTCCTCCTGGAACATAAAACATTGCTGAGTCTTCTCTGGCAACTGATTTTTCAGTTTGTCCGGAGTGACATTAAATTCATTTTGCTTCTGTTCATAATTTCCCTGAGGAACAAACTTTGACCTGAGGGATCCTTGTAGCATGTGAAAGTCCTGTACCAGGTTTGCCTTTTCTTTGTGAAGCTCAATCGCTTTGTCTTGAGTTTTCAACAGAGTTTCATTGAGTTTGTTCTGCTGTTCTTCCATTCTTCTGTTCAAGGCAGTCTTCATTTCTACATGCTGCTGAGGGGTTATGTACTCCTTTTGCACTTGATTTGAAGGACAATCAGCTGTTCATTCAACTGATTATTTTCCTGACTTCTTGCCAATTCATGCTGTGCTTCAGTGCATTTCTTTTTCAATGCTGATAGTTCCAACATAGCTTTCTTTTCTAAAGTGGTATTGAACACCTTTTTTAACACCTCCTGTTTTTCCAGGGGCATGTATTGATCCTTCAAAGAGTCTTTCAGGGCAGAGACTTTTTTGGGTACCTTTTCTATTTGCTGTTGTGCCTGGCTGTACCACTGGTTGAGTTCTTCCTGCTATGATACAAAAGGCAGAAATTACCTTTTAAGATTGGTAGCAATCATGATCAGCAGTAGCATTTCAAAAAGCAGCAGGAAGAAAGCTGCAAGAAAGATCCATAGCCAGCCTCAAAACAAGTGGTCGCCGAGCTCAAATGAATGAAAAAAAAGTTTTAAAAACAGAAGGCGGACCTGAAAAATTGGCTTCCAGTCCATTCTTCCAATTTAAAAGTTCACTAGGTGGCCCAAACTTCTTGGTTTGAAGATTTACTGTAGAGAGAATAAGTTTAAATAAACGGCCCTGTCAGAGCAACAGGAGCCCATCGAAGTTCTTCCAGCTATGATACAAAAATTTTCCTGTGGAATAGCTTCATTTTCTTTTTGCAGACATTGTTTCTTCTGGGTTATATCAGATAGCTTTCCTTCATTCATTGTCATCTGCTCACTCCACACTGCCACCTGCAGTTACAATTTGGGTAATGTGTTTGGCATTTCCAAAAAGCTCTATTTTAAGCTTTTCAGATGTTTCTCGGCCTTTTCTTTCTTCTGTATTAAATTCCTTAGCTCATGGACTTCATTGTGCTGACACGGTCTGTGACCATCTTGTGATTTGCTTAGGTATTTCCCCCCCTCACTCGGGGGTCTCCTTGCCCCTTCCATGCTTTATTGGGTTGTTCTAGACATTTTTAAGGTCTGTGCTTTCCACAACTTGGAGTTTAAAATATTTGTCAAAGGCTTTGGATAACATACTAAATGTTGTTGAGGATTCATCTATACCTTGTTTTAGGATTACTTCATCTGCAACTACACCAAACAAATAAATAAATATATTAACTTGTACTTCTGATTTTTTACTTAATCCTGTTGTACTGTAATCTAAACATTTTCTTCTCCATGATACCCAATTTTGGATCTGGTTGTCACTCTTGCCTTAGCTTAAATTGGTCTGATAATGTTATTTTGCTATCCATGATTGTTTTTTTCACACAGGGGAGTATAGCTTTAAGTGTTGTTGGCCTTTTAAAAATGGCTGTGCAGTAACAGTTTTTTTTCTTCTTATTTGCTCTTCCCATGCCTGTGAGTTTCGATGGGCTCCTGTTGCTCTGACAGTGCTGTTTATTTAAACTTATTCTCTCTACAGTAAATCTTCAAACCAAGAAGTTTGGGCCACATGGTGAACTTTTAAATTGGCGGAATGGACTGGAAGCCAATTTTTCAGGTCTGCCTTCTGTTTTTAAAACTTTTTTTTCATTCATTCGAGCTCGGCGACCACGTGTTTTGAGGCTGGCTATGGATCTTTCTTGCAGCTTTCTTCCTGCTGCTTTTTGAAATACTAGTGCTGATCATGATTGCTGCCAATCTTAAAAGGTAATTTTCGCCTTTTTACTGTCTTTTGCTCAATCCTTCTAGGTCCTTTGACTCTGCAATCTGTGGGTGTTCACAATGGGCCTCTGTGGAGTCCTCAGCTGCACAGTGGTTTCTTCTGTTGCCTTTCAGTGTTTTACTTTTGAATTTTACTCAGCCTTTGTGATCTGGCGAGGTACCGTGACTCTGCCTTTGTAATTGATCAGGACTGGCAATGGAACTTTTTTTGGTGATCTCCAGCTGTGTCTTTGATTTAGGCACACTTCTTGCAGGTCAAGTTGCAGTTTCTTTACTTTTTCATGCTTTTGGGATTTCAGGGTCCATCGTTCACTGCCGCCATGTTGTAAAAGTTGTTTGGTGTCTCACGGTGAGGTCTGGAGGGTTGTATAGTTGAACATTAAGTGTTTATTAACAACTCAGAACTATATATATCTCCAATGTATGGCCCTGCATGGGTGCTGTCTCAATGCTGCTTCTTCCAGACTCTTCTACACATGGTCCACTATCACGTGACGCTCTACATCACTATGTGGGTGGTACTGTTTCCCCCAGTCCCACATTAACTCTTGCTCTGCCTGAACACCCTTATATTACATGATGAGCTGCCTTCTTGAACTGTTGCTGACCAGGTGGTGTAGATATACCCACAGTGCTATTAGGAAGGGAGTTCCGGAATATTGACCCCACGGCAGTGAAGGAATGGTGATATAGCTTTAAGTCAGGGTGGTGTGTGGCTTGCAGGGGAACTTGCAGGTGGTGCTGTTTCAACTTAAACATATTTTCTGATTTACCTCAGAAAATATTAATTCATAATATTACCAAACGATGATTCAGAATATTTATGCATATATATCCTTGAGTTCTCCGCCCGAAGGCAGGTACAACCTAGAACACACAACCTCCACCACAGGTAGAGCAAGGAGGCAGGTCCCAAATCCACCCCAGCCAGAATGGGGATCAAAACCCCAAGCTGTTGATCCAATCTGGCAACATACATTTTTACATGCATGTTGTAGTCCTGGAGCTATGGATATTGATGGTGAATGCTCCAATATTTTTCCATCACATGGCCAACCAGTAATCTCTCCCATTATTACCACACCCCATTGAATATTTTGGAAAGTGTGGTAATTATGGTTTTTAGTGTGTAATGTACCTTTAAGAATAACACTTGTAAGGAAGGTCACATAATCTGTCATAACCAATAGGAGAGTAGCCTGGGCTACCTCTAGCAGTCAGTGTAGAGCTAGAGTTTGAGTTAAAAGCATACGTGTAGTTACTGCTGAGTAAATTGTAAATAAACTTAATGTTTTCACCCAAGAAGAGTCTGCTGATCAACTCTATCGGCAACAGTAGAAAATCGGCCACCCTTACAACAAACTGGCCACCCTTACAACAAACTGGCCACCTTTACAATGAACTGGCAATGAGGATAAAACAGGGTTACAGAAGGAATAAAGTTAGAAAGAAATCTGCACTGTACTTCACCCAGTGATAGTAAGTAGCAAGCTCCATTAGAAATGAAGATGTAATCCCCTCTCAAAATGCCACAATTTTGGAGAATTGATCCTTTTGAACCAACCACAGGCGATTGGTCTCATTACATAGAACACCTCACATTCTTTTTTTCAAACAAATGAGAATACGGGGGAAGAGAAGAGGCGAGTGGTCCTCTTAGGTGCTTGTGGAAGCAAAACTTATGTTTTGATTCAAAGTTTGACAACACCCAATGACCCAGATTCAAAAACTTTTGATAAATTGGTAGATCTCGTGAAGGGTGATTTTCAACCAAAGCCCTCAGCCATGATGCCAAGGTTCAGGTTTAATTTGCAAAATAGAACCGTGGGTGAGACAATTGCATGCTACATGGCAAATTTGAAGCAGCTAATGGAACATTGTGAGTTTGGTATGACTCTAAGCGACATGCTCAGAAATCACTTAGAGTGTGGATGAGGACACTATTCAGAAAAGATTATTGTCCGAAGTGAACTTGGATTTCAAGAAGGCGCTAGAGATAGCACTGGCCATGGAAAGCACAGTAAGAGATTCAAAAGCAATACAGGGTGTGAAAAATGGCATCATCCTCCAAATCATGCAGGAAACCCCAGCCGAAAAGAGCACGAAAATGCGAGACTCTGATGAGAAGCGGGAAACATCTCCGCTAGCCGAAGAATAAAGAAAACTAATTTAGCAGCAAAATCGAAGAATAATTTTAATAGAGGTGGAAAAAAGCAGCCTTTTAGTGATTCGCTGTTTAAAAAAATTGAATGCTATTATTGTCACAGAAATGGACATATAATGAGGCAATACAAGGAAAGATTCAAACAGGCTTGTAAACAAAAGAAGAAGCCCAACGAAATCTACAATATAGAAGAGCCTGAAACAACAAATTCAGACATTTACTCACTGCTTAATCTGAAAGTTGGAAAGACAGAACCAATATTTGTCAAAGTGAAAGTAAATGGCAAACCTGTTAGAATGGAAGTGGACACAGAGCTTCCACTACAGTAATCGGGGAACATACCTTCAGATATCTGAATAATGGTGAACATCAATTAAGTTTAGAACTAACAGGTACCAAGCTCAAAACATATACGGGTGAAGATATTCAAATAAAAGGCATAAGCAGAGTAACTGTCCATTATGAAAGCCAGTCAGTAAAGCTACCAGTGTTGGTATTGAGAGGCAGAAGACCAAGCCTTCTAGGGTGAAATTGGCTAAAAGGAATCAACCTTGATTGGCCACTGAGATTCCAATAGGAAGCTGGAAGCATTCCTGTTTTGAAAAAGGAGTGTGTAAGAACTCAACAACCAGAAGAAACACAGGCAAAATACTGCAGATGCTGGAAATGTGAAACAAAAATAAAAAACGCTGGAAAAACTCAGCAGGTCTAACAGCATCTGTGGAGAGAGAGACAGAAATAACGTTTCAAGTCCGTATGACTCTTCTACATCTCCCCAGAGAATTACCCTGGGTCTGCTGGAATACTAGCCCAGTGACAATACCACTATGCTGCCTCCCCCATATTTGGTTGTATTATGAACACACCTTCCTTGTCTAGTAAGTCGTGGAGTGGGACTTGAACCTAGAGTTTCTGTCTCAGAAGCACCACAAGAGCTTGTAAACAAACTTGCAGTTTATATCATCTTAACCCTGAGGTATGCCACTGCGAACGTGCTCTTGGCTTTGGAGTTTGGTGGTGATCATTTGAATCATAGGCTGTAAAAATTGGACAGGTCCAGTAAAAGTCAAGGGTATTGTAATGTCTAACTAATCTATATCCATTGCTTCCCTCGTCAGTGGCAGGTAAACTATGTGCGCCTGCTAATTTGATGATAACTGCATGTAGCCAGCGCGGCTGAGTGACTGCACTCTTCAGCAGTGGGCCCAAATTTGCATGTCGTCGACATTTAAAGCTCCGCTGTGCTATTTAAATCAAATGCAAAAGCAAAATACTGCAGATGCTGGAAATCTGAAATAAAAACGAAAAATGTTGGAAATGGTCAGCAGGTCAGGCAGCATCCTTGGTGAGAAACAGAGTTATTAATGGGCCATAACTTCCGAGCTCCTGGGTGTCATATTGTGGGGTGGTGGTGGGGGTGGGGATGGGGGAGTGGGTGGGTTGGGAGGGTGGGGTCGGTGGGGGTACCCCAAAGATCCGCTGGGGAATACCCTTCAGAAGTTCAGAGGTAAGGTTAGCACAGCAATTGTCCCTCACCCCTCAGGCTGGACTAGAGGCCCAACACCCCCCTGTCTGGACCCAACCTGATCCACAGCCCGACTCCCCTCCACCTCCCCACCCCCCCTCACCGAGGCCCAACACCCTCCATTCCATCACACCCAGGTCCGACCTGACCCGGGGCCCACCACCGCCAGTAACCTCTGACTTCCCAGACTCCAACCCCGAAACTCCAACCACCCCCTCCGATCTCTTCTCATACAGTACAAATTGTTGTTTCCCCTTTATAATAGTATTCTCACAAAGTGTCCTGATGAGTGCAAGATGAAAAGCCTCAACATATCTCTTTTTTCAATAATCCTTCTTTTAACTTTTAATCTCTATTTCATAGGAGAATCACTATTTTTAATCTTATAGCTCCTTATTTATAGCTGGATTCTTATATAATGTTGTATTTATAGCTACATTCCTTCACGGGCAGGCAATATTTGTATAGAGAAATACTGTTAATGTTTCAGGATGATGATCTTTCATCAAAACTGAAGAAAGGTAGAAATTAAAGTGTTTTTAGTGGGGAGGGGTCAAGAAGAATGAATGAGAAGGTCTGTGATAGAATGAAGGACAGGGAAGGTTAAATGACAGAATATTTCATGATGCAACAGCCAAAATGGGCATGGTAAAGAAACAAAATTTGTGTTCAAATGAGTCAAGAATGGCTGCCTAACAACCATCTGACTGCAACATGCATGGGTAAATAAAGAAACAAGACAAGACCAACCCAGCGAAACAGATATTTAAAGCCAGTTTGTTCCTCTTACAAGGCAAGAGCATTTGGCTAGAACAGGTGCTGGAACTGGTCATAGCAAAGAGTATGAGCAAGAAGAACAGTGAATTAAGACACAACATTTCAGAAAGCATGCTCCAAGTTCTCTGATACTGCTCTGAGTGCCTTAGTGGAAGGGAGAGGTCATCTATCCAAGTGAGGAGCAAGAAGGATCTCCGGGCAATCTGTGTGGAGGCAGTGGGAGCAGATAGCAATCAATACCAGGAATCTAGCACCAAGAACCTGGAAGCAACTAGGATTTCAGTGACCTCACATGAATGGTCAAGATCAGTGAATTAGACAGGTGCGGGATAATTAAGGAAAGACAACATGGATTCATTAAGGGAAAATCATGTTTAACTAACTTGCTGGAGTTTTTTGAGGAGGTAACAGAGAAGATTGATAAGGGTAATGCATTGATGTGGTGTATATGGATTTTCAAAAGGCATTTGATACAGTGCTAGGCTTGTGATCAAAATTCCAGCTCTTAGAATAAAAGGGGAACTGGGCATTTAGATAAGAAATTGGCTGAGTGACGGGAAACAGAGAGTAGTGATAAATGGTTGTTTTTCAGATTGGGGGAAGGTCTGTAGTGGAGTTACCCAGGGTCAGTGTTGGGACCCTTGCTCAACTTGATATATATTAATGACCTAGACTTGGGTGTGCAGGGCATGATTTCAAACTTTGTGGAAGAAACAAAGATTTGAAGTATTGTCAACCATGATGATGATAGTCTTGAACTTCAAAAGGACATAGACATATTGGTGGATTTGGCAGATAAATGGTGGATGAAGTTCAATGCAGAGAAGTGTGAGGTAATTCATTTTGGCAGGGAGAATATGGAGAGACAGTATAAAATAAAGGGCGAAATTCTAAAGGAGGTGCAGGAACAAAGGGACCTCAGTATATATGTACATAAGTCATTGAAGGTGGCAGGGCATTTTGAGAGAGCAGTTAATAAAGCATATGGTATCCTAGGTTTTATTAATAGGGGCATTGAGTACAAGAGTAAGGAGGTCATGTTAAAGTTGTATAAAACACTAGTTAGGCCGCACGTGGTCTGCTGTGTCTAGTTTTGGGTGCTATACTTGAGGAAGGATGTAAAGGCATTGGAGAGAGTACAGAAGAGATTCACAAGAATGGTTCCAGGGATAAACAACTGTAGTTCTGAGAACAGATTGGAGAGGTTGGGTCTGTTTTCCTTGAAGAGAGGCTGAGAGAAAACTTGATCAAGGTATTCAAGATCCTGAGGGGTATGGACACGGTAAATACTGAGAGACTGTTCCCTCTCAAGAGTACATCAAGAACTAAAGGGCACAGATTCAAAATAATGTGCAAAAGGAGTAGAAGTGATGTGAGGAAAAATTCTTTCACTCAAAGGGTGGTTGGAGTCTGGGACAAACTTCCTGAGAGGATGGTGGAGACAGGTTCAATCAAGGAATTCAAAAGGGAATTGGATTGCTATCTGAAAAGAAAGAATGTGCAAGATTACAGGGATAAGGCAGGGAAGTGGGATTAGGTAGGTTGCTCTTTCAGTGAGCCAGTGCAAACTCAAAAAGTGGCCTCCTTCTGCACTGTAAAGATTCTGTAATATTCCACCAACTGCACCTTTAGTTTCATTCACTGCTCAATGCACCACACTGCCAACACTCACCTACCAACAACCTTACTCAATTAGAGCTCATACCTAACATCCATAGCTTCACCTCATCTGTACACACTTAGCACTGCTGCAAGGCTCACAGCCGCATCTCCCAGTTTGCACACACTGACAGTTATTCAACTATGACAGCTACATCACCCAAACAAGCTGCTTAACATTAACTGACATACATCTTTCTTTCCCTTGCAGGGCACGATGCACAAAGTTGGAGATAGTATGACCTTATTGGCAGTGGATGGGCACATCATTCATGTCCTAACTCACATAGAAGAGACAGTGGCCATCATTGGATTGACCATCACTAATGATGCAATCCTGATACATTATCCTCCCTCTCATATCCCACTTCCCCCTCAGCCCACAAACTCTTCTGGTTTAAGAGCTGCAGTTGGGGTAAACATTCTCCTCTTGTTTTGAAAACCACAACCCTTGTGTTTTTCTCCATTCACATGCCCAAGAATTACAACCTGGCCAGGCAGTGGTGGAGGAGCAAGAACTGGAAGATCAGGAAAACAGTGATGATGAAGAAACACCAACAGCCACTCTCACATCTGCAGGCACCTGCTCAGATACTGACACTGCACATACTTCAGAGGGTAGTTTAGAGGTGAGATCTGCACAAAAGTAGGGAGGGAGAAAACAGGGAATTACAGACTAGATAGCCTAACATCAGTAGTGGGGAAAACGCTACAGTCTATTATAAGGAAGAAATAACATGACACTTAGGAGAGATCAGTGTGTTTAGATAAAGTCAACATGGATTTATGAAAAATTAATCATGTGTGACAAACCCACTGGAGTTTTTGAGGACTTAACTAGCAGATAGATAAGGGAGAGCCAGTGGATGTGATGTATTTGAATTTTCAGAAAGCTTTTGATAAAGTCCCACATAAGAGGCTAGTGTGCAAAATTAAAGCACATGGAATTGGGGATAATATATTGGCATGGATTGAGAATTGTTTAGCAGACAGGGTAGAGAGAGTAGGAATAAATGGATCTTTTTTGGAGTGGCAGGCAGTGACTAGTGGGCTACCAAAGGGATCAGTGCTTGGGCCCCAGCTATTCACAATATATATCAATGATTTGAATGAGGGAACCAAATGTAATATTTCCAAGTTTGCTGACAACATGAAACTTGGTGGGAATGTAAGTGATGAGGAGGGTGTTAAGAGGCTTCAAGGCGATTTAGACAGGTTGAGTGAGTAGGCAGGTGCAATGTAAAGTGGATGTGTGAAGTTAGCCACTTTAGTAGGAAAAACAGAAGGGCAGAGTATTATTTAAATGGTGATGGATTGAGAAATGTTGATGTACAAAGGAACCTGGGTGTCCTTGTACACCAATCACTGAAAGCAAGCATGCAGGTTCAGCAAGCAGTTAAGAAGGCAAATGGTATGTTGGTCTTCATCGTAAGAGGACTTGAATACAAGTGCAAGGATGCCTTACTGCAGCTGTACAGGGCCTTGGTGAGACCACACCTGGAGTATTATGTGCAGTTGTGGTCTCCTTACCTAAAAAAGGATATACTTGCCTTGGAGGGAGAGCAGCGAGGTTCACCAGACTGATTCCTGCGATGACAGGATTGTCGTATGAGGAGAGGTTGGGTCGGCTAGGTCAATATTCACTGGAGTTTAGAAGAATGAGAGGGGATCTCATTGAAACATATAAAATTCTGACAGGGGTGGACAGACTGGATAAAGGGACGATGTTTCCTCTGGTTGGGGGGGTCTAGAACAAGGGGTCACAGTCTCAGAATACAGGGTAGGCCATTTAGGACTGAGATGATGTGAAACTTCTTCGCTCAGAGGGTGGCGAACCTGTGGAATTCTCTACCACAGAGGGCTGTGAGGCAAAGTCACTGAATATATTTAAGAAGGAAATAGATAGATTTCTGGACTCTTAAAGGCATCAGGGGGTACGGGGAGAGAGTGGGAGTATGGTGTTGAGTTAGAGGATCAGCCATGATCATTTTGAATGGCAGAGCAGGCTAAAAGGAGCGAATGACCTACTCCTGCTCCAGTTTACTATGTTTTCTATGGTGAGACTCCAGGCACAAGTGGTCTGCAGCCAGGACAGGGACAAGGGTAGCCCAGGTGCCAGCTTCCCAGAGGCCAAGGACATACATAAATTTTACTGTAGAGGACCCAAATGAGCATATTGATGGTGCAGCTTATAGAAAAGGTTGATTGATATGCACATTGATTGGTGCATTGATGGATCTGCCAGGAAGTCTACAGTCAACGTCAAGGAGCAAGGAAAAGTCCAGCACCACCTTGACACTGGGCTTTGCACAGAGCTTAGAGCTCATCCTTCTCCAGCATGGAAGTGGTGACTAACTCCATAAAAATACTTGCAGGCCCAACCATGATGCAGTGAATTATGGCTGATATCACAGTCTCTGTTGCTGCACAAGCAGAAGCCACCCACCATCCAGAATCTCAGACTGAAGACTTGCAAGCTCAACCCACTGCTGTTCAATTTCAGGCTGCTGTGCAATTTCAGGCTGCTGTGTTATCTCAGCTAGCTGCTAGTCAAGCTAAAACTGCTGCCATTAGAGCTGCAGATACCAGTGTCGAAATAGGTTTGCAGGGTATTGCAGTAGTCTGTCTTCCAATAGAGTACTCGGATTAAAGATATATTTATCATATGCCTATATATTTAATGGGTGTGTGAGGAGCTCTTATATATATATTATGACATGGTTTGCTTTATATGCATGTTGCCCACATGTATGCATTGCACAAAAGGGTAATGAGCCAAATCACCAAAGGATAGCCCTTGTCACTCTATAGTTACACTCTGGTTTGTTGTGATGGTTCAATGCAGATAGCACAGGGATGACTGCGTAATTAAGGCATCATTGCTGCTTCTAGGATATTAGGCATTAACCTGCATGATTTTATTCATACCATCATAAACTAGCTGAACATTGAGGCCGTGAAAACCCTTTCAGTAGCAGCCCATCTCAGAGTTGGTATGTGGCGACAGCAAAACAATGTCAGTGGCATCCTGCAACATGGAGAGGCCTTCGGTCCTCACCGAGCCCTATTGCTCATCCCAGCTCCTTCTCTTTGGCACAAGGGAATAAAATGTGTTTATCTCTCTTGAAATACAGAGCCTCAGTGACCTCCCTTATGCAACAGTGGACAGTGAACTAGGAGAAAATACCACCTACCGCAACTTGGAAGGAACCCAACATATAAAAGTTAATGTCATGGTTCTCTTCACAGCCACTGGCAATGCTATATTCACCCTGCTCTGAGGCTGCAGTTGTGGCTGTAGCAGATGGCAGATTTTAGTGAGGACATCAAACACACTGATCCTTGTTGAGACCCAGGTAAGAGAATTACCCCCTGAACATCATAAGCAGATTTGGACTCCTACAGAAAACCTTCTTCTCTTGCTGCTGCTACATCTCATAGAGGCTCTGCTTCACCTCTGCTCATCTCCTTGTCATGCTGTAGTGTCATGTCCTCATTACAGCCTTGGTTCAAATACAGACAAAAGAGCTGAACACTAGAGGTGAGGTGAGAGTAACCTCCCATGACATCAAGGCAGCATTTGACCGAGTGTAGCATCAAGGAGCCACAGCAAAACTGGAGTCAGAGGGAATCAGGGGGAAAACCCTTCACTGGTTGGAGTCATACCTAGAACAAAGGATGATGGTTGTGGTTGTTGGAGGTCAATCATCGCAGTTCTAGGACATCACTGCAGGAGTTCCTCAGGGTAGTGTCCTGGGCCCAACCATCTTCAGCTATTTCATCAATGTCCTTACTTCCATCAAAAGGCCAGAAGTTGGGATGTTCACTGATGATTGCACAATGTTCAGCACCATTCCTGATTCCTCAGATACTGAAGCAGTCCATGTCCAAATTCAGCAAGACCTGGAAAATATCCAAGCTTGGGCTGACAATTGACAAGTAACATTTGTACTACACAAGTGCCAGGCAATGACCATCTCCAACAAGAGAGAATCTAACGATCGTCCCTTGGTGGCATTACCATCATGGAATCCCTCACTATCAATATCCTGGGGGTTACCATTGACCAGAAACTGAACTGGACTAGCTATATAAATACTGTGGCTACAAGAGCAGGTCAGAGGCTGGGAATTCTGCGGCGAGTAACTCACCTCCCCAAAGCCTGTCCACCATCTACAAAGCACAGGTCAGGAGTGTGATGGAATACTCTCTACTTGCCTGGATGAGTGTAGCTTTAACAACACTCAAGAAACTTGACACCATCCGGGGCAAATCAGCCCACTTGATTGGCACCCCATCCACAAACATTCACTCCCTCCACCACCGGCGCACAGTAGCAGCTGTGCGTACCATCTACAAGATGCACTGCATGAACTCACCAAGCCTCCTTGGACAACACCTTCCAAACCCACGGCCACTACCATCTAGAAGGACAAGGGCAGCAAACACATGGGAACACCACCACCTGCAAGTTCCCCTCCAAGCCACTCACCATTCTGACTTGGAAATATATCGCCGTTCCTTCTCAGTCGCTGGGTCAAAATTCTAAAACTCCCTCCCTAACAGCACTGTGGGTGTACCTACATCATATGGACTGCAGCGGTTCAAGAAGACAGCTCACCACCACCTTCTCAAGGGCAATTCAGGGGGGTGCAATAAATGCTGGCCCAGCCAGCGAAGTCCACATCCCGTGAATGAATATAAAAAATTGATGATCTCTTTATGTCGTGCTGGTCAGCATGTTCAGCGTATAAGGTTAAGCATTGAACTCCAAAATGGCACCGTTAACATCAAATTAACACTACAGGCTGATTGACACCATGATCTGCCTTCTTGGCTCACACCAGAAGTGTGCAGCGTACCACAGGCGCCAGTGTTTGCTACAACAATAACAGCAGTGATCTGTTGTAATCTGGAAAGCACTGCATCAAAAAGTGTTGGAATCAGATTCAATGGTCTTGATCAGCGCTTCCTTAGCTTTTTTCCCGGTGTAAATGCTTCAGATCTGCTGTGAAAATTTGGGGCATTAAATCACGTTTTTTAATTTTAAACTGTTTTGTGAAAATATTACCTACTCACTGGGTCTAATGAGACACATGGGCAAGCATGTTACGACACAGTCTCTCAAAACCTGGCGGTGTGGTTGATAGCGCACATCTAATCTCCGATGTGACATCTTTGAGGCTGCGTGTGCGAAGCTTCTTCATTCCCTTCCCTTCCCCTCCCCTCCCAGCGAACTGCGAGCCAGTAAAAAATCAAGCCACTCAGGACAGACACCGAGGCTGCCTATCCGAAGCTTGTTCACTCCCCTTTCAGTGAACTGCAAACTGGGGAATAAAAAGTCACGCGTGCTTATCATGGGACCTCTGAGCAGTCCCAGGACTTTCCTGATAGAGTCTCTGCTCCACTGCCACCATTACAGCCTTGGAGCTAGCAAAATCTCATTCTGTGGTTTGGGAATCCCTTGGCCTAGATCTTTTTGTCAGCTGCAGTACTGGACACACATTGCTGCTGCCCACAAGCTTTCTTTGACCTGATGATACTAGCCATTTTCAGCCGTATCATCTGACCCTGGCTGAAGCAAAAATGGGCAATCCAGGGTAAGTCCGACCAGTGTAGGGGATTCGGGGTGAGGACATGCCCCCTTTTTACCAAGGTAGCTGCTGTATTGAGTAAAGTTTTTTAAAGTTTTTAAATGCTTCAAGCAGTCTTAAACACTAAAATCAGTGAAGGAACATTAGGAATGCATATTGGTCATTATGGCCTTGGATCAACAAATGGAAGAGGAGAGAGACTGATGCAAATTTGCCAGGAAAATGATCTGATAGTGGCAAACGCCTTTAAGCAACCAAAACAAAGAGTGTACACTTAGAGAAGTCCAGGTGATATGTATAGAAATCAAATAGAAAATATGATGGTGAAACAACATTAAAGAAGCTGTCTGAAGAAATTTCGTATGTATCCTGGCATGAAAATAAATTCAGATCATTGCCTCCTTGTGGCAAAAATTAAGTTGAAACTGAAAATACCAAAAAAGAGAAAAGGATATGCGACTATTTAGACCTTGGCATGTTATAGGATGAGAACACCAGAGAGGCATTTTCACTCTTAAAGTAATAAACAAGTATGAATGTCTCAGGATTGAGGAATAGAGGTCCCAGGACAAGAAATAGAAAGCAAATGGAAAATGCATGAAAGTGAGTATACAACACGCTGTAGAGGAAATATTAACAGAATGGAAAAGAAAAATGACGAGTGGATGACAGATGAGATACTAGCAATGATAATAGGAGGAGAAGAGAAAAGGAACATCTGAGAATGATGACATTGAAAAAAAAATGAAGAATACATGTAGGCAAGCTAAAGAGTAATGGTATAATGAGATGTGTGATGAAGTATTAGAGCTGGAAAGAAACCACAAAATGAGAGTTATGCACCAGAAGGTGAAATCTTTGACAGAAAGAAAGGGATAACAACAGATAATGGGTGCATAAAAGACAAAGCTGGTAAAATATTCTTCGAAAGGGTTGCTGTAGCAAAAAGATGGACAGAATATGTAAGTGAATTGTACGATGACCGAGAGAGTTCTCAAGATATAGAGGCAAACAATGGACCAGACATTATGATATCAGAGGTAAATAATGCATTGAAATTGATGAGTACAGGAATAGCTCCAGGCATAGATGAAGTAAATACAGCATATCTGAAAGCCCGTGGAGAAACAGAACTAGAAGTGATAACAGAAATTTGTGATCAAATATATACTAAAGGATATTTTCCAAGTGACTTGAGACATTCATTATTCGTTGTTACCTAAGAAATCTAAAGCAATGGAATGCAATAATTTTAAAGCCATAAGCTTAATGAGTCATCTCATTAAATTGATCTTGAAAATTTTAATAGAAAGAAATAATACCACATTTGAAGTAGCAATTGGTGAAATGCAGACTGGATTTAGACTTGGAGTAGGAACAAGAGAGGGAATATTTAACCTAAGAACAATCTTTCCTGACAGCAGTGTGGGCAATCCTACAACACATGGACTGCAGTGGTTCAAGAAGCCAGCTCACTACCAACTTCTCAAGGGCAATATCCTGAGATAAATCATTTCTAGAAGTACTTAAGTCATTGGGTTTCTATAAAGGCCCTTTATGGTAAAAGTCCTTTCTGCTGTTTCTCTAGGATTTCAATGGATTAATTTTTGCCAAAGTTACAACGGATAACTGGGAATCCTCAACCCCAGAGAAATGTTATTCCTGTAGGGTGACCAGCTGCTGCGAGTTTTTAAACAGGATGGTGCAAGGTGAGGTGAACCTGTGATGGAGTAGAGATTTGTAAAACCTTTCTTTAAGCAATCTTTTAGTGACAAATAGGGATTTCACTCCCAGACTTTGCAAGAGTAATAAGGTGGATGATAGTGAGTCAACACCCTGTTTTCAGTATCTTCCATTTATTTTGATGAGGCCCAAGATTCTCAAGTGTCTGGCACATCAACACAGCATGTCATCAGAACTGTGTCTACTTTAGGGCATAATGAAAATTAAGACTGCTATTTATATGCTGGTTTAAATACAAAAGTGAATTTTGAGAAGTGTACAGTTTTTAATTTTGTGGTACTAAACCTTGAAAATGACACCCCCACCCTACCCCCAAAATCCTCCCACCTCATTCCCAACCCCACCTCAACCTCCATCCAACTCACCCCTACCACCCTGCCTCCCAAAATCCTCCCACCTCATTCCCAACCCCATCTCAACCTCCATCCAACTCACCCCTACCACCCTGCCTCCCAAAATCCTCCCACCTCATTCCCAACCCCACCTCAACCTCCATCCAACTCACCCCTGCCACCCTACCCCCCAAAATCCTCCCACCTCATTCCCAACCCCACCTCAACCTCCATCCAACTCACCCCTACCACCCTACCCCCCAAAATCCTCCCACCTCATTCCCAACCCCACCTCAACCTCCATCCAACTCACCCCTACCACCCTGCCTCCCAAAACCACCACTCAACCCCCCCATCCACCCCAACCTCCCCCTCTTCCCCACAAACCCCCAAAGCACCCCCCTCTCCTTACCCCCTGTACCCCCAACATTCAATTGGCTCTAAAATAATTAGAGATTTTACTTAGCATTTTTCAACCAAGGCCACTCTCAGTTGCTACATTGCTGCTGCTGACCTTCAGGTAGCTTTGCGGTTTTCTGGAAGGCTTTTCAAAAAAACATTGGAACCACAAAGGTGTCCGAAGTTTGGATGCAGCAGCACAGCAACTCAGTGAAACTGACCTGAAAGACCGGCTGTAAAAAAAATCAGAACTGTCAGGCTGACAGTTCCAATTTTTTTAAACACTGGTCTTTCAGAGCGAAGTTCATCTGAAGGACAGTAAAAAGTCTGTTTAAAAAATTGAGCCCGGGGCCCAGTGTTTGGTACCATCTGCATACCTTCTTGCAGGCCTTGAGTATGTGGGTAGGGTGGGTGAGATAAGTAGGGGTTGGTATTGGGATCCTTCCTGTTCCTGTTATATATTAATGAACTAGATCTTTGTGTGCAGGAGACAATTTCAAAGTTTGTGGATGATACGAAGCTTGGGAGTGTTGTGAACTGTTGAGGAGAGTTATGTGGAACTTCAAGAGGACATAGACAGTTGGTGGAGTGGGCAGATAGGTGGCAGCTGAAGTTCAATGCAGAGAAGAGTGAGGTGATGCATTTTGGGAGGAAGAACATGGATGAACAATATAAAATAAGGGGTGAAATTTTGAAGGTGGTGCAGGAGGAGAAAGACGTGGGTGTATATGTGCATAGATCATTGAAGGTGGCAGGACAGATGGAGCGAGCAGTTAATAAAGCAAATAATATCCTGGGTTTTATTAATAAGGGCATGGAGTACAAGAGCAAGGAGGTTATGCTGAATTTATATAAGACACTTGTTAGACCTCAGCTGGAGTACTGTGTACAGTTCTGGGCACCACATTATAGGAAGGATGTGAACACATTGGAAAGAGTGCAGAAGAGATTTACAAGAATAGTTCCAGAGATGAGAAACTTCAGCTATGAGGATAGATTAGAGAGGTTGGGACTTTTTTCCTTGGAAAGAAGGCGGCTGAGAGGAGATTTGATAGAGATGTTCAAAATCATGTGGGCGGTGGACAGAGTAGATAGGGAGAAGCTATTCCTACCTGTAAATGGATCAAGCATGAGAGGGCACAGATTTAAAGTGATTTGCGAAAGAACCAATGTGACGTGAGAAAAAACTTTTTCACACAACGAGTGGTTCGGGTCTGGAATGCACTGCCTGGAAATGTGGTGGAGGCAGGTTCAATTGAGGCATTGAAGAGGACATTAGATGATTATTTGAATAGAAACAATGTGCAACGGCACGGGGAAAAAGGCAGAGCAATGGTACTAGGTCATAATGCTCATTTGGAGAACGGGTGCAGACATGATGGGCCGAACAGCCTCCTTCTGCGCTAAGATTCTGTGATTCTGTAAGTGGGCAGGGTGGCAGGTAAGTAAGATAGTAGGTGCATGAGGTGGTAGGTGGGCAGGGTGGCAAGTGGGTGGGTGGATCCAGCGGTAGACAGGTCAGGAGAAATAGGCAGGTCAGGAGCTAGTTAGCTCAGGCCAAAGGGGCTTGGTCGGCTGGTGGGGGCATGGTAGGGTAGGTTGGGAGGGGTAGGTGGGTAGTCGGGTCAGGCTGGGAGAGGTGATTGGGTGGTCAGGGGAGTAGTTGGGGATCAGTGTGAGTGATTGGTGGAGAGGGGGGTCAGTTGTACAGCTACCTAGGAATTAGACTAAGGTTTTGCGGTCTAACATTTCCTGGGTGACTATCCAGGTAAGAACGTCAGAACCGTCCAAAGTCTCCAACTCTAATTCAGAGTCAGAGGCATTTGCAGAGGGTCCTGGGAAGCAGGGGAATTACCCTCTGGAAGTTCAAATTTCCCAGGCAATTCCCATGGAAGTTAGCGCATCAGGACTTCCACGGGGCCCTGACACACATCTTGGGTCGTACTTCTGGTCTCCAATGATCCAGATACTAGAAGATCTGGGCCTATACAAGAACAAGTTTATTTTTGATTCCAAAATTCTATGACCTGGAAATGCAGAATTGGTCAGAGAGTTTTCTTTCTGGATTCCTAGATTTCTTGGATTAGGGTTTCTTGAATACCTTTTTGTCTTATCTTGTCAATTAATGGATGCACTGAGGAGCTAGGCCTTGAATTTCCTCTGTATTTGCATCCAGAGACACATATCAGCTGGGCGCAAACCAATTCTCTGAATCGAAGGCCACAGAATTTTCAGCTTTACGCATGTAAGTACAAGAAGCTGAAATGTTCTTCATCTTTTACGCCATCTACCAATCCCTATACCTGAATGGCCTCTGTCATGAAACTGGCCCCACTCCCAGTTTGTGCCTCAAGTACAAGATGTTTTGGAATTGTACTTGCTCAGATAACAAATTACAGGTCCAGCAGGAAACAAATTAATTTTTCTCAGGACTTATTGCAATTTTTGATAACTTCTTCCCCTAATTTGTCATCACAGAGACGGGCTCTGAATTTTCTGCTTCTTTTAAAGCATATTTATGGTATCATTGTGTCGTATTAAAAATTGAAAAGCTTTGCCAATTAAGAGCTTAACTATGCTGCGTCTAATGTGGATGCATGATTGTTGAATGAGTTGTATCTTTAATATTAATTCTCAAGGAAGGAATATATATAGGGCAGTGTAATATTGGCTGGGGGTGGGGCGGTGGATGGCATGCCCCCCGGAAACAAACAACGTCAGCATGGAGCCGACAATCTCCACGCCAACCCCCCCCCACCAGCCATAAAGCTCTGTGGGGCTGATTAACGAAGGCCGAGTGGGACTTCCAACCCTCGTTGGGGTGGAAACTCTGCCCTCTGGAGCTGCCAGCCAATCAGATTGGCCAACAGCTCTACCAGTTCCGGCAGTGCCAGGAAGACGCCAGTGATAGCTGCTGGGACTACATGAGAAGAAGAAGAAGGTCAAGGCCCATGGATCTCCGGAGCAGGTAAGTCTGGGGTCTTGGGCTGGGATGGTTTGGGTAGGTTAGGGAAAGGGTGGCGGGGGAAGGGGTGGATTTAAGAAAGGGAGCGAGTAGGAGGGAAGTGGGGTGTTTGACCCAAGGGGGTTCGACCTCTGTGATCGGCCAAGGGCAGCCCCTGAGGAGTAACCCACACCCCCCCACCCTTCCTTCATGTTCTTTAAACATCTTTAAGTTTTTTAAAAAAGAGCTTCCCGCTCCTGCCCTGCTGCCCATTCCAAACGTTTTATGGTGTGGGCAGCGTATTATCAGGGTCAATTGGCTTGAATCTTAAATATTCATTTAAATATAGCGGACGGGCTGCCAGTACCCACCCGTCCCCTGTATTAGGGGGAGAGCTCACAGGTGGGCGGGAAGGTGCTGGGATCAGTGCCCATTCCATTTTCCTAGTCCCCCCCACTCCTACACAGGAAACATGGCCACAGGGGGCACATAATATTCAACCGATAGCGTGAGTTTGGTGCTTTCCTTAGCCCTGATTATTTATATTGATTTATGCCCATTTTCATGTTCAGACATATTCTAATTAGATTGGCAGAGAATTCCAGTGCACTTTTGACTTAGGATAGGAATGGATGCATTTTCAGGCCTAACTCCCAGGCTGTGCCGATACACAAAATTTAAGGCCCTACTGTGAAGGATTGGAGTGATTAAAATAGCAAGCAGATTTTTGGGAGATAATGAGGTCCTTCCAGATGAGGTATTAGTTAGATGATAAAAAAAGATCTAAAATAATCAACAAGCAAAATCACAATGGACTGGGTTATACACTGAGGGCAGGCTCCCCGCAGCACAGAGTAAACATTGGGAGCGAGCCCACCTTTGCCAAGATGGCTCAACCCGCTTTAATTTTTCAGCCAATGGGTCCTTAACTGTTTTGAGCTGAGACTTTTGTCCCTCTCCAGGTGAAAGTCCCACCTCATAGAGCTAGCCACTGTCTCTCCGGTACCTCAGTGAAATCACAATGGGTGCACTGGCTGGCGACCCCTATTTTACAGCTCCACCGTCGACTTTCCAGCCACTGGGTAGCCCATAAAATCCATCCCAATGAATCTACTTTGAAGCAACCAAATCATGAAACAATGGCAAAAATATATCTAGAAAATGCTGCCAGAGGGTTTCTGCATCATCTACATGTGGAATACCGGCCAGAAGTCATTGAGATGAACCTGCCTGAAGTAATACTTTATTGTAAATTAACTTTATGGTACAGTTGAACTAACTTTGAGCAGAATGTAATGATTAGGTTGGGCATGCATTATAAAAATGTCCTATTACTCACAGGAAACATAATTTGCCTTGATGTTTAAGAGCCTTTGGTTTTAAATGGATTATCATAATGTAACACATCATATATTCTGAGATGTTTCTCTTGAGGAATAAAATCGCGGTTTAAGAATAAGTCCTTCCCCACCCCCTTTCTCTCTTTGCAATGTGAAATTACAGCTTAAATTATTTGATTCAATGTTTTTGACTCTCAATCATACTTTGAAAACCCTAGCAAGAAGTCATTGGAGGAAAGGTAGTTTTGGGGAATATGTGGCTGGAATAGGTTTATAGGGATATATTCCTTTCAAAACTTTTGCAGTTTAAGCAAAAAACATGAAGAGATCAATAATTACATTATCAACAGCAAGTTACAAAATGTAAAATTAATAAGTATTTAATAGCGAGCAATGATTTATAATATATTTTTGCATATATATATAAATTTAGGAATCACAAAAATACATGTATTAGTATACTAACAGTTATTAGTATATTAGTATATTATTAGCATATAATAATAATTATTATTAATGTATTAGTATTATATTATTAATAATAAATTTAATTCAGCAGGGCATGTCACTGAGTTATAGAAGAGGATGCCATAATTTAACCCACTTGGGCCTACAGCTCCTCCTTGAGCAAACTGGCATCAAGATTTGCAAACTGCTGGGTATCCATGGCAACAAACATGCCAAACATTTGTGCCACCACTAGCACTAGTTTGCAATTCTCTCACCCAGGAAAACAACCCATTCCCATAGGAGGTTCAATAACTTCACTATGTTGGGCACGGTAACAGCAGACAATCCTGTTTCTTTCCTTGTGAACCACACATTCTTTACCTTCTAAAAGGAACAACAACAACAACTTGCAGTAATATAGCAGCTTTATTGCAGTCAATGTCAAAAGGTGCTACACAGAAGCAAAATCACAGAGCATGTGACACACAGCTACATAAGGAAATATTGAGCTGAATTTTCCAAGCCCTTGGTGATGGCAACTGGCAATATGGTGGAGGAAGGTATCAGGAGGGGAACCTGACATCTTCCGGTCCTATGGAATTTTGCCAGCAGTGGGAACCTCAGCCACACAGCCACCCACTGGGAGGGCAATTAAAACAATTAATTGTCCAATTTTTAAAAATACCCATGAGAATGGTTCCACGGATGAGAAACTTGAGTTATGAAGATAGATTGGAGAAGTTGGGACCTTTTTCCTTGGAATAGAGAAGGCTGAGAGGAGATTTGATAGAGGTAATCAAAATCACGAGAGGTCTGGACGGAGTGGATAGGGAGAAATTGTTCCCACCCGTGAAAGGATCGAGAACAAGAGGGCACAACTTTAAAGTAATTAGCAAAAAAAGAAGCAAAACCAACAATGAGGAGAAACTTTTTCACGCAGCGATTGGTCGGGGTCTGTAATGCACTGACTGAGAATGTGGCGGAGGCAGGTTCAATAGAGGCATTCGAAAGGGAATGAGATTGTTATCTGAAAAGAAAGAATGTGCAGGATTACAGAGAGAAGGCAGGGGAATGGCACTAGTTGAATTGCTCATACGGAAAGCCAGGCCAGTGGGTCAAATGGCCTCCATTGTAACAATTCTATGATTCTGTGATTCTGTGAACTTTCGCTGTCAGCTTTTAGATGTTGGCTCCTTTTAAGTTGAATGCATTTCTAAAGCCTCCCTCCTGCACCATCTTTCCAGCCATCTTTCCTCCTGTTTCTATACTCATTTATGCATGGTACTGGGAGTAATCTGGAGATTACTACTTTTGGGGTCCTGCTTCTGTTAATTTCCTACCTAGATCCCTAAATTCTGACTGCAGGATCACGTCCCTTTTTCTGCCCTTGTCATTCATACCAATGTGAACCACGACCACTGGCTGTTCACTATCAGCTTTCAGGGTGCTCTGCAGCACGTCATCTTGGATTCATGTCTGCGGCCACAGAAATGCCCATCTTTTCTCCTAACTATTGAATCACCTATCATCATTGCTTTTCCAGTTTTCTTTGTACACCCTGTACAGCTAAGCCGCCTATGGTGCCATGGTCTTACCTCTTGCTGCACTCCCCAGATGAATTATCACTCTCGTCAACATTCAGAACTGAGTACTGTTTGGAGAGTGGGCAGCACTCAAGGGACCCCTGCACTACCTGTCTGTTCCTTTTTGACTGTCTGGTGGTCACCCATTCCCTCTCTCCCTGCATACTCTTAAGTTGTTGGGTGGCCACATCTATAAACATGCTATCCCCATAGCTCTCAGCCTCATGGATGCATCACAGTGATACCAGCTGCTGCTCAAGTTCTGAAACCCGGAGCTCAAAATGCTGGAATTGACAACACTTACTGCACAAACGGTTATCCAGGACACAGAAAACGTTCTGGAGTTCCTACACCACACAGGGTTTGCACTCTCGAAGTTGGAGCAGCCCTGCCATTTCTCTATTCATTAATAACCTTGTTACTGCTAATAAAACGTACTTCTGGTAGTAAACCTGACCAATACTAATAAAGCTTTACCAATAATAACAAACCTGCTATTAATAAACCTACCAATACTGATAAAAAATACTAATACTTAATTCACTTATTAGTGTTAAAAAACCTCATTTAAAATAGAAGATAAGATTCACCAGCTACCCACTTGTTACTTGAGTTAATATGTTTAGTGTTTGTTAAATTCCCATTTGTAAAGACAAAGTCCCTAAGCAGCACTACTTACCAGCCAATCACTTACAAATTTCATGTGATGTTAATGCTTGATTTTTTTTCCAATCTGTTGTTCTTCTGCAGGTAGTCTAGCGATTTCCTTCCAGCTCCACTCCTGACTCTGTTCCTGCTCCTGTCTTCAGGTGAGTGAGAAGGCCTCTGAACCTAGACCTCAACTTATTCTCTCACCTGTTTCTAGCAATTTCCAGAGATAAAAACAAAAAACTGCGGATGCTGGAAATCCAAAACAAAAACAGAAATACCTAGAAAAACTCAGCAGGTCTGGCAGCATCCGATGAGTTTTTCCAGGTATTTCTGTTTTTGTCTAGCAATTTCCTTTCAGACTTGCTCCTGCCTCCATTCCTGCTCCTGCTTGCAGGTGAGTGAAAGGTCTCTAAGCCTGGACCTTAATTTATTCTCTCTCCTGGGTCTAATATTTTCCTTCCAGATCTGCTCCTGCCTCCATTCCCACTCCTGTCTTCAGGTTAATGCATGAGGACATGGCTCATCAAAAACAGGAGAAGTTGGTTTAAAAATGACTCATACATTGAGGAGTCAGAGTTTCAGTCACTTGGGGGTCGAACCCTATAACCAGTCCATCAGCAAGAACCCATTCAACTTAAATGAGGTGAACATTTAAAAGATCAAAAGTAGGCACTGCAATAAGATTGTTTTTAATGGGCAATTTTCCAAATTTGGCCAAACTTTAGTTTCCAGCATTCTACGGAACCTTGGAATAGACCTGAAAAATTGAACCTTGAAAACCTGATGTAGACACAATAAGTGACTTCTTGAAAATACCAGTGAATGAAGAGTGCAGAAGGGAATGCGAAGAGCAGCATCAGGCATACCTAAAAATGAGGCGTCAACCTGCTGAAGTTATAACACAGCATAAGCTGTGGCAAACAGCATAAGCAGCAAGTGATAGACAAAGCAAGGTGACACCATAACCAACAGATCAGATCTAAGCGCTTCAGACCTGCCACATCCAGCCGTGAATGGTGGTGGACAATTAAACAACTTATTGGAGGAGGAGGCTCCACAAATATCTCCATCCTCAATGATGGGGGAGCCAAGCACAACAGTGCAAAAGATAAATCTGAAGTATTTGCAACAATCTTCAGTCAGACGTGCCTATTGGGTGATCCACCTCCTCCAGAGGTCCCCAGCATCACAGATGCCAGCCTTCAACCAAATGATTCACTTTATGTGATAACAAGAAATGGCTGAAGGTACTGGATACTGCAAAGGCTATGGGCCCTGACAACATTTCAGCAATAGTACTGAAGACTTGTGCTCGAGAGTTTGCCACGTCCTGAGCCAAGCTGTTCCAGTACAACGACAACATTGACATCTACCTGGCAATGTGGAAAATTACCCAGGTATGTCCTGTATACAAAAAGCAGGACAAATCCAACCCAGCCAATTACCCCCCCGCCCGTCAGTCTACTCTCAATCATCAGTAAAGTGATGGAAGGGGTCATCAACAGTGCTATCAAGCGGCACTTGTTTAGCAATAACCTACTCACTGATGCTCATTTTGGGTTCCGCCAGGGCCACTCAGCTTCTGACCTCATTACAGCCTTGGTTCTAACATGGACAAAAGAGCTGAACTCCAGAAGTGAGGTGAGAGTGACTGCCCTTGACATCAAGGCAACGTTTCGTGGAGGGTGGCATCAAGGAGCCCCAGCAAAACTGGAGTCAATGGGAATCAGGGGGAAAACTCTCCTCTGGTTGGAGTCATACCAAGCACAAAAAAAAATGGTTGTTGGAGGTCAATCATCTCAGTTCCAAGACATCACCGCAGGAATTCCTCAGGGTGGTGTCGTATGCCCAATCATCTTCAACTGCTTCATCAATGACTTTCCTTCCATTATATGGTCAGAAGTGGGGATGTTCGCCGATATTGCACAATGTTCAGCTTCATTCGCGACTCCTCAGATACTGAAGCAGTCCATGTCCAAATGCAGCAAGACCTGGACAGTATCCAGCCCTGAGATGACAAGTGGCAAGTAACATTCGCACCACACGTGTGCCAGGCATTGACCATCTCCAACAAGGGAGAATCTAACCATCGCCCCTTGATATTCAATGGCATTACCATTGCTGAAACCCCACTATCAACACCCCGGACATTACCATTGACCAGAAACTGAACTGGACCAGCCATATAAATATTGTGGCTACAAGAGCAGGTCAAAGGCTGGAAATTCTGTGGTGAGTTACTCACCTCCTGACTCCCCAAAGCCTGTCCACCATCTACAAGGCACAAGTCAGGAGTGTGATGGAATACTTTCCACTAGCCTGGATGAGTGCAGCATCAACAACACTCAAGAAGCTTGACACCATCCAGGACAAAACATGGCCATCCACAAACATTCACTCCCTCCACCACCGACACACTGTGTACCATCTACAAGATGCACTGCAGGAATTCACCAATGCTCCTTAGGCAGCACCTTCCAAACCCACGACCACTACCACCTAGAAGGACAAGGGCAGCAGGCACATGGGAACACCACCACCTGGAAGTTCCACTCCAAGCCACTCACCATCCCAACTTGGAATTATGCCACCGTTCCTTCACTGTCGCTGGGTCAAAATCCTGGAACTCGGGTTATGCTGAGTTTATATAAGACACTTGTTAGACCTCAGCTGGAATATTATGTACAGTTCTGGGCATCACACTATAGGAAGGATGTGATCGCATTGGAGAGGGTGCAGGAGAGGTTTACAAGAATGGTTCCAGGGATGAAAAACTTCAGTTATGAAATTTGGATTGGACTGGAGAGGTTGGAACTGTTCTCCTAGTAGAGGAGAAGGCTTAAAGGAGATTTGATAGAAGTGCTCAAAATCATGAGGGGGCTGGATAGGGTAGATTGGGAGAAAATGCTCCTGCTCATAAAAGGATCGAGAATGAGAGGGCACAGATTTAAAATGATTTGCAAAATAAGCAAATGTGGTGTGAGAAAAAACCTTTTCAATTAGCGAGTGGTTTGAGCCTGGAATGCATTGCTTGGTAGTGTGCTTGGAGGCAGGATCAACCGAGGCATTCGAGGACATTAGATGATTATTTGAAAAGAAACAATATGCAGGGTTACGGGGAAAAGGCAGGAGAATGGCACTAAGTTATAATACTCATTTGGAGAGCCAGTGCAGACATGATGGGCCGAATGCTTTCCTTCTGCACCATAACAATTCTGTGATTCTGTCATTCCCTCCCTAACAACTCTGTGGGTATACCTACACCACATGGACTGCTGTGGCTCAAGAAGGCAGTTCACCACTCCCTTCTCAAGGGCAATTAGGGATTAGCAATAAATGCTGGCTGAGCCAGCAATGCCCACGTCCCATGAATGAATATGAAAATGAGAGATGGCAGATGCCATCAGACCACACAATGGGTATGTGTTGTTACGACTGGTTGAGAAGGAGTGAACTGGCTTCTCTTCCTTTCAGCCTCCTTGGTTGGTTGTAACAAAGGTTTTTAAATTTCTTTTCCCCTAAGTGCCTTTTCCTATCCAAATGTATTTGCTCTATAATAAGGACCCAATCACACCTGGTTTTTTGAGATAAACAAAGAGTAAGTTTATTACTTACTAAACCTGAGGAAAAAAATAATAGATACAATGCCACATACACACACTGATATCAGAAGTAAGAAAGTTAGAGTCCAATAAAAAATTGAAATAATATACTATTAAGCCCCTTGTTTGTCTTTGAAGTGTAGATTGTTGAACGTTGTGGCCATTTGAAGTTAGTTGGTTTTCCTGTAGGATCCTGGAGCTGCCTTGGTTCATGTCCGCACTTTGGTACAGACACTATTTTATCTTCCTCCTGCTTCTTCTGCTTGGTAGACCCAGTGTTTATAACTGCAGTCTGTATATTCCTAGAACAGAATTTGATTAGCTTATCTTGCAGTCATTGTTGCAGACTAAATAATCTAATTTTTTGATCTTTTCATCTCTGAAATCTTAAGACACATTTCAAGATACAAATCAACAGTAGATGGTTTTGAATGCCTGATGAATGATCGCATAGCAGTTCCCATTGTCTTGATATAATTAAAGTCCAGCACTTTGTATTTTATTGCCTTCCTTTTAAGAAGTCCCTGTATGAAGTGGACCTTAACACCCCACAGGTATGAAATTCCATGCAACAGGTCTGCAATGCAATTCATATAGAAACTTTCCAGAAAAGTGATTAACCTACAGACTCAGACATCAGGTGACTCATGGCAGACATTTTTGGTCAGTGTCTTATATTTGTTTTAAAAATAGGCCTTCTTTAAACAGTTCAATATGTCTGTGGTTAACTGGTGAAGTTATAGATAGATCTCACTCAGTCATCGTTTCCCATCATTATGACAGCAACTACCTAGTTAAATGATTTGTCTCAACTTTTGAACTCCCATTGGCAAACTGTAGAAGTGTAATTAGTACTTATAAGCTAATGAGATGTAGTTTCCAGGATGTCTGATATGCCCCCACATTCCTTGGAAATGCTAATTATGAAGAACTGTTTCATGAGAGTGAAACCTGATGATGTGATAAGCCACAATCTTCCCCATCAAAACGCCTTCATATGTTAATCAAAAACAAAAACAAACAAACTGGAAAAACTCAGCAGATCTGGCAGCATCGGTGGAGAAGAGCACAGTTGAAGTTTCGAGTCCTCATGACCCTTCAACAGAACTAAGTAAAAATAGGAAAGGGGTGAAATATAAGCTATATGTTAATGGTTAACCATTAACCCAGGATGTGAGATTGTTGCAATGTGTGAGAAGGTACACTCAAAAGTGGGAGAGGCTTGCAGCAATGATTGTCATGGGTGTGACTTCTGTAGTTTTAAAGAAGAGTATATTTAGCAGTAGGAGCACTGCACTGTATGGAGCTTCTCAGGAAATAAGGGAGGAATCGTCCCAGATTTGCACTAAGTGTGGTGGCGGGCAGGAAAAAGGATGTTTTACCCGGCGGTCGCAATGGCGGCTTTTCATACCGTATCGTCCCAATCTTGCCTCATTAATCATGCATTCCACGGAAACATGCCAATTCAATGGTGGGCGGGCTTACATTCGCCCACTACGCCATCACCTTGTTGCTTCATCACGCTGGGCGCTATTTTTAAAGTGCCACTGCACAAAGACCTCTCAGTGCTTCCAGTCCAGAGCTGCTGCACAGAAGTCATGGCCCCAAGAGGCAAGAAGACTGCAATCCCTGGTTTAATGACATGTCCCTCGAGCACCTTTTGGATGCCATGGAGGCCCACCGTGATGTCCTCTGCCTCCTCTCTGGCCACAGGAAGGGCAGCAACATCACTAATCCAGCATGGGAGGCGGTGGCAGCAGTGGTCAGCACCAGCGCCAAAAGAGGACAACCACCCAGTGCCAAAAGGGGATGTGTGATCTCCTCCGTTCTGCCAGGGTAAGTCACGCTTCTCATCACTCTCAACTCACACACTCAGAAACCCATCACACATCCACTGGGATCTCACTCACAGCGAGTTCAAGGGACATCACCACTCATTCTCTCACACACAACTTTATTGTTCTCATGCCATCCATGGGACCACTCACCGCCTACACGTGGCAGGCATATTAGCACCTGGCCTGGCAGGCGTCCTGCTTACACACTCTCCATCTGTAGTTATGCAGGACAAGCTGGCACCAGCAAGTGGGAGAGGTCTCAGACCAGTGGAGGAATTCCTGAAATCAAGGTCCTCACAGACATTGAAAACAGAGCCATCCAGCTGGTCGACGATGATCTGGACCGTTCTTGTGCTGATCGTGAGGTTGGTGGTGCTCTTCCAAGTGAGGGTCCATCAGGTAACCATGCTGTGAGTGATGTGTCCTGTTCCACAGTCCCCTGCCATTCAGTAATTATCTCTCCTTGCTTTCACAGTCACGTCTGGGAAACAACCGATGGAGCCCATGACCCAGAGCCTCCAATCAAGTGCCAAAAAACCTCTGAAGAGGAATCTGAAGGTACCTTCATTGAAGACCCGTCACAGCGCTCACCCACACCCTCCACCAGCGCAGGGACATACACCTCGGTGGGACCTGGCTTTAGAGTAGCCTCAGGATCACAATCTGGTGAGCACATCACACTGTCTAATCCATAGCAGGCAGCGGCAAGGACTTCCCAGGTGTCCAGTACTCAGAGGACTGCTGGAGGCTAGAAATCTGCTGACTCCAAGTCAGATGACGAGCATTTGGACTTGATCATGTCACAGTTGCTGGAGCTGCAAAGGCGAGCTTGGGAAGATCAGGAAGGGGCGACCACTGCATTCCTCAGATTGCAAGGCACAATGGAGGAGTCTGTCTGCCTTCAGGCTGAGGTGATTGCTCTGGCATGCCAACGCACTGAGGTCAGCGCTGGTTGGATGGCGGCTGCCATGGAAACTTTGGTCCAGGACATTGGTCCTGCACTGCTGCGCGGGCTGAACTCCATCACTGATGCCATAGTTGACCTCCAACAATTTGTACGTAAGAGGGGGTGTAGGGCAGCTCAATCTAACTCCAGCTTCCCCTTCTTCTCAAGGAGTCAGCCAGGGGCCCTCGGGCACCCATACAGAGGAAGATCAGTAGGTGCACACCCCGGTGCCACCCACCCAGGTGACCCCAGGAGTGTCTGGACCATCCGAATCCCCTCTTCCAGTGACCACAGCAGCTCCAGCTGTACAGACCGAGGAGTGTGCCACTGCCACACAGCAGGACCCCGAAAGTAGGCTGGGGCCTCCAGGTCTCGACCCTCCAGAGGACGCCTGTCAAGGTCATCACAGACAGGGTGTAGCACTCAGCAGACTGCCTCCACCTCCACTGTGGATGTTGGGGAGCACCAAGATGTAGCAGGAGGGTTAGGAAGGTTAAGAAGATGTATTTGCACAACCTGAGCACAGGTGTTAACCGCTTGTACATAATGTTCACTATTGTCAATAAACTCCCAAGAATGTCTCCCTGCCTGTGGCTCCTTGTTCTGATGAGCAGTGTTCATGTCACTCAGATGTGAAACCTTGGTTCCTGCACAAAATAAAGGCAGGTATCTCAGTCCAGGGCCTCTTCTCTGTGCTTTGTGCAACAGACCAAAGCGATGCTCTGGCCTCACATTCCCTGGACACATTACTGATGCCGGCACCTCGATGGTGTTTGTCATTGCTGCCAGAATGTCATGGGCAGGTGTCACATGAGTTTCATCATTCTCTATGTGTGCTCTCAGCACCTTTTAAAGTGGGACTGACCCATCCCCATGTCTCCAGCATCTGTGACTGGTGATACTGTGCTCCTGAAAAAGGGTCAGGTGCTGAAGGCTGACAAAGGATTAGGTGCATTTAAAGCTTCAAGGCTGTGTCTCCATAATATCACCCTGATCACAGAGTGCAAGCGAGCTCCCCTTGACCAGACAGGAGTCAGATATTCACAGAGGCTATGTGAGGATCTAGGAAGTGTCCTCTTTACATGTTGTCATCATCCTCCTGGAATCCAGCGACTATTAGAGCATCTGCTGCATCTCCATGAAAGGAGCCTTATCACACAGGGTATTGCGCTGCCATCAGCCAGATGCAATGTGAGGATCTATGGTGCCTCCTCACTGCATGTTTTCATTATCCTCCACAAATCTAGCAGCTATGAGGGCCTCCCAAGTGCATCTGCCTCATCTAGCCAGTGCGATAGCCTGATCACTGTCATCTTCACCTTCGAGGATCTCCTCACCCTCATCCCCATGATGACTTCCTTATCAGAGGAGACCTCCAGCTCCTGCATCTCCTCCTCAGCCAGCTTCTCTCCCCGTTGCAGCGCCAGGTTGTAAAGGGTACAGCAGACGACAGTGATGCATGACACTTCTGTGGACTACATTGCAGGGCTCCACCAGTCCAATCCAGGCACTGGAACCTTATTTTCAGCATCCCGATGGTTTTCTCCACCAAGGTGTGAGCTGCAGCATGAGCGTCATTATAGCGTCGCTCTGCTGCAGTCTGAGGCCGCTGCACGGTTGTCATCAGCCACGTCCTCTGCAGGTAGCCCTTGTCCTTAAGGAGCCATCCCTGCAGCCTCTGTGGACCATGGAAGATGTCAGTGATCTGAGACCGACTGAGTCACAGACACTGCCTGGGAACAAAGAAAGAAAAGAACAAAGAAAAGTACAGCACAGGAACAGGCCCTTCGGCCCTCCAAGCCTGCGCCGATCATATTGCCCGTCAGCTAAAACATTTTGCACTTCCGGGGTCCGTATCCCTCTATTCCCATCATATTCATGTATTTATGAATCTTGTACAGACGTGCAGGATGCATTTGTGGTGGTTTCACACCAGCTGAACATTCAGCGAATGGAAGCCCTTGCGTTGATGTAGTGGACCGCTTGTTGCAATGGAGATTGAGTTCTACGCGAGTGCAGTTGATGTCACCCTGCACCTATGGGAAACCCGAGATCTGGGCAAATCCAATTGCTCTTGCATCCTGGCTCTTTGGGCGAAATGCACAAAGTTGTGTGCACTTGCGAAGCTGGTGTCCCTGACCTCATGGATGCATTTACGGGTGCAGGCTTGTGATATCCCACAGAGTCACATATGGAGCCCTGAAAGGAGCCACTGGCATAAAAATTGAGTGCCGCGGTCACTTTCATGGCCATGGGCAGTGGATGCCCTCCATATCCTCGTGGCACCAAATCCTGCAGCAGGTGGCAGATGTGACCAACCAGTTCCCTAGACTGCACATTCTTCAGTGACACTGGTTCTCGGTCAACTACAGGAATGAAAGGCGACATCTATAGACACTGGGTCTAGCTAGGTGCCGAACAGCAATGGTTTGCTGTGGGCCTTCAGCAACATGTCTGGGAGCTCCAGCCGCCCCTGCTTCCTGAGGGTGCTGTTCCTCCCTCTGCCCAGCCAGACGCCTCCGTCGCTCTCTTTTCCTTTATCTCCGCTCTCCATATGTCACGAAGCATATGGCTAGGTTATCAAGCTCCATGTTCCTGATGTTGTACTCCTGCAAGATGAAAGAGAGAGATGGGTGGGTTAGCTTGGATGTTCAAAGAACCTCTCTCGGTTAAGTCTGAAGGCCCCTTAATGGATCCCAGAAAGTACTGGCAACTACTTGGGTGGCCAGAGTTTAGTGCGCTGCATGGTTGCCCGAGACCCCACCCACCTTCCCCCCCCACTCCACTTGACCGATTGGCGGCAGTTTCGCCCACTGGACTGCATGCTATGCTCTCAGCTCAGGCGCAGGCATTCTCCTAACCCGCACTGCAAGGCTGCACTGTTAGCTTGAACTATGAGGGAGACTGGTCCAATCCTGAATGAAGATATTGAAAGGGTCTGTGAGCGCCTTCGTCAGTGACTGCTCCATGGCCAGCTTCAGCAAGGAGATTGTACAACATGTCTAGTCATCCAATTGTTCTGCAGTCCATTAAACTGTTCATTAGTTTGCAGTCTGTGCCCAAGGGGTGAAAAGATTTGGAGCACTTGGTGGAAATTTTATGCCTCTGCATTGCTTGAGTGGGCTGATAAGCAAGAAGCCCAACTCCAAGTATGTCAATATAGCAGTGCCTGAATTGCCTCTGCTGAGGAGGAATGGCCACTTTATACAAGGTTTCCGTAATGTGTGGCCGCTTGCCTTCCCCCATCTTGCATGTGCTTGTGCACTACCATCAATCACAGTGCAGCCTTGCCACCACTCCCCCATCCCCAAGTCACCTCAACCACAATGCAGCCCTTGCTCCAGTACTGTGCTGTCAGCAAGCCAGGAAAAAGTGACTTGCCTGTGCCCTCGCCTGCATGCATGGCGCCCTAACCTTGAAGTCCAACAGGTGATCCTCGTGAGCGCTGCACAACATTACTGTGCACTCACCTCCGAGTTCCCTCAAAGCGCAGCTCGCCAGGTGCACACCTTATATATGCTGTTCTGAAACACATCGGCGTGCAATCATACCAACGTGCTCGGATGATCCAGTGTGGGGGGATGATTCCAGCGAGCTGGGCTTACAGTGATATGCAGATGTATTACAATGAGTTTCCCAACATCCGATAGTGGGAAACACAGCCCGCCATTGACGGGCAGAGCGGACAGTTGCAAACTGGTTTCACAACGTCATGAAACCAATTTTTGGCTTTCTCACCATATTGTCCGCTCACGCTGCCAAACACATGGAAAATTTTTCCCTAAGTTCAATAGGGCTTTTGGATGAACTAATATGGGATGGCTGAGTTAAAGAAATCTAAAAACAGAGTGGTAACTCTTCAATGTGTACCTGTGCACAGTGTGAGTGCAGCTCAGAAGTCACAAGAACATCATTTGTAAGTACTGATTTAACTTAAGGATACTGATGTTTATAAGCTTATGTTACAATAAACTATTAAAAAGAGATGTAAACATTGACCATTTTCTTCACCCGGACAGATTCAGGCTGTACCTTAGAGCTTGGAGTATAAGAGGGGAGGTGTGGGTTCACCTACATAAAAGGTACGCCCCTGGTGCTGTTTGAAAGGGAGCTACAAACAAACATATGAATTCAGAGCAGGAATTCGGCCCCTTGAACCTGCTCCGTCATTTGATAAGATCATGGCTATTATGATTGTGGCTTCAACTCTACTTTCCCAACTGCCTCCACAACCCTTGACTCACTGACAATCAAAAATCTATCTAACTTGGCCTTAAAAACATTCAATGACCCTGCCTCTACTGCTCTCTGCAGAGACTAAGTCCACAGTCTAACAACACTCTAAGAGAAAAAAATTCTCATCTCTGTCTCCAGGTTTTCAAGATGATCAACAGCTTTGATAGAGTAAATAGGGAAAAATGCCTCTGGCAAGTGGGTCAATAACTAGAGGAATTAGGTTCAAAATCATTGGTAAAAGAGCTAGAGGAGAGATGAGGAGAATTTGTTTTCTCTTACAGAGCTGTCAGGATCAGGAATGCTTTACCCATATAAGCTGATTCCATAAATAATTTTAAAAGGGGTTTGAAGAGATGTTTGGGGATGAAGAACTTACAGGGTTGCAAATGAAAAGCATGGATGTGGGGCTAAGCATGACTGCTCTTTCATAGAGCCAGCACAGGCATGACAGGCTGAATAGTCTCCTTTGGTGTTGCATGTTTCTATATTCTCCCCCTGTTCTCCAATATTTCTCTGTCTCTCTCTCTCTCTCTCTCTCCTTCTCTGTCTCTCCCTTTGTCAGTTCCCCTTTCTGTATTCATCTGTCTATTTCTTTGTCCACTCCTCTCCATTAATGTCTATTACTCTGTCCCTTGTATCCTTAGCCTGGTTATAACTCAGGACAAGAATAAGGCAAAGGTAGTAGCAAGCTCCCATATCATTAGCAGTTTGCATGCCTGGCTATTTAAACTCGTCAGTCTTATTTAATGTGGTAGACGGGTGCCCTCCAGACTATGTCAGGAAACAGGAAATACCCCCATGTTCTCTGCTCAATTTCCAGTGGGCTGTTCAGGGCCTGTTTAAAGCAAGAATACACTTCTTAAACCAAGGCTGCATTCCCTCTTTCACATATTGCTGTTATACTGCTGCAAAGAGAGCCTGCTTCTGAGAAGAGATACAGGGCTGTTCCCAGCTTTACAGATGGCTTCCTTGTTGTTCAAAGGGGAGGAGGTCAGGGCAAAGATACTGCTTCCCAGAACTACAGATACAGCCCCAGGGCATCTATCACACAGACCTGGATAGAAGTGTCTGAGAGGGTCAGTGTCAGCAACATTACTCCAGGACATAGGGTGGAATCATCCCAGGTTTTCATTAAGTGCGGTAAGTGGGCGGGTAAAATGACGTTTTACCCACCAGCTGCAATGGCGGGTTTTCACGCTGTATCGTCCCAAACCCGGGACATTACTTATACATTCCCGGGAACCACGCCATTTCCATTGCAGACGGGCTCTCATTTGCCTGCCATACCATCATCTCACCGCTTCAGCATGGCGAGCGCCATATTTAAAATCCAGCCATGCACACATCTCAGTGCTTCCAGCCCACAACTACTGCAGGGAAGATGTCCACGAAAGGCAAAAAGACTGAAGCCCCCAGGTTTAATGACGTGTCACTAGGATGCCATTTGAATGTCGTGCAGACCCCCCACGATGTCCTCTACCCCCTCTCCCACTGCAGGACAGGATGTGGTATCACCAATCCAGCATGGCTGGCAGCGGGAGCGGTGGTCAGTTCCAATACCCGGCAAAAGAGGACAGCCATCCAGTGCTGCTACAAGATGAATGGTCTCACCCATTCCAGGGTAACTCACTCTTCTCATCACTCTCAATCCTTCCAATCAAACCCATCACACATCCACAGGGATCTCACAATTCAAGGGACAACGCCATTAACTCACACACACCCTCACATCTCCATCTGGCTCACACCCTCTTGAACTCACATCCTCATTCCTGTCCATGGGGCCGCTCAGCACACAAACATTCCATGTAGTGCCACGTGTACTGCTCACTCTCTCCATCTGTTTCCATGCGGGAGAAGTCTGCTCACATCAGCAGGAAGAGGTCCCAGACCAGGGATAGAGTGACCCACAGTAGGCCCCTTACTCACATTGAGCAGCATGCCATTGTGCTGACTGGTGAGGATGTGGGCCCTGCCTGCGGTGACAGTGAGGTCAGAGGCGAATACTCACATGAGGATCCTGCAACACATCACCCCTCTCTCAACACAACTGTGAGTGCTCTCCCTCCTGCTTTTGACTCTGCTGCCATGCACTGATGATCTCTACTTTGGTTCACAGGGAGCTCTGCCAAGCGACCGACACCCTCAGCCAGCCAGTCCCTCAGCTCCATCCACATCCTCATCTGCAGCCAAGAGGACTCCTCCAGCGAAGAGCTGGAAATAGCAGCCTGGAAGACCCACACCCTCCACCAGCGCATAGATACACACCTCGGTGGGACCTAGATCTAGAGCAGGCACAATCTGGTGGTCACTGCACGGACACGTGTCCGCAGCAGGAGGAGGCAGGTTCAGCCAAGCTCCCCGGTACTCAGGGGATTGCTGGGGAGGAGGCATCTGTGAGGCCCAAGTCAGGTAACCAGTTTCTGGATTTGTCCTTCCATCACATCCTGGAGAGTCAGCAGTGGGTGTGGAAACATCACGCAGAGCTGTTGGAAGCCCTCAACAGAGTGGCATGTGAGTCAGAGGAGTGCACCTGCCTGATCTCTGATGCATTGGTGCCCACATGTGCACACATAGAGGTCTCCATGGGGAGGATGGCGGACGCCATGGAGAATCTGGTCCAGCAGAATGAAGAGATGCACGTAGACCTGCACTCCATCTTGGTAACCATGGATGAGATCCTGCATTGGCAATGCGAGAGGGAAACGGGGCACATTGACCTTCCAACGTTCCAACACTGCGCCTAGGTACAGATCCTTGAGGTCACCCCCAAAACAGTACTGTGGGAGTAAGTGTACCACATGCAGCAGATACAGAAGCCAACTCAGCACCACCCTCACAAGGTCAACTAGGCCTGGGCAATAAATGCTGGCCCACCCAGTGAGGGCCACATGCAATGAATGATTCGATGCAGTAACTACATGCAGAGTTGAGGGGGGTGCCCTAGTGGCCAACCTAACTGCTGTGCTAAGTGACCCATGTCAACACGGTTCTCACCCTGCCCGATCGCAAGAGGTCATTGAAGCGCTTGCATCACTGAACCCAGATGTGTCGCACCCACATTGTGTGCGCTGACCCTTTCTGCCACCTCCTTCCAGGCATGTTTCGTCATGTGGGGGGGCCTCCTCCTCCCGTTCCTCGGCACAATGATTTCACACCATGCTGCCACCTCTTCAAGGAGGGCAGCGAGGCACTCATCTGA
Source organism: Cetorhinus maximus (assembly GCF_964194155.1). Lineage (NCBI taxonomy): Eukaryota > Metazoa > Chordata > Chondrichthyes > Lamniformes > Cetorhinidae > Cetorhinus > Cetorhinus maximus. The sequence goes on from NC_135885.1 coordinate 117,031,243, forward strand.
GAATCGAGGGGCACAGTGCCCGGCCGAGCTGCCCTCCTACCTGGCCTGATCTCCGAGAGCGCTCTCGGGAACCTTTCTGGTCGCCATCGTTGCCAGCCTTTGGAAGGCTGCCTGCGTGGTTTTTAAGTAGGCCACCAGGTCGTCACTGGACCCAGCGGTCATTGGAGTCCCACTGCTGCCCTCCCGCTGTCTTCGGGAGCCATGATTCATGCTGGGTGGCCTTAATCGGCCCGCCTGTGTAAAATGGTGGCGCGGAGCTGATCGCGGGCGGTGATCAGCTCCGCGCCCGCTCCCGACCAGCCCGCCCAACATGCAGAAAATTCTCCCCCATGAAAACTACCTGGGTATCTTGAACAAATTTGCATGCCTCTGTTTCTGTGCTCAGAGACTAGCTGGAATAGTAACTTTCCATTCACAACAATATTCGCTGGTGCTTTGGTGGCCTGAGGGCAACATGTATTCAGTAATAACACCCTGTATAGAAAAGTAGCCAGAGCACTGTTGCAAAAGCCCTCTCTTATTAACTGTTGAGGTCAATGGAGAAGGTGATGTACTGGTTAGTTCTGACTTTGAGACAGACTGAAGAGCAGACAGAATGTGTCAAAGTAATTAAAACCAATTAATGATAGAAAAACTGAAAGACAGAAAAAGACAGATAACAGAAGAAAACTTACCATTACCGAGATGATATTGGAGCTGGCACAAACAGTTCAGGTTTGGTTCAAATGCCACCCAATGGTTAGATATACAAGGGGTGGTTGTCACATAATATTAACTTCGCTTACAAGCAGTGTGCTTAATTACATTGAAAATTCTTATTACTGCACCATCTCCATGTATTATTAGTACTGTGGCCAGATATTTCAAAATGAATTTTCCCTTGAGATGGAGCCTATCATGGGAACTTTCAGTTAATTTTAAAATTAAATTTTAAGGTATAATATGCGTATCAGGTACAGTTTTACATTTATTATTAACGTTCCTTTGCGTGGTAAGCGTTGGTTGCCATTTTTGCGGAAGAATTGTTCCTTCGCAATTAGACAGTAATGCTAATAAATGACACAAGTGGCAGATTAATGTCAATAAGAGTGGTGTTAACCATCAAGGAATGTGTGAGAGTACATCAGCAATATTGGACCTTTTGTGTTAATGTAGTATTAGAAAATGTAGATTGTACACATTATAAACAGCCATGATATTCATATCAGCAGAAATTATAGTCTATAAATTTCAGGGTCTCTAATAAGGAAGTGTAAATGTAACAGAGCCGGACTTATGCTCACTGGCATCTGAAGAGACTAATTTTGGCAGTAATCCCAGAGACATAATTTCAATAGAGTTAGGAGGAACCATGGGGGCAATCCAATTAACAAAGGGCCTGGGGAGCCTGGAAACCTCTGCAAATTGGGAGAAGAGAAAGGGCACTATCTCTGTATTTAAAGCTCTCATACTGGATATTGGAAAATGGGGCTGAAATAGTTGGTGCCTGACAGGGAAATACTTGAGTATCTAACTTCACTGAAGCTGATGTGGAATCATTGCTACCTAAATTAGAGAAGATAGAGGTATGATAGTTGGTATTTCAGGGAAAAAGCCATTGCATGCGGTAGCATGAGCTATATAAATGGACTTGGTCAGAGTTGTGAATGGGATTCCCATAAATCCAAGAACACCCAAAAGTGTCAAATGCTTTAATGACTTCACTAGGTCAACAATGGTGGGAGGGTCTTCAAAAGAATAATAGGGCAGATAACCAAAGAAAATGGTATTCCCAAGAAAATTGTTAACCATTGGGCAAAATTTAATGCTCCCTCCAGAGATGGGCTGGGAGACTGGGGGCTCCATATAATGGAGTGGGACGAATTGGAGTGGAGACCCCATCACCTTCCTAAACCTCCCCAATTAAGTCTGGGTCGGGAAGGTTTGAGGGCAGCCTACCTATCCAGAGGCTAACTGGTGTCCTTAAGTGGCTACTTAAGGGCCTCATTTTGTTGCTGTGATATACCACCAGCAGTGGCTGGGGACCATGGCATGTGGGCAACCCACCAGGTAAACCCTGGCAAGCATGCCTGTGACTTGGGGGGAGGAAACCCTCCTACCTGGGCAGCTAATGCCCAGTGGAGAGACCTACTGGCAGCAAGGGTAGCCCAGGCAGGAGTCTGCCCTTTAAACTAACCCTCCTTCACTACCTCACTGGAGCCTCCCTCAGTAGCCCTGGCGATTCGGTCTCATCTACCTTTCCTCCAGGGCTTCAGTGTTAGATCCTGCTCCTAGGCCCTACTATAGAACTAGCAGTAGTCAGCGCTGCCAGTGGCATTTTGGTACAGGAGAGTTGCAAGTATCTGATTGGCTGAGAGCTCTCGGAAACAGGGCATCCACCCTGAAGACACCGAGGAACCCGTCATCAACCAGTTAGGTGCCTGATTGCCATTAAATCTGCACAGGGGCTCCCAGAATGGCTATTGCCACTATCTCTGTCATTGGTGGACGGGCCCACCTGGGCAACAATTAAATTCCAACCATTGCTTTTAAGGTATCACAAGGTACCATGTTTCTTGTACCAAAAGCGAAGTTACTTGACAACACACTTATCAAGTGTTTCATCCAGTAATACATGCTAGCATCCAACCTAACTTATGCCTACTGTTACTATCATCCATTCCTTGAATCTTTGTAAATTAGTGTTATGATCCCCAGTTGGAGCACGATGTGAAGTACACATTTAATATTGTTGCCACATCATTTATATGAAGATTTCCCTTCGAGGCCTTAAATAGACCAAAGTTTTTCCCTAGCTAAACTCTTACACTTTATATATTTACAAAATGTTTTAGATTCCAATTCAACATTGTCTGCTAATCATTTCTCATCGCCTCTCTGCTTCCTGTACTAACTTTTCAGTTCCCTCCTGTACTTTTCACAATCTTCCTTATCATTAGCTGAATCGTGGTCCTGGTATTTGTTATAAGCCTCCTATTTTCTGTGTTTTTTTTAACCTTTTCTATCTTTTGTCATTCGGAGTGCAATAGTTTTGGATACTATACCTTTTCCCTTCAAAGGAATATGCCTACTTTGCACCTGAACTACCTCTTCACTGAATGCCCTCCATCTCTCCATTACTGCTTTACTCTGCAATTGCCTACCAGTCTTTTATCATTTCACACCTTCAAAATTTTCCAACAAATTTGCTCATCTATCTCTTTCTCACGGCTTCTCCCTCCAAATTATTTTTAACATTCATTAATAGTTCTAGTGTAAAATACAGACAATCTAAAGAGGGTATCTTGATTCAGATTAAAGTCCTTAACTGAAGATTTTTTGAAACCACACCTAAGAAATTACTCTATTTGTAAACTGCTGGGGGTTTCATATAAACAAGGGATATATAAAAATGATAGTAATCAGATAAAACATGCAATCACTAATTTGCAATGTTCAAAATACACAGTGATTCTCAATTCAGCAACCTGATGCATTTTCAAAAGGTTCACAAATGGAACTAAAATAAAGCAGGAACATGAGGTGATGCAAGAACGGTTAAGATATTAAACAGCAGAAGCAGAATGCTATTGATATTCTGATATAATGTGCATATACCTTAAAAGGAACTTAAACTGCTGTCAATCACAACATACCTTTACAGGATATGATATATTAGTCCCATAAATTGTGGCAAGCAGCAGGTGAGAGATTAGATGTGCTATAATTAGCTTCCTAATGAACACTATTTGTATATGGTCTTATTTTCAAAATAAAAAACCCACATTATCGTTTACCAAACCTTGTTTATGATTGGTACGTTTATATTGAAGAGAAGCAGAATGTAACATGGTGGGAGGATGGCAGCACGGGTTTTGAAGATTTGATAAAGCAGAATACAAGCCTCAACCCCTTCACATTCAGCAGAAGAAAACAAAAGGTGTGAAAATGAAAAACTATCAAAGCTTATCATGTGTAAGTGATTCTGCAGCTTTGTAGGGATTCTACACACACTGTACCTCCATTCTGGGATTGCAACTCACTCCAGGCAGCTAGCATCAGGTCTCGGTAAGATTGTTCAAATTTGAGAGCACTTAATTAGTAAAGGTCTAACTGCTGAAAAGTTTAAGAGAGAACATAAATTAAACAGCAAACTACAGTGGGTCTCAGTTTGTGTAGAGCTCCACAGACAGGAGAATTCATTACTGCTGAAGCTAAATACTGCAAACTGGGCTGGGAAGAAGAATCTACCCAGTAACAGCTCCTAACAGCTAAAAGAAGATTATTGAAATGCATTTTTAAAACAGGCAGCTCTATTTCATGCCAAAATTACTGTTTTGTGGGCGGAGTTTAGGGCGGAATTTTCCATGCCTGCTGGTGTCGGCCGTGCCTAGCAGCGCAAGCGGACAATATGCAAGAAGGCCTGAAATCAATTTCACGACATCATGAAACCAGTTTGTGATTGTCCGCTCAGCCTGTCGATGGTGGGCCGCATTCCCCGCCATCGGATGTCGGGAACCTCATTATAATACGTCAGTATATCAGTCTAAGGCCAGCCTGCCGGAATCATCCCCCCACGCTGGATCATCAGCCCACATCGGCGGGAAAACACACTGGTGTGTGGCGTACAGAAGTCGGGACTTACCGCCAGGGCCTTGCTTATATCGCGGTCATCCGAGGAGCAGGAGATGCTGGAGCCCGACAGCAATAGCACACTGGAGGAACGTCCAGGGCATGCTGGATGGATTCTCATGGACATGGCTCTTCTGCGAAGCAGCTCTCGGGAGTTGGAAAGTCAACGTTGAGGGTCTGCTCACAACGGTGATCATTGAGGGGGTGGAGAGGAAGGTCAAGGATCAACTGGGAGAGGAAGAAATATCAAGATGGGATGAGGTTGGGGGTGAATGAAGATGTCAGGGTAGGGTGAGGTTGGGAGAGGGGAGGGAATATGGGGAGAGGGGGGTAACAGGAGAAGATGGCAACTGGAGAGTTAGGTGTAAGGGACATGGGATGTGTAAGGGAAGGAGTTTGGAGGGGGGAAGGAGTGTGGAGAGGGGAGGGAGTATTGGGGAGGGGAGGAAGGGATGTGGGGAAGGGAGGGAGTCCGAGGGTGGATGGAGTGCAGAGAGGGGAGGCACTCTGATGGAAGGAAGTAGTGTGGAGAGGGGACGCAATCGAGGGGGAGGAAGGAGTGCGGAAGGGAGAGGAGGGAGTGAGGAGAGGGGAGGGAGCCCTTAGGGAGGAAGGAGTGCGGAGGGGGAAGGAGTAAGGCTGGAGAAATGAGTTGCTAAGGGGGAAGGACCAAGGGCAGAGGAAAAAGTAAGGGTTCCTGAAGGTGTCAGGAATGGGGAAGGACTAAGTGGGAGTCTGAAAGGGGCGGGGGAGGACCAAGGGGGAGAGTCTGGGGGCGAGGGCTTCCAAGGGGGGGAAGGGGTTCCAAAAAGGGAAGGGTCCAGAGGTAGGAAGGGGTTCCAAGAGGGGAAGGGGTTCCAGGGGAGGAAAGGGTCCAGAGAGGGGGCATGTCCAAGTGAACATGTAAGGGAGGGCTCTGATGAGTCCACGACTGCCTCCTGGGGAGTGAACTGAGGGTGTGTGTGGAATGAGGGGAATGGTGAGAGTGACCGAGGGCAGAGTGAATGTATGGTTGGGTGTAAGCGTGCAACGGTAGCAGTAGAAGGGACGGTGAGGGTGGTTGGTGAGGACTTGGAGGCAGACATAGACCCTGGGGGAGGTAAGGAGGAGGTTTGGGGAGTTCGTCTGGACATTCCTACAGGAAAAGGGTTGTGGCTTGGAGGTCACGGAGGGGAGGTGGAAGGTGATGCTGGGGGGTCAACAGTGATGTAGGAAAGGAAATGAATAACTGGAGGAGGAGAGAAGATGGGGGAGCGCACAAAAAACTGAATCCAGACCATGCTGCCCAAATCAAAAGAGAAATGATAGTCGTGGTGGACGAGATCAGCTGCTGCATGAGAATGTGATCAGTGGGTGAGCAGAGATGCAGGTCAACTCAGATGGACAAATGAAAGTGAACCTCAGCAGGCAGCATTCAAAATGCTCAGGACATTGAGATGAGTGTGATACAGGAAGGATCTACATGCATGGGAGAGTGCTTGCATGAGGTTCCGAAAGGCACTGCCACACAGACACTTCACCCTCTAGAATCACTCATTGGCCAGTTGCTCCCTCTTCAGTGTCAGAGGACGAGGCTGAGGGGCTCACAGGCAAAGGGCACAGTCTCTGAGATTCCTGAATGGATAACACAGGGGTGTCCGGCTGCCGCTCCTTCTCGCTTTGGGTGCCTGGGGGTCCCGACCTGAATCTTTGAGGGGAAGGAGCATCTAGAGGGACATCAAGGAGCCTCGTTTCTCGCTTGTGTTCCTCTGCAGGAACTCGCCCCCATGATGGAGTGCAGGTCTGCACACATCTCAACGTTCTGCTGAACAATGATGGCATCTGCCATCATCCTTATGGAGACCTCCAAACGCGCACAAATGGGCACCATTTTATCAGAGAGCAGGTTGACGCACTCCTCCGACTCACATGCCACTCCGTTCAAGGTCTGCATGATGTTTCCATGCCTTCTGTTGACTCTCCAGGATGAGTTGGGAGGCCAAATCTGGAGACTGGTCATCTGACTCGGACCTCATAAATGCCTCGTCCCCAGCAGTCCTCCCAGTACTGGGGAACTCGGTTGAACCTGTCTCCTTCTGCTGTGACCACATATCCGTGCGCTGACCACCAGATTGTGAACCTGAGCCTGCTCTAGATCTAGGTCCCACCGAGATGTGTGTCTCTGCGCTGGTGGAGCGTTTGGGTCTTCCAGGCTGCTCATTTCCAGCTCTTCAATGGAGGAGGACTCCTTTTGGCTGAAGGTGAGGACCTGGATGAAGCTGAAGGACTGGCTAGCTGAAGGTGTCAATCGCCTGGCTGCGCCCTCTCCCTGCTAATGTGAGTAGGCTTCTCCTGCATGAAAACAGATGGAGAGAGTGTGAGCAGGACACGTGGCACTGCATGGAATGTGTGAGTGGTGAGCGGAGACATGCACAGGAATGAAGACCCAAGCTCGAGAGGTTACAAGCCTGATAGAGATGTAAGGGTTCTTGTGAGAGTGAGTGATGTTGCCCCTTGAGGTGTGAGATCCCTGTGGATATGTGATGGGTTTGTGAGTGTGTGAGTTGAGAGTGATGAGAAGAGTGAGTTACTCTCGCAGAACGGATGAGACCATTCATCCTGTAGTGCCACTGGGTGGCTGTTCTCTTTTGCAGGCCGTTGGCGCTGACCACTGCTGCCACTGCCTCCCATGCTGTATTGGTGATGCAGCTGCCCATCCAGCAGCCAGAGCAAGCATAGAGGACATCACGGTGGGCTCCACAGCATTCAAAAGGTGCTCAAGGGATGCGTTACTGAAGCAGGAGCCGCAGTCATTTTGCCTTTCGGGGCCATCCTGTCTTCCATGCAGCAGTCGTTGAGATGTGTGCATGAGTCTACAATTTAAATATGATGCCTGGCATGATGAAGCGCGAGGTGATGGCGTGGCGGGTGAATGAGAACCCATTTGCTAAGGTAATGGCGTGTTTCCCGGGAATGCGTAATTAACACAGCAGGTTTGGGATGATACAGCGTGAGAAGCCGCCATTGTGGCTGATGGATAAAACATTGTTTTACCCACCACCTACCGCACTTAGTGCAAATCTGGGACAATTTGGCCCTTAGAGTTAAACTGGGACAAATCAAAAAAAGCTCGACAGTGACATCATTGCAGTTCAGCAGTAATCTATGACCTGCTGAGGCAGTGGTCACTAAAGATACTGGAACGCAGAGCTAAATTAGCTCTAAGGGAGCTGAAGGAAATTAGGTTTCTGTCAAAAGCTTCAGATAGCTTTAAAAATCCTGCAACAAGCTAAAAGGTAACCATAACATTTTAAAACTCAATTGGAAGGCAATAGATCACCCAGTTAAGTTTACTTTGTTCTGACAACGAGTTGAACCGTACTTTCTAGACCTCGATATTTCTGAACCAGACAAACAAGCCATTAAAATTAAAAATGCTACAGGCAATAAAGGTCTCCACAGGCTGATGTTACAAAAGTGTAATAATTTTCATAATATTATTCTGGTTTATTGTGAAGTAGGTGTGAGTATAGATGGTTCTGTCTGTGTGATTTAATTACATTGGAGGCAGGTAGACTGCAACCTTGAAATTATCACAAGAAGTTAGGTGTAGAAGTGCCCTTGAAATGCTAATGAATAAACATGGATGCTGTCTTAGCATATAAGGTGTGAAGGAAATTTTGCATTTTTAGATAAGTGAAGGAGTTGTTTGAATTTTAAAGGGATGTTAGGATGTTCACAACTAGCCAGATAAGCAAGGTCAAGCAGTGTGTTTATTTTTTCCCAAGGGTCACTAACAGTATTGGCAACATTAAAGTTTTTATACTATGGGAAAAGTACATTCCCAAAGACTTATGGAACAATGGAATTTACAGATTAAAGAGAGTGAAACATATATAAGGAGAATAAATGGTTATGTTGGTGGACCATGTAAGATCTAACAGCAGTGTGTGAAACAGCTTTTGGGAAACCTCCAGCCATTTGTGAGTACGTCTACTGTGTCCAATAACTAAAGTTGGAGAAAAACCTTTGGGAATTCCACCAAGTGGGTACTGTGGTAATTTGCTGGCTTTTTTTAAAATTTAAGATCTATTTTGGACTGTTGCCTTAAAGGAGGTGTGTAATTGGGGGTGAGGTTAATTAGAAAATTTAGGATTTGTTACAGTATTAAGTAATTGTTGTCTTATGGTTTTTTTCTTTTGCTAATAAATACTTTAATTTCATTTTTAAAATCTCTAAAGGCCTTAGTGGACGCATTACTTCTGAATTCAGTGCACACCTCTTCTTATTCTAAATGCAAATTGCAAAACCATTGTAGCAGGTGTGGCCAAGTTTCCCTTGTGGATTTGGTCCGCCTGGCACAAATCATCTGCCACATGATAACACTGAACTCTGATGACCATTTGAAAAATCCAGAAAAAATATGGTCAAAACTTAGAGATCAATTATGAGTAAACCTCAATTTCAGAATACACCATCTGGAATTCATGTCTTTTAGCAACAACCAACAGACACCATTGATGAATTCATAAGTAGATGCAGAGACACGGGGTGTGATTTTGACCTTACGGCAACAGAGCTAGTGGACAGAGTAATCAAGGTTGTGATAGCATTTATCCCAATGGAAGCATTTCAAAAGACACCAACCAAAAGGTTACGACATGGAAGCACTATTACTAAGTGGAAACAAGTACAAAGCCATTCTGATGGGTAGACAGAGTCTACAGGCTATGCATTATTCATCCATCATTGGTGTTGCATGATGTTGTATGATGCGCCTGCATGCCATTGTAATGCAAAGGTGCTTGGCAGAGTAAGGGTTAATGTGGGACTGGAGAATAACACCACCCATGGTTTGATGTATAGTGTCACATGGTAATAGACTGAGGGAATAGTTTAGAGAGAACAATCTGGAACCAGCCTGCGTGGAGGTAACAACTCCATGCATGACAGTAACCTGGGATCTGTAAATAGTTTAAGCAGTCAAAAGTTTTAGTAGAACCTCTGGAGTTTTTTTTTAAAAGAGACCTACAGATTTTAAGAACAAAGTGCTGTCGCTTTATATTTCAAGAAAATGGACCCTGATTGGACCGTGAGCCCACCAAAACACACTCAGTTCAAAAAGGCCATTCAGGAGTGAAAGAAAAGAAAGTAGCACCCAGGAAAGAAATGGTGCTACTTTAATAGTTTAAAACAGTTTAGAAAAAAAGAAAAAAAATTGTAGGGAACCTGCCAAAATTAGGAAAAGTGTGTGAAACATATATAGAGAAAAGGCAACTGCAGAAACAACCTGAGAGGTAAAAAAATGGTTACTGCACTGACAGCTCTTAAAACACTAATGACATTTAAGGCAGTAACTACAAAAGGAAAAAGCAACCATGGATAGAAAATTAAAGAGCCATATGCATTTGTGCTATGGAAATAGCTAAATCAGGCCAAGGAGTGGGAATCTTGGAGAAGACTATTTTTAGTTTACAGAAGAACTACAAGATTAAATAAAGAATCAGGAGAAGTACAAGTTGATAAGTTTTTATTCTTCTTTGGTTCATTTGCTGGTGAAGTACTTCACAGCCGACATATAAATCAACAACATTTAATGAGATATTAAAAGCCTTTGATAGCTATTTTAAACTCCCAATAAAGTGCCGACGGCAACAAAAAACCCAGAGAGAGCAACAAGAGACTTCCAAGAAAGCTCCAGAGGGAAGGAGCCAAAAGACCCCTGAGAAAGGAAGACAGATAGCAGTGTGAAGTGAGCAGATGGCTGCGAATGAAGAAAAACTATGAGGTAACTCAAAAGAAGCAAAACATGCAAAAATAAATGAAGTGGTTCTACAGGAAAATGTTTGCATCACAGCTGAACTGAAAGATTTGAAGCACAAGTGTCAAGCAGAGTATATACCTCTGAAAATGCACGATAAACTGAAGTGTTCATTGAGCCAAGCTCTTTGAGATCTGCATAAACACATTTCAGAGACGAATCAAAGGTATCAGGGGAAATACCGATACTCAATTCCACAGTTGGCAAATCAAAGCAGGAGTTGTACAGCTAGGCAAAACATCAGGCAGAAAAGACAAGCAAAGAAGTTGCAACCCTGAAAGACTCCTTGAAGAATCAATATGTAGCCATGGAGAAACATGATGAGCTAAAAAGGACATTGAATATTACTTCAGAAAAAGCTACATTGGAACTACCAGTAGCAACAAAATGATACACTGAAGCCCAGACTGAATTGGCAAGAGGTCAGCAAGAAAATAAACAGTTGAAAGAACAGCTGATTGTTCTTCAAGATGAAATGCAAAAAGAATGCATAACCATTCAGCAACATGAAGAAATGAAGACTGTCTTCAATAGCAGAATGGAAGCCCAGCAAAAGGAACTCGACGAGTTTGAATTACAGGAAAGCTCAAGATGAAACAAATGAGCTTCACGAAGTAAAGGAAATCCTATTGAAAGACCTTCACATGTTACATATATCCCTCAGGACAACATTTATTCTCTTGGAAAATTCCGAAGAGAAACAAAATTAATATAATGTCACTCTGAACAAACTGAAGAACCAGTTGGCAGAGAAGACCCAGCAATGTTCAATATTTCAGGAGAAAGCTGAAAGCTGCAAGAAACAGACTGAGAAGCTGAAGAAGCAGTTGAATGAAAAAGAAGAGACATTGAAAGGAAAAGTTGTCAAACTTACCAAACTGTGAGCAGATAATTAAGCTATGGATTGCACAATTATAGAACTGAAACAGGTTAAGACTTCACTTGGGACAAACTTGGCCAACAGCGAAACCAAAATGAAGGACAAGGACAAAGTTCTGTTGCAGACAGAACACACGGACACACAGCCAAACACAAAGATCCGAAAATGTAAATCCGACACTGAAATACAAGGAACTAGAGGACGATAAAGTACTGGGTGTCTTAGATGTAATGAGAAGCAACGAGCTGAATGAAAGGATTCATCAGCTTGCAAAACGATTTGAAAATAAAACAACAAACAAATGTTTGGCTGTAATTGTGAAACAAGTGGAAATGAAGATTCTATTTGAAAAACGTCAAGGCTCAGCAAGAGCATGGCAGTGTTATGACACAGCAGTTGGTAAAGGCTGAGTTGTTTAAATCCCAGAGGGAAACCTGAACAACCATCATAACCTATATTTTCAATTGGTTTGTTTGAGATGCAGCTCTGAATTCAGGAATCAGAACACCAAGCCTCAAAAGGTTTTTTATATAGAACAAAATTAAACATTTAATTTAAGAAAAAAATTGAACACATACGCCAATTACTACCATAATAACGTTTAAACAAATCCCAAAATGAATCACTCCCAAGTAAATCTTCACTATGGCAACAATAACCCATAGACTTTAAACAGACACCAGGCAAAGCACATTTGACCTTAAAAAATTACAATGAGGTTTCTTGCAATTTGGTTCCTTTGTAGACACAGTTATAGGCTTACAGGTGAGTTAGATCTTAATTGCCTCTGACTTACACACACAAACTCCTTTCTGTTTATACCTAGCTTTTCCTTTGAATGTAAATTTTCCATGTTATCCTAGGCTTTTAACGTCACAACTTCTAACAATATCATTTTCATCCCACAAATTTTATTAGTAACATAAACACATTGCTTGGCATCTCCCAGATAGGTGCAAGATTTTACTCCCACTCTTGAATGCTTTAGTCAGCAAATGCAAATTTACACTTTACCTTCTACCCTCTTTACTGTTTACCCAATTAACATCTCAAACTATTATGTATCAAAGCACCCAGCCAAACACATAGACACAGATTCTATTTTTTTTTAAAAATTCTAATAACATTATAGACATTAATAGCTCTTCAGGACAGTGGACACAATGAAAAAACAAAATTCAAGTCCACTCTAGGAATGAATGGTGTGCATTTAGAAGGAAAGGGACAAACCTACAATGTCTGAAAAATGCAGATGAGCTGTTAATAACAGAAACGCAACTCAAGGGAGAGCAAAACGTGAATCAAAAGGAGATAACTAAGTGCCAGAAACACAGAGTACCATTACCATTCCTCCAAATGTGACAGAGCGAGATGTAGAAGAACGTCAAGCCTCAAGAGTGCCTCAATTTATAAAGTCAGAGACTTGAGGTGGGAGAGAAGGGATAACAAATAAAGATTGTATTGTTAACACTTATATTCTTTTTGGAAGGGAGGAAAGTTTTCTTTGGAGAAGAAATGGGCTGTTGTATGCTGTGCTTGTATGACATTCTAATGTAAAGATGCTCAGCAGAGCAAGTGTTAATGTTGGACTGGAGAATAGCACCACCTGCAGTCTGATGCATAGTCACATGGTAATAGACTGAGAGAACAGTCTGGAGCGAATACTCTGGAACTAGCCTGCGTGGAGCTAACAGTACCATGCATGACAGTAACCTGGGACCTGTAAATAGTTAAAAGGGTAACAATGAATGGTTCATGTTCATATATACATGTCTCAAGGATTTCATCATTGAGACATCTAAAGAACCCATACTACAACAATTGCCACCTTAGCCAATTCAGGTAAGCCTAGTAAACAATTCGGGCAGTGCAGCCTCAAACATGCACCCAGAAAATGCCTGGCATTTAACACTGTATGCAGGGCATGTGGTACCAGTGGACACTGGAAGTTCTAATTCAGAAAACAAAGGCCAAAACAAGCAGTTCAAGATCATGAGAAGCCAAAACCAGGGGCCAGACAGGTACAGCATTCTAAACAACCAAGACCGTGTACCAAACAGTGTCAAGACAAGGTCCATGAAATGTCCAGCCAAACTATTCAGTTAGATGATAAGGATGACTAGCACATCAACACACAAAGTGAGCCGACATTCAGCACAGTGAATATCAAAGAGTGTATTGGCACAGTGGTACCAATAGGAGCCTTTGTCACTGTCTGCATCATATGCCCACAGATGCAGGGTCAGCATAACCTAAAATGCTAAAATGGATATCAGTGCATGTGCAAACATTCTCCCACTTAGCAGACAGAAATGTATGTACCCACAGGAGTGATAAGTGATGATTCAACCAATTATTGTCAAACTTACCATGTACAATGAGTCAGAGATTCCATCCCTGGGATCCATTACACTCAAGTGTTGCTGCAAAAACTCAACCTGGTCACCCCAGATAGTTTATACTGTGGACACCACAGGTCCAGTGATTTCAGGCCTATCAGCATGCAGGGACTTGTCCTTGGTCACCATTCATTGCATCGTCAAGACAATGATGAGGAACAGAGACCACAAGGAGTGCCGTCAGGAACCTTGTGCTTACACTTGGAGAATATCACTTAACTCTGCAATGCAGATCATCAGTCAACAGGCTAAACACCACTGTTTCAACAGAATACGTACACTCATTCCAAACTTGCAAACTTCACACTGCTGATCCAACACAGAATTATTATTTGGCAGTCAAGTACAGACAAACCTCTCCAGTCATCACTGATTAATACTCGCAGGAGTATGTGATGCATTACGCGAAAAACAGGGGAAAATAAGAGATGCCCATGACTGGCATGTAGGTAATGAATTACCCAGCCTGAACATCAGACTGAACATCCAACACCCACCTGGAATCCAGCAGAAATGGTCAGCATATTCCCAGGGCCAAGATTGTATCAAGTACAAACACCAAGTGGCATGACAGTTCAATGAAACAATTACCACATCAGAACAATACCACAACCAGAAACACAGGATAATCTTATTGTGGCTAGAACATGATCTAAGATAAAGCACAAAACAAATCACCCCAACTATCATTCTGAAAACATATAGAAGCCTCCAGCAAAGATCACCATAACTAAAGCTGGATGGATAAGCAAACCACTGATATGTTTCAGAAACTTGTAAATTTCTTGTTCTCTGTTAAAGTTCATTCAGACACAAGGTTACTTTCCTTTGCTGTCATGTAAACAGTTTGACTCTTCAAAGGTAAACCTAGAAAAAGAGAGATGTTGTGATATGTGCATTTACCTTTAAGTGGGTGTTTCTTAAACTGCTGTCAATCATTACATACCTTGGCAGGGTATGATGTATTAGTTGCATGACTTTGTAGTCAGTTGACAAGCAGCAGGGTAGAAATTAGATGTATTATACTCCGAGTGGACAGCATTTGTATAGAGTCTTATCTTCAAATAAAGAACCCATATTATTGTTTACCAATCCTGTATGATTGCTACATTTCTATGGAAGAGGAGTAGAATATAACAGAGCCCCACAACACAACAGATCAGATCAAAGCTTTGCAGTTCTGTCACATCCAATTGAGAATGGTGGTGCACAAGTGAAATAGGACAATTAAACAGGAGGGGGAGGCTTTGTGAAAGCCTCATCAACAATTTAAAAAAAATATTCATGTGATGTGAGCGTTGGTGGCAAGGCCAGCATTTGTTACGCATCTTTAAGTACCCTTGAGAAGGTGATGATGAGCTGCCTTTTTGATCCACTGCAGTCATGTGGTGTCAGTTCACCCGCAGTGTTATTAGGAAAGGCTTTTCAGATTTCTGACCAAACAATATTGAAGGAATGGTGATATAGCTCCAAAGTCAGATTGATGTGTGGCTCGGAAGGAAATGTGTAGTTAGCGGTGTTCCCATGCGTTTGCCATCCTTGTTCTTCTAGGCGCTAGAGGTTGAAGTTGGAAGGTGCTATCAATTGGCCAGTCAGTGCAAAACACAAGGCTGAAGCATTTGCAAACACCTTCAACCTGAAGTGCTGAGTGGATGATCCACTTCAGCTTCCTCCTGAGGTCCCCAGCATCACACATACCAGTCTTCAGCCAATTCAGTTCATTCCATATGATATCAAGGAATGGCTGAAGGCACTGGTTACAGATAAGGCTATGGGCCCCGACAACATTTGTGTTGTCATGCTGAAGACTTGGACTCCAAGACTAGCCATACTACTGGCCAAGATGGTCCAGTACACCTACAACACTGGCATTTATCTGATAATGTGGAAAATTGCCCAGGTATGCCCTGTCCACACAAAGCGGGGCAAATACAATCCTACAAATTACCGCCCCATCAGTCAACTCTCAGTCATCAGCAAAGTGGAGGAAGCTGTCATCGACAGTGCTCTCAGTGGCATTTACTCAGCCATAACCTACTCATTTATGCTTCATTTGGGTTCTGCTAGGACCATTCAGCTCAGGAACTCATTACTGCCTTGATCCAAACATGGACACAAGAACTGAATTCTAGAAGTGAGGAGAGAGTAACTGTACTTGACATCAATCCTGCATTTGACTGAGTGAGACATCAAGGAAACCAAGCAAAATTGAAGTCAATGGGAATCAGGGGGAAAACTCTCTACTGCTTGGAGTCACACCTAGCATAAAGGAAGATGTGGTTGTTGCAGGCCAGCCACCTCAACGCAGGACATTCCTGCAAGGATTTCTAAGGGTAGTGTCCCAGGCACAATCATCTGCAGCTGCTTCGTCAATGCCCATTCCTCAATAATAAGGCCACAAGTGGGTAAGTTTGCTGAAGACTGCACAGCATTCAGTTCCATTTGCAACTCTTTAGATAATGAAACATTTGTGCCAGCAAAACTGGGACACATTCAGGCTTGGGTTGACAAAGTGACAAGCTTCATTATTATTATCCAAGTGTTTGGCAATGACAATAACTGACAAGAGAAATTCCAGCTGTCTCCCCCATCATATTCAATGTCATTACCATTCCTGAACCCCATAATCAACCTCCTTGAGGTGGTGGGGGGCAGTTATCATCCATCAGAAACTTAACCTGACCAGTGTCAGGAAGGTATAATAATTTTCATAATGTTATTGGAATTTATTGTAAAGTAGAGTGATAGTGAAGTCTGTGATTAAATTCAAAAGAGGGAGTGAAATATTATACCTAGCCAGGAGAAGTTAAGAAACAGTGTGTTTATTTTTCCCAAAGACCACTGGTAAAATTGGTACTATGAGAGATTTTCTATTAGAGAGGTAAAGCCCAAAGACATAGTGAAACAATGGAAATTTGCATTCAAAGGGGAAAATATGGATAAAGGAGAGAAGGCTGTGTGTAAGGGCAGGCATTCTAAGATCTAATAAATGTGAAAAGCCTCCAGCACCTAAGCCTCAAGCTGCTGTCTACAAAGAACTGAGGCTAAGAAAACTCATTTTGAATTCGGCTGTTTCAGGATATTGTGTGTTACTTTGCCTGGGCCTTTTAAAATCGATGTGCCTTACTGTTGTCTTAATGAAGTTGTAACTGGAAGTTAGATTAACTAGGGGATTTAGAAGTTAGCATAGTAGTAATTTGTAGATCTATGTGTGTACTTAAAGTCATTTCTTCTTTAATAAAGGTTTAATTTGGTTTTGTAAGAAACATATAAGATTTGGTCATCTTATTACTACTGAATTCAAGGCAAGCCTCTCAAGATTTATACAAATTACAAAACAGATGTGGCATTTATTTCAAGTTTCCCTTAGGAATTTGAGCAGCTCAGCATTCACCATTGGCTGTACCATAACAACCAACTATATAAGTGTAGGTCAGAGTTCTGAAGAGTCATTTTGGACTCAAAACATTAACTCTGTTTCTCTCTCCACAAACGCTGAACTTTTCCAGTTTTTCTGTTTTTATTTCAGATTTCTAGAATCCTTGAATCCTCAATATTTTACTTTTATTTAAGCCAATGATCTGTCCAGCAGGCATCAGTCCCCCAACAGGCAGGATCGAGTGATACACAGTACTAAGAACTTTAACCAGAGTAATGAAAGAATCCAGAAGGTATCAATGCTTTGATCCAGGATGCCTCTATGTGGCTTTGTATTTGGCCTTGTGGTTAAAGAGGGTGTTTGTTACAATGAGACCATGTTGAGCACGCTTTGACAGGAGGACACCATTTGCTTTGACGTTTCCCATCCCATTTTTCCCGATGATTCCACTCTAGGGCCAGAATTTTTCACTCGACGTGCGGGTGTGCACCTTTCACACTCAAGTGTGAAATGATGTGCAATGACGTCGAGCAAGTGTCCCGACATCACCACGCACTCGCGCAATATTTCGGTCGGCGGGCGTGTGCGGGAGTCAGCAGCACACCCGCCGACAATTAAGTGGCCTATTAAAGCCCTTAATTGACTAACTGATTGAAAATTTTTGTTGCCCATCCAACCATTCAGTCGGCAGGTGGGAAAAAAGTTGGGCGATGGTCATTTTCTTGGCTGCTCCTGGCCCGGTAGCCATGCCCACCCAACAAGGGCAAAATTCTGCCCTAGACATCGGAGTCGCAGCCTATCCTGGTATTAAATTCCCCCTTAGGAATGATCTTTTCCCCCCTTGGAATGGTGGTGAGGACTTCATCAAGGTCAAAATAGAACTTTTCCTTAGCATCTTCATCGGAGTCAAGGGTCCGGGCATAAAAGCTGATAATGGTGGCATGTTGGTTACAGATGAGCTGTAGTGAAGTGTCTTGAGCCTTTCATTTATACATCTGGGGAGTCCTGGCAGTGCATCCAAGATCCTATCCCAGATGGCAAAGCCAATTCCGTAGACAGGAGGGTTGCTGTCAATCTTTCCTTTCAGCGACAGGTGCCATGTTTATTAAGGGGTCTGGAAACAATTTGAATCTCGCTAAATTTAAATACCTCCTTCCCTTTGTCCCCTCATCAACCATTCAGTCCCTAAGGAACTGTTCTACATCCAACACTTCTAATTCATGTTAATAACTGGATTGGGTATTGCTGCAAAAAGACATTTTGTCATAAATGTTGTTCTTGTATTCAACAGGACAATCGCAAGAATACCAATGACAGGGGAAGCAACAACTTTATACTGAATGAGAAGAGAGTGCTGATTGGTTGGCAAGTGGACCCTGATTGGTAGGGGTGTTGCCATGGAGAATGCACCAGTTAATGATGACTGACAGTTAACTGCCAAGCATTGTTTGAAATTTAAAGCAGGCAGTTTGACCCTAATTGGTCAAGGCATTGTCCTGAAGAATGAACTTGTATAAAGTGGTTGCTTCCCCTGACATTGGTATTCTCGTGATTGGCCTGATGAGTGCAAGACGAAAAGCTTTGGCAAAATGTATTTTTTTCAGCAATACTCAAGCTCTGTTCTACCAAACGACTAATCGGATTAGGCTTGGTACTCTGCAGCAAGTGGGTCACCACCTGACTCCCAAGCTTACCATTTACCAGGCAAAAGTTAGGAGTTTGATGAAATACTTTCCACTTTCCTTTATGGCTGCAGCTGCAAGAACACTCAAGCAATTTGACAATATCTAGGACAAAATAGTCCACTTGATCAGCAGCACAGTTCTTTAGCTCTACTTATTTCCCCCTTCACCCAATGTGCTGTTTTTGAGTTTCACTCTCTCCCACCAGGTGTTGGGTTTTCTTTCCTCGCCCCTCCCCAAGAAGTGCCATTCTTGGGCATTCTTCATTTCTTCCCAATTTGTTGTTCTTTAACTCCTTTCTCGGTCTGGGAGTCTTATCAACTTTAGTTACTGTTTTATTTAGAAATGGCACCGCACAGAATAGTGGGATCTCCTTTTTTTATTTATTCATGAGATGTGGGCTTCACTGGCTAGGCCAACATTTATTGCCCATCCCTAATTGCCCTTGAGAAGTTGGCAGTGAGCTGTCTTCTTGAACCGCTACAGTCCATGTGGTGTAGGTACACCCACAGTGCTGTTAGGGAGGGAGTTCCAGGATTTAGACCTAGCGACGTTGAAGGAACTGCAATATATTTCCAAGTCAGGATGGTGAGTGGCTTGGAGGGGAACTTCCAGGTGGTGGTCCCATGTGCCTGCTGCCCATGTCCTTCCACATGATAGTGGTAGTTGGTTTGGAAGGTGCAGTCTAAGGCGCCTTGGTTAGTTCCTGCAGTGCATCTGGTAAATGGTACACACTGCTACCATTGTGTGTGGGTGGTGGGGGGAGTGAATGTTTGTAGATGGGGTGTCAATCTTTATCTTATTGTGGAAGGGGTCCCAAATTGAGCCACAAACTCTGACTCTGGACTTCAATGAGAGGCTGGACACCAGACCATGCCTTCTGATGGGCATTCTCCGTAAGACATTCCCCGCAGATGCTGAGGAGTTCAGTAGGTTAGGATTCTGCTGGTAGGTGGTAATGGTGCACAGTGATGTCCTCTGGGGGCAGAGCCATAAGCCCTGAGCATGGGATGAAGGGCGGCGGGGGAGGTAGTGTGGAGCCAGAATCCCTGAGCATGGGCTGAATAGGAGGGTGTGGAGCCAGAGTTCCTGAGCGTGGGCTGAAGAGGAGAGCGCGGAGCCAGAATTCCTGAGCGTGGGCTGAAGAGGAGAGCGCGGAGCCAGAATCCCTGAGCATGGGCTGAAGATGAATGTGTGGAGCCAGAATCCCTTAGTGTGGGCTGAAGAGGGGGTTGCAGATGCAGAATCCCTGAGTGTGGGCTGGAGAGAAGGGTACGGAGCCAGAATCCCTAAGTGCGGGTTGAAGAGGGGGGTGTGAAGCCAGAAGGCCTGAGTACTGGCCGACGGGGAGGAGGAGCCAGAACACATGAGTGCAAGCTGAAGAGGGGGTTGGAGACAGAAGCCCCAAGGAGAGGGAGAGCAGCAACAGGCAGAAGAAGCAGGTGACCTTAAATAATGAGCTGCATTATGGTAGGAGCATGAGAGCCTCTGTCACTATCTGCAGAGCCGGTGAGGGGAATTGGAGCAGGCTATTCACCATGAAGGACCATCTGGACAGCACAGAACTCCCCTGAGTCTGGGAAACCTGAAGTGAGGAAGATAACCTTTGCGGTTAGCAAAGTAATCTCACTCATGCAGTCAAGGGGAATTAGCAATAGGACTGCCATGAGCAAACCAACTCCCAGCCTTGTTTCTATTCTATTATCACTAACTGTCACTTCTGATGGACTGAATGCAATCCTTCACCTATTGTTCAGCAAGCAACTCTCCTATACAGCTGATTCGAGACCAGGACTTAAGCTCACAATGATTTTCTCATGTGACTGGAGTTTCGGGCCATGGTCGTCTATTGCAAAAAGTTCATTTTTGTAAGTTAAGCTTTTTCATGAATGTACTTATAGGTTTGATGCCGGTGGAATAAAGGGTCACTTTGTTGGAACTTTCATGTATTTTGAGAGCTTAAATCCTGCGTTACATTATGAAGGTTCCTCACACCGTGTTCAGTGACATTAGAAATTGAATCTGCATCAGGAGGTAGGATTACCAGAGGAAAACTATATGGGAATAATGCTTTATTTTCTACAACATGGAGTCAGTGACAATGCCCCTAAATGATGTGATTGTAATATCTACTTGAAATAAAGTTATCAAAAGCTTAGATCTTTTAATGGTTAAATTATTGTGGTTGTGGCATAGGATAACTAGCTAGGCTGTAAACCTATGTTAAAAATTATTTCAGCTATCAAGGTGTCTGAATGAAATATGTTGAGGTGTTATTATATAATTTTAGGAAGTCTTAAAATTCAAGTTTGATTACACAATCAAGGATTGTAAGAATATCAATTTATGGTAATACATTTACAGTACATGCAAGAGGAATTTGGTTAAAATGAAAATTGTGATTGACATCAATAAAGAAATCCTCAGCAGGAATGCTTTTGAAGAAACATCTTTGCAAAATTGCCCTCTATGGAAGAGATTTCAAAAATTCTTGGCAGGAATGCTATTGCAGAAACCTGTTTACAAAAATGCTCATGATTGAAGTGATTTCAAAAATGGTTTTGTACATCCTAATCCCATCCCTGTGGAGAAAAATCCATGACAGAAATTGGCTGTGAAAGTGGCATTGTTTTAATAATCGCATTCCAAAACCATGACAGCAGAACATGCTACAAAATAAAATGTCACCCTGACAATGTCCTTCAAAGCTTGTAGTTTCAAGTTTTTAGATGAGTTTGAGCAAAATTTTGCTTTGTGTGTGGTCCATCCCTTTTTAACCTGAAATATGTGGTACTGGGATTATGCAGAGGCTCTAGGAGGCCCCACAAATATCCCCATTCTCAATGATGGGGCAGCCAAGTGCAAAAAGATCATGCTGAAGCATTTGCAACCATCTTCAGCCAGAAGTGACATGTAGATGATCCATTTTGGCCTCGTCCTGAGATCCCCAGCATCACAGTTACGAATCTTCAGCCAATTCAATTCACTCCACGTGATAGCAAGAAATGGCTGAAGCCAATGGATTCTGCATTCCTTACAAGGTAGGTTGCTTACAATAATGGGCACACAAAAATCACTTCTATAAACTCATCTCACACGGAAAGTGCCTCCAATTATCACAAAATAACAACAGCATGAAATGAAGAATGGCTTATCAGCTGCTGGGCCCTTTGAATGCGTACAATGTGAATTTATCTCCTAATTTCTTGCAACGCCCATGGTATGTGTGCCTGACCAAGACATTGTAGCAGAATAAATGATCCTAAGATGCTCTGAAATCCTGATGACAGCACTTTGATCACATTATTATACAGGAATTAGAAACTCAGTTCGGGGCTTAGTAGGCAGAAAACAGGTGGAGTTGATTTCTGGCCAGTTTTGTGGTTTGTTATGCAGCCTTCTGCATTTATTTTGCAGAAGTAGCACACATCAAAATTGTTTTCCTGAAGTTTGACTCTGAAGACATCTGAAGCATTCCAGCACTCTCAATTTTTTAAAAAATAAAATATGGGTGAACGGATGCTGTGATTTCTACGAGCATACTGTCGTAATAACATAAACGTTGATGCAATTCTAAGATAACTAAAAGAAAACTAAGAGAAACTGTAGACCTTTCTTTAAAGGTAATTATCCATAGTTGCATTTCCACTATTCTCTTAATTGTTGTAAATATAAATATAGTTCATAATTCAAATGTTTTAAAATATAACAACTTCTAGTTTTAAGAGTTAAGATTTTAATTGCGGGGATCTCGTTGTGAAACTCATAATAATCTGAAAGTAACTGTAATTCAAACAAGCTTGGAGTTTATTACAGAAAACAGATTGGGTTTATGTTTACTTAACAGGTTAACATCTAGAAAGGTAAGATCATAAAATAGCAGCTAAAGAACTGGACATATGGCTTCTGTAGTTATTCCAGTAAAAAGATTAGTTATTCATGTGGTTTCCTAGAATCAAGGAAAGCTTTGGAATTAAAAGGTAGTTAATTTGGATTTTTACCTGGGAACAGGCCATGTGTTTCACATTGTCACAGAGATGAGTGGAGCTTAGGGAGATTCTTTGTTTTGAATTTATCTATTCAAAAAAATTGAATTCAGTTAGTGTACAGACAGCAGGCAAGACTGACTGAGAGAAATAATTAATTTTGTCAGCTTTGGGTCTTGAGTAGCTTGTAGCTCCTTGGAAGTCAAGAGATAAAGCCAGACATAACTGGAAGTAGAGTAAATGATAGATCTATCGTTCATGACACAACCTGCAAGTGGGGACTGGTATCCAGCATAAGATAAAGTTGGAAAGGGTAAAAAAACAACTGAAAGATTTGTTTTGCTGGAAGTTAATAGAAGAAATCTACAGTAACTCTCAGTTAAACTTGCTGCAGTTGGAGTTCTGGAAGGAACCAGCTCGGTTGCAGCTTGAAACCATAGTACCGGGCTATTGGAAGCCAAGGGTGTTTTCTGATGTTGTAAGCCACTGGAATCGCAGGAGGCCCGTGCTGGAGCTGAGGAATCCAGAATTGTGAGGTCGGTAAAGAAATTGGAGCATCGCTTAGCCTAAAGATAATGAAGGACACCCCCATGAAATCTTGTACCTTGTAGAATAGCTGAAACACTGAAGAGAAATCAGAGTGAATCCCAGAGAGCGATGATACACATTCTGTGTTGGTCCCAGGAAAATTGAACGAATCTTAAAGGATTTGTAAGGTAAGGGAACTCTTGGGGGGGTGATGGTGGGGGTGGGGTGGTGGGTTGGGGGAGAAATGGATAGTAGAACTGAGCTTATAGGATAAAACTTTATAAGCTATAGGCGGGATTTTTCAGCCCTGCCCACCAACGGGATCTTCCGGTCCTGCCGAAAGTCAATAGGCTTTTGGTTGGGCTGCCGAATCTCCTGTGGCAGATCCCATCACGACGGGACTGGAAAACCCCAGCCACAGTGTTAAATTAATAGTACTTACTTTGTTAAATTCTTTATCATGTACAATGAAGTTTGTTTAGGTTTAAAAACGTGAAATCTCCTGGCATAGTTCTGCCGGTTAATTGCTGGTTGGTGGGATTTCTTCTTTAAATGTAAACTGTCCCTAACCAGTTCGTAACATAATTCCATGTAGAAAACAATAACATTGTTGCAAACCATTCCTTACCAAGGCCATTGTTACCACATGGAGCTAAAAAATGTTAATTTCCTCAGATTTCAATTTGCTTGGTCCAGGTGAGATGCTATGAACAGTTCATGAATTGACACTGGAAACTGTGATGTTGATTATAATGCAGTGGAACATAATGGCGAGAAAAAGAAAAGCTGTCCTATGGCGAAAATTTTCATCATAATTGATTTTGTGACTGAGCTTGAATTCCATTTGAACCTTCCTTCAAAAGATAATTTACTGTGTACTCAGTAACATAAGCAGAACTTGCAAAAATTAAATACGACAACCACGCAATTGGAATCATGATTTCATTTTCAGCCTTGACAGCACATTATGTTACTCATTACAAAGTTTCTGTCTGCATATGACAGGCTTTTCCAACACTACCAATTTCTGTATCTTTGATAAGGACAATGAGAAATGTGACCTTGACATATGGTGCTGCTGTTATACTGGCCCGTGTTATTACAGGACATGATTGTTCTGTGCATGGGGCGGAAGCAAGCAACAAGCCTGCATGTCAAGACCCAGAGGAATTGTAACTTCCAGGCCCCATTTCCATATCCATGCCCTGAATGCCAAACAAACTCAGCAGAAATGACTAATACAAAAGCAAAATACTGTGGATGTTGGAAACCTGAAATGATGAAAGGTCATTTACCTGAAACATTAACTCTGTATCTCTTCACAGATGCTGCTTGACCTTCTGAGTACTTCCAGCATTTTTTGATTTTATTTCAGCAGAAATGACTGTCTGACTTGATCCACAATTCCTGAACGAAGAGAGTTTTGGAATGTCATGACTTAAACATCGACAATTTACTTATTTTAATACCCTGGGGTGGAAACGATCTGCTCCTGGAGATTTGTCTATTTTAAATTTTATTATTTACTCCATGACCTTTTTTTTTACTTATATTAAATCATGTTAGTTATTCTCTTGGAATTATTTCATCTCTCCTCGTATCTCTTGTACTTTATCTAATCTTCTACTGTAAAGACCAATACATCGCAAATATTCATAAGTCTGTCAATTCCTGATTTTCAATCACAGTATCATGCATTTGTTTTCAAAGGATCCATAATTTTCTTAGCCACGCTTTTTCTCTTAATATCTTTGTAAAAATGCTTAGCATTGTTCTTGATATCCTTCTCAAGTTTGCTGTTTATTATATCTCTCTCACTTTAGACTCTCACTATTCTTTGCCCTGAAAAAACTTTCCTTTAATTTTATGCTGTCTCCCAATTCCTTTGTTGACGAAGGTTGTATAATTACAAGTTCTTGCTCTTCAGGGATATGTGCCAGTCTTGCATTCTGCATTACTTTTTTTCTTGTATTAGTTCTATGAACACCACCCACTGTTTATCTGTAGTTTTCTCCATTAATATTTCAGCTTAGAGTACTGTGGTCAATTTCTGCCTCAACCCTCCAAGTTTGCTTTATTTAAATTGAAAACCTTAATTTGTGACTCACTCTAGGTGTTCTTTTACTGTTAGATCGTTGACTTTGTAAAATCCTTTTCAGTCTTTTTGGTATTGACATTTTGGTGTCTGCTCTTCAGGGAAACAGCATAAAGCCCATGGACTAGGAACTGTCAGAGCTACTATGAAATGGATAAATTAATGTGCACGAAACCCTGAATTAGCAGGATGCAAATTTGGTAACAGAGCATAATGGATTAAAATATTAACACCCCAGTATGAAGACCCCATTTAATGTTGCCCTGTTTAACATTGCTTCACTTTAACATCAGTCAGTAAATGAGGTCTATAGTCTCATTTAGCCTTGCGAGATTTGTTTTAACATCAGGTGGAATTTTCTGTGTCTGCTGGTGTGAGGCGTCATGGCGGGTATGAGCGGACTATATGGAGGGAAGGCCAAAAATTGGTTTCACGCCGTCATGAAACTCATTTTCAGTCGTCCCGTCAATGGCGGGCCATGGTTCCTACCTCTGGAGGTCAGGAACTATATTGTAATACATCTGAACATCATGATAAGCACAGCTCGCCGAAATCATCCCCCCGCGCTGGATCATCCGAGCACGTCTGCATGATCGCACACTGATGTTTTTCATAACAGCATTTATAAGGCGTGCAGCTGGTGAGCTGCACGCTACACTTCGGGGGGAACTTAGAGGTAAGCGCACAGTGACATTGTGCAGCGCTCGTGAGGGTCGCCTGTTGGGCCTCAAGGTTGAGGCGCCGTGCATTCAGACGAGGGCACAGGTAGGTTTCTTTTGCCCACACAGCTGGCGGTGCAGTGCTGGGGTAAGGGATGCCCTGCGGTTGAGACGAATTGGGAGGAGAGGAGCAAAGACTGCACTGCAGTTGATGATAGTGCACAAGCACGTGCCGGTTGGTTGGGGTGGGGGGTGGCGGGGTGGCGTAGGGGGGACACTGATTAGGGAAACCTTGTACAAAGTGACCATTCCTCCACAGCTGAGACAGTTCAGGCGTAGCCACATTGACATGCTTGGAGTTGGGCTTCTAGCTTATGTGCCCACTCAAGTAATGCAAAGGCCCAAAAGTGCCATCAAATACTCCAGACCTCTTCACTCCTCGGGCAAAGACTGATAAGATATGAGCATTTTAATGGACTGCAGAACAATTGGACGACTGTGCACATTGTACAATCTCCTTGTGAAAGTTGGCCATAGAGCAGTCACTGCTGGACGCACTCACAGCCCTTTACAATGTCATGATTCCGGTTTGGACCAGTCTCCCCTATAGTTCAAGACAACAGTGCAGCCTTGCAGTGTGGGTTAGGAGAATGCCTGTGCCTGAGCTGAGAGCACAGTATGCAGTCCAATGGGCAAGACTGCCGACATGCAATGAGGAATCTCCATAGAACTTCACATAGCCTCTGTGAATGTCTGACTCCTGTCTGTCTGAGGGCAGCTCGCTTGTGCTCTGTGATCAGAGTCATATCATGGAGACGCAGCCATGAAACTTTAAAAGCACCTGATCCTTTGTCAGCCTTCAGCACCTGACCCCTTCAGGAGTACAGCATCACAGGTCACAAATGCTGACAAGATGGGGGCCACCCTACCTCAAAGGTGCTGAGAGCACACAGAGAATGATGGAACTCTGTGACACCTGCCCTCGACATTCTGGCAGCAATGACAAGCACCATTGAGGGGCAGCCACTACTAATGTGTCCAATGAGTGTGAAGCTGGACCATCACTTTGGGTCTTAAGGTTACACACTGCACAGAGAAAAGGCCCTGGACTGAGACACCTGCATTTATTTAGTGCAGGAACCAAGATTTCGCATCTGAGCGACTAAAACACAGCTAATCAGAACAAGATGCCATAGCAAGGAGATATTCTTGGGAGGTTATTAACAAAATGAACATTATGTACAAGTGATTAACACTCATGTGCAGACTGTACAACTACATCTTCTTAATCTTTCTAACCCTGCTGCTATGTCTTGGTGTTACCCTGACATCCACAGCGGAGGTGGAAGCAGCCTGCTGACTGCTGCGCCCTATCTGTGATGCCCTTGATGGGTGTTCTCTGGAGGGCCGAGACCTGGAGGGCCCCGGACTGCTTTCAGGGTCCTGCTGTGTGGCAGTGGCACCTCCTCAGCATGTGGAGCTGGAGCTGCTGGGGTCACAGGAAGAGGGGGTTCAGATGGGCCGGACATTCTCGGAGTTACCTGGGTGGATGACCCCAGTGTGTACACCTGCTGATCCTCCTCCCTATGGTTGCTCAAGGGCCCCGGCTGATTCCTTGAGGAGAAGGGGAAGCTGGAGTGTGATGGAACTGCCCTGCACCTCTCTCGCATTGACACTGTTGGAGGCCAACAATGGCATCAGCAATGGAGTTCAGTCCATGCAGCAGTGCAGGACCAATGTCCTGGACCCAGGTCTCCATGGTGGCCACCATCTGACCAGTGTTGACCTCAAAGCATTGGCATGCCAGTGCTATCACCTCAACCTGAAGGGTGATGGACACCTCCATCATGCCTTGCAATCTGAGGAGTGCAGCGGACTTCTCTTCCTGATGTTCTCGAGCTTGCCTTTGCAGTTCCAGTAACTGAGGTATGACTGAGTCCAGCGGCTCATCATCTGACTCAGACTCAGCAAATTTCTGGCCTCCAGCAGTCCTCTGAGTGCCAGAGACCTGGGAAATCCCTGCCACCGCCTGCTGCAGATCAGACAGCATGATGTGTTCACCAGATTGTGACCCCCAGGCTACTGTAGAACTAGGTCCCACCGAGGTGTGTCTTTGTGCTGGTGCAGGGTGTGGATGAGGGCTGTGACGGGACTTCAATTGAGGCTTCAGTCAATTCCTCTACCGAGGTGTCTTCAGGGCTTGAGTCAGGACCTGGCTCATGGACTCCATCAGCTGTTTCCCAGATGTGTCTGTGAAATCAAGGAGAAATAATTAGTGCGTGGCAGTGGCCTGTGAAACAGGACATATCACTCATGGCAAGGTTGTCTAATGGATATGGCACTGCTGGATCATCATTTGGTAGAGCATTGCCAACCTCACCATCAGCTCAGAAATGGTCCAGATCCTCACTGGCCAGCTGGATGGTTCTGTTTTCAAAGTCCGTGAGGACCTTGATTTCAGACATTCCTCCACCAGTCTGCAACCTCTCCCTTTTGTTGTGTGCCAGCTTGCCCTGCATGAAGACAGATGGAGAGAATGTAAGCAGGACACCTGCCAGGCCAATTGATAAGGATGCCTACCATGTGTGGGTGGTGAGTGGTGCCATGGATGGGATGAGGACAATGATGGTATGTGTACAATAGTGAACAGTGATGTCCCTTGAACTGGCAGTGAGTGACATCCCTGTGGATGTGTGTTGGGTTTGTGAGTTTGCAAGTTGAGAGTGACGAGAAGAGTGACTTACCCTGGCGGAATGAAGGTCATTCATCCTCTTTCGGCACTGGGCGGCTGTCCTCTTTTGTGGGCCGTTGGCACTGACCACTGCAGCCACCATCTCCCAAGTTGGACTGGTGATGTTGCTACCCCTCCTGCAGCCAAAGCGTGGATAGAAAACATCACAGTGGGCCTCCAGAGCATCCAAAAGGCATTCCAGGGACATATCACTGAATCGGGGGGGCTGCAGTCTTCTTGCCTTTTGGGGCCATGTCTTCTGTGCAGCAGTCCTGAGTTGGAAGCACTGAGAGGTGTGTGTACGGCTGCACTTTAAATATGGCACCCAGCGTGAGGAAGCTGTGAGGTGACAGCGCAGCGCCCGGATGTGAGCTCGCCCACCATGTTTCCCGGGACTGCGTGATTAATGATATGGGATTGGAACGATACAACGTGAAAAGCCGCCATTGTGGCCGGCAGGGAAAAAACCTTTTTCCTGCCCGCTGCCACACCTCATGCAAACCTGGGATGATTCCGCCCATCACTTCCCACTGGTCTGACTTTGGGCTACTTGACCTGATCGACTCCATTTTGGAGTGGCCTCTGCTGTTCCCTGCCTTCTGACTTGCGACCTCTCCTGCTGCCTTACCCTCCAACTTGTGGCCTTTCCCGCTCCACAACCCTCCCATTTGCCGCTTTCCTCTCCTGAACCTGAGCTCCAGTTCAAGATCCAGATCCGATCCAAAGCTAGAGTTCCAGGGTTATGAAAGTGTGGATCCCAGTAGTGCAGAATTGCCCAGCTGGGACTATTATCATCCATATTATTTTCAAATGTCTATAGAAGCTGCTCCTCCTGTCTCTTGCTGGTCTTCTCCAGAGCCCTTGCCCACAGTGAGTGGGAGAATTTAAATAAAACATAGATTATAACTGCACCAGCTGGGCACTTCTGCAGCATTGGGACCCACACTTTCACAACCCCGGCTTCAGATCAGACATGGACCTTGAACGGGAGCACAGGTTCAGGAGAGGGAAATGGCCAGTGGGAGGATCTAGGAGCAGGAGGTTTGGCGAGAGCAAGGATCAGTGAAAGGTAAGGTCAGGGAGTGGGAGAGGCCGCCAGTCGGATGGTCATGGAGTGGGAGAGGCTGCAGTGACCAGGGAGGTCAGAGAGTGGGATGTGTGGTGAGTGAGAGGCTCGGGAAGCAGGATCGGTGGCAAGCAGGAGGTCCTGTAAGTAAAGAGTTACCATATATAAGAATATAAAATATTCTCAATTTTATTTTACTTTAAAAGTTATTTAATTTGCCAATGTAGGAATTTACAATGTAAAATATTTCAACTTAAAGGGTATAATGTCTTAATGTTTGTTTTTCAGATGAATAAGGTCCTACAGAACCTAACTACAGCTTTTACATTGGTCCTGTGGTAATCTGAGGCGCAATACGCTTTAAGAGAATGTGAGCAGTTTGACCATGTGACTGTATTACCCAATTGCTGTGTACCACAGGCTACAATGTTAATCAGTAGTTTAGAATAGGGTCTGGTGGGGAAGCACACATTGTGTTAGTGCTCTGTTACTTGTATAAATAAACAGCATGTGCTTCATCTTATATTGGTCTCTGCATCTGCAGTATATTGCTTGCCAATTTACCCACCAGTAGATAGGCATGTAAACGTGTTCGCGAGCAAAGCGATCCGACAGAAAGAACATAACAACTGGCAACGAGACAAACGACAACCAGTCGATGACACCAAGGAAAGCTGCAAAAATTCCACCGCAGTGAATCAGCCGTGCCTTGCAGGGCAATTGTAAGTACAGCCCTCACCATGGTCGTTGAAGTTATCTACCTCCAGTATGCCACAGTTTGGCTGTATTGAGCCGTTTGATTGGACCACCGATAACTGGTGATATTATATTGAACGCCTTGTGTTCTTCTTTTTGGCCAATGACATATCGGGGAGGAGAAGAGGTGGGCGATCCTCTTATCAACATGTGGCAGTAAAACATACGGCCTAATTCGTGGTCTAACGGCACCCAACGTCCCAGATTCCAGGAGCTTTGATGACTTGGTAAACCTTGTGAAAAGCCACTTTCAGCCGAAACCCTCAGTAACAACGCAGCATTTTAAATTTAATTTGAGGTGTCGCACCCCTGGATAGACAGTCGGTTGCTATGTAGCAGCCTTAAAACAACTGACAGAGCACTGTGAGTTCGGGACATCGACTAACAACATGTTAAGAGACCAATCAGTATGTAATTAACGAAGATGCCATTCAAAAAAGGTGGTTGTCAGAAACGAATTTAGACTTCAGCAAGGCACTGGAGTTGATGCTCGCAATGGAAAGCGCAGCCAGGGATTCAGAAGCAATCAGAGCAGCACAAAATGGCGCCACCTTCACGCCTGGAGGGAGGCACCAGTTAGAAATGGCTCGGAAGCGCAGGGCTCCGCGGAAAGGCAGGAAACAGCCGCCATTAACAGACAAGAAAAAAGCAATGGTTTAACAGATAAAACCCACATTAATAATGGCAGAAATTGAACCAGACAGCCTGCAAAAGAATGACAATTTAAAAGAATCGAGTGTTTCTACTGCCATCGTAATGGGCACACACTACAATATTGCAAAGACAGATTGAGACAAAATTTTAAACAAAAAGGTAGAAATCATGAAATCTACATAATAGAGGAACCAGAAGAAACAGAGTCAGATATTTACTCACTACACAACTTAAATATGGGTAAAACAGAGACAATCTACATGACAGTGGAAGTCAACATAAAACCCATCCGAATGGAGATGGATATAGGGGCATCCACAACAGTTATAGGGGAACGTATGTTCCAGTGTCTGAATGGAGGAAACCACTCACTAAATCTAGAAAATTCAGACGCTAAATTAAAGATGTACACTGGTGAAGACATACGAGTAAGAGGTATATGCAAGGTTCCAGTACAGTATGAACATTAGTTTGTTAATCTACCCCTAATAGTGATAGCTGGCAGAGGACAGTGTCTCCTCAGAAGAAACTGGTTAAGAGAGATTAATGTTGAGAGACTACTGAGATCTCAATCAGAAGCAGGAAATGTTACTGTTTGGAAAAAGGAGCATGTAAAGACTCAACAAAAGGAATTTGTAAAGGTGGTGCTTCCGGACAGAGTTCAAGTTGAAGTCAGTAACCTCCAAAAAGAAAAAGAAAACCTGCTGAAGAACTTTCACATATTTCAAGATTCCCTCAGATCCCAATCTGTGCCACTAAAAAGATATGAGGAAGAACAGAAAGAATTCAGCTTTTGTCTGGCCGAGATGAAGAATAAATTAACCGAGAAAAGGCAGCAATACTTAATTCTCCAGGAAACAACTAACAAATATAAAAAATAAATGGAAGAGCTGAAGAAACAGCTACGTGAAAGCCAAGAAGTTTCAAAAATGGAGACCACTGAGTTTTCAAAGGAGCTGATAGATGAGGAAATGCTGGAAGACTCAACCATCACGTTCATTCAAATTGAGCTCATACCTGAGCCTAGTCTGGTCAATAGGGAAATTGAAAAGAAGGCTGAGATTAAAGTCAGTGCTGCCAAGAAGAAAGGCATGTAGGAAGAAAAAGCAGAATTACTAACAATGCCCCAAAATTTTTATTTTTATTTTTTACACAGCAGGAAGCTGATCATACCGTGTTGAATTTAGCCTTGCCCAACATCCTAATTTTGTGAATCCTCCTGACAGTTGACCTTCATATTGTTGAAGTTGGAGGGGAGGGGCAGCAGGAGTGCATGCGATTGGGCCCAAAAGAGGGTGCAAGCATTCCTGTTGGAGTCTATACCACAGGTAGAAAGAACTCCCTTTGGTTTGGAAGTACCTGTAGGATCAGGTGAGCCTGAGAGAGTCAAAGAAACAAACTTACAGGTTCCTGCTGGCGAGCTTAGTGGAGAGATGACTCCTGAGCTGGAGGCCTCAGACAAACCATCCAAAGTCATAGAACTATGATGTTTGACACATTTGAAGAGGCCTCCAGAGAAACTGAATTTATAAATAGTTTATTTATGTAAATAGTTGATATATTATAAAGATTGTAAATTGTACTTTCGAGTAAAGGGGGAAGGATGTGGTAATCTGAGGTACAATATACCTTTAAGAGATTGTGAGCAGATTGACCATGTGACTATTACCCAATTGCTGTGTAGCATGGGCTACAATGTTAATCAGTGGTTTAGCATAGGGTCTGGCTGGGGAAGCACACATTGTGTTAGTGCTCTGTTACTTGTGTAAATAAACAGCACGTGCTTTATTTTATTTTGGTCTCTGTGTCTGCAGTATATTGTTTGCCAACTCACCCACTGGTAGATAAGCGTGCAACCGTGTTCACGAGCAAAGCGACAGAAGGAACATAACAGGTCCTAATGGGAAAATATGATTCGCTTAAAGCTGTTTCACATAAAGTTCTGATTTTCAGGAACACAACTGCAACTTTAAGTAAGTACTTACGGTAAGTGAAAAATAACTCATGCAATCGCTATAATCGAGGCAAGAATATAACAAAACTAATTTAGGAATTGATAGCCTAGAGAGGAAAGCATCATTGTATCAAATCACCAATGGAATAAAGAACTATGTTAAACTTGACCAAATTCAGAAGCACGATGGAAGTTTGTCTAAATCCAGAAGTATCATAGATCCCATTATTGTTTCAAACAGCTTTCAAAGGACACCAATTGCTAAAGGAGAAAAACAAGGTTAGAGATAAGGCAGCTGGATGTAGTGCCATTAGTGTGTGAGAGACACAGAGAGAGAGGCAGAGTTGGGATGACTCCAGAGACCTTTAAAAATGGTGGGTGGTACCTGGATGCAGAGGGCCCGCCCCCATTTCCAGCAGAGGTGGTGGCACTATGGTATGTTGTCAGAAGGGAGTTGCCCTGAGAGTCCTCAACATCGACTCCGGCACCATGAGGTCTCATAGCATCAGGTCAAAAGATTGGCAAGGAAACCTCCTGCTGATTACCACATACCTTGCCCCCATTCCCCACCCCTTCAGCTGATGAATCAGTGCTCCTCCATGTTGAACACCAGTTGGATGAAGCACTGAGGGTGGCAAGGCTGCAAAATATACTCTGTTGGGAAACTTCAATGTCCATCACCAAGAGTGGCTCGGTAGCACCACTACTGATTGAGCTGGTCAAACCATAAAGGACATAATTGCTAAAGGACATAACTGGGTCTGCGGCAGGTGGTGAGGGAACCAACAAGAGGGAAAAAACATACTTAACCTCATCCTCACCAACCTGCCTGCCACAGATGTATCTGCCCATGACAGTATCGGTAGGAGTGACCACTATATAGTCCTTGTGGAGATGAAGTCCCGTCTTCACATTGAGGATATCCTCCATGGTGCTATGCAATACTACCCCTGGGATCGATTTTGAACAGATCTAGCAACTCAAGATTGGGCATCCATGAAGCGCTGTGCGCCATCAGCAGCAGCAGGATTGCACTCAAACGCAATCTGTAACCTCATGGCTCGGTATATCTCCCACTCTACCATGCCCAGCAAACCAGGGGATCAATCCTGGTCCAATGAAGATTGTAGGAGGGCATGCCAGAAGCAGCACCAGGCATACATAAAAAATGAGGCTTTAACCTGGTGAAGCTACAACACAGGACTACTTGCATGCTAAACAGCATAAGCAGCAAGTGATATACAGAGCTAAGTGATTCCACAACCACTGAATCAGATCTAAGCTCTGCAGTCCTGCCGCATCCAGTCGTGAATGGTGGTGGACAATTAAACAACTAACTGGAGGAGGAGGCTTCACAAATATCCCCATCATCAATGATGGGGAGCCCAGCACATCAGTGCAAAAGATAAGGCTCAAGCATTTTCCACAATCTTCAGCCAGAATTGCTGAGTGGATGATCCATCTCGGCCTCCTCCAGAGGTCCCCAGAATCACAGATGCCAGTCTTCAGCCAATTTGATTCATTCCACATGATATCAAGAAACAGCTGAAGGCACTGGATACTGCAAAGGCTATGGGCCCTGACGATATCCCGACAATAGTATTAAAGACTTGTGCTCCAGAACTTGCTGCACACCTAGCCAAGTTGTTTGAATACAGCTAGAACACTGGCATCTACCCAGCAACATGGAAAATTGCCCAGTTATGTTCTGTACACAAAAAGCAGAATAAATCCAACCCGGCCATTTACCGTCCCATTAGTTTACTCACGATCATCAGTAAAGTGATGGAAGGGGTCATCAACAGTTCTACGAAGTAGCACTTGCTTAGCAATAACCTGTTCACTGAAACTCAATTTTTGTTCTATCAGGGTCACTCAGCTTCTGACCTCATTACAACCTTGGTTCAAACATGGACAAAAGAGCTGAACTCCTGAGGTGAAGTGAGAGTGAGTGCCTTTGATATCAAGGCAGCATTTGACCGAGTGTTGCATCAAGGAGCCCTAAAAAAACTGCAGTCAATGGGAATCATGGAAAAATTACCTGCTGGTTGAAGTCATAGCTCAAAGGAAGATGGTCAATCATCTACAGTTCCAGGACATCACTGCAGGAGTTCCTCAGGGAGTAGCCTAGGCCTAACCATCTTCAGCTACTTCATTGATGACCTTCTTTTCATCATAAGGTCAGAAGTGGGGATGTTTGCTGATGATTGCACAATGTTCAGCACCATTCATGACTCTTCAGATACAGAGGCAGTCCATGTCCAAATGCAGCACGACCTGGACAATATCCAGGCTTGGGCTGACAAATGGTAGGAACCATTTGCACCACACAAGTGCCAGGCAATGACCATCTCCAACAAGAGAGAATCTAACTATTGCCCCTTGATATTCAATGGCGTTACCATCACTGAATCCCTCACTATCAACAACTTGGGGGTTACCATTGACCAGAAGCTGAATTGAACTGGACGTATAAATACTGTGGCTACAAGAGCAGGGAAATCTGCAGAGAGTAAATCACCTCCTAACTCCCCAAAGCCTGTCCACCAGCTACAAGGCACAAGTCAGGAGTGTGATGGAATACTCTCCACTTGCCTGGATGACTGCAGCTCCAACAACACTCAAGAAGCTTGACACCATCCAGGACAAAGCAGCTGTTTGATTGGCATCCCTTCCACAAACATTCACTCCCTCCACCACTGACGTACAGTAACAGCAGTGTGTAACATCTACAAGATGCACTGCAAGAACTCACCAAGGCTCCTCGGACTGCACCTTCCAAACCCACGACCGCTACCATCTAGAAGGACAAGGGCAGCAGACACAAGAGAACATCACCACCTGGAAATTCCCCTTCAAGCCAGTCACCATCCTGACTTGGTAAAATATCACCGCTCCTTCACTGTCACTGGATCAAAACCCTGGAGCTCCCTCCCTAACAGCAGTGTAGGTGTACCAACACTATATGACCTGCAGTGGCTCAAGAAGGCAGCTCACCACCACCTTCTCAAGGACAGTTAGGGAAGGGCAATAAATGCTGTCCTAGCCAGTGACACCTACTGATTGAATTTTAAAAAATATATAAAATTGGCTGCCAAAGGGATAACACATAATATTTGCTCCCATCCAAGGTGAATTTCTACCCCATTATCACTTTAATTTATCACTTTAATTATCATTTTAATTTATTCCATCAGACAACTATTTCAGTAACAGGGATTTTTAAGTAAATTTAAGTAAACTTGGACATTGCTCTGCCTCATTAACAGGAGTAATATTGACAAAATGGGGCCTAATTTTGGGAAAAATATACAGCACTCTTGGGACACCTAAAAAGCATCCAAGCGTAATGCTTTGGAATCACTTTCCCCTTTGAATCTTAATGTCATTGCTAAGAATCTTCCAGTCAAGATCGTCCATTTTGCACCTATACCTTTTTTATATGTAATCATTTTTCTATGTACCTGCCCTTAAATTCTTTGGATTGCCTTCCTCTTACAAAATTGCAGAATAATTTTCTTCAAGAGATTAAATGTCAACAATAGCGATTCAAAAGTTGTTTTGATGGCTTTCATGCAATAGCATTGAGTAAGATGATTTTACAGTTGCACCATGTAAAATTTGCTCTGAAAAGAGTTTATCAGAAGAACTGGTGGAGCTCAAAAGTTGCGGGCAGTATACTTTGTCTGTCATCAAGAGTAATGACTGGAAAAGGTGAATGCTGTAGTTATATATTTAGAGGAGTATGGGAATATTGTCGGGATCTTAACGCTGATTGGTTATTCTATTGCTTTTTAACAGGTTGGTACATGTTAAAAAATTTTTCTGCTGATTTTTCTACTATGCAGAATGGTTCATGTGTTCCTTCAGCATGTTAGCCAGATGTCACTGATGCATGGAGAGTCCTTATAATCCATGCTGAGGTCCTTTTAATTAGAAATACTTCCTTTGACAAAATGGATGCATCGCCCTTTCCACCCTCCTTAATTGGTCAGGGAGCGTGCAGATGGGATGCAGATGCTGTTGCTGCCCTGGCAGGGAGTAAATGGAGAAAACTCCTTCTGTTAACTCTCTTTCTCTCCACAGGTGTTGCCTAGCCTGCTGAGCATTTCCAGCTTTTTTTTCTGTTTTTACACAAAATAGCTATTCTAGTTGGATTCAACATATAATCTTCTCATCAACTTCTGAACTTAACCAATTTTTCTAATTACCCAGAGTGTTTGCATTAGATGGCCAGAAAAATGTACAATACAGCTGGATTTGTCATTTTGCATTCAAAATAATTGAAAGACAAAAGTTGCTTCTGTATTTCCCAATTTGCACGATTATATTGTTTTTATCTGCAAATATTGACAGAAGTGGCTTCAAACCCACTCTAGAAGTTGAATATATAATCTATATGGCAACAATAGTGCAGTATGGAGGGAGTGTTGCAATGTCAGAGGGGATATCTTTCAGATGGGTTGATAAACTGAGGCCCTGTCTGCTTGCACTGGCAGCTTCATTGCACATCAGAGATCCCTTGGTACTTTTCAAACATGAGAAGGAATTTCTTCCAGTGGCCTGGTCAACATTCTTACTACTATGAAAAATAGACTACATTGTACCATTGTTGATTATGGGATCACGCCGTGTGCAAAAAGACTGCTGCATTTACTCACATAACAGTAACTTATATCCAAGTCATTCACGCGATGTTCATTGCCTGGGGCCATTTATAAGAGAAATGAGGTGGAAATTTCCGTGCCCGCTGGTGTTGGGCATCATGGCGGGCATGAGTGGACAATATGGCGGGAAGGCCAAAAATTGGTTTCACAACATCGTGAAACCAGTTTGCAATCGTCCGCGCATTTGTTTGCCTACCTTGCTTCGGGCTGCACTCATGGTCATCAGCGCCAGGTTTCGCAGGCAGTACAGCATCACTTTTAGGGGGGCTCACGGGCAGGTCTCTACTTATGAGACCAGCCATAAGGTGGGGGTGGTTTTTCAACAGCTGTAGGGTTATGGCTTGCTTGGGGAAGGGGGAGAAGTGGCCTCAGGCAGGCGAAGACGGTGCAGGGCTATGGCTTGCTGAGTGAAGGGGGTATCCCAGGGTGTGTGTAGGGGCACATGTTGTTCTGTGCAAGTGACCTCGAGATGGTGAGGGCTGAGGAGGCAGTCTCCAGAGGAGATGAGGCCAGATTGAGAAGTGAGGGTGTGTGTGAAAGAGTGAGTGGTGATGTCCCTTGAGCTGGCAGTGAGTGAGATGCCAGTGAATGTGTGATGGCCTTGTGAGTGTGTGAATTTAAGTGATGAGATGGTTGCCTTACCCAGGCGGCATGGATGAGATCATTCATCCATTTTCTGCATTGGATGGCGAGGCTCTTCTGTGTAGCGCTGCTACTAACCACCTGTGACTGATGAACCTCCTGCGGCCAGAACAGGGGTAGAGGGCATCATGGTAGGCTCCAGCTGTATCCAAAAGACATCCCAGGGATGCGTAACTGAACCAGGGGGCTACAGTCTTCTTGCCTTTTGGGGCCATGTTTTCTGTGCAGCACTCCTGGGCTAGAAGCGCTGAGAGGTGTGCGCATGGCTGCACTTTACGTACGGCACCCGGTGTGAGGAAACAGCCAGGTGATGGCGTGGCGGGTGAATCAGATGCCACCCGCCAGTGAAGCGGCGTGTTTCCCGGGAATGCATGATTAATGAGGCGGGATTGGGACAATACAGTGTGGAAAGCTGCCATTGTGGCTGATGGGTAAAACGTTCTTTTTCCCACCCGTTACTACACTTAGTGCAAATATGGGACAATTCCACCCATGACAAAATGCTAAAAACTAAGTTCTTTCTTTCTTAATAATGCTGCATTCAAATACAAACCTTAATTAATTTTATTGTTTCACCATATACCGAGGTGATAATATGGAGAAGTTGGGAATAGAGGTGATAATAGCAAGAAATGCAGAGTTAATTCCTTTATCATTTATAGCCGTTTGTTTTGTATTCTTCAATTGATTTAATTTAGAGTTTATCCCATTGGCCAAACAAATTGGGATAATTTGGGACATATAGTTGTTAAATCTCTAAAATATTTCACTTTACAGTTAGTTAGTCCCAGAAAACAAAGAATTTAGTCAAGGATTTTCATCACATTGATTGGTATCCATAAAGAAATCATCAATAAGCTCTGTTTGCTGGGAAACCATCAGATGGAATTGGATCTTAATTTACCATAGGCATGTCTAGCAAGTAGTGGCATATGTAATAGCTAATTACTTCAATGCAGATAGGGCTGGATTTCTAGATTTTGACTACTGAGGCAGATAGCTCGAGTCAGGAAACCTCCTGACTCACTGGATCCATCTCAGTAAAAAGTATCATGAAACACGCGATTTTTGCTATGGGGAGCGGGGGCAGTTGTGGGATAGATTTGGGCCCAATACTATTGGAAGTGGAGCGTACGCAGACACAGGGATGGGCGAGTGCCAAGGCGGGCTGCTTGGAAGACCAGCCTCAGTTCTCTGAGACTTCATACTAGTTAATTTAGAAGTTGTTAGGCCCTCTAGCCCTCAAACCTCACATGCCCTCATATCCTCACCCAGCCCCCATGGCCCCTCATACCCTCTATGCCACCTCCATAGCCACTCACCCTGTATTCACCATGGCAAGTCCTCAGGACTGATGTGGGCATGAGAAAAAATAAACCCCCAGCACTCTAATACATCTCTCACTCCTACACACTTGATAGTGAAAAATAAATTCCCATTCATAAAACCCATTCAAAGCTTTTAAATCTTCTCAAGTGATTAATCTTTTATAAAAACAAATAAACTTCTATTCAGACCTTACATCAAAGACAGTTAATCCTTTATTATACTCTTTACACTATCAATCAGATTGTGTCCTCAGAACCCTCTGCTGAGATAATTGCGGCTCATGAAACTCAGCCAAGCATTCATAAGGACAAAATTCTAGGCCTTGTGGAAATATGAAACTGCATGATGAGGTGCTACTGTTTTTTTCCCTAACCTATGCCTGTCAATAAAAGCAGTCCAGCAGAGGGTCTTTTTTTTTCAACTCTCACTGACAGCTGCAGCCTGTTTTACAAAGTGTTTAAGGAGTGGTGGATGGGAAAAAAACTTCAGATCATTATAGTTATACAGACCTTATCTACTCTTCAAGAGCATTTATGTATACTCCACACTGCAGGCTAAGACCCTTGAAATAGCCAAAATGGGGTCTGTTTGAACTTAGCACTGAGTTCAAATCAACCTGCTGAGTTTGGGTTTCCCTTTTGCATGAATCCCAGTCTGCCCCTCTTTCCCTTATGGGCAAAAATTAGACCTGTTGGAAATAGGGACAGGACTTCTTCATTTAGGCCACACCCATCATTTTTAACTCTGACCCATAATCTTATAAAGCATGATCAAGTTAAAAATCCCCAAAATACTGGCTGGTGGTTAAGCCCATTGTTTTCCATAACTAAATCTATACTTCAAGTTCTAAGCAAAAGAATCATTAAATTGCACTAAACAAAAACCATTATATCCCCTCCTTTATTTCTATGCTCTCTTTGTGCTACAGAATTATGTTATGATGCTTTAAGAATGGCTTTATTGTATTAAAAATAGTGATATTAGAAATAATAATCAATTTAAAACATTGACAACAATTAATGGGAATAAAAATGGAAATATATTTCAAAGACTGATTGATTTTTTTTCCTCCTAGATTTAAGTTGCAATTTCAGGGGTGACTTTGTAGTGAACTAGAAGTTAATGTAACTGGAATTGTGTGCTGTTTGAGCCCTGTACTCTCAAGGTTCAGGCTAAACCTTCCATTACCATTCAGGTGGAACACAACATTTGGTTGACCAATTCATTGAGACACAGAAACAGATTGAAGTTAGGTCAGCAGACATAATGAGGAAATCATGTGTTGCAAAACATCTAAAAATACAGGTTCTCTTGCAGACAGCCAATGACAGTTATTACAATTTTATGGTCTTATTCAAGATATTTTTCTTGGTTCCATTGTTTCAGATCAGTCCAATGGTTGGACTCACATTCCCTACAAACTGTAACGTGCAAAGGTTTCTGTGGCTCTGCTGCCAAAATTAAGGCAGGTGTATTGGAGAGAATCTCCCTGGAAAATCACCAGTAGAGCAGAAACAGCAAATCTAAAATCAGCAGTGTCAGGATTTGGGGTAAGGATATTTGAGGTAGAACACAGTAGTAAAGAAATATTAATTGGCTAGTTGACTCAATTCCATCCACCCAAGGACACATTATAATTCAGAGGATTACAATGAGTCACCAACACATAATAGAATGAATTTGCCGGATTGAATTCACTGAGCCATATGTAAGTAAATTAATGTGTTCTATTCTTTTGGGTCTGTGTTTAACATAATTAGATTAATTCACTGGATTCCATTCAGTCAGCCACAAATGACAAAATTAATTTTATTGATTGCATTGAGTTTGTAACAATTAATTGAACAAATTCACTGGATCCTACACATCTCACAGAAATGCATCAAACAATGCAGCCTAGTAGCAGATTTCACCAAGACATAAACAGATTGGTGAAATGGCAGATAAATCACAGAAGTGTAATGGAGAAAAATGTGAGGTGGTACATTTTTGTAGGAAGAACGAGGAGAGGGAATATAAATCAGGTAATACCATTTTAAAAATGGCACAGGAACAGAGAGACCTAGGGCGTCTAAATAATCTAGATTTAGTCATAGGCCCAGATTTTCATCCCTAAGTCAGGTTCGCTGAGTTGGAAGATTTCCCAGCTTGACCTTTAAAAATGTCCGCTCGCAGATTGGATTTTTGCTCCGGGGTTGCAGGCTGAAAAATGAGGCTGGACGGTGACCCCTGAAAAAATGCGCAGGCTGCCAGGTGCCCTGTGCTCCGGCATTGTGTTTAAATAAATAAAAAATAATAATAGGACAAAAAACAGCTCCCACCCCTCTCCTTCTCACCCCCCAATGCATTCCCTATGCCCAATCTATGCCAACCCATGACCCCCACCCACTTCTCGATGGTCCCCTATGCCAACCCATGCGCCTCTACCATCCCCTTGACTCCATATCCCCATATCAACTTAGTGCCAACTCATGCCAACCTATGCTCCCCATCTGCCACCCTTTGCCCTGAACCCCTCCATGCCAACTCACCTATTATCCTGGCACAGTTTCTTGATAGAATCGACACTTCCTGGACAGGTTTGGCAACTGAATAGCTCTTTTATAGTTGCTTCACAGCTGGACAGTTCTTTTAGAGCTCCTTGACAGCTGGACAATTCTGTGATGGCTGGACCGTCCCATGACAGCTGGACAGCTCAATTGCAGTCCCTTGACAGCTGGACAGTTCTTTTATAGTTCCTTGAAAGCTGCACAGTTCTGTGCCAACTGGCCAGTTCTTTTACAGTTCTTTGACAGCTTGATAGTTCTAATGAATTTGTGCATACAAAGTGCAAAATCATGTTCACGTTTAACAATCCCAAAGGGTGCTTTACATCTCCTAAAGGGTATCTTACCTCTCCAAAGGGGTACCTGGCTATCCAAATGAATCCATCAAATTCAGACCTCCTCTTACCTGTTCTAATCTGCACACTCCGGATTCCACACTCCGGTTCTTTCAAAATCCCACTTCAGTGGAGGCAGCTGGTGATTTAAGTGGCCCGCTGCCTCTGCGAATTGCGTATGCGCAAACTCCGGCTCCGTTCCCGAAGTTGGGAAATGCCGGGCTTGCAGGCAGGACCAAGAATTTTCAGGCATTTCCAGGACTTTTGCCATGACAGAGAGCCTCCCCGTCATGGTGAAAATCTGGGCCTTAGTCTAAATCAATGTTGGTGGCAGGACAAATTGTGAAAACTGTTTAAAATAAAAGAATAAGAATCATTGGCTTTATTAATAGAGGCATAGAGTACAAAAGCCAAGGAAATTATGCTAAGCCTTTATAAAATACTGGTTAGGCATCAGTTCAATATTATGCTGTGTTCAGAATTTTGTTCAGTTCTGGTTCTCACGCTCTCAGAAGGATGTTAAGGCCTTAGAGAGGATGCCAAGGAGATTTCTTAGAATGATACCAGGGATGAGACACTTCAATTTTATAGAGAGACTGGAGAAGCTGGGGTTGTTTTTCTTAGGAATGCAAAGGTTTAGAGGAAATTAGATAGAGGTACTCACAACGATGAATACTTTTTTTTGGAGAGAATAAAGAGAAATTGTTTC
Source organism: Cetorhinus maximus (assembly GCF_964194155.1). Classification (NCBI taxonomy): domain Eukaryota; kingdom Metazoa; phylum Chordata; class Chondrichthyes; order Lamniformes; family Cetorhinidae; genus Cetorhinus; species Cetorhinus maximus. Next base: position 117,074,651 of record NC_135885.1, read on the forward strand.
CACCGGCAGTAAGGTCAGTAACCAGAGGGCACAAAGTTAAGGTAATTGGCAAAAAATCTGGAATGTGCAGCCTGAAGCTGGTTGAACAGTAGCTTTCAAAAGGCAAATGGACGAATATCTGTAGAGAAAAAAAAACACAGGGTATGGGGAAGGAGCAGGGGGTGGGACTAATTGAATAACCTGCAAAAGCAAAATGGGTCAAATGGCTTGCTTCTATGCTGCATCATTCCATGATTCTACAATTCTATTAAATGATGCAATTAATTAATTGCATTCAGTCAGGTACAAATTATGAAAAGGCTTGGTATATTACACTTACTAAGGACATATTATTTAATTAATTAGTTCCGTGTTTCCATTTGATTTGAGGGTGACAGCAGTTATGCCCGATGAACAAGGGTTGCCAGTGGAAAAGAACAGGAAGTGGAGTCAGTAAATTGTTTTCCCAATCAGGCAGATGGGCCTAAAATGTGGCAGAGAAGGAAGTGGTAAGGCATTAATTGAATGAGGCACAGTTTAGAGGACAGCTCGAGGAGTGAGGCAGAAAGGATGTGAATAGGATGGAGAGGTGGAAGGATGGGGTCCTGTAATTGTAATAGAAGAAGACAGGATGGCAAATGTGGGCTGGGGGGTTGGATAACAGAAACTGAAAAATGGAAGAACCTGTCGAGAGGGATAATGAAGATATGAATTTGAATTACGTGTTGGAGGCTACAGGGAAAATGTGAACAAGTAAAAATAATTAGCAGAAAATTTATTAAGGACTTAACTGATCACCTGAATTTGGGCAGAGCAAGTAGTAAAATATGTATAATTTTCTAGACCTACCAGAGGTGAAGCTGAAGTAGCTATGGTGGCTGATGTAGAATTTCTGAAGCTTGACCTGAAATGCAGTTTGTGATCAGGATTGTGACAGCTAATTAACCCACACTCAGTGATTGGAAATCCTATCAAGGGACTGCCTAAAGTCATAATGGGAAATGGTGATGCCCCACTGTGGACATATGAATGTTACAACCCATTGGGGATGGAATGTGTGCTATATGTAGTAATTTTATTATAGACTACGGATCAAGCCTACTTCAGTGATTTTGATATTTCACTTACTATAACTGCATTAGCACACCTGTATTAGGAGAAAACACTACAAACCTGACATCGTGATGCTTATCTGACAACATTTGAACTATCTAATTGGGAAATTCATAAACTGACAAATCTACAGCACAATATTACATGCAAGGGTCTATTGACAGGGGGAGTCTGAAAGAATAACTGCAGCTTAATTGTATACATCAGGGATTGAAAGTTAATAGTGCAGAGAAGTCCCTTGTTTTAAGGTCCTAATAGCCTGGTTCAACAGTCTCAGCCAAGTTCCTAATAGCAGTATGTTGAGACAATGTAAAACTGTCCCATAATTTGAAATTAAATAGTATTTTCACTGAATTAGCACATGGCTGACAGGAGCACAATATGAAATTAGAGTGGAAAAGTTTGTCTTATATCTGTCTCATGATCAGGAGTGCTTGATGCTGATACGGTGAAGAAAAAATGTTTCAGTAAACTTCACTGCTATGTTCCACTTCACAGAAATCCTTCATCCTCATTTTTCCTGCCATTCACCTAAAAAGTAACGTTTCCAGATAGTGTTGTTATGTTAGTATTTTTGCTATTGAGATCTACATTTATCTTTGTGTCAAAATTCATAAAGACTTCACAGAAATTTCACAAAGGAATCTTCTAATAACTCTGTACATCTGTCTTGATGAGATCCTTGAGTGATTGTCAAGTTTGTTAAACACAAATTGTGTGAGGTGACCTATCTGAGGGAACCTATCACCAGTAATGAACTGAACTTGAGTCAGATCAAGAGTCAAATCCTGTCATTTACACCCCTGGTGAGCAATGTAAGTCATTGTATATCAACCTGACAGAGGCAGGATAGTGGTCCCCTTAAGGCACTGATATTTCACAGAAGAAAGTGGGATTTAAAAAAGAACACATTTCCATATATTTTAAAAAGTTAACTGAGTTTCTGCAGAAATTTATGAATGCAAATTTGTTTCCTTTAGTTTCTCATACTTTTATTTGTTTTTTTTAATCCAGATTATGTATTGATATCCATAATGATTTGCTTGAGATATTTTGTGTACAATATCTACTGGTTTTCTCTTCAAGAATATGTTACTAAAATCAAATGAAAGTAAAAAATGCTCATACAGCAGGAATCCCTTTGTTAATTGGAAAACTATCAAACCCAGATAGGATAGTATCACATTAGGAGAAATTTTTCATTTTGCAGTCTAAGTGCAGTGGCAGGTGGGGAAAGTTGGTGTGATTCCCACTGGCAGGTGGGACAGGTTGCCACACCATATTACCCCTTTTCCACCTCATTATTTATACATTAATAAGCACTTCATCAAATCCCATGGCAGGGCAGGCGGCGATTTGTCTGCCCTGAGGTTACCTCATCGGGTCAAAGGTCCGGACGCCATAGTTAAACAATACCCACACACACATTCACTCTCTGATTAGGACTTGTTGTGACAAACACCAGAATGGCCTCAAGAAGAACCAAACCACTCTGCCCCCAACTTCAGCGACAAGTGCCTGGAGAGACTCCTCCAAGCAGTATGGGACCAGCGGGACGTGCTCTAACCAGAGATGGAAGCCGGAGGGGGAGCCCACCAACCTCACCACGCAGACTTGGGAGGAGGTTGCCAGGGAGGTCAGCGCCTGTGGACCTCAGAAGAGGACCATCCTCCAGTGCTGAAAATAGATGAATGATCTCATCTGCTCTGCCAGTGTAAGTCAACCTTCTCCTCACTGTCAATTCACATTCTCATAAAGCCATCAGGCATTCGTTAGGTTACAGTGCACAAGGATCTCACATACTAATCGTGGAAGGGGCATAACTACTGAATCCCTCACACACACTTTAACATCTTCATCTCTTATGACATGTTGCACAAGTCGCATCTTCAGCCCTTACATGGGACCACACAGCACATGCAGAAGGTATGCATGCTTATCATCTGCTCTTGTTTCTGTCCTGCTCACAGTCTATCCATCTGTCTTTATAAAGGACAAGGTCACCCATAACAAGAGGGAGAGATTCCAGACTGAAAGGGGGATTCCGGAGCTCAGGTCAATCGCCCCCTCTGAGGAGCAGGTCACAGAGCTGGCTGGTGAAGAAAAGGAATGTTCCTGTACCAAAGGTGAGATTGGCAACTCCCAACAAGCCAGTGAGGGTCCATCCAGTAGTCATCACCCACCGGTTGACATTGTGAGTGCTATTTAATGTAGATTACACTCTAGTCAATCATTAATTATCTCTCTCTATTACAGTCACCAGCAAGAAAAGGCAATGGGAAACCACCACCCAGCCCATCAGCCCCAGCCCCCAGAGCACCTCGGAAGAGGGTGCTGAGGAACCATCCGAGGAAGACCTGTCACTGTGTTCACCTGCACCCTCCAACAGCACAGAGACACAAATTTGGTGCGTCCCAGTTCTAGAGCAGGCTCTGGGTCACCATCAGGGATCACCAGACACCACCATCACCATCCCTGGATATGTCCTGTCCCACCGGCAAGACAGCAGAGGTGGCATCACAGTGGTATATCGTGAAGAGGGAGTTTGCTCTGGGAATCCACAACAGCAACTCCAGTCTCCATGATGTCTCATGGCATCAGGTCAAACATAGGCAAGGAAACCTCTTACTGATTACCATGTACCACCCTCCATCAGCTGATGAGTCAGTGCTTCTTCATGTTGAACACCATTTCGAGGAAGCACTGAGGGTGGCAAGGGTGCAGAATGTACTCTGGGTGGAGGACTTCAATGTCCATCACCAAGAATGGCTTGGTTGCACCACTACTGACTGAGCTGGCCGAGTCCTAAATGACATAGCTGCTAGACTGTGTCTGCAGCAAGTGGTGAGGGGACCAACAAGAGGGAAAAACATGCTTGACCTCATCCTCACCAACCTGCCTGCCGCAGGTGCATCTGTCCGAAAGAGTATCGGTAGGAGTGACCACCGCACAGTCATTGTGGAGACAAAGTCCCGCCTTCACATTGAGGATACCATCGTGTTATGTGGCACTACCACCGTGCTAAATGGGATCGATTTTGAACAGATCTAGCAGCTCAAGACTGGGCATCCATGAGGTGTTGTGGGCCATTAGCAGCAGCAGAATTGTACTCAAACACAATCTGTAACCTCATGGCATGGCATATCCCCCACTCTGCCATTACCATCAAGCCAGGGGATCAAACCTTGCTCAATGAAGAGTGCAGAAGGGCATGCCAGGAGCACCACCATGCATACCTAACGAGGAGGTTTTTCACACGAGTGATTTGGATCTGGAACGCACTGCCTGGAAGTGTAGTGGAGGCAGGCTCAATCAAGGCATTCAAGAGGGAATTAGATGATTATTTGAATAGAAACAATGCGCAAGGGTATGGGGAAAACGCAGGGCAGTGGCATGAGGTCATGATGCTCATTTGGAGAGCTGGTACAGACATGATGGGCCGAATGGCCTCCTTCTGTGCCATTAAGATTCTGTAATTCTGTGAGGTGTCAACCTGCTGAAGCTATAACACAGGACTACTTACATGCCAAACAACATAAGCAGCAAGTGACAGAGCTAAGCGATCCCACAATCAACGGATCAGATCTAAACTCTGCAGTCCTGCCACATCCAATTGCGAATAGTGGTGGACAGTTAAACAACTCACTGAAGGAGGAGGCTCCACAAATATCCCCATCCTCAAGGATGGAGGATCCCAGAACATCAGTGCAAAAGGTAAGGCTGAAGCATTCGCTACAATCTTCAGACAGAAGTGCCGAGTGGATGATCCATCTCGGCCTCCTCCGGAGGTCTCCAGCATCACAGATGCCAGTCTTTAGACAATTCAATTCACTCCACATGATATCAAGAAACAGCTGTAGGCACTGGCAATATTCCGGCAATATTATTGAAAACTTGTGATCCAGAACACGCCGCATCCCTAGTCAAGCTGCTCCAGTACAGCTACAACATTGGCATCTACCCGGCTATGTGGAAGATTGTCCAGGTATGTCCTGTACACAAAAATCAGGACAAATCCAACCCGGCCAATCACCACCCCATCAGTCTACTCTTGTTCATCAGTAAAGTATTGGAAGGGGTCATCAACAGTGCTATCAAGCGGCACTTGCTTAGCAATAACCTGCTCACTGACACCCAGTTTGGGTTCCGCCAGGCCCAGACAGCTCCTGACCTCATTACAGCCTTGGTTCAAACATGGACAAAAGAGCTGAACTCCCGAGGTAAGGTGAGAGTGACTGCCCTTGACAACGAGGCAGCATTTGACTGAGTGTGTCATCAAGGAACCCTCGCAAAACTGGAGTCAATGGGAATCAGGCACTCACTCTCCGCTGGTTGGAGTCATACCTAGCACAAAGGAAAATGGTTGTGGTTGTTGGAGGTCAGTCATCTCAGCTCCAGGACATCACTGCAGGAGTTCCTCAGGGTAGTGTCCTCGGCCCAACCATCTTCAGCTGCTTAATCAATGACCTTCCTTCCATCACAAGGTTAGAAGTGGGGATGTTCGATGATGATTGCATAATGTTCAGCACCATTTGAGACACCTCAGATATTGAAGCAATCCATGTCCAAATGCAGCAAATGCAGAGCAGGACAATATCCAGGCTTGGGCTGACAAGTGACAAGTTACATTTGCGCCACACAAGTGCCAGGCAATGACCATCTCCAACAAGATAGAATCCAACCATCACACCTTGACGTTCAATGGCATTAACATCACCGAATCCCCCACTAATAACATCCTGGGAACTACCATTGACCAGAAACTAAGCTGGACTAGCCATATAAATACTGTGGCTACAAGAGCAGGTCAGAGGCTGGGAATCCTGCAATGAGTAACTCACCTCCTGACTCCCCAAAGCCTGCCCACCATCTACAAAGCACAAGTCAGGAGTGTGATAGAATACTCCTCACTTGCCTGGATGAGTGCAGCTCCCACAGCACTGAAGAAGCTTGACACCGTTCAGGACAAAGCAGTCCACTTGATTGGCACCATATCCACAAACATTCACTCCCTCCACCACCAACGCACAGCAACAGCAGTATGTACCATCTACAAGATGCACTGCAGGAATTCACCAAGACTCCTTAAACAGCACCTTCCAAACCCACGACCACTGCTATCTAGAAGGACAAGGGCAGCAGATAGATGGGAACACCACCACCTGGAAGACCCCTCCAAGTCACTCACCTTCTTGACTTGGAAATATGTCACCATTCCTTCACTGTCACTGGGTCAAAATCCTGGAACTCCTTCCTAACAGCCCTGTGGGCGTACCTACAGGACAGGGACTGCAGCAGTTCAAGAAGGCAGCTCACCACCACCTTCTCAAGGGCAACTAGGAATGGGCAATAAATGTTGGTCCAGCCAATGAAGTCCACATCCCACAAATGAATGAAAAGAAAAACATAGCACAGGACCAAGTCCACAGCAGGCAAAGGCAGTGACAGCCAAACTGTACCGACTCCTGGGGACCAGGCCCCTGCTGAGTCCAAGTCCAATGACAAGTCTCTGGGATCGGCCCTCAGGGAAATGTTGGAGCTCCAAAGAAAAGTAGGGGAATAGCCGGCAGGGTTGTCAGAGGCCGTCACCAGATTATGATGAAGGATAGAGGAGTCCATCCATGTTCTGTCTGATGTGTGGCTCCAACATGCAAGCGCATTGAGGGCACCATTGAAAGGGTGGTGTCCCACCATGGGAACCCTGGTCCAGCACTTTGTGCCGTATGTGCGTTTGCACTGCTCACCATGACATAGGAGTTGTTCCGACCAGGTGTACTTTCACCGGCTTCCATGTAATGCTTGTCAGGTTTGGGTGTGGGTCACATTTAAGTAATAGTTGGGGGCTTTAGCCTTTCATGGTGTCCTGCAGTGTTATGTCATGATTGTGTTTATGGCTAAACAGTAGCCCTATAATATTTCTCACTCTCCACCTGCATGATGCAGAGCAAAGGACTCAGTCATGAATGCTTGTCAATGATCAGATGGTAGGAGGAATTGTCCCAGATTTGCACTAAGCGCAGTAGCAGTGGGAAAAAGGATGTTTTACCCATTGGCCGCAATGGTAGCTTTTCATGCCGTATTGCCCCATTCCAAACACAACCCACCATATTAATTATCATTCACTCGGAACATGCTGGCTCCTTGGTGGACAGGCTCGGATTTGCCAGCCACGCCGTGACCAGAGCACTTCCTTGCTCCGGGCGCCATATTTAAAGCGCACCAGAGCACAGCCAACTTCATGTCTTCAGACCAGGACTGTTCCAGGCTACAGATGGCCCTGAAGGTACAGAAGATGGCAGCCTCCAAGTTTCGTGACGTCTCTCTGGGCGCCTGCTGGATGCAGTGAAAGGCCGCTGCAATGTCGCTACCCCCACTCTGACCACAAGAGGTCCACTAGAGTTAGCAATCTGACCTGGGAGCCGATGGCAGCAGCAGTCAGTGCACCCGGAGCACAGAAGAGGTCAGCCATCCAATGGAACGAAGAGGATGAATGCTTTTTTAATTCATTTATGGGATGTGGGTGTTGCTGGCTGGGCCAGCATTTATTGGCCATCCCTAATTGCCCTTGAGAAGGCAGTGGTGAGCTGCCTTCTTGAATGCTGCAGTCCCTGCTCTCATCCGTTCCACCAGGGTAAGTCAACCCCCTCATCATTCTCAACTCACGCACTTACAAACCCATCAAATATCCACAGGGATCTCACACCTCAAGGGACAACACCACTAACTCTCACAAACCCTCACATCTCCATCAGGCTCATATCCTCTGGGGCTCGCATCCTGATCCTGTCCGTGGCTCCGCCCACCACACAAACATTCCGCGCAGTGCCATGCTTCCTGCTCACACTCTCTACATCTGTTTTCACTCAGGAGAAGCTGACTCACAAGAGCAGGGAGAAGTCCCAGAGCAGGGTGCCATGGCCCACATTAGGGCCCTCACTCATTTTGAGGAGTGTGCCATCGCGCTGACTGGTGAGGACCTGGACCATGCCTGTGGCAACGGTGAGGTCAGCAGCAAACACCCTCATGAGAATCCTGCACCACATCATCCCTCTCTCAATGCAAATGTGAGTGTTCTCTCTCCAGCTTTTGACTCTGCTGCCATGCACTAATTATCTCTACTTTGGTTCACAGGGAGCTCTGACAAGCAACTGATACCATCAGCCAGCCAGTCCCTCAGCTCCATCCAGGCCCTCACCTCCAGCCAAGAAGGCACCTCCTCCTTGAAGAGTTAGAAATAAATAGCATGGAAGACCCATGAAAGCGCTTACCCACACCCTCCACCAGTGCAGAGACACACACCTCGGTGGGACCTAGATCTAGAGCAGCCTCAGGTTCACAATCTGGTGGTCACCGTACAGACACGTGTCCGCAGGAGGAGGAGGCAGGTTCAACCGAGCTCCCCGGCTCTTGGAGGATTGCTGGGGAAGAGGCATCTGTGAGGTACGAGTGAGATGACAAACCTCTGGATTCAGCCTCCCAACTCATTGTAGAGAGTCAGCACAAGGTGGGGGAGCATCACGCAGAGCTGTTGGAAGCCCTTAACAGAGTGGCACACGAGCCTGCTCTCTGATGAAGTGGTGCTCACATGTGCGCTTATGGATGTCTCCATGGGAGGGCTAGCTAGACGCCATGGAGAAACTGGTCCAGTAGAACACAGAGGTGCGCATAGGCCTGCACTCCATTGCAGTAGCCAGGGGTGAGTTCCTGTAACATGAGAGGGAAAGGAGGTACCTCGACACCTTTCCAGGTGCTCCTTCCTCTCAGGGAGTCAGGCCATGGCTCTCGGGCACCTGAAGGGAGGAGGAATAGCAGCTGGGTGCCCCTGGGTCATCCACTCAGAAATCTTAGAGGCTGTCCGCTCCCACTGAGTTCCCTTTGCCTGTGACCCCCTCAACCTCACCCTCTGTCATTGCAGAGGGAGCAGCTGACCCATCGAAGGACACAGCCAAAGCAAACCAGGGTCCCAGAGGCCTCGGCTCTCCAGAGGACAGACGCCAAAGTGATCAGAAGCAACAGGGCCAGCCATTGCGTAGGCTGTCTCCACCCCTCCTGAGGATGTCAGGGCAGCACCTCAAAGAAACAGTAGACCTAGAAAACTTAAGAAGTTCTGATCACAGGTGGTTGCACAGGTGAACAAAATTTGTCACTTTATAATCTGAAAATTTATTTACTTTCACTGAATAATGTGCAATGATGTCTTTCAGCTTCATTAACAGGCTTCGCAAGTCCTCCCATTGCATTCCCTCCACTCCCATCTAACAGCTCAGCTGCATGCAGCCAGACGACAAGTGACTCTGGAGGGAGAAGTGTATGTGTGGCAGGGCCTTTCAGAGCATCGTGTAAGCGCTCTACCACACACGCAGAGCCTTCATCCATCACACTCATCTTACTGTACCGAGCATTTTCAATGCTGCCTGCTGGGGTTCTCTTTCAGTTTGTCCATCTGAACTGACCTGCATCTCCGCCCACCCACTGATCACACTCCCATGCAGCACCTGTAACTGTCCAACACAAGACTCTGCTCACTTTCGATTTGAGAAAAATGCTAGTCGTCACATTTCTGCCTGTCCTTCCCCCTCCCCCGGTTATCCACATCTTTTCCCCTCATCACTGTTGATGCAGCAGTGGGTGACTAAAAAGCTAATAAAGAGGGAGAAAATTGATTATGAAAGTAAATTGGCAAGAAATATAAAAACAAACAACAAGAGCTTCTGCTGGTATCTAAAAAGGAGTTTCTAAATTAAGCGTGGGACCCTTGGGGGATGCGACTGGAGAATTGAAAATGAGGAACAGGGAAATGGCAGATAAATTAAACCAATATTTTGCATTGGTCTTCACGGTGGAGGACACTATAAACATTCCAAAGTTATCAGATAAGCAAAGAGCTAATAGGAGGAAAGATCTTGTAACAGCCTCTATCATAAGTGACAAAGTATTTGAGAAACAAATGGGACTAAAGACAGACAAATCACCAGGACCTGATGCCTGCTTCCAAGGGTTTTAAAGGAAGTGGCTGAAGAAATAGTGGAGGCATTGGTCAAAATATTCTAGAACTCACTGGATTTCAGGAGGGACCCAGCGGATTGGAAAACCGCTAATGTGACACCCCTGTTCAGGAAGGGAGGAAGACAAAGAGCAGGAAACTATAGGCCAGTCAGCGTAACATCTGTTATTGAGAAAATGCTAGAGTCCATTATTAGGGAAGAAATAGCAGGACATTTAGAAAAGCTTAACGCAATCAAACAGAGTCAACATGTTTTGTGAAAGGGAAATCATGTTTGACAAATTTGCAAGAGTTCTTTGAGGATATAACAAGCAGAGTTGATAAAGGGGAATCGGTAGATGTCATGTATTTGGATTTTCAGAAGGCATTCAATAGGTGCCAAATAAAAGGTTATTGCACAAGATCAGAGCTCAAGTTATTGGGGATAATGTATGAGCATGGATTGAGGGTTGGTTAACACACAAAAGATAGAGTGTCAGGATTAATGGGTCTTTTTCAGGTTGGAAAGATGTAACTAGTGGAGTGCCACAAGGATCAGTCCTCGGGCCTTAATTATTTACTATCTATATTAATGACTTGGAGAAGGGGGAAGAGTGTAATGTATCCAAATTTGCTGATGATACAAAAATAGATGGGAGGGCATGTTGTGATGAGGACATAAGGAATCTGAAAGGGGGTATAGATAGGTTGAGCGAATGGGCTAAAATTTGGCAGATCGAGTTTAATGTAGAAAAGTGTGAGGTCATGCACTTTGGTAGGAAAAATCAAAAGGCAGATTATTATTTAAATGGAGAGAGACTCCAAAAAAGTGCAGCACAGACGGATCTGGGTGTTCTTGTGCATGAAAAACAAAAAGTTAGCATGCAGGTGCAGCAAGTAATTAAGAAGGCAAATGGAATTTTGGCCTGTATTGCTAGGGGGTTGGAGTTTAAAAATAGGGCAGTCTTGTTATAGCTGTACAGGGTGTTGGTGAGGCCGCACCTGGAGTACTGTGTACAGTTTTCGTCCCCATATTTAAGAAAGGATATACTGGCATTGGAGGCAATTCAAAAGAGATTCAATAGCCTGATTCCTGGGATGAAGAGGTTGACTCATCGAGATCGGCTAAACAGGTTAGGCCTTTATTAATAAGAGTTTAGAAGAATGAGGGATGATCTTATTGAAACATACAAGAATCTGAGGGGGCTTGACAGGGTAGATGTTGAGAAGATGCTTCCACTAATGGGGGAATCCTAAACTAGGGGACATAGTTACAGAATAAGGGGACACTCAATAAAAACTGAGTTGCAAAGGAATTTCTTCTCTCAGAGGGTTGTGAATGTTTGTAATTCTCTACCCCAGAGAGTTGTGGAGGCTAGATCACTGAAAGTATTTAAAGAGGAGGCAGATATTTCAAAAATCTATTGGGTTGTTGAGGTCAATGAGGAGCTGGCACGAAAGAGGAGTTGAGGCCTGGGGCAGATCAGCCATGATCTTATTGAATGGTGGGGCAGGCTTGAGGGGCCGAATGGTCTACTCGTGCTCCTATTTCCTTTGTTCTTATGTTCCCTTGCAGCTGTAGCACAGCCTTAAGGATCACTGGCAGCTGAGTTTCTCACCCTGGGGTCGTTAGTGCATTCACACATGGGGTTGGAGCTGGATAAGTACAGCCAGGCGCTATCAGTCAGGGCACTGTCAGACTGCCTCCTCTGGAGCAGACTAGAGCCCAGCCTTGCACTAATGTAATGACTGCAATCATTGGGCTGTGTAAAGCCCAAACCTCTCAACTGCAATGTGTACGGTTGTCTGGAGCATGTTGTGTATGTACTGTAGCTGTGGTCCCTTTATAGTTGGATCCTTCTGACCTTTTCATGTTCCTACGAGAGGGAAAAACCTTCAATCATACCCAATCTACATTTGGCTCCAAGTTCTAATGGATTCTCGCAAATCCTTCAATTGGCATTTGCAATTTTCTAACATTAGTCAACTTAGCCTTGATCTCCATGTCCTGAAACGGAAATGATTAGGCTGCCCCTTCAATCAGTCCACAAGTGCAGTAGTTGACTCCTCCCACAAGCCCTCAGACCCTTCCCTTAGTGTTTTTCTCCAAGGTTATTTTTCAACAGCGTTACTACATGAGCTGTTGAAATGGTGCTGCTTCTACTATAAAACCAGCTTCCAACACCACCACCATACCCCATCACCATCAAGTCCCTCCTATCATCCTGGAAGAACATAATGTGCAAGTTTCCCTTCCTCCAATCACTCTCCTACCTCCCGCTTTAACCCTGGAGCCCATCGTCTTTGTAGTCGATATCCCTGTCCTCCCTCGTGCACAGTGACCTACCGAGAACTCTCCCCCTCCACAATGAGACCAGTGAATGCCACCCCACCTTAGCAGTTCCCCATTTATAGGCTGCAGATGCCTCCCCCAACTGTGACTGTGACTGTGCCACCTGCCGTCCAGTGCCAAGTCACGAACTTCCAGCACCCAAATGTGTGAGGGACTGACAACGGCCTGCACTCCATGCTGTGCATGACCAACACAGCACATGTAGGGCCTCCCCCTCCCTGGACTGAGACCAAGGTATGTGTGCCAGGCGTAGCCTTGTAACATGGTGCATACTGCTCCAGGATTGTCTTTAATTTCTGGCCCTGACTGCATGGTCCACACTGCCCCAGACTGCCTCAGACTTATCCCCCCTCTTTTAAACCACCCCCACCCCCCAGTCATGTGTCCCTGTCCACCCCTTCCCTCCTGTGCACCAGCCGTCTCCCCCTCCCACCACCCCCCCACCCGAGTCATGTGTCTTTCTCCATCCCTTTCCTCCCAGGCTCTGGTCACCCCCACCCAGTCAAACTTGTGCCTTCCACCCCTCCCCTCTGTCCAGTCACCTCCGTACCAGCCAAGCATGTGCCTTCCACCTCTTCCATTGCCTCTGTTCGATCAGCCCCCCCCTCCAGCACCAGCCAAGTGTCTGCCTTCCCCCCCGCACCCCGCCCCCCCCACAACTTCCCTTCCCGCTGGTCTTGCCTAAGCAGCCTTGGCATGGAGTCGGAGCAGCCACGAGAGCAGCGCACTTAAAGGTAGGCAAACACTACGCGTGCAAATCCTGAAGTTGCAAGTGAAGTGCAGTTTGCTAGGTACACGCCACTTATATGTAGTCATGAATCAGATGCAAAGGCATGCAAATGCAGTTCCCAACATGGAGCAACGGGCAACTCGACCCGCCATGAAAGTGCTGACGGGAAAATTGCAATCTATTTTCCCACTGGCGGAAAACTGACTTTTGGCCTCATTCGGAATTTTCCTCTCCCATCCGCCATGATTCCCGCTGCTGGCGGGACCGGAAAATCCTGCCCATTGACAGTATGAACATATTGTAGGGTGAACTCCTGTCCAGCAGCTAACTAAATGAACAATCTGACCTCTTGGAACACTAGCAACAGGAGGACATAGCTGCCATCCATGATCAAGATCAAAAACTCCAATCCCAGCAATGCTGGAATAATGAGGCAGGAAGTTGTTTCCTCCTTAATTTTCCAAACAGAAAATCAGGCATCAGAAAAGGTGAAGAGGCCTGCGCTAGGGCCTTCCTCAGGACAGAGAGGGGAACTGAGGTAGGTAAATACCATCTTCATCCCATGCAGCAGGATTTACAAGCCTTGGGGCATTTTGGGCTGAGGGCAGGAGCCAAAAGAACCTAAGACCATTGCAGTTCAGGAAAATTGATCCAGCAATTGTTTTACAAAATTCCTAAACTGGTCACTGGAGCCATAATTCCCTGCTTTCTTGGTGGGTGAGGGCAGTGAATAAGGAACTTGGTACTCTGTTTTGGGATGGCCAACGTCTGAGTTTACAGGATCTTCAGTAGGAGAGTCATGTGTCCACACTACTGAAATTCCACTGCTGGAGGACCTTACCTCTAACTTCACCAAACATTGATGACACTAAGCGCAGAGCTTTATGGTGGGCATGATTGAAGTGCCATTGCTGGGTTTACTAGCTCAAAGTGGCTGTTTACACACTTTATTTGGTTGTTCTTCAATTTTCCGCAGAAATTATTGTGGCTGATTAGGTGAACCTTTGTGGAACTTTAAGGGCACAGTATCATATTGATACCCAGCACTGAGTTCAAATGGCCCTGAGATAAGTTTGGGTTACCCTCAAGTGTGATTCATGCCCCATCCCCTTTGCCCTACTGGGGAAAATGGGATCTGTCAGAAATGGGGGCGGGACTTCCAGATGAGGGTCATGCCTGACATTTTTAAAGGTTCATAGAGTCTCCACGACACAGCAAAAATCTGGGCCTTAATCTTTCCAAGTTACATATCTGCCAGAAACGTTGCGTAAACTAAAAACGTTGTACATGGCATATTTCAATTGCATTAATGAAATGTACCTTTTCTTTAGTTTGGTGTAGTAGTTGCCTGTTAAATAATGTTTAGTCTTTGCTAATTTTAATTTGTTTGTTGCAGTTAAAGTCTTAAAATGTGAAATCTTGTCCTGCAATTCTTTCTGTCAGTATGTGGAAAATGCGTCTCTTTTTTAAAAAGTTGTTGAACTCTCTGGGGATCATGACACATTGCACTTTGATTTTCTGACTGTCATCTCCTGGCTTCTAAGCTCAACTCTCCAATCTGTACTTGCAGCAAGGCTCTGGGTGAAATTGCTGGAAGCACAAGATGGGCCAATAGTAAACTAGCAATCTGTTTGCACAACACAGTCACATTGAATGTAAAACAAGCTCAACATGATCATAATCAGGTGTGCTCTGCCCGAAGGCAGGTCCTCGACTCATGGTCTTCTCCATGTCTCTCTGTCCTGTGGTAGTCTTTTTGTTTGGCCTTAACTTCCTTCAATTATTAAACCATCCAGCATTGATATTCTCTTCATTCCTCCTCTTTTTTCTTGAAATCTTCCCTCCATAACGTCTCTAACAAGTCTGTTTCCTCTTAAGATGTGCCTTACCTAGACTCTGTCTGTTCCTAATTATGTTAAGTGAATTTCTTTGTTCATTCATTCTCTACAGCATGTTATCATTTGTTATTTTTTTTCTGTGCAGCTGATCCTTTCCGTTCTATCCCATCATTCCAAACAAGCGTCTGATTCGCTATCAAACCATTTTGCGCTACTTGCATTGACCAATTACAACCTCACTGTCTTGCAATTTTGTAGCTGTTGTATGGAAATAATCCATAACATGATGCATGCAGTTTGTGCACATCGCTCACAGAACAATAAGTTAGTGTAGGTTAAATTGGATAAGTCCCTAAAACCAGCCCTGGTCACAATGCTAATTAACCCACGTTGTTCAATGTAATGCAGGTAGGACGCCAACTTCATGCTGCCTGTTCATTTATCTGATTTCTGGTTGCAGCCAGCACTAAAGATACTGTTGAGTGGCTGCACGCATCTGCAGGGGTCATACAATTTAAATTTGCTGGCACTACTTAAAGCTAGCATGTACTGCTTAAAGCCAGGCAATACCTCTTTAAAGGAAGGAAATCTGTGCCTGCAGCAGATGCTGGGAGATCGGTGGGAGCTGAATCTGCTGGAAAGACAGAAGAATAGCTGAATAAGGGAAAGAAAAGGCACCCAGATTTTGCAACTTTATTGCACTGGAGATCTTGGAAGAGGAGGGAGAAAGGAGGAGAGAGTCCCTGTACCCATAAAGGCCCAGGAAATCCTTCAGATAAATTGTGAAAAGAACATAGAATCTAGCTCGGCAGTCTGGATATCTTGCTGCCAAAAGTTCAATTACCACACGAGTGGTCAAAGCCAGTGAATGCATATTCAAATGCCATATCCAACCAAGTGCATCACCAGCCTTAGCCGTTATTTAAATCACTGCCCACATCATTGTTATCATGGTTGTGGATACCAGTGTTCAAAGGGGCTTGCTGTGTGTCATAGCAGTCCAGCAATCTGTGCTTCAATAGATTACTAGTATTGCTGAAGCGTGGCCAGGGGGAGCGGCAGTGGCTCAATCTCAGGATGACAGCATCCAACTCCCCACCGCTGCCATTCCCGACTGCTGTCCCCCAGGCTGAGATGATGCTGGGTCTTCAAGGGCCAGAGCTGCTCGAGATCTTCCTCCAAGGCCAACTGCAGTTTCCTCCACTGAAGGTTAACAACCCTCCACCAGCGATGCTCCACCCATTGGGGTAACACTGCGTAAGAGTGCTAGGACAGCTTAATGCATATGGAAGGCAGGCACTAAGGGAATGCACAACGGTGATTAGTTTATGCTTGTATGCAATATGGCATAATTTCATTTATAAATTTGATTTGGAATGTTTAATTTGTGGTGGCTTTTATTTTTGCATTGTGATGGTCAGAGGTAAAGTTTGGGACTGTCGACACATGGGAAATTGGTTTGAAGTTACTAGTATCATACATGATTGGGTGCAGCCCAAGCAGAAAGGAGCTCTCCAGACTACTGGATAACTTTTCCTCTTCTCTGCCTTCTCCTTCTCCCCCTTGTTGGCAAGGTTGTGCAGCATGGAGCATACCGCCACAAATCATGAGACCACTTTGCTGAGTATTGTAGGGCTCCTGCAGAGCTATTGAGATGGCAGAAATTTGGGTTTCAGCAAACCAATGGTCTGTTCTATCAGAAGACTTTCATTGTATGCATGCTGCTCACGAGTGCATGAGCTGTGAACCAGAGACATACGCTGTGCCATCAGCGAATCACTTTTGTCAGCATGTAGCCATGCTTTAGTTTGGCTGAAATGCAGCTGGCATAGTGAATTGCTGCAGAATGAAGGCATCACAACTGCTTCCAGGGTAATGGGCATGGATCAGCATGATTTACACACCCGCTGGACCTTAAAGTTTGTTATGTTCTACTGTGGGATCGCTTTGCTTGCGAACCGGTTGCACGCTTTTCTGTCGGCAGGTGAGTCGATAGCAATATACTGCAAACACAGAGGTCAATTTATTTACACAAACAACAGAGCACTAACATGATATGTGCTTCTCCAACCAGACCCTACTCTAGACTAGCATTAACATTGTAGCCCATTTTACACAGCTATTGGGTCTTACAGTCACGTGGTCAATCTGCTCACATTCTCTTAAAGATGTACTGCACCTCAGATTACCACATCCCTCCCCAGTTACTTGAAAATAGAATTTACAATATATTAACTATTTACATAAATAAACTATTTACAAATTCAGTCTCTCAGGAGGCTTTTTCAAACATGTCAACCATCATAGTTCTATGACTTCGGATAGTTTATCTGAAGGCTCCCTCTCAGGAGTTATCTGTCCACTAGGATCCCCATTAGGAACCTGTAAATTTGCCTCTTTGACCCTCTCAGGCTCAATGGGTCCTACAGGTACTTCCAAAGCAAGAGGAGTCTACCTGTGGTATTGAATGTTTGACGCACCTTTTCTTTTGGATCTGTTTCCCTTCTCCTGAGGTGATCTACATGGCTCCTGGGTATCTGGCCTTCAACTGATATATGGTAGGACAGTGGTCCTGTCACTGCACTGACTTCACCTGATAGCCATTTGGGCTCGTCTCCAAAGATCTTTGCAAAAGCTGCTTCTCCTACAGTGAAGTTTCTCTCACTACTGTGGTAATCGTGTTCATTTTTCTGGGCCTCCTGAGTTCTCTCAGCCCTCCTCACTAAATTCGGCCTTATGAGACTTAAACGTGTCCTGGGACATCTCTTCATAAATAACTCTGCGGGGACAATACTGGTGGTCATATGTGGCTTAGTCCTATAGCTGAGCAGGAAACGTGATAATTTAGGTGCTTTAGAGTCTCCACCTAGTTTTTTCATTCCGGCCTTGAAGGTCTGGACTGCCCTCTCGGACAACCCATTGGATGCAGGGTGGTATGGCGAGGTCTTGACATGTGTTATGCATTTGAGACTTGTGAATCTTTGGAATTCCCCACTGGTGAATGCCGTTCCATTATCAGACACTGACACAATCTGTCTATGGTGGCGGCAGATGTGGGTGATCTCATCTCGTATATGTCTAACCACTTCGAGTGAGTGCCTATAAGCAAGAGGAACATTGTGCCCAAAAATGTTTGATGTAGTCAATGTGGAGGCAGACCCATGGCCTCCCTGGCCATTCCCAAGGATGCAGTGGGGCAGAAGGGGGCAATTTCTGCACCTGTTGGCACTGCATACAGCTTTTGACCATGTTTTCGATTTCAGTGTCCATCCCTGGCCACCATAAGTGGCTGCATGCCAACATTTTCATTCTAGAGATGCTGGGGTGAGTGCTATGCAATTCTATCAATACTGGTTGTCGTCATCTGGGAGGCACAATGACTCTCGCTCCCCACAGTAAGATATCATCCTATCAAGTGAGCTTGTGTCTTCTGTTAAAATAGGGCATCATTTTGTCCAACTTTGGCTCGTTAGACCAACCCTGCAAGGCTTGTTCCCTGATGTGAGACAAAACTGGATCACGGTCTGTCCATTCTCTGAACTGTTTGGTGGTGAATCCATAAAGTTTAATAACAAGACAAGCTCTTGAGGAATGGGGACGTTCACATTGCTGTCTTTTAGAGGTAATCAGCTCAGTGCATCAGCATTGGCAATCTGGCTTCCCGGACGGTGGATAAAACTATATTCATAAGCGACTAGAATCAGTGCCCACCTTTGGATGCTTACTGAGGCAACTGGGGGCATTGCCTTCTCTTCCCCAAACAAGCCTAGTAGTGGCTTGTGATCAGATACAATGGTGAAGTGGGGACCATGGATGCATTGGTGGAACTTCTTAACGCCAAATAAAATGGATAAGCCTTCTTTCCCTATTTGTGAGTATCTTCGTTCTGCAATGAACTGAGTATTCTTGAGACATAGCCAGTGGGCCATTCACTATCCAGTGGGAGAGTACTGCCCCTACTCCATAAGGGGATGATCACAGGTTAAAATCAAATCTTTCTTTGGGTCGAAGTGTACCATTAGGGCTGATGAATGTAGCAACTGCTTTACTGCCATAAAGCCTGTTGTTGTGGAGCTTGCCAAATCTACCTGTGGTTTTTCTTGAGTAACCAGTATAATGAAGCCAGTACTGTTGGCAAATTTGGGCGAAAACGACCGTAGCAGTTAACCATTCCCAAGAAGGACTTGAGCTTTGTGGCTCCCACCTTGTCTTCTGTTGGATGAAGGCCCTGTGAGTCAACCCTATGATCCAGGTAAATCACTTCTTTTGCTTGGAAGGTACATTTTTCCCTTTCCAAGCGTACTCCGGCTTGTGAGAAGCACTTAAATACCTCTTCCAACTTAGCCAGGTGTTCTTCATTAGTTAGTCCCATAACTAGGACATCATTGAGATAAACCACTACATGGGGTAGAGCTTGGAGCAAGTTTTCCATAGTCCGCTGGAAAATGGCACAAACAGATGAGACTCCGAAGGGTAACCTGGTATACTGATATAACCCCCTGTGTGTGTTGACAGTCACAAAACCTCCAAGACACCTTTTCTAGTTCAACTTGCCGGTAAGCGTGGCTCATGTCGAGTTTCGTATGTGCGGTTCCCCCTGCCAGCTTGGAGTACAACTTATCACTTTTTGGTATGGGGTGTCCATTAAGTCTGGCCACTTTGTTAACGGTCAACTTGTAGTCCCCACATATTCGCACACTCTGGTCAGGCTTTAGTACTGGAACTATGGGCACTGCCCATTCGGGAAATTGTACAGGTTGTCAGACTCCCAACCTTCCTAGTCTGTCCAATTCAATATCCACTTTTTTTCGTAGGGGATAGGCCACGTCTTCAAGTATTTGGGGCTTGGTCCAGGATCCATGTGGATTTTAGCTTGCAGCCCCTGAATCTTCCCGAGCTCTTTGCTGAACACAGGGGCATATTTCTGTAATAATTCTTGCAGATCTTTCATACTGAGTTGAAAAATCTCAGTCCACTCCAACTTTATTTCCTTAAGCGAGTTCCGACCAAGTAGAGTTCGACCCTCCCCTGCTAACACTATCATGGGTAGGTTAGCAGACTGGCTTCCATATTATGCTGGAACCTTGCATACACCTTACTCATATGCCTTCGCCAGTACATGTCTTTAATCTCGCATCTGAATTTTCCAGCTTTATTTAGTGTCCTGTTCCATTCAGATACTTAAACGTGTGTTCCCCTATCACTGTCGTGGATGTGCCTGTATCCACCTCCATTCAGATGGGTTTTCTGTTGACTTCTACTGTCACGTAGATTGGCTCTGTTTTACCCATACTTAAGCTGTGTAGCGAGTAAATATCCGACTCTGTTTCTTCTGGTTCCTCTATTATGTGGATTTCATGATTTCTGCCTTTTTATTTGAAATTTTGTCTCAATCTGTCTTTATAATGTCACATAATGTGCCCATTGCGATGACAGTAGAAACATCAGTTCTTTTAAATTGTCATTCATTTGTAGGCTGTCTGCTTCCATTTCAGCTATTATTAATGCAGCTTTTATCTGTTAAACCATTGCTTTTTGCTGGTCTGTTAATGGCAGCTGTTTCCTGCCTTTCCAGGGAGACCTGCGCTTCCGAGCCATTTCTAACTGGTGCCTCCCTCCCGGCGTGAAGGATGGCGCCATTTTGTGCTGCTCTGATTGCTTCTGAATCCCTGACTGCGCTTTCCATTGCGAGCACCAACTCCAGAGCCTTAACTGAAGCCTAAATTCGTTTCTGACAACAACCTTTTTTGAATGGCGTCTTCATTGATACCACACGCTAATCGGTCTCTTACCATGTCATTAATTGATGTCCTGAAATCACAACTCTGTCAGTTGTTTTAAGGCTGCTACATAACAAGCGACTGTCTCTCCAGGAGCGCGATACCTTGAATTGAATTTAAAATGCTGTGGTGTTACTGAGGCTTTTGGCTGAAAATGGCTTTTCACAAGATTCACCAACTCAATGGAGCTCTAGGGCGTTGGGTGTTGTTAAACTACGAATTAGGCCGTATGTTTTACTGCCATTTGTCAATAAGAGGATCGCCCGCCTCTTCTCCTCCCCCGATTTGTTGCTGGCTAAGAAGAAAAATGTGACCAGTCATCGGTGGTCTGATCAAACGGTTCGATGCAGCCAAATTGTGGCATTATAGAGGGAGATAACTTCGACACCTATGTTGAGGGCTGCACTTACAATCGGCCTGCAGGCATGCTAATTCACTTCAGTTGAGTTTTCACGGCTTTCCTTGGTGTTATTGACTGGTTGTAGTTTTTCCTCGTCGCCAGTTGTTATATTCTACTGTGGGGTCACTTTGCTTGGGAACTGGTTGCACGCTTATCTGTCAGCAGGTGCATCGATAACAATATACTGCAGATGCAGAGACCAATACGTAATGAAGCGCATGCTATTTATTTACACGGACAACAGAGCACTAACATGATGTGTGCTTCTCCAACCAGGCCCTACTCCAGACTAACATTAACATTGTAGCCCATGCTACACAGCTATTGGGCCATACACACACATAGTCAATCTGCTCATATTCTCTTAAAGGTGTATTACATCTCAGATTACCATAAAGGTGTTGAATCCTTTTTGATTCTGGTACATGGTAGAATTGATGAGCAATACCCACAAAGCAAGTTTTTTTTTTGCAGTCAATGGCACCTTGCACTATTGGGAAAACTGCAATTCCAGCAAATCAACTCCCACTCTACCTGCTACTTGCAAGAAAGAACAAAATGAATTTAGTTCTCTCTGAAGCAAGAGCCTCCCTCATGCAATGGTGGGAGGATAGTTACAAGATGTTGTTAATGTCTCCAGTTCCAGGCTGGATGGAGCCAGAAATAAAAGTTCATCTTCAAAGCCACCATAACAATCTCTGACAATGCTGTCCTCTCACTGCTCTAAGGTTGCAATTGTGGCTGCAGGATTTGACATGTTCTAGTGAGGACTTCCTCAGTGAAGGGCAGATGTCTTAATCTCAGTCTCAATCAACTGCCTTCCTCACTGAGGATAAGATAGTAGAATCCTTGCTGAACACTGGGTGGATATGGTGTCCTGCTGAAATCCCTTCTCCTCCTCCTCCTCTCTTTTCAAACAGCTCATCCTGCTTTGCATGGCTTCTGCCCAATATCTCTGCCATGTTGTATTCCAAGAGGAAAGTCTGCTAGTGCACGCATGTTTGCAAACAACTTGTTTGTGTAGAAGCCTTGGACCCTTGTCTCTGAATCTTTGTCACTAGTGGAGTTTTCTGGATTGTGACATGGTAGAAAAATATAACAGAATACAATACTATTCATGGGACAATTAAAAAAATGTTCACAGCTTTTACTGGCGCAAAGCACTAAGCAATAATATTTTGAAACAATTGCAATTTTGACTGAAAATGTACTCCACTTGCACCAATTATAATAAAAGGAGCAAAATAGAAGTTTGTTTTGATATTTTGGAACTAGAACATGGAGGCATTGATAGAACTCTGCCCAAAGACTTCTGTAGGAATTTCCTCTCTTGATATGGGTGTGCTGTTCGGACTGTCATCAGGGTTGGAGGATGAGGAGAAGATGGAACAACAAATAAGAATGGAGATACCTGCAGCTACTAGGAATCGAAGGGAAGGAAGATGGAGGAAGCTGTACAACATGCAAATGTAATGGATTAAAACATGTTTTTCAGTATGCTAAGTTTTCCAAGCAGACAGTGAGCTGTCGACAGCACCCATGTGACTATCAGAAGAACATAGAAAGATTTAAAACAAGAGAAAAAAGGTACCATTGTCCAAACATGCAATCACAGCCTAAGTTCCTGTATGTCAATGTGAAGTTGCTGTAATGCATTTACAATGAGGCATAGCTTCCTTGACTTATTGACTTCTCCAGGAAGTGGTGGACTGGGGAAACATTCACCTGAATTATGCTTTGGAATCTGGTAATGAATTAATCCAACAGGGACTGCACACTTTGGGAGACTTTCAACAGAGTCTACACCTGGGCTTGAGACAACACATATGGAGTGATAGCTGTATGGAAAAGCATCAGTGCTTCACTATGACCATGCTAGCAGCACATGTAACACGGAGGCATTGAATGAATCAAGAGATTAACATACAAAGCAGGGCAGGGAAAGAGCATTGTGAGTGACCCATGTATCTTGGCCAGTTTGGTCAAGACTTTGCATTTCTGAGATAATACAAATACATTGTTTTCCTGCACTGACTTATTAATTTGGAGTTTGGGGATGGAAATGACAATAATTGCCTCAGACATCTCCCTCCAATGTTCTCTAATTATCACTGGAGATGATATCTTGCAATGCCATTATATTATGTGGAAAGGTTGGGAGCTTGGGTTTGTATCCATCGGAGTTTAGAAGAATGAGAGGTGATCTTATTGGAACATATAAGATCCTGAAGGGACTTGACAGAGTGGATGCTGAAAGGATGTTTCCCCTTGTGGGAGAGACCAGAACTAGGGGACACTGTTTAAAAATAAGGGGTCTCCCATTTAAGAGGGAGGTGAGGAGGAATTTGTTCTCTCAGAGGGCTGTGAGTCTGTGGAACACTCTTCCCCAGAGAATGATAGAGGCAGGGTCACTGAATATTTTTAAGGCAAAAGTAGATAGATTCTTGGCTAGCAGGGAACCAAAGGGTATAGAGGTAGGCAGGAGAAGCATTGAGCCCAGAATCAAACAAACCATGATCTTATTGAATGGCAGAACAGGCTCGACTGTTCTCCTGGCATACTCCTACTCCTAATCTGTTTGCTCGTACATGTGTTCATAAGAAGACATCCATCTCAGCATCACTGAAGTCCAGTGTACTCCTTTCTGCAAATTTTCTGTTATCACATTTCACCTTTTTATGTTCCTTCTGCTGTCACTTCTCCTTAAAATTGTTGCAGGCCTTTAAATCATGTAGGGGCATTGAATTTTTCACTCCAATAGGCAAAAGTACCCAATCATTGGTGGTTTTCCTCTTAGGGTCTGCCAATAATTATAGAAAGAACTGTTCCTAGGAGTGTTTTCACTATACTTCCACTGATGGATGGGACTATCAGAAATCTTGGCTTGAATGTCAACTGCTACTGCTACTGCTACTTCTCTGGGGCAATTGATTACAACTTTGTGCACTTTTACACTGAAACTTTATTTATAAATGTGCTATGTTTGCTTTTTCACATCTTCAACACTAATGTGATTAGCTCCTAACTAATGCCTGGCAGTGCCTCATTCAGATAAGCAGCATCCTGTGAATCTGAATATGGCTCCAGGCTGATCTTTTTATTTGGTTTGAAGCAACACACGTACCTGCTATGCTTGCTCTCCTGCTTCATTATAGAACTTAACATTTATTGCTAACATTTATCATAATGCAAAACAACCCGGGCAAGGCAATTGATTGGTAAGCCAGCTACATGGCAGTCCCCCTGGACAAATCTGTCTTACCTAGCACATGCATCAGTTTCTCACTCAGTCTTTCCTCAGCTGTATTGCCTCCAGATATTTCTGACTCTCAGCAGTACTATTAAGTGCAATGATACAAACTGATTTGTTAACATACCTGTAGTGGGAGAGAAATTAACTCTTTAACCTTAATTATTTTGCTCAGGCAATTTTTTGGTCATCTGATGGAATGGTTCCAATTGCAGTTGTACTCTCAGGCATCTTGTTCATTGGATAGAAAGTGATTGCCAATTATCTATTTGGCTGCAGGCATCATCACAACCAAGTACAATTGTCCTCTCATTCAACATTCATTCATTGTGCCTTCCTTTAGGAATGGCTAGATAGTAATCAGAGATGTGAACTCAGCATGGTTTCACCTCTTCACACTGCAGTGGTTACAGCGCTGAACAAAATGAGAGTTTATGGAATTTAAATCAGTAATTGGAGTACTTTGGCGATGACATTGAAAGCTGTTGGAGTGCTCAACTACTTTACTCATGACTAGAGGGAACCCCCTAGTAAGGACAAAAAGGATTCAGGGTAAAGAGAAATGAATTTTCTCCTCGTGCCCTGCCTTACATTCCTGCATTAGAAAATTGCCAGTTCTCTATAAAAGGATTCTTGAAATTCTAGGCTTCTATGTAGACTTTTGACAACAGAATTGAGACCTCTGAGCCATTTGTCAAGAAGAGTGATTAAACTCATTTAAGGGAAAACTCAGATCTCAGCATTAGTTAAGAAACAACATCTTATTTCATTCAGTACACTTTGGTAAAATATTTATATGCTTTAAATAAATCATCTTAAAATTAACATATTTTGTCTATCTCCACTTATCACTGGCCCTCAATCCAGCTCTGCCTTCCCCCCCCGCCCCTTAAACCAGTTTATATTTAATCTCTTTTCTATTTTTCCTTAGTTCTGTTGAAGAGTCATATGGACTCGTTAATTGTATTCCTCTCCGTAGATGCTGTCAGACCTGCTGAGTTTTTCCAGGTATTTTTATTTTTGTTTTGGATTTCCAACATCGACAGTTTTTTGCTTTTTTCTAAAATTAAGCTTATTTGGAGGTGTTTAAAAGCATCAATGACAGAAAGAGGTGTTGAAGCTGGTAGAAAACTGGAAGGTAAACTAGATTATTTCTATTTCCCGTGTAATTCCTGTTTCTCACCTCCAAAAGGTGAGAGATTGAAATGGGTAACATTTAAAATGTCTGCTACTGCTTATTGAGGTTTGTTAAGAAATTGCTGGTGAAAGAAAGACGCAATTGTTTTCACTGGGTGAAATTGAGAATGAGCAGGTAGAAATGAGTTTACTTGTTGAACAAATGTTAACAACATCCTATCAACATTTTGGGGGTTACCATTGAGCAGAAACTGAACTGGACCAACCATTTAAACAGTGTGGCTACAAGACCAGGTCAGATGCTGGGAAATCTGCAGAGAGTAACTCACCTCCAGGCTCCCCAAAGCCTGTTCACCATCTACAAAGCACAAGTCAGGAGTGTGATGGATTGCTCTCCACTTGCCTGGATGAGTGCAGCTCCAACAATACACAAGAAGATCGACACCATCCAGGACATAGCAACCCGCTTGATTGGCAAGCCATCCACCACCTGTAACATCCAGGCCCTGTACACAGTAATAGCAGTGTGTACAATCTACAAGATGCACTGCAGGAACTTACCAAACCTCCTTCCAAACCTGTGACCTCTACCACCTTACTAAGGGCAGCAGATGCATGGGGACACCACCACCTGCAACTCCCCCTCCAAACCACACACCATCCTGACTTGGAACTACATAGTCATTCTTTCACTGTCGCTGGGTCAAAATCCTGGAACTCCCTCCCAAACTCCACCACAGGGACTGCAGCATTTCAAGAAGGTTGTTCACCACCACCTTCTCAAGTGCAATTAGGAATGGATAATAAAAATGCTAGCCCAGCCAGTGACGCCCATGTCCCATGAAAGAATTTAAAAAAGTCAATAGAATAGCTGATCTCTTTGGCTATTGGTACACCAATGTTAGATGGGAATTCAAACTCCATTGGACATGGTTCACTACCCCATTGGGATTTTAAACAGCCTGCTCTCACAGCCAGAATAAAGAATTGAGAACCACAGTGCTAAACGCACTTTAAATACATTTGCTTCCATTGCTGTGCTCAGCTTTATATTTCATTGTCAGTGAAGAAAATCTAAAAACCTCAAATTTCAATGCAATATACAATGCACACACTTTTTTTTTAGAAAACCTGAATTGCAGTTTATTCTTTGTTCCAGATTTCAAATGTAGAGGTTGATTACTAACATAAAAGCTAATTGGTCCCAATGCCATTGTCTATGAATTGGTTTGTTTAAAATGCAGAATTGACTGCATCAGTGAATTGGGATGTACAATTTCACTGCTTTTCTAAATTTCTTTCCCACTGTCAAGAGAAGAATTAATGCCCTTGGCCAATACTTGACAACTTAAGTGGTTTTTAAGATACTTGACAGGTGTGAAATGAGTATTTTGCAACAGAATCCTGATTGCCCATGTTACTGTAAGCAATGGCTAATAAAAGGCTACAGAAAGATATCATCCATTGTCAATAAGATGATGTTAAAAACTTGGCTTCCAAAGGAGGAAATAACATCACAAAGTCAGTCATATTGGAGAACAAAGTTGCCAAGAAAGAGAATAAACATTTCTATAATATAATAAAGTGTAAGGAGATTGAGAGGAAAGTGTACAGGATAAAGGAGGGTCCAGGAAAGTCAGGAGTTGGAGTTTCAAAATGAGTTAAAAAAAATTGAGTGACATCACAAGACATCAGGTAGGTGATTACTTAAAATGCATCCAGGAGAGCTTTCTAAGCTAGAACCTAGAAAGTCCTACAAGAGAGGGCGCAGTCCTGGACTTAATTTTAGGGAATGAAGCCGGGCAAGTGGTAGAGGTATCAGTGGGGGAGCGTTTTGCAGATAGTGATCATAACTCCGTTAGATTCAAGGTTGTTGAATGGAAAAGGACAAGGATGGGTCAGAAATCAGAGTTCTAAATTGGGGGAAGGCTGATTTTAATAAGATCAGATATGATTTGGCCAGACTGGGCTTGGAGCAGCTACTTTTAGGTAAATCTGCATCAGAGCAGTGGGACTCATTCAAGAAGGAAATAGGGAGAATACAGGACCAACATATTCCAGTAAAGTCAAAGGGTGGGACCAACAAATCCAAGGAACCCTGGATGTCGCGAGATATACAGGATTGGATTAAGAGAAAAAGGGAGGCTTATGGCAGATACCAAGGGCTCAAAACAGCGGAAGCCCTAGAGGAGTATAGAATGTGTAGGGGGGAACTTAAAAAGGAAATTAGGACAGCAAAAAGGGGGCATGAAAAAGGATTGGCAGGTAAAATAAATGAAAATCCAGAGTTATTTTACAAGTACATTAACAGTAAGAGGATAACGAGGGAAGGAGTAGGGCCCATTAAGGACCATCGTGGTAATTTGTGTGTGGAGCCGGAAGACGTAGGTAGGGTTCTAAATGAATACTTTGTGCTGGTGTTCACAAGTGAGAGGGACAACATGGGTATGGAAATCAGGCAGAAGGACTGTGATATAATTAAAGAAACTAGCATAGAAAGGGAGGAGGTTCTAAGTGGTCTGGCAGGCTTAAAGATAGATAAATCTCCAGGCCCAGATGAAATGTATCCCGAGCTGTTGAGTGAGGCAAGGGAGGAGATAGCAGGGGCGCTGGCAATAATTTTCAATACATCTCTGGCCACAGGAGAGGTACTAGAGGACTGGAGGACAGCCAATGTGGTACCGTTATTCAAGGAGGGAGGAAGGGATAAACCAGGGAACTACAGGCTAGTTAGTGTAACCTCAGCGGTGAGGAAACTATTGGAAGCAATTCTGAGGGATAGAATTAATCTACACTTGGAGAGGCAGGGATTAATCAAGGACAGTCAGCATGGTTTTGTTAAGGGGAGGTCATGTCTGACCAATTTGATTGAATTTTTGGAAGAGGTGATGAGGGCAATGCATTTGACGTCGTCCACTTGGACTTCAGCAAGGCTTTTGATAAGGTCCCACATGGGAGACTGATAACGAAGGTAAGAGCCCATGGGGTCCAAGGCAATTCAGTGAATTGGATCCAGAATTGGCTGAGTGGCAGGAAGCAGAGGGTGATGGTCGAGGGGTGTTTTTGTGACTGGATGCCTGTGTCCAGTGGGGTTCCACAGGGGTTGGTTTTGGGTCCCTTGCTGTTTGTGGTATATATAAATGTTTTAGACTTGAATGTGGGGGGGTTGATCAGTAAGTTCATGGATGACACGAAAATTGATGGGGTGGTAAATAGTGAGGAGGATAGCCTTAGTTTACAGGAGGATATACACGGGCTGGTCAGATGGGCTGATCAGTGGCAAATTTAATCCGGATAAATGTGAGGTGATGCACTTGGGTAGGACAAACAAGGCGCGGGAATACACGAGGATCAGAGGGACCTTGGTGTGCATGTCCACCGGTCCCTTAAGGTAGTGGGACAGGTAGATAAGGTGGTTAAGAAGGCATATCGGATACTTGTCTTTATTAGCTGAGGCATAGAATATAAGAGCAGGGAGGTTATGCTGGAACGCTGGTTAGGCCACAGCTAGAGTATTGCGTGCAGTTCTGGAATCTGCATTATAGGAGGGATGTGATTGCACTAGAGAGAGTGCAGAGGGGATTTACCAGGATGTTGCCTGGGCTGGAGAATTTTAGTTATGAGGAGAGATTGGATAGACTGGGGTTATTTTCCCTGGAGCAGAGGAGATTGAGGGAGGACATGATTGAGTTGTATAAAATTATGAGGGACATAGTTAGGGTAGACAGGAAGGAACTTTTTCCCTTGGTGGAGGGATCAATAAGCAGGGGGCATAGATTTAAGGTAAGGGGAAGAAGGTTTAGAGGGGATGTGAGGAAGAATTTTTTCACCCAGAGGATGGTGGGAATCGGGAACTCACAGCCTGAAAGGGTGGTAGAGGCAGATACCCTCATAACATTTAAGAATTATTTGGATGTGCACTTGTGATGCCATGGCATACAAGGCAATGGGCCTTGTGCTAGAAAATGGGATTAGAATAGTCAGGTACTTGTTTGACCGGCGCAGACTTGATGGGCCAAAGGGCCTTTTTCTGTGCTGTAGACCTCTATGAATCTATGACTTCCTGAGTATTGTAGCTTACTTTTTGCTCTTTAGGCTATGGAAATGCATCAAACTAAGAGCTAGGAATCTATAACTTGCTATATTTTATTAAACTAGGGGCTGGATTTTACGGGTGAGGCTGGCAGGGTCCACCCGGGGAGGGCGTCCCACTTCCAATCAAATGGACAGCAGCTCTCTTGTCCCAGCAGCACCACCAGAAGCAGTGGCTAGCGCTGGAACTGCAGCCAGTGCAAAGAAGGTGTTCAGTAATGAAGCCTGGACTTTAAGGCGCCAGGCTGGCAGGCTGGAACAAGCAGGGGTAGGGGGGCCAGGTTGGTCAGGACCAGAGGGAGGAAAACACAAGTGTGGGAAGACATTACGGGGGGATCTCTGGCAAAAGGGGCCAGTAAAGGAGATGGCCCCACCCCACACTTAAGCAGCCACCATTCTGAGCAGGGAAATCTGCCAGGTGCACACTTGGCAATGGCCTCTCCTTGGCAATTACTTGACAACTTAAGCGGCTATTAAAATACTTGAGAGGTGTGAAATGAGCATTTTGCAGCAGAATCTTGAATGCCCACATTTCTGTGAGCAATGGCCATGAGTGAAATCCCAGCGCTGGTGGGAGGGCCTCAATTGTCCCACAGGGTAGGGCGGGGCAGTGGGTTTGGTGGTGGTGACTGCAGGCTTCCTGGCATATCCCCTGCTGCTGGTAAATTTGTGGTGGTTCAGGATCGGGCAGGTGGGCATCAGGAACATCGCTCACGGTATGGAGCCCAAAATTACGTCCCCCACACCACCCCTGCTCCTTGCCTTCCAACCTGCTCCCAGACAGCTGTAATCTCCAGTCCTAGATGAACTTCGTATCTGAGGATAGGTTGGAGAAAGTGGGGTTGTTCCCCTTAGAGAAGCGAAGATTCAGAAGGGATTTGATCGAGGTGTACAAATCATGACGATCCTAGACAGAGTAGACAGGGAAAAAAACTGTTCCCTTTGCTGGAGGGTTCTAGAACCAGAAGCCACAGATTTAAGGTGATTAGCAAAAGAATGAAAGGTGACAGAAGAGAAAAAACAATGCAGTGAGTTTTAAGATCTAGTATGCACTGCCTGAGAGAGTGCCGGAGGCAGATTCAATTCTGGCTTTTAAAAGGGAATTGGATAAACAGCCTAAGATTTTTAAAAAATGCTGGATTACAGAGCAAAGGAGGGGTTCTCGGACTACCCTGAATCGCTCTTGCTGAAAGCCAGAGTAGACTCGACAGGCCAATGGCCTACTCCTGTGCTGTACCGATTCTATGATTAGTCAGCACGGATTTCAGAAAGGAGCAACATGATTGACCAACATTATTGAGCTCTTTGAAGCAGTGACAGCAAGGGTAAATAAGGTTAATGTAATAGATATATATTTAGATTGCCAAAAACCCTTTGATAAAATTCCAGATAGTAAATTCATAACTAAGTTCAGAACATGTGCAGTCAGGGGATAAATAGCAGCATGGATAGCAAGCTGGCTCCAACACAGCAAACAGAGATTAAAGGGTGATACAGATTGGCAAATGGTGGAAACTAGTGTTCACAAAGATCGATGCTAGGACCATTGTTATTCACCATTTATATAAATAACTCGATTTAGGGATTGGAAGTACAATTTCAAAATGTGTGAATGACATCAAATTCAGGATTGTAGTTAATACAGAGTGTTACAGACAGGAGGGGTTTAATTTAAATATACCTGATTTCTCCGCTCACCACCCATCCGTAGAGAGAAAGGTGGTTTAATTTTGACATCCCCCCTTGATGAGTGGTGGCATATTTTTCCCAGGCTCTCGGTTTTGCTGTGATTCAATTTCTATTAATAACCCCACGGCAAACTCAAGATAGTGTAAAATCAGAGGGTTAGTTGATTTGCACACACTCAAATGTTGGGGGGTGGGCATCACTAACTAGCATTCATATAAAAGAGGGATAGGGAAAGGAGGAGGTACAGGGCAATGACACAGAACTAAGAATTATTGTTTCACATGAGTCCAGAGTCCAGAATCAAAATCCAATGGTGTATTGATTTACAGAGTTGGCATGTTGAAGACTGATGCTGGATAATTCACTTTTCCAATGGAGATGACTCCCACAATGAGATGGGCATGCAGAGGCAAATTAGTCTTGCAGGCAATGGTCCAGAAGTTCCAGCAAAAATAGGGTAGATGGGGGACAGGCATTCACCTGGACAGATCCCTTGTTCTGAGCTGCTGCTTGGTTGATGGAAGATGGCAATCTGCTTTACAGACCTAGAAGGCAGGGTAACTAGTTTGTACAGCTAGGGAAGCCATGTGATATGACTCCCACTTCTCAACTTTGGTTTGGACAAAGAATATATATTTGTTTGCCTGAATTCTTGGAATGGTTAATGTTTCAACTATTAATAATTTCAAAAGAGGTTTTGGGGTCCTTTGTCCTATCAGACTAGTTGTCTCTGTTGGCCAGGCCTTGGCCTTAGAAATGTAAATTGTCTTTGAACAATTCCCTTGGATTTGATTTCTGTAGTCACAGAAGTCATTAGCATCTCTTCAGAGAGAGAGCAAGGTGCCAGCTGTTTTGAATGGCAGGAAGTTCCTTTTGTTTGAATCACAACTAGCAATGGCTTCAGTCATTTTAAAGCCTTTGTCCAGTTTTTAGAGATTTTATAATATATATATGTATATATATAAAATAAAAATATAATGAGGTCTTAGCTCCAGGACAAGAGGCACTGGTGCTCAGTCATGTCCAGAAATCTAAACCTCCTGCTTGCGTCCTCCTCCTGTGAACTGCAGATCAGAGTTTATCAGCTCTGTCCTTTGGTGCAGCAGGAGAAGGTTGCTGCTGATGATCCTTTTGTTCCTCATCAGAAGTCTGAAGTAGAGCTGCATAAGCTGCTCCCATGGTGCTGAGAAGGCTCACAGATGGGAAGTCCAGACCAAAGGTAAAAAACTCCAATTAACTCCAATTAAGTTTAAGACTTAAAGAAAGTAAGTCTTTGCCTTCAAAGACTTGGAAGTCACTTCCAGAACAGTGAAAGCAAGCTATCAGAACAAGTCCTATGAGCAAAAGCCTTTCATTTAGACAAAGAAGCAGCCCTATCTCAGTATCTAAAGACTTATCGCCTGTCAATTTCTCAGCCCCATAAATCCCCAATATCCTTGGTCTTGTTTTGCCTGGCGAATCTCAGGAAGCCTGGGAAACCAGTGCATTGAGAGTTAAAGACCGAATCCAGGCTCAAAACTCCACTCAATTGCCCTTTAATTGCTCATTGAAATGCCGGACCCACCTATCTTATGGGGGTCTCCCACATGCTAACAGAAATGTTCAAATTAAATGCGGAAGCTGGTGAGTTTCTGACAACTTGCCAACATGCAGGTTTTTTCTTCTTTTAACCTGTCAAGCACACAGATGCTCACCCACATTGGCAGGTTAAAATTTCCTCAGTGTTTCAGGTCAATGATTTTCCTTCAGAACTGGGGTGAACTGATAGAGGTCTTTAAGATTATTAACAGGTTTCATTGCATAGATGTGGAAAAGATATTTCCGCTTGCAGGTGAGGCTAGACATTGGATAAGATAACATACGACAATCACTACTAAATCCAATAGGGCGTTTCAGAGGAAAATCTTTACCCAGTGAATGGTTAGAATATGGAGCTCATTACCATAAGGAATAGTTGAGATGAATATAGGGAAGCTAGGTAAAACAGCAGCTTGCATTTATATAGTGCCTTTAATGTAGCAAAACATTCCAAGTCACTTCACAGGATGTTATTAAATAAAATTTGACACCAAGCAGTATAATTTATTATTGCACTAGAGATGGGCTCTGAAGAGCCTCCTGAAGGAGCAAAGAGAGGTAAAGAGGCTTAGGAAAGGGGTTACAGAGCTTTAGGGCATCAGCAGCTGATGGCTGCCAATAGTGGAGTGATTAAAATCTGGGTACACAAGAGGCCAGAATTGGAGGAACACTGTTATCTCAGACGATTGTCAGTCATTGTGGAAATTGCAAAGAAAATGAGATAGGAGGGGTGAGGCCATGGCAGGATTTGAGAAAAAGGATGAGTATTCTAAAATCAAAGCATTACTCAACTGGAAGCCAATGTACGTCAGCAAGCAGAGTGGGTAAATGGGTCTTGGTGAGAGTAAGGCAGCAGATAGCAGTATTCTGACCAAACAGAATTCTGAAGTTTATGGAGGCTGTAAGATGGAGGATGACCAAAATAGTCAAGTTTTTAGGTAACAAAGGCATGGATGAGAGGTTGAACAGTAGATGAGCTGATGCAGGTGCTGATTTGGGCGATATTGCAGAGGTGGAAATAGCTGATCTTGTTAATGGCATGGATGTGTGTCTGGAAGCTCATTGCGGGTCTATTATAACACTAAGGTTATGAACAGTCTGCACATGAGGGAGAAAGGAATAGAATGATGTGTTGATGGGATTCGATGAAGAAGGATTGTAAGAAGCTTATATAAAGCAAAATTACCAGCTTGGCTTTATTAGGCTGAATGGACTGCTTCTGTGCTTTAAATAATTTGCAATATTTTATAAAAATACATATAGTTGGTATAAATGGGCGGAATTTTCCATGCCCACTGGAGTCAGGCGGCGTGAGAGGACAATATGACGGGAAGGCCAAAAATCGGTTTTACGACGTCGTGAAACCTGTTTGTAATCATCCGCTCTGGCGTCAGTGGCAGGCTGTGTTTCCCATTGTCGCATGGTGGGAACGTCATTGTAATACATCTGCATATAACTATAATTCCAACTTGCCAGAATCATTCCCCACACGCTGGATCATCCGAGCACGTCTGCGTGATTGTACAGTGACATGTTTCAAAATTGTACATAAGCGACGTGCACCTGACGAGCTGCACTTTGCTCAGGACTTCAAGGTTTGTTTGCCTACCTAGCTTTGGGCAGCACTCATGGTCATCATCGCCAGGCTTTGCAGGTAACACCATGTCACTTTTAGAGGTGCTCACGGGTAGGTCTCCACCTACCAGACCAGCCGTAAGGCGGGGTGGTTTTCAATGGTTGCAGGACTAGTGCTTGCTTAGGGAAGGGGGAGAAGTGGCCTCAGGCAAAGGAAGAAGTTGCAGGATGAGATCTGTACTGGGAAAAGGGGGTTATCCCAGGGTGTGTGTGGAGGCACATGTTGATCTGTGCAAGTGGCCTCAAGATGGTGAGGGCTGAGGAAGCAGTCGCCAGAGCAGATGAGGTCAGATGGAGATGTGAGGGTGTGTGTGACAGAGTGAGTGGCAATTGAATTGGCAGTGAGTGAGATGCCAGTGACTGTGTAATGGGCTTGTGAGTATGCGAGTTTAGAGTGATGAGATGGTTGTCTTACCCTGGCTGCACAGATGAGATCATTCATCCTCTTTCTGCACTGGATGGTGAACCTCTTCTGTGCAGCATTGGCACTGACCACCTCTGCCACTGCCTCCCAAGCTGGAGTGGTGAGATTGCTGGACCTCCTGCAGCCAGAGCAGGGATGAAGGACATTATGGCAGGCCTCCGTAAGGCTTTTGCGTGACAGGTCACTGAACTCGTCTTGGCTTTCAGGGCCATGTCTTCACTGGAGCAGCCCTGGGCTGCAAGCATTGAGAACTGTGTGGATGGCTGCAGGTTAAATATGGCACCCAGAGTGAGGAACGGCAGGGGAGGGGGGCAATTCAGAGGCCGTCTGCCAGTGAGACAACATGTTTCCTGTGACTGCATAATTAATGAGGCAGGATTGGGACAATACGGCGTGAAAAGCTGCCATTGTGGCCGGCAGGTAAGAGGTCCTTTTTCCCGCCTGCTACCACACTTAGGGTGGAATCGTCTCAGATTTGCATTATGTGTCACCGCTCTTGGAGATGAAAAGCAATCTTAAAATAGAAATAAATCCAATTATTTCATGATGAATTTTCTGACCTGGAGACAAATACTTAGAGGCAATTATATTTGCCCTTTGATTATCTTCAGAATTTACAAGGAGTTGCATTTACCTGGATTTGCCTCGTTCACTCCTATTCCTCGTAGAAAGCACATAAGCAGTGGTTTTAAGGGGACTGTCAGAATAGCAGGTAAGTATCACAAGTCTAGTCCAGACCCCAAGTTCTAGTTCTGATTTACTTTATTTCTTCTTGCTATTATGCATAGTTTCTTGTAAAATTCCTGAGGCTCCACTCGCTATCAGTTCTGAACTGTAATTCATATTTTATATAATTCTCCTTCAACTGTTTCCCGTTACAGGACCATAGGATCCCTCTAATGCTCAGACAGGTTTCCTCTCTAATTCAGCCCAATTTATGAGCTTTGGAATGTCAATCCTGAAAAGCATTAACCCTCCTTCCTTTTCATCATCCTTTACTCCTCGATCTGTGCAGCATCTTTTAAACATGCTGCCTGCCCTTTAACGTGATTTCCAGTGAAAAAGAAACTGAAGGTAAGCCTATATTCTGTGTAAATGTGCCAGATACAGATCTGTGCTAGCATTATGTTGTTAGTATAACAACAGTCTGAGAGAGTGCACGAATAACTGCATAAAGATATAGACCACATACTGTAAATCGCAGCATATAAGTTGACACAATGGGCAGAATTTTCCCAAATCTGCACTAAGCGCCATAGTGGGCGGGTAAAACGGCATGCTGCCAACCGGCGGCGATGGTGGGTTTTCACGTCGTGTCATCCCGAGCCTGCCTCATTATTTATGCATTGCCAGGAAACACACGGTTTCCATAGCGGGCAGGCTCCTCATTCGCCCACCCGCCATCACCCTGCTGTTGCATCACGCTGGGCGCCATGCTTAAAGGCTAGCTGCAAGCACAGTGCTCACTGCTTCCAGCTCACCACTGCTGCCCTGGAGACATGGCCCTCAAAGGCAAGATGACTGCAGCCCCCCGGTTTAATGATGGGTCCCTCGAGCGACTGCTGGATGCGGTGGAGGCCGGCCAGGATGTCCTGTACCCCCACTCTTGCCGCAGGATGGGTAGCAACATGACCAATCTGGCTTTGGAGGTGGTGGCAGTGGTGGTCAGCGCCAACGTCCTTCAGAAGAGGACAGCCACCCAGTGCTGCAAGAGGATGAAAATGATCTCCGTTCTGATAGGGTAAGTCACTCTTTTCATCACTCTTAATGCACACACTCACAAATCCATCACACATCCACAGGGCCCGCACTCACTGCCAGTTCAAGGGACATCACCATTCACTCTCTCACACTCCCCATCATTGCCCTAACCTCATTAATGGGACCACTCGCCACACTCACAGGCCAGGCATATTTCTCATCTGGCCCAGCAGGCATCTTGGGTTACACTTTCTCCATCTCTATCTATGCAGGACAAGCTGGCACACAACAAGAGATAGAGGTCACAGACCGATGGGGGAATGCCCTAAATCAAGGTCCTCACGGACTTTGAAAACAGAGCCATCCAGCTGGCTGGCCATGATCTGGATCGACCCTGTGCTAACAGTGAGGTCGGCGCTGCTCTACCAAGTGAGGATCCAGCAGTGCAACATCCTTCAGATAACCATGCTGTGAGTGATGTGTCCCCTTTCACAGGCCACTGCCGTGCACTAATTATCTCTCCTTGCTTTCACAGGCACATCTGCCAAACAGTCGACAGAGTCCATGACCCAGGGTCTCCAATCAAGCCCCAAAGAAACCTCTGAAGAGGAATCTGGAGGCACCCTCCCTGAAGCCCGGTCACAGTGCTCACCCACACCCTTGAACAGCTCAGAGACACACACCTCGGTGGGACCTAGCTTTATAGTAGCCCTGGGATCACATTCTGGTGAGAACATTGCACTGTCTGATCCACAGCAGGTGAAGGCAGGACTACCCAGGTGGCCAGCACTCGAAGGACTGCTGGAGGCCAGAAATTTGTTGAGTCCGAGTCAGATGATGAGCCTCTGGACTTGGTCATGTCACAGTTGCTGCAGCTGCAAAGGCAAGCTCAGGAACATCAGGAAGGGATGTCTGCTGCACTCCTCGGATTGTAAGGCACGATGGAGGAGTCCATCCGCCTTCAGTCTCAGGTGATAGCGCCGGCATGTCAACACATCGAGGTCAACACTGGTAGGATGGTAGCTGCCATGGAGACCTTGGTCCAGGACTTCACTCCTACACTGCTGCGCGGGCTCAACTCCATTGCTGATGCCATAGTTGGCCTCCAACAGTGTGTACACGAGAGGGGTGCCGGGCAGCTTGATCTCACTCCAGCTATCCCTGCTCCTCAAGGGGTCAGCCAGGGGGCCCAGGGCACCCATAGGGAGGAGGATCAACAGGCACACACTCCAGGCCCATCCATCCAGATGACTTTGAGAGTGTCCGGCCCCCATCACACCAGCGTCTGTGACCATTGATGCTGTGCACCAGCCCCTGTAGGGCTGAGGTGCTGAAGGTGGACAAAGCATCAAATGCTTCTAAAGTTTTAGGTCTGCGTCTCTATGATATGACCCTGATCACGGAGCACAAGTGAGTTGCCCTCGGCCAGACAGGAGTCAGACATTCTCAAAGGCTGTGTAAAAATTTATTGAGTGTCCTCACTGTATATCATCATCATCCTCCAGCAATTGAGCAACTATTAGGGCCTCCACCACCTCTCCATGACAGGAGCATTCTCACAGAGGGTATTCACACTGCCATATGCCAGACTGGAGTCAAATGTTTACAGATACGATGTGAGGATCTATGGGGTCACCTCACTGCATGTTGTCATAATCCTCCACAAATCTTGCAGCTCTGAGGGCCTCCTGAACGTGCCTGCCTCATCTAGCCAGTGCGAGGGCCTCATCCATGTCATCGTCGTCTTGGAGGACCTCCTCAGTCTCATCCCCTTTGGTGTCCTTCGCATCGGAGAAGACCTCCAGCTCCTCCTCAGCCAGCTCCTCTCCCCGCTGCAGCGCCAGGTTGAAAACAGCGCAGCAGACGATGACAGTGCATGACGCCCTCTGCAGACTGCATTGCAGTGCTCCACCAGACCGGTCCTGGCACTGGAACCTCACTTTTAGCATCCTGATTTTCTCCTCCACCAAGTTGTGAGCTGCAGCACGAGCCTCACTATAGCACTACTCTGCTGCAGTCTCAGGCCACCACACGAGTGTCCTCAGCCACAACCTCTGCGGGTAGCCCTTGTCCCCGAGGAGCCATCCCTACAGCTTCTGGTTACCCTGGAAGACTCTAGGGATCTGTGACTGACTGAGGATGCAAGCATCATTCACATTCCCTGGAAACTGCGCAGACCTGCAGGATGCTCGTACACCAGCTGTACATTCAGCGAACCGAAACCCTTGTGGTTGATGTGTCCACCGTGTGTTGTGATGGAAATCTGAGCACCATATGAGTGCAGTCAATCGTACCCTGTGGGAAACCTGAGATGTGGGCGAATCCAATCGCTTTTGCATCCTGACTGCCCTGGTCCCGTGCGAAATGTACAGAGTTTTGTGCCCCCACTAAGATGGCATCCGTGACATTGTAGATGCATTTGTGGGTGGAGACTTGAGAATCCCACAGAGATCACCTGTGGAGCCCTGAAAGGAGCCACTGGCATAGAAATTGAGCGCCGTGGTCACTTTCACAGCCACTGGCAGTGGATGCCCTCCATGTCCCTGTGGTGCCAAATCCTGTAGTAACTGGCAGATGTGACTGACCAGTTCCCTAGACATTCGCAGTCTTCAGTGACACTGGCTCTTGATCATTTGCACAAATGAAAGGCAGCGTTTATAGACCCTGGGTTTGCTAGGCATCAGACTGCGACGGCTCGCTGTGGCTCTTGAGTGATATGTGCGGGAGCCCCAGCCGCCCCTTCTTTCTGAGGTTGCTGCTCTTGCCTCTGCACAGCCAGGAGCCTCAGTCGCTCTGTCCTCCATCTTCGTCGGGTGGCAGGGGGAGCGGGGTCTGGAGAACTTGGTGGTACTTTGATGCCTCTGCGTTGCTTGAGTGGGCATATAAACTAGGAGCCCAACCCCAATCATATTAATGTGGCTGTGCCTGAACTCTCTCAGTTACAGTGGAATGGTCACTTTTCTACAGGTTTCCCAAATGTGTGGCCACTTCCTTCGCCCACCCTACCCCCCCACTCCGACTGCTTGTGCGCTATGTTCAGCAGCAGGGCTGCCCTTAAGCACCACCCCCTTTGCCACCAGTCACCTCAATGGCAAGGCTCCACTTGCCTCCCCTCACAAGTCCCCCTGCTCCTCCTCACCTTCAAAAGTCACCTCTGAGGCAGGGCGGCACTTAACCCGACTCCCTGGCTCCCCTGAAGTCTGCAAAGCAACAGATGACCCTGCCAAGCTCTGCAGAACGTTGCTGTGCTCTCACCCCCAGTTCACCCAGAGTGCAGGCCGCCAAGTGCACGTCGCCTCTGTGCTGTTGTGAAACACGTCGACCTGCTTTCCCACCGACGTGGACAAACGATCCAGCAGGGATGCAAAAGCCTGGCGGGATGGCCTGATATTGATATGCTGGTGTATTACAACGAGGTTCCCAATGACGGATGGCGGGAAATGTGGCCTGTCATTGGCAGGCTGAGCGGACAATCATGACCTGCCTTCTCGCCATTGTGAAACCGATCGCACCATGTTGTCCACTCACACCACCTCTCACGTCTGCCGCCAGAGGGCACGGAAAATTCCCCCCAATGTATAAGACGACCCCATTTTTCTGGCCCTCAAAATCATTTCTTTGCAAATACTGGGTGGAGAAATTGACCCCCCTCCCTTTTTCAGCCATGGCATACTTTACTCAGTCTGCTTTACTAGTCAGCCTCATTCTTTAATTAATTAAT
Source organism: Cetorhinus maximus (assembly GCF_964194155.1). Lineage (NCBI taxonomy): Eukaryota > Metazoa > Chordata > Chondrichthyes > Lamniformes > Cetorhinidae > Cetorhinus > Cetorhinus maximus. The sequence continues at coordinate 117,115,054 of NC_135885.1, forward strand.
TAAATTAATTTGGAGGCAGCCTTCCGGTGGCATACCAGGAGGACCCCTCAATGTCTCTTCTGATCGCCCCAGCATACACCTCCTGGGATACAATGACAACAGCCACAGCCACAGGCTAGATGTAGAGGTGTTTCTGACAGCCGTAACTATGAGGGATTTTAACCTTTTACAATGCTGCAGAGAGCATATCCATTTTGAGGTTTCCTCGAGGTCTCAGCTTGCTTCAGCAACCACCATTGTGGTTGTCAGGTTAGTCCTGACAAAAGCTCAGCTTATACCATTAGTTGAGAGAGAAGTAGAATCATATGGATCTTGAACAGTATAAAGTCCATCACATTTCTAATTCTATTTAGCTCTGAAGAAGAGTCATACGGATAGACCATGATCCCTCTCCTCCATATTTACCCCTTTTTTAAATCCAATTATTTTCCTGTTTTTATTTATTTATTCACTTTAATTTTTTAATCACTTTTTCCCCAACTCTCCACTCCTCCCCACCCCAATCCCACACAGGGCCATCTGTCACTTGTTTTTATATTTTGTTTTCACAGAGCGCTGAGTCTTGTTCTGCTATTAACACATTCTACTATCCTACCTTTATGCCACTATCAGCATCTTCTTTAATCTTTAACACTACCATTAACACTCCCTTTACCGTGTGTCCATGACATCTTTGTCAAATTTCTCCTGAGCTTCCACTATCTATTTTGCTCCTATTTTGCTCCACTTGCTCCACCCCCTCTTAAACGGTATAAAATCCATCGCATTTCTACTTCTCTTTAGCTCTGAAGAAGGGTCATATGGACTCAAAACGTTAGCTCTGTTTCTCTTTCCACAGATGCTGCCAGAGCTGCTGAGTTTTTCCAGCATTTTCTGTTTTTATTTCAGATTTCCAGTATCCACAATATTTTGCTTTTATATGCCATTTGCTTCTCTCCTACAATCTTTCATCAGAATCTGTTCTACTTATTTGCCATTCTCTGTCAAGCAGTTGATCCTAAATTCATCTTCTATCTTCCGTCTTTCCATCTAGAGTTCTTGTACCCTGGATACAGATTCACGGTTAGGTAAAATTATTGCCAGTTTACCAGTTTCCAAGATTCTAAGGCCTGAATCTTCCAAGCAGCAGTAATTAATGATGCTTGGATTGCCACTAAGCTCAAAGATTCCCCTGACTCAAAGCTGTTATGAATTACTTTGGGGATCTTCCAATCCCTGCTGTCAAAGACATGCGTAGCAGAGTATCTTGGGGAACTCTCTCGAACAGAATAGAATTGGGGAAGCACAGGACATGCCCCCTTTTTACCGCACCAGCTGCCATGTGGTAAGTTTAAAGGTCCAGACTTTGAATGTTAGTGAATGGGTGAATGGATGGGTAGGTGGATAGTCAGGTCGGTGGGGGGGTAGTCGGGTCCAGTCGGGGTGGGTAGCGGAGTGGTCAGGCCCAGTCAGAAGATGGTCTGGTCGGTGGTGGGGGTTAGTCAGGTCAGGAAGGGTGGCCCTTCCACCCTTGGGTCGGAGGGTGAGGGGTGGGGAGGTGGGTAGTTAGTGGTCAGGGGGTAGTCTGGTCATGTCAGGGGCATAGCATCATAGAATCATAGAAAGCTTATGGCACAGAACGAGGCAACTTGGCCTATCATGTCTGCACCAGCTGAGAAAATGAATCCCCTCACCTCCCCCCAGCCTAATTCCACTTTCTAGCATTTAGTTCATAGCCCTGTAGGTTACGGCACTCCAGGTGCACATCTTTTAAACTAGATAAGGTTTTATGCCTCTAACATCCTTTCAGGCAGTAATTTCCAGGCCACTACTAGCCTCTGGGTGAAAAATTTGTTTCCTCATCTCCCCTCTAATCTTTCTGGCAATCACTTTAAACCTATGCCCCCCCAGTCACTGACCTCTCTGCTAAGTTAAATAGGCCCTTTCCCATCCACTCTATCCAGGTCCCACACAATTTTGAACATCTCAATCAAATCTCCCCTCAGCCTCCTCTGTTACAAGGAGAAAAATCCCAGCCCATCCAGGCTTTCATCATAGCTGCAATTTTCCAATTCTGGCAACATCTTTGTAAACCTGTTCTGTACCCTCTCCAGTGCAATTACATCCTTTCTGTAATGAGGTGACCAGAAGGGCATACAGTACTCAAGTTGTGGCCTAACTAATGTTTTATATAGTTCCAGCATAACCTCCCTGCTCTTATATTCTCACTCAGGTAAAGATGCAACAAAACATTTAAAATGTACAAGTATGTCTAACTCCCCGCTAATGCAAAGACAACAAACACAACTCCCCCCCACCCCCCCCACCCTACAACCCCCCAAAGCATGCAAAAAAGAAATAAAACTCTGCAGATTATCAGATCTTAAAACTTGATCAATAAAAAGTAAAGTCAGGGGGAAAAAAATCAGATTGTCCAAATGCTCATTCATAGTTGAAGGGTCACTTTCCACAGTAGCTGCTGATACTTAGGTTTCTTACTGGAGCAGTTAGTCTGCAGTCATGGATAGTTGAGTCTCCTTTCTCTTCGACATATTGTGTTGTTTTGAATCCTCCTTTCAGAACTCGTTTTGCGGCAATGATGTCTTCTGGTGGGTTTTCAAATCTCCAATAGCTCAGCTTTGATGAGAAAAGTTTTAGAGAAAGAGAGAGGGGGTAAGGCTGTTGACCCTGTGGCAATCTCTCTCCGACTGTTAGTTAAAATCCAGCATCTTTTTACACCCAAGAACTGGATAACATGACATCTCTCTTGTTTCAATCTGGGCTTTTCATATCCGCTATCTCTGAGAGCTCCATATACTCTGTGGGTGGAATTTTACAGCAGTGGGATTTTACATTTCTGTCGAAGACAATGGAATTTGGAATAGCTTGCTGGCCAGTGTCTTCATAAAGCAGCTTATACCCTTCACAAATGTAACATGGTAGCTGCTGGAAGTCAGTGTCCCTTGGTTAGCAGTAGAGTTCTTTTTTAAAGGGCAGAATTTCACGGCCCCGTTTCGGTGGGGATGGGGCCGTAAAAGGCGGCGAGACATTCTAAACCCCATTGGTGTCGGCGGGAATGTAAAATCCCACAGCTGTAAAATTTCACCCAAAAGGTTCAACACATATATATGTGTGCAGCTGACAGCAATATAAATTAATATTCTATATAATACACCTCATAGCAATAGTTTTAGACTTATATACATCACTGCCAAATCAATATGAAATTCTATCATACTACAATTATTCTTGCTGAGAGGATCTCTTATTATGTGCTAACTAATTAACATTGTCTCATTACACAAGACAAGATCTAAGTTAGCCTGTTCCCTGGTTGGTTCCATAACGTGTTATAGGAAAATGTATCAAATGAATTCCATAAATCTTTCCTCCAAACTTTGATTTGATTTTTAAAATCTATATGAATGCTAAATTACACCACATTTATCGCATTGCCTTAGTTACAATCTCCTCTTATCTCTCGATTAATACTCTATCCAGCAAAATAGTTATTATTGCGGGGGGCAGGAGTGGTTGAAATCATGTATCTTAATGGCTATAAGATCAAATCCATGTATCTGTTTTTGTGCCATCAATTCATTTATCTTGTTATCAAAGCTTTATGCATTCATAACAAAAACACCTTTAATTTGAATTTTTTAAATCATTTTTTCCTAACTTGACCTTATTCACTGATGGGCTATTACATTATTTTCTTTGTCCCTTCCTATCATACTTTGCTAATCTTTACCCAAATCACTACACTGCTCTATGACCTTGGCTTTTCTCTTCAGATTTATAAATGCCCTCTTACTGGAATTCTTTCTCACCCTTTTTATTTTAAAGCCCTATTTACAGTCCTATTTATTCGAATGGCCAGGACTTTAATTCCAGCCGGTTTCAGTGTGGCAAGTGCCTTAAGAACAACTCCCTCTTTCTGCAGCACTGATGCCAGTGCCTCATGAACTGAAACCTTGGTCTCCCACACTACTTTTTGAGCTTTGCATCCAACCCCCTTATCTATTTGAACCTATGTCAATTTGAGGTTCTGTTTATTAATTTGGACCCTAACTCCTGAACCTCATTTCTTGTTCTTTATGTTTCACTGGTCCCTAAATGAACTATGACAAATGGATCCTTCCCTTCCCATTTGAAGATCTCCTCTAGCTGTGAGAAGATATCCTTCACCTGACACTGGGATAGAACTGCAGGGGACAGCATCTATCTCCTGACCATACTGCCCTCTACCACTACTTTGTACTCCCCCCACTTGAATGCCTGCACCACGGTGCAGTGGTCAGCTTACTCATCCACCCTACAGACATTTCCCTCATCCAACCAAGCGGAAGGAATCTCATACCTGTTGGATAAAGGCAAAGGTCGAGGCTGGTGCAGCGCTGCACCTGAAGACAAAGAAACAAACTTAATTATCAATTCCCTCAAAATCCTTCACATTCACCTATTTTATTGACTTCTTTGTGTATTATCTTTAAATAATCCTTTGTCCACAGATTATGCCATCTTCTAACATGGATTTTTGATATTTTTAAAAATACTGACGTATTTTGCAAGCTGAGAAACTATGACACAATTATGACAATGCTGCATTATGAGAAGGTGGAGGTGAGCTGCCTTCTTGGACAACTACAATCCATATGGTGTAGGTACATCCACAGTGCTGTTAGAGGAATTTCCAGGATTTTGACCCAGTGACAGCGAAGGAATGGTGATATATTTCCAAGTTAGGATGGTGAGTGGCTTGGAGGGGAACATGCAGGTGGTGGTGTTCCCATGTGTCTGCTGCCTTTGTCCTTCTAGATGGTAGTGGCCGTGGGTTTGGAAGGTGCTGTCCAAGGAGACTTGGTGAGTTTCTGCAGTGCATCTTGTAGATGGTACACACTGCTGTCACTCTGCATTAGTGGTGGAGGGAGTGAATGTTTGTGGATGTGGTACCAATCAAATGTGCTGCTTTGTCCTGGATGGTGTTGAGCTTCTTGGGTGTTGTTGGAGCTGCACTCATTCAGGCAAGTGGGGAGTATTCCATTACACTACTGACTTGTGCCTTGTAGATGGTGGACAGGCTTTGGCAGAGTTAGGAGGTGATTCACTCACCACAGGATTCCTAGCCTCTGACCTGCTCCAGTAGCCACAGTGTTTATATGGCTAGTCCAGTTCAGTTTCTGGTCAATGGTAACCCCCAGGATGTTGATCATGTTGATTCATCAGTGGCAATGCCATTGAATGTCAAGGGGCAGGCGGTGGTTAGATTCTCTCTTGTTGGAGATGGCACTTGTGTGGCACAAATGCTACTCACCACTTGTCAACCCAAGCCTGGATATTGTTCAGGTCTTGCTGCACTTAAACATGGACTGCTTCAGTATCTGAGGAGCTGCGAATGGTGCTGAACATTATGCAATCATCAGTGAACATCCCCACTTCTGATCTTATGACAGAAGGAAGATCATTGATGAAGCAGCTGAAGATTGTTGGGTTGAGGATGATACCCTACTCCTACAGTGACACCCTGGAACTTAGATGATTGACCTAACAATATACATTAGCCTTGACCTCCGGAGAATATATCCTTTTATGTAGGTGCAATGTTTCTTTTTGTAAGTGAGCCATCTCTGTGCACTATAGCCCGACGTCAAGGTTAATGATTTAGTTAAATTCATGCCAAATGAATGCAGGTTTTTGCTCTGAGTCTGCACCAGATTTGACACTGCTTAAACTAATTCCATGAAGAATTCCGAGGATTATAGCTTGTTGAAGGATTTCCTATTATTGCAATAGCATGTTACATCTGTTCAGACTATGAGACAGTTTTCTGATAACTCTGGTCTTTCAACGTACCTGATTATATTTTTAAACTTCCCAGGAAAGCTCTTGCACTACCAAATCAGCACCAGTGAACAAAGACAGATGGTTAGCATTCAACTATCAACTGACAATACTAACCCACTGCAGCAATGCATCAACTCAGATGTATGACAAACAAAATCAATTGATAGTTGATTAAATGGACAGCCCTACTTTGTCAAACTGAACAAATACCTTCAGGGCACAAAGGTCTATAAAGTAATGAATATATTAGTCTGTTGAGCATCCAACATAGATTAAGTTAATTACGACCATCCTGTTTTAGTTAAAAACAAAAATGTTAGTGTGATAGAAAGCTAATCAGTGAGTTTCAAAACTGCAAAACCTTTGCAATGTATACGTCAGTGAAATAACGGGAAAAAATGCTGAAAATGCTCACTTAGGTGTGATAGCATCTTTGAAAGGCGAAACAAAAATTAACCTTTTCAGGCGGAAGATCTTCCATTTGGCTGGCAAAAGTTAGAGATGTAACAGGTTTTTGTCGTAGGAGGGTATTGTATATACAGAGTTAATGTAGGACTGAATACAAGGTCACCCACACAGTGATATAAGGAGACCCATGGCCTAGACTTAGGTTCAATGTGGTGTTGGCCACAGATGTGTTAAGACCTAGGATGGAGAAACCTCCATGCCCTTTTCCTTTATTGTATATATGTATATAGTTTTTAAAAAGTTAATAAAGACTAATTGTTAACATGCAGAAGACTATGAAGACTTCTATAACGGACACATTCTGCAACTATCACCATCCCAACATGGTGGTAGCTTCAAATCAAAAATCCTCATTCTCAAAGAAATACGGAAAGACTAAGAAAAAAACACCTTCAATGGATTCTAAATTGAAAGAAGCTCCCAACTGAACCTACAAATGCTAAGAAAATTCACCAAAAAATAACTCCAGAGGGCAGAGCTGGAAGCTAAGGACAGAAGTTTTGCTGCAGCAGAAAATTACACATGATCTCCCTTGAAAGTCTAGCTTCAGCATGCAGAGTTCATAGCCTGAAATGGTGAGCTAAATCCTTTTCAATTCCTGGCTGCAGGCAGTCCTGAGAAGCCCTTTTTCCAATGCAGTCAGAAGTGCCATTTGAATGAAACCTTTTGCTAATCCCAATTCCCTGACCCTGAGACTCAAAACCTGGCCTCCGAGTTGAACAGAAAAATAACAATTAATAATTAACTTACTCAACTCTCGGAAACCTCATGATTGTCTGAATCTTTAAACAGCAAGCTTACAGTTCAAATGTCTTGCTATTTACAACGCTACATTGCCCATTAAATCAAGTTGACAGACTACTGACCCATGCAACCATTGTTGAAAATTCTTCTTTCCGAAGTGTGCTGTTGCCATTTTGCAAAGCCCACCAAAACTGGCAAGCACGGGGAATACATTGTTCTGCAGTGAATGGCAACACAATCCTGGATGCCTGTAAACTCTTAAACCTCTAACCACATTTTTAAAATCTTCAACGTGAATCACAAATCTGCACTTCCAACTCCACTGGGACTCACCGAAGGCCCAGACCAACCACAATATTGGAGTCTTTGTAGGAAAAGATCTTTAAGATACAGCATTGCTTCAGGTTTAAATGAAAAATCAGAAGATGAACAATTAAATAGGGACAATTGCAGATGACATCATTGCATGACAGGATATTGATGAGTCATCCACCAAATTTGAGGATGTGTTGAAATCCTTTGATGTTTCTTTCAACTTGAGATCCAACAAAATATTGGAAAGAGCTAAAATCAATAGGAGAGTCCAGCTGCCTGGAGAGCCTGTCGATTGCTTCATAAATGATCGCTACGATGGCAAAGGAGCATGAATATGGAGATTTAAAGCCTGAGCTCACATGTGACAGAATCATGGTGGGTTTTGTAGACAAATCACTTCCTGACCTTATACAAGCTAAAGGTGATCTTAACCTAGACAAGGCAATTCAGCTACTTAGACTGCCTGGGCTGCATGCACAACACAGAACGGTCCTAAGGGGGGAGAATACAACATGGAGCAGAAGCCAGCCGTCAGTCCAGCTTATCAGGTCACAAAGACACAGGGACAATCCAAGTCAGGGAAAGTGATTCCTGAACCACCCAGCAGATCGATCTTGCCAGCGCTGCAGTGTGAAGGGCCCTCAAAGGAGAGATCAGTGTCCTCTGAGTACTGTCCAATGCTTGCACCGCAACAGGCAAGGACACTTTGGTAAACCGTGCAAGTCAAAACCCAGCATCGCACAGACATCCCAAAGGCCATCCACGAGGTTGAGACTGAAAACCCAGAAGGCACACACCCGTGCTTCTTGGGTGAGATCACAGATTGTGGTTCTTCATTTTGGAGCGCTGACATCCTGGTAAGTGGTCATCTAAGAAATTTTAAATGAGATTTAGTTGCCAACGCCACAGTCCTGTCAGATGAGGAACCATGGGTCCAAGGCCTCTGGCTTTGAACAACTGACACTCCACTTTATAGAGCAGGGGGAGTCTGACTCCCAGTCATTGGCATAACCCTAGAACCACTGAGGTATAGCAGTAAAGAAATCTTTGAGCTCATGTACGTAATCCGTAACCAGCCTTTCTCTCTTCTGAGCAGGAATGCCTGCATAGCCCTGGATCTCCTCCAAACAACAGAGGATGCAAAGTCTACCACTGTCATTAGCCAGCCAGAACAGCACAGTTCTGAATGATCAAAAACTAAAGTGTATTCAGACTCGGATTTCACCTTCAATCTCTCTTCTCTCTTTGTGGAGAAGGTTTGTCCGTTATCATTCCAGGTCCCAGAAAGTCCCCAGAGGCCAGACCAACCTACCACCCACGAGATCCCCATAGCACCACCGGTAGAAGTGGTACCAGAGAGCGATCAGTCTGAGAAGACTCTACCTCCAAATATGATGATGGTTCAGCTAATTGATACATCAACCACTGTGCACACACTGCAACTTCAAACCAGCATGCCGCAACCACCACGGGTTCTGCAAACGGATAGCAGCCTATCAGCATCGACAACAAAAAGCAGAGCTGAGCATACCACTCGACCTTCGCCTCAGCCTCAGAGGGCTTCCAGACAGCCCACATGGAAAAAAAGGAAGATAAAGCAGTGACAAGGAGACAAATACCATTTTCATCCACCTGGCAAGAAATGATTGAGAGTAACAGCAGCCATACGTCGACAACAGACAAATCAACCAGGCGTAGTTCAACGTAAAACAATGGAAGAAAAGAATAAAAGCATACCCACATGCCAGTCCAACCTCCAAACCAACAACAAGAACCCAAACCAACAGAGCCAGCACTCTTCCTAACAGAATTGCAAATGAGATTTTGAAGGGCTGTAAGTCCTCCAGACCGCCTGAACTTCTAACTTCAAGGACTTGAAGTGGGCATGTTGGGTAATGAGAATGCTGTGTTTGGATATGGACTGCTTCAGTATCTGAGGATTTGCGAATGGGGCTGAACATTGTGCAATGATCAGCAAACAGCCCCACTTCTGATCTTATGATAGAGGGAAGGTCATTGAACCTACTGAAGATGATTGGACCTAGGACACTATTCCGAGGAACTCCTGAACGATGTCTTAGGACTGAGATGATTTGCCACCAACTAATGCTAATAATGTAATGCAAGAATGTTGGGATAGCATTAAGGTTGTAACAAAAAGGTAAACGCATAAGACTTATAACAATATAAGACCCAAAGTAACTACATCCATGGAATAAAGACTTGTGGGGAGGTGCCGTAGAAGGGTCTGGTATAGACAGTGTTAAGGTGGGATTGAGTACAGTACCACCCATGCACTGATGTAAGAATGCACATGATCTAGACCTAGGTCAGTGTGGTGTTGGCCAGTGATAAGTTAAGGCCCAGGATGGAGATTGCTGCATGCCAGCACCCTTTACTGTACATTTGTATATAGTTACAAGTGGTTAATAATGACTTGCTGTTAACATACAGAAGGCTACAAAGACTTCTTTAACAGACATGTTCTGCGACCAACACCATTCCAACATTTTTTAAGCAAGTACAGAGGTAGGTAAAGGAGGGAGAGGAGGAAAGAACAAAAGGGAAGTTCTGTGATAGGATGGATGGCAGGAGATATTGAATGGCAAAATGGATCATGGTGCAACATGAAAGTGGATGGTACTGGGGCAAGTAAAGAAACAAAAGATGGGGCTAGATGAGTGGCAGTGGCAGAATCTATACCAACAGTTGCTATTCAAAAATAAATGGGAGCAGTGGTTCTGATTTGAAATTGTTACACTGGTGTATTGAAGGCTGAATGCACCTAATTGGAAAAATGAGGTGCTCTTCTTCAAGCTTCATTAGAACATTGTAAGAAGGGCAGGGAGATCAGAGTGGGAGAGGGACAAAGAATTAAAATGGCAAGCAATTGGAAGCTAAGGATCATGCCAATGGACTGAATAGAAATGTTCAGCAAAGCAATTATCTAATTTGCATTTGGCCTTCCCAATGTAGAGGAGAGTGCATCATGAGTAACAAATGCAAAGCATGAAATTGAAAGGAGTACAAGTAAATCATTGTTTCAGGTGGAAGAAGTGTTTGGGACTCTGGATGGTGAGAAGAAAGAAGCTCAAGGTAAGCATTGCATCTCCTGTGCTTGCACAAGAAGATGATGTGGGAAGGGGACAAAGTGTTAGGTGTGATTGAAGGGTGCCGTGGAGGAACGGTCCCCTTGGAATGCTGAAAGGGGAGGGGGAAGATATGTTTGATGGAGACAGCACACTGAAGGTGGTGGAAATGGCATTGACTATGAAGGCTGATGGTTTGGTACACTAATCAAATTTCTCTTGTATTTTAATGAAGGTGTTAGTCCATTTGAGTTAATGGAGAAAGGAACTTGACATAATTATACAAACATTCATGTGCAGAATAAATTCCAAACTCATAGCCCTTAATTCCCTTCCTCTTTGCAAATATGTTTGATTCTATCTGGAACCCATCTGTACTGACCACTTCAATAGTTTTCCACATGTATGTTATTTTCACAGGAAATTTTCAAAATCATTGTGGTAAATCCCCATGGACAAAGAAGGAATATAGGAGCTTTCTGTTTTTTTATTTTGTTGAGCTTGAGTTGAGACTGAAATATTGAATTTAATGAATTTTGCTTAATTAAACATATAAGATCATTCACATATAGCACTTTGCTGTGGTTTGGCGATTAATCGCCAAGGACCCGACTTGAGCAGAGATCTCAAGAAGAAGAATGGTAATCACTCATCTTAAAATCCATGAGCTAGTGACACCTAATGTGTGTATAATTATGCAAGCCATGGCCCTGCACTGAGGTTAATTTTATAATATGATAATCCAATTATATTTGTTACTCATATCATTTATTGAGTCAACCCTCCATCCAACAATTCAGTTCAATCATAGAAGTACAGCAGCTTTTATTGGAGCTGTTGGGAAGACCAAAATCTACACCAACTCACCTATCAACACAGTAGATTCTTTGGCCTGAATTTCACGTCCCCTTTCAGCGGGTTTTTAGGCAGGTGACGCATGAAATAGGATGAATGGGCTTCCCGCTGGGTTCCCACCCACCACAACCTCTCAGCGATTTTATGCTGGGATGGGTGAGGCCTTGGACGGGCCGCCCATCCTTGCCCAATTGAGACCCTTAAGTGGTCAATTTTTAGGCTGGTGGGAGGATTTCCTGGATGTGGAGGAAACCTGAAAATGATTGGGTTTAGGCCTCAGATGAGCAGGAGTGGAACGCCCCCATCAGAAGCCCCCTTCTAACTTCAGGTGCCCCACCCTCATACCCCCATTAAGGTCCGGTGGCCACTGGACCTCACTCCCCCCCACCACTGGCCTCTCCCATGACACCCCAACCCTCCAATATCGATCTCCCCAGGCCTTCACTACTCTCCCCGTCCTGAGACGCTGAAAACTAATCTTTCCGTCCACTCCCGGTCCTAGGCTCTGTCGACTTCTTGAAATTCCACTTCGCTTCTATCACTGCAGAGACTAGAGAACTGCCAGCTAATTGGATTGGCCGGCAGCTCTCTAAGGCAGGACTTCCTCCCGAGTGAGGAGTGGAAGTCCCACCTGCAGCCAATTGATGCTCATTCGGGCAGACAGTATCGGTGGGGATGTGTTCCCCACTGACACTTCGGATGGCAGGATTGGAAACACCACAATCTGAAATATCCTGGCCTTGGTCTCATGGATTTTAAAATGAGTGATTTCTATTCTTGTTCTGATGAAGAGTCATACGGACTTGAAACGTTAACTGTATTCCACTCCGCAGATGCTGTCAGACCTGCTGAGTTTTTCCAGCTATTTTTGTTTTTGTTTCAGATTTCCAGCATCCGCAGTATTTTGCTTTTTTACTTCTTGAGTTCTCTGCCCAAGCCAGATCTTTGGTGATTATTTGCTGAACCACAGGAAGGTGCTGTGATTTTTTTCTATTTCAGAAAGTCGCAAGTCTACCTCAGCCAGAGCAGGGATCGAACCCCATGCTGTTGGCATTAATCTGATCTACACAATAGCTGTCTAGCCAACTGAGCTAACCCCCGCCGCCCCACTGATTACCATAATATTAGTTTATTTATACTTTATTCAAACTCAGTTATTAGGTTCACAAGGCACTGGACATGCGTCATAAGGCCTTCATAAACCTTCAAATTGCCTCACATGTGCCAACTATTGAAAAGTGAACATGGTTTAAATAATGTTTGCCTAGCTTGCACAGAAATGTTGCTGTCGATGGAATGTAACTTAAAAATAGAAATGCCGCTGTTATAGCAGATAAAAACAAAAATAAATGCATAAAATGGTTGCCCAGCAGTAACTAATCTTTAAACAATGGATACATTATTTGTTAGTTATCAGAGTTGGTTGGCAGAGATCTACGCCCCGATTTTCATCTCCGAGGTAGGAATCCTGAGTCAGGCCATTTCCTGACATCGCAATCCTACCTTCTGAATGGCCATGACTGCCCATCATATTTTCTCCCTGCAGAGCCAGGGCTGCTGCCTCTCGAAGGGTGGAGATGAAGACAGAGGTGCCAAGACTGGCATGTTAGAAGGCCCACCTCTGTTTGCTGGAACATTAGTTTGAACATTCTGAACATTGAACATTTAGCTTGGGGTTGGCTAAGTTTCTACAGTAACAATTGACACTTCATTACAACCTACACAATGGATTCATTAAGAAACACTATGGGAAGCACCAGAACCTACTGGAAGGATTGCATAGGTTATCTGTTTTTTGATAATTTAATAGCGGGCGGGATTTTACCAGTCTTCTGGAATGGGCTGGGAGGTGAGGAGGCCCATGAAATGGTGAGGTGTGGGGTAGCGTGCCCATCATCTTCCCTTAACATTTGGCCAATGTTAGGATGTTGGTGGACAACTGTTATGACACAGCAGTTGGTAAAGGTTGTTGTTTAAAATCCCAGAAGGAAACTTTAAACAACTATCATAACCTATATTTTCAATTGGAATGTTTGAGATGCAGCTCTAAATTCAGGAATAAGACCACCAGTTCTCGAGAGGTTTTTACATCAAACTAAATGAGACATTTATTAATTTACAATAAATTAAACATATACACATGGCTACAAATTACTACTATCATAACTTTTAACAAATTCCCAAACTAATCTCCACTAAGGCAACGACAGCCAATAGACTTTAACCAGACACCAGGCAAAGCATTTTCACCTTATGAATTCAAAATGAGGTTCCTTTCAATTTGGTTCCTTTGCAGACAGTTGTAGGCTTACAGCTGCTTTGATGTTACATGCCTCTGCCCTGCACACACACACTCCCCTCAGGTTATACCCAGCACTTCTCTTTGAATGTAAATTTTCATTGCATCACCAAGCCCTTTGAACTCCACCTCTTCTAACAATAAAACCCCTTTCATAGTCCTAATTTAATTAGTAATATAAACATATTGCTCGGTGTCTCCTAGCTAGGTGAAAGATTTCACTTCTACTCTTGAATGCTCTATTCAACAAAATGCAAATGTGCCTGTTTAACGTTTGAGGACTCTGGGTCTATACTCGATGGAGTTTAGAAGGATGAGGGGGGATCTGATTGAAACTTACAGAATACTGAAAGGCCTGGATAGAGTGGATGTGGGGAAGATGTTTCCATTAGTAGGAGAGACTAGGACCTGAGGGCACAGCCTCAGAGTAAAGGGAAGACCTTTTAGAACAGAGATGTGGAGAAACTTATTTAGCCAAAGAGTGGTGAATCTATGGAATCCATTGCCACAGAAGGCTGTGGAGGCCAGGTCATTGAGTGTATTTAAGACGGAGATAGATATGTTCTTGATTAGTAAGGGGATCAAAGGTTACGGGGAGAAGACGGGAGAATGGGGTTGAGAAACTTATCAGCCATGATTGAATGGCGGAGCAGACTCGATGGGCCGAATGGCCTAATTTCTGCTCCTATGTCTTATGGTCTTATCTTATGGTCTTTACATCTCAAAACTACTATACATCAAAGCACCCAGACCAGTTGGCTTTAATCCAATTGACACACACACACAGACACATCTACAGTCTGAGCTGCTATTTAAAAAAAATAATTTCCAATAGCATTATATACGTTAATAGCTTCATGACAACAACCCACCAGCCCATATCCCAGTCGAGCCAATTAAGGGCCTCTTCCCAATTCCACTGGCATTTTAACAGCGGTGGGGTGCCCTCCGCCATGGGAGGAGACCAGCAGGTAAACACTGGCAGTTTCCCGACAGGTTCCAGGATTGTTGTGGGACAGAGGAGGGGGTCTTTTAAAGCACTTTTTGGCTCACGGGGGGACTCTCCAGCAGCAATGACCACCTTCTCACCAATGCACCGTCACCCTCTTGCAGGCCTTCCTGAATGACCCAGGCACTCCCAAACTTCACTTATGTGGTTATGAGGGTGCACGTCCATTGCTGCACCTTCCTCTTCGGGTTTCAGCCCCAGCTATGACCATCATTTCCTGATGGTGCTGCTGAGCTGCCAGCCTGTTGATTGACCAGCAGCTCTTGGGAGCAGGCCACCATCCTTAATAGATACACTGATGATGCAGCCCCAGGTTCCACTGACCATGGAGGTGTTCTTAATCCTTCGGCACCCCTTCCCCCACCTACCCCACACCGCTTTCAGGAGCCCCACCACCAGAATTAAATGCCAGCCAACATTTCAATGCTGGTGCTGAGTATGGTTATCAGCAGTTTGTCAATGCTAAGGAAACAAAGTGACTAATTATGTTGGTGAGCTTTCCAATTTGGAATGTAGTGAAATAATTGTGCAGTGACTCATCATATCCTGAAATCTCTACATAGCCAATGTTATGTCGGCCAAACACGGCAATCAGTTTGTGCATAGCGAGGACCCACAAACAGTAAATAAGAGAAGTAGCTACCTAATATGGCTTTAATAGTATTGGCTCGGACAGGGTAATTGAAAACTCAATGTTCTAAAACACAATGCTAACCAATGTTGAAAATCATGCTGAACTCATAAAGTTGGGCTGGAACAAACTTCTGGGTCATAGGTGTGAAATCTTTCAATTGAGCCAAGCTGACACCTGTAATTACATTTGTTGTGCAGGTGACATTTATCTTAGCGAACCTTTGGTTCATCATATAGCCTGGTGAAATGTGGAGGTTTAATTGAGATGAATTTTCCAGGGTACTCCAGGTAGGAATGCATTATGAGCTGTTTTGGTAATTCCGGCATCTATTAGAAACAGATTTGCTAGCTGTTTAAGTGATTAGACTACAGAAAATACACAATGACATGTCAGTAAAGCATTAATAGATTTTGCTATTAACAGCATTACATGTTCAATCTGTTTAGACATTAATAAAAAAAAACATATAACTTTTCAATGTTCAAACAGGGGAAAAATGCAAAGGTTCCCAACCAATGTTTATACCTTAAAGGGATTGTGGAGATGGAGAGGATTGGACATCCCTTCCAGTCAAGCTTTATGTGAAGCTAGTTTCCAAGGGTTGTTGGGTGATGCCAACATTCCTAAAGACATTCATAATATCAAGTGCCATTCAGATGCTGTAAGGTTTTCAGCAAAATCTGGCCCATAGTGTTTAAAAAACTACAAAGATGGTGGTTTTGAAAATTTTAATGTGACTCATATTGATATAAAAATGCTATCAAAGAAACAAAAAAAAAAGAATGATCTCAATGAGAATCTTTATTTTTTTTTTAAATGCTTAAAGAATTGCTATAAAGTACAGGAAATATGGTTTTGTTTCCTGCGGCACCCAAAGTTCTGTGTGTAATTCTACACCTGTTTTGAGCAAGCAGTAAATTCTTATGTACCACTCTTTAGCCTGGGTTTGGGGGGGGGGGGAGTGGGGGGGCGGGGGTGCAGTGCTTCTAAAATGGACCATGATGCATTCAGGCACATGGGCCAATAAATGTGCGTAAAGTGCAGAGATGATTCGGGAGTAGCCTTAAGTCTTGTGTAACACGCAGTCAAGATTCCTTGCTCTTATAATGCTGCAAATTGACTTTAGGCCTCGATTGCATGAGACTTCAGGTGCAAATCTGCAGGAAATTCCTGGCTGTCGCTCTAATATTGCAAATGGCATTGGTTTTAAATAGTGTAAATGTGTAACTAAAGTGAGAACAGACAATAAACCTTCACCATTATATAGGTTAAAAGGTAATATGGTGGAGAAGCAGTGGCAGACATTTAAGGTAATATTTCATAAATCTCAACAAAGTGATATTCTATTGAGAAAGAAAGATTCTATGCAAATGGTGCAACATCTGTGAGTAACTAAGGAAGTTAAGGAGGGTATCAAATTGCAAGAAAAGACAAACCATGCTGCAATGATTAGTGGTAGGCCAGAGGACTGGGAAACTTATAGAAATTTTCTAAGTTACTGGTTGGCCTCTTAAAGGGTGAGACTAGTGGATTAACAATGAGAAACAAGGAAATGGTAGAGACTTTGAACAAGTACTTTGTATCTGTCTTCACAGTAGTGTGTTCACTTGTGTGTTACAAGAAGACCAGTAGAAAATCAAGAGGCAAAAGGGAGGAAATTAAAACAATCACTATCACTATATGAGGAAAACTGATGGGTCTAAAGGCTAACAAGACCCTGGACCGAACAGCCTGCATCCTAGGGTCTTAAAAAATGTGGTAATGACTGCACCAGTTGTAATCTGCCAACAGATTCTGGAAACATTCAGCATAGTCTCTATTTAATAAAGGAGGAAGACAGAAAACATGAAACTATAACTAAGTTAGCCCAACATCTGTCACTGGATAAATGCTGGAGTCCATTATTAAGGAGGTAATTGCAGGACATATAGAAAATCATAACACTATCAGGCAGATTCAACATGGTTTTGCAAAAGGGAAATTATGTTTGACAAATTTATTCACGTTCTTTGAGGATGTAACAAGCAGGGCGGTTAAAGGGGCAGTAGATTAGTGTATTTGGATTTCCAAAAAGCAATTGATAAAAATGTTATTGCAAAAGATTAGAGCTCACGGTGTTGGGGGTGATATTTTAGCATGGATAGAGGATTGGCTAACTAACAAGAAACAGACAGTCGAGATAAATGGATCATTTTCAGGTCGGCAAACTGTAATGAGTGGAGTGCAACATTCTAGGGCCTCAACTATTTATAATCTATATTAATAACCTAGATGAATGGAT
This sequence comes from Cetorhinus maximus, assembly GCF_964194155.1. Taxonomy (NCBI): domain Eukaryota; kingdom Metazoa; phylum Chordata; class Chondrichthyes; order Lamniformes; family Cetorhinidae; genus Cetorhinus; species Cetorhinus maximus. Next base: position 117,132,571 of record NC_135885.1, read on the forward strand.
TGACTACATAATAGTCAGATCTGCAGTTGATCCAAAGATAGGTAGGAAAGCAAGTTATGAAGAGGAAACAAAGAGTCTGGAAAGGGATATAGATAGGTTAAATGAGTGGGCAAAAAATTGGCAGATAGAGTATAATGTGGGAAAATGTGATGTTATCCACTTTAGCAGGAAGAATAGAAAAGTAGAATATTATTTGCATTGAGAGAGACTGCAAACTTCTGTAGTACAGAATAATCTGCATGTCTGTATACATGAATCACAAAAAGTTAACATGCAGGTACAGCAAGTGATTAGGAAGGCATATAGAATTTTGGCCTTTATTGCAAGGGGATGGAATATAAAAGTAGGAAAGTATTGCAACAACTTTATAGGACATTGGTGAGACCTGACCTATTGTACTATTTACAGCTTTGGTTTCCTTACTTCATCAGAAGCTGTTTGGGTTTTGAAATGCAACCATGTAAGAAAGGTCATATCTGGTTTGCTGTAGACATGTGACCTCTTCCACAAGGCATGGGGATGGGGAGCGCCATCTTACATTCAATACAATGAAGACATTTTACTAGAAGCACTGTACTTCTTTAAGTGCATAACATGGTGTCAGAAGTGGAGCTGAGATTGAGTTTTGAAAAGCTGGAGAAAAGCCAGTGACTGAAAGAGGAACAGAGAAATGCTAAAAGCTGCTAAAAAAAACCACTGACAAAGAAAGAAAATATAAGTCAAAGGCTGCAAGAAAATTACTGGGTGAGTCAAACTTTCCTCTCCCAGCTTCTGTTGAAATGAAAGGTGATATGCAGAAGAACTGGCAGCTTTTCCACTTACAATGGCAAAACTATGAGATTGCCACAGATTTAATTAATAAGTCAGAGCCGATACAAGTAGCAACACTTTTAACACTGCTGGGGTGAAACTGTTACAAATTTCATTCCACCCTAAATCTCTCTGAAGAACAGGAAAGAACAGACAGTAGAGATTTTGAAAGCTTTGAAGGCATGCTTTGAATCCCAAGTGAACGTAACTTGTGAATTCAACACTAGGGACCAAGGTGAAAAAGAGCCCAATAATCAGTATGTGACTACAGTAATGCAGCTTGCAGAACCCTGTGAATTCAGACAACAAAATGATGATCCCATTAAAGATATGATTGTCTTAGGCATAGAGATCCTGCAGTGAGAGCAAGTCTACAGAGAGAGGAGAAACTTACTCTCAAGAAAGCAATAGACATGTGCAAAAGTGCAGAGGTTGTAAAATATCAGCTAGAGCATATGTATGGCAGAACAGACCAGGCATTATATTATGCTGATAGACATTCCAGGCTGAAGGAACAGAACAATCACAGACAAAAGGCAGGATGCATATACTGCAGAGGACATCATACAAAGGAAAAGAAGGATTGTCCAGCATGTGGAAAGCAGTGCTTTAACTGCAAGAAGCTGAATCATTTTGCATTCAAGTGTGTGGCTAGAAAGAAGCAAAACAAGCATATACAGATGACCACTGGTGCAATATCAACCAAAGAGTCTGACACCATTAAACAGGTTGGTTCTGTCTGGTCTATAGGTGATAAATGGTTTGTGACTGCAAGAATGATGGAGAAGAAGAGCATCAAGTGAACATGAAGTGTCAGATAGACACTGATGCATTATGTAATACCATGACCTTCAGAGACCTGTGTGAAGTGGCTCAACATGACGATCTAAAAATGAAGCCCTCGAAAGAAGGTTGAAGCTATATGAAGGCACGATACTCGTACCAAAAGGACAAATTAATCTGAGAGCCCAATGCAATGGGAAGAATGAAGATCTGGATTCTCAAATCATAGGCAGTATGCAATAGCCACTCATCTCAACTGGAGCAAGTCTAAAGCTTGGACTGGTAAACCTAAATACACCAAAAGAGATTTACAACAAGTATAGTGCACCATTGATGGCTGAACATATCCTTGAGGAGTACAAAGATGTGTTTACAGGGTTTGGATGTCTACCTATTGAATATCATCTTGAAGTTGATGAGAGTGTAACAGCAATTCAGCATCTGCCTAGAAGAGTTCCAGCTGCCCTCAAGTCAAGCCTAAAAAAACAAGATAGAAGAGTTGGAAAAGAAGGGAATAATCAAGAAAGTGACAACTCCTACAGACTGGATTAACAGCATGGTAGCAGTGAAACAACCTGGAAATCTGAGAGTATGCATAGACCCAAAGGAGCTAAATAAAGTGCTGAAGGGATCTCACTATCCCATGCCAAACATCAAAGGAATTTTGCCACACCTTGCCAAGGCAAAGATCTTTACTACCCTAAATGCAAAGGATGGTTACTGGCAAGTGAAGCTGGATGAAAGCAGCAACTTTCTAATTATATTCTGGACACCATTCACGAGATACAGATGGTTGCATTTTCAAAGCTTCAGAGGAGTATTAATGCAGACAGCATGAGATAGTCAGTGATCTTCCCAGAGTGGAAGCCATAGTGGATGACCTGCTGGTCTATGGATGTGGAGACACAATGGAAGAAGCCATAGCTGACCATGATCAGAAAGTAATGTGACTGCTAGAGAGAGCTCACCAGATGAACCTGAAGCTGAACAAGAAAAAATTGCAATTGAAGATGCCTGAAGTCAAGTGCATCAGTCATGTACAGACAGCAAAAGGTCTTCGCCAGATGCTGAAAATGTGAGAGCATTAGCAGCAATGCACCCACCAACAGAAGTGAAAGTAGTGTAACGATTTGTTGGATTTGTGAACTACTTAGTAAAATGTTTGCCTAATTTGTCATAGGAGTGTAAACCATTAGCCACCCTCACTGCCAAGGATGTGCAGTGGTATTGCAGCACAGAAGAGGAAGCAGTGTTCACTAAAATCAAACAATGATGACAACACCCATCCTGAAGTATTGCGATGTAAATGATGAAGTCACCTTGTAGTGTGACACCAACAAGACAGGTCTCAGAGCAACCTGAATGCAATAAAGACAACCAGTTGCATTTGCACCCAGCCGGTTAAACCAAACTGAACAAATTTTTGGATTTCCAGCATCCGCAGTTTTTTGTTTTTAACACTATGCTCCGATTGAGAAAGAGTGCCTTGTTTTCGCATGCGAGCATTTTCATTAATATTTGTTTGGGAGGGACAAAGTGACAGTGGAGTCTGACCACAAGCCACTTCAAAGCATTTTTCTCAAACTGCTACTATCACCTCCAGAGCATCTGCAAAAAATGTTACTTTGTTCACAGAGATACCATCTAGACATAACATATAAGCAAACGAAACAGATGTACATTACTGACATGCTGTTGGGAGCTGCATTCCCAATGAAGAAAGTTGAAGAGACCACAACAGAATGTGAAATCTTCCAGATTTAATGCGAAGCAGCAGCTCAACGTGCTCTAGAAGTCATCAACCCAGCAAAGACATTGAGTCTGACAGATGAGTCTTTCTCAAATCAAGAGAACTCCCCAACAAGATGCAGCTGTCCGAGTTCTGCAAGAAATAGTGATGAAAGGATGGTCTGAGAGCATCAAGGACACGCCAATAATCACAAAAACATATTGGGCATGCCAAGATGAATTGACAGCCCAAGATGGCACCTTGTACAAAGGGAATAGGGTCATTATCTAGATGACAGGAGAGATGCTGAAGTGCAACCGTGCAAGACTTCAAGGAATTGAATCAAGTCTGAGGAAGGGAAGAGAAGTAAAAAATAAAAACAAAAAACTGCGGATGCTGGAAGAGAAGTGCTCTACTGGCCAAACATGAGCCATGAAATTAAAGACCCATCAGCTAGTGTGTTGCTTGTAATGAGTACCAAGCTAAATAAGCGAGAGAGCTGCCGATTGATGCATGACATCCCAGGCAGGCCATGGATGAAGCTGGGAGTAGACCTCTTCACTCTAGCAGGAACTGATTATCTTGTCACCATAGACCACTATTCTGACTAATGGGAGTTAGACCAGTTGATTTCATACTACCAGTGAGATAATAGAATGCCTGAAAGCACATTTCAATCATTATGGCATTCCAGACATTGTGATGAGAGACAATGGCCCTCAGTTCATGAGTGAAGAATTCAGCTGCCTCACAAAGGATTGAGAAATTCAACACTATGCATCATCTCCGCACAATTCCCCGTCAAATGGAAAGGCTGAGGTGGCAGTGAAAATCATCAAGGGAATCATCAAGAAATTGAGCAAATCTAGCACAGATCTCTATACAAGGCAATCCTCAAGGGGAGAAACACACCAATTGAAGACGTAGAAAGTAGTGCAGTTCAAAGACTGAGGTCACACTGCACCTAAACTATTCTCCCAATAACAAAAAAGCTACTGAAGACAGAAGTAGTAACAGGTGTGAGTAAAAAAAATCAAGGTGAAATGGCAGAAAGCTAAATTTCATTTTGACAAAACTGCCAAACCATTACCAGAGTTGAGCATTGGAGAGCCCATCAGGGTACAAACCTTCAATTCTCTTAGCAGGAGTCAGCCCATGTTGCAACTTGGGACATGCATAGAGCAGTTGTCACCGTAACGTATGCAGTGGAAGTGAGTGATCAAATATACCGGTGCAACTGCTGGCATATATGCACAACTAGAGAAGCTGTTCCTTCATTGCAGGTGGCCGATCAGGAAGCTGGGATCTCACCAGTTGCATAGAATACAGAACAACCATCATTCCAAGTGTTCCACCAGACCCCAACAATAGAAATGGAAGAACAACAGTTAACACAACAACAACAAGTATCATGGGGATAACACTCCCCGGAGAAGGAACATCACCCAGGTAAACAGCCAACAACAATGTGCACACGTACCATTAAGAGATCTGCATGAGTTAACAATAATGCATGTGCAGAAGCTGACTAGAATAATGACAGCTTGCTAGTGCATGAGAACCATTGTGGTATAGTGGGTAACTGTTACACATGATAATGCATGCAGATTTGTCTTCTGTCGTTATGGATAAAGGGATGTTTGGGTTGAAATGCAAGCATGTAAGAAAGGTCCTATCTGGCTTGCTGTAGTGATGTGACCTCTGCCATGAGGCACAGGGCTGGGGGAGATATCTTACATTCAGTTCAATAAGACATTGTACCAGAAGCACTGTACTTCTTTGAGCTAATAACAGAAGCAGTTCAGAGGTTCACTCAGCTGATTCGTGGTATGACAGGTTTGCCTTATGAGGAAAGGTTGAGTGGGTTAGGCCTATACTCATTAGAGTTTAGAAGAATGAGAGCTGATCATATTGAAACCTATAAGATTCTGATCATGGCTTGACAGGGTGGATGCTGAGTGGATGTTTCCCCCATGTTGGAGAATTTAGAACTAGGGGGCACAGTTTAAAAATAAGGAATCCCTCACAATTAGATCAGCTAAGATCTTACTGAATGGCAGAGCAGTCTCAATAAGCCAAAGCCTACTGCTGCTCCTAATTCTTATGATCTTATGTTTAGCTCTGAAGGTAATATATTACACTATCAGTAATTGTTTTTGGTTGTGAGAAAGTACAATAACTGCACTTGATGATTTTAGAACAAATAACATTTTGTACAAATGCCCTTCCAGAGCCAGTGATTTTGAATTTCCAGCAATTTGAATGCTGATTATTTTTTGTCTTATGCAGAGTCAGTGATGTGACTGAGCCCTAAAAATTCCTAATTAGGACTATTGATATATGAATTCATCACATGCATAAAAATTGTTCCTACGCAAACTATTGAACTCTTAATTATATAATTGGATTCTACTGAGGCCTATTCTTGCTGACCTACATTATTTCCCAGTCCTCAATATCTCCAATTTAAAATGTTATCTTTGTGTTTAAGTCCCTCCAATAGTCTCACTCCATCCTATCTTCTCACTTGCACCAGAACACCAAGTCTGTATTATTGTCACAAATGGGCTCTTAACACTTTTGATAAAGGGAGCTGGAAACCATGCTGCTACAAACTAGTGAACATTTATTGACTATTTTCACTATTTACAGAGACGGACTTTACCAGGACTCCATTGGAACGTTTTCTTTCCTCAGGTTCCAGTTACATGTGATCACACACCATCTGACATCACTGATGATGCACTGCAGCTATTAGCAGAATAGCTATTAACCCTTTATACTACACCTCCCCCCCAAGTCTTTCATTCTACTCATTAACATTAATTATTTAAATATCCTACTTCACCACCCCCACCAACCAAAAGACCCCTTTTCTGAGTCATAGGGAAAGACACTGCAATGGTTTGACTAGTCTCCTGGATTGTGGTCTTGTTTCCTGTGGGCCGGGGTTAGAAGCACAATGTTCTTGTGGAGGGTCCTGTGAATCACCCAATAAGTTGGCTGGGTTGTCTTCTCAGTCATCAGGTGATCAATCCACTCCTGTAGAGGCTGTCCACCAGACGATACCAGAGTGGATCTGTTCCACCAGAGGATGCCATGGTCAGTGTCCACCAGATAGGACCATGGAAGAGTGGACTGACTCAAAACTCGGCCAGACCAATTCTGGTCTCAAACCCAGACAGACTGTCCTGGTGAGCGTGTTATCTGATATTAGGTGCACTCTAGCTATTAGTATAATAGCTATTAACTCCATATACTACAAAGACAGCCACCCAAATTCTCCCTTCTTCTGACTGGCCCTTTGTGCATCTTCACCTCTCTTACACCCTATTGTAGCCATGTTTTCATTGTTTGGAATTCATTGCATAAGGCCACTCCATCTCTTAACCTCCTTCTCCTTCTATTAGAAGGATTTTTAAACCCACCACTTCAACCCATCTTTTGGTCATCTGTCTTAATATTTCCTTCTTTGCCTCTGAATTGCCTTGCGACATTTTTCTTATGTCCAAGGCAGTATATAAAATGTTAGATCAATAACTATAATTAGTTGGACTAATTTGATAGTCAAAGAAATAAGTAACCAGTTTTATCAGAACAATTATTAATATTTCCCCCAGTAACCTTTAGCAGCATCAAACTCCACACAGTTTGTTTTTTTTATTTGTTCATGGGATGTGGGCATCACTAGCTAGGCCAGCATTCGTTACCCATCCCCAGTTACCCTTCTTCAGAAGGCAGTTAAGAGCCAACCACATTGCTGTGGATCTGGAGTCACATGTAGGCCAGACCAGGTAAGGACAGCATATTCCTTCCCTAAAGAACATTAGTGAACCAGATGTTTTTTTTAGGATAATTGGCATTGGTTTCATGGTCATCATTAGACTTTTTTAATTCCAGGTTTTTATTGAATTCAAATTTCACTATCTGCTGTGGTAGGATTCCAACCCAGGTCCCCAGAGCATTACCCTAGATCTCTGAAATACTAGTCCAGTGACAATACCACTATGTCACCACCTCCCCAATGTATGTCACTGCTCATTAGTATTTGGAGTAACTTTTCAAAAATAATTCAAATACAATATGATTTCTCAAAAAAAAAATCAACCTTTTAAAAAAAAACGCTTCTCCAGGATAAAAGTGCATCCTGTGAATGAAGTGGGTGCAAAACATATCAATATTGAACTGTAAAATAATAATTTAGAAATCCAATGTTTGATGGTAACTTTGCACCGACCACTGGCAGCTGCTCCGGCATCAGAATTGCCTCCTTAAAGCATTAAGACATTTAACTCAAGCTACGAAGTCTCTGCAGCTAATGTGAAGAATCATCATCTGCACACAATGATACATTAGTGCGACGTTGTACAGCAACAGAACATTTCAGATCAATGTCATCTAATCCAACTATCTGCCCCTTGTTTCTATCATTAAAATGATGATTTGCAACGTGAATCCCATGTTGCATTAACAAACTTGCATTTTTATCTGTTACCAGTTGATAACTCCCACTGTTATAGAAACTGCTCCATTTCTGCGGAACAGTGGTTTCTATAGTAATCAGAGCGAGTCATGGATTCAGAGCATTAACACTTTCTGGAATGGCTGGAGAACGTTCATACAAGCAACTGGCCTTTGAGGTTGGCACAAACATTTTAGCCATGCAGCTCACTAACTGTCATGGTTTTTTTCTCTGCTGTCTCTGCTCTACATTTTGCTATGCAAAGGCACTTAATTTCATGATGTGTCAACGTATGAATGTTTACATAACCAGCTATTGTTATTATCTAAGCATTTTTAACAAGTTGAATGCAATGTTGCAGTTTCAAATTCAAAATGTAAGAATGGAACCTTCTACTGGTATGTAAATAGTTGGTAATACGAAGTGGGAAGGGCCTGTTAAGGGCAGAGGGTGACATAAGCTTAGAGGCAAAAGGCAAGGCTAGAATACTTAATGGGCAGAATTTTCTGCCTGTCGAGTGGACGGTGAGGGAGCGGGCGTGGGAAGGCGTGGACCCGAACGCCACCCGCGAACGTGTCCACGCTGCCATTTTATGTGGGCCCAGCATGAATCACAGCTCCTAAGGATAGCAGGAGTGGGCGGGCGGCGGCAGGACCGCAATGGCCGCCGGGTCCAATGGTGACCCGCCGGCCTGTTTAAAAAAGCTGCTGCAGCCTTTCCAAGGCTGTGAATCAAGGCCAGTGGAAGGGCTTCCCAGAGCGCTGCTAGTGAGCAGGCCAGGCAGGAGGGTAGGGCAGGGGGGCACTGTGCCCCTCGGTTTTCTGACGATTGCCTTGCTGCCTTCCTTGAGGAGGTGGCAACATGGCGGGAGGTCCTGGTACCCCAGGACGGGAGGAGGAGGCCCCCCCCTCCCCACATGACCAAACGTGCCTGGGAGGAGGTGGCGGAGGTGGTGAGCTCCCACGATGTGGTGCGGCGCACTTGGATCCAGTATCGAGCAGGAGTTCGTAGATTTGGAGAGGTGCCATGTGCCCAGGTCCACTAGTGTCGGTGAGGCTGGGGTGCTACGGGCAGATTATGTTTGCCCATCAGTGAGGTCAGCATTGTTCTCCCAACAGCCATAGCAGTGCTGAATGTTCAGTAATTGAAGTTTGCAACATGGCTTGACCATTGCTTTTGGAAGGATGAGCACAAAATGATCCAGGGGACAGGGATGCACATTGACATTGTCTCCATGTTAACTGATCCAATGTCCTTGTTCTTCCTTTCAGCATCAGTGGAACAGGGCCGGGAGGAGGAGCAGCAAGGGCCCCCTCTCACTCCTCAGGGCCCTGAAGTCTCGGGCTCACCAGCGTCACACCATCTCTGCCAAGAGGCACCAGCGCAGATACTAGCACCTCGGTGGGAGTTAGAACATCGGCTAGTGTCCCGGGGCACAGAGGCGAGGGCACTTCACAGTTGCTGGTGGAGCTGGCAGAAACAGAACATGCCCATGGCACCAGCAGTTGGAGGGCTGCAGGGGACCAGGCACATGCTCAGCCAGTGCCTGATGATGTGCCTCTGGAGTCGTCCGCAACACAACAAATGCAGAAAATGCGGCCGGGTGTTGGGAGCATCTGGTGGAAATACATGAGGCGATGCTTGGCTTGGTGTCCGTGGTGGAGGAGTCCACACAGACTATCGCCAAAGCAATGAGCCTCATGGCTGAGCGCCATGCATGCTCCATGGAGAGAGCGACAACTGTCATGGAGAGGCTCCTCCAGGAGACCAATCAGGGCTTCCTGGGGATGCATTCAGACCAGCAAGCCCTCACATTGGCATTGGCCTCAGCTGGTCAGTGCCAGTGTCAGAGATGGTCTGGGCACCAAGTTTCCCAGCTCAGTGCCCATCCATCCACGGTGAGCAGGAAGGTCCGAAGCGACCTCACATCAGCGCAGCAGCTGCCTGTTGTCTCTGCCAGCTCCTCTCAAGGCGCTCCAGATCAGGACAGCAGCTCCTCCGCCCCTCTGCCAGTGGCCGTTGCATCCAGTGAGGCTGCGATGACTGGGGAGATGCCAGCTGTGAAACTGGCCACTCCCTCCCAGGCGGAGCCGACACAGGCTCCACGGGCCAGAGGACAACTACCAAGGTCATCGAGGCCTACAGGACAGCAGTGTCAGCAGGTTGTCTCAGATGCCAGTCCCAGCAATGGGGCAGCACCAAGACATAGCACCCGAAAACGTGAACATAAGGCACCTTAGGCACACCATGGGTTTATCACTGGTGCTTCTTTGTTGGCCCGCAATGAGGTCTTTATGACTTGGTGTGTTTTCTAACACCTTTTTCATTTTGTTTTCTTAAGTTCCTTTGGTTGTAATATTAAATTCAGACATGCCACCATGGCTGAGGGTGCCTCTTTACTTCTACAGGTGGATGGTTTCCAATAATGTTATGAGTGATTTGTGGGACATTCAGCTTTATTAACAATATTCCTATCAGGACAGATTTTACACTTAAGTATCAAGTAGGGAGTCTGCAGCCCAGGCTTGTCCTGGAGGTCCATATGTGCTGTGCTAGCTGAAGGGTTGTTGAATTAAAGCCTGCCTCCCTAGAGCATGACCGGGTCAGTGTCTACCCCTGCAGCATTTCCCTGTGCGTGCTCACCCTCGGACTCACTGCTAGACTCATCGTGTGCAGCCGCAGCCATTGTGCCTACATCTTCGTCATTCACTACGTTCCCCCCTTTCTAGCACAAGATTGTGGAGAGCGCTGCATGCAACCACTATCAGCGACACACGATCTGGGGGGTACTGGAGAGTGCCCCCTGAGCGGTCCAGGCATCGGAAGCGCATCTTGAGAAGACCAATGGCTCTCTCCACCACAGCCCTTGTGGAGGCGTAGCTCCTATTGTACTGCTGCTCAGTGGTGGAGAGGTGTCTCGAGCCACCTTCTGAGGGGATAGCCCTTGTCACCCAGCAGCCATCCATCAAGCCAGGCTGGAGCACTGAAGAGCCCCGGTACCTGGGAGTGTCTCAGGATGCAGATGTCATGGGAGCTGCCTGGGTACCTTGCAGACTTGTAGAATCTGCATCCTGTGATCACACACTATCTGCACGTTCATGGAGTGGAAGTACTTCCTGTTGATGAAGGCAGTGGGCTCACCTGCTGGCGCCTTGTTGGCCACATGTGTGCAGTCTATTGCACCCTGGACGCGGGGGAAGCCAGCAATGTTTGCGAAGCCTCTGGTTTGCCTGGTCCCAACGGTAGTGGATGGAGGTCAATGCACAGCTGAACAGAGCTTCTGTGGCCTGCTTGACACAAGTGTGGACAGCTGATTGGGAGACACCGCAAAGATCACCCAGTGACCTCTGGAAGGAGCCAGAGGTATAGACGTTGAGGGCAGCTGTGACCTTTATAGCCACTGGCATGGGGGGTCCACCCACACAGTTCGCAGAGATCTCAGGCCCAATCATCTGACGGATATAGCTGACTGTCTCCCTTGAGAGTTGGAGCGTCCTTCGGCACTGCACCCCAGACATATTGAGGTAGCTGCTTCCTCGCCTGTACACCCTGGCAGCAGAATAGTGGTGTCTTCTGCAGCCCCTTCCACCTTGGACTACCTCTTGGCCCTGCACCCCTTGTTCCTGCGCCTGTCCTCCCAAAGGTGGCTCCCCTGGAGGCTGAATGTGCACTCCTGGCCTCCTCTCCCTTCTAGCCCTGCCTTCCTCCTCAGAGGAAGTGCCTCCAGTGGAGAGTTCAGCTCCCATTCCCAGGCTAAGGGAAGGCTTCCTGAAACCTGCAGGCTCAAAAAAGATTCCTCACTGCAGAGTGCTGACCTGAAGGTTGTGAATCCAGACCAAGCAGCTGGTATGCATTTTGAAGTATTGCAGATCACACAGGCAAGTATCAATAACTTTGAAAAAAAGCAATATTTGACAGAGCACACTCGCGACCCCACTGAGCCGCCTTATCCTGCCCGAGGATGAGGTTTATACAAATGTGTCCTACCCGCCTGCCCGCTGTGGCCGTGCGCCAACCCGAAGATCACATGAGCACTGAAAAATCACCATCAATTGGTGCCTCAAGGGCCTTAAGTGGCTGGTTAATTAATGGCGGATGTTCATCAGAGATCATCGCCCGTCCGGCCAACGAAATGTTGCGATGACGCACGGTGACATCGGGACATTCGCCCAACATCACCACGTGTCATTTTACATGGGCCTCGCACGTCAATGGGAAAATTCTGGCCAATGAGTACTTTGCATTGGTGTTTACTGAAGAAGAGGTGCTGAACAAGTATTGTTAGAAGTGAAGATGTTAGAGGTAATGGATGTGGTCAGAATTGGTAGGAAGGATATACTGGAAAGGTTGGATATTATTACAGACAGAGGAGGAGAGATAAACTGAAACCCTCAATTCCATACACTTATTGTCCATATTTAGTATATTTTTTTTCAGAAAGTTAGATGTGTGTATATCTAAGCACCCTTTAGCATGTGGTCAAATTAAAGAACTAGCAGTAGACTTTTTGTGGGTTAAATAGAGAGGGTATTTGTTCACATTTTCAACGTGAAAGTCCAAACAATATGTCAATCACCCCCATACACTAACAAAAAAGGCATTGTTTTTAAAAAAAAGTGTACTTTTACAAGTTGTAAACCAAAAGAATTGCTCGCAGTTTGCATGCTGGGTTCATTGTAGAAGGACAGTCACTCTAGGCCCAATAAAGAGAGGAGTCTTTGTCCACTCTTCAATTGTAGTTCAGATGGGTTCAAATGGCTGAAATCGGATATCAGGGTTATCACAGGGTTCCCCCAAAGAGATCAATGTTCAGCTGGTCATGAAGCTAGACATTTGTGGTTTTCGTATTAGGAGGTCCGATTTCTTTACGGGTGGACTGGAGTTTGGAATCATGCTTGGAGGCACTGATAAGATGTATGGGCTCCAGGTTCTTAAAGACAAAGGTGACACAGACGTTAGCTGCAGCTATTGTCTCTTTTGGTGTTTTCTGCAGACTGCCCATGTCTTTCTGAGTCTTCAGATAAAAAATTATTTCCAGCCAGTTGCAGCCCCATGAACAATAGTGGTATTGCCCACCCAGAATGGCTTAGCTGAAAGCCATTACAATACAAGGGAGGTAATGGATGAGTTCTTCACAATTACTCAAGATGAACTGGTTTCTGCCTAGCTCTCATTGTTAGCATTCCATCTCAGAGGCATGGGCTGGAATTTTATCGAGTATGGGAGATTCTATAGAGGCATGAAAACGGCAGCTGGGAGTCAGTTACAGGATTCCTGACCTCATTCCTGGTGTTCCCAATTTGCAGTGCTGTTTAAGGGTGCAGGCTGGTTCAGGTCATGAACCAGAACTCAGCACTCCTGACCTGGCTTGCTCCATTGCAGGGATAGGCATATGCTAGTCCTCCAGAATTTTCATGGAATCAGGCCAGCTTTTAAAGAACTCATGGTTCATGATACCTCAGAGGCCTTATTCTGGACAAGGGAATCTTTTGAAAAGTAAGTTCAAATGGTCTTAGCCTGTCCCCCATACCAAACATGTACCCCACCCACCCACAGGGCCCCTCGTATCCTTCATGTCAAGCTATGGCAGTTCCATGCCTATACACTCTGTATAGAACCAATGAGCCTTAAAGTGATGATAGAATGTGTTTTAAAAAAGCTTTAAAAATAGTAATCCATTCACAAAAACACTTTTACTACAGCCCAATAAAACTGTCAATCATCCAGACCCTTTAAAGTATCAGTAGCAGAAAATGCAAGCATTTGAAACCTCCTTATCTTGTGTAAATAAACATTGTGGAATTGACAGAATAGATCAGAGAGCAAGAGCTGCTAATCAAGCAATATATTCCCTGGGGCACAGCTGTTTCAATACTCTAATGGATGTCTGGGCTCTCATCCAAGAATGCTTGCCCCCTCAAGCCTGCTCCACCATTCAATAAGATTATGGTTGATCTGATTGTAACCTCAACTCCACATTCCCACTTACCCCTGATAACCTTTCACCCGCTTGTTTATCAAGAATCTATCTGCCTCTGCCTTAAAAGTATTCAGAATCTTCTTCCACTGCCTTTTGAGGAAGAGAGTTCCAAAGACTCACAACCCTCTGAAAGAAAAAATAACTCATCTCTGTCTTAAATGGGCAACCCCTTATTTTTAAACAGTGACCCCTAGTTCTAAATTCTCTCACAAGAGGAAACATCAACCCTGTCAAGATCCCTCAGGATCTTATATGTTTCAATTGCGTTACTCTTCTAAACTCCAAGCCTGGCCTATCCAAACTTTCCTCATAAGACAATCTCCCCATTACAAATATTTGTTTAGTAAGCCTTCTGTGAACTACTTCCAATGCATTTACATCTTTCCTTAAATAAGGAGACTAATATTGTACACAGCACTCCAGATGTGGTCTCACCAATGTCCTATATAACTGAACCATAACCTCTCTACTTTTGTATTAAATAAACAATAACATTCTATTATCTTTCCTAATTACTTGCTGTACCTGCATACTAGACTTTTGTGATTCACACACTAAGACACCCAGATCCCTCTGCATCTCAGAGTTCTGCAATCTCTCACTACTTACATAATGTGTTTTTTTAGTTTCCTATCAAAATGAACAATTCCACATTTACCCATAGGATACTCCATTTGCCAAATCTTTTTCCGCTCACTTAACCTATCTTTATTCCTTTGTAGCCTCCTATGTCCCCTTCACAACTTACTTTCCTATCTATCTTTGTGTCATCAGTAAATTTAGCATCCATACCTTCGGTTCCTTCATCCAAGTCAGTTACATAAATTGTAATAAGTTGAGGCCCCAGCATCTTGCCAACCAGAATATTACCCATTTATGCCTACTCTCTGGGTTGTATTTTATGTCCTACTGTGGGCACGTACCCGACCCAATCAGGTGTAAAATTACGCAAGAAGGCGTTGGGCGATCATCGTGCACTCACGCGATATTTCACATGGCGAATGCCCGTAAAAATCGGAAGAACGCCCGTTGACAATTAAGAGGACAATTAAGCCCATTAACGGTGCAATTGTCTCTGATTTTTTGTGGCCCACCCAACCTTAAGGTTGGTGTATGGGAAAATCGATCAGGCAGCCTTTGTATTTTTCATCAAACCTCATCCAAGGGCTGGATGAAATTTCCGTTATGAAATAAAATTAAAATAAATAACTGTGGACAGCATTTTTATCAGCTTTATTTTCAGGCGATTGATTGTGATGCATGGACATTTTTTGCAGCTTTTTAAGCTTTTATTTTAGCTTTTTCAGGTCTGTAGCTCCCTGAGGGAGCTGTCTTCCTTCAGGCAGCTTTCTCACAGCGCTCACCCATGCCCACAGAAATGGCATCACTTGCCCTCTTCCTGCCCCGGGAGCACTGAGCTTTTCAGCGCGCGTTTCATGCTGGTTGGCTGTTGATTGGCCAGCCAGTATGAAATCGTGGTCAGGGGCCAGTTTCCTGACCGCTCCCAGGCCCGCCATTTGCGCTCGCCCGCCAAAGGTAAAATTCAGGCCTCTGTTTCCTGTTAGGGTGGAGGAACATAACTTGGCATGGAGGGAATGAGGGGCCATGGGGGTGGGTGGAGGAAATGAGGTGGCAATGGGAAGTGTCTGGGGGAGGGGGGGAGGGTGAGAGGGTGTGAGTGGTGAGGACAAGATGATCTTATTGTTTTTATTATAACTGGGATAAAATCCCAAAAGCACCAAGTTGGACCTTTAAAACAGCTCGCGTATGCACCTGGCAGCCCCTGTGGCTGTCTCCAAACACTCTGGGGTGGTGGGCCCAACTCCTGTTAGCACCCCCACCCACCGAAGAATGAAAATCCAATCTTTGGAGACAGTTTCTCCCAAGGTGGATTCGCTGGGCCAGGAAATTTCCCAACTCCCACAACCTGCCTCAAAGATGAAAATCCAGCCCATTGACTCTGGATTTGCATTTTGGATAAATCCTAAACAATAGCAAGTGTGAATTCCACAAATAGTATTTGTCTTGACATGTCCATTCCAGGGGTCGGCCCTCAACAGGGTGATGCAATTAGCAACTTCCTGGAAGCTTCAGATAGCCTGTGTTGAAGTTGTAAAGATCACCTGACCCTTGGTGGCCATGTTACCAGTTTATCAGTGTCAATTTTAAATAAAAGGCAGTTCCAGAAACTTCTATTTGAACACAGAGTCCATAGTTAAAGTTATGAATAGGGCATGTCTTTACTGGGCCTAACACAGTTTTGCCACACAGAAAAAAATAGAATCTTGGTTATACTTTTGTTTATATTGCTTTCAGGCTAGCAAGAGAAATATGAACAGATTCTGTACATGCATGCTACTATCCACATGTTATTCTCATAATGCAATTGCCTATAACAGTTTGTCTTTCATTTCAAGCTTAGGCTTTCTCATCAACCTTCTTTATCTTTGGAATGAGACAAAAGTGTAATTGAATATCCTTTGAGTGTTGGGGCTAGCTTTAAAAAGACTTGTGTTCAGGAGTTGAGTCCTTCTAGCTGTTTCCCTTTTTAAAAAAATCCAGTTATGTCTTGTTTAGTAGGCTAGGTTTTTATGAAATCTGTTTATAGTGCTTTGGAAACTTTACTACCAATAGGCGTGTGACTTCTAGTGAGCTGTGGGGTTAGCAGAATGTCAAATTTAATTCTGCAGTCTTGAAAAGAATCGGATTTCACAGGCTGTTCAAGGACAATGTGTGTACTATGCACCTTTCTGTCACTAAGTAGTTGCCCTGCCTGTACATGCCTTAACTCATTAATGGCTGTTTCTACAACCCATGGGTTAGATAGTTCTGTTTCTGGTACTTGATTAATCTTATTTGTAGGGTGATGAATTATTTTTAAGCCCTTGCGAGCTGTCTGGGTTCACCTCCTGCAACTTGTATTCAGTAAGTCCTGAAGCTGAATTGTTGGGATTGGTTAGATTTAAAATTTGGACTTGACCATTTGATCATCTAGTGGGCAGTGCCCCACTGGTTGCATTTGTAATTCCCGTGTGGTTTTCCAAAGTGCAGTTTGTCCTAGGGTGTATCACCTTCCCTTTTTCCTCCACCTTGGGGAAGGATTTTTCCTCAATGTGTCCCATTTCCCCTGGGGCACTACTGCCCTCATGTGGCAGTCCAGATCCTGCAGCACTCCCCTGTGGCATTTGACTAGGTGAGGCATCTCCCTCACTTTCTGCCTGCCTGACTGGGAACTCTCGTGGTCCCTATTTAAATCCTGGAAGCGGGTTTTTGCTAACCACACCTCAGGTGCATTTTCTTCAACCTTGGCTGTTTTTATGCCTTTGCTCCCATTTGGCCCTCGTTTGGCCCTTTTGAATTCTGCAGATTCTACTCGAATGTTTACAAATTTGGCTGTAAATTCTAAGTGCTATAACATAGCTTCTGTACATTCTCCTGGATTTCCTTTAGCCTCTTTAGTCTTTACACTTCTATTGCCCCACAAAAGATTTTAGAGGTTTCCTTAGCCCTCTGCAGTTAAGAATTTTTTTTTTTTTTTTTTTTTTTGCTTCCCCCAACTTTCTCAGTCTCTGTGAACTGTTCTGGACCTTCTGGACACAAGATCTGACATGCTGCTAAATCATTGCCCAGCGATAGGTCGAGCCCCGGCATTAGTAAGTTTGATATTACACCGTCCGTCACTATCCCGGTGACCAACTTACTCTGCAGTTAATTTTAATGAAGAAGACCTTTAAGCATTTGCCAGTGAGCCCTTTTACCAACACTGCGGTATTTGTTCTGCGTTCAAGTGCCATCTCTGCAACCTTTGCTACAAGTAGGGTTTGAAGACAGCCAATGTCTCTGAGCATTGTTACCTCTCTTTTTTGGAGGGCCTGGGATAGAAAAGGAGTAAGTTTCCCTTTAAAGAGAAAATCCTTACCGATGTCTAGATTGATGGTCATAATATTTAAACACAAACTGACCACTTTTTGGGCCACAGCTACTGGCTTGACTATTGAACCCCCTGTTGGACGAACCTAGTAACACCAGTAATTTTCTTTAATATGCTCAGGTTTCCCACACTGAAAACGCAAAGGGTGTGTCTGTGCTGATTTACTATCCAGGTCCTTTCTTTTAAAAGTGGAGGAGTGTTTTCCTTTTGATTCTCCTCTCTCCATTTTAATTAAAAGCCAGTTCGGAAATTTCTATATGAACAGAGTCCATATTTAAATTTATAAACATGACGTGCCTTTACTGGCATAACACTCTACATAGAATGGTTAAGTCACCTGGTCTGGATGGCTTACAGCCCTGGTTGCTAAAGGACGTGTGAGTGGAGATAGCTGAAGGGCTTGTAATAATCCTTCAATCTTCCCTACATGTGGGGGAAGTGCCAGAAGATTTGGAGAGTGGCAAATGTGACACCCTTATTCAAGAAAAGGTGTAAGCTTGTTCCTAGTTTAACTTTTCTGTTTAACTTCTATGGTGGGTAAGAAACCATAAACAGGAGAAGAATCAACAGCCGCTGGGGGGTGTTTGAATTAATTAAAGAGAGCAAGCGGAGTTTTGTAGAAGAGAGATCATGCTTGACGAATCAAATTGAAGTTTTTGATGAAGTAGCAGCAAAAGTTGCTGCAGGGAAAGTAATGGGATGTTTATCTGTATTGATTTTAAGGAAATCTTTGCCACATAGAAGGCTGGTTAAAAAAATTGAGGCTCATGGAATAGGAGGGTCTGTGTCAGCTTGGAGAAAAAATTGGCTTAAGGACAGAGAACAGCAGTCGATTTCTTCGACTTGGAAATTAGAATCTAGAGTGAAATTTCAATAGTTGCCAAGAATACCAAACTTGGAGGTGTGGCTGACAGTGAGGATGATGCCAATCGACTGCAACAGGACAGTTAGCCTGGCAGAATGGGTAGAAAGGAGGCAGATGGAGTTTAATGCAGAGAAATGTAAGGTGATGCATTTTGGCAGAAGGGATAGGGAGAGGAAATATAGACATACTGGCACAGTTCTAAAGCGTGTACAGAGGCAGAGGGATCTGGGAGTTCATGAGCATATATCTTTGAAGTTGGGGGTTATAATGAGAGAGTAGTTAGCCAAGGATATGGGATCTTGGGCTTCAGAAATAGAGGTATTGAGTACAAAGGCGACAAAGTTATGCTGAACCTTTATAAAGCTCAGGTTAGGCCACGACTAAAATGCTGAATCCAGTTCTGGTCGTCATACTTTAGGAAGGATGTGAGGGTCCTTGAGATCGTGTCGCAGAGATTTACCAGAATGTTTCCAGGGGTGAGTGATTTTAGCCGCATAGTTACATTTGAGAAGCTGGAAGCAAAGGAGATTGAGGGGAGATTTGAAAGAGGTGTTCAAGGTTATGACAGATTTAGATAGGGAAGGCAAAGAAAAGCTGTTCCCATTAGCTGTTGGTGCAAGGACTAGGGGAGAGAGATATAAAGTTTTGGGCAAGAGATGCAGGGGGATGGAAGGGAAACCTTTTTTATGCAGTGAATGTTAAAGACCTCAGTGCCCATAAGGGTGATGAAAGTCAAGACAATAAATTCTTTCAAAAGGTAATTGGATTGGCACTTGAGCAAAACAAACTTGCAGGGCTACGGGGATGGAGCAAGGAAATGGGACCGATTGGATTGCTCTACAAAGAGCAGGCATTGACTCGATGGGCTGAATAGCCTCCTGTGCTGTAATGACTCTTATTCTCTGACTTGTGCCGCCAATTTCCTGTTACGGCTTCATGGAGTGCTGGCAGCACACATTCAGGAATTCAGCCCTTTGAAATAAAAGGAAAATCAAATTTATGAGGGGAGGAAGTCTTAAAATGAGCATGGGGGATAGAAAGTTGTCAAGTAGAGCATTGGAAGAGCCAAGGTGAGGCAAATAAGGCATGGATAAAGGTAGCCAGAATGGATTGCATGGGCAGAGCCTCCATTATAGCTTCCCTTGCTTCTCTTCATAGCAGGGGAAACATTTCATCGGGGCCTGATTATTTATCCACTTGCAAAGATGTTAGGCTTCTTAACATTTTCTCTCTTACTATTTTTATAACATCCAATATTTACCACTCCGCCTCCTTAACTACCATGTCTACATCATTCCTCCTCTCTTGTGAAGACAGATGCAAAATATTTGTGAAAAATCAAGTCCGTGGCCTGAATCTTCTGGTCGGCGTGCAGGGGCAGGACCCGCTCGCTGACACGTAAAATGCCACGTGGTGATGTTGGGCCAATGTCACCGCGTGTCATTCCGATCTTCAGTTCGGCAGGCGCGCAGCAGAGTTGGCTGAGCAGCGGCCGAACTGTCAAAGGCCTATTAAGGCCATTTAAATAGCAATTGAAGTAATTAACAGGGCTGCCTGTCCAACCTTAAGGTTGGCGGGCAGGCGAAGAGCCCAGGCGGCCTTCGCATTTTTCATGGAACCTCATCCATGGGCAGGATGAGGTTTCATGAAGGGTTTATAAATGTAATAAATTTTTTAATTAAAATTCATTGGAATGTCCGAATAATTTTTTTTTCTTCTTTATTTCAACTTTTCATAAGCAAAGTAATCTCTCTGAGGCACGGAGCTGCCTCAGGGAGATTTCTGCGCTCTTTCGCACGCATGCATGAAAAAGCGCAGGCCATGACTCTCCCTCCTCCCCCCCGTCCACACAGGGTGTGCTCAGCGCTTCTGGGTGCACGTCACGCTGGGCGGGCCTTAATTGGCCCACCCACGTAAAATGGCTGATAAAATAGTGATCAGCTGCGCGCCTGCCTGTGCCCGCTCCCGCCCAGCCTGCCCGATGGGGAGAAAATTCTTCCCCATGTCTTCTGCCTCCACACACAAATGACCTCTTTGGTCTTGATTCAACCTTACTCTTCCCTTAGATCTTCTCTTGATCTTTATGTATCTGTAAAACATTTTTGATTTTTTCCTTGATTTTTGTGCCAATATTCTTTCATGCTCTGTCTTTGTTTTCCTAATTTCCTTTTCTAATTTCGCTCATGCACTTTCAATAGTTCTCCCTGTTCTCTGCAGCATTGAACTTTCTGCATCTGCCATAAGCTTCCCTTTTTTGTCTTATCTTACTCTGTATATTCTTTGGCATACAGGGTGAGTCTAGATTTGTTAATTCCACCCATTTTCTTTCTGGAAAAGTATTTGTTTTGCACCCTCTCTGTCTCTTCTTTGAACACAGCCTGCTGCTATGACACTGATTTAATCTCAGCTTCACAAAATTGGTCTTTCCCCAATTTCAATTTTTTCCTTTTAGACTCTCTTTGCTTTTTTCCATAACGGCATTAAATCAAACTGAATTATCATCACCACCACCAAAATGGCTCTCTCACTTATCCCCCTCTGCCTGCCCGGCTTCATTTCCTAAAACTAGGTCCTATACTGCCCTTTGTCTTGTTGCCTTTGCTACGTACTGGTTAAAAATAAAAGTTCTCTTGAAATGCATTTTAAGAATACTGTACCCTCGTTTTCCCCTGATTGTATTCCAGTTAATATCAGGGTAGTTGAAATCCCCTACTATTACTGCGCTATTGTTTCTGCACCTCTCAGCAATTTCCCTGCATTTTTGCTCTTCTATCTCCTTCTGACTGCTGGGGTGTCTATTGTACACTCCCAGCACTGTGATTTTCCCCCTTTTTTGTTCCTCAATTCAGCCAATATGGCCTCATTTGATGATTCTTGTAATATATCATCCTCCTCACAGCTGTGATTGTTTCTTTAATTAATATTGCAACTCCCCAACCTTTTCTATCCCTTTCTGTGTTCAATCTGAAAATCCTGTAACCAAAAATATTGAACTGCCATTTCTTCTGTTCTTTTGGCCATGATATCATACTTCCAAGTATCTATCTGTGCCCTCAACTCATTTGCCTTATTCACTAGATACCTTGCATTTAAGTATATACCACTAATCACTGACTAACTTCTTTGTTGTCTAATTCCTAACTTCTGTTTCTTTTCTACAGCCTTCTGTACTCACTTACTAATTTCCTGCCTTTTATTTCCAGCTTTGCTTCTTTCCAGTCTGAAGTTATGTTCAGGTTTCCATCTCTCTGCCAAGCTTTAACCCCTCTCCAATAGCACTAGCAACCTGCCCACTGAAATATTGTTTCAGGCCTTGTGGAGGTGCAATCTCTCTGACTGGTACAGGTCTCATTTCCACCAGAACCAGTCTCAATGCCCCAGGAATCTAAAACACTCCCCCACCCCTCCTACCCTCTGTGCTGCATATAATGTGATCAAGTGCAATTCATTACAGTACAGTGATGATCTATTGTCATCATGTCCACACAGTGATCTGCACTCTCATCCTACTTCTGTAATCACTAACGCGTGGCAGTGGGAGTAATCTGGGCATTACTACCTTTTTGAAGCCCTACGTTTGCATAATACATGCAAGGACCTTGGAGAGTAGACAATGGTTGGATACAGTATACTAGTTTGCAAGGAGGAAGAAGGGCATGTGAGTGTTTAATTTAGTTGGGGAAGCAGAAGAGCCAGTTTAATGTGAAGTCAATTAGAAAAGCACATAATACATAGATTTAAAATTGGATTGAATTTATCCCCTGTGCATATGTCTTTTAGGAAGTGGGAGAGGGTCGTTGGTATGTGATATAGATGTATGGTGTTGCTATGGCATTGGTCTCCACATTAGAATTAACACTATAAAGGGGGAGGGGGTGGTGGTGTCATAATTTGCAAGATATCACCATGGCAGAGTTTGTCTGACACATTTAATGAGTTTCTAAAATGAATAGCGCTGTGCATTATATTCCTAATTACATTATCCTTCACCAAGATATTGTTTTTAACACATTATTTTACTTTGTTTTAATTTTTTTTATAATAACAAGAGCTGTAATGAGGATGAATGTTCTTTGTATTCAATACCAGCTCTTTGACTCAACTGGTAATACTCACACCACTGTGTCAGAAGGCTGTGGTTAAAGTGCTGCTCTATGAGTTGGGCTGTGCAATGCAATACTGTGCTTCAGATGAGATGTTAAGTCAAGTCCTGTTCTGTAATCTGGCACTATTTGAAGCGAATCCATGTCCTAATGGGGCCAAGACCCCTTGTCCCAACCCACATTCCATAAGGATGAAAAACCCTGTGGCAATAAATCTGTCAATGATGTAGGAGGTATTGGACAAAGGCTGTTAAATCAATCTTTGAGGGTGATTTTAACTTAGCACATGAAATAGGCATGTTGTAGCTCGCCAGTCCTGGACAGGCAGGAAGCCAGTCAGTCCCCCTATGACCTGGCCAGCAGGGTGAGGGGCATGTTTGGGAAGTAATCCTGGGGAGGAGCTAACAGTAGGCCAAAGCTTTTTGGGGGGTCTGAGGAAGTGCCTTCCTGCCCCTCATGCATGTCCCCAAGAGAAATTAAAAGCACTAGCGTTAGATAATGCTTCTGTGAAACAACTTGTGGCAATTTTATGTTAAAAACACTTTGGGCAGAATTTTCATGTTGTTGGGCGGACGTGGTGTGCGGGCCCATGAGTGACCAGGAAACGGTCCACTGCTGGCGATCGGCCCTCGACCGCGATTTCACGCTGGCTGGTCAACTAACAACCAGCCAGCATGAAAACTGCACTGAGAAGCTCAGCGCTGGCAGGATGGGGGTGGGAGGTGTGCGAGCACAAAGGTCTGCGCATGCGTGGGGGAGGGCGCACTGAAAGCTCCCTGAAGGCGGAGAGCTGCCTTAGGGAGCTGAAGAATTTTAAAAACAAAAATGAAGAATTTGAAAATCGGAAAAAATGTCCCCACATAAGGACTCACTCATGTGAACAGAAACATAATAAAAATTATGTCCAAACACTTTTTAAAATTAATGTTGAAAACCTCATCCCGCCCGTGTGTGTGTGTGTTTCTATGACAGGATCCCAATCCAGACATGGGGCAGAATTTTGCCCTTGACGGGCGGGCAACCAATTGCCGCTGCCGAAACGGGCTGTGCCGCCATTTTGCACAGGCAGGCCAATTAAGGCCCACCCAGCGGGTTAGCGACTCCCGTGTACAACGGGAAAATCGTTGCGTAGGTGGGCATGTTCAGACCGCCGTTTCCAATGGGGAACCGGCAGTCTGTATAAAGAGTGGCCAGGCAGCTTTGTTGAGGCAGTGCCCCATGGCCACTGACAGAGAGCGACATGCTGCTTTCAGGTCACAGGAGCAGAAGGAGGAGGAGGAGGAGGAGGGGGGGAGCAGGCTGCAGGATAGGCCAGCAGGGGGCCACTGTGCCCCTCGGTTCTCAGATGCCTGCCTTGCTGTCCTCCTCCAAGAGGTGTCCAACTGCCGGGATATTTTGTATCCAGAGGATGGGAGGAGGAGGGCCCCCCACGTCACCAGGCAGGCG
Organism: Cetorhinus maximus; assembly: GCF_964194155.1. NCBI lineage: Eukaryota > Metazoa > Chordata > Chondrichthyes > Lamniformes > Cetorhinidae > Cetorhinus > Cetorhinus maximus. The sequence continues at coordinate 117,156,680 of NC_135885.1, forward strand.
TGGCAGGAGGTGGGTGACACAGTAAGCGCCCATGACAATGTGCGGCGCACAGGAACACAGGGCCGCAAACGCTTCAATGATTTGCTGCACTCTGGAAGGGTGAGTACCATGTCAGCCTTGGCCATTTAACAAAACAGGTAGCCTTAGCCTTTGAGGACCTCCCCACCCCCCATGTCTTTGTTGTTACTGCATTGGGCATTTGGCGCACGCTGGGTGGGAAAACAGATAGTGACCATGCTTACACCAACCTTAGTGGTTGAGGAGAAGATGGGTTCTCCCCGCAGCATATGTTGGTGTTTGTTGCATTTGGGTAGCCTGGGGGCAACCTGCAGGAGAGGCAGCTAGACACATACTCAGAACTCCAACACATGTCACATTGATGGTGATGAGATGGTGGAAGGGTCATGGCCAAGAGCCATCTGCTGGCCTCGGCGCCGCACCTAGTTGCACCTCCTTGCCATGGGCGTTAATACCCGTGTGTTATTCAAAATGATGGGCACCGAACATGTCCAAGGTGGCTGTTGGGGGAGGGGGTATGGACCAGCCTTACTATCTTCTGGGGACTGATCACCAGTAGTGTGGACAGGAGCCGCTGGAGGCCTCAGATGGGCCACTGTGGTTGGGGTGCGGTGTGCGTGTGCAGAGTACATGAGCGATCAGCCCCAATAAATCCTCTTCTCTGTTCTTCAGGCAAAGACTGAACACAATCTCAGGGAGCGCCAGAGAACTGGTGGTGGGCATGCCATGCTGCAGCGCCGCACCACCTACGAGGAGCAGGCCATGGAGCTGGGGAGGAGCCAGGAGGCCAGGGCGGCCGGGGCCGGCGAGGCAGGGGTTCAGCGGCCAGGTATTTGAGGTCCACAGTCCCATCCACTCTGTCTGCCCACCATCCAAAGCACTGATGGTTGCTGCAATCGTTAATGCTGCAACACTGCTCATTCACAGACTGAGACACTCTGACGTGTGGGTCATACACAAAGGTCCCTCAGCCCCTTGAGGTTGCGCGTCTCCAGCCCCTTCCAAAATCTTCTTATCCCATTTGTGACCACTATCCCCATGGCCCACAGCCAAAGATGCTTTGCATCTTAGGAGGGTTGGTATCTCCACCACCCTTTCAGCCAGTACGTCCCACATTATTCCGTCCAAAAGGTCCTCAGCACCTCACCTGTCAACCTCACGGCACTCAACTTAAATAAATGCCACCATGTTACTCATCCCTGTGCCAAGGGAAAATGTTGCCTTCTGTCTACCCGTTCTATGTCCCTCTTAACGGTATGAAGGCCAATAATGTGACCCATCAATCTCCTGTGCTCCATGGCAAATGTCACAAGTGTTTGCAATGTTTCCTCATCACCGCATCTATCCAGGCCAGCATGCATCCAGGTCAGGTACCTCTGCACTCTCCCCACTCCAATGCCACATAACATTCCATGTGGCATTCCTTAGGCCATCTGTATGTGCGTGTAATGTTTGGGCCTCCTCTTGACTATTTTCCACCCCACCAATATTCGTCTCCTTAGGTTCTTGAAGGGTGAGCGATTTATGAGGCTGGGGGGGAAAGGGATGAAAGGTGTTACTGACTGAACGCTAACTGATGCACTGTCCTTGTTGTTAATTTCAGCATCACCACCGCATAGCCACGGCCAACAACACCGGAGCACCCCCTCCACACCTGAGGGCCAAGACGTGCAACTTGCGGCACATCATTTCAACCAACCAGGCACCAGCGTAGCGACTACCATATCGGTGGGGAATGTAATGTCAGCTAGTGTCCCGGGTCACAGTGGAGACGGCACTTCACAATCGCTGGAGGAGATGGCAGGGACAGAGAGTGCTGATGGTGCCAGCAGCCGGAGGACTGCAGGGGACCAGGCACATGCTGAGTCCGGCACTGATGATGTGCCTCTGGCGATGTCCAGCAGCTGCAGGATAAGCGGCAGGAATCGCGGGAGCATCTGGCGTGGTTGCATGAGGGTATGCTTCAGTTGGACTCTGCGGTGGAGGAATCCAGGCAGAGTGTCAGTGAAGGCATGAACCTCAGGACAGAGCTTCAGGCTTCCTCCATTGAGAGATTGGCGACTCTTATGGAGAGGGGCTTCGATCGGATTGAGACTCTTCTGATTGGGTTACGCTCTGACATGCAAGCCCTGACAGCGGTAATGGCCATGGGTGGTCATTCCCAATGTGGGAGATGTTCTGGGCACCAAGTGTCAGCGCTCGGTGCCCATGCATCTGCAGTGAGCAGGGAGGTCCAATGGGACCTCACGTCAGCGCAGCAGCTGCCTGTCATCACTGCGAGCTCCTCTCAGGACGCTCCAGATGAGGGCAGCAGCTCCTCCGCCCCTCTGCCAATGACCGTTGCATCTGTTGAGGCTGTGACAACTGCGGAGGTGCCATTTTTGGAACTGGCCACTCCCTCCCAGGCAGGGCCAGCACAGGCTCCACAGGCCAGAGGACGGCCGCCAAGGTCATCGAGGCCAACAGGACAGCAGAGACAGCAGGCTGTCTCACAAGCCACTCCGAGCGATGGGGCAGTACCTAGACGTAGCACCCGAAAACGTAAGCATAAGACATGTTAGGCACTCCATGGGTATGTCACTGGTGATTTTGTGTTGGCCTTAGATTAGGGAACAAATAGTTACGTTTGTAAGAGAGACGTTTCTCTTTGATGTTGGACTGAATAAATTCCAGTTTTCTGACCATGGCTGAGGGTGTTTCCTTTGTGCTGCATTTGTATGTTTCACAGACATCTTATGAGTGTTTGAGTGGACATTGATGTTTCTGCACTAAGCCCTTATTTGCAGCTGATGAGGTGGAAGATGTAGCATCTAAGTGCCACGTATGGAAGCGCCAGGCAATGTTGGTCCTGCTGATCGACGTGTGTGGAGCCAGCTGAAGGTTCACTGGATTAAATTGTCCCAGGTGTCCCTGCCTCCTTGGCGTAATAGCGGGTCGGCGTGCTGCCCCTCATCATTGCCCTGTGCTTCCTCATCCTTTGAGCCACTGCTGGATTCATCATGTGCAGCCACATCCACTGCATCAAGGTCTTCATCGTCAACTGCATCCCCTCTTTCCAGCGCAAGATTGTGCAGGGCGCAGCAGACTACCACTATCACAGAGACATGATCAGAGGGGGTACTGCAGTGCGCCCCCTGAGCGGTCCAGGCATCGGAAGCGCATCTTGAGAAGACCGATGGCTCTCTCCACCACAGCCCTTGTGGTGCCGTGGCTCCTATTGCAGCGTTCCTCAGCTTCTGTTCTTGGATGGCGGAGAGGCGTCATGAGCCACTTCTGAGGGGATAGCCCTTGTCACCCAGCAGCCATCCATCAAGCCGGGCTGGAGCACTGAAGAGCCCCGGCACCTGGGAGTGTCTGAGGATTTAGGCATCATGGGAGCTGCCTGGGTACCTTGCACAGACTTGCAGAATCAGCATCCTGTGATCACACACTATCTGCACGTTCATGGAGTGGAAGCCCTTCCTGTTGACGAAGGCACCGGGCTCACCTGCTGGCACCTTGATGGTCACATGTGTACAGTCTATTGTACCCTGGACGTGGGGGAAGCCAGCAATGACCGCGAAGCCTCTGGCTCGCTGTGTCTGGCTTGCCTGGTCGCAGCGGAAGTGGATCAAGTCTGAACAGAGCGTCTGTAACCTGCTTGAGACAAGTGTGGACAGCTGATTGGGAGACACCGCAAAGATCACCCACCGAACCCTGGAAGGAGCCAGAGGCATAGAAGTTGAGGGCAACTATGAGCCTCGGAGCCGCTGGCATGGGGTGTCCACCCACACAGTTAGGGGAGACCTCAGGGCCAATCATCTGACAGATATAGTTGACTTTCTCCCTTCAGGGACGGAGCCTCCTTCGGCACTGCACCTCAGTCATATTGAGGTAGCTGCTTCTCTGCCTGTATACCCTGACGGCAGGATAGTGGCATCTTCTGCGGCCCCCCCTTGGACAACCTCTTGGCCCTGTGCCCCTTGTGCCTGCGCCTGGCCTCCCAAAGGTGGCTCCGCTGGAGGCTGATTGTCCAGTCCTGGTCTCCTCCTTCCTCCTCAGAGGAGCTGCCTCCGGTGGAGATGTCAGAACCCATACCCAGGCTAAATGGAGGCCTCCAGAAAGCTGCAGGCCTGATAAAGATTACTGTCTGCAGACTGGTGAGCTGAAGCTTCAAAGTACAGAGAAAGCTGTTGGAAATCGATCTGAACTGCTAACAATCACACAGGCAAGTTTAAAACACTTTCTGCATTAAATACTTCAGGAAAAACATGAACAACCCCTTTGAGCCCACATATCCCACCAGTGCTTGAGTTTTGATAAGAAATCGCCTACCCGCCTGCCCGTTGGGCCCCTGCGCCGAGCCGAAGTTCACACGGGCCCCTCAAAATCCTCGTCAATTCGCAACTTAAGGGCCTTAACAAGGCCTTTAATTAATGGCGGGCACGTGTCCCGCTGCATAGCACCCGCCGACCTAAATATCGCAATCCCGTGCGCGCAGACGTCGGGATGCTTGTGCGACATTTTAAGCGCTGACGTGCAGGCTCCACTACCCGCGCATCAGCCAGGAAATTCTGCCCATGAGCTTGATTGATAGGCTTGGCTTCCAGACTGATGGGTAGCAATCCAGAGCAAGCCACCGCTGCAGATACCTTGTGGCTGCTATTGGTAGTGTGGAGGGGGATATCTGGCTGCAGTAGAAGAGGGGGAGGGGTTCCGATCCCTGACCTCTGGGAAGGGGTCTGATATCTGACCAAAGGTGTTCTTTGGTTGGGGCTGCACAGTCTGTTATAGTGGAGGTGGGTTGCAATCCTGAGGAAGCAGGTAAGCTCGCCTGGTCCGGGGGAAACACACCTCGTGCTGACCCATAAGTGGTGACTTAAGGCACTTACCTTTACACAAGATGCCCTCAACTCCCTTGTGCTGCCAGCTTCCCTGAGGCTGAGAAACCTGGATGGTTGGGGTTAAACCTGTAAGGGAAGCTACATTATAATTTCTCCTCAGATTGGGTTTGAAACTTTTACATCTCATCAGACTCAAACTCACCCATTTTTGTGGGATTAAAATACAAAACCATTGTTCCTGATATTGGACATCATTTACCTCCAAATAGTTGCATAGCCCAGAAGCACAGGGAAAAGTAGTTTAAGCTTCAGACTCTTTAGAACTCTGATTCCCAGTTACCTTTGTATTTTTGCTCTTTGGTTTATTGTTCCTCCTTTTCCTCAGCTGCAGCCATGGCAACGGATAAGTGAGCTCTATGTCAGCAGCTAGAAAATGAATGCGAGCTGCCTGACAATGATTTCATGTCCAATTGTTTCTTCGGGCGCAGTGAAGCACTTGTTTACTGCTTCTTCAGAACAACACAGATAGGGTCAAGAACTTAGCAATGTGGAAAATCAACCCAGTGTTTCCATGTTACTGCTTGTTCGTACTACAGAATGGTGCACTACCAAACCTCTTTCCTCTAAAATAATTATGGAAAATATACATAGGTGATAAGAAGCTAACGATAACAAGATCTGCTCTTTCTTAAAAGCAAAATAGTGCAGATGCTTGTAATCTAAAATTAAAACAGAAAATGCTCAAAAAAACTCAGCAGGTCTGGCAGCATGTGTGGGGAGAAAAACAGAGCTAACGTTTCGAGTCTGTATGACTCTCCTTTGGAGCGAAAGAGTAAAAGAAATGTGATGGATTTTATACTATTTAAGAGTGGGTGGAGCAGGTGGAGCGAAATAGAAGGTCAGGGATATGTGGGAGCTAAGAAGATATTTGACAAATATGTCATGGACACAGGACAAAGGAGTGTTAATGGTATTATTAAAGACTAAAGAAGGTGCTGATAGTGACATAAAGGTAAGCTAGAGAATGTATTAATAGCAGAACAAGGGTCAGTGCTCTGTGAAAGCTAAACATAAAACAAGTGACAGGTGGCCCTGTTGAGGGCGGGGGGGAGTGGTTGCAGAAAAAAAGAAATGGTTGTATTCACTGCCCCCAGTGTGCTCTCCACTACGTTGGGGAGACTAAACGCAGACCAGTGACAGCTTTGCAAAGCACCTTCGCTCAGTCCACAATCATGATCCAGACCTCCCTGTTGCTTGCCACTTCAACATACCGTCTTTCTCCCTTGTGTCCATCCTTGGCTGATACAATGTCCCTGTGAAGCCCAACACAAACCAGAAGAGCAGGACCTCATCTTCCAATTAGGCACTTTACAACCTTCAGGACTTAACATTGTGTTCAACAACTTCAGACCATGAACTCCATCTTTACCCCTGTTCATTCCAATTATTTATTTATTTATTTATTCTTTTTTTTTTTACCCCACTTCCACACAGGACCATCTGTCATCAAAAAGTTAACTGTTTGTCTCTCCACAGATGCTGCCAGACCTGCTGAGTTTTTCAAGCATTTTCTGTTCTTATTTCTGCTCTTTCTTGCTTTACTACCTATATACTTAACAGCTTGCTGAAGGACAATCTGTATACACATAATACCAGCTTTCCCTGGCTTGTCTGTTATACTTCTCATGATCTTCAATTTACCAGACTATGTTTTTTTAAAATGTTTACAGGCAAGCTGTCATAGAGTTACAACATTAAACCAATCCTCTAAAAGTTCAGGAAGCAGAATGTAATGGAAAACTGCTAATTTGATGTGTTAAGCTACTGTTATACTGAAATCTCCAGAGAACCTTGACTGGCTCATTCTAATTCAGATCTAAACTCGATTGCAATAACTATGGCTTAGATTTTAAAGGGGAGGGACGGCCCCCTTCCACAAAGGTGTGTGCGCGCCTGGGGACATGGAGGATTGGCCAATCATAATGGCCGGGCCTCACTTGCATGAGTCCCAGCTGAAGCTGGCCAGGTAATGGAGGGCTGATGAAAGTGGGAATTCAATGCAGGAGGCCTGTAGGAGTGGGTCCTAGGCGTCGTTTGAACAAGACAACCGCTGGAGAGGTGAGAGGAGGGTTATAACTGTGATTGGGAAGGTGTACTTGCTGCAGTCGAGGGGGGGTTCTGGTTGTGATGGGGGCGGGGTGGTGAAGGGGGTCCTGGGTGTGGTAGCAGAAACCTGGAGCAAGGGAGACATAAAGCTCCCTTGTGAGGCACTCCTTATGCTCATGCTGGCTCACAATCAAATGTGAAATTCAGTTAGAAACTAACTTATTAGGCGTCTTCTGGCCTACAACCTGGCTCCCAGAGGTTCTGGCCTTTTGGAAAGCTGCCTCCCCTTTCAGACCTCAATTAATATTGCAGTTGAGTCCTGATGGTGTCATCGTGATCAAATCTGCATGTTTGCGAAAGACCCCACTTCCTTTCTAGCAGGTGTCCAAAAAAGAAGGTAAAATCAGGATATAGCAGGATCAGTGGGGAGTACATGACCTGCTTCACTTTGTCAGTCGTGGGTTAAAATCTGGGCAATATATGTGTTTGACTGATTTATGGCAACTTCAAAAATGTTTCTCTTGGCTTTTGGTGCTAATCAAGAGGCATTCTACAATTTGCCCACATTTGTTATTACAGTGGGACATTTAGATTAACCAGCCATGGGAAAAGTAAAAATATAAACATGCGCCTTTAGGTAAAGTACGACATCATATAAATCTAAACTCTTTAAACATTATGATGTTTTAATATGGCAGCCAAAAAGTAACTATGGCCTGAATTTTACCCTTGACAGGTGCGCACGATCAGTGGGCCCATGACCGATTGGGAACCAGGACGTCGCCCGCGATCGGCTCTCCACGGCGATTCCACACTGGATGGCCAATTAAGGCATGTCAGCGTGAAACGTTTCTTCCCAATGGTTGGGAAGTTCCAGGCGGGGGCCGGGGCCTGTCGGCCGCTGGGTCCAATGGCAACCTGGTGGGTGGTTTAAAAATGGCACAGGCAGCTCCTTAAAGACTGCTAGGGAAAAACTTCTGCGTGTTGAAGACTGAAGCGATGGCCTCAAGTGCAGCTGGAGATGCCAGGCCAGAGGGCAGGTCAGGTGGGCACTCGGCCCTCTGATTTTTGGACGAGTACTTCGCGGTCCTACTGGAGGAAGTGGCTGCCAGGTGCGGCATCCTCGTCCCCAGACATGGAAGGAGGAGGCCACCGCACCTGAGAAAAAGAGCTTGGGAGGAAGTAGCAGCCAAAGTCTGCAGCCACAATGTTGTGCAGCCCGCATGGGTGCAGTGCCGGAAAAGGCTTAACGACTTGCTGTGCTCGGTAAGGATGAGTACCATATTGGCATGGATCAGTGTGTTGAAGTGTTAAGGCCTTTCCAGCCCCTCGTGGAGCTCAGGGACATTAGAGTCTGAGTGCCAACTGTCAATGACGCCGGAGCTGGCCAAGGGGCGAGCACAGGCTGCTTGGACTGTGTGCCTTGTGGCTCGAGGGCCACAACTTGGATGTGCCTTGCAAGGTGTTCCTCGGGTGGGTTTGGCCAGGCTGCAATGGTGCTGCAGGTAGAGAGTGGGCTAATCACTGCTCCTCTGTCTTGTCAGGAAAAGAAGAACCATAACCAAGAACCATTGAAAGGTCACGGACTGGCGGAGTCCCCCCAAACCTCCTAATCCTTACAAGATTTGAGCAGGAGGCTTTGGAGCTGGAGAGGCACCTTGCACCTTGATCAACTGGCTGCAGAGAGGCTGGGGTGTCAGATGAAAATAAGAGTGCAGTGCACAGAGGTGAAATTTTTGGATGGAGTAAACATTCTCGTGTAATCTCTTCATTGATGGGAACCTCAAAACTGGAGTCCCCAATGATCATTGAAAGACAATGGCACCATGATGCAGATCTCCATTGTCTCACCAGGGTGCCTGGCATGCACAGTGACAGTGTGATGACTTGAACTAATGACATGTCATTGTTCTCCCTGAGAGTTGCCAGCATGCACTAACTCCCGGGACCCCGAAGAGCCATCCCTGATGACCTCTGGGCATCAGCTGCACCTGCATCACACCTGCTCTCTGAACCGGGCACCAGTGCAGATACTAGCACCTTGGTGGGCATTAGTTCTTCGGAGCACAGCGGTGAGGGCACTTCACACTCATTTGAGGAGCAGGCGGAGGCAGAGAGTGCCCAGGGCGCTGGCAGCCAGAGGACTGCTGGAGACCAGCACAATGCTGAGTTGAAGGCAGATGAGCCTCTGGAGTCGTCCATTAGGTGGCAGATGCTGAATGTCCAGCGGAATGTGTGGGAGGATTGGCGCAGATCCATGAGGGTATGTGTGCTATGGTCTCTGTTATGAGGAGCCCATGTGGAGCATGGGCACTGTGTTGACCCTCATGGCCACGCGCATTGCCTCCTAAATTGAGAGAGTGGCGACTCTCATGGAGAGGCAGCTCCAGGGACAGATTCACGGGTTCCTGGGGTTGCGCTCGGACCTGCAAGCCCTCACACAGGCAATGACCTCAGGTGGTCAGTGCCAGTGTGGGAGATGGATGAAACACCCAATATCCCAGCCCATCCATTGATGGTGAGCAGGGAGGTCCAGAGCGACCACACCTTGGTGCACGAGCTGCCTGTTGTCTCTGCAGGCTCCTTCAGGGTGCTCTGGATGATGGCAGCAGCTTCTCCGCCCATCTTCCAGTGACCATGGCATCTGATGAGGCTGCGATGACTGGGGAGATGCCAGCCGTGGCATTGGCCGCTTCTTCCCAGATGGGGCCAGCACAAGCTCCACTGGCCAGAGGACGACTGCCAAGGCCAACAAGACAGCAGAGTCAGCAGGCTGCCTCCAATGCTGCTGCCAGTGAGGGGTGGTGGGGCAGTACCAAGACATAGCACCCGCAAACTTTTGTTTAAGGCACCATGAGCACAAGAGGGACTGTTCACAGGTGATCTTCTGTTCTGCAATGTTTTGTTTATGTTTACTGGTCTGAGTGTGAAGACCAGACAGGTTTTATTAATTTGTTTGGATTGTGAAAATGAAATAAATTTTGTTTTTGTTATATTGGCCTGAGTGATGTGAGTGGATCTAAACTTTATTGCACAGGGACTGAGTGGACTTTGGGTTCAAATGAAAGGGCAATTTCAGGTATCTGGGATGGAGGCAGCAGCCCTGGCATGAGGGCATGAAGCAGATCTTTGGCAGCCTAGTTGAAGGAGTGTTGGATCAAGGCATCTGTGGTGTCCGTGCCTCCCTGCAGGATCCAGATATCTGCCTCCATGCCCTCAGCATTCTCCTCACTGTGCTCCTCTTCTGACTCACTACTGGATTTGTCCTCGTGGCCTGTGAAGCTGTGATCCTCTTCCTCCAGAGCCAGAGCCAGAGCCAGATTGTGGAGAGCACAGCATGCAACCACTATCAGTGACAGCTGGCCTGAGAGGTATTGTAATGCTCTCCCTGAATGGTCCAGACATTGAAAGTGCATCTTCAGAAGACCTATGGTCCTCTCTATCATTGACCTTGTGGGTGCATGACTCCTATTATACCGCTGCTCTGCCTCTGTTCTTGGGTGGCAGAGAATCATCATAAGCCACCTTTTCAACGGATAGCCCTTGCCACCCAGCAGCCATCCATCCAGTGGGGCTGGAACACTGAATAGCCTTGGCACCTGTGAGTGTCTGAGGATGTAAGCGTTATGGGAACTGTCTGAGTACCTTGCACAGACTTGCAGAATCTGCATCCTGTGGTCACACTCTATCTGGATGTTCATCGAGTGGAATCCCCTCCTATTGACAAAAGCACCCAGATGACCCACTGGTACCTTGATGGCTACATGTGTAGAGTTGATTCCAGCCTGGATGCAGGGAACACAGCAATCGTTGCAAACCCTCTGGCTCTCTCAGCTTGGCTGGCCTCATCCATTTGAAAATGAATAAATGTCAATACCCACCTGAACAAAGCTTCTGTCACCAGCTTGACGCAACTGTGGACAGCTGATTGGGACACCCCACACAGGTCCCCCATTGACCCCTGGAAAGAGCCAGAGGCATAGAAGTTGAGGGCCACTGTGACCTTCAGAGCCACTGGCATGTGGTTTCCACCCACACATTTAGTGGTGATCTCAGGCTCAATCATATGAAAATGGAGGTCACGGTCACTCTGGAGAGGCGGAGCCACCTTTGGCATTGCACCTCGGACATATTGAGGTAGCTGCATCGCCACCTGTAAACACTGGCAGCAGGATAGTGGCATCTCCTGTGGCCCCTTGTGCCTGCACCTCTCCTCCCACAGGTCGCTCCCCTGGAAGCTGCATTGGGACACCTGACCTCATCTCCTTTCTGCCCCTCTCTTCCTCCTCAGAGGAGAAGCCTCCAACGGAGACCACAATCCCCATTACCAGGGTAACAGAAGGCTGTCGGATAACTGGAAGGTTCCACATAGTCAAAATCCTCCGAAGGCCTTGTAGACACTAATGAGTCCTGAAATGAAGCCTGGAAATGCTAAGAATGAAGCTCAGAACAGAGATGAAGCTGTCACAGTTCAAGTAAGCAACCAGCAACAAATTATCTCCTAAACTGCTCACTAGTCACACTGGCAATGCTGCTGACTCTTTTTATCCCACCCTTGGATGAGGTTTTGCAAGATGTGGGCTGCCCACCTGCCCGTTTTGCCTGCGCAATGAGCGCGAAATTGCATGGGCAATGCCAAATCGGGTTTAATTGTGTTTTTAATGGCCTTTTAATTGATGGCTGGCACGGCTCTGACACCCGCGTGCCCACCGACCTGAAGATTGCGCGCATGTGGGATGACATCAGGATACTCGCCTGACATCTTCTCACGCTATTTTACACCCTATCGGGTATGCCGCACGCCCGCCCCTGAGACATAACATTCTGCCCTACGTTGTATCTCAACTTAAAGGGTTTTTACTGATGGTCATGTCGGATTGGCTGTGAAACTAGCCTAGACATATCCAAGGTCAAAAACATTGAAGTTAAAATATGTTAAAAAAAAAGTGTGGAAAATTCTTTGAAAATGTGAATTATAAGGAACATCTGATTTATGCCGAACATTTAGAAACCAGGAAGCAGGTTGAAATCGCATTTAATTCCACTTCTACAACGTAGATTAATTATTTCTTCAAGGCAGAAATGTCAAATGTCTCTTCTGCTGTTGTATTCAGTAAAAACATACCTGACCAATACAACAAAATGTCTTGCTAGGTTTCAAGCTGAATATTGTGTATTGGTGTTCATATGTCAGAAAGGTTATTTTTGGAAAATTTGTTGATATTTAACCTTTCTTTTTTTTTGTTTTATTTTAATTGTTTTCGCAGGTTTAGATAGCACAGGAAAGAAACCAATTTTTTGAAAAGAAATGCTGGGAATTTGAAGCCAGTTACCTAGATTAACTTAGCAATTGCTCAGTAGATGGTTTTCTTTTCAAATCTGTCAGTTCTAAAAAATGTGATTGCAAATTGCAGAATGTGGTAATGGAAAGTTGACTGACTGAAATAGCACAGTCACACGCTAGAATCTTTCTATTCCCTTCTCTCAATATTAATCTGGCACTCAGTTGTGCCAATTTCCAAGTGAGTGTAGTAGTATTCTAAACAAAAAAAAATGATGCAACTTGACCACTTCAGTGACATTTCTGACCAATAGGTAAATATTGCTCTGGTCAGTATAGTGACATTATAAATTCATGAATGGAATTTTCCTCTGCTTGGTATCTCTAGAAAAATCATGAAGAGGTTCCTGTATACTCAGGCTAAAATTTCTTGTTACTTTTATTCAGTGACACATGAGCCTGTATACAAATTTTTTTGCATATAACTAAACAGTTACTAAGCCTTCCTCAGTATTGGATGTTTGAATAGTATCACTAACTATCATGCCTACCTCCAGAAGAAGCAACAGACATTGTCTGAAATAAAAGCACAAAATGCTGGAAATATTCAGCAGGCCTGACAGCATGTGAAGAGAGAGAAACAAGGTCAATGGGTTGGATTTTTGCTAATGAGGTAGGAAGTTTGAGTGGGGAAATTTCCTGACTCACAAACCTGTCTCCATGTAAATGGTCTCTGAAAGCATTATTTTCGGTCTGTGGAGGTAGGGGGCAGGGTTAAGTGGGGCCCACCAACCCCAGAAGCAAGTCGGATGTAGCCATGAAGACAGGCATGTGCCGAGGCGAGAGGACCTACCTTGGCTCTTCAGGACTTCATACCAGTTTTATAAAAAGCTGTTAGGTCCTCTAGCCCTCACCCCTCATTCTTTCAACTCCCCACCCACACTCATGTCTCCGATGGCATCTCTTGGAGCTCAGCCAAGCAGTCATGATGAGGTCATCTGGAGAAACAGATGTCTGACCATCCACCATCTGTTTCTGTTGATATAGTTGCCAAATAGCCTCATTATGAATGCTTGGCTGATCTCTAAGAATCGCTAATGGATTAGTTCAGCAAAGTTCTGTTTACACAGGCTGGGATGGTTTGGAGGGGGCATGGGTAAGACCTTTTAACCTTACCTTCCAAAAGGTTCCCAGATCCAAACAATGATTCACAGCTCCTCTGAGGGATCGTGACCATGAGTCCCTTAGAAGCCGGCTGGATTCCACGAAAATTGCAGGGATGCCTACCTCCACAATAGAACTTATCAGGTCGTGAGTGCAGGGTGTGGGCTCTCTACTGGTACCCTTATCTCATGCTGGCAAAAAATTGCCGGCATCAGGAATGGGGGCGGGAACCTTGGAATCATGCCCTGCCCACTATTTTTAAATGTCTACAGGATAAGCCCAACTCCACAACAATCAGGGACAATGTTTCAGATCAAGGACCTGAAGGAAGAAATGCAATTGTTTTAATTGTTTAAGCAATGTCCACTTTGATGGATTGGACACATGTTGTCTATTGGAGAATTAATCTCTAAGCATTGCACTGTCTATTAAGATAACCATGGAGGGAGAATTAATTATTGTGTGTGATGGATCATTAAGGTGAGGACCAGGATAACCAGCAATAGCTGGGTCACAGAACTGTACCAACACAGGACAGAGATGAGCAGGGGAGAGGGAGGGGCAGCAGAGAGGGCAGTGGGGAGATGGGAGCAGGAGATAGGGGAGCAGCAGAGATGTGTGGGCCTACAAGAGTAATGCGTAGAACACAGATCCTCTTCAGAGGATTGTGAAGAGAATGATAAGGAGGAAGGTGATGAGGGCAATGCACCACCGACTGTGCACATTGCTGCTCAGGATTATATTGAGGTTCACATAGGTTCCACCAGTAGACCATCTCAACCATGCAACAGCCATTTTTCCCTCACCCCCAATGTCACTGACACAAAGCAGCCAGCAAACAACCAATCACCCCTTTCACATAGGCAAGAGGGGAAAGTGGTGCAAAGCAATGATATTTATGTGCTTCAAGCAAAGAACAGAAAATTAACAACAAATCATTGACTAAGATGCCCACATGCATACCCTTATGCAACTACAAATCTTCCTTTTCCTAGCAATCCGAGGTGGTGCAACGCCTGAGGCCTGAGCAGCAGTAAGAGGCAGGCTGCTCAGATCCCTTTTCTAACTGCTGAGATGCTCTTGGTTCATGTCCTGTAGGTTTTAGAGCCTGTGAGGGACCCACCAAAGACTGTTCCACCTACACCTGTGCAGGAGCAGACTCAGCCATCAGGATAGAAGGCAGCATGTTGAATACTGACTGAGTGGTCAGTTGGTGAGAAATGGAGCACTTAGAGTAGAGTTCCAATTTTCAAGTCCCCTTTCAACATTATCTGTCTCATGGTTCAGCAACATTTCACTGCCGCTACAATGCTGGAAAATTACTCTTCTGTAAATCACTGGGACACTGCAAAGTCAAGGCTAGGGTATCTGTCATCCTATTTAAGGGGGAAGCCAGAGTTTATAAGTCTTTACTCAAGGTCTGTATGGATTTGTGTGATTGTCATGTTTTAAGTTCCATGCAGTTAATGAGCCTATCTGTGCATGAAGGTAGTACCACACAATACTGACCCACTCATGCTTCAGGCAGACTCCAATATCTTTGATTCTCTGCCTCTCACTACTGTCTGTGCTCTCTTGTCCTGCAAGGAGGGAAAAAAACAGACCTATGATCAGGGGTAATGTAATCATGTGGTGGATGGAGAGCATGTGAGTATCAGGGAGAGGCTAATGATCCAGAGACATGAATTCATAATTCCATCACAGCAGTTCTAGAATTTACATTTAATTAAATAAATCGGGAATAAAAAAAATGTGGTATTAGTAATGATGAAACCACAGGACCTTTGTAAAAACCCATTTGGTTCACTAATGTCTTTTAGGGAAGGAAGTCTGCTGTCCCTTCCAGGTCTGGCATATAAGTGACTCGAGACCAACAGCAATGTGATTGACTCTTAAGTGCCCTCTGAAATGGCCAAATAAGACACTCAATGGTACTGAAGTGGGTGACTCACCACAACCTTCTCAAGGACAATTAGAAATGGGCAATAAAAATGCTTGGTTCCCCAGCTCCAATAATTTTACAACTGGTAATCAGAATTGATCAAATACATTGAATTAGCTGGTTACTTTTTAATGCCCAATGGGTTTTCTCCAGACTTCCTTGAGTTGTGCTTTGGAGATTAATCTTCAATTCCTGGTGACTCCAATCTTATAGGGTTTGAAACCCTATTCATTAATGTAACTTTAGCAGAAACTCTGCTTCATCATTCTGAAAGCTATAAAATAGATTGAGAACTGTACAGTGTATTCTTCTAAGAGATGAATTGTTTTGGATTTTTTGTGAATATGAAATTCAAGCGAAAAAGCTTTAGTGCTCCATAGACAAATCAGACATTTTTCTCACATTGTATTCAATATAAACCACAAAGAAAATGTTTCATTATAAAGATAGATAAACTTAGCATCACAAAACATTATACTATAATAATATTTGACTACTTGTGATGCTATTAATAAACAAAATAATAAAGAAATATTTTATTTTTCTATAGCTGTAGCTATAATCTTTTTCTCTTCAATTGTTTTTGTTCACTCTCTTAGATTTCTTTTTTGCCTTCCATTGTATCTGTCTGCCTCTCTCTTGCTCCACACAGCGTAGGCTGGATTTCCTGCCTGCTTTCCATGAGTGTGTTATAAAATTATGACTTTCTTCTAGAGGTGACAATGGACAGTGTTAGAATCCATCCACTTCTTGGCAACTGAATGCAAATTTGGCAGTGATAATGGAGCAACATTACCCATCACATTTTCCATGGCAACACTTCAGTTGGGTCCTGAGGTTAGGGATGCCTGTGTAAAATAGTCAGAGCAGTAAAGCAGAAGTAATGCAATTTGTCACAGCCACTGACTTCATGGTGTGCTGGAAAATCAATTTAAGAACAGCGACTGAGCTCTTTTCTTCAGTGTTTGTGGGCAGTTTTGGAGCCTCGTGAAGCTGAATCTTGTTAAGTGAATGTTCCTGACCCTACCTATTCAGGAGCACATGATTATTGCACTGACCCAAAAATGTCTTTTCTGCTGCGTTTCCCCTTGTGCTAAGTGCAATGTATGAAGTAGTACAGGAGAAGTAGTACACTGAGAGCTGACTTGTAGAGCTACATCAGAACCATATCAACTCACTGGAAGTAGACTTTACAGGCCATCAAGTTTCAATCTCCATCAATCTCAGGATTTGTGAATCCAGAGATGGAAATGCCTCTGAGAAACCACAAAGTGTAACCAACTGTTACGGGAGAGTCTGCAACCAGCTTTAGCATCCTTATTTGCATTGCCAGTTGCAGTAAAACTGACAGTGGCAGTCAACTTTTCAATTTCTGGTTCCTCTTAGACTTCAATGGAAACATCTCCCATATCACTCAGTCTGCAGACCACAGATGTTGAAGACCATCACAGATCCATTGACTGTATAACCCATCAAGTTCACCTGCTTTCCCATGGATACCGGTTACAGATGGAAAAGGTTGTAAGATTCCCAAGAATCCAAGGGGTTGTCAATGTGGCCTTTTAAAGCTCTTTATGTTTATGCTTTTGTTATTTAAGCAGTTAGTGATTCAGTTTGCTTAACATGTATCTAGTCTATGGCACTCATTGCCATTTTTTTCATATCAATGCTCACTTACCTAGAAATGTTCATCCTCCGGTCCAGTGCCCTCTTCACAGACCCGCGCACCTCATCAGGTGGCTATTGGGAGGCAAGCAATATCCACTTCTACCTTAGTTGGTGGGGCCAGTGCATTTCCCAAGGTCAGGTACATGGGCGATCTACAAGGAGGTACATTCTATGGACTAATTGAGCAAACAATCAAGTGAACACTTCAATTTCTGCTCGACTCTGAGGGCTTTTCCAATCCTGTCCAGTATAAGTGTCCTGCATTCTGTTAGTATTCAATATGCAACACCATTTCATTCTTTATAGAAGCATCCAGCTATTTCAGTGGCAGGAGAAAGACAATAAATGATAGAAGAAAGGTGACGCAACTCCCAAGGTGGAAATAAAGAGTCCTTATGACAACCCTGTGCCTACAAGAGCATCCATTTATAACTCCTCAATGAAAACAAACAATGCTGAAAACACAGCAACATGTGTTTTACTTCAAATAAAATTTGTTTTTATCAGTATAATATAGAACTTGATTTGCGTGAAATAAGGTTTGTTTTGCCTTCGGTTTGAAATAATCAATACTACCTCAAATCCTATTTATAGATTTTAGCAACAATTGCCCTCAAACTGTTGAACTAATGGTTGAATGACTGACCTATAGTTAAAATTAGATTTTTTAAAAATTCATCTACAAGATGTGGGCAATGCTGGCTAGGCCAACTTTTATTGCCCATCTCTGATTGCCCTTGAAAAGATGGTGGTGAGCTGCCTTCTTGAACTGTTGCAGTCCCTGTGGTGTAGGTGCACCCACTGTGCTGTTAGGAAGGGAGTCCAGGATTTTGACCCAGTGACAGTGAAGGAACGATATATCTCAAAGTCAGAATGGTAAGTGACTTGGAGGGGAACTTCCAGGTGGTGTTGTTCCCATTAATCTGCTGCCCTTGTTCCTCTAGATGGTAGTAGTCATGAGTTTGGAAGATGCTGTCTAAGGAGCCTTGTTGAGTTCCTACATCTTGTAGATGGTATACACTGCTGCCACTGTTCATCAGTGGTGAAGGGAGCCAATGTTTGTGGAAGGGATGCCAATCAAGTGGCTGCCTTGTTCTGGATGGTGTCAAGCTTCTTAAGAGTTGTTAAACTGCACTCATCCAGGCAAGCAGAGACTATTCCATCACACTCCTGGTTCATGCCTTTTAGATGGTGGACAAGGTTTAGGGAGTCAGGAGGTGAGTTACTCACTGCAGGATTCCTAGCCTCTGACCTACTCTTATAGCCACAGCATTTATGTGACTAGTTCAGGTTCTGGTCAATGTTAACCCCAAGGATGTTGATAGTGTAGGATTCAGCAACGGTGATGCCATTGAATGTATAAGGGCGATGGTTAGATTCTCTTTTGCTGGAGACAGTCACTGTCTGGCACTTGTGTGGCACAAATGTTACTTGTCACTTGTCAGCCCAAGCCTAGATATTGTCCAGGTCTTGCTGCATTTGTACATAGACTGCTACAGTATCTGAGGAGTCACACATGGTGCTAAATATCCAAGCAAACATCCCCACTTCTGACCTTATGATGGAAAAAAGGTCTTTGATGAGGCAGTTGAAGATGGTTGGCCTAGGACACTACCCTTAGGAACTCTTGCAGTGATGTCCTGGAACTGTAAATGATTGATCTTCAACAACCACAACCATCTTCCTTTGTGCCAGGTATGGCTCCAATTAGTGGAGAGTTTTCCCCCTGGTTCTCATTGACTCCAGTTTTGTTAGGGCTCCTTGATGCCACACTCGATCAAATGCTGCATTGATGTCAAGACCAGTCACTTTCACCCCACCTCTGGAGTTCAGCTCTTTTGTCCATGTTTGAATCAAGGCTGTAATGAGGTCAGAAGCTGAGTGACCCTGGTGGATCCCAAACTGAGTGTTAGTGAGCAGGTATCGCAAGTGCCTCTTGATAGCACTGTTGATGACCTCTTCCATTATTTTACTGATGATCGAGAGTAGACTGATGGGGCAGTAATTGGTTGGGTTCGATTTTGTGTAGAGCACATATCTGGGCAATTTTCCACAATGTGGAATAGATGCCAGTGTTGCAGCTATACTGGAATAGCTTGGCTGTAAATCACTGGGATTATTCTCTTTATGAGTCAATGGGATTTCTACACTTTAACACTAGAGATGTGATTTTCAGAATAACAGACCTCCCCCACTGTTTCCCCCGTCACCTTTTCCCTGGCTTTATACTTATTAGAGCTGTTATTCCCTGATATCTTCCAGTTTTATTGAAAGGGCATCAATATGACAAGCTGGGGCAATTTTTAACCCATCAAGACTCCCAGGGTAGAACTGTGAGGAAAGCTTAAACAAACTAGGATTGTATTCCCTACAATTTAGAAAATTAAGGGGTGATTTAATCAAAGTTTTCAAGATATTAAGGAGAACTGATAAGATAGATTGCGAGAAACTATTTCCATTAGTTGGAAAATCTAGGACCAGGGAACATAGTCCAAGATATATAGCCAAACCTTTCAGCAGTGAAATCAGGAAACATTTCTTCATGCAAATGTGGGCAAGGATTGGAACTCTCTTCTGCAAGTGGCAAGTAATGCTTAGATTAATCATTAATTATAAAACAGATTGATAGATTTGTTAACCAAAGATATTAAGGGATATAAGGAAAAGTCACAGATCAGCCATGATTTCATTGAATGGCTGAACAGGCTCAAGGGGCTAACTAGCCTACTCCTATTACTAAATTCTTAAGCCATGCAGGGAAACAGCTATTTTTCTTTATAATAGGAAACCTCACTTCAACCTTTCTCCTACTTGCCCACATCCAGTTTTAGTGGTGGTGGGCTGGGGCACAGGTGACAATCTTGGCCTCAAGAGGTTGGCTGGTTATTTATATATGTTAATGACTCTGTGTTGTTCATAGCTTACGAGGCTTTTACATTTAA
Organism: Cetorhinus maximus; assembly: GCF_964194155.1. Lineage (NCBI taxonomy): Eukaryota > Metazoa > Chordata > Chondrichthyes > Lamniformes > Cetorhinidae > Cetorhinus > Cetorhinus maximus. Next base: position 117,176,624 of record NC_135885.1, read on the forward strand.
TCACTTGGGGCCAGGTTTCTCAGGTACCGGGACACCTAGCATCCCGAGGGAGGGGAGAAGGACCAGCATGCAAGTGCCTTTCCAGCGCTGTTGTAGGCCACAAGGAGCATTTCTGCTTTTCTGTGGCAGATCAAGCTAACCTGGTTTCATTCCTATGTCCCATTTCTTGATTTATCTCCAACTTTTTTTTTGCTTACACTTTTACGCTCTCTTTGTATTTGTTTCTCTTTGCCTTGTCTTTTCATCAGTTTAATATGGGATGTGTGAGTGATTGGGCTTAGCTCAAGCCAAGATAATATTAAAATTCAGATCTTCGGAAGTAGATATTTTTCAGATATTGTTAACAATGGTGTAAAATTGTTTTTTGAGGTTATATTTCCTTTGAATACTTGAGTGCAGATTTTCCAGTTAGTTATGCCAGATTTTTAATATGAAATTGATGGCAGTCAATTATGAAATTTGATGCCAGTAAGCAACGGTAAGGGCATGAGAATTGTCTTGGGGGTAAGTGCAAAATGAACACCAGGGAATTGGCAGCCCACTGGAAAAGTATATTGGGTAGAGTGCAAAACAGGCTGCTGATTCCCTGGCCACAATGAGTTTCACCCCCTGGATCATTTTTTCACCTTTTGGTTTGCCATGGATGGAGGCATGATTGCTAAATTTGCTGATGATACAAAGATAGGTAGGAAAGTAAGTTGTGGAGAGGACATGAAAGTAAGTTGTGAAGAGGACATAAGGAGCCTATAAAGGGACACAGATTGGTTAAGTGAGTGGACAAAGATCTGGAAAATGGGGTATAATGTGGGCAAATGTGAAATTGTCCATTTTGGCAGGAAGAATACAAAAAGAAGCATATTATCTAAATGGTGAGAGATTGCAGAGCTCTGAGATTCAGAAGGATCTGGGTGCGCTAGTGCATGAATCACAAAAGGCTAGTATGCAGGTACAGCAAGTAATTAGGAAAGCTAATAGAATGTTACTGTTTATTGTGAGGGGCATTGAATATAAGGAGGTTTTGCTTCAGTTATATAGGGCATTGGTGAGACCACATCTGGAGTACTATGTACTTAAATAAGTGCCGGAGTACTTATTTAAGGAAGGATGTAAATGCATTAGAAGCAGCTCAGAGAAGGTTTACTAGACTAATACCAGGAATGGGTGGGTTGTCTTATGAGGATAGATTGGACAAGCTAGACTTGTATCCACTGGAGTTTAGAAGAGTAGGAGGTGACTTGATTGAAGCTTTTAAGATCCTGAGGGGCCTTGACAGGGTGGATGTGGAGAGGATGTTTCCTCCTGTGGGAGAATCTAGAACTAGGGGGGGTCACTGTTTAAAAATAAGGGGTCACTCATTAAGACAGAGGCAAGGAGAAATCTTTTTTCTCAGAGGGTAGTGATTATTTGGAACTCTATTCCTCAAAAGGCAGTGGAAGCAGAGCCTTTGAATATTTTTAAGGCAGAGGTAGATAGATTTGTGATAAACAAGGGGTGAAAGGTTATCGGGGATATGCAGGAGGTTACAATCAGATCAGCCAGGATCTTGTTGAATGGTGGAGCAGGCTCGTATGGCCAAGTGGCCCACTCCTGCTCCTAATTTGTACGATCATATTCTCATTCAGGCTGTGAATGGTCTCAGAAGAATCAACCCATGAACATGTGCATAATAGCATCATTATGTTCTTCACTCAATGTTCTGTCATTTCCATGTTTTAAAGCTGACTCCTTTACCCACTCTACAAACCAGTGCCTAAAATTTACATGGATTCTCCAGCAAAGAGATCAGCAAAACACTGAGAGAAATGGCATGGGTGTCTAAAAAGCCATCAGGCAGTTAGACCAACAGACATTTAAGCCATGGGGGCAATTTTAACCTCACCTCCATATTGAAAGCAGATCAGGAGCAGATGCAACATTCTTTTTATATCTTGCCTGATTTTACTCTCCTCTACATCTGTTTTAGTGATGCTGGCTGAAGGATGAATATTGACCAGGACAGGAGGCAGACTTGCCTGTTCTTCTTTGAAATTGTGCCATGGGATTCTATCCATCCACCAGAGAGGGTGGGCAAGGCATTGATTTTAAAGTGTCATCTGTCACATGACATATCTGACATTATAGCACTCCCACAGTACTGCACCAAAGTGGGAGATAGGGTGACTTGACATTTTTTAACAATATTGTGGGTTTTATTTAGAATAAGAACATCAGAAATAGGGCAGGAGTAGACCATTAGGCCCCTTGAGCCTGCTGCACCATTCAATAAGATCATGGCTGATCATCTTGAGTTTTGATTTCCACATTCCCATCTATCTCCAATAACCTTTGATTCCCTTGCCTATCAAGAATCTATCTACCTCTGTCTTTAAAATATTTAATGACACTGCCTCCATCACCTTCTGAGGCAGAGAGTTCCAAAGTCACACAACCTTCTGAGAGAAAAAATCTTTCCTTATCTCTGTTGTAAAAGGGTGACCCCTAATTTTCAAACAGTGCACCCTAGTTCTGGACTAACCCACAAGAGGAAACATCCTTTTGACGTCCAACTTGTCAAGGCCAAGCAGGATCTTATATACTTCAATCAAATCACCCCTCACTCTTCTAAGCTCAAGTGGAAACAAGCCCAGTCTGTCCAATCTTTCCTCATAAGACAACCCACTCATTCCAGGTATCAATCCAGTAAACCTCCTCTGAATTGCCTCCAATGCATTTACATCCTTCCTTAAGTAAGGAGAGCAAAACTGCGCACAGTATTCAAGGTGCGGTCTCACAAATGCCCTGTTTAATTGAACATAACACCCTTACTTTTATGTTCAATCCCTTTCGCAATAAAGGATAGCATTCCATTAGCCTTCTTAATTACTTGCTGTACCTGCATACTAACTTTTTGTGACTCATGTACTAAAACACCTAGATCGCCCTGCACCTCAGAATTATGCAGCTGTTCTCCATTTAAGTAGTACTATGTGTTTTTGTTCTTCCTGCCAAAGTGAACAACTTCACATTTTCCCATATTAAACTCTATTTTCCAGATCTTTGTTCACTCACTCAACCTATCTATATCCATCTGCAACCTTCTCATGTCCTCTTCACAACATACTTGCCTACTTATCTTTGTGTCATCTGAAAATTTAGCTACCGTGTTTTCACTCCCCTCATCTAAGTCATTGATGTAAATCGTAAAAAGTTGAGGCCGCAGCACAGACCCTTGCAGGACTCCATTTGTCACATTCTGCCAATCAGAAAAAGACCCATTTATGCTTTCTGCCAGCCAGCCAATCTTCTATCCATGCTAATGTGTTACCCCCTATACCATGTGCTTTTATTTTCCGTAATGACCTTTGATGTGGCACTTTATCAAATGCCTTCTGGAAATCCAAGCACAGTACGTCTACAGGCTCCCCTTTATCCACTGAGCATGTTACTCCTTCAAAAAACTCCAATAAATTGGTTAAACATGATTTTCCTTTCACAAAACCATGCTGACTCTTCCCAATTGCCAATGATCGATTCTAACAACTTCCCCACAACAGACATCAAGTTAACTGGTTTCCTGTTTTCTGCCATCCTCCCTTCTTGAATAGAGGGGTTATATTTGATACTTTCCAGTTTGATGGAACCTTTCCAGGATCTAGCGAATTTTAGAAAGTTAACACCAGTGCATCAACTACCTCATTAACCACCTCTTTTAAGACCCTAGGATGTAGTATTTATATTCTGAATCATCTGTCCTGTCACTCACCTTTGTGGAGTTGTATGCTTTTTCCTCAAGTTTGATGTTTTCCTTAACTTCTTTAGTTAACCACGGATGGTGGGTCCTCCCCTTAGAATTTTTCTTTATAATAGGAATGTACTTATGCTGAATACTTTGAAATATCCCCTTAAATGTCTGCCATTGATTCTCTGTTGATCTATCCTCTAGCCTAGTTTCCCAGTTCATTTCAGCTAGCTCATCGTTCATCCCCGCATAGTTGCCCTTACTTAAGTTTAAGATACTAATCTTAGACCCACTCTTCTCCCTTTCAAACTGGATGTAAAATTCAATCATATTGTGGTTGCTTCTACCTAGAGGTGCCTTTACTCTGAGGTTATTAATTAATCATGTCATGTTACATAATACCAAATCTAATATAACCTGCTCTCTGGTTGGTTCCAGAACACGCTGTTCTAAGAAACTATCTCGAAAGCATTCTAAGAACTCCTCATCCAGGCAATTACTGCCAATCTGATTTTTCCAGTTGATGTGTAGATTAAAATCACCCATGATTATTGCCATCCCTTTATCATGAGCACACAATATTTTCTCATGAATACTTTGTCCTACACTGTGGCTGCTGTTACCCCAACTAATGACTTTTTTCCCCTACTATTCCTCATCTGCACCCATACTGATTCTATGTCCTGGTCTCCTGAACCAAGGCCACCTCTAACTATTGCAGCAATGTCCTTGTGCAATACCCTTCCACCTTTACCTAGCTTCCTCTTCTTCTTGAATGTCATGTATCCCTCAATATCAAGGACCCAATCTTTGTCATCCTGCAGCCACGTCTCCGTAATTGCTATCAGATCATAATTATTTACTTCACTGTGGGCCATCAATTCATTTACTTTGTCATGAATGCTACATGTATTCAGATAGAGAGCCTTCAGTTTTGTCTTTTTATTACCTTTGTAATATCTAGTCTTGACTGTTGATGTATTCTTAGTTTTTTCTCTCTATCCTTTCCTGCCATTCTCTGACCCTCATTTCTCATGTTACTATTTTGCTTTCCTGCCTTGAGTCTACCCCTTGAATTGCTCCCTCTACCCAAGCTTGATCCCTCACCCCTCTTGTTTAATTTAAAGACCTCTCCACTTCCCTAGTTATGCGATTTGCGAGGACACTCGTCCCAGCACAGTTCAGGTGTAAACCGTCCCAATGGCACAGCCCCCACTTTTCCCAGTACTGGTGCCAGTGCCCCACAAAGTGTCCGATAATGACCCCGATTCTACACTCACAGTTAGCATTCAAATATAACAAGTGATGAGGGCATTCAGTAGAGCGCATACCTCTGTCACGCTGTGTTAAGTCAACACTATTACAATTATGCAGCTCTTCCTTGAGGCTTTTCCCTACCAGGTTGATACGCTGTAACTACAAAGCTGAAAAGAAAATATTTTTATTAAGAACTTCCAACTCACTGGGGAGGTTTTATGCCAATCCATATCCAACAGCCTGCTCTGAAAACTCTGTTCACATTTTGACAGTTCCACCACGGTAACTGAGACAATCCACAAAATTCTAAAGAAACCCCACAACATTCCCCACACCTCTCTAGAAGAGGGTCTCCCACACTAGTCTTTGAGCCATACACTCATCTCTCAAATCTTATTTGCCCTATGCAATTTGCAAGTTGCTCAGGTAATAATCCAGAGATTATTACCTTTGAAGTTCTACTTCTTAATTTGGTACCTAGCTCCTCATACTGACTTTGCAGAACCTCTTTCCTAGTTCTATCTATGTCATTGGTACTTACATGGACCCCGACAACTGGATCCTTCCCCCTCCCATTGCAAGTTCCTCTCCAGCCCTGAGCAGATGTCCAGAACCCTGGCACCGGTAGGCAATATAGCCATCTGGACTCTCGCTCTTTGCTGGCGAGAACAGTGTCAATTCCCCTCACTATTCTATCCCCTACTAACACTACATCCCTGTTTGCTCCCCCCACTTGAACGGCTTCCTGTACCACAGTACCATGGTCAGTCAGCTCATCCACCTTGCAGACCTCGCTTTCATCCACACAGGTTATGAGCACCTCAAATCTGTTTGACAATTGCAACGTCTGAGGTTCCTCCACTACTGTCTGCTCGGTTCCATTACCTGCCTCACTGACAGTCACACCCTCCTGTCCCTTACTACTGGCCAAAACAGATGATCCTCTTCTAAGAGGTGTGAGAAATGTTGTGGGGTTTCTTCAGAATTTTGTGGATTATCTCAGTTACTGTGGTGGAACTGTCAAAATGTGAACAGAGTTTTCAGAGCAGCTTGTTGGATATGGATTGGCCTAAAACCTCCCCAGTGAGATGGAAGCTCTTGATAAAAATATTTTCTTTCCAGCTTTGTAGTTTCAGCGCATCAACCTGGTAGGGAAAAGCCTCAAGGAAGAGCTGCATAAATTGTAATAGTGTTGCGTTAATATAGTGTGACACGGGTATGCGCTCTACTGAGTGCCCTCATTACTTGTTGTATGTGAAAGTGAGTGTAAAATTGGGGTTATTCGTGTCTACTTTTGGGTGGTACGAGTGTACTTAGAGCTCCAAAATGGCATCTGCAGTGTGCACGCATACTTGTTGGACAAAATAGCCTGGATATCATATTGGTGAGGGCATTAGCATATGCAAGTGTAACACTAATTTTATGCCAGGGATGTCATTTTGGATCCCAATGCTACAGTTATTGTCATCTCATAATTTCACACAGCCAAACATGCATTCAGCAGTAGGATCAACCCCTGCCCCACCTCCAACTAATGAGATCATCAAATATTTGGAGCTTAGTTGCTGATTTATTTCTTCTGGCTGTTGCTACAATTCTAAAAGTTTTTGATTCTTTTCATAGTTGTTTTAAGTTTCAAAAGCCTGCAGGGATACAAGCACTGAAGTACATTTTTCTGGTTCAAGGCTTCTACACAAACCAGTTGCTGATAGACATGTGTGGACCAGAAGGCTATCCACTCGGAATAGAACATAACTGGGAGAATGAGCAGAGGCCATCCAGAACAGGACAAACTGCTAGAAGAGGGAGGAGGGAGTTGGGGGCAGAAGGACTCTTAGCAGCAGGCCACATCTTCCAGGGTGTTCAAGGAACAATTCGCCCACCTGAACCTCAGCGACAACCAATGTTTAAGATGTTTATACTTCACTAAGGACAATATGCCATATGAAGATGCATTCGCTTTGACCACTCATGCAAGGTGATTAAACTTGCTGTGGCAATGCATCCAGGACTTTTGAGCTATCATCCTGGCATTAACCGCCGTAGCTATCTCTCTCACTGCTTTTAAGGTTTCTATATAAACAAGGTACATCTCCACCAAGACACCCAGTGCAGCTTTGGTAAACACAGAGTACCACTTTCTCCCATGGTCAGCCATTCTTCTCTCTTTCCCGGGTCAGATATAGTTGCAGAATGATACCTAGGACCTGCTATAGCCACAATGCCCCTCCCCTTTACGTTTCACTGGATGGACTGGAGGCTGGGAATGGTGAAGTGGAGTGCTGTGTACCTGCAATAGAATGTAGCTAGTTGACCATGTGACTGTATTGACCAATCATTACACTGCAGGGGCTTCTTGGATAACTGGAAGTCTAGAACTAGAGGTGATTGAAGAAGCACACATGGTGTCAATGCTCGGTCTTAGTTCCAATAAACTACCAGTTTTTGTTCAGTTAATCGGCCTCTCTGCCTATATTATTTCAAGCACCAACTAACATGTTAATATCAAGGGTGCAGCTAGGTTTCGCCAGACAAAGCAAACCTGATAAACAAAAGCGTAAAAGCGGGATGCCTTTTTTTTGGCCCCTCTATGCCAATTGGAATACCCACAAGGTATTCCACCCTTGCATTTCCCCTCCCCACTTCCCTGTCCACCCCATTCCCTTACCAATCCCCCACCCCCTCTTGCAAGCCTGGCTCCAGGTGAGACCCTGGACTTACCTTGAGGTCTGGCTGTAGTGCAACTTGTTTCCTGCTGGAACTTGCTGCGGTTCCAGCAGTGGCCACCACTTTTGGCAGCTCTCGGAGTTGGGACTTCCTCCCAGATGGGGGCAGAAGTCTCGCCTCAAGCCAATTATTGACCCAATGGACATTAAATGGCTGTGGCGGCGAGCCTGCCAAGCAGGGGTGGGCTCACCCCTGATGTTTACACTAGGAGGCAGGGTCCTTGTGGCCCCAGTGTAAAATTCAGCCCATTGGTTCCGTCCGGCAACACCTCAATTTTAAAATTCATACCTACATTTTCAAATCCCTCCATGGCTTCACTCCTCCCTGTAACCTCCTCCAGGTCTACAACCATTTAAGATTTCTGCACTCCTCTAAATTTGTCTTTTCATGCATCCCCGAATGTTAATATTCCACCCTTGGTGGCCGTGTTTTTGATTGCCTTAGCCCTAAACTTTGGGATTCCCTTCTTAAACCACTCCATCTTTCTGCCTGTCTCTTGTCCTTTAAGATGCTTCTTAAAACCTGCCTCCTTGACCAAGCTTTGGTCATCTGTCTTAATATCTCCTGTTGTGGCTTGATGTCAAATTTTGATTGGTAATGCTCCTGTAAAGTGCATTGGGAATTTTGCTACATTAAATGCAAACCTTTGTTGTTGTCACAATGCTGACCAATGGGAAAAGTGCCATGGAGTTGGACAGAGGGATATTGTTCTTCTTAGCCATGCTTTGCAGCACTACCTCCACTTCAGCAGCCATCAGAAAGTGGTTCTATCCCATAATTTATACATAGGTCTGAACTTCACTCTTGGAGTGCACACAAAGTCGATGGCCTGGAAGTGGATGTAGAATCCTTTCCTGGCACAATTGTTCACAACACAATTTCACTCTGGGTGGCCAATCAAGACCTGCCCAGCGTGAAACCTGTCTTCCAATTGGCCTGATAGTGCGTGCGGGGGTGGGACTGTGTCAGGTGCTGGGTCCAATGGTTTCCGACGGGATTTTGCTAACTTCAATTTAACTTCCAATGGAAAAACAGATCAGTCCTAAAACATGGAAATGAATTTAGTGTTAATACCGTGGCTTTTCAGCTATGACCTGATCCTGATTAAAACCTTCACTGACTCAATTTATTTGTATATAGTGGCTCTGAAATATGCCTTGAAAATCTACAGGTCCTGCCCAGCATCTGCCATTGATTCAACTAAACTTTGTGGCAGCAGTGAAGAATCTGTGTGTGGGGGGAGGTGGGGAAAGATTTGGGGAGGGGGTTCCCTTCATCTACTTACATCAGCAAAGAAAGTAAAAATAATGAATAAGCATTTCTTCAGCACATTTCATGATTTCAGGACATCCCAGAATGCCTCACCCCTTTTTGAAGTGTGGTCACTGCTATAATGTGGAAAATGTGCCGGCCAGCCAATTTGCACACAGCAAGTTCCCATGGACAGCAATGCTGGATATATTACATCCACCTGAGAGGGTAGACATAGTCTCAGATTAACATCTCACCTGAACACTGGCACCACAGACTGTGCAGCATTTTCTCAGGACTGCTCTGGGATGTAAGCCCATGTGCTCAAATTGCTGGAGTGGGACTTGAACCCATAACCTCCTGAATTCCAGAGAGCAGAATGCTTCGGTGTGGTAGACACCCCATGCCATCTAGAGTGCATGTAGTCCCACCCAGCTGGACAACGGGGGAAAGGCTTTGGAGGAAGATGGGGTGGAATTTTCCGTGCCCACTAGCAATAGCCATGATGGGAGGCATGCGTGGACAATGTGGCGCGATTGGTTTCACAACGGCGAGAAGGCAGGTCGCGATCGTCTGCTCAGCCCGCCGACGGTGTTTCCAGGCAACGGTCAGCAGCGAGCTCATTGTAATACATCAGCATATCATTAAAAGGCCATCCCGCCAGGCTCTTGGACTCCCGCCAGATCGTCCATCCATGTCGACGGGCAAGTATGTAGATGTGTTTCACAACAGCACACAGGCGATGTGTACTTGGCAGCCGTCACTTTGGGGGAACTGGAGGTGGGTGAATAGTGTCGTTCTGCAGAGCTCCCCAGGGTCGCCTTTTGCTTTGCCTTTTTCTCTCTCCCCTTGTCCAGTCTCTTCCCACCTACATCCGCGATTCCTCTGACGCCCTACGTCATATCAACAATTTCCAGTTCCCTGGACCTAACCGCCTCCTCTTCACCATGGACATCCAATCCCTCTACACCTCCATCCCCAGATGGTCTGAGGGCTCTCCACTTCTTCCTCAAACAGAGGCCCGACTAATCACCATCCACCCACCACTCTCCTCCGCCGGGCTGAATTTGTCCTCTCACTGAACAAGTTCTCCTTAAACTTGTCTCAAGTCCTCCAAATACACATATTTTAACACTAACCACTACCATCAACACTCCCTTTGTCCTTCAGTCCACGACATCTTTGTCAATCCCTCCTTTGCCTCCACCTATCACTGGCCTTCTATCCAGCTTCACCCGCCACACCCTCCTTAAACAGTATGAATTTCATCACATTTCCACTTCTCTTCAGCTCTGAGGAAGGGTCATCCGGACTCGAAACATTAACTTGGTTTCTCTCTCCATAGATGCTGCTAGACCAGCTGAGTTTTTCCAGCATTTTCTGTTTTTGTTTCACCTTTTGCTTTTCAGGCTTCAGGGGCGCCGGGGGGCCAGGGTGAAATGCCGCCTTGCCACGGAGGCCATTGTTGTCGGAGTGGGTGTCAGGGGGAAACTGCTGCCCTGTCTCGGAGGTCATTTGTCGGTGGGGGGGGCTGTCTGGGGGCAACTGCTGCCCTGGCGTTGGATTCTGCGCACAAGAAATCGCACAAGGGGCAGGATAGGCGAGGGAAGTAGGGGCACCTGTATAAACTGAACATTCCTCTCCAACTGAAACAGTTCAGGCGCAGCCACAGTGACATGATTGGGATCGGGCTCCTAGACTGTCCACCCACGCAAGCAGCAGGAAGGCACCAAAGTACCACCAAGCGCTCCAGATCTTATTTGCACCCCCCACCACAATCCCCCTCCCAGGCACAGAATGGGAGTCCATGACCACTTTACTGGACTGCGGAGCAGTCAGACTGCACACGTTGTACAAACTCCTCGCTAACGCTGGCTATATGGCAGTCACTGCTGGAGGTGCTCACAGCCCCTTGCAATCTCAGCACCCTGGTTAGGAGCTGTCTCTCCCATGACAGGGCAGCCATGCAGCACACTCAACTCTAGCCATCCGAGGGGTGGCCAGCACTTACCGGGAAGCATTTAAGGGTGGTCGCACAGGGCCAGGAAAGGTGCTAAATACAGTCATGATAACCACATCTCTCTCTCTCTTTCATGCTGCCAGAGGACCACATCAGGATCATGGATCCTGGTGACCTAGCTGTATACCTGATGGCCTACAGAGAGCAGAGAAGATGGAGGAGAGAGTGACTGAGGCTCCTGGCCGCACAAAGGCAGGAGCAGCAACCTCATGGAGAAGGGGCAGCAGGGGCTCCCGCACACGCTGCCCATGAGTGACAGTGAGCCTTAGCTGGTCGGTGCCTAGCGACACCCAGGGTCTATAGGCGCTGCCTGTCATTCCTGCAGATGACCGAGAATCAGTGTTGCTGATGACTGCTCATGTCTAGGAACCTGGTCGGTCATATCTGCCACTTACTGCAGGACTTGGTGCCAAGGGGACATGGAGGGCATCCACTGCCAGTAACTGTGAAAGTGACCATGGTGCTCAATTTCTATGCCAGTGGGTCCTCTCAGGGCTCCACAGGTGACCTCTGTGGGATATCACAGGCCGCCACCCACAATGCATCCATGAGGTCATGGATGCCATCTGCTCGTGGGCACACAACTTTGTGCAATTTGCTGGGACCGTGACAGGCAGGATCCAAGGGCCATGGGATTCTCCCGGATCTCGGGATTCCCACAGGTGCAGGGTGCAATTGACTGCACCCATGTGGTGCTCAGGTCTCCGTCGCTACACACGGTGGACTACATCAACCACAAGGGATTCTACTCATTGAATGTGCAGCTGGTATGCGACCACCAGAAACACATCCTGCAGGTGTGTACATAATTTCTAGGGAGTGTGCACAATGCCTACATCCTCAGCCAGTCACAGGTCGCAGGAATTTTCCAGGGTCCACCAAAGCTGCAGGGATGGCTCCTCGGGGACAAGGGCTACCCACAGAGGCAGTGGCCGATAACATCCATGCGGTGGCCTCAGGCTGCAGCAGAGCGACGCTATAGTGAGACTCATGCTGCAGCTCGTACCTTGGTGGACTAGACCATCCGGATGCTGAAGATGTGGTTCCGGTGTCTGGACTGGTCTGGTGGAGCCCTGTAATACAGTCTGCAGAGGGTGTCATGCATCATCGTCGTCTGCTGCACCCTTTATAACCTGTCGCTGCAACGGGGAGATGAGCTGGCTGAGGAGGAGATCGAGGAGCTGCACGTCCCCTCCGATGAGGAAGACACCAATGGGGATGAGGCTGAGGAGGTACTTGGAGCCGACGATGATGAGGATGAGGCCTTCCCACTGGCCAGATGAGGCAAGCGTGCTCGGAAGGCCCTCATAACTGTCAGATTTGTGGAGGATGATGACGACATGCAGTGAGGTGATCCCATAGTTCCTTATATTGCATTTGTGAACGTTTTACTCCAGATTGGCTTATGGCAAGCACCGATACCCTCTGTGAGAATGCTCCTGTCATGGAGATGCAGTGGAGGCCCTAATAGTCGCTCGATTGCAGGAGGATGATGGTAACATGCAGTGAGAACACTTCATAAATCTTCACACAGCCTCTGAGAATGTCTAACTCCTGTCTGGCCGAGGGCAGCTCGCTTGCGCTCCATGATCAGAGTCATATCATAGAGATGCAGCCATGAAACTTTGGGAGTTCTGATGCTGTATCCACCATCAGCGCCTGAGCCCTTCAGGAGCTGGAGCACAGCATCAGCGGTCACAGATGCTGAAGAGATGAGGAACAGCCCCTCCTTATCGGTGCTGAGAACACATTGAGAGAATGAGAGAACTCTGTGGCACCTGCCCGCTACATTCTGGCAGCAATGACAAGCACTGCCGAGGTGCAGGCATCAGTAATGTTTCCAGGGAGCGTGAGGCTGGACCATCACTTTGGCCTGAAGGCTGCACAGAGCACAGGGAAGAGGCCCTGGACTGAGACACCTGCCTTTATCTTGTGCAGAAAGGTTTCACATCTGAGTGGCAAGAACACTGCTCATCAGAACAAAGAGCCATAGGCAAGGAGACATTCTTGGGAGTTTATTGTACAAGTGATTAACACACATGCCCAGGCCATGCAACTATGTTTCCTTATCTTTCCTAGCCCTGCCATCTTTTTGCTCCCCAGACATCCACAGTGGAGGTGGAGGCAGCCAGCTGACTGCAACGCCCTGTCTGTGATAACTTCGGCAGGCATCCTCTGGAGGGCTGAGACTTGGAGGGCCCCAGACTGCTTTCGGGGTCCTGCTTTGTGGCAGTAGCACCCTCCTTGGCCTGTGGTGCTGGAGCTGTGGAGGTCACAGGAAGATAGGATTCAAATGGGCCGGACACACTCGGAGTCACCTGGGTGGATGGGCCCGGAGTGTGCACCTGCTGATCCTCCTCCCTATGGGCATCCAGGGGCCCCTGGCTGACCCCTTGAGGAGCAGGGGTAGCTGGAGTGAGATAGAACTGCCTGGCACTCCTCTTGCGTACACACTGTTGGAGGCCAACTATGGCATCAGCGATGGAGTTGAGCCTGCGCAACAGTGGAGAAGCAAAGTCCTGGACCAAGGTCTCCATGGCAGCTACCACCCTATCAGTGTTGACCTTGGTGCGTTGTAGTGCCAGCACCATCACCTCAACCTGAAGGCAGATGGACTCCTCCATCGCACCTTGCCATCTGAAGAGTGCAGCGGAAATCCTTTCCTGATGTTCCCGAGCTTGCCTTTGCAGCTCCAGCAACTGTGACATGACCAAGTCCAGAGGCTCGTCATCTGACTCGGACTAAGTAACGTTCTGGCCTCCAGCTGTGCTCCAAGCGCTGGACACCTGGGATGTCCCTGCCGCCACCTGCTGTGGATCAGACAGTATGATGTGCTCACCAGATTGTGATCCCGGGGCTACTCTAAACCTAGGCCCCACCGAGGTGTGTGTCTGCACTGGTGGAGAGCATGGGTGAGCACAATGATGGGGCTTCAGGAGGGTGCCTTCAGGTTCCCCTTCAGAGGTTTCTTCGGGGCTTGATTGGATCATGGGTCATGGCTGTTTGGCAGATGTGTCTGTGAAAGCAAAGAGAGATCATTAGTGCATGGCAGTGGCCTGTGAAAGAGGACACATCACGCACGGCATGGTTGTCTGATGGATGTTGCACTGTTGGATCCTCACTAGGTAAAGCAGCACCGACCTCACTATAAGTGCAGGACTGGTCCAGATCGTGGCCGGCCAGCTGGATGGCTCTGTTTTCAAAGCCCGTGAGGACCTTGATTTCGGGAATTCCGACACCAGTCTGTGACCTCTCTCTCTCCTGTTGTGTGCCAGCTTGTCCTGCATGGAGAGAGATGGATAAAGTGTAAGCAGGATGCCTGCCAGGTCAGATGATAAGTATACCTGGTCAGTGTGGGTGGTGAGTGGTCCCATGGATGTGTTGAGGACAATGATGGTATGTGTGAGCGAGTGAATGGTGATGTCCCTTGAACTGGCAGTGAGTGAGGGCCCTGTGGATGTGTGATGGGTTTGTGAATGTGTGAGTTCAGAGTGATGAGAAGAGTGGCTTACCCTGGCGGAACAGAGAAGATCATTCATCCTCTTGTGGCACTGGGTGGCTGTCCTCTTTTGTAGGGCATTGGTGCTGACCACCACTGCCACCGCCTCCCATGCTGGATTTTTTAAAAATTCATTCATGGGATGTGAGCTTCACTGGCTGGGCCAGCATTTATTGCCAATCCCCAATTGCCCTTGAGAAGGTGGTGGTGACCTGCCTTCTTGAACCACTGTAGTCCATGTGGTGTAGGTACATCCACAGTGCTGTTAGGGAGGGAGTTCCAGGATTTTGACCGAGTGACAGTGGAGGAATGGCGATATATTTCCAAGTCAGGATGGTGAGTGACTTGGATGGTAACTTCCAGCTGGTGCTGTTCCCATCTATCTGCTGCCCCTGTCCTTCTAGATGGTAGTGGTCGTGGGTTTGGAAAGTGCTGTTTAAGGAGCCTTGGTGAATTCCTTGTAGATGATGCACACTGCTGCTACTGTGCATCAGTGGTGGAGGGAGTGAATGTTTATGGTAGTGGCCCCAATCAAATGGGCTGCTTTGTCCTGGGCAGTGTCAAGCTTCTTGATTGTTGTAGGAGCTGCACGCATCCAGGTAAGTGGGGAATATTCCATCACACTCCTGACTTGTGCCCTGTGGATGTGGACAGGATTTGGGGAGTCAGGAGGTGAGTTACTTGTCACATGATTCCTAGCCTCTGACTTGCTCTTGTATTTATATGGCTAGTCCAGTTCAGTTTTTAGTCAATGGTATCCCCCAGGATGTTGATAGTGGGGGATCCAGTGATGCTAATGCCATTGAACATTAGGGCGATAGTTGGATTCTGTCTTGTTGGCACATGTGTGGCACGAAGGTTACTTGCCACTTGTCAGCCCAAGCCTGGATATTGTCCAGGTCTTGCTGCATATGAACATACACTGCTTCAGTATGTGAGGAGTCACGAATGGTGCTGAACATTGTGCAATCATCAGCGAACATCCCCACTTCTGAATTTATGATAGAAGGAAGGTCATTGTTGAAGTAGCTGAAGATGGTTGGGCCGGGAACACGACCCTGAGGAACTCCTGCAGTGATGTCCTGGAGCTCAGATGACTGACCGCCAATAACCACAACCATTTTCCTTTGTGCTAGGTATGACTCCAGCTAGCGGAGAGTTTTGCCCCTGATTCCCATTGACTCCAGTTTTGCTAGGGCTCCTTGATGCCACACTCGGTCAAATGCTGCCTTGATGTCAAGGGCAGTCACTCTCACCTAATCTCGGGAGTTCAGCTCTTTTGTCCATGTTTGAATCAAGGCAGTAATGATGTCAGGACTGAGTGGCCCTGGCAGAACCCAAACTGGGCATCAGTGAGCAGGTTATTGCTAAGAAAATGCCAGTTGATAGCACTGTTGATGACCCCTTCCATTACTTTATTGATGATCTAGAGTAGGCTAATGGGGCGTTAATTGGCCGGGTTGGATTTGTCCTGCTTTTTGTGTACAGGACATACCTGGGCAATTTTCCACATAGCCAGGTAGATGCCAGTGTTGTAGCTGCATCATCATTGAAGCGGGGGGTTGCAGTCTTGTTACCTTTGCTGGCCATCTCTTCCGTGTGCAGTGGTGAGCTGGAAGCGATGAGTGCTGTGCTGACTTTAAACATGGCGCCTGGCATGAGGCAGCGGCGGGGTGATAGCTGGTAGGTGAATGAGGTCCCGCCTTCCATGGAAACAGCGTGTTTGGGACAATATAGCGTGAAAACTCGTCATCGTAGACAGCAGCGCAAATGTCATTTTAACCACCTGCTATGGCACTTAGTGCAAATCTGGGAAAATTCTGCCCATGGTATGGTCAACTGTGTCAAAAGCTGCAGACAGGTGTTAAAATCCCAGCTGATGTTACTACTGGACAAGTCAGATTCTAGAGGGGAACCTGGTTTGATAGATTCTAACTGTTTTTTGAAACCAGAGAAGGCAAGTTACTGAACAAATTCACAGGAGTCTGCTGATGAACTTTTAACACCAAAAAAAAGAGCTATTAAACAAGAAAAGTCAACTAGATTACACCAGAAAAGTAGGTCGGAGAGATCTCAATATGAACACAAGAAAATGATTTAAATATTTACGATTCCTTCACCCCAGATATATCTTTACAGAAACATACAAATTTGGAAAGATGAAACAATTTACCATATCCATAATATCCTCTAATATTCAGGATATGTATGTGGTATATGTGACCCTACCAGTGGTCAGACACACCACACTACATAGTAAATGACAGATGCGGCCAAAGTAGGTTCTATGAATTTTTCAAAAACCCACCCGGATGCTTGTCACACCATGAGCCAACCTGTTTCACTGAAACCTTGTTTTCCTCACAGGGGTTTCCAATCTCCATTTTTGAAGATCTCACCTTGAAATTCTCTCCAAACATCGTTCCCACTTGGATGGCTTGAACGAGATACATCTCCAGGGTTTCAATCTTGCCTTCTGAGGTTCCTTTCCTCTGGATCTCCAAGTATACTCACGCTTCACCTTCCAAGCACATTTGCGGACCTTCAGCCATGCCAGGCAGAACACCACTGCTCCATTTGCCCCATGCAGCATGGAATCGCCAACCTTTGGCTGCCCTCTCAGATCTCCTGGTCTTCACTCAAGCCCACTTGGCTTCAAGTTTGCTCCCTGCAGCTCTTTCTTTAACTTGGAGCCTTTTTCTCTGCCCCTGTTGTTTATCCTGACTCAATGGGATCTACCTCTGATCCCTGTCTTTGTCCCTGCCTGGTTTGGGATCTTCTTCTTGGTTCGGGACCTACTCCCTGTTCTCCTCCCATGTCCTGCTCCCTGGGACACCTTCTCTCGAATGGCGCTCAGGTAACCTGACCTCCAGTTTTGCATCATCTCACTTTTTTTTTCTGCGCATGTGAATAGGGCTGGTTCTGGGGCCTGAAGATGTGAAAACAAACAAATGGTGCATGTGTGGCCACTTCCCCAGCTGTTGAATGCACAGAAGTCCCAAAGATCATTAAAAAACCCCAAACTGCACATGTGAGGTCACTTCCCAACCAGCGCATGTGCAGAAGGCCCAAGACCCACTGGGAGGCGTAGTTCCCGAACTGGGACTTCAGTTTAAACCTATGGTAAGTATCAGAGTTCATTACACAGGTCAAGAAAGATGAGGATGGATAGTTTACCTTTGCCACAGTCACATGGGATTTCATCTGTGAGTTTGATAAGAGTTGTTCCAGCACTATGGCAGGGGCAGAAACCTGATTGGAGCAATTCAAACATGGAAAGATCAGCACAGAGTTTGGAGGTGACTAAATGCTTAAGGACTGTGAAGAGGAAAGGAGGGTTGGAGATGCAGCAGCAGTTTGAAAGGACAGAGGGATCAAGGATGGGCTTTAAACGCCTATGAAATTTTAAAACCATCTAAAATTATAGTTTCAATTCTCCTTTGTAATTCATTTCACACGGAGAAGAGCATACATTTTCATTTTCATTACTCCTGATGCAAAAATTCAGACCAAGAGTGCTGATGGTAAAAATATATTTCTCCCTTGTGTGTCAAGTTACTGATTTTTATAACTAAAGTGTCATTATAAATTAATGACAGCTTAGCATCTTTTCACTTTACACATAGGAAACAATGAATGTTCTTCACCTATGGGTTATTTTATAGAATTGATAAGCTGTTGTCTCATTGCTGAATGCTAAGAAATAGCAGTTGTAAATCAGGTGCGAATTAAGATATTGTTTGCTATGGAACCTGCTAAGAACTGGTTGTTCAAAGGTCTTTTCCTTTGATTCTTAAATCAGTGGCATTATACATGTTGAGGTAAAACACATCTACAAAACTCACATCTTATTGTAATGTTAATTTATGTAGAAAGCTCCAAATAACTTTTCATCTCATGAGAAATGCATGAACATCATTGATGAGGTGTTTCTATTCAGCACTAATGCATTGAATATGAATTAGATAATTTGTAAATATCCATTATTCAATTAATACGCCAACAATGTGTCACGAAAGCTAGAAGAAAAGGACACCAACAATCGACAGACACCTGCAAAAAATGTACACTTCATAAAAGCTCCAAATAACTTACTTTGTCAAAGGCAGAAGAGGCACTCTAAAAATATGAGGCAATTGCAGATGACAAACTGTGGACAACCTTTAATGCACCAAGCCCTACTTAGTGCATTTTACACCACAAAACAGGTCATGTGTCCAGCTTGACATCACATTTTAATATGTTCAAAGTGTTGTACCTGAGTCAGATGGCCACCTGAGGCCGCCACAGAGCTGCTTCTGGAACGTGCAAATGCATTTCGACTGCCTGTCAGTATCTCGTTTGTGCAATTGCGTAGTTGTGATGGTAAGTTTGGTTGCTCAGCAACAAGACAAGGACACACATGCAGAAAGATGTCTCAGACAGTTTGTACTGCAATATTATCCACCAGCTAAAATTGGGGATTGGGTTTACTGCCTGTCAGGTGAGAGCAGGCAGTGTGGGACATTGCCCATCATGTGAGGTCATGGAAAGGGGGCACTTCTGTCAGGTGTGGCCAGGGTGAGGGGGTACAGCTCATTAGGTGTGGCCAAGGAAGAGAATTATAAAGGAGGGGGTGGAGGGTTTGGGAGGATTCAGGAACAAGTAAATTCAAAAGCAATAAGAGAAACGATGAAGCTGCAGTAGCAATTCAGGTAGAAATCAGCAGAAAGGATCAAAAAAGGGCAGAGAGCTTGACAAAGGGCATTAATGCCCAGGTCAACCATCAGAGAAAAATAAAAAATAAATAAAGCTAAAGGCACTATGTTTGAATATGCAAACCGTTCACAGCAAACTAGATGAATTAATGGCATAGATAAAAATTAATGGGTTTGATCAAATAGTCATTGTAGAAATATGGTAACAGAGTGATGAAGGTTGGTAGTTAAATATTCCAGTATATTTGATGCTTAAAGAAGTGGAAAAATGGAAAAGGAGGAAAGAAGTTTCTAATAATAAAAGATGGATGAAGACAGCAAAGAGAAAAAAATCCTAGCTCAGAAAATCAAGATGTAGAATCGGTTTGAGTAGAGTTTAGAAACAGCAAAGGGAAATAAACAATAATGGAGATAGTTTACAGGCCCCTAACAGTAGTTGTCATGTCAGGCAGAGTTTAAAGCAGGGAACTAGAGGTGCTTGCTACAAGGAAGGATAATACAGTAATCATGGAGGTCTTAAAATCTTCATATAGACCGGGCAAGCTAAATCTGCAGTAATAGTGTGGGGACAAGTTCATAGAATACATTCCAGTTAGTTTCCTAGATCAGAATGTCAAGAAACCAGTGAGGAAACAGGTTATTTCTGATTTCATACTGTGATCAAGTTAATTAATAATCTTGTAGTAAAGGAGCCTCTGTGGAAGAGTATCATAATATGAAAGGTGTTTATACTGAGGTTAAGTGTGATATGGTTAGACCTGAAACTAGGGTCTCAATGTGAACAAAGCAAGCAATATAGGTGTGAGGGGGAAAGTTGGCTAACATAATTTGGGAAGCTAGATTACAAGGTATGAAGGTAGATGAGCAATGGCAAATATAAAGTGCAACAGTAATATGTACCCTTAACAAAAAAAATCACTACAGAAAAAGTGATCTGACCATGGCTGACAAGAGAAGTTAAATATAGTATTGAATTAAAGGAAGAGATTTATAATGTTGCAAAGGAGTGGTAAGCCTGAGGATTGGGAACATCTTAAATTCAGCAAAAGATGACCAGGAAATTGGTAGAGGAGGAGGAATTAGGATTTGAAAACAAAGAAGTTGGAGACATAAAACAGATTGTAAAAGTTTCTATAGGCATATGAAAAGGAAGATATTAGTGAAAGTAAATGGGGTCTCTTACAGGCAAAGACAGGAGAAATCATAATGCGGAAAAAAAGGAAATGACAGAGACATTACCAAACACTTTGAATCTGTTTCCATGGTAAAGACACAGGAAGATATTCTGGAAATAATAAAGATCCAAGGGTATAGTTAAAAGGAGGAACTAATTGATATTAGTATAAGTAGAGAAATCATCCTGGCAATGTTAATGGGACTAAAAGCCAACAAATCTCATGGACCTGATGGCCTAGGCCCTAGGGTTTTAGAAGAGATGACTATGGAGATGGCAGATGCATTTTTTTTTATCTTCCAGAATCCCCTTCATTCTCAAACAGTCTTCAAGGATTGAAAAGTAGCAAGTGTAGCCCCACTATTCAAGAGAGGAGGGAGAGAGAACTAAATTAGTCTGATGTTAGTCACAGGGAAAATGCTAGAATCTTTTATTAGGAACATGAGAACAAAGCACTTAGAAAATCATAAGATGACTGAGCAAAGTCAACACAGATCTACGAAAGAAGAATCATGTTTGATAAATCTGTTTTTTGAGGATGAAACTGGTAGAGGGCTAAGAGGAAGCCAGTGGATGTAGTGTATTTGGATTTTCAAATAAAAGCATTTGAGATTATTACAAGAGGTTATTACAAACCAAATAGGGCTCATGGGATTTGGGACAATATATTAGCAGGGATTGAGAATTGGTTAATGGAAAGTAAACACAGAGTAGGAATAAATGAGCCATTTTTGTGTTGGCAGGCTGTAATAAGACTTAAAAGAAGGGACTGAGAGTTATATGTCCAAGTTTGCTAATGATTGAAAGCCAGGTGTGGATGTAACATGTGAGGAGGACGCAAAGCGGCTACAAACAGATAAAGAGAAGTATGTGACTCGACAACAAGCTGGCAGATGGAATATAATGTGGAGGAATGTGAGGTAATTCACTTTTGTAACAAGAATAGAAAAACAGAATATTTTTAAAAGGTGTACTCATACAACGAAGGTGGAAAGCATGCAGGTATAGCAATCATTATTTTCATTCATTCATGCAACTTGGGCATTGCTGCTAAACCAGCAGTTATTGACCATCCCCTAATTGCCCTTAAGAAGATGGTAGTGAGCTGCCATCTTGAACATACGGTGTAGGTACACCCATGGTGCTATTAGGGAGGGAGATCCAGGATTTTGACCCAGCGACAGCGAAGGAACGCCAAATAGTTCCAAGTCAGGATGGTGAGTGGCTTGGAGGGGAATTTCCAGGTGATAGTATTCCCATGTGTCTGTTCCCCTTGTCCTTCTAGATGGTAGAGGTTGTGGGTTTGCAAGGTGCCGTCTAAGGAGGCTTGGTGAGTTCCTGCAGTGAATCTTGTAGATGGTACACATGGCTGCCACTGTTCATCGGTGGTGGAAGGAGTGAAGGTTTGTGGTTGCGGTGCCAATCGAGTGGGTTGCTTTGACCTGGATGGTGTCAAGCTTCTTGAGTGTTGTTGGAGCTGCACTCATCCAGGCAAGTGCAGGATATTCCATCACACTCCTGACTTGTGCCTTGTAGATGGTGGACAGGCTTTAGGGAGTCAGGAGGTGTGTTACACTCTGCAGAATTCCTAGCCTCTGACCTGCTCTTGTAGCCAGAGTATTTATATGGCTGGTCCAGTTTGGTTTCCAATCAATGGTAACCCCCAGGATGTTTATAGTGTGGGATACAGCCATTGAATGTCAAGGGGTGATGGTTAGATTCCTTCTTGTTGGAGATGGTCATTGCCTGGCACTTGTGTGGCATGAATGTTACTTGCCGCTTGTCAGCCCAAGCCTGGATATTGTCCAGGTCTTTCTGCATTTAGACATGGACTGCTTCAGTACCTCAGGAGTTGCGAATGGTGCTGAACATTGTGCAATCATCAGCAAACATCCCCACTTCTGATCTTATGATGGAAGGAAGGTCATTGATGAAACAGCTGAAGACGGTTGGGCTTGGACATTACTCAAAGGAACTCCTGCAGTGATGTTCTGGAACTAAGATGATAGACCCCCCAACAACCATAACCATCTTCCTTTGTGTTAGGTATGACTCCAGCCAGCAGAGAGTTTTCCATCTGATTCCCATTGACTCCAGTTTTGCTAGGGCTCCTTGATGCCACACTTAATCAAATGCTGCCTTGATGTCAAGGGCAGTCACTCTCACCTCACCCCTGGAATTCAGCTGTTTTGTCCATGTTTGAACCAAGGCTGTAATGAGATCTGGAGCTGAGTGGCCCTGGCGGAACCCAAACTGGGCATCAGTGAGCAGGTTATTGCTAAGGAAGTGCCACTTAATGGCACTGTTGATGACCCCTTCCATCACTTTACTGATTATCGAGAGTAGACTGATGGGTTGGTAATTTGCCAGGCTGGATTTGTCCTGCTTCTTGTGTACAGGACATACCTGGGCAATTTTCCACATTGTTGGGTAGATGCTAGTGTTGTAGCTGTACTGGAACAGCTTGGCTAGGGTGCAACTTCTGGAGCACAAGTCTTTAGTACTAGTCCCGGAATATTGTCAGGGCCCATAGCCTTTGGAGCATCCAGTGCCTACTGCATTTCTTGATATCACAAGAAGTGAATCGAATTGGCTGAAGGCTGGCATCTATAATGCTGGGGACCTCAGGAGCAGGCCGAGATGGATCATCCAGCCGGCACTTCTGGCTGAAGATTATTGCAAATGCTTCAGCCTTCTCTTTTGCACTGATGTATTGGGCTCCCTCATCATTGAGGATGGAGACCTTTGTGGAGCCTCCTTCTCCAGTGAGTTGTTTACATGTTGTTCTGTTTTACTATGGGGTCGCTTTGCTTGCGAACCGGTTGGTCCTTATCTGTCGGCAGGTGAGTCGATTACAATATACGGCAGATGCAGAGACCAATATGAAATGAAGTACATACTATTTATTTACACAAACAACAGAGCATTAACATGATGTGTGCTTCTCCAACCGGACCCTACTCTAGACTAACATTAACATGGTTGCCCATGCTACACAGCTATTGGGTCTTAAAGTCACATGGTCAATCTACTCACATTCTTTGAAAGGTGTATTACACCTCAGATTACCACATCCCTCCCCCTTTTTGAAAGTACATTTTACAATATATTAACTATTTTAAAAATGAACTATTTACAAATTCAGTCTCTCAGGATGTTTTTTCAAGCGAGTCGACCATCGTAGTTCTATGATTTTGTATGGTTTATCTGAGGCCTCCCTCTCAGGGGTTATCTGTCCTCTAGGCTCCCCAGTAGGAATCTGCAAGTTTGCCTCTTTGACTCTCTCAGGCTTCATGGTTCTGCAGGTACTTCCAAAGCAAGAGGAGTCCCTTCGACCTGTGGTGTAGACTCCAACAGGAATGTTTGGCGTACCTTTTCTCGTGGATCTGTTTCCCTTTTCCTGAGGTGATTTACATGTCTCCTGATTATCTGACCTTCAACCGATATATGGTAGGACAGGGCTCCTCTCATAGCACGAACTTCACCTGATAGCCATTTGGGCCTATCTTCAAAATTCTTTGCAAAAACTCTTCTCCTACAGTGAAGTAAAAGCCTGTTGTTGTGGAGCTTGCCAAGTCCACCTGTGGTTTTTCTTGAGTAACCAGTATAATGGAGCCAGCACTGTCGACAAATCTTGGAGAAAATGACCATGGTAGTTAACCATTCCCAAGAAGGACTTGAATTCTGTGGCATTTGTTGAGGCTGGCGCCTCATGAATAGCTCTCACCTTGTCTTCTACTGGGTCAAGGCCCTGCGAGTCGACCCTATGACCCAGGTAAATCACTTCTTTTGCTTGGAAGATACATTTTTCTCTTTTTAAACTTACTCCGGCTTGTGAGAAACACTTCAATACCTCTTCCGAGTTAGCCAGGTGTTCTTCACTCATTAGTCCTGTTACTAGGACATCATCGAGATAAACCACTACATGGGGTAGAGCTCAGAGCAAGTTTTCCATAGTCCGTTGGAAAATGACACAAGCCGATGAGACTCTGAAGGGTAACCTGGTATACTGATATAACCCCCTCACTGTGTTGATAGTCACAAAACCCCGAGAGGCCTTTTCTAGTTCGACTTGCCGGTAAGCGTGGCTCATGTCGAGTTTCATATGTGCGGTTCCCCCTGCCAGCTTGGAGTACAATTCATCAGTTTTTGGTATGGGGTGTCTATTAAGTCTGGCTACTTTGTTCATGGTCAACTTGTAGTCCCTGCATATTCACACACCCTGGTCAGTCTTTAGTACTGGAACTATGGGCACTGCCCATTCGGAAAATTGTACAGGTTGTAAGACTCCCAACCTTTCCAGCCTGTCCAATTCAATATCCACTTTTTCTTGTAATGCATAGTAGACAGGCCATGTCTTCAAATATCTGGGGGTTGCTCCAGGATCCACGTGGATTTTAGCTTGTAGTCCCTGAATCCTTTCAAGCTCTTCCCAAATACAGGGGCATATTTTATAACAATTCTTGGGGATCTTTCATTCTGAGTTGAAAAATCCCAGTCCGCTCCAATTTGATTTCTTTAAGCCAGTTCTGACCAAGTAGAGTTGGACCCTCCCCTACTCCCACTATCAGGGGTAGGTTAGCAGACTGGCTTTCATATTGTATTGGATCCTTGCATATACCCTTTACTCATATGTTTTCGCTAGTAAATGTTTTTAGCCTGGCATCTGATTTTTCCAGCTTTAGTGAGTGGCCTTTTCCATTCAGATGCTTAAGCGTGTGTTCCCCTATGACTGTCCTGGATGTGCCTGTATCCACCTCCATTCGAATGGGTTTTCTGTTGACTTCTATGTCACGTATATTGGCTCTGTTTTACCCACTTTTAAGTTGTGTAGTGAGTAAATATCTGACTGTCTCTTCTGGCTCTTCCACTATATAAATTTCATGACTTCTGCCTTTTTGTTTGAAATTTGGCCTCAATCTTTCTTTACAATATCGCATAATGTGCCCATATTGCGATGGCAGTAGAAGCACTTTGTTCTTTTAAATTGTCGTTTGTTTGTAGGCTGTCTGGTTCTAATTCTGCTATTATTATTGTGGTTTTTATCTGTTAAACCATTGTTTTTTGCTGGTCTGTTATGGCGGCTGTTTCCTGCCTTTCCGCGGAGACCTGCGCTTCCGAGCCATTTCTAACTGGTGCCTCCCTCCTGATGTGAAGAACGGTGCCATTTTGTGCTCCCTTGATTTCCCTGACTGCGCTTCCCATTGTGAGCGCCAACTCCAGCGCCTTGCTGAAGTCTAAATTTGTTTCTGACAACAACTTTTTTTGAATGGTGTCTTTGTTAATCCCGCACACTAATTGGTCTCTTAACATGTCATTGATCGGCGTCCTGAACTCTCAGTGCTCTGACACTTGTTTTAAGGCTGCTTCGTAGCAAGCGACTGTCTTTCCAGGGGCGCGACACCTCGAACTGAATTTAAAACACTGCGTTGTTACCAAGGGTTTCGGCTGAAAGTGGCTTTTCACAAGATTCACCAACTCATCAAAGCTCTTGGAATCTGGGGCGTTGGGTGTCGTTAGACTACGAATTAGGCCGTATGTTTTACTGCCACATGTTGATAAGAGGATCGCCCGCCTCTTCTCCTCCCCCAATATGTCATTGGCCAAAAAGAAAAATACGAGACATTCAATATAATGTGACCAGTCATCGGTGGTCTGATCAAAATGTTCGATGCCGCCAAATAATGGCGTACTGGAGGGCGATAGTTTCGATGATTATGGTGAGGGCTTGTAATGTACTTAAAATCGGCCTGCAAGGCATGGCTGATTCCCAAAAGTTGAGTTTTTGCAGCTTTTCTTGGTGTCATTGACTGGTCGTGTTTTGCCTCATCACCAGTTGTTATGCTTTACTTTGGGGTTGCTTTGCTCGGAAACCGGTTGCACGCTTATCTGTCGGCAGGTGAGTCAATTACAATATATGACAGATGCAGGGACCAATATGAAATGAAGCACATACTATTTATTTACACAAACAACAGGGCAGTAACATGATGTGTGCTTCTCCAGCCAGACCCTGCTCTAGGCTAACATTAACATGGTAGCCCATGCTACACAGCTATTGGATCATACAGTCACATGGTCAATCTGCTCACAGCTTCTTAAAGGTGTGTTACACCTCAGATTACCACAATTTTCAACCACCATTCACGACTGGATGTGGCAGGACTGCAGAGCTTAGATTTGATCCATTGGTTGTGGAATAACTTAGCTCTGTCTATCACTCACTGTTTTTACTGTTTGGCAAGCAAATAGTCCTGTGCTGTAGCTTCACCAGGTTGACACCTCATTTTTAGGTATGCCTAGTGCTGCTTCTGGCATGCCCTCCTGCACTCTTCATTGAGCCAGGATTGATCCCCTGGCTTGGTGGTAATGGTAGAGTGGGGGATATGCCGGGCCACGAGGTTACAGATTGTGGTTGAGTACAATTCTGCTGCTGCTGATGGCCCACAGTGCCTCATGGATGCCCGGTCTTGAGTTGCTAGATGTGTTCTAAATCTATCCCATTTAGCACCATCCTCAATGTGAAGATGGGATTTGGTCTCCACAAGGACTGTGCGGTGGTCAGAGAATGATGGCGATCCCATTGAAACATACAAGGTTCTGAAGGGGCTTGACTAAGTAGACACTGAGAGGTTAATTCCTCTGACTGGGAATCTAGAACACAGAGTTACAGTCTCAGGAATCTTTGAAATTGCCTACCCCTGGGGGTTGTGGACTTTCCATAATTAAGTATATTCAAGAGGAAGGGGAAATAAATTTTTGATCTCTCAGGGAATCAAGGTATGTGGGAAGTTGGTACCAGAATGGAGTCGAGGCAGGAGGTCAACCATAATCGTAGTGAATGGTGGAGCAGGTTCTTACTGAAGTTAAGTGAGATTGGAGATGGATCACTGCCCATCATATAATGCTGGAGAGAGAGCTTAGTGCCAGTAAGATGACGATGGAAAGCGTTGCATATAATAATGTCACTCTCTGAAAGAACGCTATAGAAGGACACATTGTCCTTGGTGGGCCTTTCAGGGGCATTCACACCAGAGCCTGGTAGGGAAGACTTACAATAAAAGTTGTAAAGTTGTTTTTACAGCACACAGTTCTTAAAACTCATACAATGGGTGGACTTTTGTGCCCACCCCACGGTGAGTTTGGTGGCAGGGGCATTTAATCAGGCAGGAGGGGACGGGTGGGGGCCCAGCCATTTTCCCACCTCCACCACAATTAAGTCCATGGCAGGAAGGCCCATGGATGGCCAACCCCGCCCCAGTGCTGATTGAGGTCCTTAAGTGGGCAATTAATAGTGGGGATCAGATCTGAGCTCTGCAGTACTGCCACATCCAATCATGAATGGTGGTGGACAATTAAACAACTCACTGAAGAAAGAGGCTCCATGGTGCAAAAGATAAGGCTGAAGCATTTGCAACAATCCTCAGCCAGAAGTGCCAATTGGATGATCAGTCTTGGCCTCCTCCTGAGGTCCCCAGCATCACAGATGCCAGTCTTCAGCCAATTCGATTCACTCCACATGAAATCAAGAAACGGCTGAAGGCACTGGATACTGCAAAAGTCACGGGCCCTGGCAATATTCCAGCAATAGTACTGAAGACGTGTGCTCCAGAACTAGCCATACCATAGCCAAGCTGTTCCAGTACAGCTGCAACACTGGCATCTACCCAGCAATGTGGAAAATTGTCCAGGTGTGTCTTGTGCACAAAAACCAGGACAAATCCAACCCAGCCAATTACCACCCCATCTCCCCTCAAACATCAGTAAAGTGATGAGAGGTATCATTGACAGTGTATCAAGTGGCACTTACTCAGCAATAACCTGCTCACTGATGCTCAGTTTGGGTTCTGCCAGGGCAACCCAGCTCCTAACCTCATTACAGACTTGATCCAAATATGGACAAAAGAGCAGAACTCAAGAAGTGAGGTGCCAGTGACTGCCCTTCACAGCAAGGCAGCATTTGACTGAGTATGGCATCAATGAGCCCTAGCAAAACTGAAATCAATGGGAATCAGGGTGAAAACTGCCCACTAGTTGGAGTCATACCTAGGACAAAGGAAGGTGTTTGTCATTGCTGGAGGTCAATTATCTCAGTCCCGGAACATTGCTGTAGTAGTTCCTAAAGGTAGTGCCCTAGGCCCAACCATCTTCAGCTGCTTCATCGATGACATTCCTTCCATCATAAGGTAAGAAGTGGGGATGTTCATGGATGATTGCCACTGTTGAGCACCATTTGTGACTCCTCAGATACTGAAGCAGTCCATCTCCATATGCAGCAAGACCTGGACAACATTCAGGCTTGTGCTGAAAAATGGGAAGTAACATTCATGCCACACAAGTGCAAAGCAATGATCATCTCCAGCAAGAGAGAATCTAACCATCTCCCCTTGACATTCAATGGCATTGCTATCACTGAATCCCCCACAATCAACATCTTGGAGGTTACCATTGACCAGAAACTTAACTGGACTTGCCATATAAATACTGCGGCTACAAGAGCAGGTCAGAGGTGAGAAATTCTGCTGAGATTACCTCAGATCACCTGCTGACTCTTCAAAGCCTGTTCACCATCTACAAGGCACAAGTTAGGAGAGTGATGGAATACTCTCCACTTTCCTAGATGAGTGCAGCATCAACAACACTGAAGAAGTTGACATCATCCAGCACAAGGCAGCCTGCTCGATTGGCACCCATCCAGCACCTTAAACATTCACTCCGTCTGCCATCAACACAAAGTGGCAGCACTGTGTATCTACAAGTTGCATTACAGCGACTCACCAAGGCTCCTTCGACAGATCTTTCCAAACCAGCAACCACTACCACCTAGAAAGACAAGGACAGCAGATTCATGGGAACACCATCACAGCAAGTTCCCCTCCAAGCCACTCGCCATCTTGACTTGGAAATATGTTACTATTCCTCCACTGTCGCTGGGCCAAAATCTTGGAACTCCCTCCCATCAGCACCGCGGGTGTACCTACACCACATAGACTGCAGCAGTTCAAGAAGGCGGCTCACCGCCATCTCCTCAAGGGCAATTAGGGATGGGCAATAAATGCTGGCCTAGCCAGTGACGTCTGCTTCTTGTGAACAAATAAAAAAAGAAAAAAAGAAAAATATTTTTATATTTACAGAAGGGCCTCATCCCCAAGCCACACAGGGTGCTCATGTTGTGGGAAGCATGACAAACAAACCCTATCTGGGTTGCTTGAAGGTTCCCGGATGGGGTCCCTCATTTAAAGCCACTCAGCCCCTGATCAAGGGTCCCAGCATCGGGAAGAGATGCCCACTGAGAGCCAACCCCCTACCCTTGATTCTGACCCCCTTCTTCACCACCCACCCCCCCATGACCCCCACCCAGAAGCCCTCCTGCCATCACTCACTCACCCCTGGTCTGGGATCCAACGATAATGCTAGGCCTCAGGTATGTGTTGTACTGGCAGGAGCCACTGCTTCCCCAGAGGTGCTGCCATTCAGTTAAGGCCGGTTGCTCTCGGCAGGTGGGACTCCTATCCCTGGAGTCCTGGACAAAGGTGTCAAGCGCCTGAGTAGAATGAGATGGGATGGGCCTTTCTGAAAAAATAGTGACAAGGGGCTCCCGCCTGTGGCAATATCACTTTAAGAGAATATACGTGTCATTGCAGAACCAGGATGTAAGACAGCATGTGACCAGCAGGCTGCATTGCTGTTACTGTTAGTGGTAATTGTGTGGATTGAATAACTAGAACAGACCTGTTTGTGGAGCTCTCATGTAAAGTACAGATATTAGTTCTAGTCTTCAAATAAGTAGAGCCAATCCTGGGTCTGTCTTTGGTGAGTTTGTGTAACAAAGCCAGAAACGCCACATTGCCAGCAGCAGAGACCCCCATCATCTCCACAAGATTCCACCCAACATTTCTAGCATTGCAATTTAAAAAAGATGTGAAGCTGATCTCCAGAGTTTGATCCCCCTGTGTTTGTTGTTGCTGCCGCTTAGCCTCTAATTCACACTGTTTCTAATGACAGTTGATTATCATTTTTTGTCTTCTGTAAGCACTGAGATCAGGAAAATGTCCTTCACAGCAGAATCAGCCTTGTATTTAACAGGCAGACAAGTTGTTTTGATAAACACACCAAAGGCAATCTGTTCCATCTGCCTGGCTTGCTCACAGAATGACACCATTGTACACAGTTCTTAAAGGTCAGAAATCATTTAAGTCATTGCAATTCTAAAGAGATACAAGGCTACTCCCCAGGGTTTGAATCAACATGGGCTAGGTACCCAGAGGCTGTTCATTGTCCAGGGAACCATGCAGTGTTCAGTATCTTTAGGAAAGGAGGTGGACAAAAAGTTAGTAAAGAAAAGACGGTCGTCTGTGCACTCCATTCTGGGATCCAGCAACAAGAATATAAAGAAAAAGTTATCAGCATCCTTCTTAGCACAAGTGCTTAGATAACTGGCAATGACTCATGCTGTTGCAATGAACAACTGCATTAATCCTGTCCAGAGCAGGAACATTGAGAGAGAGGTATTGTTCCTGCCAGCTCCTGGGTTTGATTCCCCCCATGCCTACTGTCCTTGCTTGTCCCTCAGTTTGACCCCTCTATGCTGTTGTCTCTGCTGTTCTCCTATGTTTCTATGTCTCCATGGCCACTTCATCTGCTCATCAGCAGGGAAAGTGATGGGCTTACTGATTTCAAGAGCAATTTGAATTGAGATGGTATCTATCTCCATGCAGCTGCCTAAAACTATATACAAATGAGTATTTTGAAAATAAGGGTATCTGCAAGGACCACTGTTTGGTGTTGATTAGGTTTCACTGTGTAAGTTGTTTGTTAAATTTGCTGAGTTTTATTTAATTGTCATACTCCTTTCAGCCACTCCCAACCCTTTGGCGAGTGGTCCTTGAGGGATTCCTGGCTACCTTGTAAACATGGCGTCTCCTCTCCCATTGACCTCCATGACCAAAGCTTCCAGTGCCGCATCCATGAACCTGTGAGCTGAACAAGCTTCAAGTATTTTATCAAACAGAAAAAGGCTTTAAGGCCAGGTTATGTGCATTAATCATTAGAACATTATAAACTGTTGAGAAAAATCAAATCACCACTTAACCTTCAATTTCCAAAGAAGTGCCAAAACATCAGTGTGGTCCATTCCATTCACATATATATATGTGTGTACTATAAATGTACTTAGCTATATAATTTGCATAAGAATATTTGAACTATCAAGAGCAACAAAAGATAACTTAGTCCATCAAAACTCCTCCCTCTGTTATGTTAATTCTTCCAACCTCATCTCCTATTACATTTTGAAAGGTTTTTCAATGCCTTCCACTGTACTACCTTCTCTAGAAAATTACTCTGATTTTTTTTTATCTACAATTTTAGCAGCTCCTCTAAATTTACTTTTCACAAATTTAAATTTATATCCTTTGATCTTAACAAACCTAACTTACCATGGAGTGATATTCTGCGTTTGCCTTATCCATGTAGTTTAATATTTTATGTACCCCAACAAGATTCCTTCAACCTTTCTCATTGTGGAGCTTAAATATTTGCACATTGCTCATCTTGTTTAATCTTTTTGCTCTGCTCTATTGCATGCATGCACTGTTTGAAGTACATAAACTAAAACCGATCATACAGCTTAGATTTTCAAATAGGGTCCATCATTTCTACAGGCATACATTCGCATCAGAAATGTGTTTGGAGATTCATGACATTAGATTTTCATCTGCATGATGTCAAAGAAATGTTATTACTGGGGAATGCCAGCATTAGATGTGCCTGCCTCAAATATTTAGGAAGTTTATTTAACATAGGACTTAAGAGCATGAGCAGGCTGTTCGGCCTTTTGAGAAAGCTCCGTCATTTGATAAGATTATGGCTGATCTGACTGTGGCCTCAACTCCACTTGCCTGTCTGCCCTATAACCCTTGACTCGCTTGTTTATCAAAAATTTATCCAACTTAATTTGTTAATTAATTAATTTAATTAATTTGGAGACAGGAACGTTGTACATGCCAGTAACTTCTATACCAGGAAACTGTCCCTTGGGTTTCCTGCGGCATTGGACTCTTGGCTGAATTCCTGCTCCATCTGGCTTTGGGAAAATTCAAATGAAGTATGAGCCTCATGTTTATCTTGCCCTTGGGGTTTCCATTCAGCCGCACACTCTACCTGTCCCGAGCGTGCTCTGAGGTTAAATTGTGACTTTAGGTTCTCAGAAACTTTTGTGGTAATTGTTCTAATGTATTTTTGTTCCCAGCAACATTACTGGCACCAATGTCTATGCTGATGGGGGTCCCCTACCTGAGATTTACAGAAGAAGGACAGGGCCAAGGAAAGATGCCAGCTAGATCATGCCTCTTGAGAGAGGCTGTGTTCACCCACAGGATTCCATACACTGTCTTTTGTAGACAATTGGCTGCCTCATTTTCTTTGGCAGGCAATTAGTGCACGGTGTCTCATGTAGAATGCTTACACAGGTTTACTTCCTTTGCCAGGGCCACTTGACTCGAGACCTCATTACAGCCTTCATCCAAAGGTGGACAAAAGAGCTGAATTCAAGAGTGAGGTGAGAGTGATTGCCCTCAACATCAAGGCAGCATTTACTGAGGGTGACATCAAGGAGCCCTAGCAAAACTGGAGTCAATGGGAATCTGGGGGAAAAATCTCCACTGGTTGCAGTCATACCTAGCACAAAGGAAGATGGCTGTGTTTATTGGAGGCCAACCATCTCATCGTTGGGACATCGCTGCAGGAACTGCTCAGAGTAGTGTCCGAGGCCCAACCATCTTCAGCTGCTTCATCAATGATCTTCCCTCCATCATAAGGTCAGAAGCAGGGATGTTTGCTGTAGTTTGCGCAATGTTCAGTTCCATTCGCAACTCCTCATATAGTGAAGCAGTCCATGTCCATGTGCAACAAGACCTGGACAACATGCAGGTTTAGGCTGATAAGTGTCAAGTAACATTCGTGCCACACAAGCATCAGGCAATGACCATCTCCAAAAAGACAGAATCTAGCCATCAACCCTTGGCATTACCATCACTGAATCCCCCACTATCAACATCCTGGGGGTTACATTTGACCTGAAACTTAACTGGACCTGCCATATAAATACTGTGGTTACAAGAGCTGGTCAGAGGCTGGGAAATCTGTGGCAAGGACCTTACCCCCTGGCTCTCCAAAGTCTGCATGATATCTACAAGGCACAAGTGAGGAGTGTGATGGAATACTCACCACTTGCCTGGATGAGTGCAGTTGAAACAACATTCAAGAAGCTTGACACCATCCAGGACAAGGCAACCTGCTTGATCGGCATCCCATCCACCACCTTAAACATTCACTCCCTCCATCATTGGTGCACAATAGCAGCAGTGTACCATATCCAAAATTCACTGCAACAACTTGCCAAGATTATTTCGACAGCACCTTCCAAACTCAGTACCTCTGCCACCTAGAAGGACATGGGCAGTAGATGCACTGGAGCACTACCCCCTGCAAGCTCCCATCCAAGTTAGACACCAGCCTGATTTAGAACTATATCACCATTCCTTTGCTGTTTCTGGGTCAAAAACATGGAACTCCATTCCTAACAGCACTGTGTATGTACCTACACCAAATGGTGCAGCGGTTCAAGAAGGGGGTCCTCTACCACTTTGTCAAGGGCAATTAGGGATGGGCAACAGGTCTTTGCCTTGCCTACAAAATTCACATCCCATGAAAGAATATAAAAGGAAGCTGGGACATCAGACTGAACGGCATAGTAAAATACGTGAACACCTGACTAACACCTTAATTATGAATGGCTATGATCTCATTGATGTTGTGCAGAAGAAGGTGTTGGGTTGCACCATCAGTTGCCAACAGACAAATACTGGTACTTTAGGTTTGCTTCACATTTGCCTGTGACATAAGTCCTAATTAACCACCAAATATACAGATTAGAATTATAAAAGAAAAACAAAAATTTACATTTATATAAAGTTTTTCACAAACACTAGGCGTATCAAAGTGCTCCACAGCCAATAAAGTATTATTTTAAAGAGCAGTCTCAGACATCCGATCTGAGCATCTCAGATAAGCACAGCAATCTTCCACCAACAGCAACGTGATAATGAACAGATAATCTGTTCTGTAAGGTTGACTTAGGTGTAAATTTTGGCTAGAAAACTGGGGATAGCTCCCCTGCTCTCCTTCAAATTAGTGACAGAGATCTTTTAGGTAGATCTTTTAAGTAATGTCTCATCCAAATGACAACAGCTCCAACTGTACAGTACTCCCTCAGTACTGCACTGGAGTTTGTGATGGTCCCTCTAGAGACCGATGACATTTAAAAAGAGATTCAAACTTCCAGTTGATAGCTGAAAGAATGACGCAAGATTTCATGTTTTAAAACTTTTACTGTAAAAACTACTAAAAGCGCTATTGACTTAACACTATTTTGCTTTTGAAGGCAATTTATACTTTAAACTACAGCAAGGATCATCCCACATTTATACTTATCACACATCACATCTCCACAGAGTTACAGTCTTTATAGCACACAGTCCACAGTTGCTCCCAGCTTTTAACAGGTTCCCATATCCCCGCTTCATCGAATTGTAACTTCAAGTGACCACCTCCAGGTCCTTTCCTTAGTTTTCAGAGAGTTCCTTCAATCCATCACCAGAAATGAAGCCCACTGATGTTTTTTTCACCCCGGCCGTGCCAGGACAAACCTCTTGGAATCCTTAAAAGGCTGTAGGATGCATCTCTTTGACCAGAGACTGTCTCCTCCCCTCACCCGGCTGTGGTAGCTCAGAAAGTCAAGCAGCCTTTTCTCTCTGCTGCCCACATGGAGGTGCTGTCTCTGATATTCATTTATTGAAGTCTGTAACCTGGTCTCAATCATAGAATCACAAAATCACCGAATTACAGAATTGTTACAGCACAGAAGGAGGCCTTTGGGCCTGTTGTGTCTACACCAGCTCTCTGAATGAACAATTCACCTAGTGCCATTCCCTTGCCTTTTCCCCATAACCCTGCACATTCTCTCTTTTCAGATAACAAAACAACTCCCTTTTGAATGCCTCGGTTGAACCTGCCTTCACTACACTCGTGGCAGTGCATTTTAGACCCCAAACACTTGCTGCATGAAAAGTTTTGCCTCATGTCGCTTTTGCTTCTTTTGTCAATTACTTTCAATCTGTGCCCTCTCGTTCTCAGTCTGCTAACGAGTGGGGACAGTCTCTCCCTATCTACTCTGTCCAGACCCCTCATGATTTTGAACACCTTTATCAAATCTCCTTTCAGCCTTCTCCAAGGAAAACAGTCCCAACTTCTCCAATCTATCTTCATAACTGAAGTTCCTCATCCTTGGAACCATTCTCTTTTCTGAATCTTTTCTGCATTCTCTCCAATGCCTTCACATCTTTCCTAAGGTGCAGTGCCCAGAACTGGACACAATACTCCAGCTGAGGCTGAACTAATGTCTTATACAAGTTCAACGTAACCTCCTTGCTCTTGTACTCTCACCCCGATTAATAAAGCCTAAGATAATGTATGCTTTATTAACCACTCTCTCAACCTGCCCTGACACCTTCAATCACTTATGCATATATACATCTAGGTTGCTCTGCTCCTATGCCCCATTCAAAGTGTATCATTTGCCCTTTTTCCCCATGTAAACATGAATCACATTGACCTTAAATCCAGATTGAAAAGCTAATTATCTATCTTTGATCTCAATTTCATTTCACCTTAAAAGTAAAGTGACAGTTTACAGCACAACTGTTTATAATCTGATACCAACAACATCTTTCCGGATCTTTGAGAGACTCAGGCTGGAATTTTCCAGGCCCTCATGCTGGTGGCATCTTCCAGTCCCGCTGATGTGAACGGAGATTTCAATGGCCCACCGGCCCCGCCACAGGGGAGCTGCCAAGGGGCAGGGGGGGGGGTTGGAAAATTATGGCCTCAACGACTACTCATGGTAAACACACAGATAGCTGCCATTGTCTCCAAGTGTAAATGCCTTGCACCTTCTTCTCAGTGAAATAACCTAAGTCTTCCTTTGATCTCTAATAATCAAACCACATAGGCTTACTGTCAGATAAACTTCAGAACAGGTCACATAACCCCCTTCATTTACCCTAACTTTAAAACTACAGTCCCAAAAGGTAATAATTTTGTGAACCTCATAATTATACAAATGGCAGCCTTGATTTTGTAGTTAAACCCTGGAGCAGGACTTGAGCCCAGAACCTTGTGACTCAGAGGTGAGAGTGCTACTAACATCATATCCCGCTAACCAGAAAAATACCCATTTATGGCTACCCTCTGTTTCCTGTTTGCTAGCCAATCTTCTTTCCATGCCAAGATGTTATCCCCTACACCACAAGCTTTTATTTTCTGCAATAGCCTTTGATGTGGCATCTTATTGATTGCCTTCTGAAAATTTAAGTCAGTACATCCACTGGTTCCCCTTTATCCACAGCACATGTGACTCCTTCAAAGAACTCCAATAAATTGGTTAAAATGATTTCCCTTTCACAAAACCATGTTGACTCTGCCTGATTGCCTTAAACTTTCTAAGTGCCCTGCTATAACATCTTTAATAATAGCTTCTAACATTTTCCTTGTGGCAGATGTTAAGCTAACTGGTCTGTAGTCTCTGCTTTCTGTCTCCCTCCCTTTTTGAATAAAGGAGTTGCATTTGCTATTTTCCAATCTAATGGAGCCTTCCCTGATCCTAGGGAGTTTTGGAAAATTGAAACTAACACATCAACTGTTTCACTAGCCACTTCTTTCAAGACCCTAGGATGAAGTACATCAGGACCCCAGGATTCGTCAGCCCACAGCTCCAACAATTCGCTCAATACCATTTATCTGATGATTGTAATTTTCCTGAGTTCCTCCCTCCCTTCCATTTCCTGATTTACAGCTATTTCTGGGATGTTACTTGTATTCTCTATAGTAAAAGCCAATGCAAAATATGTGTTTAATTAATCTGCCATCTCCTTACTTCCCATTATTAATTCCCCAGACTCACTTTCTATAGGACCAATGCTCACTTTGTTAACTCTTTTCTTATTTAAATATCTATAGAAGCTCTTTATATTTCTGGATAGCTTCTTTTCATAGCCTAATTTTTCCCTCTTTAGCCCCTTTCTGAGTCTTGGTGGTGACAAGATGTCTACAGCTGTCTCCATAAGGGGATTAAATTATCTGTGTGGGTCTCAAATCAAAGAAAGGTTTGAAAGCAATGGGTAAACAAGGGAAAACCTTAAAGTATCCATATACTTTTCAGATCACATGGCAGGCTTAAAATTGGAGGTAATAAGTTTAAATGTCTATCTGAAACATGCCAGTTAGACCACATTGCTATGGAAATAGGTTATGTAGGGAAGTACCCTTTTATTTTGGGTTTATCTGCATGGTTTCTCACAGAAACAGTTAGTCAGCTTGTGAGCAGTTTTGAAACAGGAAGATTACATCTGGAGCTGTAACAGCTTGGAAATAAGCAGAAAGGGAACACTGCTAGCCATTACAGTTGGAGTCTAGAAGCAACTTGGGAAAGCAGAGAGAGAAAGAGAGAGAGATCTGCCAGAAGCTGTAGATCCCTAAGCCAGAAGGCAGTGAAGCCCTTGAGCTGGGGAATTCACAATCATGAGGTGCTTAAGGAGAGTTGAAGGGTCGTCCAGCCGGATACTAGTGGAAGGATCCAATAAATATTATATCTCACAAATCAACAGTAACACTGAGGAGAATCAAAATGAATTCCTGAGAGCTGTGGCACACCTTGGTTTGGTCCCAGGAGAAGTAAAGGAACCCACAAAATCCTGTAACCTATAGGAGAACTCTTAGGTGAAACAAAAGTAGAACAGGGAATGACCCATTGAGATTTTTGGGCTTAAAGAATGAGTCTTTATGAAATATAGCCTTAAGTTAGTAATACTTGCTTTGTTTACTTCTTGTACAGTAATAGTTTTTGTTTAAAACATGAAACTTTGTGGCGTAAAATTTTTCAGTTAATAACCAGGAGTACAATTTTCTTTTTAAAAGTTATTCACCTCCCTCGAGATCATAACATGCTATAGTAAATAGTTGAGGCAGAGAACCCTCTATTTTAAGGAGAAGTTGGATGCTTGAAGCAGAGGAAGATGCAAAACTATAAAATGAACAAAATAATAGCATTTGTTATGACTGCTCTCCCTACAAGTTATTACACACATGATAACTTTCCTTTGTGTATTTACTTTCCATGGTTCATAGACCTGGCATAGTCCTTCCTTTTACATGAACTCCATTTTATCTATGCTTTTCTGTGGTAGGGTGATGAAAGCGGCACTTCACTGATTGACAAGTCTGTAATGAAAGGGTATGCATATTTGAGATTATCACAAAAGAATTAAGAGAGAGATTAGAACATTTTAACTGCATAGAGGGTAGTTAGAATGCAACATTCTTTAAAGTGAACTATTGTTGAGGTAAATTGGGCAGGATTTGGAGACCCCAACAGTGCTGGGAACCGAGGTGGGTGGGAGCTAAAAATAGTCCCACCAGCTGGTGATTCAGTTATCCAGTTCCATCTCACCTCGGGGCTATTTACCCAGAGGTGGGATGATCGTGGGCAGCAGAGCTACCATGGTGGGCTGCCAACACAGCTCAGTAATGGCCAATTAAAGAAGGCTGACTGGGATTTTCCAGTTAGCCTATAGATCTTCGCAGGTGTCAGGGGCCAGTTTAGGTACCTGGAGGTGGCCTCCCAGCAGCAGAATGCAAAGCCAATGCTTCCAGTAGGCAGAGGCCCTCTCCGCCTGCTTGGGTGCTACTTCAGCCACAAATTGCACATAGAAATTTCATACCCAAAATAATGTTTTCATGTGTGGAACAGCCTGCAGCTACGGCAATCCTAATGAATGCTACTTTTAACTGAAAGAGGATTTGATGTTTTAAACAAAACTTTATTGTACAAAAAAGTTAAACAATGCAAGCACTACAAATGTAAGACTATATTTCATAAAGACTTATTCTTTCAGCCCAAAAATCTCAATGGTCTCTCCACGTTTTACTTTTATTTCCACCTAAGAGTTCCCCTAGAGGTTATAGGATGTTATGGGTTCCTTCACTTCTCCAGGGACCAAATCAAGGTGTGCCACAGTGCAAACCCCCTCCCCCATCCCTCGCCTGCACCGCAGTGGTCACCTGGCTGCGGTAGCCATTTTTAAATTCACATTTAAGAGGTTGGGTGTCTCCATCATGAGACACTTGCTTACCTTCTATGGAAGACTGCTGTTCATTTCAAGGTGGAAGGCCTTTGATTGGCCCTCCAGCATCAAGAGACAACCCACCATTTTTAGTTGGATAGCAAGCCCACCCTCTGGCCATGTATTGGCTGTCCTGGGAAAAAGCATAATAAGTGATTGTTTCCCACACAGTGCAAGCTTCTTACCCCCATTTCAACCTGACGGTGGGGCTCAAGACCCTCAGGGAAAATCTTGTCTATAAATTCCTTTAGAAGGGAATTAGATAGCCATTTGAAAAAGAGGAATATTAAAGTGTCATGGAAGGAAGCAGGGCACTGGGATTAGATGAAATGTCTCATTGGATAAAAGCTCTGGTGAAGACTTTCTGGGCAGGATGTGGTGCAATACCATAATTTCTGTTAGTCAGTTATCAAAAACTGACTGGTCTAACTACAGAGTAACACAAATGGAAACTTTAGCAAAATTGCTGCTTTCAGTTAATTGTTGACAGCATGCTGGCAGCATAATCTCTCTTACTTACTATGAAAAACGAAACTAACTGATGGCAAAACACATGACAATCACAAAAAGGTGTTGTAAACTGATGGGTAATTTCAGAAATCGCACTTCACCAAATGTGAAGCCATTAAACTTAATTATGTACCTTTGGTTTAATTTATCAAATAATTAAGTTAATAATCATCTACGTTATCTCCCTGTAGCCCAACATATTAAACTTAAAATCCTTGGGCTCAGTTTCAAATCCCACCATTAGCCTTACCCCACTCTTTCTCTGAAACTGATGCATAATCCTCCCCTCCCCTCCCCCTTCACCCACACACACACACTCTCTCATACATATACACACACGCACACACGCTCTCATACACACACACACACACACACACACATATCTTCACTCTCCACGGATAGCAGAGGCTTCAACATGTTGGGCTGGATTTTACCGCCGGCGAGTGGGAGTGGGGCCTGCTCAGTGACGCGTAAAATGATGTGTGGTGACATTGGGCGGAACTCCCGACGTCAACGCGCCCCATTTATATTTTCAGGAAGGCGGGTGCGCAGCAAAGTCAGCTGCGCACCTGTCAATGGCCAATTGAGGCCATTGACAGAGCAATTAAAGTAATTAGTGGACCTGCCCGTCCAACCTTAAGGTTGGTGGGCAGGCCCAGAGCCCCGGTGGCAACTAGAAAAAGTGTGAAATCTTATCCACGGGCTGGATGAGGTTTCATGTAGGGTTTTAAAAATTTTAATAAAGTTTTTTTGGAAATTATGAACATGCCCCAACGCATGTGACATTGTCACATGAGGGGACATGTTAGGGAAATTTTATTGTTCTTTTTTGAGCTTTTTAACATTTTGAGCCGATCTCCCTGAGTCTCAAGGAGATGGGTGTGCTCTTTCGTGCACATGTGCAAAAGAGTGCACTCTCGATTTTAGAGATTTCCCCCAACCCCCGCACAGGGAGCGCATAGCACTTTCCTGCGGACGTCACGCTGGGTGGGCCTTAATTGGCCCGACAACGTAAAATGCCGCCGCGCCTCCGATTGGGGGCGCAATCGGAAGCGTGCCCGCACGCGCCCGCCCATCAACTTCCTCCCCAACGGGGGGGAAAATTCAACCCGTTAAGTCCCAATCTCTGAGATTCACGCATTGAAAGTGTCTGGCCACAATTTTG
This sequence comes from Cetorhinus maximus, assembly GCF_964194155.1. Lineage (NCBI taxonomy): Eukaryota > Metazoa > Chordata > Chondrichthyes > Lamniformes > Cetorhinidae > Cetorhinus > Cetorhinus maximus. Next base: position 117,217,880 of record NC_135885.1, read on the forward strand.
CAGTCCTAAAACAGGACCAAATGGAGTTGGGTTCAAGAAAAAATGCCCCCCGAGAAGTCCTGCCTCCATTCAAGTCTCCTGCCATTTTCACTAGTGTGGAAAATGGGGTGGGCTGTGAATCTGACATGCTGCTATTTAGAAGTTCCTGGCACCACTGTAGAATTGGGCATTTTAAAACTTCCAGAATTTTCATGGAGGCAGCAGTAATTTAGAAGCCGTCTTAAATCAGACCTGCAGAGTGGAGGCATGATCCATGAATTGCATGCAGAAAGAGAATAAAGTGTGACCAAGAATGGTGTTGCCTCCTTTACAGTTCATCATGAAATACTGTAGCCTGAGTTCAATGTATGTTTACTGAAATATGTGATGCCAATGCTGTAATTGGAAAATGTAAATAACCGTTAAATAATGTGATTGTAAGGTTGTTAATTCTGGCTGCTGGCAAGCTATCAAGTGGAAGAACAGCATTGTAAAAGTGGAAACGTCTTCAGATAAACTAGAATAGATTTTCACCAGATAAAGCACTATTCTGCACTGTACAATATTGAAAGGCTAGCGCAATGTGTGATCCAGGGCTAATTGTTTAAACTCCCCCCATTGCCAATATTCATTCTTGCAGGTCAACTCAGCCATCTGTTTCACTGTTTGAAAGTTTTGGCGGATGTATAAGCTTTGGGCTGTCTTCAAAAGCACTAATGGATTCTGAGGTGCAGAGTTTGTTTGTTCAGCTGCCCTGGGGAATATAAGTGCGGATGGCTTTGACAAATTTATGAGCTTCTGTAAAGGCTAATAGTGTTGAGTGCCTATTCAAGTTATTCTTGTTTACTTTCACAGATTTATGAGATTCTGAAGGGGTTTTTGGTTTTTTATGGCTATCCAAGTAAAGCTTGACAGATTTAAGATCTTTTCAATGACTTCCAAGTGTTATTACAGGGCTTGTAAATTATGTTTATGAAATGGATACTGGGTTGGTGGGATATGGGGACGATGGGGGCAAAAGTGGGTTGAGTCGGGCAAGGAGGTGAGGGTAAAAGGGCTATATACTGATCTGAAGCTCCTGATTTGGAGGAACCGCTCACGGCAATGAAGAACTGGGCCGTTGTTTCTGGTAATGGAGGCAGCCACTTTGGCCCATCTGCATCTCCACCACCAGGCCAGTTACAGCCAGGAACCCTGAAGATCCTACCTACTGGAACTGCTGGGTCAGAGGGGGAATCACATCGGGATTAATCCCAACTCCCAAATCCCACCTTCAACATGGAAAATCCGGCCTGCCTCTGTATCTTTGTTTTCTCCTTTAAAACTCTCCTTAAAACTCACCTCAGCAATCAAGATTTTAGTCACTCCTATTAACCTCTCCCTTTCTGGTTCAGTATCTAACTTACCTTATTCATTAAAATAAAAGCAAAATATTGCGGATGCTGGAAGTCTGAAATAAAAACAGAAAGTACTGGAAAAACTCAGTAGGTCTGGCAGATCAGTATCTAACCCTTTTACCCTCACGTCCTTTCCGGACTCAACCCACTTTCACCCCTCCTTAACCCCCCTTCAACCCCACCCCTTCATCATATCCCACCAACCCAGTATCCACTTTATAAACATAATTTACAAGCCGTATAATAACGCTTGGAAGTCATTGAAAAGACCTTAAATCTGGCAGCATCTGTGGAGAGAGAAACAGTTAATGTTTCGAGCCCGTATGACTCTTCTTCAGAGCTTCCAAAGAAGAGTCATATAGGACTCGCAGCATTAACGCTGTTTCTCTTCCACAGTTGCTGCCAGACCTGCTGAGTTTTTCCAACACTTTCTGTTTTTGTTATTATCTTATTCATATTTGTGTACGATTTGGATTTTTTTATATCAAAGGCATAATATAAATACAGATTTATTGCTGTTAAATTTAGAACTGCCAACTCCCCTCAGCCCTTTTCAAAATTGCGCCAATAAGATGTTTTCCTGGGGAATAGCTAAGGTAAACAAAGCTGTATTCAAATTCAGGAATTTCTTACAGCAGATTGAAAATAGGTAACTGTATGAGTTACATCTGAGTGAGATGGAGGGAGGAGTGTGAAAAATTGAAAGTAATGGGATTTAACCCAAGCATGAAATGTTGAAAGCTACTCGGTTAAAAACAACCTTTGGATTAAAAATATGGTGCCTAGAGAGATCGCAGCATTTTAACTTGTACAGATAATCTTTAAATTGCAAAATATTTGAAAAATAAAGCCTCTTTTATGCTTGTTTATCTTTACTCACTAGCATAAATCACAGGGTCAGCTCATGTTCTATTGACATTGTTGTGAAACAGAGGTGGTTATTTCATACCAGGAAACATTGTGTGGTGAAGCTTAAAGAAGTCAATCTGAGTACCTGAATCACCCCTGGATGCAACCTGGAGCTGCAAACCTGATGTTGCGGACTGCATTTGAGGACAAAGTATGGGCCTACAGACGGGAGCTAATGAATCATCCAAAGTACCTGGACATAAGTACTTGTGGTTGGTGAAGCATTTGTGTATGGAAGTTGGCAATGTGGTGGCGTAGTGATAATACCTCTGGACTAGTAATTCAGAGGCCAAGGCTAATGCTCTGGTGACATGCATTCAAATTCCACTACAGCAGCTGGTGGAATTTAAATTAAATGAATAAAATCTGGAACATAAAGCTATTCTCAGTAATGAAGCTATAACTGATTGTCATAAAAAAGCCATCTGGTTCACTAATGTACCTTAGGAAAGGAAATCTGCCATCCTTATCTGGTCTGGCCTACATGTGACACAGCAATGTGGTTGATTATTGTCTTCCCTCTTAAATGGCCTAGCAAGTTCAAAGACAGTTAGGGGTGGGCAACAAATGCTGGCCTTCCAGTGACAATTACATTTCAGGAAAAAATAAATAATAAAAAAAAGCTTTGATATTCAGAATTAATGTGGAAACTTGTTGGGCAAAATTTTCCCATTGACGATTTGGGGGCGGGACCCGCTCGCCGACGGGAAAATGACGCGGGATGACGTCGAGAGGAACCCCCGACGTCATGCCGGTCCATTTAAATATTCAGGAAGGCGGGCGGACAGCAAAATCAGCCAACTGAGGCCATTGACAATGTAATTAAGATAATTAAAGGTCCTGCCTGTCCAACCTTAAGGCTGGAGGGCAGGCCAGGAGCCCCAGCGGGCTTCTGAAAAAACATGAAACCTCATCCACTGGCGGGATGAGGTTTCATGTCCGTTTTTAAAAACTTTAATAAATGTAATGTGATATTTATTAACATGTCCCATCTCGTGTGACATTGTCACATGAGGGGGACATGTTAATAATTTTTTTATTTTTCTATTTTTTAACTTTGTAACACTTTCGCTGATCTCCCTGAGACAGCACTTAGTCTCAGGGAACAGTGTGCTCTTTCACCCGCATGCGCGAAAGAGCGCACTTTGACAGATGGGGAATCCCCCCCCTGCACAGGAAACGCATAGCACTTCCCGTCAGGCAGGCCACTGGGTGGGCCTTAATTGGCCTGCTCACTTAAAATGGCGGCGGGGCCCGTTTCGGCAGTGGAGTTCAGCTGCCCGCCCGCCCATCAAGGGCAAAATTTTGGCCGTTGTTCCAGAAGTCCAATGCAGGGCATCTAAAGATGTCATCACAAATATCCTTTATTTTATATTCTCATGCAAAATTTGTACAATTCACTCTGTTTCTTGGAGCTATATGAAAGGTCTGCTTTTGCATAAATTTAAATATGAAAATAATTCTAAGTTGTTATTGTAGCAAGGGGCATAATAATTGTTGTGGTTTCTCTCAATTAAGTCTAATGCTATAAATATTGCAGCTTATTGAAAAATTAACCACTATTTTCATTAATCAATTTTATGCTATACTTAAATCTCTGTACTTCCTGACTGGACCAGCATACCACATGCATACAACTGTTCCAAGATTTAATTAAATTCACATTTCAGACTCAACATAAGTGATTAACCAACCATTTTGTGCTCCTAGATAATTTTTACAATTCAATAAACAATACTAGTATACATTTGTAATAATCTTATGTTCTGAACAATCTGGCATACAGGGAACAAGAGCTGTACAGAATTTTTAAAAAAGGTTTGAACCAAATGTTTTGAGGCATTAAATGTTAATTATTACAACCACTGCAATGCTTGCACAGTGCTTTTTTCTGTTTATTGCATAAACAAATAAAATAAAAATCAATGGAAATCTGTGGTAAATGTTAGTAAATTCAGTCGAGTTTATTGGTGAAATGTATCACTGTCTCAGAATATCTAGTGAAATATGTATGACCATATTAGCATGGACAGAGGATTGGCTAATGAACAGAAAACAGTTTCAGGGTAAGTGGATCATTTTCAAGTTGGCAAACTATAACTATTGGGGTGCCATGGGGATCAGTGCTGGTGCCTGAACTATTGACAATCTATATTAATGACTTGCATAAAGGGACTGAGTGTATTATTTCTAAATTTGCTGACAATGCAAAGATAGGTGGAAAAGCAGGTTGTGAGGACCACAGTGGACTGGATTTTTGGTCCCGATTGGGTCCCAGTTTTTGATCCCAATTTCTCTCTGGCTCCATTCCGCCTCCGGGTCTTCTTTGTGGAAATGAGACTGGGGTCAGCAGGGCTTCCCACCTGCATGAGGCAGGTAGCCAAGAAGGATCGTTGAGGTCCTAAATGGCACCAAGGAGGTCAATTAGGATTTTCCAGTTGACTTCCAGGGCCTTACGCTGGTTGGGGACAGTTTACAAGCCTGGAAGCGGGCAAGCCAGCGGACCAGTGCTTCAGAAAAACTTAGAGGCATTCCTTGCATGTGAGAGCAGCCATAGGCTGCCCTGTAGGAGAATTGCCCCCAACTCCCACTACTGTAGTGGCCTGGTGGGAACCTCTTTTTCAACTGAAAATTTTAAAAAGTTGGAGAGAGGGCTCCTCGATGTTGAAGCTCTCTCTCTCTCTATTACTTACCTTCTAATACAGGCTTCTGCTTTTCCCCTGTTGGACAGCTTCTGCTTAGTCCTCCTGCTTCGAGAACTCACCCACTGTCCTTGACTGGATGGAGAACCCCATGAAAATCCGAATGAGTGCTGATTCTCCCTAAGAACTGCTTTGGAACCGGGGTAAATTCCAATGTCCGTTTACTGCCCCCAGAGGGAATATCCAGCCTAGAGAGCCTGCAAATGGGAAAATAGTTCAGGGAATTGTAACCATTGACACATACTGGGAGCTGTACTTTGCTACCCTTGTTGAGTCTGTGACAGTGGTAGCTCTGGGAAGCCCCATTAACCTGACGCTCCAATTTCTCAGATATGAATAGGCATCTGATAGAAGCTTTTTAAAGATACAAAATGCTGCCTCCTGGGTAAGCTCGGTCATTTCTAATGTCTTTATTAAGTAACAAACACAATTTTTAGTGCTCCGCTAGTGGTGGTTGGGGGAGGAAACAATCAAAGAGTATTTTCAATAAATTAATTGATCCTCCTTCTCATTGAGAATACTCCTTTTTGATATGTAGATTTTGAACTTTCATGATTAGTAGTTTTATTCTCACTTGCTTTTTGTGTCACTAGAGCAGGAATGTATTAAGAGATTTAAGGAATGATGTGAGCTATTTTGAACTATAATTTTCTGCTTAAATCTAATGCCAGAGCAGCCACTCATTCTGTTTCCCTTGTTGTACGCAGGTGCCACCATTTTTAAAGTGATCTGTCAACCTGTGCCAGTTTATACCAAACTAAACAAATTGAAGACATTTTGTGTCTTTAGTTAGCTGATGAACAGAGAGATCCATTCTGTTTCCACTGATATAATTCCCACAAATTAACAAATTTAAGGCCCTTTCCAAGTTCTGACAAGCTAATCTGGGAGAGAACAGTGAAATTTGATTTGGCAGCACTATTGCACACATGAGTCAGAGATCTCCGGAACCTCTAAATTGGAGCAGGAACCTTTAGCAGTTTATTTATATATTACAACCAACTCATGAAGGTCATTAATTGGAATTACATCACTTGCACTAGTGCTGCCCTGAAGCTTAAGTTTACCAAAGTACTTCAAATATTCCCAGCCATTTATTTCAATTAGAATAACAGTGCAGCAACTGCTACACAGTTTATACGATGAGGTAGAGGGAAGTAAAAAGGTTTGTTGGGTCTGACAGAGACACTCCTGCTCCTCCTTCCGACTATCAGTGTTATAAATGCATTTACCTTATGAATCAAATCCTTCCCACTTCCTTTTTCTGCTGAGTTTCCCGGTTCCTGGAAACCCCTGCTGAAATGAAGAAAAAATTAAAATCCAGTTCAAATGGAGGCACACAGCCTCACAGTAAGATTCTACTGAGCGATCCTTCTCTTGAGAGCACCTCCACGATTTCCAAGGCAAGCAACGCTGACCATGCTTGTACTTGTACAGGAGGCAGAGGGAATACAAAGCGTAGAGAACTCTGGCAACCCTAGTTTCAGATGCCCACAGGAATGGACTAACTACTTGGTATGACAGCAAAGCTCTACATTGAATGTTTTGGTTATCTGTGGAGATAGTTATTGAATTGTGCCATCCTTTTGAAACACAAACTGCAGCAACAATCTATCAGGAACTGAGTTCTTGCCTGTTGTAATCAAAACAACCAGAGTCCTAAATGCTTATACTCTAAAGGCATTCCAGCCTGCTGAAGGAGACATGATAGGAGTGACGCATTACTCAATGCGGTCTTCTGTTCAGAAAGTCTATTTCTCCAGTGGGAGTAATGAGAAAAGCAATTATCTCAAAATCATACTAAATAAAAAAGGGTTGTTTGACCTTTACATTTATTGCCATCCATCTGTCTGGCAGCTCCTTCCACAGCTGGCACAAATGAATAGCGTTGGCCCGAGGTCGATTAATGATTTTTCCCTCCGGCAGGCTCTCTTATCTGCCATCTGGTCATTTTTTTTCTCCACTTTTTCCACCCCTTCCTGACTGCTTGTCTCCAGGCACTCTGGTCAGCAGCGAGGACTTCCCATGCATCAACTCCAATCCTGGTCAATTTGAAGTCTTGCTTGCAGACATCCATGTATCGCAGACAGGGGTGACCTGTTGGTCTCGTACCGATAGCAAGCTCACCATAGAGCATGTCTTTTGGGATGTAGCCGTCATCCATTCAGCTCACATGACCCAGCCAACTGGGTCACTGCTGATTCAAAAGGGCAAACATGCTGGGGATCGCTGCATGCTGGTGTTCTTCCATACTCGGCACTCTGTCTCTCCAGAAGATGCCTAATATCCATCTGAGGCAGTGGAGGTGGAAACTGTTCAGTCGCTTCTTTTCGTTTGCATAAATGTCCATGCCTCGCTATTTTAAAGGAGGGTCCGAGAACACAAGCCTGGTACACATGGAGCTTTGCATTTTCAGTTAGCTTGCTGCTGGTCCACACTTGACTTCTCAATTTTGACATGACGGCAGTGGCCTTGGCAATTCTGGTGCAGATTTCAGCATCAAGGGACAGATTGCTAATAATTATTGATCGAAGGTAGGTGAAGTTATCGACAACCTCCAGAGTGAGGTTCTCAATGTTGTTGGAAGGTAGAGTCTCTATGTTCTGGCCCATGGCTTTGGTCATCCTGATGTTGATTGTCAGTCCAAACTGCTTGCAGGCCCTTGAGAACTGACCTACAAACTGTTGTAAGTGAACTTCAGAATGGGAAGCTAGTGTGGTGTCATCAGAAAGCAGCAACTCATGAACTAGGATATTACGCACTTTGGTCTTGGCGCAAAGTCTTGCCAAGTTGAATAGCTTGCTGTCAGTTCTGGCATGCAAGTTGGTAACCTTCATTTGAGTCAGCAAAAGCATATAATAGCAGCATGGAGAAAAATATGCCAAAGAGAGTTGGTGCCAGGATGCATGCCATGTTTTAGTCCCTGCTGATCTTGAAAACCTCCAGTGATGCTCCATTGTAATTGGCAAAACTGGGAATGTTCTCGTGGAAAGAAGAAATGACACTCAGGAGTCCAGGCAGGCAGCCTATTGGCCACAGCAGTTTAAAGAGCCCATCTCTGCTGACAAGGTCGAAGGCCTTGGTGAGATTCAAGAAAGCAATGCAGAGTGGTGCACCCTGTTCTTGTAACTTCCAAAGTGAGAAAATCATGTCAACTGCTGATCTACTGGCTCTGAAGCTGCACTGGGACTCAGGGTAGATGTGTGATGTCAGGTTCTGCAATCTGGTCACAGCAACGTGAGCAAAGACCTACCTCACAATATTTAACAAAGAGATGCCTCTGTAAATGTTACAACCCTTGCGATCCCCTTTGTTTTTGTACAAGGTGGCTATTTTTGCATCACACATGTCTTGAGGCACAAATGTTTCCTTCCAGCAGAGACACAAAAGTACATGGAAATGCTGCAGCAGTGCTGATTTTCCACTTTTAATGATTTCGGGTGGAATGCCATCATTTTCTGGGGCTTTTCTACTGGCAAGACAGTTGAGTTCTACTATGGTGGGCTCACTGTCCTACATGACAGGAAGGTCTGGAATAATTCTGAGAGCTTCTTCAGTGACGATATTCTCCGTTGCCTGGAGTTCAAGGTAGTGCTCCATCCACATTTCCAACTGCTTGATAGGTTCAGTGATGATGATCGCCGTCTTTGTCTTCAGGGGGGCTGATTTGCTTGCTACAGGGGCTATTGGTGGGGTAGTAAATAGTGAGAAGGATAGCCTTAGATTACAGGAGGATATAGACGGGCTGGTCAGATGGGCTGATAAGTGGCAAATGGAATTTAATCCGGATAAGTGTGAGGCGATGCACTTGGGCAGGACAAACAAGGCACGGGAATACATGATGAATGATAAGACCCTGGGAAGTACCAAGGATCAGAGGGGCCTTGGTATGCATATCCACTGCTCCCTTAAGGTAGCGGGACAGGTAGATAAGGTGGTTAAGAAGGCATATGGGATACTTGCCTTTATTAGCCGAGGCATAGAATATAAGAGCAAAGAGGTTATGCTGGAACTGTTTAAAACGCTGGTTAGGCCACAGCTAGAGTATTGCGTGCAGTTCTGGAACACGCATTATATGAAGGTTGTGATTGCACTAGAGAGAGTGCAGAGGAGATTTACCAGAATGTTGCCTGGGCTGGAGCGTTTTAGTTATGAGGAGAAATTGAATAGGCTGGGGTTATTTTCCTTGGGGCAGAGGAGATTGAGGGGGACATGATTGAGGTGTATAAAATTATGAGGGGCATGGATAGGATCGACAGGAAGGGACTTTTTCCCCTTGGTGGAGGGATCAATAACCAGGGGGCATAGATTTAAGGTAAGGGGCAGGAGGTTTAGAGGGGATGTGAGGAAGATTTTTTTCATCCAGAGGGTGGTGGGAATCTGGAACTCACTGCCTGAAATGGTGGTAGAGGCAGAAACCCTCATAACATTTAAGCAATATTTGGATGTGCACTTGCTATGCCATGGCATACAAGGCTATGGGCCTAGTGCTGGAAAATGGGATTAGAATAGTTAGGTACTTGTTTGACCGGCGCAGACTCGATGGGCCTAAGTGCCTTTTTATGTGCTGTAGACCTCTATGACTCTATGGCTCTAATGCTTTCTTGATTCTTTCATGCATCCATCTGCAATTCCTAGGTTCAGCAGCAGATTGTATGCTGTTGCAGAGTTTCAATATTGATGGCCGCAATGCTGAGCAGTCTGCGAGACTTGGTTCTGACAGCTCTGAGAGTATCTAGATTTTATTTGCTGGGGACTTGCTTGTAGCTCATGAATGCTTTCCTCTTGGTTGCAGTAACTGGTTCCATTTCAGTCCAATAAACCACAAACTAGTCAGCATTCCTCTGATCTCTTTTCTTGTAGGCAGTGACTGCAGATGGTGTTGTGTAGATGCCTCCACTTTGACACTGCACTCAGGCCTTAGGCTTTGTTGCCTGAAAGAGACTGATTGAGGATGTTGAGGAACTCCTGGTCATTTCTGGGTCAGTGGTACAGCAAGTGTTGGTATGAGGATGACCTTTCTTTTTGGAGTGGTATAGTCTCCTTGGCTGAAGCCTGAATTTGCTACACACCAGAGAGTGGTCAGTGTCAGTCAGCATGTGATAGCTACAAGTGATAGGGCACTCCTAAGGGTGATATGCCTGGTGAAGATGAGATTTAGCTGTTTTCCATGGCATGATCTTGGATGTCTGCAGGGCACCTTGTGACACAGTGTAGTTTGGAAGTAGCTGTTCTTCACAAAGAATCCATGGTAACAACATAGCTTCAGCAACCTCCATCCATTTTTGATCACCTTGCCAAGTTCCTGCAGCCCTATGCATGTTGGCTAGGCTGTGTAGTCAGTACCCAGCCTTGCATTAAAGTCCCCTAGAAGGTACAGTTCCTCAGTGCTGGGAATTCTACTGATGGCAGCGTCAACTATGTCACAGAATTGACCCTTGACATCTAGGGTGGAGGTGAGTGTTGGGGCAAAGGTGCGCATCAGATTAACTGGCTTGTTGACAAGAGATGTGTAAGAAATCTCTCCGAGCTTTCTATGCGCGGGTTCAATCATCACGAATAGGGTGTTTTTTTACTGTGAAACCCACTCCATGTTCATGTGTTGCCTCTTGTACTTTCCCTTGTCAGAAGAACATATAGCATTCTCTTCAAGGAATCCTCTTTGAGTGATCCTAGTTTCTTGCAGTGCAGCAATGTCTACATCGAGCCTTGTAAGTTCTTTATTGATCACAGCTGTCTTGCGTGTGTCAGGTAAGGCCAAGACGCATGGTCCTTATGTTGCAGCTTGCAATGGAAAAGGCTGCTTTCTTCTTTGTTGAGCTTGTCTTGCCTGGTGCATAGATTTGCAACCAGCCTGTTGAGAGGTGACTTTCTGAGTTGCAAGCATCCATTGAAGCAAGCAGGCCATGGCGGGATAGCACATAACTGAGTGGGGTGTACTTAACTTGAGGTGGGCAGTAGCTAACCAATGAGACGCGATGATCCCTCCCACTGTCAGAAGTAACCCCTGGCGCTTGTGCTCTACACCAATCAAGCGAGAGCTTATAACTGGTAACTGTTTCTTCCCATGTTGTGCCAACGTTTACTATGAAGCTGGAGTGTCCTCTCCAGGTCACAGGCCTAGGCAAATAGTTTTGAGACCCTGAGTTGCCCAGTCATCAGGACACCCCTCTCGGCATTGCTGGTATTGTCCAAAGGAAAGGATGAAACCAGTACTGTCTGGTACCAGCTCTGTTGCAGGAGTTGCTAGAAAGCTGCCTGATAGATGACGGATTACTGCCTATAGGACTCCACTCCAGATTTTCTGTCAGGGTTTACTGCCTTAGACTTCTTCTCTCCCAAGACACCAACAAGGTAGTGGGGCTATTTACCCAGAGCTGGGGGACTGGTTTGAGGGCACCAGCACATAAACACATGCTGATGGGCTTGTATGCCACTTGCCTGAGGGCCAGGCCTGCTCTGAATCCCCTGTAATTTAGCCTGGGTCCGTGAGGTACCCAGTTTATGTATGTCACCACAGGGAGGCACTACATGGGGTTCCTGATGAAGAGGCAGTGTTCTGGCGGAAGAGGCTTAAGCATTTAACTCTCTTTTCACAATAGTTATACTGTTAGCCAACGGTTAGAGCCATGAGCAACAGGTGACAAGCAAACCGATCACTACAAACCACCCACTACACTAACACGCTTGACAAATTGCACCAACCGGAGATTTACTTTTTCAACATTAAATGTTAACATTGAAATAAATGGGAAGATAGCATTGACCAGCTGAACACTTCATGATATATGAGACCAGAATATAATAATAAAATTAGAGAAAACCAACCAACCCTTTCATTCCTATGTGTTTGTGCTGAATTATAAGGCATCAAATTTTCATGGTTTACTTCTAATTGTTTGCCATAACTTCAGTGGAAGCTGAACCTTGGAGAAACAAGTTAAATAGGGATTTTATAGGGCTTACATGCACTAAGAATTTTCATCATATAATCAATGATTGCTGGTAAGGTTTAGTGGAGAAAATAGTTCAGTGTTAATTCTTGCTGCCATGTCTGTTGTGGCTGTGACTCCAAGGTAGCATGCTGTGGTCCGTGACTACTGACAGCTCTAATGGTTTCCTCCCTCTTAGTCACACTGTTATGCTGTGACAGTGTGCGAATGTGAGGCACCTGGTCAAGGATCAACAGCTTGGCTGCATGCTGATAGATGGGTGGTAAGAGGGCAAGTGGATGGGATAATGAGCATGGTACTGTTCATCATTCATCCACCCACTAATTCTTGCCAGCTAACTATATGACAGTATAATGTCTGTACCAGGTGGTGGTGGCAAGATAATGCCATCTTCATGGCTGTTTCTTGAGAATCCAATCCTCGCTTCCAATGGTTCAATGGAGTGCACCTGAATTAGGAAGCAACAATTCTCCCATGAGGGGCCATGTTCTTCAGGGTCAGCTAACAGTTAGACAATGTTTACAGCTTTGACACTCACCTGACAAGGCAATGACATCTCCTCTGTGTCACAGGGGGCTGCATCTTCCGGTCGGTGAGCAGGGGTGGGGTCTGCTCGCCGACGCGTAAAATGACGTGGGATGACATGGGGCGAGCATCCCGATGTCACCCTGCGTCATTTATATTTCAGGTCGGCGGACACGCAGCCGTGTTGGCTGCACGCCTGTTGACCTATCAACAGCCACTTAAGACCATTAATAAAGTTATTAAGGTAATCAGTGGACCTGCCAGTCCAACCTTAAGGTTGGTGGGCAGGCCCGGAGCCCAGGCGAGTTCCTGAAAAAACATGAAACCTCATCCACGGGCAGGATGAGGTTTCATGAGGGTATTAAAATTTGTATGAAATCTCTAAATAAAAGAAATTGACAAGTCCCCAGCTCATGTGACAGTGGCACATGAGGGGACATGTCAGTAATTTTTTTCTAATCTTTATTTAATGTTTCAAACCTGAGCCGATCTCTGAGGTAGCTCTTTGCCTCAGGGAGATCTGTGCGCTCTTCATGCGCATGTGCAAAAGAGTGTACTCCCGGCTCAAGGAATCATCCCCCCCCCCCAACCACCCACCCCGCACAAGGAGTGCATAGCACTTCCTGGCAGACGTCACGCTGGGTGGGCCTTAATTGGTCCGCCCACATAAAATGGCGGCGTGCCCCCAACTGGGGGTGCCGATCGAGAACCCACCCGCTCGCGCCCGCTCCCGCACAACCCCCCCCAACGGGGGGAAGATCCTGCCAGGGGCTTCAGCATTGACGACCTACCTCTCAAATGGATCCTTCTGAAGTCTTGCTTTTAATATGCCCCGAGTTGCCCAAACCACACCAGCCCTGCCTCTGGCCCCTCACTTCTTCTGCAGTAGCCCACCCCGACTCTTATTCTAGCCTGTCCTCCCGCACAGAAAATCAGAAGTTCAGGCAGCCATTGTTAAAAGTCCGGTCCACGGAGCTGGGAATTCTCCTGTCTCTGCGCACTTGACTTAGGAGTGAATTTTAGGGCTCTCGAGTACTTTGTTTTGGTTTCCTTTATTAAGGAGGGATATATTTGCATTGGAGGCAGTTCAGAGAAGGTTCACTTGGTTGATTCCTGGGTTGAGGGGTTTGTCTTATGAGGAAGGCTTAAGCAGATTGGGCATATACGCAATGAAGCTTAGAAGAACGGGAGGTGATCTTATTGAAGCATACAAGGTTCTGAGGCAGTTTGATAGGCTAGATGCTGAGAGGATGCTTCCACTCATGGAATAATCTAGCTCTAGGGGGCACAATTGCAAAATAAGGTGTTTCCCATTTAAGATGGAGATGAGGAGGAATTTCTTCTCTCAGATTATCATGGATCTTCAGGATTCTTGACCTCAGAGGCAGTGGAGACTCCATAATTGAATATAATCCAGACTGAAATTGACCAATTCTTGAACCAAAGGGGTGTCAAACGTTATGGGAAACAAGCAGGAAAGTGAATTTGAGGCCAACATTAAGATTAGCCTTCATCTTACTGAATGGTGGGGCAGGCATGAGGGGCTCTTTTGACTACTCCTGCTCCTACTTCTTATGTTCTTAGATAAGGCCATAAAAAAGCAAATTGAATCATTGGCTTTGTATCTAGAGGCACACAGTTCAAAAGCAAAAAGGTAATGTTAAACTTATACAAGGTTCTAGAAAGGTTGCAATTTGTTTATTAAGTTAAGATTTAGACTTTGTTTAAGAAACAGTGGGACAGGATTTGTTGTCAATATGGTGGCAAGTCTAATAGCGCTCACCGTATTTATGCATAAATGTTACAGCAATTTCTGTTGTGGAGGAGATGCACAGTTAAATGTAAATATCCAGAATTTGCAGTCTGAGCTGCTTCATGAAAATGGCATCTCACCTTTTGTTTCCCTATTTTTTGCCCATTATTGCCAATAAAACGAGCCATCAAAATCTAAATATTGTCATTACAAGCTTAAGTACCCTTTCAATGTTATGAGAAGCATTAATGACTTGGAAGCAACCTTTCTGGTACTGAAAATTCATGATTATAAGTGTGGAGTCTCATTACTTCAAAGCTTGAATCTTCAGTGGGATTTTACAAGTGACAGATTTTATTTTATCTTACTTTTCCATTCTCTCTTTTTTCCTCTCTCAATTCACTCTTTCTTTCCCTCTATTTATTTGTGTTCATTATTTGATATTGAATTCTCCTCTTTGATTCACCCTCCTTCTCGGTCCTTCCTGTCTTTATTTCCCAATCCTTAAATCTCTGCTTAAGCAGGTATCCCATTGGTTGCTCTGTGCACTCAGACCTCAGATGCCTTGTTTACTTCGCAATACCATTATCAGTTCAAACTTTCAGTAATTTTGAGGGGAAAATATTTTTGAGCAGAATGGTGCAGGCACAGGTCTAACTAATGCCATGCTACAGAAAACTCTTCCTGATTAATACTAGAATAGGAATGGTACAGTATATTTGCAATAAAATGTTAGTAATGATATGGGTTACAGTAATGAAGTTAAGATAATGTTCATTAGAGCTGAGGTAATTTAGAGTGCTGTTATAGAGGTACAGTATTCAAAATTATGAAGGTTTATGATCAGGCAAAAATTGTATTATATAAAAATACAACATTGTATTAAAATGGTATAAATTTAAGGTAATCCAAAAAAGAATTAAATGGAACATGAGAAGCAAACATCTGGAATTCTGGAGGGGTTCTCTGGTGATTGATCAATGGAATCCCCAGGGAAATAATGTAAACAGCCTGGAAAGTTATTTTGTGCCATATCTCCCAAAGTAAGGAAGGAGATCAGAAGAATCTCATGGAAGCCCAGCCATCTTCAGCTGCTTCATCATTGACCTTCCTTCCATCATAAGATCAGAAGTGGGGAATTTTGCTGATGATTGCACAATGTTGAGCACCATTCGTGACTCCTCAGGTACTGAAGCAGCCCATGTCCAAATACAGCAAGACCTGGACAATATCCAGGCTTGGGTTGACAAGTGGCAGGTAACATTTGCTGCACACAAGTGCCAGGCAATAATCATCTCCAACAAGAGAGAATCCAACCATCGCCCGTTGATGTTCAATGGCATTACCATCACTGAAACCCCCACTATCTACATCCTGGGGATTACCATTGACCAGAAACTGAAATGGGCCAGCCATATAAATACTGTGGCTACAAGAACAGGTCAGAGGCTAGGAATCCTGCAACAGGTAACTTACGTTCTGACTTCCCAGAGCCTGTCCACCATTTACAAGGCACAAGTCAGGAGTGTGATCGAATACTCCACACTTGCCTGGGTGAGTGCAGCTCCCACAACACTCAAGAAGGTTGACACCATCCAAGACAAAGCGGCCCATGTTGATTGGCATCACATCCACAAACATTCACTCCCTCCACCACCTTCGCACAGTAACAGCAGTGTGTACCATCTGCAAGATACACTGCAGGAATTCAACAAGGGTCCTTCGACAGCACCTTTCAAACTCACGACCACTACCATCTAGAAGGACAAGGGAAGCAGATAGATGGGAACAGCACCGCCTGGAAGTTCCCCTCCAAGCCACACACCATCCTGACTTGGAAGTATATCACCGAACCTTCACTGTCACTGGGTCAAAATCCTGGAACTCCCTTCCTAACAGCACCGTGAGTGTACCTACACCACATGGACTACAGCGGTTCAAGAAGGTAGCTCACCACCACCTTCTCAAGGGAAACTAGGGACGGGCAATAAATGCTGGCCCAGCCCGCGAAGCCCACATCCCATGAATAAATTTTAAAAAGTTGTCATTTTTTTTTCCACCTAGAAGTTTGCCACAAACTGCTGGTGAAGCATTCTTTTGGCAGGATATTGGATGATATTATGTTGTGGAATTTTTCATCTTTTTCTAGCTGAGAGAATTTGAAACTGTGTTATGTTTAACAATTGTGTTTTTAACACAATGCAAACTTTCCTCAAAGGTTCACTTTTTGTCCAAGCACCAGCATTAAATACAAACTATGGGGTGCAGAACTGACCCAGAAGTCTGCAGTAATGAGAGAGAAAGTGCTTAATGTATTAATGAGCTAACTACACTTCTGTCATCGAAAATGAGAAAGAACATTTGACCTAATAGGCCATCATATGGTCAACAAGATGGCTATCCTCTTAGGAAGCAATTAATTCAGTGTCATCCTACAGGAGTATCGCTTCTAATTTTGGGGCTATTATCAGCTGCAGCATAAGACTTCCTCAAAAAGAGATAGCATTATAATTGTAAACCCAAACAGAAGGTACAGCCATTATTGTCGTACAACATTCCAACAGTAGCAATGTTGGAAATTAGCTGAAGAATGTGACAATATCTGCCACCCAGGCAGTAATGCCACATGCATTAAAACCATATCCGTGACTGTCTAGTGTCATAGCACAATAACTTGGTATTTCATGCACTGTTTAGAAGAGAGTTTATAGCAGAGGAAATTGTCAGTGTGGGAATTCCCTGCCCTGACTTTGCATTGTGCTTAATTGGAAGCTGTTTTTGAGGAATGTTGTGATATGATGTGCATGTGCCTTTAAGGATGTGTACCTAAAACTACTGTTCATCACTATCATCTTCACAGGGTATGATGTATTAGTCCCATGACTCATGGTCAGTTGGCAAGCAGGAGTGTAGAGATCAGATATATTATACATAGCTTCCTAGTGAATGTATCTATATACATACTTATCTTCAATAAAAAAAAGACACATTATTGTTTCACCAATTATTGTGTAAGATTGGCACATATATGTCAAACAGGAGAATAATGTAACAAGGAGCATCTTAACTTGCAAGCTCATTTTACAACCCGCGAATTAAGTGAAACTCCATTTTAGCAAAATTATTCTAGCTAATAGAATTCAAAAATTGAATACCTGCAAATGACTTCGGGGCAGACAGCTCCTAAAAGAGCTGTTCTTTGTGCATGTCTATTCATGCCCATTTGCTGCGATGTATTGATTTTTCTACCTCTTAATCCTCTCTTCTACTCTTTAAGTTCCCCTGATTCAAACAGCGATTGTGTTTTAGTAAAAAATGCAAGTTAACTATTAGTTTAAAATGGCCTCTATTTGTTAATTCAAACCCCATTCTCCAACTTTACTCTTACCCTACCCTCTGAACTCTGGTTAGGATCTGGACAAGAACTGAACCTGGATTTTCTTTCAAGCTTGGTGCCATGTACCCAAGACATGAAAAAGATCATTAACTGTTAAATCAAACCGGAAAGTGGACTTTACTGAACCAAAATATGGCTGCTACATGTCACATGATTCATAAGTTGGCTACAGTTGCTTGAAATTTCCAACAGCAGTTACAAGACAAAAGCTCAATGCTCATTCTTGTGGAATCTCACCTCTCTTATTGTGAGGACACATTACAATCAACAAAACCAGGGACCAGCAAATGATCCGTCTCCCCCAGCCTGGCCCTATAACAAAGGGGAAGCCATCAAAACTCGTTATACTTGCACAGGCACTAAAAGCCACCATTTATCTTCTGAGGTGAATAATGGATTTTGACCAGAGGCATAGAAACTGCTTGTTAGTCTGCAAGTGACTCATCAATGGGCAACATCACATGACCTAAACTTCTGGCCTTTGGAAAGCTTTAATATTACATTTCCAGACTCACAAATCAGTCCACTGTTTAAACTTCACTTTAAAAATTGACCTCACAAACAGGGTTAGGGGAAATACATCACAGACTATTTCAAAAATTGAACACCTCTGCTAATGGACAGATGCAGAGGAAAATAAAGGAGTTTTGTTTTACCTCCCTCCCTTGTCCACAACATTGGCATCAAATTCCTGCACTTCTCCGGACATTAAGACAAGGGGCAGAATTTAGTGCCCTGATGGAGGCACGTTTGAAGGTGAGTAGGTGGGACATGTGATTGGGCAGTATAATATTCATGGTATTGTTATACTAACACAGAATATTTACTGAACATAGAGAAGCATATAAAGCATAAACATTATTGAGACCAATCTTACTGTGCTGGCTGCATCTTAATGAGGCGACGTGAAGGAAGGATCTAACCATGTGATGTTGTATCACTTCCTGTGATGATGTACACAGTATCTGATTAAGATATTACACACTTCGAACCATGCCCTTATACTACAGGCAGAAGTGTGCAGGATGGAGATCCGGCCGCCTTCCTCCCTCCCTCCTGATTAAATCCAGGCAGGAAAGCTTGAGAGTATCCTTTTCGCCTGGAGGCCAGTTGAAGCTATTAAATGGCTACTTAAGGGCCTCATCCTGCTGCCACTGGTACTGTTGGTGAATGTGGGACACTTCATATGGGTTTACCTGCAGCTTCCTGGGTTGTTGGGAATAAGCTCGTTCAAAGGCACTCTGTGTCCGATTGAAGGATCCAACATCAGAAGGGTGGGGGGAGGCTGGATGTCAAACATCACCCTTGCTGTTCAGCCTCTACCACACCTGAATGGAGCCTCACTCCCTTGGAACCCCATCCTCCCCCACTTACCTCATTCTGAAGGATTCTTCAATGATTCTCTGGGTTTGCCCCAGTGCAATACCGGCAGTGGCCATGGGTCCTGATGGTGCTGCCAGTAATGGAGAGTTGCCAGCCCCTGATTGGCTGGCAATTCTCAGGGTGGGATTTCTGCCCTACTGGGCCCTTAATTCAATGGGAGGCCCAATGCTGCCCAAGTAAGTGCCTGATTACCTCAGAATAGTACTGGGCTTCCCATGGAAAGGTGACACAGGGCTCCCATCAGCTCTCCAAGAGGGCTGAACCCATCTCACCGACACTAAATTACATGCTGGCTTTTTGCACTGGACTACATTGGAATAACCAAAAGTCTCTGCTTCTGCCTCTCATCTTATACCCATCTTTGATCTTTGAGCTGTGGAAATAATCTGGAAAAATCTAGATCTACGTTTTCTCTCAACTTAGTTTCAAAATTCTGGACTTCTCTCATTATCAAGAAGACCCTTCTGCTTTGGACTACAAAGACTATATTGCAAAACCCAACTTCTGTCTCTGACCAGCTGCTCTGTTGTAATATCTAAAGGAATTTTGATCAGTTTACAGGCCTTCTCCCACCACTGCTGTGAATGAGAAATTTCAGCCTCCTGCTGAGCCTGTGATTGGTCCAGGGTTAAACTGTTGGTCAGCTTCTGTCTGTTTCTGACCAGAAAATCACTCCACTGGGCTGAAACTACTGCTGCCTCTGTATGTTATGTATCCTCCAATTTCACCATTATCTTTTTGATTCTAGAACTGACTCTATACAATTCCTACATCCTCACTGTCAATGAAATACTAACATCAGTCCATCCTCTGATTCTCTACCCTCACACAGTTTCAGGCCTTCACTCACTACACCTGTTTCCAAACTCAGACAACAGTTGTTGACGCTCCATGCTGACTCCACCCTGCCAACATCATTGCTGTCTCACCAGGGCTTCGGACTTCTTATTATCTCCTTTCGAATTCTTATTTCTCATTTACTATCGGGATTTTATGTATCCTCATTTTCATGTAACTTGAGCTTTACTGGAGTCCATCCACTCACACATTTTTGGCTGTTGCTCTGGACCTGAGTCTATCATTCTATTTCCATGTTTGAATTTTGCTTCACTTCTTTTATCTTTAACCCCTCCTAGAATCATCTTTTCTATCATAATAAGAACAAAAAAAACATTAAAACATAGTAACAGGGCTTGGCAATTTTTCCCCTTGAGCCTCCTCCGGCATTCAATAAGCTCATGGCTGATCTCATGTTATGGCACAGCCAATGGTAAATGCTGAGCTGCTCAAATCCCAAAGGGAAACTTGAAACAATTGCAACAACTGTCTTGCCAGTGATGCCCACATCCCATGAAAGAATCAAAAAAGAGGTCCTTCCGCTTATTTTTCCCCTCTTAGGTACCCTGCCCTCTAAATTCCCTCCCCAATGCTTCAATATTCCTCAAACCTCCTGCTCTTCTATTGCCATCCCAGGTTTCATTCCCTCTCAGTTAAGCCTACAGGTTTCCCTCTGTCTTTTGTGACATCCTCCAAGGGGTTCATTGTGGCATTCAACACTGGCTGGTTTTGGGCAGCAATCCCAGTTGCCCAGTCCAACTCTGTTGTCTACCTTTCCGCCAGTGAACCTGGAAGCTAACCTGGTCAATCATGATAGGGTCCCCCTTGTTCTCACTTATCACCCCACCAGCCTCCGCATTCAAAGGATCATCCTCCGCCATTTCCGCCAACTCCAGCATGATGCCACCACCAAACACAGCTTCTCTTCACCCCCCCCACTGGTGGCATTCTGCAGGGATTGTTCCCTCTGGGACACCCTGGTCCACTCCTCCATCACCCCCTACACCTCAACCCCCTCCCACGGCACCTTCCAGTGCAACCACAGAAGGTGCAACACCTGCCCCTTTACTTCCCCTCTCCTCACCATCCAAGGACCCAAACACTCCTTCCAAGTGAAGCAGCATTTCACTTGCACTTCCCTCAATTTAGTCTACTGCATTCGTTGCTCCCAATGCGGTTTCCTCTACATTGGAGAGACCAAACGCAGACTGGGTGATCGCTTTGCAGAACACCTTCAGTCTGTCCGCAAGCATTACCCAGACCTCCCTGTCGCTTGCTATTTCAACATTCCACCCTGCTCTCATGCTCACATGTCCATCCTTGCTGCATTGTTCCAGTGAAGCTCAACGCAAACTGGAGGAACAGCACCTCATCTTCCGACTAGGCACTTTACAGCCTTCTGGACTGAATATTGAGTTCAACAATTTTAGAACATGAACTGTCTCCTCTATCCCCACCCCCTTTCCGATTCCCCCCCTTTTTTTTCCCCAATAATTTATATAGATTTTTCTTTTCCCATCTGCTTCCATTATTTTTAAATGTATTTCCATCCATTGTTTTATCTCTACCTTTTAGCCTTTTTTGATTCCTTCACCCCACCCCACCCCCACTAGGGCTATCTGTACCTTGCTTGTCCTGCTTTCTACCCTTAATTAGCACATTCCTTTAGATAATATCACCACCTTCAACACCTCTTTCTCCTTTTGTCTGTGACATCTTTTGGTTATCTCCACCTATCACTGGCCCTCTATCCAGCTCTACTTGCCCCACCCTCCCCTAAAACAGCTTATATTTCACCCCTCTTCTATTTTTACTTAGTTCTGTTGAAGGGCCATTCAGACTCGAAACGTTAACTGTGTTCCTCTCCGCAGATGCTGCCAGACCTGCTGAGTTTTTCCAGGTATTTTTGTTTTTGTTCTGGTCAAACGTCTTCCTCTCCAACTGCCCTCCCCCACCCCACCCACCCCCACATCAGCTCTCACCACCCCTTTGGACATCTTCCTCTAGATTGTCCATTCATTTATGAACAAGGCCCTTGCAATCCATGAACTTATTGTGGATGATTGCATTGACATCATGGCCTGAATGGAAACCTGGCTGAATGGTGATGACACCTTTCTCCTTGATGAAGTCTCCCCCGCTCCCCACCTGGCTATATCTTCCACCACTTATCCTGTTAAGACCATCATGCTAACAATGTGGTGCTTATGACAAGCATCCCACCTTTTTTCTCCCCCTCCCTCTCATTCAAAATCATCATTTTGTATCACCCTCCCAAGAACAATATTTTTTTATCACCAAGGTTCCTTCACTGCTTTCCTCCCTCAGTCCCTACATTAAATTGCTATTTATCCTCAGTGTTTTCAACCTCCATGATAACTCACCATGCTCACTCTCCTCTGAGGTCACTGCCTTCTTATCTTCCATAAAATGTCCCCCTCCACGTAAACTCCCTGATCCACATTCACAGCCACCCCCTTGACTTTGCCATCTCATGTGGTCTTGGAAGTCCCATCATATCAATCATGGATAAGGCCATCTCTGCTCACTTCCTTATATCACTTATCCCTCCCCCTTCCACACCCCAACTCTATCTCTTTCTGTATATCCATCCCTGGAAAAATCTATCTCCCAAATTATTACAATTGCACTTTCAAAAACCCAGCCTTTGACTCTCCATTCACTGCCACTTTTCTGCAGTTCCTGATTTGCTCAACTGTACCCTCAGCCCCACCTTTGATCTCCGACCTCAAATCAAACCACTAGCCCCTTTCACCCTGGCAATTCCCCCTGCTTCCCTCCTTTGTTTGTTTGTTTGTTGGTGGACTCAATTGGGAAACAAGTAAGAAATATTTAAGGAGCCTCTTTCTAAATATTGAGAGATTGTAGACTGCATAATCAAAATGGATCCTGTGACTGGGCATTTGCAAGGATTTGGGTTTATCCTCTTCAAGGATCCTGAAAGTGCAGACAAGATATTGAATGAGGAATAGAAGCATGGTGGGAGAGTTATTGATTCCCAGAAAGCTCAGGCTATGAAGGGCAAGGAGCAAATCAAGAAGATCATTGTTGGTAGTTTGGACCCTGATTGTACAGAAGTAAAGGTGAGAGAATATTTTGGAACTTTTGGAGAGATCAAATCCATTGAACTCCCCATGGACACGAAGACCAACAAAAGAAGAGGGTTCTGTTTCACCATATTCAAAGAGGATAATCCAGTGAAGACAATAATGGAAAAGAAGTTCCTCAATGTTGCAACAAGCAAGGTTGAAATCAAATTGGCCCAACCTAAGGAAGTGTACCAGCAGCAGCAGTGGGGAGGCCGAGATGGGATTCATCGGAAGAGGAAGAGGACAATGCCAGACCTGGAGTCAAAGCTACAACAGTAACTATTGGAACCCAAGTTATGGAAATTATAACTATAGCTATAACCAGAGTTATGAACTTCACTCCTGGCCCCCATGTTAGCTGATATTTTCAATGATGTTCCCCTCTTCAGGTGCTGCTCCTTAAAATCTGCCATCATTGTTCCTCTCCTCAAAAAACAAACCCTTGAAGCTATTGTCCTTAAAAACTACTGTCCTTTGTCTAACATCCCTTTCCTCTCCAAAGTCTGTGAATGCATTGTCGCCTCCCAAATCCATCACAATCTTGCCCAGAATTTCATGCTTGATTCCCTCCAATCACATTTTTGTTCTTGTCACAGTACTGGAGTTTAGAAGTGTGAGGAGTGACTTGATTGAATTATTAAGATCCTGAATGGTATTGACAAGGTGGACGTGGAAAATATGTTTCCTCTTGTGGTGAGTCCAGAACTAGGGGGCACTGTTTTAAAATTAGTGGTAGCCTTTTTGGGACAGAGACGAGGAGAATTTTTTTTTTAAAGGGCTGTGCGACTTTGGAATTCTGCCCCAGAAGGCAGAGGAAGCAGGGTCACTGAATATTTTTAAGGCAGTGGTAGATAGATTCTTGTTAGGCAAGGGAATCAAAGATTATCGGGGTTAGATGGGAATGTGGAACTCAAAACACAAACAGATCAGCCATGATCTTAGTGAATGGCGGAGCAGGCTCGAGGGGCCGAAAGGCTTACTTCTGCTCCTATTTTGTATGTTCTTATGTTCATATCCTAAGAGACTTTGACAAATGTAAACTATCACACCTCATCCTTCTTGACCTGTCTGCAGCCTTTGACATGATTGACCACATCATCCTCCACCAAAGCCTCTTCAATGCAGCTGGGTGGGATTTATATCACCTGGATTTATTCTCATCTATCTAACTGCTGTCAGAGAATCACTTGCAATGGATTCCCTTCTTACTGCCATATTGTTACCCCTGGTGGCTCACTCCTATTTCTCATCTGAAAGCTCAGTGTTAATTTTCACATGTATGCTGATGACACCCACCTCTGCCTCACCACCACCTCTCTCAACTCCTTCACTGTTGCTAAATTATCAGACTCAGGACCCAGGAGAGTGGTAGGGGGGGGGCAGTGCAGAAATGCCAATCACTGGAGCTCGGGGGCATTTAGGCTCAGGGTTGTGAAACGAGTCCAGGCTGAGCAACAGACCTGAAAGACCGGCTTTAAAAAACAAAGTCAGCCTGACAGTTCCAATTTCATTTTTTGTCAGTTTTTCAGGTCAGTTTCACTGACAGTAGCTGTGAATAGCAACTGCTGCTGCTTCCCACTTTTGGGCAGCTTCATGGTTCCGATTTTTTTGAAAAGCCCACCAGAAAACCACAGCATTGCCTGAAGGCCAGCAGCAGCAGTTCCTATTCACAGCTACTTGTCAGGACAGTGCTTTCAGTTGAATATCTGCTTGAAAAATGGTTAGTCCCTGTAATCATTTTACAGCTAGTTGGATGCTGTGTGTGTTGGAGGGGTAAGTGGGATGGGGGCGGGGGGGTTGGGGAGGATGCTGGGTTGGGGGGATTTTGGATATGGGGGAGTGGTGGAGTGGGGTGAGGGGGTTTGGTTGAAGGAGTGGGAGGGCGGGCTGGTGGTGGGTGGGGTGAGGGTGGCAAAGTGGGGTGGTGGAGTGGGGGTGTGGAGAACTGGGTTGAGAGGTGGGGTGAGAGGTTGGGGTGAGGGATTGGGATGGGTGGGTTGCTGGGGGTGATGGGTGGGATGGGTGGGTTAGCGGAGGGCTGGGGTGCTGGGAGGATCACTTTTAAGGTTTAGTGCCAGAAAGTTAAACACTGTACACTTCTCAACATTTTTTTTTTGAATTTAAAGCTGCATATAAATAGTCTAAATTTTTATTATGCCCTGAAATAGACACAGTTCTGATGACATGCTGTATTGATGTATCAGAGGCTTGAGAATCTTGGGCCTCATCAAAATAATTATAAGAAAATTAAAACTGGTAGTGATGAACTTTTGCCCATTTTATTACTCATGAAAAGTCTGGGAATTAAATCCCTATTTGTCACTCGGAGATTGCATAAAGAAAGGTTTTATAAATTTCTACACCATCTTAGGTTCACTCCAGATAGTCTGTAAATTAATTGTGTACAACACAATTTGTATGACAGTTTCTGGGGGAAGGGAAAACAATCCAGCTCTTGAGTTAAGTCTGTACTGAATTTATGTACGTTGTATCATTCTTCTCTGAAAAATTCAGGTCAACAATTTAATCTATCCTGAATGGCTGATAGACGTCTGATGGACAGATCCTCAGGATAATATCATTAGCATAAATGGGGCTGATGCCATTTATGGAATATTGTGGGTTCGCGCCAGAGAAGTCAGAATGGTAAGGTTGTAATAGCTTCAGAGTTGAATTGTTTTGCAAATTTAGTGATTTCTTTGTAGCTACTTTCTTAACACCGGTTGATTGCTCTGTGATTAATTATCCTTAGAGAATCAGCATTGGATCTCCAATTTCACCATTGCTACCGTCACTCTGCTTACTGCATGCAGGTCTAATGAAAGAAAGACAAAACCTATATTTATACAGCACCTTTCATGATGTCCCAAATCACTTTACAGCCAATTAAATACTTCTGAGTTGTCATCACTGGTATAATGTAGACAATGTTATCAAATGGCGGAGCAGGCTCAAGGGGCCAAATGGCTTACTCCTGCTCCTAATACGTATGATCATATGTCATTTGGATGGATGAGATGAGCTTGCTAGATGGCCTTTGTCATCCATAATTATCTTGCAAACAGAGAGTGGAATCATGGCTAGATTTCTGTTTATTTTGTTGCTAATGGAAGTTTACTGAACATGCTTTATAGGGTGAAATTGCCAGGAGAGGTGTAGCGGGCTTATAGTGAATCAGTAACCTGTCTTATGCTGCATATAATTCTCAAGGGTCCTTACCATTGACTTCAATCTTGTCCTTTTGTCTAATTACCCATTATCCCACACTATCTTAGTACTTTTATGAGTTTTTTGAGTTATTGAAATATTGTGATAAAATTGTGATACATTGTAGATATTGAAAATATATTGTAGTGATAAGCAGCAATCAGCAGAATCTGCAGACTTGCTGATCAAGAAAGCACAGATATAATTGTGAACCATTCAGTCCTTGTCCTCTGGCCTCTTAAAAGTTGTGTCGCACAGAGATCTCTAATGCTTCTCACTGACAGTGAAGACCAATGTTGTTCAATGATTCCACTTTGTTGCTCAGTGTCATTTGATCTTTCTGTGAGATTACTGATAAAATAGAATGCAATTACACCCCTTGCATGAAATAATTATATTGAATAATATTAGGCATGCAGGAAGGAGAGAAAGTCTTCTACTTCTTCCACAGAATGGAAAAGATCTTGTGTCATTTATCTGATTGGCAGGTATTGAACCTTTCCCCCAAATATGAATTTACTGTCACCGTGTCCACAAGATGCAATGTGCAAAACATGCTAATGAGGCAGTCACCAAAACCAGTGTTATCATCTGCACAGTGATATAAATAACTAATGGGAGATATTCCTGTCAAACTAACAATATTTCATGTTGCTGTTAAAGTAAAATTTGTACGCTTTGGTTTGTTTAATAGTCGGGATGGGATCACCTATAGGGCACAGACAAGCTAACACTGTGTTGTATCATTGCTGCTCTTAATATTAATGAGACATGCTACATATAGAATGGGGTGATCTTTGTAACCAGATGCCAATAATGGGTGTTATCATTTTACTTGGGCCCTTCTGTGATCATTTGGTGAATTGGTTGGTGAATCTTGGAAGGGGAAAAAATGTGCATGATTGAGGGGGAGGGGGGAATAAGGGGCCCAGAAACAGGAGAAGCACCAGGGCCTATGACTTCCCTCCCTGGCCTTGACCAAACTGCTTATCTGACATTCAGATAGGATAAGCTGAAATTTCCTCCAATTAAATATTGGGAAGAATGAAACCATTGTTTTCAGTTCCTGATCCAAACTCCATTCCGCAGCTACTGACTCAATCTTTCTCCCTAGCAACAGTGTGAGATTTAACCTTAGTATCATGTTTGACCCAGAGACGAGCTTACGACTGCATATCTGCGCCATCGCTCAGAGAGACCCTATTTCCATTTCTGTAACATCACCCAACTTTACCCATGCCTCAGCTCACCTGCTGCTGGATCCCTCATCCATATCTTTGTTACCTCAAGACTTGACTATTGCAATGCACTCCTGGATGGTCTCTTTCATTCTACCTTCCATAAACTTAAAGTCCTCTGTACCTCTGCTCCTCATTTCTAATTCACACCAAAGCCTGTTCACCTATCATCTTTGTGCTCACTGATCTACATTGGCTCCTACTGAAGCAATTTTAAAATTTTCATCCTTGTTTCCAAATCCCTCCATGGCCTCACCACTTCCTGGGAGGAATTTTCCGAGGCGCTGCCTGCGAGTGTGATAGGTGGCGTGCGCGGAAAATATGGCGGGACCCGCTTCACCACGGCGTGAAGGCAGTTCGCGATTTTCCGCTTAGCCCGCTGACGGTGGGCCGCGTTTCCCACCATCGGTCAGCGGTGGGGAGCTAATTGTAATACGTTGGCATATAATTAAAAGGCCATCCTGCCAGGCGCTTGGAACCCCGCCGTATTGTCCGTCCACATCAGTGGGAAGGCACGCCGACTTGTTTCACAACAACACACAGGTGACGTGCACTTGGTGGCCTTCACTTTGGGGGAACTGAGGTGAGTGAGCAGCAGCGTTCTCCACAGCTCGCCCGTTGTTTACAGGGCCAGGGGCAACCGGGGTGGGGGGAGGTGAGAGAAACTGATGCCTGGCCCTGCAGGCGACTGCTGAGGGGTGGGGGGTGTCTGGGGACAAGTGCTGGCCAGCCTTGGAGGCGACTGCTGGGGAGAGGGGGTGGCAGTCAAGTGCTGCCCTGGCGCTGCATCCCACGCACAGGCAATCGAGGTGGGGGGGCAGGGTAAACGAGGGAAGTGGCCACGCATTAGGGACACCTGTATAAACTGACCATGCCTCTGCAACTAAGACAGATCAGGCGCAGCCACAGTGATATGATTGGGGCCAGGCTCCTAGCCTGCCTGTCCATGCAAGCAATGCGGAGGCATCAAAAGGCCACCAAGCGCTCCAGACCTTACCCCACTTCCCTCCCTCTCCCCATCAACCCCCCCGGCACAGACTTCGAGTCCGCCACCACTTTATTGGACCGCGGAGCAGTTGGACTTCACACGTTGTACAATCTCCTCGCCAATGCTGGCCATGTAGTAGTCACTGCTGGAGGTGCTCACAGCCCCTTGCAATCTCAGCATCCTGGTTTGGACCAGTGTCCCTCATGTCGCAGGTTGACAGGGCAGCCATGCAGCGCACTCATCTCTGGCCATCTGAGGGGTGATCAGCACACTCCAGCACTCCAGGAAGCATTAAGGGTTAGTCACACAGGGCCAGGAAAGGTGCTAAGTACAGTCATGGTAACCACGTCTCTCTCTCTTTCATGTTGCAGGAGGATCACATCAGGATCAAGGATCCTGGTGACCTAGCTGTATGCCTGATGGCCGGCAGAAACCATAGAAGACAAAGGAGAGAGCGACTGAGGCTCCTGGCCTCGCAAAGGCAGGAGCAGCAACCTCAGGAAGATGGGGCAGCAGGGGCTCCCGCACATGCTGCCCAGGAGTGACAGCGAGCCATGGTTGGTCAGCGCCTAGCGAAACCCAGGATCTATAGATGCCGCCTGCCATTCCTGCAGGTGACTGAGAACCAGTGTCGCTGACAACTGCTCATGTCTAGGGACCTGGTGGCTCACATCTGCCACTTACTGCAGGACTTGGTGCCAAGGGAACATGGAGGGCATCCATTGCCATTGGCTGTGAAAGTGACCCGGGTGCTCAATTTCTATGCCAGTGGCTCCTTTCAGGGCTCCACAGGGACCTCTGTGGGAATTTCACAACCCACACCCACAAATACATCCATGAGGTCACAGATGCCACCTTATCCATGGCACACAGCTTTGTGCATTTCGCCCGGGACCAGGACAGCCAGGATGCAAGGGCCATTGGATTCACCCTGATCTCGGGATTCCCATAGGGCTCGAATGCCTGAACTCATGAAACGCTCAGGCCTCCGTTGCTACACTCAGTGGGCTTCATCAATCGCAAGGGTTTCCACCCACTGAACGTGCAGCCTGTATGCGAGCACCACAAACGCATCCTGCAGGTGTGCGCACGGTTTCCAGGGAGAGTGCATGACACCTACATCCTGAGTCACTCACAGATCCCTGCAGTCTTCCAGGCTCCACAGGGGCTGCAGCATTGGCTCCTTGGGGACAAGGGCTACCCGCAAGAGGCCGTGGCTGATAACACCCGTGCAGGGGCCTCAGACTGCAGCAGAGCGACGCTATAATGAGGCTCATGCAGCAGCTCACAACTTGGTGGAGCAGACCATCGGGATGCTGAAGACGCAGTTCCGGTGCCTGGACCAGTCTGATGGAGCCCTGCAATACAGTCGTCGTCTGTTGCACCCTTTACAACCTGGCACTGCAACGGGGTGAGGAACTGGCTGAGGAGGAGATGGAGGAGCTGCATGTCTCCTCAATGAGCAGGACGCCAATAGGGATGAGAATGAAGGGGTCCTCGATGGTGAAGACGACGGGCTAAGGCGCTCACACTGGCTAGACAAGGCAGGCACACTTGGGAGGCTCTCACAGCTGCCAGATTTGTGGAGGATGATGACGACATGTAGTGAGGCATCCCCATAGATCCTCACATCGCAGTTGTGAACATTTGACTCCAGTCTGGCTTATCACAGCACCAATACCCTCTGTGAGAATGCGCTTGTCATGGAGATGCAGTGGAGGCCCTAATAGTCGCTCGATCACAGGATATTGATGACAACATGCAGTGAGGACACTCCATAGATCTTCACATAGCCCCTGAGAATGTCTGACTCCTGTCAGGCCGAGGACAGCTTGCTTGCTCCATGATCAGGGCCATCTCAGAGACACAATCATGGAACTTTACACACATCTGATGCCATATCCACCTTCAGCACCTCAGCCCTTCAGGAGCTGGTGCACAGCATCAGTGGTCGCAGATGCTGGTGTGATGGGGGCCAGCCTCATCTTAAAGGTGCTGAGAGCACACAGAGAGAATGAGAGAACCCTGTGGCACCTGTCCACTACATTCTGGCAGCAATGACCAGCACCGCTGAGGTGCAGGCATCAGTAATGTTTCCAGGGAGTGTGAGGCTGGAACATCACTGTGGTCTGAAGGCTGCACAGAGCACAGGGTAGAGGCCCTGGACTGAGACAACTGCCTTTTATCTTATGCAGAAAGGTTTCACATCTGAGTGACAAGAACACTGCTCATCAGAACAAGGAGCCACAGGCAGGGAGACATTCTTAGGAGTTTATTGACAACAGTGAACAGTACGTACAAGTGATCAACATCTGTGGCCAGGCTGTGCAACTACTTTTACCTAACTTTCCTAACCCTGGCGCTATGTCTTACTGCTCCCCGGACATCCACAGCAGAGGTGGAGGCAGCCTGCTGACTGTGACGCCCTGTCTGTGATGACTTTGGCATCTGCATCCTCTGGAGGGCCAAGACTTGATGGGCCCCGGCTTGCTTTCGGGGTCCTGCTGTGTGGCAGTGGCACCCTCCTTGGCCTGTGAAGTTGGATCTAGGAAGATCACAGGAAGAAGGGAGTCAGATGGGCCGGTCACTCCCAGAGTGACCTGGGTGGATGGCCCCGGAGCATGCACCTGCTGATCCTCCACCCTATGGGTGCCCGAGGGCCCCTGGCTGACTCAGTGTGGAAGGGGTAGCTGGAGTAAGATTGAGCTATCGAGCACCCCTCTTGCGTACACACTGTTGGAGGCCAGTTATAGCATCAGCAAGTGGAGTTAAGCATGCGCAGCAGCGCAGGAGTGATATCCTGGACCAACGTCTCTCTGGCGGCCGCCATTCTGCCAGTGTTGACCTCTGTGCATTGCAATGCCAGCGCTATAACCTCAGCCTGAAGACAGAAGGACTCCTCCATCGTGCCTTGCAATCTGAGGTGTGCAGCGAACATCCCTTCCTGATGTTCCCGAGCTTGCCTTTGTAGCTCCAGCAACTGTGACATGACTGAGTCCAGAGGCTCATTATCTAACTCGGACTCAATAACGTTCTGGCCTCCAGCAGTCCTCTGAGCGGCGGGGATCTGGGAAGTCTCTGCCTTCGCCTGCTGTGGATCAGAAAGTGCGATGTGCTCACCAGGTTGTGATCCCGAGGCTACTCTCAAGGTAGGTCCCACCGAGGTGTGTGTCTCGGCGCTGGTGGAGGTGAGAGCTGTGATGGGACTTCAGGGAGCGTGCCTTCAAATTCCTCTTCAGAGGTTTCTTCAGGGCTTGATTGGAGGCCCTGGGTTATGGATTCTGTCAGCTGTTTGGCAGGTGTACCTGCGAAAGCAAGGAGAGATAATTAGTGCATGGCAGTGGCCTGTGAAAGGGTACACATCACTCACAGCGTGGTTGTCCGATGGATGTCACACTGCTGGATCCTCACTTGGTGGAGCAACGCCGATCTCACCATCAGCACAGGACCGGTCCGGGTCATCGCCGGCCAGCTGGATGGCTCTGTTTTTGAATTCCTTCAGAACTTTGATTTTCGGCATCTTTCCACCTGTCTGCGACCTTTCCCCCCTGTTGTGAGCCGGTTTTTCCTGCATGGATAGAGTTGGGAGAGTGTATCAGGACACCTGTCGGGCCAAATGATAAGTATGCCTGGCCTGTGTGGATGGTGAATAGTCCCATGGATGGGATGAGGACAATGGTAGTATGTGTGAAAGAGTGAATGATGATGTCTCTTGCACTGGCAGCGAGTGAGGGCCCTGTGGATGTGTGATGGGTTTGTGAGTGTGTGAGTTGGGAGTGATGAAAAGAGTAACTTACCCTGGTGGAACCGAAGAGATCATTCAGGTGGCTGTCCTCCTCTGCAGAGCATTTGCGCTGACCACCGCTGCCACCACCTCCCAAGCCGGGTTGGTGACACTGCTACCCATCCTGCGGCCAGAGCAGGGGTAGAGCACATCCCAGCGGGCCTCCACGGCTTCCAGAAGTCACTCGAGGGACCTGTCGTTGAAGCGGGGGGCTGCAGTATTTTTGCCTTTGCTGGCCATGTCTCCCAGGCAGCGGTGGTGAGCTGGTGGTGATAAGCGCTTTGTTGGTGGCTGCCTTTTAAAGGTGGCGGCCGGGGGTGATGCTACGGTGGGGTGATGGTGAGTGGGCAAATGAAAGCCCACTCGCCATGGAAATGGCGTGTTTCGCAGGAGTGAATATACAATGAGGCGGGCTCGGGAAGATACAGCGTGAAAACCTGCCATTTTCATTGACGTTTAGGACTTCATTTTACCCGCCTGCTACTGCACTTAGTGCAATTCTGGGAAAATTCAGCCCATAAAGTACAAAAGCAGGAAAGTTATAGTGAACCTTTATAAAACATTGGTTTGGCCTGAACCCAATTGTGTCCAATTGTGGGCACCACACTTTAGAATGGATATGAAAACATTACAGAGGGTGCAGAAAAGATTCCAGGGAAGAGAGATTTCGTCACATGTGGATAGATTGGAGAAGCTGGGATTGTTGTCTTCAGATAAGTGAATATTAAGAGGCGATGTGATAAAGGCATTCAAAATCATGGAATCTGGACAGAATAGATTGGGATAAGCTTTTCCCATTGGCATGTGGGTCAAGAACCAGAGGACACCGATTTAGGGTGACTGGCAAAAGAAGCAATGGCGACATGAGGATAACCTCCCTGGCACAGCAAGTGGTTAGGATCTGGGTTTCACTGCCTGAGGGTGTGGTGGAGGCAGATTTAATTGTGGTTTTCAAAAGCCAATTGGATAATTATCTAAAAAGAAAACAATTCAGGGCTACATAGAAAAAGTGGAGAAGTGGGGCTAGCTGTGTTGCACATACAGAGAGCCAGCACAGACATAAGGTTTGAATGGTTTTCTCCCGTGCTGTAACCATTCTATGATTCTATTTGTAAGCAGCTTTCTTCGAGGTCAGTGACAAGCATCATCATATCCCCTCTGACCATGAAATCCTGGCCAAAGTGCACAAAACAAATCTCAACTCTTATCAATTGGTCTCAGCACTTATTAACAACAATTCCTTCACCTCAAATGTTCGCAAAAAGCAGTCTCAAAGGAGAACAACGTTTCTGCCAGGAGAAATTAAAGATATTGGGATGCAAAACCCTAAGAAATTGCATTAGTTTCTTCTGCTACAAGATTTCTCATGATTGAAAACAACAAAGGGACAATTAAATAGAGACACCATGAGGAATTGTGTAATTCCTTTAATCCCTTCATACCTCTAATTGCCTGCCAGGATGGGTAGGGATTAGAATTCACTGTGGGAAAACTATAAAAATGACTCTACAAATGCCACTAATCCAAGTATCAGCTGCTGATGGAGATTGAAGTTAATAGAGGAATCAATTTAGTATGATTGCTTTGATTTCCTTTAGCTATTCTTGCTGTGATACACCCTCGTTTCTCATTGCAGGTTTCTGATCTTCACTTTGTTTCAATTTCCCAAATCATAAGATATTGTTTTTGCAGTTTCCAGAATCCTACATCAAAAGTTACTGCAAATGTTTGATGTGGTGTTAGTTTTCTGTTATTTTCCTCATATTGCCCTAAATAGAATACCTGATGGAAATAAATGATTATCAAAATGTTAGAATAAAAGCAAGATTTTATATTACAGCCTGAAAACTAAAGGCACAGGAGATTAATTTGTGTAATGGTTCTCCCACTCAATCATCATAACTTTGGAAGAAGAGCAGTGGAAATTCTAAAACACAAACAGCATAAATGCGATTTACACTGTTTGCACAGGGCTCTTCCACCGAATTGTGGTGGGCAGGAGGAAAATTCCCTGTGGATATTCACCTTAAATGTATCATCATTCCTCAGCAGCAATCAGTGGCAGGATAATAGTTTGGTTGTTCTTGTGGAATGACAGGCAGCACATTATCTAAAAGACCTCAGGCAACCTTGTCCTTACATCACCCTCTGATGTCAATCATGATAAAACAGTGAAAGTTTTTTCTCACATGCAACATCAGGAGGGAGTGACGCAGTGTGTCGATTGTTATTAGGGGAGTCATGGCATATGGGACAAGGCATTGGTTGCATATTTCAGGGTCTTGGATGTACACTGGTCTGACATGATTGCTAAGAGCTATCTTGGTTATCTGGATGCTTGAGGGGGTTAGGGTTCGGAATTATTAAGAGTGTAAAGAAGTGGTAGTGCTGTGGATGGTCTGGAGACTGATGGTGTTTTAGAAGAAGTGAAAAAAATAAGGAACTCATCTCTGCAGAGTGTACAAAAGTGCTTTACTCACTCACTGCAGCTCTGACCTGCTCTGGTATCCACAGCATTTGTATGGTTGTGTTGGTCCAGTTGAGTTTCTGGTCAACAGTGATCTCATTAACCAGAAACATAAATTTTGAAATAACTGATAGAGAACAATACCAGTGTGCATCAATGGCAATGAAGAAAAACTCTGAAAATGTATGAAAACTGCAAAGTTATTCTCAACTGATTGAAATGTTAAGGGAAATTCATAATATTGCACATGCTTATCACAAGTGCAACAGAGTGGCTGATGTGCTTTAATGTAGAGTGCATATATTTTCACAAGGCATGTAAGTTACTGCATGAGTTATTAAATTCCTCAACATATCAGCATATCAGCATTGTGGCACCCCAATAAAACAGAACATTGCAATTTCAATGATTTTCATAATATTACCAACTTGTCTCAAAAGAGATAGTTGTGTTCTCATCATACTTCAGCCTGTTGAAAAACGCTGTGACATTTTCATGCTGTGTCAGGATTTTTCTACATTGCATTTGACATCCAGCTGGGATTGTTTGCAATTCCTGTTACTTAAGATTTACGTATTGCTGATCTTTTTGAGATTGAGATGCATTGCCGACAATCTGCTACATTTTTGCATATTCCTGAATATCTTAAACTTTTCTTCAAGTATACTAGCAGTGACTTAACATGTCCTGTAGTTTACTAAAGAATTCTTTTTTATTCTGAAGAATAATTCAGAACAACTTATATCTGCATAACACCTTTAACATCCCAAGCTGCTTCACAAAAGCATTATTAAGCAAAATATTATACTGAGCCACTTAAGGAGATATTAAACTGCATTTTCACCCTTAAGTTGGGTAGTGGGAGTTGGGAAAATTCCCAGCTTGCCCACCTCAGGAGAAAGTGTCCGTAAAGGCATGAGGTTCATTGATGTGAGGGTTGGAGTTGGGCCAGCCAGCCTGGGGAAAAGTTTGGAGACAGAGACCCTGAGCTGTCAATCAAACTAAGTTTCCTCTTTGGCGCAGGTGTTTCAACAAGGGTAATGGCTGTCTGCGCTTTCAACCAAGCACACATAATGCATACATACATACATCCATTATGCTGGTTGAAACGCATGTGCCTCAGGGAAAGCTTGCTTGATAGACAGCTCAGGCTCTCTGCCCTCTGCTATCAATTTCAAAATGTTTACTTATACAAGGTTAAGTGTTTTCAAAGGCATGTAGTTTTTGTTATTGGTACTTTAAAGAGTCTGGATGATTGACACTAGTATTGCCTTCTAAGTGAAATAACTTTTTAAACATAGTAGAAAATTATGAATGAACTACTTTTTGAAAAAGATTTTCTTTTACATATAGCACTGTCACCAGAGGGTTCATTGGCTCGATACACCATGTAGTGGGTCAATGGGCATGGAAGTGTCATAGCTTGGCATACGGGTCATGATGGGCAATATGGGACAGGTAGAAAGGCAGAGCTTGGCATAGGGAGAATTGGGGCCATGGGGGTGAGTAGGGGGTGTAGCTTCCCATGGGGGTCCAGTGGTGGGGGGGGCTTGCCTTTTAAAAGGTCCCTTCATGCAGACTAGGGTTCACCACTCCTTTTACAGGCCATGAACCACAACTCTTTAAAAACCTGGCCCAACTCCAGGAAAATTGGGGAGGAGTAGGACATGCCTATCTCCGCAATGGTCCTGGCCAGGTCGGGAGTGCCGGATGCAGGCCTTTGACAGGAAACAGCCCAAACCCTTTAAAGGCAATCCTGAAAATCAGACGGCTTGGGAATGAGGTTGGGAATCCTGGTCAGGACACTCTGCTATTTTTAAAGGGCTCCTGATTCATCCTGACTTTGTGAAAATCTTTGCAGAAGACCAAAGGCTTTGTAAAAGAGGTAGCTTTTTAGGTGTGTCTGATAGGAGGGAAGTGAAGTAGAGAGGTGTAAGAGGAGTTTCCCATGCTTACAGCCTAAGCAAGTGAAGGTACGGTGACCCATTGTGGAGCAATTAAAATCAGGGATGCTCAAGGGGCCAGAATTAGATGGCACAGGTATCATGCAGGCTTGTGAGGCTGAAGGAAATTAAAGAGAACAGGGGGTGGAATTTTCTCAGAATTGCACTAAGTGCGTTAGCGGATGGGTAAAATGGAGTCCTACCTGCTGATGAAAATGGCGGGTTTTCACGCCATATCTTCCCTCATTATATATTCACTCCCGCGAAACACGCTGTTTCCATGGCGGGTAGGCTCTCATTGGCCCTTCCACCATCACCCTGATGTGAGTGACCGGCCCATCCGAGCCCTATCTTCCTGTGAGCTCCGTAGATCCAGCTTCACAGGTCGAGGTGAGTGCCATTGCCACACAGCAGGTCCCCGAAAGCAGGCCGGGGCCCTCCAAGTCTCAGCCCTCCAGAGGACGCCCGCCAAATTCATCACAGACAGGGGGTCACAGTCATCAGGCTGCCTCCAACTCTGCTGTGGTTGTCTGGAGAGCACAAACACGTAGTGGCAGGGGTTAGGAAAGTTAAGAGGAATTAGTTGCATAACCTGGCCATAGGTGTTAACCCCTTGTACATAATGTTCACTATTGTCAATAAATTCCCAAGGATGTTTCCCTGCCTCTGGCTCCTTGTTCTGATGAGCAGTGTTCTTGTCACTCAGATGTAAAACTTTTCTGCACAAGATAAAAGGCAAGTGTCTCACCTGGGTGGATGGCCCCAGAATGTGCACCTGCTGATCCTCCTCCCTATGGGTGCCCGAGGGCCTCTGGCTGACTCCATGAGCGGAAGGGGTAGCTGGAGTGAGATCAAGTTGTCCAGCACCCCTCTGACGTACACATTGTTGGAGGTCAATTATGGTATCAGCGATGGAGTTGAGCATGCGCAGCAGTGCAGGAGTGACGTCCTGGACCAAAGTCTCCATGGTAGCCGCCATCCTGCTAGTGTTGACCTTGGTGCATTGCAATGCTGGCGCTATCACCTCAGCCTGAAAATGGACGGACTCCTCCATCGTGCCTTGCAATCTGAGGAGTGTAGTGGACATCCCTTCCTGATGTTCCCCAGCTTGCCTTTGAATATCCAGCAACTGTGACATGATCGAATGCAGAGGCTCATCATCTGACTTGAACTCAGCAACGTTCTGGCCTCCAGCAGCCCTCTGAGTGCCGGGAATGGGAAGTCCCTGCCTCCACCTGCTGTGGATCAGAAATTGTGATGTGCTCACCAGATTGTGATCACGATGCCACTCTAAAGCTAGGTCTGACCGAGGTGTTTTGTCTCTGCACTGGTGGAGGGTGTGGGTGAGCGCTGTAACCGAACTTCAGGGAGGGTGCTTTCAGATTCCTCACTGCAAGTTGTCATCATCCTCCTGCAACTGAGCGACTATTAGGACCTCCACTGCATCTCCATGATAGGAGCAATTTCACAGGTGGTATTGGCGCTGCAATAAGCCAGACTGGAGTCAAACGTTCAGAACTGTGATGTGAGGATCTGCGAGGATACCTCACTGCATGTTGTCATCATCCTCCACAAAGCTGGTAGCCAAGAGAGCATCCCAAGTGCGCCTGCCTTGTCTAGCCAGTGAGAGAGCCTCATCCCCATCGTCGTCACCACCGAGAACCCTCTCACCTTCATCGCCGTTGGCATACTCCTCATCGGAGATGTGCAGCTTCTCCATCTCCTCCTCAGCCAGCCTCTCACCCCATTGCAGCGCCAGGTTGTAAAGGGCGCAGCAGACGACAATGATGCACAACACCCTCTCCGGACTATATTGCAGGGCTCCACCAGACCGGTCCAGGCACCAGAAGGACATCTTCAGTATCCCAATGGTCTGCTCCACCAAGTTGCGAGCTGCTGCTTGAGCCTCATTATAGCATCGCTCTGCTGCAGTTTGATGCTGCCGCATGGGTGT
This sequence comes from Cetorhinus maximus, assembly GCF_964194155.1. Taxonomy (NCBI): domain Eukaryota; kingdom Metazoa; phylum Chordata; class Chondrichthyes; order Lamniformes; family Cetorhinidae; genus Cetorhinus; species Cetorhinus maximus. The sequence continues at coordinate 117,256,406 of NC_135885.1, forward strand.
CATCAGCCACGGCCTCTGTAGGTAGCCCTTGTCCCCAAGGAGCCAACCCTGCAGCCTCTGTGGACCCTGGAAGTCTGCAGGGATCTGCGAGTGACTCAGGATGTAGGCGTCGTGCACACTCCCTGGAAACCGTGCGCACACCTGCAGGATGCGTTTGTGCTGGTCGCATACAGGCTGCACGTTCAGTGAGTGGAAGCCCTTGCAGTTGAAGAAGTTCATTGAGTGTAACAATGGAGACCTGAGTACCACATGAGTTCAGTCAGTTGCACCCTGTACATGTGGGAATCCCCAGATGAGGGGGAATCCAATGGCTTTTGCATCCTGGCTGTCCCGGGCGAAATGCACAAAATTGTGCGCCATGGAGAAGATGGCATCCGTGACCTCATGGATGCATTTGTAGGTGGCACATTGTGAAATCCTACAGAGGTCACCTGTGGAGCCCTGAAAGGAGCCATTGGCATAGAAATTGAGCGCCATGGTCACTTTCACAGCCACTGCAGTGGATGCCTTCCATGTGGTGGTGGTTTGGTGGAGTCCTGCAATACAGTCCGCAGAGGGTGTCTGCAGAGGGTGTCATGCATCATTGATGTTTGCTGCACCCTTTACAACCTGGCGCTGCGATGGGGTGAGGAGCTGGCTGAGGAGGAGATGGAGGAGGTGCACGTCTCCTCCGATGAGGAGGATGCTGACAGGGATGAGGGTGAGCCCACACGTGCAGCCCAGGTTCCCTGGGGAACTTCAGGAAGGGATGTCCCTTGGCGCCAAGTCCTGCAGTAAGTGGCAGATGTGAGCCACCAGGTCACTAGACATGCACAGTCATCAGCAACACTGGTTTTCAGTCATCTGCAGGAATGGTAGGCAGTGTCTATAGACCCTGGGTCACTAGGCGTCGACCAGCCACGGCTTGCTGTTGCTCCTGGGCAGCGTGTATGGGAGCCCCTGCAGGCTGAGCAGAAGATTGCGACCTGCCTTCACGCCATCGTGAAGTGGGTCCCACCATATTTTCCTCGCACGCCACCTATCACACCCACTGCCAGCGGGCTTGGAAAAGTCCGCTCTATTCCTCTATTTATAAAGCTCAGGATCTTGTGTGCTTCATTAATCACTTTCTCAACTTGCCCTACCACCTTCAATGATTTGTGCACACATACCCCACCCTGGTCCCTCTGCTCTGCACCCCTTTTAGAATTGTATCTTTTATTTTATGTTGCCTCCCTTCATTCTTGATTGACAAATGTATCACTTTCACACTTCTCAGCATTGAATATCATTAAATTAAAAGATTAAAAGGTCTAGTGATCTCTGTGGTATGGATTTCCCCTTTCCCAATGTCAGTTTGACTTAGAACTTTGTGTGTCAAGTAGATTGGCAGATGCCCAGGAACAGTGATATCAGCAAGCAGAAAATCACATTGAAGGATTCTCACCAACAGCAAGTCTGGAAGTAAAATGCACTTTAATTTTCACTTTTAATAAAAATTTTGGAGAGCAAAATAATTTGGGACCCACAGATGGGATCAAGGTAGAAGCTGAAATATCAGACTTTTAAAATATATTATTTCAAAAGTATTTGATTATTTCTATCATACTGAAGAAATTTGACGTCCCATAATTATAAAATTAGTTGTTCAGGGCCATGAGACTGATCAGCAGTAATTATGAACTTAGTGAGCTGTTAAAAATCTAGATGCATCTCACCCAACAAACTTTTTCAAGGGCTTTTTATAGTGAAGCTAAGCGAGTAAATGGGAAACTTCTCATCAGTTCAGTGATTTCTGCTTGACTGTAGTCTGGGATGTTCTCAATAGCGCACCCTATGGGGAAGAGCAGAATTTCTTATAACAACTTCAGGTATTCCCTGCTTAAATGTGCATGTGTGGACTCCAGGGGCAGAATATTGCGCTCATCGGGTGGGCGTGCACCGACCCGAACAAGTGTAAAATGACGCGTGATGACATCGGACAAGCATCTCAACGTCATTGCGCACTCGCGCGGCGGCTGCGCGCAGGAATTGGCAGCACACCGGCCAACAATTAACAGCCCTATTAAGGCCATTAAAGTTCTAATTAAATGACATTTTTGCTGCCTATCCAACACTATGGTTGGCGGGCAGATGAAAAGGCCAATCGGCCTTTGGATCTTTTGCAAAACTTCATCCATGGGCGGGATGAGGTTTCAATCAGTGATTTTAAAAAAGGTAAAAAAATTTCAAACCAATTTGTAACATATCCCTGCTCTTGTGACAGAGTCATATGAGGGGGCAAGCTATTAACTTTTTAAATTTCTTTATTTTTTATTGTCAAAAAGCTTCAGCTATGTGTCTCAGGGACCTTTTAATGCGTGCACCCACGCACAAGCATGATCTTCCGTGCTTGTCATCCTCCTCCCCACTGCCCAACACAGGCAGCGTTGAGCGCTGCAGCGAGCGATTCTCGCTGGCTGGCCGTTAATTGTCCAGCCAGCGTGAAATGGCAGTCACGGCCCGATTGCCCCCGCCAAGCCCGCCCGACAACCGGAAAATCCTGGCCCAGAAGTCGTAGTCGGCTTCAGAGGAGGAATGATGGTCATCTGAAGCTAGATGTTGTGAATCTGCGGACATGTTCATTGTAAAAAGGCTTACAAGTTTTTACGTATGGTTCCATAACGTGCACAGAGAAAACCTTCTCACTGAGATTGTTAAATTTTCTTTCTGTTTTGTGGCTCGAGGTGAGAATTATATGGAAAACTTTACATTTAACTGTACATAATTTCTCTCCCATCAGCAGCCTGTGGACAGAATGGAGGATTCAGTTGCTAGGCTACCATTTTTGCTGACCAGGGGAGTAACTTTGACTTTCAGTGATGGTGTACAATGGCCAATATCAATTCAACGGCCTGCTATATATCTCTCATGATTTTCAAATAATGGAAATGAAAGCCAGGAGAGATGTACAATGAGTGATTAAATCTACATTGCATATGTTACCCTACCACCCAAAGTCAATACACCCCAAAAGTATATATAGAGGCCTGAATTCTGAAGATCTACCTGCCAAAGAGCTGCTGATTTTGCCCATTTTACACTTTTCTGAGAGTTACAGGCCAGCCTGCATAATTAAATCAAAAGTGTAATACTATCATGCATCTAGCACCAAGAATTTCCTTGGGGAATCTCCTTCTCTAACACCAATGGCTGGATTTTCAAAGGGCCATAGGGTTGGGGCTCATTGTGAGCGGGAATTTAGAATCCGGGTACTGGAGATTGTCTTGGGATCCCAATGCCCCAGGGACAGTTTTGACTTTCCAAAGGGCCGGTAGGCGGGAGGGAAAGGAAAATGAGGTTGCCGCCAAATAAAGGTCCATTAAGCTCCTTAAGGAGCTTGTTAAGATGCCTGTCCATTCGGGAGTGCAATTCTTAATTTATTTTCAAGTGAGCCCAAACAATCTTGCGAATATTAGCCCACAGCTGTTGGGTTTGCCAAGATTTGGAGGGGTGGGGGTTGACCAAGTAAGTTCCTTTTTAGTTGTTTTTAAATTGAATCTGTGGGGTCACACAGCACAGGCATGAGCACTGCTCCTAACCGTATCCTCAATGGCTGCTTTCCACCATGTTTGATGATGAGCTGCTTGCTCTAATTGGTGAGGCAATGGCATGGTTGCCGCCTACCTTTGCAGCTGGCACGAAGTAGGCACTTTCTAACTCCGGGAGGCACTGGACACCACAAAACGATCACCAAGCTTACCTCCTGGCCAATTATGCCATTTGAATTTGAATATCAAATCATGAGAGTGATGTAGTGAGGCGCGGGATGGAGGACCAAGAATGCATCCAGAGGTCAGGTTCCTGACACCACTACGAAAGTCAGGCCTAACTTTGTAGGTTCTGCAGATAACCTACACATGTAATATGCCAGGTTATAAAATGACAACTTGTAGGGGAATATGATTTTGCTGCAGCAGATGGTCATAGCACCTCATGGAAACTCAGTTTTGATCTGTTGAGCATTTTCTTACTGTATCACACATAACACTGTAGTAATGCCATACAATGCAATGGAGGGTGCCTTTGATGTGAAGCTGAGTTGTAACCAATCATTCTCTCCCAATTCAAGTCCACAAGTCATTTCTTTCTAAGTCAAGTCATAACTAATGGACCAATTCCTCCATGGAGTGGCAATCACCACTGGATTGCCACTTCCCCCATATTAGTTACCCTAGTCTGGAGCTGCACATTTCTCGCCCAGATATCTGACCTGGGTCTGCTGAGAAATGAGCAGCTTGCTGCTCCTGGAGTCACTTCTCTGCAGGTGGCGGGGTAGTCAGCGGATGGGGTGGTCGGGTGGTTGGGGACTTTGAGGCAGTAGTCGGGGGGGGGCCAGGTTGTCAGGGGGTGGGGGTCAGGTCGGGGGGAGTAGTTGGTGGGGGTTACTCTGGGGATTCAGTGGGGGTTGGGTGGTTCAGTACCATAGTTACCCAAGAGTTAGACGTGGTTTTAATCCTTTTAACTTTTCCTGAGTAAATATTCTGCTAAGGGAGTCGGAATCATCCAAAGTCTCTGGTTTAAGTCAGAGTTTCGGAGGGTTCCAGGTGCAGGGTAATTGCCCAAAACAAGCTTGAACTTCCCAGGCTATTCCATGCAGTCCTTGCTTGGGGACCTTCAGGGGTTCCCGCAGCACATCTTCAGGGGTTCCTCCTGGGTAGGACACCACCCATGCACCACCCTTCCCCCTCACCACCCCACCCCTGGGCAATGGAAGATCTGGGTTAATATGGCATCTGAAGTCATTCAGAACTATAAATTTAGAAAGAGGAAATTCTTCTTCAAAATTAAGCACATGTAAAAATTGCATTTAATTTACGAAAAAAAATGTTAAAGCTTATTTTTTAGGATGTATTCCTTCTGGAGGATGAAAGAGAGAGGTGTGTGGGTTAGCTTGTGTGTTCTAAGAACCTCTCTTGGTTAAGCCTGAAGGCTCCTTGACGCATTCTGGTGAGTGCTAGCCACCACTTGGGTGGCCAGAGTTTAGTGCGATGCATGGCTGCCCGGAACCCCTCAGACCTCCGCTCCACTCCAACTGACCAATTGGTGGCAGCTTCACCCACTGGACTGCATGCTGTGTTCTCAGCTCAGGAGCATACATTCTCTTAACCCGCACTGCAAGGCTGCACTTGAACCATGGGGGAGACTGGTCCAAAGCTGAATGATGACATTGCAAGGGGCTGTGAGCGCCTCCACCAGTGACTGCTCCACAGCCAGCTTCAGCAAGGAGATTGTACAATGTGCCCAGTCGTCCAACTGTTCCGCAGTCCACTAAAACACTCCTTAGTTTGCAGTCTGTGCCTGAGGCATGAAAGTCTCTGGAGCACTTGATTGCACCTTCAAGCCTCTGCACTGCCTGAGTCGGCAGCTAAGCTAGATAACCGACTCCAATCATATCAGTGTGGCTGTGCTTGACCTGTCTCTGCTGCGGAGGAATGGTCACTTTATAAAAGATTTCATAACGCTTCCCTCCACCTCCCCCCTGTACTATTCTAATATGTAATATACCTTTAAAAGAAGTGTTGTAATGTAAGATCACATGATCTTAACACCCAAAGCAGAGTGGTGCGGGCTACCTCTGTGGGAGAGTCTTGAGTGAGACACTGAAGAGTGAGGACAGAGTTTTGAGTTGTGAGCACACAAGTGTAGCTGCTGAGTTTGGTTTATAAATGAACAGCATGGGCAGAATCTTCTGTTCGGTGTGCAGGGGCGGGCCCCGCATGCCGACGCATAAAGTGACGCACAGTGAAGTCGGGCGTGCATCCCGACGTCACCGCGCGTCATTCCGATCTTCAGTTCGGCCGGAGCACACCGGAGTCGGCTGCGCGCCTGCCGAACTATCAAAGACCTGTTAAGGCCATTAATGAACTAATTAAAGTACTTGTCAGGGCTGCCCGTCCAACCTCAAGGTTGGTGGGCAGGTGAAGAGCTCAGGCGGCCTTTGCATTTTTCATGGAACCTCATCTGCGGGCAGGATGAGATTTCATGAAGGATTTATTAATGAAATAAAATTTTTACATCAAAATTCATAAACATGTCCCAGCTCATGTGACACTATCACATTTTGGGACATGTCTGAATATTTTTTCAAATTCTTTTTTTCAACTTTTCATAATGAAATTAATCTCCCTGAGGTAGCTCCGTGCCTCAGGGAGATTTCTGCGTGAAAGAGTGCAGGCCTGACTCTCCCTCCTCCTTCCCCCACCCCCACAGGTCGTGCTGAGCACTTCCGGTTGCACGTCACGCTGGGCGGGCCTTAATTGGCTCGCCCACGTAAAATGGTGGCGCGCAGCTGATCGCGAGCGGTGTTCGGCTCTGCGCCCGCCCATGCCCATTCCTGACTGGCCCGCCAAAAGGGGAGAAAATTCTCCCCCATGTGTTTATTGTAACAACGATCTCCTGATTTTCTCTGTCTCTGTACCAACTCAGTCACCCTGGAACAAGTGCGCAATCCGGATCCTTTAGCTCCAATAAACCCAGGGACACTGGATGCAACAAAATGGTGACGAGAGTAAAAGGATGAAAAGCCACGGAAAAAACAAGGTAAAAAGCAAGGAAGAATGAAGGAAATCAGAAGGACCAAAATTGGGCTGTAGCTCACACAGTAGTTGTAAGTAAAAGAAAATTTCCTTCTTGATCGTCGAATTAATCCCCTCAGACCATGCTGCACTTTGGAAGAATGGAGCCTTTTGACCCAACCTCAGACGACTCGTCTCACAATGAAGTGAGAAGAGGCGTGCGATCCTTCTGTCCATGTGTGGGATTAAGACATATGGACTAATTCAAAATCTGCCCCAGACTCAAAGTTTTGATGACTTAGTGAACCTCGTAAAGAATCATTACCAGCCCGAGCCATCGGTGACGATGCAACGGTTTAAATTTAACTCAAGAATTAGAGCGGGTGGGACAGTTGCTTGTTACGTGGCAAGTCTGAAACAATTAACTGAATATTGGAGGTTTGGAACATCTATCAATGATATGCTTAGAGATCTTTTGGTGTGCAGTATAAACGAAAATGCAATTCAGAAGAGATTAATGACTGAAACAGATTTATATTTTGAGAAGGCATTGGAAATCACTCTGGCAATGGAAGGTGCAGTGCGAGATTCAGAAGCCATACAAGGAGCGCAAAACAATGCCATTCTCCACGTTGGGCGGGGAGCCTCAACCAAAAAGAACGCGAAAGTGCGGAGCTTTACTCAGAAGAGGGAAACAGCCACTGCTAGAAGGCAAATTAAAAGGGATAACTTAGCAGCAAACACATTCATAATAAAAACAGAGATGGAAGCAGACAACTTTGTAATGAACCACAATTTAAAAAGATTGAATGTTTCTTCTGCCATCGATATGGACAGTCTATAAGACATTGTAAAGATAGAATCAGGCAGACTGTCAGACAAAGGCAAAAACCCAATGAGATAAACAGCATTGAAAAGCCTGAAATAATAGATCCTGATAGCCATTCTTTGTATAATATAAATATAGGAAGAATGGAGCTGATCTATGTAACCATGAGAAGCTTCTCAGAATGGAGGTGCAGACACTACGGTGATCGGTAAGCATACTTTTTAAATACTTGAATCATGGATAACGTAAGCCGAATTTAGAAGAAACTAATGACAAATTAAAAACTAACACGGAAGAAGACACACATGTCAAGGGCATATGTACATTATGGAGCTCAAACAGTAAGATTACCCTTAATGATAGTAGCAGGCGAGGGACCTAGTCTCTTCAGATGAAACTAGCTGAAAGAAATTCAATTGGAATGGACTGAAACCTTCCAACTGAGAACTAATGGGCTACCAGAGCTAATACAAAAATATGACTCAGTTTTCAAGGAAGAACTTGGAAAAATTGAAGGGCTACAAGCAAAAAATCATGTAGATCCAGAGGCAACACCAAGGTTCATGAAGGCAAGACCAGTACCTTAACCAATGCTGGATAAGGTAGATGCTGAACTGGACAGATTAGAAAAACTGGGAGTGATACAACTAGTACAATTTTCAGAGTGGGCAGCTCCAATTGTGCCTGTTCTCAAACCTGACCGAAGCATTTGAATATATACAAATTAACAGTCAATGAAGTGGCAAAATTGGATAGACACCCCATACCTAAAATTGAAGATTTGTACGCTAAACTGGCTGGCGGAATGGCTTACATAAAGTTAGATTTGAGTCACACCTACCAACAATTGGAGTTAGAGAAGGTCTCCCAGAACTTAGTCACCATAATTATGCATGAGGGATTGTACCAATACACCTGTTTGCCTTTTGATGTATCTTCAGCTTGCGCCATATTTCAAAGAACCATGGAAAATTTACTATAGGGATTGCCCCACATTGTAGTTTATTTGGATGACGTTCTTGTGACTGGACCCATTGAAAAGGGACATTTGATGAACTTGGAAGAAGTTTTGAAATGTTTTTTTCGCAAGTTGGAATGAGATTGAAAAAGGAAAAGTGCACATTCCAAGCGAAAGAGGTAACTTAACTAGGTCACAAGATAGATTTACAAAGCCTACATCTAGTTGAAGAAAAAGTGGAAGCCATTAGAGAAGCCCTGTTACATCCCTGGGAGTGGCCAGAAAGGCCACGGATCTGAGTATACATCGACTATGTGGGACATTTAATGGGATCAATTTTTTACTTATCATAGACTATCATTCAAAATGGATGGACATAACAAAGTGAGGTCACCCACATCTTCAGCGACGATAGACAAGCTGCAACAAAGTTTCGCCACTAATGGATTACCTGAAGTGTTCGTATCAGATAATGGAACAGGATTCACAAGTGCTGAATTTAACCGATTTACAAGCTTCAACAGTATTTGTTCATGTGAAAACATCTCCATATCACCCTTCTTCAAATGCACTTGCCAAGACAGCAGTTCAGACGTTCAAATCTGGTATGAAGCAATTTTCTGGAGATTCGATAGTGATTAAATTAGCACAATTTATTTTCCATTATAGAACCACTCCTCATTCGACAACAGGTGTTGCGTGTCACATCTGCGGAATGGTTGATGAAGCGCCGTCTCCAATCAAGATTGACCTTAATCATGCCATACTTGGGGGGGAAAGTAGAAAGAAGGCAGCAAAGTCAGAAAATGGGACATGATTGTCACAGTCAGGACAGAACATTTAATGTAAGAGAGAAAGTGTTTGTGAAAAATTTTAGAGAAGGACCAGCATGGTTGTTCAGTGAGATAAATGTAGTAACTGGGTCTCTTTCATACCACGTGAAAGTCGAATATCGAGTAATTAGGAGACATGTGGATCACATAAGAAGAGAAGAAACCAAATACCCTGAGATGATTCCACAGTGTTCGATACTGAATCAACATCCCCTGTTGAAAGAACTCAACCGAATACAAATGTATTTTAAGGGCTGACTGCACCTGAAAGAGTCGAAGAAACAGACTTACAGGTATGCACTGAATGACCAGAGACACAGACAACTCCCATGAAGGAGGTTCCAAATCAAACTTCAGAAGCTGTAGAGCTGAGATGTTTTACATGCATAAAGGAACCACTATAGACTGGTATTGAAAATAATTGATCTGTATAAATAACTTGATCTGTCGAAAAGATTGTAAAATGTATTTTTCAGTAAAGCGGGGGGGGGGAGGAATATAGTAATCTATTATGCAATATACCTTTAAGACAAGTGTTGTAATGTAAGATCAAATGATCTTAATACCCAATGTGGGAGAGTCTTGAGTTAGATGCTGAAGAGTGAAGACAGACTTTTGAGTTGTGAGCACACAGGTGTAGCTGCTGAGTTACTTAGAAACATAGAAACTAGGAGCAGGAGTAGGCCTTTCGGCCCTTCGAGCCTGCTCCGCCATTCATTATGATCATGGCTGATCAACCAACTCAATAGCCTGCTCCCGCTTTCTCCCCATATCCTTTGATCCTTTTCACCCCAAGAGTTATATCTAACTCCTTCTTGAAAACATACAATGTTTTGGTCTCAACTACTCTCTGTGGTAACGAATTCCACAGGCTCACCACTCTCTGGGTGAAGAAATTTCTCCTCATCTCAGTCCTAAAAGGTCTAGCCCATATCCTCAGACTGTGACCCCTGCTTCTGAACACACCCACCATCGGGAACATCCTTCCTGCATCTACCCTGTCTAGTCCTGTTAGAATTTTATAGGTTTCTATGAGATCCCCCTTTTTCTTCTGAACTCCAGCGAATATAATCCTAATCGATTCAACCTCTCCTCATATGTCAGTCCTGCCATCCCAGGAATCAGTCGGGTAAACCTTCACTGCACTCCCTCTATAGCAAGTACATCCTTCTTCAGATAAGGAGACCAAAATGGAACACAATATTCCTGGTGTGGTCTCACCAAGGCCCTGTACAATTGCAGCAAGACATCTCTGTTCCTGTACTCGAATCCTCTGGCTGTGAAGGCCAACATACCATTTGCCTTCTTTACCACCTGCTGCACCTGCATGTTTACCTTCAGTGACTGGTGTACAAGGACACCCAGGTCTCGTTGCAGATTCCCCCCTCTCAATTTATAGCCATTCAGATAATAATCTGCCTTCCTGTTTTTGCTACCAAAGTGGATAACCTCACATTTATTCACATTATACTGCATCTGCCATGCATTTGCCCACTCACTCAGCTTGTCCAAATCACACTGAAGCATCTCTGCATCCTCCTCACAGCTCACCCTCCCACCCAGCTTTGTATCATCTGCAAATTTGGAGAAATTACATTTAATTTCCTCGTCTAAATCATTAATATATATTGTGAATAGCTGGGGTCCCAGCACCAATCCCTGCGGTACCCCACTAGTTACTCCCTGCCATTCGGAAAAAGACCCGTTTATTCCTACTCTTTGTTTCCTGTCTGCTAACCAGTTTTCTATCTATCTCAATACACTACCCCCAATCCCATGCGCTTTAATTTTACACACCACACAGTTTAGTTTGTAAATAAACGGCATGTGTTTATTCTAACAATGATCTCCTCATGTTCTCTGTCTCTGTATCAACTCGGTCACCCCAAATCAAGTACGCAACCTCGGTCCAATAGCCCCAACAAACCTGAGGGTACTGGATCCAAAAGCACCTGCACCCACCCCCCCAGCCCTCCCCACCCCTCCCCACCCCCACCACCTTTATGCGCTTGTGCACTACCATCAGTGGGGCTGACTTGCCCCAACCGCAGTGCCGCTGTTGCCCCGGCACCTCACTGTCAGCAAGCCAGGAGAAAGTGACTTGCCTATGCCTGAAAGCGCAACTCCTCAACCTTGAAGCCCAATGGGCAACCCTCACGAGTGCTACACAACGTTAATGTGCACTCACGTCTGAGTCCCCCTCAAAGTTCAGCTCTCCAGGTGCACGCATTTTAAATGCTGTTTTACATAGAAACATAGAAACTAGGAGCAGGAGTAGGCCATTCGGCCCTTCGAGCCTGCTCCGCCATTCATTATGATCATGGCTGATCATCCAAATCAATAGCCTGCTCGCACTTTCTCCCCATATCCTTTGATCCCTTTCACCCCAAGAGCTATATCTAACTCCTTCTTGAAAACATACAATGTTTTGTTCTCAACTACTTTCTGTGGTAACGAATTCCACAGGGATACCACTCTCTGGGTGAAGAAATTTCTCCTCATCTCAGTCCTAAAAGATCTATCCCATATCATCAGACTGTGACCCTTGGTTCCGGCCTCCCCCACCATTGGGAACATCCTTCCTGCATCCACCCTGTCTAGTCTTGTTAGAATTTTATTCTATGAGATCCCCCCTCATTCTTCTGAACTCCAGCGAATATAATCCTAATCGACTCAACCTCTCCTCATATGTCAGTTCCGCCATCCCAGGACTCAGTCAGGTAAACCTTCGCTGCACTCCCTCTATAGCAAGTACATCTTTCCTCAGATAAGGAGACCAAAACTGCACACAATATTCCAGGTGTGGTCTCACCAAGGCCCTGTACAATTGCAGCAAGACATCCCTGTTCCTGTACTTGAATCCTCTGGCTATTAAGCACGTCAGCGTGCAATCACGCTCAGGTGCCCAGATTATCCATCATAGGGGGATGATTCCAGAGAACAGGGCTTATAATGATATGCAGATGTATTTCTTTTTATTATCACTGGCTAGGCAAGCATTTATTGCCCATCCCAAATTGCCCTTGTTCAGAGGGCATTTAAGAATCAATCACATTGCTGTGGGTCTGGAGTCACATGTAGGCCAGATCAGGTAAGCACAGCAGATTTCCTTCCCTAAGGACATTAGTGAATCCAATGGGTTTTTACAACAATTTACAATGGTTTCATGGTCATCATTAGACTTTTCCAGATTTTATTAAACTCAAATTCCACCATCTGCCATGGCAGGATTCAAACCCAGGTACCCAGAGAATTACCCTGGGTCTCCGGATTACTAGTCCAGTGACAATACCACTATGCCATTGCCTCCCAATGACACTCCTGACATGCAGTGGCAGGAAATGCGGTCCACTATTCACGGGCGGAGCAGATGATCGCAAACTGGTCTCACGCCATCATGAAACGATATTTGGACTTCCTGCTATATTGTCCACTCATGCCCACCATAATGCCCAACACCAACAGGGGTGGAAAATTCCAGCTATTACTACATGAATGAACCCACAAGGTTTGACTTACTGTTCATTTCCAGCATTGGAATGGAGGAAAGGACAAAGGTCCAATTTGGTATTGGGGAGGGGAAATACTAATGGGAAGTACAAATGGCTCAGGTCTTATAGCATATTTTGTAATAGATCTCTTGAATTAATTCCATGTGATATTTCCTGGGTAATGCAAATATTTTTCTAATAAAGAAATTAGCATTGGATAAATATATGTGCAGATTTTACAGATTCAATAGAGAAGCAGTGGCAGACATTGAAGGGTATATTTCAGATTACTCAGAATAAGTATATTCCTAATAGAAATAAAAGTTCTAAGGGGTGGACCCACCATCTGTGGTTAGCTAAAGAAATTAAGGAAAGCATCAAACTTAAGAAAAAAGCATACAACTGCAGGTGAGTGTCAGGTCAAATGACTGGTCAGAATATAAAGAGTGGCAGAGAATGACTAAAAGTTTAATCAGGAGAAAGAAATTAGAGAATGAGGAAGCTAGCTAGAAATGTGAAAACAGATAGCAAGTGTTTCGATAGGTAGTTAAAAAGGAAAAGTGTAAGCAAAAGTGAGCGCTAGTCCTCTAGAGAGTGATAATGGGGAGTTAATGGTAGATAATAAGGAAATGGCAGATGAAATGCACAAATATTTTGCTTCTGCCTTCACTATGGAGGACACAAAAAAACATTCCAGTAATTATTGTAAATCAGGAGGTGGAAGGGAGAGTGGAACTTGGTGAAATTACAATCACTAAGGAAGCGGTACTGAGCAAACTGATGGAGCTGTGGGCTGACAAGTCTGTGGGACATGATGGGCTTCATCCTAGGGTCTTCAAATAGATGGATAATGAGGTAGTAGGTGCGTTGGTGTTAATTTTCTAAAATTCCCTAGATCCTGGAAAGGTTCTATCAGACTGAAATGTAGAAAATATAACCCCCTATTCAAGAATGGAGGGAGGCAGAAAACAGGAAGCAATAGGCCAGTTAGATTAGCGTCCGTTGTGGGGAAGGTTTTAAAATCAATCATTAAGGCTATTATAGCTTTGCATTTGAAGGAACTAAGGATAATTAGACAGTGCCAGCATGGTTTTGTGAAAGGAAAATCATGTTTAACCAATTTATTGGAATTCTTCGAAGGAGTAACATGCTCTATGGATAGAGGGGAGCCTGTAGACGTGCTGTACTTGGATTTCCAGAAGGCATTTGATAAGACACCACATCAAAGATTATTGCGGAAAATAAAAGTTCATGGTGTAGGGGATAACATATTAGCATGGGCAGAAGATTGGCTGTCTGGCAGAAAACAGAGTATACATAAATGGGTCTTTGTCTGATTGGCAGGTATGATGAGTGGAATGCTGTAGGGGTCTGTGCCGAAGCATCAACTTTTTACAATTTATATCAATGGCTTGGATGAGGGGAGTGTAGGCACACTAGCTAAACTTATAGATGACGCAAAGATGGGTAGGAAAGTAGGCTGTGAAAAGGACACAAGGAGGTCGAAGGCGTATATAGATAGATTGAGTGAGTGGGTGAAAATCTGGCAGATAGAGTATAATGTGGGGAAATATGAAGTTGTTCACTTTGGCAGGAAGATTTAAAAAAAGCAAAGTCTTACTTAATCGGAGAATGACTGCTGAATTCCAAGGTACAGAGGGATCTAGGTGTTCTAGTGCATGAGTCACAAAAAGTTAGCATGCACGTACAGCAAGTAATTAAGAAGGCTAATGAAATGCTATCCTTTATTACGAGGAGAATTGAACATTAAAGTGAGGATGTTATGCTTCAGTTATACGAGGCATTGGTGAGATCACATCTCTAATATTGTGTGCAGTTTTGGTCCAATGTAAATATGTTGGAGGCAGTTCAGAGGAAGTTTACTAGATTGATACCTGGAATGAGTGGATTTTCTTATGGGGAAGGATTAGACAGTCTGGGCTTGTTTCCACTGGAGTTTAGAAAAGTGAGAGGTGACTTGATTGAAGAATTTAAAATCCTTAATGGTTTCGACAAGGTGCATGTGGAAAGGATGCTTCCTTTTGCACTAAGTCCAGAACTAGGGTCACTGTTTTAAAATTAAGGATTGCCCTTTTACGACTGAGATGAGGAGAAATTTTTTCTCTGAGGGTTGTGCGATTTGAAACTCTCTGCCTCAGAAGGGGTGGAGGCAGGGTCATTGAATATTTTTAAGGCAGAGCTAGATAGATTCTTAGGCAAGGGAATCAAAGGTTATCAGGGGTAGATGGAAATGTGGTTTTCAAAACGCAAACATATCAGCCATGAACTTATCAAATGGTGGAGCAGGCTCCAGGGTCCAAAAGACCTACTTCTGCTCCTATTTTGTACGTTCACATGTAATATCTATTCTGCTTCCTGAGTAAAGTAAATTAACAAGTAGGTAGTGATTTTTCTCATTATTTTCAGCTGTGATGACTGTTGACCCAGAGGCAGTGCAGGAAGGAAAATTTGTAATTCCTTTAAAAGGTGTGTGGAATCTGTATTTGTTTTGAGAATGTTTGTTTGAAAAGGCCCTTTGAGAGTTTGCATCAATTACAAATACATCAACAGTAATTTTCTTGAATAATAAGAAATGCTGGTCCATGTGAACTGGTGACGCTTGACCTGGAAGAAGTACCAACAGGAAATGAGCTAAGAAAGATGATGTATGTCTGCCAGACATAAAGAAGAGTTAGGGACACAAAGGAGAGCTGCAGACACAAGGAGAGGAGCTGGAAGGTGAAGGCGATTAGCTGGCAGCTGCAAACACAAAGAGAAAGCAGACAATGACAGAAAAATAACACACAATTCTTGTGAGAAGAAGAAGCAAATCACTGTCTGGAAGAAAAGAAGACAGGAGCTGTATGAGCTGGCTAAAAATGTCTAAAACCTGGAAAGAAGTGTGAATAGCTTGGAAATGCTAAAAGGCTGGGTGTTTTCCTAGAAAATGCCAAACTGTGAACACAGGTATTATTGGTTGGTTGATTGAAAAGAAATTCTGGAAAGCTATACCACCAGGGCTGTTTTTTGCTGCTCATCCAACCTTATGGTTGGCGGGCAGGCGAAAAGGCCAAGCGGCCTTTGCACTTTTTAGGAAACCTCATCCACGGGCGGGATGAGGTTTCCAACAGCAATTAAAAATAAAATAAAATTTTAACATTTCATTTAGAACATATCCCTGCTCAATAACAGAGTCACATGAGGGGACATATTTTCTGACATTTTATAATTCTTTATTTTTCATTTTCAAAACTCTTCATCTCCCGGAGACAGCTCTGTGCCTCAGGGACCTTTTTCTGTTCACAGTTGTGCTCATGCGCGAACTTGTGCACATGCCCTCCTCCCCACCCCCGCTTCCCCCCACACTCACAGGCAGTGCTGAATGCTGCAGCACATGTTTCACGCTGAGCGGGCCTTAATTGGGACAAAGTAATTGTTTAGTTTCTCTGCCATTTCCCTATTATCTATTATAAATTCTCCTGTGTCCACATGTACTGGGCCCATATTTGTCCTTGCTAATCTTTTCTTTTTCACATACCTAAAGAAGCTTTTACAGTCCACTCTTATGTTTCTCGCTAGCTTGCATTCATATTCTCTTTTCCTTTTCTTTATCATTTACTTGGTTCTCCTCTGCTGGTTATTAAATTTCTTCCAATCCTTAGGCTTAACACTTTTTCTGGCAATCTTATATGCCACTTCCTTTGATCTAATGCAATATTTAACTTATTTTGTTAGCCACAGTTGATTCACCTTTCCTGCTGTTTTTTTGTGCCTTTTTTGTAGACCATGTAATATTACTTCAAATACTAGCCATTGCCTGTCTATTTTCAAATATTTTGGTGTACTTTTGCAATCCACTGTAGCCAACTTGCTCCTCATACCTTCATAGTTTACTTTGTTTGGATTTAAGACTCTAGTTTTAGAACAATGTCATTTTCAAACTTAATGTAAAACTCTGCAATATTATGGTCACTATTTCCTAAAGGCTCATTTACAGAAAGGTTATGAATTAGCCCTTTCTGATTGCATAATACAAAATCTAAAATAGCCTGATCCCTAATTGGTTCTTCAACGTGTTGCTCCAGAAACCCACCTCATGCACACTGCAGGAATTCATCCTCCACAGCATTAGTGCTAATTAGGTTTACCCAGTCTATATGTAAATTGAAGTTGCCTATTATTACTGTTTCCCGTGTTACATGCAGCTCTAATTTTCTGATTTATACTGTGCCCAACATTACCACTATAGTTTGGTGGCCTATAACCAACTCCCACCAATGTTTGCTGCCTCTTGCTGTTTATTAGCTCCACCCAAACAGATTCCACATCTTGATCTTTTGATCTAAGATTCTCTCACAAATGTACTCACCTGACCCCTTATTAACAGGGCTATCCCACCTCCTTTTCCATTTTGCCTATCCTTCCTAAATGACGAATATCCTTGAATATTCGGTTCCTAGTCTCGGTCACCCTATAACCATGTCTCTATAATGGCAAATCAATCATACCCATTTGCTTCTATTCATGCCAAATAGGACTCCTAACCTACCCTGAATTATGAAAAAAACAGCATATTGTGGAACTCTGTAGTTATGTAGTGTCACATTTGTGTGGGGAGTGATGTAAATGCTTGTGGTTGCATATGATATATCTTTATAGTTTTGACTATTTAACATGAAAAATACCTTTTTTATTTGAAGTATTGTTTGCCTGTTAATTCATGTGTAGTTTGAGTTGGTTCTGGTTTGTTCAAGTAAAGGCCATGCCAAGTGGAATCTTGTAAGTAATTTCTTCATTTGGGGGTCATTCAGTAAATTTGGTTATTTTCATTTATGGTTTCCCCACAGATGGTGTATAAAAAATGCAAATCATAGAAGCTGTTTCAGACCAATTCATTAAAATGCTTGGCCTGAGTTTCTTCCTGCAGTTTGGACCTTCCTGGTTTCTGCTTGTCAAGTGCTGATTGATTGCATTTGCACACCTCAAAGCTAAGGCCAATGGTGCTGCAGCTTTCAGTTTCCTGGTGTTGTATTGCTAATGCACTCTGGTAATTTAGACTGAGATTTATAAGGAGCAGCAGCTACCAGGATTAGGTGAGCAATGTGAAAATGGAACGTTCCAGACACAGAGTCTGGAACTGTGGAATGAGGATTTCTACAATTGGGAAATGCCTTTTTGTTCTTTTTCCTGGGCCTTGATTTCCACGAGGATCCCAGTAACAGGTGACGAACCAAACAAGATCAGAGCTGCCTTAGTAGTAGGATCTCATTTAAATAAATCTATACAGAGTGCTCACTTGACAATCAGCCAGATTGACCACTTGGTCACCGGGTGGGATTGTGCAACAGGCTGCAGGCAACCACAGGCTGGCACTTGGAGGGTACAACAATCGGCAGGGGCAAATGTTACAGAATAATTAAGGCTATACTGAGAAAGAAGAGGAACAATCTGTCAAAGGTCAAGAGAGGGGTTGTCCAAGGGAGCCCTAAGGCTTCCGTGTGAGGCTCAGAGGAATACTCCTGTTGCTTCCAGCTCACAGGAAACCTAAAATAAATTTTTCTGAGCTTCATCTGGTCCAGGATCCAGATCCTGACAGGTCTCCTACTGTCTGTATCTCGTTGATCGCATGGCCCAATGATTGAAAAATTCAGGCCCTGAAGTGGGAATAGAATCCAGAGCTGCTGGCTCGAAAGCCGGGTACACTACCTACAGAGCCACATGACCTCCGTGTCATTTGTTTGAAGTTAACGTTACTATCAACACTATCAACAGTTACAGATAGCATGTAACCTAAATTGATTGGATTCATCTACTCCCTTTGATGATTAGCTTAAATTGTATATTTATTCTTTTGGCAGGAAATGTTTCATGCCGAGTTAAACATTTAATACAATTAAGACCAAGAACACACAGGTGCATTTTTAATCCAGTTTTCAGCGTTATAACTGATGCAAAGCTGTATAAAAATTACTGACACTTGTAAAATAAATCCTTTAGTCTCATTTACAAGTCACATCATGAACAATTCAGAATATCTCATCATGAAAGGGATAATCAATTGTGGCCATAAAAATAGTCTAACCCAATTTACTTCAGAACTTCCACATATCAGCAACTGTGTGCTGAGCATCATCAGTGTATTTAGCTGAGGTGAATTTTAATCTAACCTTGTGGGAATGTATTGTTTAAAAAGTGTTATGAACGCGTGGTCTCGCTTGTGCAGTGTCTTCTGGGTGCAACACTGAATAGCCTTTACACAACAGCACTTTAAATTTACTTTCTGGGCATGGTATAGCTTATTAGTTCACAGTTCAAACCAATTCACTGGTGGTGTAAACAAACCTGTCCATGCATTATGAAGTCAACTGGAATAACAATTTGTACCTATGTTAGTAAGTAAAACTATTGTTTCAGTAATATGAGGACATCAACTCTATAAATCAATTTATTTTGGGATTCCTATCTATTTGTGAGTGTGTTTGTTTCTTTATTAGGCACTCTTACTTCCATCAATTTTAGTTTAGAAATTACTGCTGGTTTAATGCGTTTAAACCACCCAATGGTTATTTAACATAAACAGATGAAATTGTATTAAAATATTGAACATAGTATTGTCCTTTCAGCCTGTTAAATGTTGATATTGCCAATGTGAGCTTCTAGCTTTATGACTTGTATTATGATTTTTTGGAGACTTTTAAATAATTCTGCCTCATAAATTGCCAATGACTTTAAGCAAACATTAAAGAAGAATGTTTGTTTTTGCTTGTGAAATGTATTATGAATAGTATATGGTATATTTATCATCTATAAACATAGATATTTGCTTGTATATTGATCAATAAATGCCAACAAGTGCATTTTACACTTATCGTATCTGTGTAACAGTAAGGCTCTTTGAACAGTTAGTAAAACTTTGTTATTATTATGATCAAGACATGAAAATCCTGACATTGCTCAGTTCAGTGAAAAAGTCCCTTGAGCTACAAAATGGAATGCCAGCCTTGAGCAGGCCATTATTTTGTAACTGCTGTTCATCAGACTGTAAATTAAAACAATGAAAAAGCGAACCGCTAACATAATTGAAAAAAGAAAATGAATTACAAAGAATATTTGGTGTATAAGTTTGTAAGAAAAATATTATTTGGGATATGTGTCCTTGAAACAGAGGATTCATTGGGGAAATGGAGGGGTGTGTGAGCTTCGGTATCGGTTGGTTGGTTTTTGTGGGGGGGGGTGGTGTGGGGCTGGGGGGTGGTGGTCAAAGCTGGACAAATTGACAGCACATCTGGGGGCCAGCTTCAACTGGCCAACTTCTGCATTTAAATCAAGTGCATGAGGACATAAGGCTGTGTGCATGGAAACCCCCTTCATGTGTTAATTGCTCAATTAGAGATTTCGCCCTTTAAGCCAACGTCAAGTCCACAGGTTTCCCAGGCTTTCTGAAACTGGAAAGTGAAAGCAGGGCAAGTACAGAGTGACAATTGAGAGGGCTGAATCAATCTCAGGCAAAGGTGGCAACCAACACTCACAGCTGCTTTTTACCTGCCAGTGGAGAAGGGTGTTCACAGTACTTCTGTGGAGAGGTTACTTTCTGAATTTTGGAGGATTGTTTGATCACAACGGGATTGCTGGAGTCTTTGGCTGGCTTAGACTGGATGTCAGATGAGAAGCAACATGATCAGCAACAGCAGCAGCTGGTCAGAGACCTGGGGCAGAATGGTCAGGGTGCCGTGCGGGGGTGTGGGCTCCACACGTCAGCGCGTAAAATGACGTGCAGTGACATCAGGCGAGCGTCCCGACATCACCGTGCGCCATCGCGATATTTCGTTGGGTGGGCACACGATGAATTGCAATGCACACCCGCCATTAATTAATGGGCTATAAGGCCTTTAACTCAGCAACAAACACTGATTTTCAGGGGCCCTTCGGTTCGGCGCACGGGCGCAATGGCAGGCGGGTAAGCGACTTATTAATAAAATTCACCCAAGGGCGGGATAAGAGGGCTCAGTGGGGTTGTCAATCTGGTCTATGAAGTATTTATTGCAGCAAGTTTTTTAAACTGGCCTGTGTGATCTGTAGCAGTTCAGAACGATTTCCAGCAGCTGCTTGAGCACTTTTAACATTCAGCTCACCAGTCTTCAGTCAGGAATCTTTATCGGGCCTGCAGCTTTCCGGAGGCCTTCATTTAGCCTGGGTATGGGTTCTGACAGGTCCACTGGAAGCAGCTCCTCTGAGGAGGAAGGGCGGGTTAGAATGAGGAGGAGGCCAGGAGAGCACAATCAGCCTCCAGGGGAGCCACCTTTGGGAGTACAGGCGCAGGCACAAGGGGCGCAGGGCCAAGAGGTAGTCCAAGGTGGAAGGGGCCGCAGAAGACGCCACTATCCTGCTGCCAAGGTATACAGGCGGAGAAGCAGCTACCTCAATATGACAGAGGTGCAGTGCTGAATGAGGCTCTGACTGTCAAGGGAGACAGTCAACTATACCTGTCAGATGATTAGCCCTGAGATCTCTCCTAACTGTGTGGGTGGACACCCCATGCCAGCGGCTTTGAAGCTCACAGGTGCCCTCAACTTCTATACCTCTGGCTCCTTCCAGGGGTCGGTGGGTGATCTTTGCGGTGTTTCCCAATCAGCTGTCCACACTTGTGTCAAGCAGGTTACAGAAGCTCTGTTCAGACGTGCACTGACCTTCATCCACTTCCGCTGCGACCAGGCAAGTCAGACACAGCGAACCAGAGGCTTCGCGGCCATTGCTGGCTTCCCCCGCGTCCAGGGTGCTATAGACTGTACACATGTGGCCATCAAGGCGCCAGCAGGTGAGCCCGGTGCCTTCGTCAACAGGAAGGGCTTCCATTCCATGAACGTGTAGATAGTGTGTGATCACAGGATGCTGATTCTACAAGTCTGTGCAAGGTACCCAGGCAGCTCCCACGACACCGACATCCTCAGACACTCCCTGGTGCCAGGGCTCTTCAGTGCTCCAGCCCGGCTGGATGGTTGGCTACTGGGTGACAAGGGCTATCCCCTGTGAAGGTGGCTCATGACGCCACTACGCCATCCAAGAACAGAAGCTGAGCAGTGCTACAATAGGAGCCAGGGCACCACAAGGGCTGTGGTGGAGAGAGCCATCGGTCTTCTCAAGATGCGCTTCAGATACCTGGACCGCTCAGGGGATGCACTCCAGTACCCCCCAGATCGTGTCTCGGTGATAGTGGTAGCATGCTGCGTTCTGCACAATCTTGTGCTGGAAAGGGGCAACGTTGTGGACGATGAAGATGTTGGCGCAGTGGATGTGGCTGCACACCATGAGCCCAGCACTGATTCGGAGGATGAGGAAGCACAGGGCAATGACGAGGGGCTGAATGCTGACCCTGCACTACACCAAGGAGGCAGGGACACCTGGGAGACTTTAATCCAACAAACCTTCAGCTAGCTCCACACAAATGGATCTGGAGGAACAGCATTGCCTGGCACTTCCATACTCGGCACCTAAGTGCTAAATCTGCCACTTCATCAGCTGCAACTAAGGGCTTTGGACATAAACCACAATGTCCACTCAAACACTCATGACATGTCTGTAAAACAAACAGATGCAGCACAAAGGAGCCACCCTCAGCCATGGTAACACATCTGATTTTAATTTCATCCATGATATGCTGCAGCAAAATGAAAGCAAAACGTTTTTACAACAGCAAAAAATAATGATTCCCTAATCTCGGGCCAACTCAAAAGCACCAGTGAGAAACCCGTGGTGTGCCTAAGGTGCCTTATGCTTACGTTTATGGGCGCTACGTCTTGGTACCACCCCATCATTCGGAGTGGATTCTGAGACAGCCTGCTGACTCTGCTGTCCTGTTGGCCTCGATGATGGAGGGAGTGGCGGACGTCCTCTTGCTCATGGAGCCTGTGCTGTCCCCGCCTGGGAGGGAGTGACCAGTTCCACAGCTGGCATCTCCCCAGTCGTCGCAGCCTCAATGGATGCAACGGTCACTGGCAGAGGGGCGGAGGAGCTGTGGCCCTCAACTGGAGTGCCCTGAGAGGAGCCCGCAGAGATGACAGGCAGCTGCTGCGCTGATGTGAGGTCGCTTCGGGCCTCCCTGCTCACCGTAGTTGGATGGGCACCGAGCTGGGACATTTGGCGCCCAGACCATCTCCTACACTGGCACTGACCAGCTGTGGCCACTGGCGCTGTGAGGGCTTGCAGGTCCCAACGTATCCCCAGGAGAAGCTGCTTGTTCTCTTGGAAGCCCCTCTCCAGGAGAGTTGCCACTCTCTCCATGGAGGAAACATGACGTTCTGACATGAGGCTCATGGCATCACTCATGCTCCGCGTGGATTCCCCCACCATGGACACCAAGCGAAGCAAACTCTCATGCAACACTCCCAGATGCTCCCGCACACCCGGCCGCATTTCCTGCAGCTGCTGCATCGCGGATGACTCCAGAGACACAACATCAATCCCTGACTCAGCATGTGCCTGGTCCCCTGCAGTCCTCTGACTGCTGGCACCATGGCACTCTCGTCTCTGCCAGCTCCTCCAGCGATTGTGAAGTGCCCTTTCCACTGTGCCCCAGGACACTAGCAGATGTTGCAATTCCCACCGATGTGCATATGCGCTGGTGCCTGCCTGGCAGAAATGGTGTGACGCAGGTGACAGTTCACTGCCCTCAGGTGTGAGAGGGGGCATCTGTAATGGTGCCTGGTCTCCAGCCTCTGATGATGCTGAAAATAACAAGGACAGTGGATCAGTTACACACTGCATCCCTTTCCCCTCAGCTCATAATGCGCTCAACCTTCCAGAACCTAAGGAGATGAACATTGGTGGGGTGGCAAATAGTCAGGAGGAGGCCCAAGCATTACATGCGGATACAGATGGGCTGGTCAGATGGCCTCAGGAATGCCAAATGGAATGTTATGTGGAGAAGTGTGAGGTGATGCACTTGGGCGGGACAAACAAAGTACGGGAATATAAGAGGAATGGTAGGACTGTGGAATGTAAGGAGGATCAGAGGGGCCTTGCTGGGCATGTCAACAGGCCCGTTAAGGTAGCGGGACAGGTACATAAGGCATTTAAGAAGGTGAATGCCATACTTGTCTTTATTAGCTGAGGAATAGAATGTAGGAACAGGGCGGTCATGCTGCAAGTGCAGAAAACGCTGTCTAGGCCACAGCTACACTTCTGCGTTCAGTTGTGATCAGTGCTTCATGGGAGGGATGTGATTGGAGTGGAGGGAGTGCAAAGGTCGCTGACCAGGATGCATGCTGGTCTGGAGAGTTGGGAGTTATGAGGGCACATAGCATACACAGGTGATATTTACCGTGGAGCACAGGAGATTGAGGGGTGACATTATTGAGCTTCATAACATTATGAGAGGCATAGATAGAGTGGACAGAAAGCAACTTTTCCCCTTGGCAGAGGGATGACTAACCTGGTGGCACTTATTTAAGGTAAGGGGCATGAGGCTGACAGGTGAGGTGATGAGGAACTTTTGCACACGGCAATGTGGGATGCACTGGCTGAAAGGCTGGTGGAGGCAGAAACCCTCCTAACATATAATAAGTATTTGGATGTGCAGTAGCGATGCCATGGCATACAAGGCCATGGGGATAGTGGTCAGAAATGGGATAAAGCGAATTTGGAAGGTGCTAAACACGCGCATCTTCGAAGCGTCGAGGGACCTTTGTCTATGACCCACACGTCTGACTCTATCAGTCTGTAAATGAGCAGTGTTGCTACATTAAC
The DNA here is from genome assembly GCF_964194155.1 of Cetorhinus maximus. NCBI lineage: Eukaryota > Metazoa > Chordata > Chondrichthyes > Lamniformes > Cetorhinidae > Cetorhinus > Cetorhinus maximus. Next base: position 117,280,795 of record NC_135885.1, read on the forward strand.
AATTCCAACAATCACCAGTGCTTTGGATGTGACTGTGGACCTCAAATACCTGGCTGCTCCACCCCAACTTCATCGACACCTGTGGACCTGGGCACATGGCGCCTTTTAATCTCCAGGGCCTCCTGCCCAAAACGGCTCAGTATCACCAGCTGGGCCTGGCCACCTCCAGTGCGCGAACACTCATAAGCATTGTGCGCATTTTTCTCCTGCAAAACAGAGAAGACCATTCATTGGGGATAATCACACATGTACTCTGCACGCGCACGCCGCACCCTAACCACAGTGGCCCATCTGAGGCCTCCAGTGCCCCCTGCCCACACTACTGCTGATTGGTCACAAAAACATAGTATGACTGCTCCCAACCCCCCCACCTTGGACACATTCTGCATCCATCACTTTCAGGAACACACGGTCTTAGCTCCCGTGGTAAGGAGGCACAACTAGCTGTGGCGCCGAGGGCATCTGATGGCTCTTGGCTACGACACCTTGAGGATCCCCTTCCACCATCTCATCACCATGAATAGGACGTGTGTTGGAGTTCTGAGTATGCGCCTAGCTGCATCTCCTGCAGGTTGCCCCCAGGCTAAGTCATGTGCGACTAAGACCAACGCATGGTACGGGGGAGAACCCATCTCCTCATGAACCACTCAGGCTGATGTAAGCATGGTCACTATCTGCTTTCCCACCCAGCGTGCGACAAATGCCCAACATGAGTCAATGCAGTCACGACAGTAATATTTGGGGGGGTGGGAGGTGGGGGGGTGGGGGCTCAAAGGCTAAGGCTACCCGCTGGGTTAAATGCCCAACACCAACATGGTACTCACTCTTTCAGAGCACAACAAATCATTGAAGCTCTTATGGCACTGGATCCAGGTGCGCCGCACCACGTCGCGGGAGCTCACCACCTCCACCACCTCCTCCCAGGCATGCTTCGTCATGTGGGGGGGCCACCTCCTCCCTTCCTGGGGAAAGAGCATCTCCCGCCATAATGCCACCTCCTCGAGCAGGGCAGCAAGGCAGTCATCAGAAAAGCAAGGTGTACATTGGTCCCCAGCTGGCCTACCCTGCAGCCTGCCCTGCTCCTGGGCCAGACCCTGCAGCCTGACCTCCTCCTCTGGCCTTCCCTCAACATTGGCCTGCTGTACAGATCCCCTGCGGTACCAGCTGCAGCTGGCCTTGGCGAACAGCCTAAAGGAGGCTGCCGGGCCTTTTTTTAAACAGGTTGCTGGCTCGTTATTGGACCCGGCGGTCTGTGCACGCCCGCTGCAGTCCACATACTCCCTCTTTCCACAGGAGTTGGAAATGTGCTGGGCAGCCTTAATTGGCCCGCCCGCGCAAAATGATGGCGCGGCCCTGGTTGCAGGCGGCAATTGGGTCCGCGGCCGCCCGCGTCGGCACCTGCTCCGCATGCCCGCCAAACAGAAAATTTTGGCTCCGGTATAGCAAAGAGGAGAGAAGCAGAGAGGAAACCAGCAGAGGGGTGCAGCTCGCTGGAGGCATTTGCCTTGGAACAGGGCTTACAGACAGAGGCTCGGTTTCTCTGACATGCCTGAACACCGGAGGCTCAGGATGTCTGTGAGCTGGTGGCAGACCTCTACGGTCTCCAAGAAAAACAATTGCTCCCTGCTGGATCTGATGGTCATACTTTACGTGTGGGTGTGAAAGTCACTATTGCCCTCATTTTTTCAGATTCTACGAGAGTAGGATCTGTTACTGGCACACAAATGTGTAAGCCTGGTAACTGATAGCTTCTTTGGCTGTGCCAGCAATTGACTATTTTGCCTACGATGATGCCAGTCAGAATGAATGGGTGCACTGGCTAGCCTTCCACAGGTGCAGAGTGTCTTCGACTGCACACGCATGGCAATATGTGCACCCCAAGATTACCCAGGAGTATTCATGAACTACAAGAGCTTCCACTCCATCCATGTGCAGCTGGTGTGCCACCAAAGAAGATCTTTTTGCAATGGTGTGCAAGATTCCTGGGAAGCTGCCGTGATGCTTCTGTCCTACACCAGTTCAGTCCCCTTGACATTGCAGTTGATATCATCCATCAGAAATCCAACCAGTGAAACCAAGCAGTGCTACAACGAATGCCATATGATCACCAGATGTCTGATGTCTGACAGGAAAGATGTTGGCATGTTGAAAATATGCTTCTGGTGCCTGGACAAGTCTGGAGATGCACCAGGCAGGGTGTTCAAAATGGTCATGGTTAACTGTGCTCGACATGAGATTATGTAGCACCACTGGTTGAACCTCCAGAGAGAACAAAGCGATGAACAATGGAGAGGGACAAGCAGAAGGAGGAAGAAGACAAGGTGGAGGAAGGTGATGAGGACAATGCACTCCCATCTTATATTTCTGTTTGAGATATCAGCAATGCAGTTATTAAAGCAAAGTTCCTCTAGGTTGCACCAGTGGACTTGTGCCTGAAAAAATGCAACAGCCACTTTTACCACTCTCCCCCACAATCCCATTGACACAAACCAGCCCTGCAAACAACCAACCACGTCTTGAACCTCCCCCCTATTGGTTCCCATCAATTCAAATTTTCCCATTTATCAAACTCGTTAAACATGGATAAGGTGGAAAAATGGTGAAAAAATAATTATGTATCCTAAATAAACAGCAGAAATTTATGAAAATGACATTTTCATACACCCACGTACGTACCCTTGTGCAACTACCTCACTTGTCCGACTGCCAGCCTGTGTTGCTTGAGCAGAGCAAATAGGTCCAAATGCCTGATTTGACGACTAAGATGCAATTGATGTGGTGTATATGGACTTCAGCAAGACATTTTATAAAATGCCACATAAGAGGCTCATCAGGAAAGCTAAAGCCCATGAAATAAAAGGGACAGTGAAAGCATGGATATGAAGTTGGCTGAGTGACAGGAAATAGTAGTGGTCAACAATCATTTTTTGGATTTGAGGAAAGTGTACCATACGGTTTCCCCATGGGTTGGTCTGAAGATCACTGCTTTTCCTGATCTGTAGTAATTACCAGGACTTGGCTGTGCAGGGCACAATTTCAAAATTTGCAGATGACACAAAATTTGGAGATATTATGAATCAGAAGAGGATAGAGATAAGCTGGTGAATGGTTGGATACATGGGCCTGAATGTTTTGCACGTCGGACGGGCACAGCAGGAGCAAGTGGGAGCGGTTGGGAACCCAAACGCCACCTGCGATCGGCTCTGCACCACCATTTTACGCAGGTGGGCCAATTAAGGCCCGCCCAGCATTATATGTGAGCAGTAGCGCTGAGTGCTACCTGTACGGACGGGGGGAGGAGAGAGAGTCGGGTCCAGCGATCTTTTGCGTTCAATCTCCCTGAGGCACGGTGCTGCCTTGGGGAGATTGAAGCGCTTTTTAAAAATATAAATAAAAGCAATAAAAATTTAATGAAACATGTCCCCTCATGTGACTCTGTCACATGAGATGGGACATGTTTTTTATTTTTCAGAAAAAGTTTTTCTATAATCATTATTAGCTTTAGGAAACCTCATCCTGCTCGTGGATGAGGTTTCCTAAAAAATCGTAAAGGCCCCTTGGCCTTTTCACCTGCCTGCCCACCGTTAGGTTGGACGGGCAGCGTAACATTCATGTTAATTACCTGTTTAACGGCCTTAATAGGTCTATCAATTATCGGTGGGCGCGCAGCCGACTCTGGCACACGTCCGCCAAATGAAAGATCGCGAGACTGCGCGATGATGTCGGGACGCACATCTGATGCCATCGCGCTTTATTTTACATTCCGTCGTGTCGGGGTCACTGCCGCATGTAAAATCCTGGCCATGGAAGATTAAAATTAATGCACAGAAATGTGAACTAATACATTTGGTAGGAAGAACAAGGAGAGGCAATGTAAAATAAAGCGTACAATTCTAAAGTGGGTGCAGGAACAGAGACTGGTGGGTATATGTGTGCAAATCTTTGAAAGTGGTTGTACAGGTGGAGAAAATAATTTTTAAAAAAAGGCACGTGGCATCCCAGACACTATAAATCGAGGCGTAGAGTACAATGTATTTGTGATGAATCTTTATAACATACTGATCCATCCTCAAATGGGGTATTATGGATGAGATGCCAATCAAATGGATTGCTTTGTCCTGGATGTTATCAAATTTCTTGAGCATTGTTGAAGCTGCGGTCTTCCAGGCCAGCTGATTAATGAATTAACTAATATCAGGATCAAATTATTTCTGCATTTATTTTGTTGCACTCCTTCCCTCTTTTGTATTATGCACATGACCATCGCTAAGAAGGCAGATAGTTGATCAAGTGCAAGCATCCTGGAAAAAATTGCCTCCAGGTTTCCCTCCTCCCCGACTGGGGATTATTTGGCATGTGCCTGGCATAACTTTCCGACAGCAATCCTGAGATTATGAACTCTCTATAAGGGAATCTATAACAGGACATGCCAACAACAATTTGCATTTATGAAGTGCCTTCATTTTACTAACATTCCAAAATGCTTCACAAGAGTGAAAAGAAATAAAATCTGACACCCAACCACATAGGGAAACACTAGAAGAGATGAGCAAAATCTTGATAAAGTTGTAGGTTTTAAAGAAAATCTTAAAGAAGGAGGAACAAGTAGAACAAGGATAGAATTTAAGAAGGGAGTTCCATCTTAGAGCCAAGGTAGCTGCAGACATGGATACCAATGGTGGAGGGATTGAAATCAGCGGCAGACAAGAGGCCAGAAATGGAGAAGCGCAGAGATCATGGCGGGTTGTAGGGTGGGAGGAGGTCACAGAGATAGGCAGGGGATAAGGCCACAGAAGAATTTGAGAACAAGAATGAGAATTTTAAAATCAAGGCACCACAAGCAGCACGACATGTCTGCCTGCACACACACACACACACCACACACACACACACACACCACACACACACACACGCACCACACACACACCCACACACACACCACATACATATCACACACACACACCACACACTACAGACACACACACACACACACACCACACACACACACACCACACCACACACACACACACACCACAGACACACACACCACACCACACATACATCACACACACACACACACCACACACCACACACACACACACACATCACACACACACACACACACACACACCACAGACACACACCACACACCACAGACACACACACACACACACCACAGACACACACCACACACACACACCACACACACACACACACCACACACACACACACGCACCACACACACACCCACACACACACCACATACATATCACACACACACACCACACACTACAGACACACACACACACACACACACCACACACACACACACCACACCACACACACACACACACACACACACCACAGACACACACACCACACCACACATACATCACACACACACACACACACACCACACACCACACACACACACACACACACATCACACACACACACACACACGCACACACACCACAGACACACACCACACACCACAGACACACACACACACACCACAGACACACACCACACACACACACACCACACACACACACACACACATATATATACACATGTTTAAAAAAAACTCTCAGATCTGATGGGGAACTTAAAATTTTAAAGTGTTAATCCCAAGTTAGCACTATAAAATGACAGCGTGACATAAAAACTTGACATGAAAATGGCAGCTAACTTGAATTATTGTCAACATGTTTAAAGTAAATACAATTTCCTTCAGTCTGTGAAAATTGGGAAGGAGCCAAATTAGCCAGCTGCCTGTCTAACAGGCTGAAGCTTTATGAATGAGGCATTAATGAACCGAGGTCACTCTTCAGATAAGGTAGTGTCCCTCACAAAAATGATACACAATCACAGTTTGTTTTTAACTCTCCTGAAATTCTCAAACAGACACGTAGGGGAGAATTTTCTCCCCGTTGGGCGGGCCAGTCGGGAGCGGGTGTTGGTGGGCACGGAGCCGGTCGCTGCCTGTGATCGGCTGCATGCCGCCATTTTGCATGGGCGGGCCAATTAAGGCTCGCCCAGCGAGACAGACTCCCCAAAACTCTCAGCGCTGCCTGTGCGGGCGGGAGGAGGAGGCAGAGTTGGGGCCTGCGCTCTTTCGCGCGAGTGCAGCAATCTCCCTGAGGCAGCTCTCCCTGAGGCAGCTCTGTGCCTCAGGGAGATTAACTTCAGTGTTAAAGTTGGGAAAAATAAAAAAAAACTTATTCAGACATGTCCCCTCATGTGACAGTGTCATTAAAATTTTACTTTCATTTATAAAACCTTCATGAAACTTCATCCCGCCCGTGGATGAGGTTTCATGATAAATGCGAAGGCCGCCTGGGCTCTTCGCCTGCCCGCCAACCATAAGGTTGGACGGGCAGCTTTCTCAATAGGGCTAATTGGTTTCTAAATGGCCTTAACAGGCCTCTGACAGTTCGGCGGGCACGCAGCGGACTCTGGTGTGTGCCCGTTGAACGGAAGATCAGGATGACGTGCGGTGACGTCAGGATGCATGCCTGACATCGCCGCGCGTCATTTTACACATCGGCATGTGAAGCCCTCCCTCGCATGCCGAAAAGAAGATTCTGCCCATAGTTAGAAGTCAGCCATCTTTTTATCTCAGCTAAACTGACTTTAAAAATGGACACAATTAGCTGAGGAGAGATTGGATAGGTTGGGGTTATTTTCCCTGGAACAAAGAAGGCTGAGAAGTGACTTGATTGAGGTGTACAAAATTATGAGGGGAATAGATAGAGTGGACAGGATAAAATTGTTTCCCTTGGTGGAGGATTCGAGAACCAGGGGACATAGATTCAAGATAAGTGGCAGAAGGTGTAGGGGGGACATGAGGACGAACTTTTTAACGCAGAGGGTGGTGGGTGTCTGGAATTCGCTGCCCAAGTTGGTGGTAGAGGCAGAAACTTTAAACTCTTTTAAAAAATACCTGAATCTGCACCTAAAGTGCTGTAAGCTGCAGGGCTATGGGCCGGGTGCAGGAAGGTGGGATAAGAAAGGGCACCTGGGTGCCCTCGGGCTGGCATGGACAAGATGGGCCGAATGGCCTCCTTCTGTGCTGTAACTTTTCAATGGTTCTATGACAACCCACAAGAAATATAGGCTGCAACAAGTCAGTTAGCAGTCAGCCATTTTTGAGGCACACAAGGAGTCAAGTTCCTTGTTGAATTCCCCCTCGGCCAAGACAGATACTTCAAAATCTAATGTAACTATACTGGATCTGTGAGTATGATTTTCTTGTAATATTTATTTAAAGATCCAAGATTTTTTGATAGGGTGGAATTTAGAATTACATGTGTCTTTACCACATTAAAGCTAATCATAACAAGTCAATAATCATCATCTATAACCTCATGTATAAGTTGTAATCTATAATTGGCTTCAATAAAAGACATGTACAGATGAAGCATACAAGGGGTTGTAGCCTCAAGTATATATTATCTCGAGGACCCACATACTCACACAACACTAAGGCTTTGAGTTAGACTCCTAAGGGCTGGTATTGGTAAACTTCCAAAGATGTTTGGTCCATTAAGACATGCCTCACTGTATGTCACCTATAAAGTGCAAAGAAAGGTTCTTATAACCTTTCTTGTATAAAGTGCAACAAAGAAATAACTTCATTAGCTTGGAAAATCTTGGAAGAGAGGACCTTTCATTTGAGGACCTAGTCTAAGACTATGGGTGGAATTTTACCTGCCCGTTGGCGATGGGCGTCATGGCAGATGAGAGTGGACAATATGGTGGGAAGGCCAAAACTTAGCTTCATGACACTGTGAAACTAGTTTGCAATCGTCCGCTCCGCCCATCAATGGCGGGTTGCGCTTCCCACCACCGCACGTCGGGAACGTCGTTTCAATACATCTGCATTTCATTATAAGCCCAGCTCATCAGAATCATCCACCCTCATCAAATTTACCGCCCGTGTCGGCGGAAAACATGACAGTGCAGAACACGTCTTGACAAGTGTGACGTGCAGAAGTTGGGACTTACTGAAGTCCTTCCCTCCTCCCTACTCCTTCCCCGCAGAACTCCTTCCCTTGCACCTACCTCCCCAGTTGACGGGCCTTGCTCACATTAGAGACATCCGAGGAGCAGAGGATGCTGGAGCCCTACAGCAACGGGACCCTGGGGGAGTGTGAATCGCAAGCTGAGTGGATTTATATGGACATGGCTGTGCTGTGAAACAACTCACGGAAGGTGGATGGTCACCATTGAGGGTCAGCTTTGGGACATCAGTGTCTTGGCCATGGGCAGCTACGGATGATCATTGAGGGGGTGGAGAGGAAGGTAAAGGTTGGACTGGGAGAAGAAGATATATCGGGGGGTGGAGGGGAGAGGAAGGTCTATGTTTGACTGGAAAGGAAGATGTGTCGGGGGAGTGTAGATTGGAGGAGACCATTGATGGTGTCATGGGGTGGATGAGGTTGGGGGGGTAGTGAGTATTGGGAGGAGGGTGTAATGGGGAGAATACGTCAACTGGGGAGGTAGGTGCAAGGTGGGAGGAAGGTGTAAGGGAAGGAGTCCTGCGTGGAAGGAGTAGGGAGGGGGGAAGGACTTTGAGTGGATGAAAGAGTTTGGAGGGGACAGGACTTCGAGTGGCGGAAGGAGATCTGAGGGGGAAGGAGTGCAAGAGAGGAAGGAGTCTGGAGGGGGGAAGAGTCCGCAGGAGGGAGGAAGGAGCCTGGGGGAAGAAGGAGTAAGGGGGGGATGACCAGGCAAACATGCAAGGGAGGGGTCTGTGGAGTCGATGACAACCTCCTGGGGAGTGAAATGAGGGTGGGCGTGGTAGGAGGGAATGGTGAGAATGAGAGAGGGCAGAGATAGCCAGTAGGGTGGGAGGGTGAGGGTGAGAGGGTAGCGGTAGAAGGGTCAGCGAGGGTGGTTGGTAGGGACTGGATACAGAGGCGGACCCTGGGGGGGTGGGAAGGAGGAAGTTGGAGAGGTCAATGTGGATGGGATGGGGGGGTTGAGATTCTTGGGAAGATAGGGAATGTGCACGTTCACCTGGATATCCCCAAAAGATAAGGGTTCAGGCTGGTAGGTGATGCCAGGGTGGTTAATAGTAATGGGGGAAAGGACATGGGTATCTGGGGGAGGGGAAAGGATGGGAAAGCTCCAGACAAACGTTGCCAGCACCATGCTTCTAAAACTGAAAGTGAAAGGAGACTCAGGAATAATTACTGCATGGGCGTGTGATCAGTGGGTGGGCCAGTGCAGGTCAGATCAGATGAACAACTAAAAGAGAACCCCAGCAGGAGGCATTGAAAATGCTCAGGATAGTGAGATGGGTGTGATGGAGGAAGGATCCACGTGCGTGGGAGAGTGTTTGCACAGGCTCAAAAAGACCCTGCCACACACACACGCTTCTTCCAGAATCACTCGTGGGCCGGCTGCGTGCAGATGGACTGATGAACTGCTAGTGGGTGGGCAGGGTGCAGTGGGAGGACTCGCAAAGCTGAATAACACCAGTGCACATTGTTCAGTGGAACTGAATGTATTTTCATAATATAAGGTGACAAAATGTGTTTACCTGTGCAACCACTCATGATCAGAATTTCTTAACATTTCTAGGCCGAACATTTCTAAGTGCTGCCCTGACATCCGCAGCAGGGGTAGAGACAGCCCGTGCAATGATTGGCCCTGTTGTCTCTGACCTGGCGTGGGGCCTCTGGAGAACTGAGGCATTGAGGGCCCCAGCTTGCTTTGGCTGCCCTCCTGTGGGCCAGCAGATCCATCTGCAGTGACAGAGGAGGAGGCTGAGGGAGTCACAGACAAAGAGGACTCGGAGGGAGCGGACAGCCTCTGAGGTTCCTGAGTAGATGACCCAGGGGTGTCCGCCTGCTGCTCCTCCTCCTCCCTTCAGGTGCCCAAGGGCCCTGGACTGACTCCTTGAGGGGAAAGAGCACCTGGAGGGATGTCGAGGTGCAGACACCTGAAAAGTGTGAGGCGATACACTTTGGAAGGAGTAATTTGACAAGGAAGTATTCAATGAACGGCATGACACTAGGAATTTCTGAGGAACAAAGGGACCTTGGCGTGTGTGTCCATAGATCTCTGAAGGCGGAGGGGCATGTTAGGGGGGTGGTGAAAAAGGCATATGGGACACTTGCCTTTATCAATCGAGGCATAGATTACAAAAGTAGGGAGATCATGTTGGAGTTGTATAGAACCTTGGTGAGGCCACAGCTGGAGTACTGTGTGTAGTTCTGGTCGCCACATTATAGGAAGGATGTGATTTCACTGGAGGGGGTGCAGAGGAGATTCATCAGGATGTTTCCTGGGATGAAACATTTAAGTTATGAAGAGAGGTTGGATAGACTTGGGTTGTTTTCGTTGGAGCAGAGAAGACTGAGGGTCGACCTGATCGAGGTGTACAAGATTATGAGGAGCATGGACAGGGTGGATAGGGAGCAGCTGTTCCCCTTAGTTGAAGGGTCAGTCACGAGGGGACTTAAGTTCAAGGTGAGGGGCAGGAGGTTTAGGGGGGATGTAAGGAAAAACTTTTTTACCCAGAGGGTGGTGACAGTCTGGAATGCACTGCCTGGGAGGGTGGTGGAGGTGGGTTGCCTCACATCCTTTAAAAAGTACCTGGATGAGCACTTGGCATATCATAACATTCAAGGCTATGGCCAAATGCTGGTAAATGAGATTAGGTAGGTAGGTCAGGTGTTTCTCACGTGTCGGTGCAGACTCGATAGGCCAAAGGGCCTCTTCAGCACTCTGTGATTCTGTGCACAATTTCCCTCTCGTGTTACAATTGCAGGAAGTCACCCATGGCTATTGTGATGGAGTGCAGGTCTGCGCCCATCTCTGTGTACTGCTGAACTAGAGTCTCCATGGCGTCTGCCATCCCTCCCATGAAGACCTCTATACGTGCACATGTGGGTGCCACTTCATCAGAGAGCAGCCGGCTGCACTGCTCCGACTTGTGTGCCAATCTGTTGAGGGCACCCAACAGCTCTGCATGTTGTTCCCACGCCTTCTGATAACACTCCGGGATGAATTGGAATGCCGAATCCAGAGGCTCGTCATCTGACTTGGAACTCACAGATGCCTCTTCCCCAGTAGTCCTCTGAGTGCCGGGGAACTCAGCTGAAACTGCCTCCTCCTGCTGCAGACAAGTGTCCGTGCAACGACCATCAGATTGTGAACCCAAGCTTGCTCTAGATTTAGTTCCCAATGAAGTGTGTGTCTCTGCACTGGTACAGAGTGTGGGTGAGTGCTGTGATGGGTCTTCCAGGCTGCTTATTTCCAGGTCTTCAAGGAGGAGGTGCCCTCTTGGCTGTAGGTGAGGATATGGATAGGGCTGAGGGACTGGCTGGCTGAGGGTATTGTTCGCTTGGCAGAGCTCCCTGTGAACCAAAGTAGAGATAAATAGTGCATGGCAGCAGAGTCAAAAGCACGAGAGAGAAAGACCACTCACAGTTGCATTGAGAGAGGGATGATGTGGTGCTGGATCCTCATGTGGGTGTTCACCGCTGACCTCACCATCGCTGTAGGCACAGTCCATATCCTCACCAGTCAGCGCAATGGCACACTCCTCAAAATGAGTGAGGGGCCTAATGTCGGCCTCTCCACCCCCGGTCTGGGACCTCTCCATCTTGTTGTGAGCCAGCTTCTCCTGCATGAAAACAGATGGAGGTGTGAGCAGGACACATGGAACTGCGTGAAATGTTTGTGTGATGAGCAGAGATATAGTCGAACTGAGCATGTGAGCTCCAGAGGGTATGAGCCTGATGGAGATGTGAGGGTATGTGTGAGAGTTCGTGGTGTCCCTTGAAGTGTGAGATCCCCGTGGATGTGTGATGGGTTTGTGAGTGTATGAGTTGAGAGTGATGGGAACAGTGACCTGGAGGAGCGGATGAGACCATTCATCCTCTTCCTGTACTGGGTGACTGTCCTCTTTTTCAGGGCATTGGCACTGACCATTGCTGCCACTGCCTCCCATGCTGGATTGGTGACCTTGCTTGCTGGTCTTCGTATAGGTCAGGGGTAGAGAACTTTGCGGTGGGCCTCCACCTCGTCCAGCCGGTCCTTGAGGGAGGCATCGTCAAATCCTCTCTTTGGCAGCCATGGGCACCACAAGGGCTGTGGTGGAGAGAGCCATCAGTTTTCTCAAAATGCGCTTCCGTTGCCTGGACCACTCAGGGGGCGCACTCCAGTACCCCCCAGATTGCGTCTCTGTGATAGTGGTAGCATGCTGCGCTCTGCACAATCTTGCGCTGGAAAGGGGGGGATGCAGTTAACGATGAAGACCTTGACGCAGTGGATGAGGATGCACATGATGAATCCAGCAGTGGCACAGAGGATGAGGAAGCACAGGGTGATGATGAGGGGCAGCACGCCGACCCGCTACTACACCAAGGAGGCAGGGACATCCAGGACACTTTAATCCAATGAACCTTCAGCTAGCTCCACACACATGTATCAGCAGGAGCAGCATTGCCTGGCGCATCCACACGTGGCTCCTAGGTGCTACATCTTCCACCTCATCAGCTGCAACTAAGGGCTTTGTGCAGAAACATCAATGTCCACTCAAACACTCATGTGAAACATACAAGTGGCTCAGTCTATGAATGAGCAGTGTTGCAGCATTAACGATTGCAGCAACCATCAGTGCTTTGGATGTTGGAGACAGAGTGGATGGGACTGTGGCCCTCAAATACCTGGCCGCTGCACCCCAGCCTCGCCGACACCTGCCGCCCTGGCCGCCTGCCTCCTCCTCAGCTCCATGGCCTGCTCCTCGTAGGTGGTGAGGCGCTGCAGCATGGCATGCCCACCACCTGTCCTCTGGCGCTCCCTTAGATTGTGTTCGGTTTTTGCCTGCAGAACAGAGAAGAGGATTTACTGAGGCTGATCGCTCATGTACTCTGCACGCACATTCTGAACCCCAACCACAGCGGCCCATCTGAGGCCTCCAGCGGCTCCTGTCCACACTACTGGTGATCAGTCCCCAGAAGATAGTACAGCTGGTCCAAACCCCCTCCCCCAATGGCCACCTTGGACACAGTCGGCGTCCATCACTTTGGATAACACACGGGTCTTATCGCCCGTGGCAAGGAGGCACAACTAGGTGCCACGCCGAGGCCAGCAGATGGCTCTTGGCCATGACACCTTGAGGCTCTCCTTCCACCATCTCATCACCATCAATAAGACATGTGTTGGAGTTCTGAGTATGTGTCTAGCTGCCTCCCCTGCAGGTTTCCCCCAGACTACTCAAATGCGACAAACACCAACATATGCTGCAGGGAGAACCCATCTTCTCATCAACCACTAAGGCTGATGTAAGCATGGTCACTATCTGTTTGCCCACCCAGAGTGTGTCAAATGCCCAATGCAGTAACGACACTAAGACATGGGGGATGGGGGGCCTCAAAGGCTAAGGCTACCTGCTGGGTCAAATGGCCAAGGCTGACATGGTACTCACCCTTCCAGAGCGCAGCAATCATTGAAACGCTTGTGGCACTGCGTCCCGCCGCACCGCGTCGTCATGGGCGCTTACAGCCATCGCCACCTCCTGCCACGCCTGCCTGGTGACGTGGGGGGCCCTCCTCCTCTCGATGGTTGGACACCTCTTGGAGGAGGACAGCAAGGCAAGCATCTGAGAACCGAGGGGCACAGTGGCCCCCCGCTGGCCTATCCTGCAGCCTGCCCCCCTCCTCCTCCTCTGCCCTCACATCTTGTGCTGCCCGGTGACTGGCCATGGTGAACAGCCTAAAGGAGGCTGCCTGGCCGTTCTTTATACAGACTGTTGGTTCCCCATTGGAACCAGCAGTCTGTACATGCCCGCCGACAATTTAATTTTCCTGATGAACACGGGAGGCTGAAACGCACTGGGTGGGCCTTAATTGGCCCGCCCGTGCAAAATGGCAGCGCAGCGCGGCGGGGATCGGCTGCCCACCCTTCAAACGCAAAATTCTGCCCGGTGTTTTTATTCGAGTAAAACATTCCAAAGTGCTTCACATGAGAGCTGGCAAATAAAATTTGACACCAAGTGACATATGGAGATATCAGGCCAGATGACAAGTAACTTGGTCAAAAAGGGGGAGTCAGAAGGAGAATAAAGGAATCCATTGTTTTAACAGCACATGTTCCTGAATGTTTCTTATTATTTCTTCCCAAGAACTTTACAACGACAATGAGGGTCCTGAAAATATAATGCATTGCTTTCTGAAATGAAACTTTTGGAAGGTGTTTGTCTACTTTCTGGAGACAGCATTTTAAATCGGGGATTTAGAGAATATGTTGAGGCCGTAGCTTGTTGTTAGACACACATGAGGCACTCCAGCCCAGGATTAGCAACTGGGAGGCCTGCATGGTGTATGCCCACACTGATCTCACAAAAATAACCTTCTGAAAGGGAAATTAAATCTTAGGTTATCACAGAGAAGTTTTACTTTGGAAGGAACATGATCCGGATCCTTGATCCTCTCATCAATGCTGATTAAGATGGCGTTGTCTATGCCCCTACCACTTTTGATGTGCACTTACAGCCATCATCTATATTCCCATGATATCAAATGTGGCTGTGCCATTTCAAAGGTGTGATGGTAGGCTTGGCAATCACAGATGACAAAAGAGAAAAGGCCTGACTTCTCTATTATAAAGGTGAAGACACTTATGCCTGAGCAAATGATTACAACTCAGCAAAAAATGCACTAACAACCTAATTCACGCCTAAGAAAAATACAATATACATAGGGATGGAATTCCAGAGCTTATGGCCTCAGCAGCTGAAGGCATGGCTGCCAAGGGGGAGAAACGATTAAAATCTGGGATACACAAGAGGGTAGAACTGGAGGCGCACAAATATGTTGGAAGGTTATAGGGCTGGAGAAGCTTATAGAGATAGGGGAGGTATTTGAAAATGTGTTGAATATTTTGAAATTCAGGCATTTCTTAACTAGGAGCCCCTGTAGGGCAGTGAGCACAAGGGCAATGGATGAATAACACTAGGACCAGGGTTTTCCGGTCCAGCCCATGGTGGGAACCATCATGGATGGGATGTAAAACCCATCAATAAATCCATTGACTTTCAGCATGAATTTGCAGCCTGCCGAGGGCCGTGGTGTGAGTTAGGATACAGAAAGCAGAAAAGCTCAAGTTTATAGAGGGTGGAAGATGGGTAGATGGCCAGGGACGCATTGGAATAGCCAAGGTCAGAGGTAACAAAGACATGGATGAGAGTTTCAGCAGCGAATAAGCTAAGCCAGGATGGAGACAGCAATGTTAGTGAGGTGGAAGTAGGCAGTCTGAGTGATGGGGCTGATATGTAGTTGGAAGTTCATCTCAACACCAAGGCTGCAAACAGTCTGGTTCAGCCTCAGACAATTGTCAGTGAGAGGGTTGGAGTCCGTTACTGTCGAATGGAGTTTGTGGCAGGGGCCAAAGGCAGGATGCTGTATTCCTTGCCCCTGCCATCTCCACCCCTACCCCTGACCGAAAAGTCAGTCGTCAGCCTGCCCACCCGAAACCCAGCTGCCCTGCAGCAATATTACACTGGGTGGAGCCTCAATTGCTTCATAGTGAGACTCCCGCACACACCTGAGAGCAAGCCCCACCCAAGAGATCTGCCTGTCACTCTGACCGGCAGCTCTGTACCTCCAGCAGCACCAGGAACAAATATTGGCCGCTGCTGTGACTACAGGCAGGCCCCAAGAAGAAGTAATGATGAATCCCAGGCTTCAAGGGTAGATGGGTGGTGAGGGGAAGGTTTGTGGGGTGGGGGTGGGTGTTAAAATCCAGCCCATTGGGTCAGATTTTTGCTACCGAGAGGCAGGCAGACCCACCTCGGTATAAAAGGCTCCTCACACACAATTTTTGCTCCAGGGTCAAGCTGGGCCCACCGATCATAGAAGGAGATCACACCACATCTGGGTCCCACCCACAATTTTTAAAGTTATCCGGATTGGCCCGCTTCTGCAAAAATCTGGCCCTATGTCTTCAGTCTTCCCAAATTCAGTTGAAGGAAATTTCTGTTCACCATCTGTACTGGATATTGGACCAGCTTTGACAGTTTAGAGGCAGTGGGGGTGGTTCAGGGAGGTGGTGGTGAGGTAAAAGTAAATAATTTTGAGTTAATTAAGCGTGGCCTTTATTATGAAATTATCTCGGGAGTGGTTCCTGACTTTATGCAAAAGCGCAACATGGGTGCTAGTGAATCTGCAGATTATTTTACGTGTCTTTCAATGTTTTATTTCAATTGAAGGCAAATCTTCCCTCTTGATTCTACATTAAACCTGTCAATCTTCAAAACAACTTAGGCTGAATGAACAGTCAGGAAATGTCTTATAATTCCATTATTGACAGAAGGTATAACTGTAACATTAACAGCAATGGTTTACTAAAGATAATTTTTGGACCTGCCCTCAGGCTATTAGGCTTATTTCTATTTAATGAACTATCACACAGGCGATCTCAGGATTCTTGCTTCATATATCAAGTAACTAATTTTTAAAATATATTTTAAGGGATCCATATATGTTCATACTCATACATTAAATGGTTGTCCCCGAAATCCTCATCAAAGACGTTTATTTTAATATCCTATATATATACAGGCTTGACTGTTTATTATTCACATGTTGAAAGCCACTTTTATAGTCAGTTTGCATCTTTAATATTTAATATTAGAACAAAATATTGACATAAGTCATATTTAGATTTAAAATTTGTTTTATCATTACAACCCATGCGGAGTATTGGATGTGAATATCTTTCTTGTGCATCTTATCTGGTCACATCCGTAAAAATAAATATTTTCTCAAGTAATAACCCATTTAGACATGCATTCATACACAAACTGACATTACTTAAAAAGCTGATTTTGGAAAATTAACCTTTTAAATATGTGACAGGGCTACATTTTGCTTCACCTTCAGGGAAACATTCGGCATATTTTTATGAGTGCAAAGTTAGAAAATTCAAGCAAGATGTGACCTTGACTGTTCTGTTGGTAACACAACATATGGAACTGTGGGATGATCAAAGGCCATTCAGTACATCAGGACTAATTCTATCACAGGCAATATGCAAATTCCCTCACCATGGACTCTATCCTATATAATCAATCTAACTAGGATATAATCTGTTGTAATTATGGTTTTGTTAAATGTTGGACTATTCCTTTAAGAAAAGTCCTGTGATGTAAGATCACATGATCTATGTAACTCAATGTGTTAGCAGCATAGGCTAACGCAGGTTTGTACAAGTGATCAACACCTGTGCCCAGGCTGTGCAACTACTTTACCTAACTTTCTTAACCCTGCCGCTACGTCTTGGTGCTCCCCAGGCATCCACAGCGGAGGTGGAGGCAGCCTGCCGACTGACGCCCTGTATGTGATGACTTTGGCGGGCGTCCTCTGGAGGGCGAGACTTGGAGAGCCCCGGCCTGCTTTCGGGGTCCTGCTGTACGATAGTGGCATCCTCGTCGGTCTGTGAAGCTGGATCTGCGGAGGTCACAGGAAGATGGGATTCAGATGGTCCGGACACTCCCAGAGTCACCCTGGTGTATGGTCCCGGCATGTACACCTGCTGATCCCCCTCCCTATGGGTGCCCGAGGGCCCTTGGCTGACCCCTTGAGCGGAAGGGGTAGCTGGAGTGAGATCGTGCTGCCCAGCACTCCTTTCTCATACACACGGTTGGAGGCCAACTATGACATCAGCGATGGAGTTAAGCCCGCACAGCTGTGTAGGAGTGATGTCCTGGACCAAGGTCTCCATGGCGGTCGCCATCCTGCCAGTGTTGACCTCGGTGCATTGCAATGCCGGCGCTTTCACCAAAGCCTGAATATGGACAGACTTCTCCATCGTGCCTTGCAATTTGAGGAGTGCAGCGGACATCCCTTCCTGATGTTCCCGAGCTTGACTTTGCAGCTCCAGCAACTGTGACATGACTGAGTCCAGAGGCTCATCATCTGTCTCAGACTCAGCAACGTTCTGACCTCCAGCAATCTTCTGGGAAGACCCTGCCTCCACCTGCTGTGGATCAGACAGTGCGATGTGCTCACCAGATTATGATCCCGAGGCCACTCTAAAGCTAGGTCCCACTGAGGTGTGTGTCTCTGCGCTGGTGGAGGTTGTGAGTGAGCGCTGTGATGAGTCGTCAGGGTGGGTGTCTTCAGATTCCTCTTCAGAGGTTTCTTCAGAGCTTGATTGAAGGCCCTGGGTTATGGACTCTGTCAGCTGTTTGGCAGGTGTACCTGCGAAAGCAAGGAAAGATAATTAGTGCATGGCAGTGGCCTGTGAAAGAGGATGCATCACTCACAGCGTGGTTATCTGATGGATGTTGCGCTGCTGGATCCTCACTAGGTAGAGTTCTGTAAGAATTTTGATCTCCAGCATCCCTCCACCTGTCTGTGACCTTTCCCTCCTGTTGTGTGCCAGTTTGGCCTGCATGCATGGAGATGAGGAGAGTGTATCAGGACGCCTGCCGGGCCAAGTGATAAGTATGCCTGGTCTGTGTGGGTGGTGAGGGGTCCCTTGGATGGGATGAGGACAATGACGGTGTGTGTGAAAGGGTGAATGGTGATGTTCCTTGCACTGGCAGCGAGTGAGGGCCCTGTGGGTGTGTGATGGGTTTGTGAGTGTGTGAGTTGGGAGTGGTGAAAAAGTGACTTACCCTGGCAGAACGGAGGAGATCATTCATCCTTTTTTCTTTTGTTTAGAATATCATTGGTTTATTAGTGTTAACAATAATTGTACCAGATACACCATGTATCCTCTTCTGGTGGGGTTGGCCATTTTTAAATGGCCCCCATTACACTTATTGACCTCCTTGGACACGCCCCCTGGTTTTCCCCAAGTAGCCGTTTTTTCCCCCTGATTTGCGGCACTGGGTTACTGTCCTCCTCTGCAGGGTGTTTAGCCTGTCCACCGCTGCCACCGCCTCCCAAGCTGGGTTGGTGACTTTGCTGTCCATCCTGCGGCCAGAGTGGGGGATAGAGAACATCCTGGAGGGCCATGTCTCCAGGGCAGTCGTGGCGATGAGCGCTTTGCTGGTGGCTGCCTTTTAAAGATGGCTGCCGGAGTGATGCAACAGCGGGGTGATGGCAGGCAGACGAATGAGAACCTGCTCGGCATGGAAAAAATGGCGTGTTTTGCGGGAGTGAATAAATAATGAGGCGGGCTTAGGACGATACAGAGTGAAAACCCGTTATTTTCGTCGGTGGGTAGGACTGCATTTTACCCGCCTGCTACTGCACAATGCAATTCTGGGAAAGTTCCGCCCACTGTTTCTGAACTTCACCTGGTCTAGGTGACACATTTCACCCCTCCTTTGAAAACAATCTAATCTGGTTTATTTAAAAATGCAAATGTATTTTTACACCTTACATTCTAAACATCCTCCCTGTTTACTTACTTAACATTTTAAACCTGGCTTATCTTTTGTTGCATCACATACACATATATAGAAACATATAGAAACAGATGACACTATTTTCCAATAAATTCCAATAACATTATTATATCTTCCTGACAAGAAGTTCCAGGATTTTGACCCAGCAACAATGAAGGGACGGCAATATGTTTCCAAGTCAGGATGGTTAGTGGCTTGGAGGGGAATTTCCAGGTAGGGGCATTCCCATGTGCCTGTTGCCCTTGTCCTTCTAGATGGTAGAGATCGTAGGTGTGGAAGGTGTTGTCTGAGGAGGTTTGGTGAGTTTCTACAGTGCATCTTGTACATGGTACACACTGTTGTCCATGTTGAACGTAAAATTGTTTTGTTCATGTCTATTGACAACTGATGAAAGCCACTGGTTGTGTTCTGTTGCGTTCCTTCCGTGGACAACAACATCATCAAATATGAGTGTCCCCTCAATTTCTGACAAGACGGAATAAATGATCTGGAATGTGCTAGGTGCACATTCCAGAGGGCTTTACTGAAACACAACTTTGTGAGTAACAACTTTGCTCTGTTATTGGTATCTGGACATAATTTTGCCACACTTCAAGCTGGTGAAAATGGTAGCATCATTAAATGATGTCCATAGTTCTTGGATCGTAGGAAGTGGATACTTGCCTGGAATGGTAGCTTTGTTGACCACCTTAAGGTCGATATAATGTCTAAGTTCACCATTTCTGCATCGTGCAATCACTAATTTTGATCGCCACGATGATTAGTCAATTTGTTCATTGATGCTATCTGCTTCAAGTCAATTTAGCTCCTGTAACATTTGGGCATGGAATGCATACAGTAACCGTCTCAAAATTTGCGAGACTGGCAGAATTGATGTGTTGACACGAGAAGAATGATAGCACCATGTAATCTCCCTAAATCCACTAAATAAGGAAGGATGTTCTTGTATGTAGTCTGTGTCATAGTTTACATTCATGTGTGCTCCAGTGAGGTCTGCAAGTTTGAAACTATGTTAAAAAGCTTCACCCCTATAAGGCTTCTGCTTTTGGCTACATAGAACATGAACCTGTCCAGGCTGGTGTTTTTGTAATTTATTGGAACTGTGATTGTTCTCAAAACCATAATAATTGAGTCATAAGAACATAAAAACTAAGAGCAGGAGTAGGCAATTCAGCTCCTCGAGCCTGCCCCGCCATTCAATACAATCATGGCTGATCTCATTTTGGTCTCAACCCCAATTTCCCGTCCTCTCCCCATAACCTTTCAACCCGTTACTAATTAAAAATCTGTCTATCTCTTCCTTAAATTCCGGCATCCACTGCACTCTGAGGTAGTGAATTCTACAGATTCACGACCCTTTGAGAAAAGTAATTCCTCCTCATCTCTGATTTAAATCTACCACCCCTTAGCCCAAAATTATGGCCTCTCATTCTAGAATGCCCCACAACGGGAAACATCTGCTCCACGTCTATTTTAGCGTTTTATATACCTCAATTAGATCCTCTCTCATCCTTCTAAACTCTAGCGAGCATAGGCCTAAACTGCTCAATCTCTCCTCATAAGACAAGCCCCGCACCTCTGGAATCAATCTAGTGAACCTCCTCTGAACTGTCTCCAATGCAACTACATCCTTCCTCAAGTAAAGGGACCAAAACTGTGCACAGTACTCCAGGTGCGGTCTCACCAATGCCTTGTACAGTTGCAACAACACTTCCCTATTTTTATACAATGACCAAATGTTATTGTTATCTTGAAGAGTGTCTGTCACAGGAATGAAAGAAAGTTGCAAAAAATAATAATGGAAGAGTTTGTCACTCAGTATATAAACTTACGCACCATCATCAATGAGAAATAAAAATGAGATGCCCAGATTTTAACTGAGAATTCCTTAAAATTACCTGGTGCTTTACTGTTTGTGATGGTATACACATGTTCTACCTCACTCTCAGGAAGAAACATCTCTTCTTCTTTGGCCTGCATATTTTTGTGAAGTGATCATACTTTCCAAGAATGTGTTATGCTTTTTTTTCCCCCTAGAACTAGGCATGGTGATATGAATCAATGAGCATTCCCACAATTTTGGCACATCTGACCATGACAGGGCATGTGTTGATGAGGCTGCTGAGGTCGTTTTGTTTGTAACCCTTGCACTTGAGCTGGTTGGGCAAGCTGTGTCTGCAATCCTGAGTCTGAGGGTGTATTTCTGTGTAACATCTTTGAATCAACCATGACATACTCAATTTGGACTGGCTTTTTCCAAAGTAAAAACATTATCCTCCTAAATTCACGGAATTGACATCTTTTCAATTAATTCTTCACAAATTAGTCTGCAGGCTAGTATGCCGAACTTAGATGCAGGACCCAATTGCTACAACACTGCCACATATTGTTTTATGGTGTCACCATTTCCCTGCCACCTCAATTATTAGCCTTTTCTTTGGCCGGAAGTATTTTTTGAGATAACTTACTGCCATATCAAATCTAGACATAAGATTTGTCCTCTTTGAGCTCATCAAATACTCTCTTGCTTTCTGGTCCAAGGCAACGTATGAGTATCACCTTCTTGTGGGTCACTGCTATGTCCAGACTGTCCATCCCCATAGCAAGTAAGTAGGTCTTGAACCCTAAAATCCATATCTCCACTACATGGGTGGATCTCTCTGTGAATAACAAAATAGGTTCTGGAACTAGTGAAATTAAACTGTTCTCCATCATCCTCATTGCCAGTTGTTGTGTTTTATGCCTTGGTGATATGCAGAGATTATACACTCCAGAGATTATTCAATGTTTTAAAATGTCTTCCCTCATGCTTCCAGCTCCTTGCCTACAATTCAATTTCTCTTTTTCAGTCACTACACCCAAGTTTAACTGCACAGAGAACAGATGCTGGACAAACAAAATCAAACACTCAACAATTGAACACTACAATCATCATTCTTTTCTTGGTATTCTTCCTCTGCCTAGCTAGGTTTCACCATTTGGATATCTGAAAGAGAAAAGGCACGAGGGTAAGCTTGTTGTGTGGGGAGGTGGGTAGAGTAAATTGTGTATGTTAACACCATCTGCAGTAAATCAGGAGAGAGTGTAGGATAAGGGGATGAATGGGATGTGAGAAGAGGAAGTATGTATGAGGACAGTATCATCTTTGATTTAGTCCTGCCAAATTGGCCACATCCCCAGCATTGGCCATCCTAATAATAACAGCAGTGGCTGTTCCAGAAGGGTTAGGGCATGAGCTGCACCTGTTCCCCTCTGGGCAGCTTCTGCTGCCTCCGTTTGTGCACCATCATTCTAAGCAAGGGGGAGAAAAGTGTGTCGATGAGTGTCATGCAATCTGTTCTGACTGCTTGTGTGATGGCAGCACTGCATCCATGTCTTTGAGCTTGACTCCTGGCATTGACCTCCAGGACCAACTGCTCCCGCTGAGTTTTGACTATGTGTCTGGAAGCCTCCTTACCCCCTGCAGAAACAGGACATCTCTCCTCCTTTCCACTGGCTCCACCAAGATCTCCAATATAGCATTTAAAAACCATGGTGCTCTGCTCGCTACCTGTTGTGCAAGTCTTCACCCATTCCCAAGTCAGGTTCTCTTCAAGCATGACTCCTAGCATCTGCTCCAGGCACAGTGCATCTCCTGTTTAAGGGGTACAGGGTGGCTTAAAGTGGTACCAACCACTCATCACATTGGCCCTGCTACTTTGTCCATCCAATAATCAGCACAGTTGGTGTTGGCCGGATGCAGAAATCATAGAAATTATTGCAATCAACAGGTGCAAATTAATTACTCATCGTGATCCCGACCCCTGCTTATGTTGAGCACAAAC
Source organism: Cetorhinus maximus (assembly GCF_964194155.1). Taxonomy (NCBI): domain Eukaryota; kingdom Metazoa; phylum Chordata; class Chondrichthyes; order Lamniformes; family Cetorhinidae; genus Cetorhinus; species Cetorhinus maximus. The sequence goes on from NC_135885.1 coordinate 117,303,997, forward strand.
GTACTAACCATACAATAGGGATTGGCAAATCAATAATGTGGGATCTTTATCTGATGGTATGACTAAGTACACACATTGGTAACTAGGAGGCTATGTGGACATGCCTGACCTTCAGGACTGCTGTGCGTTCTGTCTACAGAGTCATGAGATTATACATCACATCCTGTCTCGTAGTGGATAGCAATGGTCAACAGTTTAAGATACACCTCCTTAAAGTTACGTATACATCACATCATAACTTTCCTGTCACTCCATGTCCCCTTCCCTTACCATCATCAACTCCCTCAAAAAACTTTCAAGTTACTGCCCCAGCTCCAATCCCCATTTCCTTGAAAGCGTAGTAGCTTCTGAGTCTTCCTTCTACAACGTGTCTAAACCTCTCCAACCAGACTTCCATCCCTGCTACAACACTGAAACAGTCCTTATCAAAGTCACAAACAACACCCTAAATGACTCTGACCATGGTGCAATATCCATCCTCATCCTTCAGCCGTCTATCATGGTTGACCACAACATCCTCTTCCAATGCCTTTCCTGTGTTGTCCAGCTTAATGAGGCTGCTCTTACTTGGTTCCATACTTAACTTCCCTGTTATGGCCACAAACTCTCCTACAATTACTTCCTTTCCCGCTCCCACACCATTATGTCTGGAGATGTCAAAGGATCAAGCCTTAACTACCTGTTATTTCTCAATTACATGATGCCCCTTGTTGGCATTATCTAAAAACTCAATGCCAGATTCCACATCTACACTGACAACACACAGCTACTGTTAGCTTTTTCCCTGGACATTTGGAGCCATTGGTAACACTGGTTCTCACCCATCTGTAGATAAGACATGTGAGTACTGTAGACCCTGGGTCTTCTGAGCCACATACACACATCTCTTTAAGCCCAATCCTCTGCATCCAGAGGAGGCCCTGATGGCCCTTGGTCTTGTTCCTCCCTTTGGCGATCTAGGTGCCTCCGTCACAGTCTTCTCCTTCTTCTGTAAGTGATAATGTACATAGTGATAACATGTCCATGGGCTACTGGCAGCAAATAATCACTGGACTTAATTTTCTTGTCTCAAATGATTTTATTCAAGGTGCAGCCAAGCTAAATTTAATCAGGTCATGCATCCGAAGCTTGTTTCCTGCTCAAAGTATAGCACTAGAAAAATATTATGTATTTAAAGGCTTAGTTGAGTTTCTTTGATTTTCTTTTTCCAATACTTACCCAATATTCTACATTTTGTATCTGATGTTAATCAGAACCCATGTTGTAGTGAAAATAACATGTGTTAAATAACATGTAATTACTTGAATAATTTGCATCCAAGGTTAATAACATGGCCACTTGAAAATAGCTTTTACTGTAATTAGTTCCAAGAAGCCTACAATCAATGCTCACTTAGTTCAGACAATATTTATTGTAAATTGGTTCGATTCAAAGGAATAAAAATCCATGTTATATAAGTGCTTTCTGTAGAAGCAATGACATTACATGCAAATAGATCATGGTCTGAATTTTTCCCTTGTAGGACGTGCACGATCGGTGGGCCCTGGAGGGGTCAGGGAACGGGTGTCCAACCGTGATCGGCCCCCAATCACAATTTCACAAAGACTGGCCAATTAATGGCCAGTCAGCGTGAAACACGCGATGAAAAGCTCAGCGCTGCCGGGGTGGGGGCGGGAAGAGAGCGGGCGATGGCGTCACCGCGGGCACGGGTGAGCGCTGTGAGAGAGCTTCCTGAAGGCAGCCAGCTGCCTCAGGGGGCTGCAGACCTGCAAATAATAAAAGAAAGCATAAAAAAGTTGCAAAAAAATGTCCGTGCAGCACAATCAAGCACCTCAAAGCATACCTCATAAAAACGCTGTCTCCAGATGTTTATTTTTAGTTTATTTCTTATTGGATATTTCAGCCTGCCCTTGGATGAGGTTTCATGAAAAATGTAAAGGAACCTGGCTAACTGGCCCATCCGCCAGCCATGAAGTTGGATGGGCCACGAAAAATCACATTCAATTGCGCCATTAATGGGCTTAATTGCCCGCTCAATTGTTGACGAGCACGCTTTCAACTGCCGCCTGCGCCCACCGAGCGCAATATGGCGTGATGACTTTGGGACGCTTGCCTGACGTCATCTTGTGTGATTTTACACCTGATCGGGTCAGGCGTGCGCCTGCCTCCCAGACCTAAAATTCTGCCCCATTTTTCTTTAAGGATGAAGTAACTTGGGCTTTGAAGAAAAGAGACCTATTAAGAGGGCTCCAGTTTATGTAAATTCCTAGTGATCACCATTTTTTCGGAATGCTTTGCATCTCAATGTCAGTGCAAGGCTGCAGTGGCCTTTCTGCATCATAGACAGACATTAAACAGGAGTACTGATACTTGAACTTTGCACGCTATAAAACAAAATGTTTATTGTTTATGTTTCCTGTTCATAATCTACCTCAGAATCAGAATTATGAAGATTTTCAACATAAATTTTAATCCAAATTGAATAATTTCCAAACAAAGAACCAAGTTGACAGTTTTATCATTCAAGGATTGTGCTTCTGATATTGATTAGCCATTGGAATCACATTGTTATCTTCCAGCTTTGTTCCAGTGAAATGCCTGCTGACCTATATGGGCTTCCAGTCTGGCAACATCCTGATTTTAAAATTCTCTTACTTGTTTGCAAATTCCACCATGATCTCACCCCTCCCTATTTTGTAATATCCTCCAGGCTTACAACCTCCCAGTGCGTTATAAAACCATACTTACCTGCTCGTCAGGAACAGAGGTCTTCAGACTTTCTACACATGCGCAGGCCACGAACAGGCTGCAAATGCGTAGTTTGACATATTTACATTCTTCAGGTCCAGGTCAGGCCCTGCACACCTGCGCATAGAGAGAGAAGAAAAAGGACACAAAAACCCAGGTCAAGTGACTGGGTGTGGAGTGTCAGAGTCAGCAAGTGAACCAGAGAGAGAGAAAAGGGGGGGGGGGTTACAGGGAGAGGTCTGCAGAAATGTCCCAGGTGAGGGATAAGGGAGAGGGATAGGGAGAGGTCCCAAGAAGTGTTCCAGAGACAGGGACAAGAGACAGGGGACAGAAACAGGTCCCAGTTAAATTAAGAAAAGGAGGAACAGGCTTCAATTAGAGAATCGACTGCGGGGAGTAGACTTTAATTGAAGTGAGCTCAGGAAGGTCCCTGGTAGTTGAAGAGGGCCCAAGAGAAGCCCTGAAGATCCAAGATAGCAGCTGAAGGTTGGTGACTGTGTGCTGTGGGTTGTTGGGGCAAAGGTACCACTTTGGAGCAGTGGTGTTTTGCATGGTGCAGCCGAAAAGCTGAAATAGTGCTTGTGAATTGGTGTTTGAGTGTACTTGGTAGTCCAGGGGGACGGAATCTCGGAAGGCGAGAATCAAACTCTGCGAGGTTGGCCATTGTTGAAGCTGTTCGAGTTGAAATGGCTAGTGGAGAGAATTCCAAGGCAGGAAATTTGAAGGTGAAGTTTTGAAACCCTCATGAGAGAGACAAAGTTTCAATGAAATTGGTGTTACGGTTTCTGGGTGTGTTCTGTTTTGGCATTTATTGTGTAGTGTGGTGTATCTGAGCATAATGGGCTTGTTAATTCACACCTACCTCATACTGAATGTTAGAATATCAGATAAATATTGTCAATTGTTTTATCTTTTTGACCTTATATAATACAGTTTACTTTTTTTGTTCAAAGCCAGTGGAATTTTTTGGTTTTCTTCACTGAGTAAATGTCCTGAATCTCAAACTTTGTCTACTTTAAACAAAAGTCATTGGTCCTTAACTGGTTCTCACCAACAACTTGGGGGTCTAGCCAAGGATTATAACATGTAACAAGTCTGTCTCTTATGCACCGCTCATTTTCAACTCTACTAATGGCAGCTTTGCCTTCAGCTGCCTTAGTCCTACGCTCTGAAATTCTCTCCTAAGCCTCTACCCCTTTACCTTTCTCTCCTCCTTGCAGCCTACCTCTTTGGTCACCTGTCTTAATATCTCCTTATGTGGCAAATTTTGTTTGATAACACTCCTGAAATACCCTGGGATGTTTTATCATGTTTAAAGTGCTGTACAAGTGCAGTTGTCGTTGAAGCAAGCAATATTTCTGCTACTGTATTCTCTTATCTCTTTTACTAGTCTTGTGTGTTGCATTTTGAAGATCTAATTGCTCTGTTTTTGTTTTGAATGTTCATTTAATTGCTGATGATGTTTCCTCTATAACTATGGGCCATTTTGGGCCAGCAGCAGGGCATCTACAGCATCTACTATTAGTGAGATTTGCTCCTGCACCCTTCAGCTCAAAAGAATTTTGCCTATGAAGTTACTGAAAGTGTAAGGTGGTAATGCTGCAGTGAAGGAAACAGGGCATCTGGGGCCTGACCAGATGGGGCAAGGGTATGTCCTTAAACCATGAGGCTTAAGGATTGGGAAATATAAGCACAGGAAGGGTTGGCTGATGGGTGAATTAAAAGGGATGAATTCAATGTCAGAAAATGTGCAAAAAGCAAAATAAAGGAAAGATTAGAGAGAGAGAGAGAGACAAAAAGACCCAGATTTTCCTAATGAATTAACTGCAAACATTGAGAGATTCACTGCAGTTGCGCTTTGGGACCCAGAGGAACTCCCTATGTGTGTGTATGCACACGAAAAATTTATATCTCCAATGGGCAGGGGTACGCTGCCCGGAACCCTGCATGGATGTCTCTGACACTGACCCTGCGATTGCAGGCTTGGGTCCTGAACTTGCCCAGAAATTTATCCATAAGACCATAAGACCTAGGAGCAGAAATTAGGCCCTTCGGCCCATCGAGTCTGCTCCACCATTCAATCATGGCTGATAAGTGTCTCAACCCCATTCTCCTACCTTCTCCCCGTAACCTTTGATCCCCTTACCAATCAAGAACCTATCTATCTCAGTCTTAAATACACTCAATGACCTGGCCTCCACAGCCTTCTGTGGCAATGAATTCCATAGATTCAACACTCTCTAGCTAAAGAAGTTTCTCCTCATCTCTGTTCTAAAAGGTCTTCCCTTTGCTCTGAGGCTGTGCCCTCGAGTCCTAGTCTCTCCTACTAATGGAAACATCTTCCCCACGTTCACTCTATCCAGGCCTTTCAGTATTCTGTAAGTTTCAATCAGATCCCCCCTCATCCTTCTAAACTCCATCCAGTATAGACCCAGAGACCTCAAACGTTCCTCATATGTTAAGCCTTTCATTCCTGGGATCATTCTTGTGAACCTCCTCTGGACCCTTTCCAGGGCAAGAACATCCTTCCTGAGATACGAGGCCCAAAATTGCTCACAATATTCTAAATGTGGTCTGACCAGAGCCTTATAAAGCCTCAGCAGCATATCCCTGCTTTTATATTCTAGTCCTCTCGAAATAAATGCCAACACAACATTTGCCTTCCTAACTACCGACTCAACCTGCAAGTTAACCTTAAGGGAATCTAGGACTAGGACTCCCAAGTCCCTTTGCACTTCTGAATTCTCTCCCCATTTAGAAAATAGTCTATGCCTCTATTCTTCCTACCAAAGTGCATGACCTCACACTTCCCTACGTTGTATTCCATCTGCCACTTCTTTGCCCATTTTCCTAACCTGTCCAAATCCTTCTGCAGCCTCACCGCCTCCTCAATACTACCTGTCCCTCCACCTATCTTTGTATCATCTGCAAACTTAGCCAGGATGTCCTCAGTTCCTTCATCTAGATCATTAATGTATAGAGTGAAAAGTTGTGGTCCCAACACTGACCCCTGCGGAACTCCACTAGTCACCGGCCGCCATCCTGAGAAGGACCCCCTTATCCCCACTCTCTGCCTCCTGCCAGACAGCCAATTTTCTATCCATGCTAGTATCTTGCCTCTAACACCATGGGCTCTTATCTTACTGAGCAGCCTCCTGTGCGGCACCTTGTCAAAGGCCTTCTGGTAGTCCAAGTAGATATCATCCATTGGCTCTCTTTGTCTACTCTACTTGTTACCTCCTCAAAGAATTCTAACAGATTTGTCAGGCATGACCTCCCTTTGATGAAACCATGCTGATTTTGCCCGATTTTACCATGCACTTCCAAGTATTCTGAAATCTCATCCTTAATAATGAACTCTAAAACCTTACCAATGACCGAGGTCAGATTAATCGGCCTGTAATTTCCCGTCTTTTGCCTCACTCCCTTCTTAAACAGGGGGGTTACATTAACGATTTTCCAGTCCTCTGGGACCCTCCCTGACTCCAGTAATTCCTGAAAGATCACCACTAACGCCTCCACTTTCTCTTCAGCTATCTCCTTCAGAACTCTGGGGTGTAATCCATCTAGTCCACCTTCAGACCTTCCAGTTTTCCTAGAACCTTCTCCTTGGTAATGGCCACCATACTCACCTCTGTCCCCCGACTCTCTTGAACTTTGGGGATGTCACTCGTGTCTTCCACTGTGAAGACTGATGCAAAGTACCTATTTAGTTCCTCCGCCATTTCTTTGTTCCCCACTACTAGTTCTCCAGCGTCATTTTCCAGCAGCCCAATGTCCACTTTTGCCTCTCTCTTACCCTTTATATATCTAAAAAAACTCTTGCAATCTTCTTATATATTACTGGCTAGTTTACCCTCATATTTAATCTTCTCCCTCCTTATTTCTTTTTTAGTTGTCCTTTGTTGGTCTTTGTAGGCTTCCCAATCCCCTGGTTTCCCACTGCTCTTCGCTTATCCCAGGATACTCACACTGTTAATTACAGGACTAGTATCTGGGGTGAAAGTGGTTAACAGCAGAAGCTGTGTCAGGGAGGCCTCAAAGTTTTTAAAAGTAAACTCACTGAAAAAGTAACACCCCACTTATACACCCCAACTCTTCCACCCAGCTCCTCACTCTCCATCGAGCTCCCAACCTCCATCCAGCCCCAACCTCCACCCAGCCCCCATCTACCAAGCGCCACTTCACCAGTTCTCTCACCCTCTAGCTCTCAGCTTCACCCGCTCTCTCCTCAAAACCACCCCAAACACCTCCACCCATCACCTCCGCCCCCAAACTGCTCCACACACCTATCATCCCACTTGTGAACAGCCCTTGTCACTGCTAATCCTTTCTATATAAAAACAAATCAATGCATTAATTACCCTAGCATAATTGGGAACAGCTGTGTCACTTTGAATACATTGGATAAACAAATATTTTTTTTAAAAATCAATGCACTCAGAGACCTAATGCATTTTGGAAAATGTAGTTGAGGAAGAAGATCAGCCACAATCTTATCCAATGGCAGACTGAGCTGGAAGGGCTAAATGACCTTTGTCTGCTTATGTTCTTAAGAGAAGGGGAGTTGCCCCCAGTGACTCTGGCTGATGTTTACTATTCAATGAAAATCACTAAAACAGATGATGTGATCATTAGCGCCTTGCTTTTTGTGGGAGCTTGCTGTGCACAAATTGGCTGTCACAGTTTCTATATTACAACAGTGAATGCTTTACTCATGGGATTTTTTTCTTTAAGGGCATACATATTTTTAATGAATTACGAGTTAATTCTTTAAACCTCACCTATCCCTGTATCTTTTTGTCTAGTTTCCCATTCTTCTGCTGCAGGTGGAAGGAACAGGTTTTACTCATTTCTTCCCACTCAGTTATGATTTACTAAAGTTAATAACATTTCTAAAGGGCAATGAAGAAAGCTAGACGGATGATTAAACAGAACTGAAGGAGTACTAACCAAAAATGGATAACAGACCACAACAATCATGTAAATCTCTTCTTTGAAATATTGTCATGGAATCTTTTATGCCCACCTGCTTTAACATCTCATCCAAAAGCACATTTGACAGCATAGGATTCCCTCAGTATTGCATTGGAATGAAAGCCTATATTTTTAAGATATAGGGCCCGATTTTTACTACCAAACTGGGTAGCTCAACTCAGGAAATTTCACGACTCAGCAGGACAACCTCGATATAAAGGGCCCCACCACATGCAATTTTCACTCAGGTGAGGTGGGGGGCAGGATCATGTCAGGTCCACTGACCCTGGAAGTAGTTCAGAGGCGCTAGGTGGGATGGGCAGGTGCCATGGTGGGATGATTAGAAGGCTTGCCTCATGTCTATGAAACTTTGTCCCAATTGTTTAAAAAGCTGTTCGGCCCTCTCGCCCTCACCCATCACAACCCTTTACCTCTCAACGCCTTACCCGTCATGCTTCCATACACTGCATGCCACCTCATACACCATGCCAACTCTATAGCCACTCACCTCAGTATCTACTTTGGGCAGACATCAGGAGCCATGTGCAGATGAAAAAAATAAGCTTTGAATAATCTGGTAGAATTTTCACTCATACAAGCTTGATACAGAAAGAAATAAGTTCCATCATAAAAGCCAATCAAACATTTTAAATCCTTCAAGTGATCAATCTATTGTAAAAAAAAATACAAATTTCTATTTAGTAACCACAACATAGACAGATAATCCTTTAATAGCTTCTTAAATCTGTCAATCAAAATGTGAACTCAGCCCCCTGCTGAGTTTAGTTTTTTGGACATTTTAAAACTCAGCCAAGCATTCATAATGGGCTCAATTGTAATAACAGCCCCTGGGAAATGTCAACAATTAACTCTCTTGAAACTGCAGGAACAGATAGTAATTCTTTTCTTCCTAAGCTACACAAGAAAGCGAGTCAATCAATTCATTCCAGCAGTGTGTGTTTAATTCTAACTGACAGCTGCAGACTGTTTTTTCTTTCATCTTAAAGGGCTGGGGCTATAATTAGCTTTGTATTATGACACTTACACAGACCTTATCCACCCTTCAATAGTACTTCCATCTCCTTCATAAATTTGTGACTCCCAAAATGTAGATTAAGGCCCTTGGAACAGTGAAAATGGGTCTGTTAGAACTTAGTACTAATTTCAAATTGCTCTGCTGAGGTTAGGTTTCCCACCTGTGTGATTCATGCCCCACATCCTTTCCCCTACTAGTGAAAATGCTATTGGCCGTAAATGAGGACAGGACTTCCGCATCTGGGTCCCGCCCATCATACTTAAAGATCTCTGGTGTCATCCCAACTCAGCAAAATTCCAGCCCCTAGTATCTGGATTAGAACTTGAACTAATAACTATCTGACTTAGAGGTGAGAGTGTTATCAACTGAGTTATGGCTGACCCGAGTGATGTGAAGCCTTCCTTTACATGAGGAATGCAGGTTGTTATCAATTTTTGGCTAGTGTTCCTTCAGCTCTATTTGACATCGATCTAGCTTTCTTCAATGCCCTTCAGAAATGTTATTAACTTGAGTAAATCATAACTGAGTGGGAAGAAATGGATATTTGCAAGCTTCTTTCTTTCCACTCGCCCCACCTCTAGCAGAAGAAAAATTCTCATTTAAAGCCTCAGTTTAAAAAAAAAATAAATGCAGGCAACATTACAATGCATAGATAGTTTTAAAAATGCAAATCAATATTCACTCCTCTCTTTCTTGCTTCTTCCCCTAGCCTCTGCATTCTTCAGCCTTATCCCTCTCCTACTTTCACCTCCTTCTTCCCCTCCCCCAGGATCTCTTTATCCTTCCCTTTATCCACCTCACCCTTCTCCTCCTTATCACTTCTCCTTCCCTCTGCCTCATTTTTCACTTCTTCCTGCCCTATCATTCTGCCACTTCCCCCATCTACCTTTTTTCCTCCTCTTCCTCCCAAATTCTCAATGCCGCATCCTCCCTTTCTTGCTCCCCTTCTCATACCTCCTTTCTTCCTTTTCCTTCCCCCCATTCCCCTTCCCTCACTGGATATTCTTTTAACAATTTTCCTGCTTTTGAGAAAACACCCTTCAATGAATCTGCAATATCACCTTCAAGGCTAAACTGCTCTGAGTGATGACATCCAATCTGATAGATGTATCTATGTCATTTGTTGATAGCTTAAACCTTATTTATTTCTTAATGGTATCTTTAGCTTAGCCAAACTGTTTGGACTTCTTCAAAGAAAAGAAAGATGATATCCATCCTGATAAAAAATCATTAAAGAGATATTTTCAAACAGAAACAAGTGAGGATTTTGTTACCTGTGATTTGTTAAGTACACTTGGGGAGTCTCAGTTTAGGATATAAATTCAGATTAATGTAAAATATTTTACCCAGATATAATGTAATTCTCCATATTAGAATGATTTTGGTAACTCTAACAGTAGTATAGGATTGAGAATTGAAACTTGTTTTCTGACAAAACATGAACATCTTAGATATTGTGGCTGGTTTTAACGCTGTTGCAAAGCAGGCGGGCAGAGCTTTGTAATTTCCACCCTGAGGTCTGAGCGATATCGAGGCCCAGGAATCATTTGCATGGATTTGTTGAACTAAGTGCACCAAACTGGCATTGCGAGGAAACCTGCTGCTCAGAGAGAGCAAGACATTCTACCCGCCAGCCCCTGTTTTGTGCCAAATCTTTAATCAGTCCAGTGATGTGAATCATTCTCCCTTGTAGTAGAATGATTGAATCAAAGAACAATAGCATGATTCAGAACAGAATTCTTGACCTTCCAAACCCACGGCCTGTACCAGGAAAGGCTTGTCCAAAGTATGGCCCGTGGGCCGGATGCGACCCGCAAAGCCCCTCTATGTGGCCCCTGGAGCCCGTTTTCAAAATTCCAGTCCAACAGATGAGTTTTGATGGAAGGTTCTGCATGGACCTGCTCCTCCAATCACAGGCTGCTTCTCTCCTCCGTTTGCTGCTGATAGGCTCATGAGTGAGCAGCAAATGAGGCAGAGAAACATCTCTGATTGGAAGAGCAGCAAACACCAGTGATTGGTGAGTGTGCTGAGGGCTGCCGGGCTGGAGGAAGCAAAGGTATGGCAGGGCTGGGGCCCAAGGACCCAAGCAATGGTGGGGCTGGAGCTTGGGGAGCCAAACAATGGCAGGGCTGGAGCCTGGGGAATCAAGGGTTAGTGGGTCTGGAGTCCAGGGAACCAAGCAACAGCGGGACTAGAGCCCGGGTAACCAAGCAACGGGAGGGTTGGAAATGGGCAGGCAGTTACTTTGAGCCTGGGGAGTGTCTGGGGGAGTGAGTGTGAGAGACTGGGTGAGAGTGATTGGGGGGTGTGTGCGAGACACCGAGGGAGTGTGTAAGGGGGGGAGTGCGAGAGACTGAGTGAGTGTGTGAGGGGGCGTGAGAGAGACCGAGTGTGTGAGTGGGGGGGTTGTGTGAAAGACCAAGTGAGTGTATGCAGGTGAGTGTGAGAGACTGAGTAAGTATATGGGGGTGAGTGCAAGTGAATGAGTGAGTTTGTTAGGGTCAGTGCAAGAGACCGAGTGAGTGTGTGGGGGGGAGTGTGAGAGACCGAGTGGGTGTGTGGGCTGGGGTGAGGGTGGCGGAGTGCGAGCGACTGAGAAAGTGTGTGGGGTGAGTGAAAGAGACTGAGTGAGTGTTTGAGGGTGGGGAGAGTGTGAGAGACCGAGTTAGTCTGTGGGGGTTGGGAGAGTGTGAGGGACTGAGTGAGTGTGTGGGGTGAGTACAAGAGACCGAATGAGTCTGTGAGGGTTGGGAGAGTGTGAGGGACTGAGTGAGTGTGTGGGGTGAGTACAAGAGACCGAGTGAGTCTGTGAGGGTTGGGAGAGTGTGAGGGACTGAGTGAGTGTGTGGGGTGAGTACAAGAGACCTAGTGAGTGTGTGGGGGTTGGGGGAGTGTGAGGGACTGAGTGAGTGTGTGGGGGGAGTGTAAGAGACCGAGTGAGCATGTGAGTGGGGTGGGGGTGTACGAGCGACTGAGTGAGTGTGTGGGATGAGTACAAGAGACAGAGTGAGTGTGTGGGGTGAGTACAAGAGACAAAGTGAGTGTGTGGCGATGAGCGATAGAGACCAAATGAATCTGTGTAGGATGGGAGAGTGCGAGGGACCAAGTGAGTGTGGGGGCAGTGTAAGAAACCCAGTGAGTGTTTGGGTGTGAGAGTCAGTCTGCCAACACCCACTCTCAGGTTTCTCATTCATTCTCACTACCACACACCACCATATACACCCACTTACAGTGGGTAAGGGCGAGAGAGTGAGCACCCTGAGGTTGGGAGTGAGGCAGACACATACACTTGGACCCGCTCATTTTTATCAAGTACTGATCAATTTTTATCAACTGCTCCTTTTTAGCGTAATAATTTATTGTTATGGCATTGCTGTACTTCCGCTCAGCAACTGGTTCTTTCCTTAAACCTCTTTTTTTTTAATTCAGTTTATTGTTGTGCTAAACCTTATCTTTCCAAAATTTGCTCATCAGCCCCTTGAGTGAGAAAATTGTACAAATGTGGCCTACCGAGCGAAAGGTTGGACAAGCCACAAATGGTGCAGAACATTGTGCAATCATCAGCGAACGTCCCTACTTCTGATCTTATGATGGGAGGAAGGACATTGATGAAGCAGCTAAAGATGGTTGGGCCGATGACACTACCCTGAGGAACTCTTGCAGTGATGTCCTGGAGCTGAGATGATTGACCTCCAACAACCACAACCATCTTCCTTTGTGCCAGGTATGACTCCAACCAGTGGAGAGTTTTCCCCCTGATTCCCATAGACTCCAGTTTTGCTAGGGCTACTTGATGCCACACTCGGTCAAATGGGGCCTTGATGTCAAGGGCGGTCACTCTCACCTCACCTCGGGAGTTCAGCCCTTTTGTCCATATTTGAACCAAGGCTGTAATGAGATCTGGAGCTGAATGGCCATGGCAGAACCCAAACTGGGCATCAGTGAGCAGGTTATTGCTAAGCAAGTGCCGCTTGATAAGCACTGTTGATGATCCCTTCCATTATTTCACTAATGATCGAGAGTGGACCGATTGGGCAGTAATTGGCCGGGTTGGATTTAACTGATTTTTGTGTATAGGACACACAAGGGCAATTTTCCACATAGCCAGGTAGATGCCAGTGTTGTGGTTGTACTGGAGCAACTTGGTTAGGGGCGCGGCAAGTTCTGGAGCACAAATATTCAGTATTATTGCCGGAACACTGTCAGGGCCTGTAGCCTTAGCATTATACAGTGTCTTCAGCCATTTCTCGATATCATATGGGGTGAATTGAATTGGCTGAAGACTGGCATCTATGATGTTGCAGACCTCCACAGGAGGCCGAGATGGATTATCCATTCAGCACTCCCGCCTGAAGATTGTAGCAAATGATTCAGCCTTATCTTTTGCACTGATATGCTGGGCTCCCCCTTAATTGAGGATGGAGATATTTGTGGAGCCTGCTCCTCCAGTGAGTTGTTTAATTGTCCACCACCATTCACGGCTGGATATGGCGGGACTGCAGAGCATAGATCTGATCCGTTGGTTGTGGGATCGCTTACTTCTGTCTATCACTTGCTGCTTATGCCGTTTGGCACTCACATAGTCCTGTGTTATAGCTTCACCAGGTTGACACCTCATTTTTAGGTATGCCTTGTGTTGCCCTTGGCATGTCCTTCTGCACTCTTCATTGAACCAAGATTGATCCCCTGGCTTGATGGTAATGGTAGAGTGGGGGATATGCCGAGCTAAGAGGTTACAGATTGTGTTCCAGTACAATTCTGCTGCTGCTGATGGCCCACAGTGCCTCATGGATTCCCTGTCTTGAGTTGCTAGATGCGTTCGAAATCTATCCCATTTAGCATGGTGGCAGTGCCACACAACATGATGGAGGGTCTCCTCAATGAAGGCGGGACTTCATCTCCACGATGACTGTGTGGTGGTCACTCCTACCGATACTGTCACGGACAGGTGCATCTGCAGCAGGCAGGTTGGTGAGGATGAGGTCAAATATTTTTCCCCTCACTGCATGCCGCAGACCCAGTCTAGCAGTTATGTCATTTGGGACTTGGCCAGCTTGGTCAGTACTGGTGCTACCAAGGCACTCTTGCTGGTGGACATTGAAGTCCCCCACCCAGAGCACATTCTGCACCCTTGCCACCCTCAGTGTTTCCTCCAAATGGTGTTCAACATGGAGGAGCACTGACTCATCAAGTGATGGAGGGTGGTACATGGTAATCAGCAGGAGGTTTCCTTGTCCATGTTTGACCTGATGCCATGAGACTTCATGGAGTCCAGAGTCAATGTTGAGGGCTCCCAACTTCCTCCCAACTGTGCCATCACCTCTGCTGGGCCTGTCCTGCTGGTGGGACAGGACATACCCAGAGATGGTGATGGTGGTGTCTGGGATATTATCTATAAGGTATGATTCCGTGAGGATGACCATGTTAGGCTGTTGCTTGTCTAGTCTGTGAGACAGCTTTCCCAATTTTGGCACAAGCAACAGATGTTAGTAAGGAGGGCTTTGCAGGGTCGACAGGGCTGAGTTTGTTGTTGTCATTTCCAGTGCCTAGGTTGATGCAGGGTGGTCTGTCCAGTTTCATTCCTTTTTTGAGGCTTTGTAGCAGCTTGATACAACTGAGTGGCTTGCTAGGCCATTTCAGAGGGCATTTTAAGAGTCAACTACATTGCTGTGGGTCTGGAGTCACATGTAGGCCAGACCAGGTCAGGACAGCAGATTTCCTTCCCTAAATGACGTTAGTGAACCAAATAGGTTTTTACAACAATCAACAATGGTTTCATAGTCATCATTAGACTTTTAATTCCAGGTTTTTATTGAATTCAAATTCCACTATCTGCCATGGCGGGATTCGAAACCAGGTCCCCAGAGCATTACCTTGGGTCTCTGGATTACTAGTCCAGTGACAATACCACTACATCATCACCTGCACATTTGCATGTATTTTTGGACTGATCATATTATGTGCACCAAACACCATTTGTTTCTGTTACTTTGAGATATTCTGTCTGTATCTATTTCTGAACCACTTCCTGATCTGTTAATTATGAACCACTGCTGGCGACACTATTACATATTTGATTCTGGACCTGAATCAATTGGGGATGTTCTCTGATGTTGGCTGTGTTTTGCCTCCTAGTACAAGCAACATTATTTAGCTAGTCTGATTAATGCCACCACCACTGCATTTTAATGAAGAAGCAAAGCACATTATACATTGCTTGTGTGGTATAAACTGGGTGTTGGGAACAGGAGAATCAGTAATCTCCATGGGGAGTCTCTAATTGGATGAAGTATTGGGGGATCCTGCAGAATCAATGCTTGATGAGATACAGTTGTTCTGCAAAAAGTCAGCACATTTACTGTTCGCATGACACCTGAAAACGAAACAGGAACAGGCATGGCTGGCAGAGAAGTTAGATGACGCCAGTAACATGGCTTTAGGTTTCAATGACTCTTGTCAGTTGTTGAAGACTCCACAACTCTGCGATACAAAACCATGGAGAAGGATATTAATCTGGAATCGAGGCCAGAATGGGATACAGCCACTGACAAATAAGGAAGCAGCACTAAACTGCTGTGCCAGGTAAATACGTCTACTATGTCCCAGCACTGCTGCTTAAGAAGCACTACTGTCTGCATGTAATATAGAAGCTGGCCCAAAACACCTTAATGAATAGTGTCCTCAACATATCCTCTGCTACCATCAATGCCCAATTTTTGGTGTTGTGGTACATTATTCTGCACAATCACAAAGACATTTTCAAAAAAATTATAAGGTTACACACATTAAATATTTTGAACAAATTAAGTGATGGTGTTTGCACATTGTTTCAGATGCATGACATCTGACTTACTGTTAAATTGAAACAACATGAATATCTATCATTCAATAAATAATTATAAAGGTGATTGCTGTTTGGTTTTATTTTAAATAGGCTTTGATCATGAAAAACACAAAGTTAGTATAACAAAATAAACATGATTCAGAAAATCACATTTCTAATGTTAAAGTGTAGAAATCACATTGATTCATGAAGTAAATGATCCCAGTGAGTTTTAAAAAAAATCAATTTATATCTAAAGGTTAGTCATGCAACTAATAGTTTATCATGAGGTAGTTTAAACAGCTTGAGGAGAATTTCTGCTTAAATCTATAATTGGATTTGAGATGGTGTTGATGATTTCAAGCCTGAGGCAAAATGAATCTTACTTTAAGAAAATGATGAGAGTACCAAATGCACTGTTATAATCTGGCATTATTTTAAGTAAAATATTTATCGTTGAAGTAAGTAAAGTTTGCAAAATTATGTAATTTAAAATTATTACTTCTCAATGTAAACCAATGTGACTTTTTTTCTTAATAAGTTTGTGATTCGCATATTTTTACTAGGAAACTTTAAGGGAACATATTTCAACTCAACAGTGATTTATGGAATTTGAAAATAACTAAGATGCCCCGGACCAACTGACCGAGCTAAAATAGAAAGTCAGATAATAATACTAATTCAATTACCTTATTTTGCAGTTGCATTAACTTCTTAAATGATCATTTGTATTCACTGATATCCTTTTAGTAGTTACTGCAAGCAAAGTTGTTATATTTGGAAATTAAACAATTTCTGCCCATTCATGAAAGTCATTCAAAACTTTTACATTTTCTCAAATATTCAACCTCATTAAAAAAAACTCTTATTCAGACCCCACATCAAAAACAGGTAATCCTTTCATAGCCCCTTTTAACTATCAATTAAACTGTGAACTCAGAAGCCTCTACTGAAATACTTGTAGCTTTTGAATCTCAGCCAAGTATAATAATAGCTCTTGGGAAATGTCAACAAAGAACTCTGTTAAAACCATGCAAACTGGCAGTAACTTTTTCTCTAACCTAGACCAGATCGCTTGCCAATCAAAGCAGTCCAGCAGATGGTGATTTTTTAACTCTCACTTAAAGCTTAAGCCTATTTATTCAAGTTTAAAGGGCAAGGGATTTTTTAAAAAAACATCAGAACATGACACTTAAACAGACCATATCTACCCATGAAGAGTTTTAAATCTACTTCATCAATGTGTTACTCCTACGCTGCTGTTGAGGCACCAAATTCCCCTTGGCTTCAGTTTTGCTCGGGCTCCTTGATGCTACACTTGGTCAAATGCTGCCTTGATGTCAAGGGCAGTCATTCTCACCTCACTTTACTCTGCTGCAAAAAAATAATTTAAATACTGTTTTGATTTCAGCTGTTGTTACTACTGGGCAAGTCAGATCCTAGGGTGGAACCTGGCTTGATATGTCCTAACTTTTATGTTTTGTTTCGAAACATGCAGAATGGCTACTGAACAGAGTCAGAGACTGCTGCTGAACATTTAACAAAAGAATAAAACATTTATCAAACAAGAAGAGATGAACTAGATTACACGACTCCTTCACCCACAATTATACCTTTACAGTTATCTACAGGTTCGTAAAGATAACACAAGTTACGACATCTATCTGATACACTAATGCTCACAGTGAATATACAGTTCATGTAAACCAATAGGTGACCTGTGGTCGGACACCACACACTCTGAAACCAAGTGACAGATGCCACCCAAAACAGATGCTATGGATTTCTCATCAACTCCCCCCAGATGCTTGCCACACCATGAGCCAACCGGCCTCAATAAACTCCATCTTTCACATGAGGATTTCCGATCTCAACACTCGAACCGCTCACCTTGGAATCATCTCCCAAACAACACTCTAACTTGGACATCTTCAACAAGGATCCACCTCCAGGATTTCAGTCTCTCCTTCTGATGTTTCTCTCCCCCTGGATCACCATGTGCATTCAAGCTTTACCTTCCACACACTCTCTCAGATACTCAGCCAAGCCAACAGGACACCACTGCTTTCAAGGTCTGTAGTAACGAGTCACCAACCTTTGGCTGTCTCGTCGGATCTCCTGGCTTCTCACAAGCCCACTTTGCCTTGATTCTGCTCCCTGCAGCTTTGTCTTTTAACTTGGAGCCTTTTCCTCTGCTCCTTACTTTCAATTCCACTGATCATAACCGGTTCAGATTCCCATTCTTTTCCCTTGACTTCACTGTCTTCCTGGACCATCTTCTGCCCAACTCCCTGGTTTTCCCTACTTTGTTTTAACATCCCTAAACCACTTCAAGGGTTGTAAAGTCTCATTAAAATACAGATTAAAAATTGCTAACTCCATCTCATAGAGAAAATGCTAAATGAAACTAGACCCAGGTTTCACCCTTTTAACCCACAAGTAGAAAAAATAAATTAAACTTAAAGCTATAGCTTATTCCTAACACACGCACACACACACACATATGCATATAACCTACTTAAAACTATCTCTAGTTCCTAACAATATAACTCTCATTTTTGGTAAATTATTTTCTGTGAGAAAATGGCCATGAGATCTTGAAACATGACAAAATAGTAAAATAAAGGCTAATTTTATTTCAAAATAAAATATGAACATACAGTTTGGTTTGCCCTGTTATCCATTTCTCTTTCCATTGCATTTCCTGTTATAAATTTATGCCTTTGCATTCCTTTTCACATGACCAAAATGAAGCCACTCTTTTCCTAAACATTGTTTCCCTAGGAAAAAATCCTTCTCAGTTAACGTTGTCAAAACCATTTGCTGAAAATAGCTTTAAAAAGGCTGCTTCTCTAACCAATCAAAAATTCATTATGTGAAGGCATACCCCAATATAATCCCATGACAAAAATCATTTAAATATAACACATAATATAATATTGCTGTGATCATCGTATTATTTGCTTTGCCAATCTTTGATGTGTACAGGTGAAGGATGTATCCACAGTTTATGCATCCAGGACACAGCAACGCATGTGTAACTAAACTTACCACCACTGTCAGAATTAACTATTTTTAAATTGTGGATAACTTTTAATGCTATCTTAAATTCATGTTTATTATTGTTTAATAGCCTTAATCTTGTTCAAATTAATTAAACTTTATGGAAGTTTATTTCATGTGTTGTACTTTATTGGAAGCAAAATTGGATAGCCCCCCAAAACAGGTGTAAGGATCACGGTCCATGATTAACCCATGTGCTTTTCTTCTGATACAGGCAGCACTTATCTTATGGAAACTGTGTGAAGGCCAACCATAAATGAATTATTGAATGGCATGGGGCCCAAGTTTGTGTGTGGCTAGCACCACAAAATTAGCCTGCAATACTTAAATGCTTGCTGGTTCCTTTTAAAGAAGCAATGTATTCTGGCTGGAGCAGATGCTAGAAGTGGCTGGAATATAGACATTCTGAGTAGGAAGAACACTGGACAGTGGTGCAAGAGGGCAGAAAGTTTGCAAGGTTTCAGATGCACAGCTTTTGTGCAGGAGGTGGACAGGAGGGGAGCTGTCCTTTACTTATAGGGATCAGGCCCTCCAGACAAACTCTGAGAAGGCGATGGCAGCTTATAGCCATCTCAGCCAGTTCAAGCAGTGTGGCCCCTGGACCCAGATGTAGTACCACAGGAAATGTAATAAAACCTCACACAAGTGATCAAGGTCGTGAATTCATTTTCAAATGCCATATCCTTACACTGAACCATTAGCCTTGTAAACTGCTCAATTCACAACGCCCACATCACTCAATCCCGATCAATCACGATGCATACCTAATATTGGTAACTTCATCCTTATCTTCAAACTGCTATTAGCCTCACATTCCACACTTTGCACATACTGTCAATCATGACATTCACATCAACCAAACACATTGCACATTCATCTTCTCTCTCTCTCTTGCAGAACAAGATGGTGCACAACTGAAGACAGCAGCACCTAATCAGTACAACCCCATTGGAGTGGCCTCTTTTGTTCATCCTTTGAAGTGAAGGTGACCATGTTCATTACCTGGGGTGTTTGCTCTATTCCGGTGGGCACGTAGGTGACTGCTAAAGCTGATCTATGCTTGAGAGGTCCTGCTGCAAATTGGACAGGATACCGCAGACAGTTAGGGTGTGGATGAGTTGCTGGCTTGGGGTTTCCACTCCTTGTGTTTTCTTTCTGCCTCTGACATATGCTTACTTTCGAAAGAGGTCACACCATTATTTTATTTGGTTGCACCAGCTACAGGGATCCATGGGTGACTCCCAGGACACAAAATCAATATCAAAACTTCTAAGTGAAGCCTTGAGCGTGACCTTGTAGCGCTTCCTTTGACCGCCTTGAGAGCACACCCCAGACTCAAGCTCTTGCTTTGGTAAGTGAGTGTCAGACATTCTGGCTACATGACCAGTCTAACTCAATTGTGACTGTCTCAATATGGTGCGGATGCCAGGCATGCCAGCTTGGGTGAGGACTTCGGAGTCTGGTGCTTTGTCCTGCCATCTGACCTTCAGAAGCTTCTGAAGGCAGCTCATGTGAAAGTGGTTGATATTCTTGGCATGATGCTGTTACACAATCCAAGTCTTGCATGCATAGAACAGAGTGGGCAGGACTATTGCTCTATAGAATTTCAGTTTGCTCGGCAGACATACTCCTTGTCATTCCCAGACTGATGTTTGAAGTCTGTCCAAAGTTACACTTTCTTTGGCAATCTTTGTATGTGTCTCGTTGTCAATATAGACAGCTTGAGAGAGTGTGCTGCCAAGGAAAGTGAACTTATCCACTGAGCTTAAACTTTGGGCTCGAGAGAGGGCTTTCCTGGAGAGGGCTGGTACATTACCTCAGTTTTCCTCATGCCAAAGTTTTCGCATGCTTTGGAGAACAAGTCCAGCATGTCCAGCTCTGAATCAGCAGCTATTGCACAGTCATTGGCAAATAGGAAATCATAAAATATGATTTTGCTGACCTTGGTCTTTGGAGTCTCAGATTGAGCAGCTTCCCATCCATGCAATATCTGATTTCGATGCTAAGGTCACTATAAAAGGGAAACGTCGGAGAGCACGGTGGAGAAAAACCATGCTTAAGAAGGATGGCACTAGCATGCAATTCTGTTTAACTCCATTAGTAATTGGGAATTGCTTAGAAGACTCACCATCATCAGGACACGTGCGAGCATGCCATTGTGGAACTGTTGCACCATTGTGATGAATTTCTCAGGACAGCTGAATCTCTCCATTACTATAGAAAGGCTCTCACGGCCTGTGTTACAGGCCTTGGACAGGTTAATAGACATAGTGTAGAAGTCCATGTTCTGTTCTTGGCATTTCTCCTGGAGCTGTCTAACTGCAACCACCATGTCAGTGGTTTCTCACTTTCTGAAACCACAGTGATTCTCTTGCAGCAGATCCAGGTTGAGATGTTTCATTAAGCAGTTCAGGAGGATTCTGATAAAGATTTTGCTGGTGATCTAGAGGATTGTGACTCTTCTATGATTGTCTCAAGATTAGCAAGTTCCTTTCTGCGAAGTCACTAAGAATGATAAACTTGTCTGACTTTGACATGTTAGCAATCAAGGAGTGGAAGTCATCACAGAATTTATCCCTGACTGCACCAGGGTTGGTCAGGGTAGGGGTGTACACATTGGTGAGAGTTGCTTGCCTGTTGCCATGCAGGGAAAGAGGTGACTTGATTGAAACATATAAGATCCTGAGGGATCTTGACAAGATAGATGTGGAAAAGGTGTTTCCTCTTGTGGGAGAATCTAGAACTAGGAGTCACTTTTTTTAAATAAATGGTGGCCCATTTAAGACAGAGATGAGGAGAGTTTTTTTCTCTTAGAGGATCGTCCTTGCAACTCTGTTCCTCAAAAGGTAGTGGAAGTAGATATACTTTTAAGGCAGAGGTATATAGATTCTTAATAAGCAAGGGGGTAAAAGATTAATCAGGGCTAGGTGGGAACGTGGGTTATCCTCTACTGGTTTGGCCCACCCATTGAAGCATTTTATCGGGGTGTGGCCGCTATCGCACACTAACTGATTGCAAGGATATGCAGCATGCAGCAGACCATGAATCAGGGCACACACTTTGCCAAGTAGTCCAGGGCTCCTGCTAAATGGCTCAGGCAGCAGAAGCATTGCTTAAGCATTCCAATGGCCTGTTCGATCACAGTTCATGTGGCAGCATGGTTCTCATTATGTGCATACTGCCCATGTGTGTGCAGGGTATGCAGCAGAGTCATGATTCAGGTTGTCAGCCGATAGCCCTTGTCATCCAATAGCCACCCTGTTGTTGGTTGCAGTGACTCCAATGCAAATAGTACGGGCTTCAGAATGAAGGCATCTTGGCTGCTGCCAGGATACTGGCCATTGATTGGCATGCTGTGCTGTGCATGGTTACAAACCAGCTGGACCTTGAGGGAGTAGAATCCATTTCGGTTGTGGTACCTTTTAGAATTTAGATGTGACACCAGCAAAGCAACCTACATGCAGGCAATAGCATCCTGCACAATGGGGATGGCTGCAATCCTGGCAAAGCCATCGGTGCCTTCTGCCTGCTTCTCCCTGGCAGGAGGAAACAAAATGTATTTATCTCTCAGCACACGGAATCTTAGTGATCTCACTTACACAACAATGAACAAGTGGGGAGATGTAGCAAATAATGCCTGCTCCAGGCTGGAAAGAACCTGGTGCATAAAAGTTTATGAGCATGGTCAAATTAACTGCTACTGGCAATGCCATTCGCAACCTGCTCTGAGGATGCAATTTGGGCTGTAAGAAATGACAAATTTGAGTGAGCACCTCATTGATGAAGTGGAGATTAGAAGCTTTGTTCCTCACTAAACTTGTAAGAGAATTGTTTCAGGAAGGCCCTGACTGGACGGCCTACTGAGAGCCCTTCTACCCATCCCCCTTCTCTCTTCGAGTGGCTTGACCTCCACTGTTCATTCTCCCTTGCAAGGTGTAGGCCAAGGGGGATACAATCTGCTATACCCATAGCTGGAAAAAGGAGAACCATTGAAGGCAGAAACAAGCCTTCAGCTTATGCCACAGCACTCCCTACAGAGTTTAGTAACAGTAAATAGCAATACAAACCAACAAGCACTTGTACAACTGCAACAAGAGCCAATATAAATTAATTGGCAACTAATCTGAAAATATATTCTGTTATTATATATGTTCTGTTGAAGAGACATACGGACTCGAAACGTTAACTGTGTTCCTCTCCGCAGATGCTGTCGGACCTGCTGAGTTTTTCCAGGTATTTTTATTTTTGTTTTGGATTTCCAGCATTCGCAGTTTTTTGCTTTTATGAAAATATATAATGATCCCTTTAAATAATGTTGGTCCTTCCTGCTGCTGAACATATGTTCAGCTGTGTGAGGTTAAGAGAAGGCATTAATTAAAGTCTTCAGGTCAAAAGCAGTGCTACTGATGTCAAGTCAGAATTACACACTAACTGACTTCACAATGTACCTTCTCTGCATACTTTTGGTACACTCACTATTGTGAAAGTACAGACTATACCCAACCAGTTCGTGCTTGTAAAACAGTTGTAAAGGTGGCTGACTTGCCACTATTGTTGATAGAGTTGATCTGCAGACACTTCTTGAGTGGA
Organism: Cetorhinus maximus; assembly: GCF_964194155.1. Taxonomy (NCBI): domain Eukaryota; kingdom Metazoa; phylum Chordata; class Chondrichthyes; order Lamniformes; family Cetorhinidae; genus Cetorhinus; species Cetorhinus maximus. The sequence continues at coordinate 117,327,234 of NC_135885.1, forward strand.
AACATTAAGTTTATTTACAACATACTCAGCAGCAACTACCGTGTGTTTTCAACTCCAACTCTATCGCTACACTAACTGCTGAGTCGGCCTGGGCTACTCTCCTATCGGTTACTACAGATCATGTGATCTTCCTTAACAAATATTATTTTTAAAGATACATCACACACTAAACAAAACCATAATTACTACACACATCAGGCAGAATTTTCCGTGCCCGCTGGCGTTGGGCATGTTCGCTGGTGTGAGCGGACAATATGGCAAGAAGGCCTGAAATCAGTTTCACGACATCCAAATCGTCTGCTGAGCCCGTCGATGGCAGGCCACGTTTTCTGCCATAGGATGTCAGGAACCTCATTGTAATTTATCTGCATGTCATCATAAGGCCAGCCCGCTGGAATCATCCACCCCCGCTGGATCGCTCACCCACATCAGCATGATTGCACACTTACGTGTTTCACAACAGCATACATATGGTGTGCAGTTGGCGGGCTGCACTTTGAGGGGAGCTCTGAGGTGAGTGCACAGTAACGTTGCGCAGCGCTCTCCCATGTTGCCTGCTGGGCTTCAAGGTTGAGGCACGTTGGGAGGGGGGCATTGGCAAATGCTGACCTGTGGTTGAGGCAACTTGGGGGCAGGGGCAGGGGCAAGGGCTGCACTGTGGTTGAGGCACATTGCAGGGGTGGAGGGAGTGGGGGGAGGGTGGGAGAAAGGGCTGCCCTGTGGCCTAGCTAGACCCGGGGCCTATGGACGCCACCTTTCATTCCTGCAGATGACCGAGAACCAGTGTTGCCGAAGACTGTGCATGTCTATGGAACTGGTCAGTCACATCTGCCAGCTACTGCAGGATCTGGTGCCATGGGGACATAGAGGGCATCCACTGCCAGTGGCCATGAAAGTGACCGCGGAGTTCAATTTTTACACCAGTGGCTCCTTTCAGGGCTTCACAGGTGACCTCTGTGGGATATCACAAGTCTCCAACCACAAATTCATCCATGAGGCCAAGGATGCCATCTTCACGAGGGCACACAACTTTGTGCATTTCACCCAGCACCAAGAGAGCCAGGATGCAAGAGTGGTTGGATTTGCCCAGATCTCAGGTTTCCCACAGGTGCAAGGTGCGATCGACTGTACTCACGTGGCACTCAGATCTCCGTCGCAACAAGCGGTCACTATGTCAACCGCAAGGGATTCCATTCACTGAATGTTAAGCTAGTGTGTGTGCAAGCACCACAAATACACCCTGCAGGTCTGCCCTCGGTTTCCAGGGAGTATCCATGGCTTTTACATTCTCAGTCAGTCACAGATCCCTGATGTCCTCAAGGACCCACAGAGGTTACAGGGATGGCTTCTTGCAGACAAGAGCTACCTGTAGGCTGATGACACCCATGCGGCTGCCTCAGACTGCAGCACGGCGAAGGTATAACGAGGCTCATGCTGCAACAGACAACTTGGTGGAGCAGACATTTGGGATGCTGAAAATAAGTTTCTGGTGCCTGGACCAATCTGGTGGAGCCCTGCAAAATAGTCTACAGAGGGTGTCACACATCGTCGTCGTCTGCTGAGCCCTTTACAACCTGCTGTTGCAATGGGGAGAGGAGCTGGCTGAGGAGGTGATACAGGAGCTGGACATCTCCTTTGACGAGGAGAATGTCAAGAATGATGAGGTTGAGGAGGTCCTCAAAGGCGATGATGATGGCGATGAGGCCCTCGCATTGGCCAGACAAGGCAGGTGAGCTCGGGAGGCCTTCATAGCTGCTAGAAGTTTGGAGGATGATGACAACATGCAGTGAGGAGACACCATAGATCCTCACATTGCATCTATGAACATTTGACTCCAGTCTGGCTTTTGGCAATACACATACCCCCTGCGATAATGCTCCTGTCATGGAGACACAGTGGAGGCCCTAATAGTCTCTCAAAAGCAGGAGGATGATGATGACATACAGTGAGGACATTCCATAGATCATCACATAGCCGATGAGAATGTCTGTCCGAGGGCAGTTCGCTTGCACTCTGTGATCAGGGTCATATCATGGAGATGCAACCATGAAACTTTAAAAACCTGATCCTTCATCTGCCTTCAGCACCTGACCCCTTCAGGAGCACAGCATCACTGGTCACAGACGATGAAGAGATGGGGCCCAGCCCCACCTTAAAGGTACTGCAAGAACACAGACAGAATGACAGAACTCTGTGGTGCCTGCCCACAACATTCTGGCAGCAATGACAAACACCATCGAGGTGCAGGCATCAGTAATGTGTCCAGGGAGTGTGAGGCCGGACCATCACTGTGGTCTGAAGGCTGCACAGAGCACAGGGAAGAGGCCCTGGACTGAGATACCTGCCTTTATCTTGTGCAGGAACCGTGGTTTCACATCTGAGTGACACGAATACTGCTCATCATAACAAGGAGCCATAGGCAGGGAGACATTGTTGAGAGTTTACTTACAATAGTGAACATTATGTACAAGTGATTAACATCTATGCCCAGGCTGTGCAATTAATTCTCCTTAACTTTCCTAACCCTGCCACTACATCTTGGTGCTTCCCGGACATCCACAGCAGAGGTGGAGGCAGCCTGCTGACTGCTACGCACTGTCTGTGATGACCTTGATGGGCGTCCTCTGGAGGGCAGAGATCTGGAGGGCCCTGGCCTGCTTTCAGGGTCCTGCTGTATGGCAGTGGCACTCTCCTCAGCCTATGGAGCTGGAGCATCTGAGGTCATAGGAATAGGTGATTTGGATGGGCCGGACACTCCCAGAGTCACCTGGGTTGATGGATCTGGAATTTGCACCTGCTGATCCTCCTCCCTATCGGTGCACGAGGGCCCCAGGCTTACTCCTTGAGGAGAAGGGGCGCTGGAGTGAGATAGGGCTGCCCCATACCCCTCTCGTGTACACAGTGTTGGAGACCAACTATGGCGTCGGCAATGGAGTTCAGCCTGTGCCGCAGTGCAGGAGCGATGTTCTGGACCAAGGTCTCCATGGTGGCCGCCATCCTACCAGTGTTGACCTCCGTGCATTGGCAAACCTGCGCTATCACCTCAGCCACAAGGTGGATGGACTCTTCCATCGTGCCTTCCAATCTGAGGAGTGCAGCGGACATCCCTTCCTGATGTTCCTGAGCTTGCCTTTGCAGCTCCAACAACTGTGACATGACTGAGTCCAGAGGCTTGTCATCTGACTCGGACTCAGCAGATTTCTGGCCTCCAGCAGTCCTCTGATGCCTGGGACCTGGAAAGTCCATGCCTCCGCCTTCTGTAGATAAGAAAGTGAGATGTGCTCACCAGATTGTGATCCCAAGGCTACTCTAAAGCTAGGTCACACTGAGGTGTGTGTTTCTGCGCTGGTGGAGGGTGTGGATGTGCGCTTTGATGGGTCTTCAGGGAGGGTTTTAGCAGATTCCTCTCCTGAGCTTCCCTCAGGGCTTGATAGGAGGCCCTGGGTAATGGACTCTGTCGGCTGTTTGGCAGACGTGCCTGCGAAAGTAAGGGGAGATTATTAGTGCATGGCAGTGGCCTGTGAAATAGGACACGTCACCCACAGCATGATTGCCTGATGGATGTTGCACTGCTGGATCCTCGCTAGGTGGAGCAGCGTCGACCTCGCCGTCAGCATGGAAACGGTCCAGATCTTCGTCGGCCAGCTGGATGGCTCCGTTTTCAAAATCCGTGAGAACCTTGATTTCAGGCATTCCTCCACCAGTCTGTAACCTCTCCCTCTTGTTGTGTGCCCAGCTTGTCCTGCATGAATAGTGATAAAGGGAGTGTAAGCAGGATGCCTGCCAGACCAGATGATAAATATGCCTGACATGTGTGGGTGGTGAGTGGTCCCATGGAAGGGATGAGGACAATGAAGGTGTGTGTAAGGAAATGAATGGTGATGTCCCTTGCACTGGCAGTAAGTGAGGTCCCTGTGGATATGTGATGGGTTTGTGAGTGTGTGAGTTGAGTGGGATGAGAAGAGTGACTTACCCTGGCAAAATAAAGGAGATGATTGATCCTGTTGCGTCACTGGGTGGCTGTCCTCTTTTGTAGGGCATTGGCGCTGACCACCGCTGCCACCTCCTTCCAAGCCTGATTAATGATATTGCTGCCCATCCTGCAGCCAGAGCGTGGGTCGAGGACATCACACCGGGCCTCCATGGCATCCAAAAGGGACGCATCACTGAACCTGAGATCTGCAGTCTTTTTGCTTTTGGGGCCATGTCTTCTGTGCAGCAGTTCTGAACTGGAAGCGCTGAGAGGTGTGCACACAGCTGCACTTTAAATATGGAGCCCAGTGTGGTGAAGCAATGAGGCGATGGTGTGGTGGGTAAATGAGAGCCCACCTGCCAGGAAATGGCATGTTTCCCAGGAATGCATAATTAATGCAGTGGGTTTTGGATGATACGGCGTGAGATAGCGGGTGTTTTCCCCACCTGCTACCACACTTAGTGCAAACCTGAGACAATTCCGCTCATAGTGTCCAGCATTAGATGTGATTCCGCAATTGGACAAACACTGGCTAAACAATCCTGATTGTGCTAAGAATTAAACTTGCCTGCACTGTGCCCTTACCAAATTGGTAGCTGGCATGGCTAACTCCAGAAATGTGTGCACGCACAGTGTAAACCATTTTGGATCTGAAATAGCCCTCGAAGCACCAAAAATATGGGACCATGAACTTCAATATTGTGTCAATTAAATATTGATTACTTACTTTTATTTGTTTTTTTATTGGAAATCAATATATATCACTGAGGTGTTGAAGTTTTCTTATCTGAACTTTCTTTATCTTTGTATCTCTTTTCTGAGGTGTGCTAGAAAAGGAGATTATTTCTTGAGTATTTCTGAAAAAAGACATATGCTTTTGAAGCTTTTTGTCTTGCATTCATCAGGAAAGTTCACAAGAATACTAATGATAAAGGGAACAATAATTTATACTGCATGAGAAGAGAGTGCTGATTGATTAGTAGATGCATTGCCATGGAGAATGCACCAGCGAAGGATTAACTGCCAAACTTCTGTTCAAAATCAAACCAAGCAGGTAGACTCTGATTGGTCAAGGCATTGCCGAGGGGAATGAACCAGAAATGATTGCACATCCTCCCATCCCACTAATCATTACTTAGTTGAACAAGGCACAATGCGTGGACATGCTCCCTTTTTCCACAATGGACAGAGCCTTGTATGTGAAAGTACAGACCAGAGCTTTGGGAGATAAGCATTCCCCATGGCAATGCCTTGATCAATCAGAGTTGACCTGCTTGGTTTGAATTTGAACAAAACTTTGGCAGCTAACTGTTCCTGGGTGCATTCTCCATGGCAATGCCTCTACCAATCAGAGTCCACTTGCCAGCCAATCAGCACTCTCTTCTCATGCAATTTAAATTGTTGTTCGCTTTACTATTGGTGTTCTTGTGAACTGCCTTGAAGAATGCAAGTTAAAAAGCTTCAACAGCATGTCTTGTTTTTCAGCAGCACTCAAGTTCTATACTACCAAATGACTATAAATTATTGCTTGTTAGCCTGGTATATAACTGTGACGTTGTGATAACAAATTCAGCATATTTTTTTTGGATCCTCAAGTTGCCTCATTACTGAATTTAACCAAGAATATCAATTATTTATTATTCTTTGCAAGATGATTGCAAACATCATGGGCTTGATATTCAATTCGGGGTTGGGACCCTGATGCCCAGATAATTCCTGGGTCCCGACCCCAAACTGGGGCTGTGTCGCTTGCGCAATGCTATCTTCAAATGCAGATACCCTAATTGGGCTAGTGACAAGTTTGACACTCAATTATTGGAGCCGAGCGCTGCAAGGAGATGGGAACTGATTGCTGAACACAATCCTCAAAGGCAGACAGCAGCTATGGTGGGCCCTGCTGCTGCCTTGCAGAATAGAAGAGGTAGGATATCAGAGGGCCAGCAGCCTCATGGTGCCGAGGAGGGGCCAAATAGCCAATGAAAAGGTGCAACAAACAACCTGGCACAATAGCCCTTATTGCCAAAATGCTTTCTTCATAATAAACGTGATGGCTCTCTGCACACAACAGCTTTTATGTTTGCCGACCTGTGCTTTGAAAACCGCCCCTGGCCTCCCCCATCCAATGAATAGGCTCGTCCATGCAGTTAATTGGAAGAGTGCAGGTCTCCTGTTCTCTGTACCCCCAGCATTTGCTTTGAAAATAGCAGTGCATCCCAAAGGCATCGGGGCACTGACACACCATCTGGGGCGTTATTTTCAAAGCACGCCTGCTCTGGTTCTTGCCTCCACAGACGATTGAAAATCAAGCTCCATAAGCCTCAAGTGTCTTTCGACAATACTGTGTCAGATTGTGTGTTGCACCTTTTCATTTTTTTGTCTTCTAAATTAGGATTATTGTCTCTTTACTGGTCAATGAAATGAAATGAAAGAGACGATAAGAAATTACAGCAATACTGTATTTTGTTCAGATGCAAGAGCTGAGTGCAAACTCTGCACAAGATTGGCTATCACCTTACCTAATAGTATCAAGACAATTTCATTAACTGGTATCAACCCTTTCCATTCTTTTATAATTTCTGTTTCTGAAGCAGTAGCAAATAATTGCATGTTAGGTTAGTCCAACAATAACACCTCTCTCATTGCCCATTTAAAATTTCAACCTTATGATGGATAAGCTAATTCAAACCTGAAAATTGCAGTTGTGTGAGCTATTGAACTGTGGACCACTTTTGAATCTTTAATATTACTAAGAAAGCTGCTAAATCGCTACTTCCTTTTTCTGTGCATTAAAACATGGGGGTTGATTTTAATGAAAAGCAGGCGTAGTGTATTGACTGGGAGACCAGGGCAAGTAGTAAGCTCAAATGTCAGGGGAAGCCTGGGGAGATTTTAGCGCCAAGGCCTTAATTTTCTTATTTCTGTATCAGTGATAGGACTTTAGCCTGAACTTGGCAGAATTGGTGCATTGTGACAATTAAGGAGCAGCGATTTATTTCCGAATCAAGACAGTGTGTGACTTGGAGAGGAACCCGCAGGTAGTGGTGTTCCCATGCACTCCTGCCCTCGCTCTTCCAGGTGATAGAGGCCACGGGTTTTGAAATTGCTTTCAAAGCAACTTTGGCGATTTGCTACATGGCATGTAGATGTACACACTGTGCACCAGCAGGGGGGGAGTAAATGTTTAAGGTGGTGGATGGGGTGTCAATCAAGCAGGCTACTTTGTCCTGAATACTGTTAAGTGTTGTTGGAGCTGCAGTCACCTAGATCAATAGGAGTGTATCCAGACTTGTGCTCTGTAGCTGGCAGAAAGATTTAGGGAATTCAGGAGGGGAGTTACTCTCTGCAGAATTACCCGACCTGCGACCTGCTCGTGTAGCCATAGAATTTATGTGGCTAGGTCAGCTAAGTTTCTAGTTAATGGTAACCCTCCCCTCAGGATGTTATGGGGGAGGGGTCTCTTGCTGGATCTGATCATTGCCTGGTAAATTGCCTGGCATGGATGTTACTTGCCACTTACCAGCCCAAGCCTGAAATGTGTCCAGGACTTGTTGCATCTAGACATGATTGCTTCAGATCTGAGGAGTGACCTATATGTGACTCCAGTTCCACACCAAAGTCAACTCCTGCAATTTCTACATTCAAAGAATGAAAAATGATTTTTTTAAATGTTGACAATGCACTCTTTTAAAATCAGCAGCCCTGTAGATCTGAGTCATTATCTCACACTATTGCTTAGCAACAAACATAATGAAGGTGTTAACTTTAGTGAAGATAATGCATCTGTTGCTTCCATGATAAAGGTGTGCTACCCTGAAACAAGATGGCACATAAAAAGTGAAAGCTGTTGTGATGTTAATGGCCACTACCACTGCTGTCCACATTATATATAATTGTCTGGAAGTCTTCTGGTATAAAAGTGACACAGCTCTTTTGCTGCATCCCTGGTAAGTTTTGCTTCTCTAATGCACTGCTCATCAGTCAATCTTCCGCAAACCTACCTGAGATGGATACCAATGAGCGCAATCAGCACTTCTTTGATGTTATATAATATCTCTTGCAGAATTCCTGTGTTCTTGATGGTCTATATCAACAAAGATGAGTACCAGGGAGGATCTAATGTAACCCACATTGTGGTGAAAGCAGCATATTCAGAAAATCCAAAATGCAGTAGTTTCCATCTACATCATTGCAAGCTGCAATACCTGCTTCACATCAATAGCAAGGATCTATTGAAATGTAATGTGTGACCATTGCAATTTGTTGTGGTTCTCTCTTAATGAGCAATTATACTTTCAATAACAAACTGAGCATTTAGAATTGATTAGGTCTCCGTGTTTGCACCAAGCTCTATTCGCCTTAGCAACAATTTGGGATTGATTGAGAATAGATTAGCAAAATGTGTCCTTTGCTTACTCTTGATTTTGCTAAATCATTGTACTTCTACAACCTACATAATAGACTTAATACCAAAGGCAATTTATTATCTAGAATCTCCACATGTACTATGATATAAATTACAATAGCCCAATGTAATATTATTAGAGAGACAAATGCATGGCTCAACGACTGGTGTGGCAAAAGTGGGTTCCAGTTTGTTGGGCACTGGCATTAATACTGGGGAAAGCGGGGGCTGTACCGTTGGGACGGTTTACACCTGAACCGTGCTGGGACGAGTGTCCTTGCAAATCGCATAACTAGGGATGTAGAGAGGGCTTTAAACTAAACAAGATGGGTGAGGGATCAAGCTTGGGTAGCGGTAGCAATTCAAGGTGTAGAGTCAAGACAGGAGAGCAAAATAGTATTATGAGAAATGAGGGTCAGAGTATGGCAGGGGGTGACAGAGAGAAAAAAACTAAGAATACATCAACAGTCAAGACTAGAGTTTACAAAGGTAACAAAAAGACAAAACTGAAGGTTCTCTATCTGAATGCACGTAGCATTCATAACACAATAAATGAATTGATGGTCCACATTGAAGTAAATAAATATGATCTGATAGCAATTACAGAGACATGGCTGCAGGGCGACAATGATTCGGTCCTTAATATTGAAGGATACATGACATTCAAGAAGAATAGGAAGCTAGGTAAAGGTGGAGGGGTAGCACTGTTAATCAAAGAAGGCATTGATGCAATAGTTAGAGATGACTTTGGTTCAGGATGTAGAAACAGTTTGGGTGGAGATGAGGAACAATAGGGTAAAAAAGTCATTAGTGAGAGTAGTCTACAGGCCCCCCAACAGTAGCCACAGTGTAGGGCAAAGTATTCAAGAGAAAATATTGTGTGCTTGTGATTAAGGGATGGCAATAATCATGGGTGATTTTAATCTACACATCAACTGGAAAAATCAGATTGGCAGTAGTAGCCTGGATGAAGAGTTCTTAGAATGTTTCTGAGGTAGTTCCTTAGAGCAGCATGTTCTGGAACCAGCCAGAGAGCAGGGTAAAGTAGATTTGGTATTCTGCAATGTGACAGGATTAATTAATGACCTCAGAGTAAAGGCACCCCTAGGTAGCAGTGACCACAATATGATTGAATTTTACATCCAGTTTGAAAGGGAAAAGAGTGGGTCTAAGACTAATATCTTAAATTTAAATAAGAGCAAATATGTGGGATGAAAGTTGAGCTAGCTGAAGTGAACTGGGCAACTAGCCTAGTGGATAGATCAATAAAGAAGCAGTGACAGACATTTAAGGGGATATTTCAGAGTATTCAGAATAAGTACATTCCTACTATAAAGAAAAATTCTAAGGTGGACCCATCATCCGTGGTTAACTAAAGATGTTAAGGAAAACATCAAACTTAAGGAAAAAGCATACAACTCTGCAAAGATGAATGACAGGACAGATGATTGGTCAGAATATAAAGAACAACAGAGAATGACTACAAGGTTAATCAGGAGAAATAAATTAGAGTATGAGAGGAAGCTAGCTAATAATGTAAAAATGGACAGCAAAAGTTTCTACAGATACTTAAAAAGGAAAATATTAAGTAAAGTGAGTGTTGGTCCTCTGGAGAGTGACAGTGGGGAGTTAATAGTAGATAATAAGGAAATGGCAGGAGAAATGAACAAATATTTTGCTTCTGTGTTCACTATAGAGGATACAAAAAATTCCAGTAATAGCTGCAAATCAGGAGGTGGAAGGGAGAGAGGAACTTGGTGAAATTGAAATTATTAGAGAAACAGTACTGAGGAAATTGATGAAGCTGCAGGCTGGCAAGTCTCCGGGTCCCGGTGGACCACATTTTAGGACCTTAAAAGAAGTGGCTAATGAGGCAGTCGATGCGTTGGTGTTAATTTTCCAAAATTCGCTAGATTCTGGAAAGGTTCCATCAGGTTGGAAACTAGCAAATATAACCCCCCTATTCAAGAAGGGAGGGAGGCAGAAAGCAGGAAACTATAGGCCAGTTAAGTTGATGTCTGTCGTGGGGAAGTTATTAGAATCGATCAGTAAGTAGGTTATAGCTGGGCACTTAGAAGAGCTCTAGGCAATTGTGAAGAGTATGCATGGTTTTGTGAAAGAAAAATCATGTTTAACCAATTTATTGGAGTATTTTGAATGAGTAATGTGTGCAATGGATAAAGCCTGTAGACGTACTGTACTTGGATTTGCAGAAGGCATTTGATAAGGTGCCACATCAAAGATTATTACAGAAAATAAAGCACATGGTGCAGTGGGTAACATATTAGCATGGATAGAAGATTGGCTGGCTGGAAGAAAGCAGAGAGTATGCATAAATGTCTGATTGGCAGGATGTGACGAGTGGAGTCCCACAGGGGTCTGTACTGGGGCCTCAACTTTTTGCAATTTACATCAATGACGTAGATGAGGGGGGTGAAGACATGGTAGCTAAACTTGCAGATGACACAAAGGTAAGTGGGAAAGTATGTTGTGAAGAGGATATGAGGAGGTTGCAGATGGATATAGATAGGTTGAGTGAGTGGGCAAAGATCTAGCAAATGGTACTTAATGTGGGAAAATGTGAAGTTGTTCACTTTGGCAGGACAAACAAAAAAGCAGAGTATTACTTAAATGGCTAATGGCTGCATAATTCTGAGGTGCAGAGGGATCTAGGTGTTCTAGTACATGAGTCATAAAAAGCTTGTATGCAGGAATAGCAAGTAATTAAAAAGGCTAATGGAATGCTATCCTTTATTACAAGAGGCATTGAACATAAAAGTAACGATGTTATGCTTCAGTTATACAGGGCATTGGTGATACTTCCCCTCGAATACTGTGTGCAGTTTTATTCTCCTTATTTAACGAAGGATGTAAATGCATTGGAGGCAGTTCAAAGAAGGTTAACTGGATTGATACTTGGAATGAGTGGGTTATTTTATGAGGAAAGATTGAACAGGCTGGGCTTGTTTTCACTGGAGTTTAGAAGAGTGAGGGGTGATTTAATTGAAGTATACAAGATCCTGAATGGCTTTGACAAGGTGGACTTGGAAAGGATAATTCCTTTTGTGGGCGTGTCCAGAACTAAGGGGCACTGTTTTAAAATTAATGGTTGTTCTTTTAGGAAAGAGGTGAGAAGAATTTTTTCTCTCAGAGGGTTGTGCGACTTTGGAATTCCCTGCCTTAGAAGGTGGTGGAGGCGGGATCACTGAATATTTTTAAGGCAGAGGTAGATTGATTCTTGTTAGGCAAGAGAATCAAAAGTTATTGGGGTTAGATGGGAATGTGGAAATTGAAACACAAGAAGATCAGCCATGATCTTATTGAATGGCAGAGCAGGTTTGAGGGGCTGAATGGTCTACTCCTGTACCTATTTCTTATGCCTTATGTTCTTAATGTTTGGAATTTTTGCAATTCATCCACTTTCTGGTGAAGATTAGCAGTGAGTTTAGGATGAAGATGTAAAAGTCACAAAAGAACCAGAAAAAAAAGTGAAAATTGTTCAGTCTGACGATGGATTTCAGGCACACCTACGAGACTTGTTCAAATATAGATTTCCTTCAATATAAACAGATCCATTTTGGCACAACAATTAATTACTCAATCAATTATGCAAATCACTATTTTATATTTTGTTAAAGTGTTTTTAAAGCACTGGAAAGTTGGTTTTGAAAATTATTGATCTGTAAACCAAAAGGCAAATGTGTGTGTGTAGTTTATTTTGCAGCAATCTGACTTTTTTTTTCAAGTTTCTCCATTTTTTGTTCTTTCACAAATTATGATTCTGCCTCTTGTTGGCTATGAATTCATAATTATTGATGGTTAAGTATTTTGCCCAAGTAACAATTCTTCAATTATGAAGCGAGTATTAGTAGGTTATTTGAACATGGAGCATATCAGAGGTGAATTCAATCTTGTTTTCACCTTTACAGCAAAGGTAACTGAATAACAGTTGGAATTTTGATGAACTTTTCATTTCCCTAGCCCAAGAATATTGTGATACTTACACTCCTGTGGCTGAAATCAACACAGGCCTTGTCATTCTGCATTGGCATTGTTATGAACAATGCATTGCACCCCCATATAATTGGGGGAGCTCTAGTGCTGCAGTATATGGCCAGTGAGTTTGAGTCAGCACTATAGAATAATTATTTCTTCAATTTTCTTCAGTCACCATTTAGTGTGGAAGATCATAGTATATAAAATCCCTGCTCACAGACTCTCCATTGCGGTTCCCAATAACAAGCTAATTCTGCTTTGAGGGTTTTACTAATAGTTTTCAAACTTATCTCAAGACATTTCTCATGTACTTCAATATAATTGGAGAAAAAAATGAAATACCAGAAACGAATAATAAAAAAAATGGAACAACTCAGGAAGTCGATCAGAATCTGTGGAGAGAATAGATAAATTAATGGCATAGAAAAACATTGGTGCCATGTCTCAGTGTTCGATATGGTGGGTGGTGCGCAGGCAATCATTCCATGTTGGTAGTGCTCTGTCTGCCATATTGTAGTAGTCCAGGGTCTGTACCTCAAATAGACATTGGGCGCTTTAAGTCTGCAAATACGAGGCCCAATTACTGCATTGAGCTCCTTTTACAATTTTGTTGGCAACTGATCACAGCATGCATTATACATACTACAGTCAGAATTCTCAGATGCTTGGCAGCAAAACCAGCAGTCCTTAACGGAGTCGTTGAGGTCACTTCCTGGAAGGTAAGTTTTAATTTTTTTTTTCACATACCATGTTGTGGAAACAGAGTGTTCCTCCGAGCAGCATATTTAATTTATGATCTGTTTGTGGCCACCACTCACAACATATGCGGCTGTCCCCTCTCTGTGCCTTTCCACAATCTACTTATTGCCTCGGCTTGCTCACTTATTGCTTCAGTCTCTGTCCATGACTGACACTGAAGTTCATAGGTAATAAACAAATGAGGCCAGACAAACAATTTCATGTGGCCCTATGACATTAGTCTCATGCAGTATGCATTTGGGCACTATTCAATTCCCAGGCCAGCGCTTGGGATGCAGCACTTCCTCATAACAGTTCGAGCTTCTGATTTGCAGCATCTGCAGTTCTGTGATTTTTATTGCTAATGAAACACTAGGTGACCAATTCAAAAATACTGCATACAAAGGGTGATCAGTGAGCTACCATGTTACCCACCTGGTTGTGGCTCTTTTGAATTTGATGGGCAGCTTGCCAATTATGATGTAGGCAGGAAAGCTGGCATCTCCTCTATGTAGCAGAAAGGTGTGGAGGGGTGGTATGGGTGGGCATAGGAGGGAGGTTTTAAAGTGGATAAGAATGCGGGTTAGGTGAAGGGTGAAGTGTTTTTCTTTATTATTTGATGGGATATGGATTTTTCTGCCAAGGCCAGTGTTTATTGCCTTGAACTGAATGGCTTGCTAGGCCATTTCAGAAGCCAGTTAAGAGTCAACTACATTACTATGGACCTGGAGTTACACGTCAGCCAGACCAGGTAAGGATTGTAGATTTCCTTCCCTAAAGAGACAATGGTGAAGCAGATGGGTTTTTAACGACAATCAATGTAGTTTCATGGTCACCATCACTGAGACTAGCTTTCAAATCCACCAGTTGCTATGGTGAGATTATACCCAGACCATTAACCTGGGCCTCTGGATTACAAGCCCAGTGAAATTATCACTAAGCTACTGTCTCCCCCTGAAATCCTGAAAAAATGTGAGAGTGTCAGAAAATGGGGTCCAACCTGCTGACGGATTTCTTGGGCTTCCTGAAACTTACTAGTGAAAGTGAGGCAAGAAGAAAGTGACAATTGAGGAGACTGAAGCATGACAGGGAAATATGCCAATAAGAACTGAATACTCTAAGCTACTTTCCTATCTGCTTGTGTGAAAAGTTTTGTTCAAACTACCTCTGTTGGGAGGTGACTTTATGCACTCAGGAGGTGTTTGTTGTGATACACCTTCAAGGGATATCACCATGACATCACTAGAAGGGAAATGTGTCATGTAACCCAGTCTTTGTTTCACTTTTATTTTGAGCAGAGCATACACACACAGCTCCTAATGTCTCCAAGCTATGCAACTATGTAAGAGTGTTCTCATGTGCCTAGTCTTAATAAATGAATGCACAATGTGTTTATCCAATCCCATATGAGTGATCAGCCCAAGGTATTATTTAATATAATAACATGACACAGTGATCAGCGGTGGTAAGACAGGGACATCCAGATTAAGTAGAGGTATGACATGGTGAACAGCCTTGGATCATGCTACATGGCATGAGAAGATCCTCAACGTTTTGGTCAAACTGCAACAAAGTCGCAGCATGGAAGAGTGTTTTAAATGCAGTGTGCTGACTGTGAAAAAAGGTTTGGAGACACAGTACCGAGCTAGTGCACAATTAAAGAGCTGCTAGGCAGACAACCCCTCATGGGGAGATTGCAGCACATAGCCTGTCAGTTCTATGAGTGGGACAGTGTATTGAGTGGATCAGCACTGGATTAGCTCAGTCGGGAAAGGCTAGAATGTGGGCCAGATTGATGATGAGCAAGGGAGAGTTAAACAACAACAAAAAGCCAAAGAAAAGTCATACAAATTGGGCCAGAGAAGGTTGCAATTATAACAGACCACTTCGGTAGGTACTGAACAATGAACTGAATAAAAAGCAAAGACACCATTCTCAGTGGTGCGTTCCCACCACAACTCGTCTTCATGGACCCAGATTCAGAAAAGCACATGAAAGCAACTATAGTGACATTCATTCCAGGTATTACAGAAGAAGCAAGGTCAAAGGCAATTGTCAGAATGTCCACAAAATTCCCCAGTTTGAATTGGGATGCAGCTGACCTATTATCCGAATTCAAAATGTTAAAACAGTATACAGAGCTTTGTTTCTTAGTCCAGGTGTGTTTGAACCAGACAAGCAAGCCAGAAGAATTTGCCTAGCAAATAGGAATGAAGGTCTACACAGGCTGAACACATCATGGTTAAAAACAGAAGAGCTACAGGATCTCCAAAAGATATGGACTACATTGGAAGACTGGTTTAGAATCAGGATAAACTTCCATAGTCATCGATTACTGTTCATGTCATTTCGACAACAGCCTACAGAATCCATTGACCACTTTTTGTCAACAGATGCAGAGAAAGGGAATGTACTGTGATTTTACAAACGCAGAGCTAGCACACAGAATTGTTGAGTTGGTGATCGTATCCATTCCCATGGAAGCATTCCAGAAAGACCTGCTAGACAAACCCAAAATATATAGCATTGGAGAGCTGCTCAAGGATGTACATAAGTACAAAGCAACCCTCTCAAGTAAACAAATCTTACAGGTCCTAAGTACAACCCCAAAAGTTGATGCACTCACTAGAACACCCAAACCTAGCAAGACGTGTGAAAGGTGTGGACTGCTGCATGCACCAAGGATATGCCCAGCTGTTCATCAATTCTGCAAGGCATGTGGCAGAAAGGGCCATTGTCAGTGGCAATGGCCACTAGAGCAAAGTCTGTTGCAGCTACAAAGAGCTGTGAACTGATCCAAACAGATCGTAGACAAAGGGTATGTTCAAGCAATAAGGATGGCCGTTCGGTATCCCATAAGAAACACATACATGAGGTGATTGACAAACCAGAAAATGATGATGATGTGCATGACGAGACAAAGAGCAGTGAACACATGTTCCACACCATCAATCTCATGGAAAACATAGATGTAATCATACCTTCCAAAGTGTTTGCCAAGATTCAAATTATCTGCCCTAAGAATGTTGGTAACTCTTCATTATTGGCCAGAATTGACACAAGTGCAAGTGCCAACACCCTACTCTGTGAATTCTAAAAAACATGTATCCAAAGACATTGAAGGAAATGGCAAACCTACTGCTGCAAAATTTACTGTGTACAATTGTTCACTAAGTCCATGTGCAAGATTTATAGCAGTGGAGTACAAGTACAAGCAATCCTCCTGAATGACACATCATGGAAACTGAAGGCCCAGCAATTGCAATCTACCAGCCTGTTGTGACCTTGCACTAGTCAAAATCCATGGAATCACTCAGACATCACAAGCAGATCAAACTCAGAAACTACTGCTATCACCTCAATTCATGACCTAACATCGAAATGTACAGAATGTTTTGAAAAAATTGGCAGTTTCAAGGAAGCTGCAACATTATACTTGCAGGAGAATGCAATTCTGCCAATTGATCTACCACCTATATACAGCATCCATATACAAGACAAATTGAAGGTCGAACTAGACAAAATGGAAAAAGGTGGAATTATTCGAAGAGTGCAAGAGCACACAGCTCAATCACATGTCGTAAAGAAGGATGGATCATTGAGAATCTGACTCAAAGCATGACAATTAAACACAGCTTTGAGACATATTCCTTACAAAATACCCACATTAGAAGAGTTAAATCTGAGGTTTGCAAGAGTAAAATCCTTCTTGAAGCTTGATGCCAAGCATGGTTACTGGTCAGTTTATCTCATGGTGAGGTTCCAAGATCTTACTACATTTCGAACCCCATTCAGACAATACTGTTTTCAATTACTTCCTTTCTTAGCCAGGATCTCTTTCAAGCTCACATGGACCACATTCCACATACTGTACCAGGGTACATCTGTATCGCAGATGATATACCTGTTGTGGGAAGAAAAAAGCAAGAACATTACCATAATCCTCACTTACTGATGCATGCAGTGTGCAATGAAGGAGTAACAGTCTGAAATGCAACATCAACATGCAGCAGATAATTTTCTTCAGTTGTAGTTATTCCAAGCTGCCATATATCCTGATCCAAATAAAATAGAGGATATTAAGGCCATTCCAACTCCTCAATATGAGGACAATCTTTGAAGATGTCTTGGTTTCTTTAATTTCTTGTCTTCATACAATCCTAATTTCACACATAAATCTGTAATGCTAAGAGAATTGTTGATAAATAATGTGCCATTCCCGAAGACCATCAATTCCTCTTCAAAGCACTGAAATAGTCACTATCAGAAGCATTAACATTACAACTTTATGATCATAAGTAGACAGCTAACCTGGAGGTAGATGCCTCACAGGAAGGCCTTGGAGCATGCATACTACAAAAAGGCAAGCCGATTATATTTGCTTGTAGTAGAGACCAACCACAAACAACTGGAGATGATTTGGCGAAAACATCTCCAGGAGATGTATGAGAAGTGGGATATTGATCACACTACTTCTTCTTCTCAATACCCTAGGTCTAATGGCTGAACTGAACAAATGATCTGCATGGTGAAATCCCTAATTCTCAAATGTAGACAGCCAAGCAAGGTCTACACATTGCAATGTTACATCTGTATATGACACCTTTAAGTGCAACTATTCCCAACACTGGCAGAGCTCATGCTTAGCAGATCAGTGCATACCAATTTACCTACTTTTACCCATTCTACTCTCTCAGAAACTAGAGAGAAACTTTTAAAACTACAGAGAAGATGCCCAACATGCACAATAAAAATGCAGGTACAGAATTGCAAAGTTTACATTGGGACAACTATATCCAGGATCCCACAGAAGGTATGTGGCAACCAGCCAAGGTGACGGGGATTTGTCCAGAACCAAGGTCCTATGAGGTTGATACATACAAAGGAACAATGGTGAGGTGTAACCAAGGACAAATCAGGCTCATTTCAGCTTCTCAACCACTGTACATTCCTATTGCATCCCAAATGATCCCAATTGTGTGGATAGGATGCCAATCAAGAGGGTTGCTTTGCCCTGGATGATGTTGAGCTTCTTGAGTGTTGTTGGAGCTGCACTCATTCAGGCAGGTGGAGAGTATTCTATTGCAATCCTGACTTGTACCTTGTACATGGTGGAATGGCTTTGGGGAGTCAGGAGGTGAATTACTCTCTGCAGGATTCCCAGCCTCTGATCTGGTCATGTAGCCACAGTATTTATCTAGCTCAGTTCAGTTTCTGGTCAATGGTATACCCAGAATGTTGATATTAGTGTATTCAGCGATGGTAATTCCATTGACTGTCAAGGAGAGATGGTTAGATTCTCTCTTGTTGGACATGGTCATTGCCTGGTACTTGTGTGGACTGAATGTTACTTGCCACTTATCAGCCCAAGCCTCAATATTTCCCAGGTCTTGATGCATATGGACACAGGCTGTTTCAGTACATGAGGATTCATGAATGGTGCTGAACATTGTGCAATCATCAGCGAACATCCTATTTAAGTGGCATTCATGGTGTGCAAACAATTGCTGAATGGCTGAATGCAGTTCTGTTATTGACACATTTGATGCTCCATATCCAAAATTAATGTATATTAATGATTTGGGTGCACAGGGCATGATTTGAAAATTGGCAGATGACCTAAAACTTGTAATTGTAGTCGACAGTGAGGAGGCTGGTTACAGACTTAAAAAAGATTTAGACAGGCTGATGGAATAGATGGAAATGCAGCAGATTAAATTTAGCACAGAGAATTGTGAAGCAATTCTTTTGGAAGGAAGAGCTAGGGAAGGCCACTTTGAATTCTACTGTCCAGGGTATTGTGTTAACTTGCTAGCATCTGTTTATTTTTTTTAAGCATTGCCTTGATGGGGGTGTAACTGGACAGCAGATTAATTAGGGGTTTTAGGAGTTATTATAGTAGTGATTTATAGACCCATGTGTGTGTTTGAAATCTTTTATTTTGTTAATAAATGTTTAATTTAGTTTTCTAAAAAATCTCTACTAAAGTCTTGGTGGACTTATTACAACTGAATTCAAGGCACGCATCTAGAAATAAAATACAAACACAACACCATTGTGGTAGCAGGATTGAGTTTCCCTCATGGATTTGATCTGCCTGGCACACATCATCTGCTGCGTCATGACATTTCTATGTTTCTATGTTTCCCAACACCCATACACTCACACACAAAGACAAAACAGGACAAAACAAACATGGTCTCTGCAGAGGCTGGAGTATGGGAATGTTTTTAAAATGGATAAGGTTCAAAAAGGTCTCAACTCTGTTGATCTAACAGACTTCTGATCACAGTAGAGCTGGAAGTCCTTTCAGATGTATCTTTGGTGACACAATGTCGTTGATAACTCTCACTGGTTACAACCTGCATATTTTCAAAATACAGATGAGTTATTTTTGATGTGAATTTTCTGACTAAGGGTTAACTCGCTCCAGGCTGCATACAGTACAAAGGGTGGGGATAGGGTGGGGTGGGGGAGCAGAGAGAGAGAGAGAGATGGGAGAGAGAGGGTCTTCCTTTTCCAGCCTACCTCCAAAGTGCACATGTACTGTCTGGGCGGGATTTTCACAGGATTGCACTAAGTGAGGTAGCGGGCAGGTAAAATGAAGTCCTACACGGTGAAGAAAAGAGTGGGTTTTCACGCCTTATCATCCTAAGCCCACCTCATTATTTATTCACCCCCGCAAAACATGTCATTTCCATGGTGAGCGGTCTTTCATTTGCCTGCCCGACATCGCCCCGCTGTTGTATCACACCACCTGCCATCTTTAAAAGGCAGCCACCAGCAAAGAGCTCATTGTCACCAGCTCACCGCTGCCGTCCAGGAGATATGGCCAGCAAAGGAGAAGAGACTGCAGCCCCCTGCTTCAACGACGGGTCCATCGAGCAACTGTTGGATGCAGTGGAGGCCCGACCGGATGTGTTTTACCCCTGCTCTGGCCGCAGGGTGGGCAGTAAAGTCACCAAGCCAGCTTGGGAGGCGGTAGCAGCGGTGGTCAACGCAAATGCCCTGCTGAGGAGGACAGCCACCCAGTGCCGCAAAAGGATGAATGGTCTCCTCTGTTCTGCCAGCATAAGTTACTCTTTTCATCACTCCCAACTCACACACCCACAAACCCATCACACATCCACAAGGCCCTCACTCACTGCCAATGCAAGGGACATCATCATTTACTCTCTCACACACACAGGCCAGGCATACTTATCATCTGGCCCGGCAGGAATCCTGATACACTCTCCCATCTCTATCCATGCAGGACAAACTGGCTCACAACAGGAGGGAAAGGTCACAGACAGGTGGAGGGATGCTGGATATCAAAGTTCTCACAGAATTCGAAAACAGAGCCAACCAGCTGGCCGGCGATGACCGGGACCGGTCCTGTGCGGATGGTGAGGTCGGTGCTGCTCCACTAAGTGAGGATCCAGCAGTGCAACATCCTTCAGACAACCATGGTGTGAGTGATGTGTCCCCTTTCACAGGCCACTGCTGTGCACTAATTATCTCTCCTTGCTTTCACAGGCACATCTGCCAAACAGCCAACAGAATCCATGACCCAGGGCTTCCAATCAAGCCCCGGAGAGGAATCTGGAAGCACCCTCCCTGAAATCCCATCATAACACTCACCCACACCCTCCACCAGCGCAGAGACACACACCTTGGTAAGTCCTATCTTTAGAGTAGCCTCGGGATCACAGTCTGGTAAGCACATCGCACTTTCTGATCCACAGCAAGACGAGGCAGGGACTCCCTAGGTCCCTGGCACCCGGTGGACTGCTGGAGGCCAGAATGTTGCTGAGTCCGAGTCAGATGACGAGCCTCTGGACTCGGTCATGTCACAATTGCTGGAGCTGCAAAGGTAAGCTGGGGAACAACAGGAAGGGATTCCTGCTGAACTCCTCAGGTTGCAAGGCATGATGGAGGAGTCCTTCCACCTTCTAGCTGAAGTGATAGCGCCGGCATGCTAAAGCACTGAGGTCAACTCTGGCAGGATGGTGGCCGCCTTGGAGACCTTGGTCCAGGATATTACTCGTGCTCTGATGTGTGGGCTTAGACTCCATTGCGGATGCCATTGTTGGCCTCCAACAGTGTGTACGCGAGAGGGGTGCTGGGCAACTCGATCTCACTCCAGCTGCCCCTTCCGATCACGAAATTAGCCAGGGGCTCTCGGGCACCCCTAAAGAGAAGGATCAGAAGGTGCACAATCTGGGGCCATCCACCCAGGTGACTCTGGGAGTGACCGGTCCATTCCAATCCCTTCTTCCGGTGACCTCCGCAGCTCCGGCTTTACAGGCCGAGGTGAGTGCCACTGCCACACAGCATGACCCCAAAAGAAGGACGGGGCCCACCAAGTCTCAGCCCTCCAGAGGACGTCTGCCAAAGTCATCACAGACAGGGTGTCACAGTCAGCAGGCTGCCTCCACCTCCGCTGTGGATGTCCGGGGAGCACCACGATGTAGCACCAGGGTTAGGAAGTTAGGTAAAAGTAGTTGCACAGCCTGGGCACGGGTGTTAATCACTTGTACATACTGATCACTATTGTCAATAAACTCCCAAAAATGTCTCCCTGCCTGTGGCTCCTTGATCTGATGAGCAGTGTTCATGTCACTCAGATGTGAAACCTTTCTGCACAAGGTAAAAGGCAGGTGCCTCAGTCAAGGCCCTCTAACCTGTGCTGTGTGCAGCCTTCAGACCTCAGTGATGGTCCAGCCTCACACTCCCTAGAAACTGATGCCTGCACCTTGGAACCGGCAGTCTGAGGCCGCCCGCCCCCGCGAATATTTTCCTGTTCTCCACGGGAGTTGCTTACCCACGGGGCGGGCCTTAATTGGCCCACCCGTGGAAAATGGCGGCGCGGCCCTTTTCTCCAGCGGCAATTGGCCGGCCGCCCGCCCCCACCGGGTCAGTCGGGCCCGTGTGACCGACAAACGGAAAATTCTGGCCATTAGATTTTTCCATTGGTGTTTCTAGAGCATTTTTCCACTTTTCATAATTATTTAACTGAGGAAAAAATACTCATTAAACTTACATATCTGTGACTTTGGATAGTAAAAGAAATGCCATTAAATAAGACAGCTACATCTCGAAGAAGTAATTAGCCAAGAAGAGGGAAAAACATCAAAGATCAAAAAATCGACAGAACTGAGGCTGATTAGTGAACTGAAAGGTGGTTTGTATGTAATTTATATTAGATTTGGTCTTTGGTACTCAGACTGGAGGGAGATTTAGTATGAAGTATAAATATTTTATTACCTTCAAAGAAAAATCTACAGTACAAGAAATAAAGCTATTAAAATGCAAAGGTTACACTTTTAACATTCTAAATCAAATGTTGAAATATAACCTGTTTTATTTCAAGAAGATGCTGAGGTGTTCAAACTCGGTTAGCGTTCATTCACTGGAGCTTCTCCAGTTCCACTCTAAGAATGTCCAAGCAATCTCTGCTCTTAATCTCCATTAAATATATTAAAAAACACCTTTATTCTTAAGGTAGGTAAGGTAAGTGGGTAAGAAGGCATGGTGGAAGGTGGGTTGGGTGGGTGAGGGGTTAAGGTGGCAGGTGGGTAGGGTAGTAGGTGGGTAGGATAACAGGGTGGCTGGTGGGTGAGGTGGTGGGATGGCAGCTAGGTCGGGTGGCATGGCGGCAGCCAGTTTGGATGGTAGTTATGTGTGGTGGAAGGTGGGTAGGGTGTCAGGTGGGTGATTGGATGGGTGTGTTGGAGGGTAGTTGGGTTGGCTTGGGTGGGGTTGTCAGGTCGGGGGCTAGTCAGTTTGGGTTGGGGGGGAAGACGGGTGGTGGGGGCATTTTTAAAGTATGATGTATAACCGGACACAAGCGAAGAATGTATGCTGCACTTCAGTGTTACAATATAATAACTCAGGATGATAGAAATAATGCCAATATCTTTATAAAGCCTTTCATATATGATATGCTTAACAAAATAAATCAAATAATTTTCTTACCTAAAGTTCCCTTAGGCCACAGGCACAAGTTACAAAAATTGCATTGTGTTTTAAACGTAAATCTGGACTTAACCAGATGATCAAATCTAAAGCATATTAGAATTGAAATTACCCTCAGCTATATTCTTTTTTTAATAAGTGTTTTAAGGAATGACATTTGTCCCAACAAAGGTTACATTCGCATGATAAAAAATGTTTTCTTGTTCATTTAATTTCTTCTGCATTTCTTTTTCTAGTTTTATCTGAGTGAATTTCAGGTGGCACAGCAAAAGTTGATTCCCATGGAAACAACTAAACTAACATTTTACCAACAGATTTAAAGATCCATTTCATGCTACTGTTTTCATAAGTGCTGTAAACATTCCACCCACCCCCAGAAAGAAATACACTTCATCAATTGGACCTAATGTTTCCAGAGGTCGGAGGGAGTTGATAGAGTCAGCATTTTATTTGGATCATGAAAGTGGAGGAATCATACTGAGTCCACCGAGCTGGTTGCATGGGGAGAACGGTGGTGGAAAGGTATTTCTGTGAAGGTGCTGATCATGGTAAACCTCACTAACCAGCAGTGCATATTATAAAATCATGGTAGCATCCATGTGACAGATGAGGTTTCCTACTTCTGCTGAACTTAACAAATTATAACTTTGACCCGTTTGGAACTGCTGGTATGAAAGAGCTTTCATCATAAATTGATGCGGATTGATTCCATTATCTTGCAAATTCAATGGAGAGCACATCTTGGAAATTGCAGCTGGATGGAGAGTTAGGGGTATCCACATACATGAGCTGTGGAGACTGTTCCTCTACGCTCTCTTTCCTGTGGAATGGTAGGTCTGGAAGGAACAGACTATTGCTGCTGCTTCTTCTGCTGATGCTGCTGGATATCTTGGTACTCATCTGAAGCCCAAGATAAAACAGGATAAGCAGTACCATGCTGATCTGGCAGCCATCAGGATATCTTTGAAATTAACATTAAAACAGTAAACTTCTAATAATCTAATAGAGCTGCCATATTCCAAGACACTTCATAATGAAAAAAGCTTTCCTCCATAACATCCATTAAAACATGTAAATTGACACTCAAGTGGCTAATCTATTGTAAAAACAAACACTTATCCACTTACAATATCAAAGGCAGATAATATTTCAATAATCTCTTAAACAGTCAATCAAAATCTGAACACATCACCCTCGTTGAGATATGTGGTTCTGGACCTTTTGAAACTCAGCCAAGCATTTATAATAGCCCCAACTATTAAAACAAACCTTGGGAAATGTCAACAATGTAGTCCATTGAAACAGAAACACTAGATGGTCTTTTTTTTAAGCTGCAGGTGGGGTTTATTTCCATTTCAAAGCAGATTGCCTGTCAATCAATGGAGTTGGCAGGTGCTTAGGTATTTCATACCTTCAAAAGCATGGCCATTGTTTTTGAAATATCACTGGACATTGAAATCCTAATGTGAAACATGACAGGAGAGTTTTCCAGCACATTTTTCTACAGTTTTGAATGCATTATGGCACTTTCTCCAGTAGGAAAAGTACTGGTATGCATGTCAACACTTATACAATGCTGGTCAATGCTTATGGTCAGCTTATCTTTGCAAGCAGACTGCTGCAAATCACTGTAGTAAAAACACATCTACATTATAATACAACATTCAATATTGACATTGTAAGGTGTCAAAACATTTAACACTTACCTGTAAGAATGTTCCGGACTCCTTAGCAGGCTTCCCCCCACTGGTCACAAATGTTCAAATCAGGTAGTTATTTTTAGGCCTTCCAAAACCCACACCAGCAAATGAAAATATTGAGGAAAAGGAAATTAAAACTCCTTATGGTCCACACAATGATTTCACCGACCTCAGAAGATTTGCATGCGGAGTTTGTACTGAAGATCTTCCTGACTCACAAAAAGGACAAAAAATTAGCATGGAGTTAGGAAGGCACAGCAAATTGGAATTTGCAGTCAAAAATCCTAAACTTTTTTACTTTTCCGACCCCATTCCTGCCTCCATTAGGAGGTGAAAATCTGACTGGGGCGTACAAGCCTCCAATGTTGTGAAAGTAACCTCTCAGCACAAATACTGTGGACAATCCCTTTCAGAGAAGCAGACAAGTGATCAGCAGTGTGATGTCAATACTTACTGGCATTTTTTACTATCATGTACAGTATTCACCCCCTCAATTGCCGCTATTTTCGTGCTTTGCTTTCACAGGAGAGTTCAGGGGAGCCTGGAAATCCATTCACTGAAAATTAGGGTTCCAAAGGCCATGTTAATATCACTCTGATTGAGCAATGAACACATTAAAATTGACAACATGCATCCAAAATGAGATTGCTCGCATGCACTCTAACATGTTGTAGTTAAATGCAGAAGTTGCAGGATTGAAACCCACTTCCTGTAGCACTGCCCATTTCAGCACTTTTAAACTCTAACTGCTCCCAAACCTATGTGCTCCTGCATGTTAGTATTTAACCCTAGGTTCGCCATTGATCCCCTTCTTCCATATTGTTTATTGGAAAGTTTGCTGATGTAGTTCATGGAACAGCAATATCACTGGATTACTTTGCTCATTTTTATTGGACCATCATTGACTTTTTACTAGCAGAAAATACAGCACAAAGTGTTCAACTACAAGGATAAATCTTCAAAGCTAAAAGAAAATTAGTCATTATTAGACAATAATTGATGAAAATCTCTCTTGAACAGCCAATAGAATGTGCAGTATTGGGATACATATGTTAAAGGCTGTTTTCCTTTTCACTTGGACAAGCAAATAGTTGCTTTCATATATTTTGGTAATAGATGCACTTACTGTTTTTCCCATGTGAATATAAAGACAGCTGCCTTCACAATGCAGCATAAACTAATTGGAATCAAGGAGCTTACATTGTTAATGATGTTTAACAGTATGAATGTTTGCAATAGCAGCAGCACTACCTGCATATGCAGAAAGCAAAAACTAGTAACACGGGAAACAAGAAAAGTGTCTTTCATGCAGATGGGAAAATACATTTTTGCAAATACTATGAAACATTTTAATTAAATGAAGCCCAAATCACCCAAATTATGTCCAGTAATATATGAACTTTCCTGTTCATATCAAATACCTTCTATCGATATTTTAAGATATTATTTCATTTAAGACTAATGGAACAGTGTATAACAAAATGGCAAAGAAAAAATATATACAAAAGCATTTGCTTAATAATGTTGCTGACAGTAATTTCTATGCTGCAAATTTAGAAGCACGTCCTGTGTCAAAGCAACTCAAAATTGTAGCAGCAGGGGACATTTGGCTTTCTGTGTTGTACAATTTGTTCTTGGACTCGCAGAGATCTAGCTTCAACTCAGAAGGGAAAGGAAGTGCTAATTTATGTATATGCTAATTTGACAAAAAAAGTAGATTTTTTTTCTTATCACCCAGCCAAGAACCTACATTAACATATTGGATTGAATGGTTTCCTTCTATGTCTCTACCCTCTGTGGTTTTTATTTTTTCACTAAAATTAGCAAAGACAAGAATTTCTGTCCAAGAAAATAACCATTAGTAAAATCAGCTAAGGTTCTTAGAATGCATGCAGTACAAATCAGTAATCAGTATGAGGCGTAGTCAGTGAGGGGAGACTTCAGCCTGAGTGAGGCAGAGACCGAGTGAGTATGATTGGGAATTTGGTTCAAAGTGGGAATTTGGTGCAGAGGGGAAAGAGATGCTTCAGGTAAGGTTTACTGCAGGAAGTAAAGTGTGTTGAGTGGGGAGTTCAGTGAAGGACGGGGAGGAGGTGCTTTTTTATCTTCTACTCTTTTTCAGCCTCCAGTGTTTGATTTCCACTTTGGTACAGCCGCAGGAGCAAGTAAACCAATAACTGGTATTATTAGTTTTATCAGTATTATAAGTACTGTTTTGTTTTATCAGTATTATAAAGTTCACTGGCAGTGCCAAAATCTATTGGGATGAGTAGGCTTTATTAATTATAATTAATTAATTAGCAATTATTAACTAATTAATACATATTAGAAATGGCAGGGCAGGTGATGTGCTGTGATTGCAGGTTGTGGGAGCTTCTAGATACCAGTGTGATCCAGGGCAAACACATCTGCAGTAAGTGTTTGAGGTTGCAGGAATTCGGCTTTGTGCTATTGAGCTGGAGGCCGAGCTGCAGACACTGTGGCATATCAGGAAGGAGGAAAGTTACCTGGACACTTTATTTCGGGAGGCGGACACACACTTTAGGATAGAGTCTTCTGATTTGGTCAGTGCTCAAAGACAGGAGGATGTGACTGCAAGTGAGGCAGGTAAAGGGACCCAAAGGACAGGAGCACAGGAGCCTCAGTCCTTGCAATTGTCCAACAGGTTTGAGGTTTTTTTCAGCTTGTTTGGATGAGAGTGAGGTCTGCAGAGTGGATGAGCTAACTGACCATGGCACCATGGCACAGGAATCTATTCAAGCCGGGGTTGTTACAATACTAGTAGGGGACACTATAGTCAGAGGGATTGACACCATCCTCTGCAACAAAAAGTGTGAGCCCGGTGCCAGGGTTCAGGACATCTGCTCAGGGCTGGAAAGGAACTTGTAGTGGGAAGGGGAGGATCCAGTTGTCACGGTCCATGTTGGTACCAATGACTTAGGCAGGAGAAAGAAGAAGGTTCTGCATAGTCAGTATGAGGAGCTTGGCACCAAATTAAGAAGCAGAACCTCAAAGGTCATAATCTTGGATTATTACGTGAGACATGCACAAATTGCCATAGGACAAATCAGGTTAGGGAGATGAATGTGTGACTCAAAGGGAGAAGTGGGTTCCAGTTCATGGGGCACTGGCACCAATACTGGGGAAAGTGGGATCTGTGTCATTGGGATGGTCTACAACTGAAGCATGCTGGGGCCGTGTTCTTGCAAGCTGCATAACTAGGGAAGTAGAGAAGGTTTTAAACTAAGTAGGAGGGGCACGGGTGCAAATTTGGGAAGATGTCATAAATGAAAGAGTAGAGACAAGGCAAAAGAGAAAGGTATTATGACAGGAAATGAAGGAGTGGCATAGTGGTATTATCACTGGACTAATATTCCAGGGACCCAGGGTAATGGTCCGGAGACCCGGGTTTGAATCCCACCACGACAGCTAGTGAAATTTGAATCCAATAAAAATCTGGAATTAAAAGTCTGGTGACGACCATGAAACCATTGCCAATTGTCACAAAAGATCCATCTGTTTCACTAATGCCCTTTAGGGAAGGAAACCTGCTGCCCTTGCCTGGCCTACATGTGACTCCAGACCCACAGCAAAGTGGTTGACTCTTAAATGCTCTCTGAACAAGGGCAATTAGGGATGGGCAATAAATGCTGCCTAACCAGTGACACCCACCTCTCATGAACGAATAAAAAAACAGACTGTGACAGGAAGAGATAGAGAGTACAAATCTAACAATAAGTTAATAGATGAGACTAGAGGTTATGAAACAAATAAAAGGATAAAACTAAAGGCTCTGTGTCTGAGTGTGCAAAGCAGTTGAAACAAAACAAATTAACTGAGAGCGCACAATAGAGAGGGATGACTTAAGTTCAGGAAGCGAGGATGTGGAAATGGTTTGGGTAGAGATGAGAAACCACATGGTAGGAAGAAATAATGGGAGCTTGTCAGAAAGGCACAGTGATAATCATGGGAGATTTTATTCTACATGTAGGCTGGAAAAGTCAAATGGGCAAAGGTAGCCTAGATGAGGAGTTTGTAGAATGTTTGTGGGATAGTTTCTTAAAACAGCATGTTCTGGAGCAAACCAGAGAGCAGGCTATACTAGATCTGGTATTGTGCAAAGAGATGGGATTAATTAATGACCTCATAGTGAAGGCACGCCTAGGTAGCAGCAACATAACAAGGAAATATTTTTAAACTTAAATAAGGGCAATTATGAGGGCATGAAAGCAGAGCTGGCTAAAGCGAATTGGCAAATTAGGTTAAGGGATAGGTCAATAGAGGTGCAATGGCAAACATTTAAGCAGATATATCAGAATACACAGAATAGATACATTGTAATGGGTAAAGAAAAGGTCTAAGGGATGGACACACCATCCATGGTTAACTGGGAAGATTAAAAATAGTATCAAACCTAAAGAAAAAGTATATAATTGTACAAAGATAGGTGGAAGGCCAAAAGATGGGACAGAATATAAGGAACAGCAAAGGATGATCAAAATACTAATAAGGAGGGAAAAATCAGAGTACGAGAGAAAGCTAGCCAGAAATATAAAAACAGATAGTAAGGGTTTCTATAAATATTTAAAAAAGAAATGAATTAACAAAGTGAGAATTGGTCTCATTGAAAGTGACTCTGGAGAATTGATAATGGAAAACAAAGATATGGCAGACAAACAGGTGTTTTGCATTAGTCTTCACTATAGAGGATACAAGTGACATCCTGGAAACAGCCATAAATCATGAAATGGAAGGTAGAAAGAAGCTCAGAAAAATTACAATCACTGGAGGAGTGGTACTGAGTAAATTGTTGAAACTGCAAGTTGACAAGTGCCCAGGTCCTGGTGGACTTCATCCTAGGGTCTTAAAAAACGTGAGTGGTGAGATAGTTGATGCATTGGTTTTAATTTTCCAAAACCCCCTAGATTCAGGGAAGGTCCCATTAGATTGGAAGATAGCAAATATAACTCTATTATTCAAAAAGGGAAGGAAACAGAAAGCGGGAAACTACAGGCCAGTTAGTTAACATTTGTTTGAGGGAAAATGTTAGAATCTATTATCAAAGAAGCTACAGCAGGGCACTTAGATAAGTTCAAGGTAACCAGACAGAGTCAACATGGTTTTGTGAAAGGGAAATCATTTTTAACCAACTTATTGGAGTTCTTTTAGGAAGTAATATGTGCTGTGGATATAGGGGAGCCAGTGGGTGTACAGTATTTGAATTTCCAGAACGCATTTGATAAAGTGCCACATCAAAAGTTATTGTTGAAATTAAAAGCTTGTGATATTGGGGGGGTAACATATTGGCATGGATAGAAGATTGCCTGGCTAACAGGAAGCAGAGAGTAGGCATAAATGGGTCTTTTTCAGGTTGGCAAGATGTAATGAGTGGTGTGCCACAGGGGTCAGTGCTGAGATCTCAACTGTTTACAATTTATATAAATGACTTGGATGAAGGGATGGATGGGTGATTGCCAGGTTTGCTGATGACGCAAAGATAGGGAGGAAAGTAAGTTACGAAGAGGACAAAAGGAGGTTGCAAAAAGATATAGCTAGGCTAAGTGAATGGGCAAAGATCTGGCAAATGGTGTGTAATGTGGGAAAATTTGAAATTGTCCATTTTGGCAGGAAGAATGAAAGAGAAGCACATTATCTAGATGGTGAGAAATTGCAGAGGCTCTGAGATGCAGAGGGATCTGGGTATCTTATTGCATGAATCACAAATGGCTAGAATACAGGTAGAGCAAGTAATTAGGAAAGCTAATAGAATGTTATCATTTATTGCGAGGGGAATTGGATACAAAAGTGGGGAGCTTATGCTTCAGTTATATAGAGCACTAATGAGACCACATCTGGAGTACTGTATACAGTATTGGACACCTTATTTAAGGAAGGATGTAAACAAATTGGAAGCAGAAGAGAATTGGAAGCAGAGAACATTTACCAGACTAATACCTGGAATGGGCGGGTTGTCTTATGAGGAAAGGTCGGACAGACTAGGCTTGTATCCACTGGAGTTTAGAAGAGTGAGAGGCAATTTGATTGAAACCTATCGGGCAAAATTTTTAGCTCAGCGGGTGGGTGCATGCCTGACCTGCACGAGCGTAAAATGACGTGTGTTGACCTCGGGCAAGCTCCCGACGTCAATGCACACTCGCAAGATATTTTGTTCAGCGGGCACACACCAGAGTCAGCAGCGCACCCACCGACAATTAAAAGGCCTTTTAAGGCCGTTAAAAAGATAATTAAAATAAATTTTTCGCTGCCCGTCCAACCTTACAGTTGGCAGGCAGGCTAAAAGGCCAAGCGGCCTTTGCCCCTTTTAGAAAACCTCATCCATGGGTGCAATGAGGTTTCCTAAAGCAAATAAAAATAAAATAAAATAAAAATAAATTTAATCAATAGTATGGCCCTGCTCATGTGATAGGGTCACATGAGGGGACATGTTTTATAACATTTTTCTATTTTTTTTTTTCAACTCTTCATCTCCCTGAGGTAGCCCTGTGCCTCAGGGAGATTCTCAAGTGCACACTCGCGTGTATGTGCAAAGTTCGCGCTCACCCCGCTCACCCTTCTCCCTCGCCTGTAAAGCCAGGGTTGCTGCTCATGTTTCACGCTGGGCGGGCCTTGATTGGCCCACTTGCTTGAAATTGCCTTCTGGCCTCGATTGCAGGCGGCGGTCAGCTTCCCAACAGCCCCCGCCCGCCCCCCCCCCCCTATCAGGGGTAGGTGGGCTGCAGATTTGAGGTAGCTATCAGATCAGCCATGATCTTATTAAAAGGTGGAGAAGGCCCAGGGGCCAAACAGCCACCTCCTGCTCCTTGTTTGTATGTTTGTAAGCTTGTTCACAAGAGATTATGCTGATCACTTAATGTGTAACATCAGATTGTTGCAAGTCATAATTTATAGATTTGCCACCAACAGTACAGTTTGCATTCAACATAGTATGACCAGGTTTAACATAACTTGAAGAAACTTGTTAGAGTTTACATGACAGTATTTTAGCTTGACTATATCCAAAGACTCTAGGATTTAGTAAGTTTGCAGATGACACAAAGATTGGCCGGGTGGTTAACAGTGAGGTTACAGGAAGACATAGACGGGATGGTCAAATGGGCAGATAAGTGGCAGATGGAATTTAACCCTGAAAAGTGTGAGGTGATACACTTTGGGAGGAGTAATTTGACAAGGAAGTATTCAATGAACGGCATGACACTAGGAAGTTCTGAGGAACAAAGGGACCTTGGCGTGTGTGTCCATAGATCTCTGAAGGCGGAGGGGCATGTTAGTGGGGTGGTGAAAAAGGCATATGGGACACTTGCCTTTATCAATCGAGGCATAGATTACAAAAGTAGGAGGTCATGTTGGAGTTGTATAGAACCTTAGTGAGGCCACAGCTGGATACTGTGTGCAGTTCTGGTCACCACATTATAGGAAAGATGTGACTGCACTGGAGGGGGCGCAGAGGAGATTCACCAGGATGTTGCCTGGGATGAAACATTTAAGTTATGAAAAGAGATTGCATAGAATTGCGTTGTTTTCACTGGAGCAGAGAAGACTGAGAGGCGACCTGATCGAGGTGTACAAGATTATGAGGGGCATGGACAGGGTGGATAGGGAGCAGCTGTTCCCCTTAGTTGAAGTGTCAGTTTCAAGGGGGCATAAGTTCAAGGTGAGGGGCAGGAGGTTTAGCGGGGATGTGTGGAAAAACTTTTTTACCCAGAGGGTGGTGACGGTCTGGAATGCACTACCTGGGAGGGTGGTGGAGGTGGGTTGCCTCACATCCTTTAAAAAGTACCTGGATGAGCACTTGGCACGTCACAACATTCAAGGCTATGGGCCAAGTGCTGGTAAAGGCATTCAAAATATTTCCAGAGCAACGTGTCCACCATTAGTTCTTAAAATGTGGCTTGCAACAGTTATTTAGCCGGGGTTTCCATTAATCAAACAGGCTCTGTTATTGTTATTAGTACCTGGTTATTTCTCTTTCTACTCCATGTTTGAGTCTTCTTAATTTGATTTCCATCTTTACACAGCACTGAGACCTTGTGAAAAATCATGCATAAATGTGGTGCAGTAAGAATTGGGACGATTGTAATCAAACACGGGATACATACAAACATAAAAAATAGGAGCAGGAGTAGGCCATTCAGCTCCTCGAGCCTGCTCTGCCTTTCCATAAGATAATGGCTTATCTGTTTGTGTTTCGAATTCCACATTTATCTACCTCCAGTAACCTTTGATTCCCTTGCCGAACAAGAATCTATCTACCTCTGCCTTAAAAATATTCAATGACCCCACCTCCACTGCCTTTGGAGGCAGAGAATTCCAAAGTTGCACAACCCTCTGAGAGAAAAAAAAAATTCTCATCATCTCTTTCCTAAAAGGACAACCCCTAATTTTAAAACAGTGCCTACTAATTCTGGAGTCACCCACAAGAGGAAACACCCTTTCCACGTCCACCTTGTTAATATCGTTCAGGATCTTATATTCTTCAATCAAGTCATCCCTCACTCTTCTGGACTCCAGTGGAAACAAGCCCAGTCTGTCTAACCTTTCCTCATAAGACAACCCGCTCATTCCAGGTATTAACCTAGTAAACCTTCTCTGAACTGCCTCCAACATATTTACATCCTTTCTTAAGTAAGGAGACCATAACTGCACAAAATATTCATGATGTGGTCTCAACAATGCCCTGTATAACTGAAACACATCATCCTTACTTATATGTTCAATTCTTCTCATAATAAAGGATAGCATTCCATTAGCCTTCCTAATTACTTGCTGTATCTGCATAGTTACTTTTTATGACTCAAGAACTAGAACACCTAGATCCCTCTGCAGCTCAGAATTCTGTAGCCAGTCTCAGTTTAAGTAATACTCTGCTTTTTTATTCTTCCTGACAAAGTGAACAACTTCATATTTTTCAAAATTATACTCCATCTGCCAGATTTTTGCCCATTCACTCAACCCTGTCTGCAAACTCCTTCGGTCCTCTTCACAACATACTTTCCTAACTATTTTTGTGTCATCTGCAAGTTTAGCTACCATGTCTTCACTTCCCTCATCTAAGTCATTGATGTAAATTGTAAAAAGTTGATGCCCCAGTACAGACTCCTTTGGTTCTCCACTTGACACATCCTACCAATCGGAAAAGGATCCATTTATGCATACTGTCAGTTTTGTGCCAATCCTCTATGCATGCTAATATGTTACCCCCTACACCATAAGCTTTTACTTTCCACAATTAGTTTTGATGTGACACTTTATCAAATGCCTTCTAGAAATCCAAGTACAGCATATCTACAGGTTCCTCTTTATCCGCAGTGCATGTTACTCTTTCAAAGAACTCCAATAAATTAAACACAATTTCCCTTTCATAAAGCCATGCTGACTCTACCTGGTTAGCTTGAGTTTCTCTAAGTGCCCATCTATAACTTCTTTAATGATTGATTCAAACACCTTCCCCATGATAGACGTCAAGCTAACTGGCCTATAATTTCCTGTTTTCTGCCTCCCTCCCTTCTTGAATAGAGGGGTTATATTTGCAACTGTGCAATCTGATGGAACCTTTCCAGAATCTAGTGACTTTTGGAAAATTGACACCAACGCATCTAATACCTCATTAGCCACCTCTTTTAAGACCCTAGGATGAAGTCCATCAGGACCCAGAGTCTTGTCAGCCCGCAGCTCCATCAGTTTGCTCAGTACTGCTCCCCTAGTGATTGTAATTTCGCCAAGTTCCCCTCTCCCTTCCACCTCCTGGTTTACAGCTATTACTAAGATTTTTTTTTGTACCATCTATAGTGAAGACAGAAAAAAAAAATTTGTTCATTTCATCCATTATTTCCTTATTATCTACTATTAACTCTCCACTGTCACTCTCTCAAGAACCAACACTCACTTTACTTACTCTTTTCCTTTTTAAATACCTTAAACTCTTGCTATCCACTTTAACATTTCTAGCTAGCTTCCCCTCATACTCTAATTTCTTCTCCTGATTTACCTTTTAGTCATTCTCTGACTTTTTTTATATTCTGACCAATCATCTAACCTATCACTCATCCACTCATCTTTGCGCAGTTATATGTTTTTTCCTTAAGTTTGATGCTTTCCTTAACTTTTTTATTTAACCAAGGTGGGTCCTCCCCTTAGAATTTTTCTTTATAGTGGGAATATGTTTATTCTTAGTATTCTGAAATATCCCCTTAAATATCTGCCACTACTTCTCTATTAATCTATCCCTTAGTATCCCAGTTCACTTCAGCTAGTTCAAATTTCATGCCCACATAGTTGCCCTTATTTTGGACCTTCTCTTCTCCCTTTCAAACTGGATGTAAAGTTCAATCATATTGTAGTCACTGCTACCTAGAGGTGCCTTCATTAATCCTGTCACATTACACAATACCAAGCCTAATGTAACCTGCTCTCTGGTTGGTTCCAGAACCTGCTGCTCTAAAACACTATCTTGAAAGCATTCTATGAATTCCTCATTGAAGCTACTACTCCCACGGCCACATCTTCAGCTCGGCAAGTGGGGGCGGGGCCCGCTCGTCGAGGCATAAAATTACGTGGGGTGACGTTGGGTGTGCGTCCTGGCATCACCGCATGTCACTTAGATTTTCGGTTCGGCGGGCATGCAGCCGAGCCAGCTGTGCACCCGCCGAACTGTCAAAGGCCTGTTAAGGCCATTAATTAACTAATTAAGCCTATTGGGAAAGCTGCCTGTCCAAACTTAAGGTTGGCAGGCAGGCGAAGAGCCCAGGCAGCCATTACATTTATCATAGAACCTCATCCACGGGTGGGATGAGGTTTCATGAATGATTTAAAATTTTTAGAAAAATCTTTATTAAAATTAATGCACATGTCCCAGCTCATTTGACAGTTTCATGAGGGGACATGTCATAAAACTTTTTACAACACTTTATTAGACTGTTTAAACTTAAAACCAATCTGCCTGAGGCACCTTTGTGCCTCAGGGAGATTTCTGTGCTCTTTCGCGCGTATGCGTGAAAGAGCGCACTCCTGACTCCACACCCCCTCCCCCTCCCCAGCCCGCACAGGGAGCGCTCAGCGCTTCTGGGAGTGCATCACGCTGGGTTGGCCTTAATTGGCCCGCCTAAAATGGCGGCGTGCAGCCGATAGGGGGCGCCGATCGGCTCTGCGCCTGCCCACACCTGCCCCCGCACAACCCCCACGATGGAAGGAAAATTCTCCTCCAAATCTGATTTTTCCAGTTTATCTGTAGATTAAAAACACCCCTGATTATTACTGCCCCTTTATCACAAACACCCAATAATTCTTCTCGTATACTCTGTCCTACATTGTGGTTACTGTTAGAGGGCCTGTAGACTGCTCCCACTAGTGACTTCTTTCCCTTACCATTCCTCATCTCCACCCAAACTGATTCTACATCCCGATCTCTTGAACCAAGGTCATCTCTAACTATTGCATCAATGCCATTTTTGATCAACAGTGTTACCCCTCCACCTTTACCTGGTGTTCTATTCTTCTTGAATATCATATAACCCTCAATATTCAGGAACCAGTCCTTGTAATCCTGCAGCCAGGTCTCTGTAATGGCTATCAGATCATATTTATTTACTTCAATGTGCGCTATCAATTCATTTACTTTGTTTTGAATGCTTACGTGCATACAGATAGAGAGCCTTTAGTTTTGGGTTTTATCTCTCTGTCTCTTCCTGCTATTCTATCACCCTCATTTCCCTTATTTCTATTATGTTCTCCTGTTTTGAATCTAACCCTTGATATGCCGCACCTACCCAAGTTTAATCCCTCACACCACTTGTTTACTTTAAAGCCCTTTCTACTTCCCTAGTTATGTGATTCACAAGAACAGTTCAGGTGTAGACCAACAGTACAGCCCCCACTTTCCCCTGTAATGGTGCCAATGCCCCACGAACCAGAACCCACTTCTCCCAAACCAATCTTTGAGCCACACATTCATCTCTCTAATCTTATCTGCCCTGTGCCAAATTGCATGTGGCTCAGGTTATTACCTTTGGGGTTCTGCTTCTTAATTCGGCGCCGAGCTTCTCACACTGACAATGCAGAATATCCTTTCTTATCCTGTCTACGTCATTGGTACCTACATGGACCACAACGATTAGGTTCTCCTCATCCCTTCCAGCCCTGAGCAGATGTCCTGAACTCTGGTACCAGGGAGGCAACACAGCCTTCTGGACTCTTGTTCTTTGCTGCAGAGAACAGTGTCAATCCCTCCTCATTATACTATCCCTATGCTATACTAACCAGGTACTAATAACAATAATTGAGCTTGTTTGATTAGTGGAAATCTTGGCTAAATAATTGTCGCAAGTCACATTTTCAGAACTATTGATGAACATGGTGCAGTATGCCTTCTCATATTCAGAGTGACCTTTGAATACAATCAAGTACCTTCCTGCACCATTTATTTCCCATAGCTTGTTCTCTCATAATTCCATTCCTACCCATCTGGATGCTATCAGCATATCATTGGCAATGACTTATCCTTCTATACATGTATGATTACCTCTGGTGTTCCGTAATGTTCTCACGTCACTTTGCTCCTATTCCTCATAATGCCCTTTGGCATTTTCCTGTCAGCACGTTTTAAACTTTCATACGTTTATTGATAGTGCCCAGTTTCATGACTCCAGTTTCACCCTTGATTCATGACTGTTATTCTATTGTTGGATATCAAATTATGGATGAGCAAGATTGTTTCTGTGGTCCAAATCAGTAACACCATCAACATCCTGTTGAATTGCTACCAAAAACAGTTGTGTTCTGGCTCTGATTCCATCCCTTTCCACAGCTGCCTGCGTAAGCACAAGCTGACACTGCACACAGCTATGGTGCCCTGGCTGATCCTAAGCTGAGGGTCAAACTTCAAATCCAGGCCATTATCAAACAGCCTGTTTTCAGCACTGAAACACAGGGACAATTGTAATCTAACTCGTCTAGCTGACAAACTGGAGTGGAATGCAAAGTTTGTTGCCACTTTCAAAACCTCAAGTGTCTAGCCTTTACCCTTCCATTCACCACATCCTTTCTACAGCTTCTGTTATGCTTAACAACATGCTCACCTTCATCTTAGGTGGCCCCGGCAACAGTAAGTCCAGTACTCTCTCTCCTCTGGTATGGTCCTCATCTACACAGCGGGACACAGACATGAACAGATATGACAGACAACTGGTTTAACAATTCATCCCCAGATCTTGCTGGACTACACAAAGTACTATCAGACCCTGCTCTCATCTGCCAAAACTGTTAATTATTCTGGGGTCATCCTGGAATACAAAAGTAATCTCTGGCTTCGCTTCTCTTCCTTCGACTGTCATTGTTAAACCCTTCTCTCCTGTCTCCCCCACTTTCACATGAAACAAGTGCAAAGAGCTCATGAACTTCATTGTCATTAAGATCGAGACCATTGATCAGCTTCTCCTGCCACTTCACTCCCTTCCCCTAGCCCACCAGGTCAAAATTCTTCTAAAACCCCACCCTGACCTAACCCTGAACTTACAGCTTTATCTAGTATGCCCCCCATCTCCCTTCATGCCCTCCCTGAGCTCATCTTGTAAATAAGGCCCACTTTTGTTCTCTAGATCCTTTTTCCACCAAACTGCTGACCAGTGAATGTCCCTTCCTGGCTCTCATGCTAGCTAATATTGTTAACAGTTCTCTCTCCTTCAAATCATGTTTAACCAATTATTGGAGTTTTTTGAAGGAGTAACATGCGCAGTGGATAAAGGGGAGCCTGTAGACTGTGCTTGGATTTCCAGAAAGCGTTTCATAAGGTGCAACATCAAAGATTATTGTGCATGGTGTAGGGAGTAACATTTTAGCAAGGATAGAAGATTGGCTGACTGGCAGATGGCAGAGAGTATACATAAATGGGTCTTTTTCTGGTTGGCAGGATGTGACAAGTAGAGTCCTACCGGGGTTTCTACTGGGGCCTCAACTTTTTACAATTTACATCAATGATTTAGATGAGGGGAGTGAAGACACGGTAGCTAAGTTTGCAGATGACACAAAGATAGGTAGGAAAGTATGTTGTGAAGAGGACATGAGGCGGTTGCAGATGGTTATAGATAGGTTGAGTGAGTGGGCAAAGATCTGGAAAATATAGTTTAATGTGGGAAAATGTGAAGTTGTTCACTTTGGCAGGAAGAATAAAAAAGCAGAGTATTACTTAAATGGAAAATGGCTGCATAATTCTGAGGTGCAGAGGGATCTAGGTGTTCTAGTGCATGAGTCACAAAAAGTTAGTATGCAGGTAGAGCGAGTAATTAAGAAGGCAAATGGAATGCTATCCTTTATTACGAGAGAGATTGAACACAAATGTAAGGATGTTATGCTTCAGTTATACAGGGTATTGGTGCGACTGCACCCCAAACACTTTGTGCAGTTTTAGTTTCCTTATTTAAGGAAGGATGTAAATGTATTGGAGGTGGTTCAAAGGAGGTTTACTAGATTGATACCTGGAATAAGAGGGTTGTCTTATGAGGAAAGGTTGGACAGACTGTGCTTGAGTGAGGGGTGATTTGATTGAGTTATACAAGAGCCTGAATAGCCATGGCAAGGCAGATGTCAAAAGGATGTTTCCTCTTGTGGGTGAGTCCAGAACTAGGGGGCACTGTTTTAAAATTAGGGGTTGTCCTTTTAGGGCAGAGATGAGGAGAATGTTTTCCTCTCAATGGATTGTGCGACTTTGGAACTCTCTGCCTCAGAAAGTGGTGGAGGTGGGGGTCATTGAATATTTTTAAGGCAGAGGTAGATAGATTCTTGTTAGGCAAGGGAATCAAAGGTTATCGGGGGTAGATGGGTATCTGCAAATCAAAACACAATTATTGAATGGCAGAGCAAGCTTGAGGGGCAGAATGGTTTACTCCTGTTTCTATTTCCTATGTTCTTATGTAAATCTGCTGTCGCCACCTGCCTTAACACAAAAGAAAAAAAATTGTCATTGCTCTATTCTTGCAACCTACCTCCCTATCTCTAACTTCTCTTTCCTCTCCACAGTCCTTGAATGTGTCGTCACCTCTCAAATCCGTGCCTATCTTTCCCTGGACCCTTTGTTTGAATCCCTTCAGTCAGGTTTACACTCCTGCCACAGTACTGAAACAGCTGTTACTGAAGTTACAAATAACATCCTATATGACTATAACAATGGCTAACTATCCCTTTCTGACGTTTTTGCTATCTTTAACATGGTTGACCATATCATCATCTGTCAAAGGCTCTCCACTTCATCCATCTGGGCGAGACTACACTCGCCTGGTTCCATCTTTATATAATCGTCTCTACAGAATCACCTGCGATGGCTTCTCTTTCTATTCACACATAGTAACCTCTGGTGTTCTCAAGGATCTATCTTTGACCCTTCCTATTTCTTAGCTACACTCTGCCTCTTGACAGCATCACCCAGAGAATGTCAGTTTCCACATGTATTCAGCATCACCTCATCACAACCTGTCTCCACCCCTCCACATTTCTCCAAATTGTCAAACTAATAGTTTGGTGTTCACTGCTGGATAAGCAGAAATTTCCTCCAATAAATATATTGCTGAAAAAAAATATGTTGAAGCTTTTCATCTTGCACTCATCAGGACACTTCACAGGAATATCATTATAAGGGGAAAACAGGGACAATTTATGCTGTATGATATGAGAGTGCTGATTGTTGGCGAGTGGACTCTGATTGGTAGAGTCGTTGCATTGAGAATGTACTAACTGATGCTGTCTGACAGTTAACTGCCAAGCATTGTTTAAAATTTAAACCAGTCAGCTTGACCCTGATTAGTCAAAGTATTGCCCTGAGGAATGAGTCAGCAAATGGGGGTCACTTATTTTGTTTAGCTGAAATAGGCACAGTGATAGGGGAGCCCAGCACATCAATGAAAAAGACAAGGCAACCATCATTTTTATTTGCAACCACTTTCAGCTAGAAGTGCTGAATAGCTGATCCATTTTGGTCTCCTCCTGAGGTCCCCAACATCACAGATGTCAGACTTCAGGAAATTCAATTTACCCCTCATGATATCACGAAATGGCTGAAGGCACTGGATACTGCAAAGGCTATGGTCCCTGAAAACATTCCAGCAATTATAATGACGACTCGTGCTCCAGAACTTGCTGCACCCTTAGCCAAACCGTTCCAGTATAGTGACAATACTGGCATCTACCTGGCAATGTGGAAAATTGCCCAGGTATGTATTATCTACAAAAAGCAGAAGAAATCCAACCCAGCCAATTACTGTTCTATCAGTCTACTTTCAATAATTAGAAAAGTGATGCAAGTTATTAACAGTACCATCAAGCAACACTTACTCAGCAATAAGCTACTTACTGATGCACAGTTTAGCATCTGCCAGGGCTACCTAGCTCTTGATCTCATTACAGCCTTGGCCTAACCATGGACAAAGGAGCTGAACTTAAGAGGTGAGATGAGATATATTGCCCTTGATGTCAAGACAGCATTTTACCGAGTGTGGCATCAAAGAGCCCTAGCAAAACTGGAGTCAATGGTAATCAGGGGAAAATTCTCCACTGGCTGGAGTCATGCCTAGCACAAAGAAAGATGATTCTGGTTGTTGGAGGTCAATCACCTCAGTATCAAGACATCACTGCAGGAGTTCCTCAAGGTAGTGTCCTCAGCCCAACAATCTTCAGCTGCTTCATCAATGAGCTTCCTTCCATCATACGGTCAGAAGTAGGGATGTTCGCTGATGATTGCACGATGTTCAGCATTCAAAACTCCTCAGACAGGAAAGTGGAGGTGAGGCCACAATCAGATTGGCCATGATCTTATTGCATTACAGAGCAGGCTCGAGGGGCCAAATAGCCTACCCCTGCTCCTAATTCTTGTCATCTTTTGTGTGTTCAATCTGGTTAGTTTTCCAGCCGGTGAGTTTGGTTAAAATTGCCCCCATTGACTTTGTGCTAACATTGTCCCCACTGCACTTGAAACTCCATCCCCCCTTTATAACCTCCATGCTTGACTCTTTCAATTCCATTCTGTCTGGGATCTGAAGCTTCACCCAATGTAAACTCCAGTGCATTCAAAACTTTACCATCCACGTCCTAACCCACGCCAATTCCTGTTCAACCTATCATCTCAATCATTTTGACCTTCACTGTTTCTTTATTCTTCAACAAATCAATTCAAATTTGCTTTAAATCTGCTACCACCCTAACAAACTCAATGAGATCCAAAAATATCAAACATTTGTGTCAACCAAATGTGTCCCTTACATTTGTCTGCCAAAAGTCTCCTTTTTTCTAGTTTCCTCACTCTCTAAATTGTATTCAA
Source organism: Cetorhinus maximus (assembly GCF_964194155.1). Taxonomy (NCBI): domain Eukaryota; kingdom Metazoa; phylum Chordata; class Chondrichthyes; order Lamniformes; family Cetorhinidae; genus Cetorhinus; species Cetorhinus maximus. The sequence continues at coordinate 117,369,320 of NC_135885.1, forward strand.
AGAGTCAGGCACTCAAATGCTTCTCCTCAGACCACAAAGACAAAATGATCAGAGCAAAACTCATCAAATGTAATGATTATATAATGTAAACAATTGTAAGAACAGTTCCCAGGATGAATAAAAACAGATTACATTAAATAACTACTTATTCAGCCATCCTTTTTCAACTTGATTGGAACAAAAGGAACCAAATTTTAAAACAGATTTTTGCTGTGAGTATGCATTTTAAAATTCCTAGTGTTAGTCTCAAAATCGCAGTTTCTCCTTCCCATTATCATTCATTTTCCACACTCTGTGGTGGCCATTCCAAAGCAGCCATATCTCATAATCTGTGTTAACTCTAGCATTAAACTTCCTGGGAGATAGAGGTGCTTGCCTGTGGTTCTTTACTGATGATGCTGTCAAGTTGATGATAGAAGCTCTTATCTTCAGAGGAGAGGAAAGTGTTGGGCATATATACTGCTTATGTTAGCCAAGTGCCTATTTGTAGATATTCTTAAAACTATAATGTGCTCTGACATTGCAAAAGGATATTCGACCATGGGTGATAATGAATTTTTAATGGCAAAGCCTGCCCGTGATCACAGCAGTTTCATTGGTTTTTGCCATGCCGTAGGTGACAAATCATCTTGCATAAAGAGCTGCATTAGCTTGTCTGGTCTCAGAGGCATAGCTATATCAATGTCAAGTTTTTTCATCTCTCCTTTGAGAGCACTGACCTTTTTGGGGTCTCGAACAAACTCTAGATCATTTGACATACTGGTGTATATTATCCTCACATTCCAACAAGCAAGCTTTAAAATTGCTGTTTTTAAGCTGGGAATAGTAGACTGGAGCAAGGAATTTTTAGCCCACCTTTTCTAGGACTATCCCAAAATTAAAGCAAGCAGTCCTTTCCAAAACAAGACTGCTCGATTATTAGGATTGGTAGTGGATTCATAGCATGAACCATACTGTTGAGAACCTTACTCAAACCTTTGGTGCATACGCCAAGGCAAAAAAAAAAGAGATAAAGGATTGTCTATAGATAAAAGCCACTTCTTGGCATATGGGCTGGGATCAAAGGCTTGGAAGGCCAAAATATTTTAAAGTTATTGCAGGAATAGGTGATGCCTGTGGGCAGAGCTGAGTTGTGAACTTGGTATGGGATTTCTCCTCTAACATTTGTTAAACCAATAACTGGCTACACCTTTTTTTAATCAAGGCTGTTTCCTCTATACCCACTATACTTGGCCCATTCCAACCCCATTTTACTGCCAGCTCGCAACCCATCTCCCAATATTGCACTCTCTGACACGGCACCCGGCACCTGGACCTGCAGTGCCTATCGTTCGGCTTATGTTTCAACATTCCCCTGTTCACCAACTGGCACCCATTTCCCATTCTCCCCAATATAATAACCAGCTCCTGGCGCAGCTGTCTTGGCAATTGACAACCCACTCAGATTACATTTTCATTGCCCAGCCCTGTGCCCTGGCACATTGCCTGGCACCCATCCCATACCACCAAAATCTCCATGTAACCATTGAAAATAGAACCCCCCTATTTAACCATGCAAACACTTCACCCACTTGTGGCTACTATAAACAGTCTGTCATTTTAAGTAGCCCGTCCAACGATACGGTTGGTGGACAGGCGAATTGGCCAGGCGGACTTTGCATTTTTCAACAAAACTCATCCATGGGCGGGATAAGGTTTCCGTGATGAAATAAAATATAAATAAATTTCTATGGACAGCATTTTCATCAGCTAAATTTTCAGGTCACTGATTATGATGCATGGACACTTTTTTCAGCTTTTGAAACCTTTATTTTTGCTGTTTCAGATCTTCAGCTCTCTGAGAAAGGTCTCTGCCTTCAGGGAGCTTTCTGTCAATGCTGGCCCACACCCACGTTGATGTCATCGCCTGCCCTCTTCCCACCACCCCAGCAGCACTGAGCTTTTCAGCGCACGTTTCACGCTGGCTGGTCATTAATTGGCCAGCTAGCGTGAAATTGTTGTCGGGGCCAATCATGGGCTGGCGTTCCGTTTCCCAGCTGATCCCCGGCCTGCTGATCATGCCTGCCCGCTGAGCTGAAAATTCAGGCCCTAGTCACTGAATCCCTATTCTGGTAGTGCAAAATCGCTGTGCAAAGACCGCTTGAGCTCTATGCCAACTGACGAATTAATATTACCAAGACCCATGCCAAGGCTCTCACCAAGCAATGTTTCATGGAGACACCAAAGGTCTAGATGCATGCACCAACTAGATTTAACTGTCATCCATAGCAAGCATCTACAGGGAATTCTTCATAGTTGTAATTTTCACAATGCAGATTGCAACACAGACCATGTACATGTACGCTGGAAAACAAGGCTTTCATTAAGGGTCCATTTCCATTGTCTAAAAAAGCTGGGCTAAAATTGATTCGGCCCATTTTTGGGTGTTGGGGTCATGGTTCGTATTCTGCCCACGCTCTGTGTGTCATTCAGATAGCAGTTGTGCAAACCTGGCACTGCCTCCGCATTTATCTGATTGGAGCGCTGGTCTGAACAGGGGTCGTGGTGCTGACTGCCCAATTCATCAGAAAGGGATCAGGTAGAGTTTGGTGCAACCAGCCTGTTCCTCTTAAAGGCAGTCTGCCCCTCTGAAAGCAGAGCCATACTCAATGTGAGGGAACTGCTGCTGGCACTTGTACTGACGCTGTCTGTGTATGTAGATGCTACTCAATTGCAGCAGTAAAGAGACAGGGCTTCTCAGTTCATAAATCCATCCCTGGAGGCCTTTGTCATGAGGGTGGATGGGAAAAGAAGTTTGATGCCTCTGCAGGGGGAATCAGGAGTCCCCTCAAGAACCACCCTCCAACAAATGGAAGCAAGTGGCCAAGAAGAGATCAATACAAGGGGCAGAGTTTTCGCAGAATTGTAGTAAGTGTGGTAGCGGACAACTAAAATGGAATCCTACCCGCCGATGAAAAAGCTGGGTTTTCACGCCATATCTTCCTGAGCCCGCCTCATTATTCATGCATTCCTGGGAAACATGCTGTTTCCACAGCGGGCAGGCTCTCATTCGTCCGTTCGCCATCGCCCCGCTGTTGCATCACGCCGGCTGCCATCTTTAAAAGGCAGCCATCAGCAAAGCGCTCATCGTCACCAGCTCACCACCGCTGTCTGGGAGACATAGCCAGCAAAGTCAAAAAGACTGCAGCCTCCTGCTTCAACAATGGATCCCTCAAGCAACTGCTAGATGCTGTGGGGGCATGATGAGATCTTCTCTATGCGGCTCTGGCCACAGGATGGGTGGCAACAACACCAACCCAGCTTGGGAGGCGGTGGTCAGCTTGAACACCCTGCAGAGGAGGACAGCCACCCAGTGCTGCAAAAGGATGAATGATCTCTTCCGTTCTGCCAGAGTAAGTCACTCTTTTCATCACTCCCAACTCACACACTCACAAACCCATCACACATCCACAGGGCCCTCACTCACTGCCAGTACAAGGGACTCTTTCACACACACCAGCATTGTCCTGATCCCGTCGATGGGACCACTCACCACATACAAAGGCCAGGGCATACTTATCATCTGGCCTGGCAGGAGTCCTGACACACTCTCCCCATCTCTATCCATGCAGGACAAACTGGCTCACAACAGCTGGGAAAGGACACATACAGGTGGAGGGATGCTGGAATTTCAAGTTCTGACAGAATTCGAAAACAGAGCCATCCAGATGGCCGGCAATGACCCGGACCAGTCCTGTGCTGACGGGAGGTCGGCATTGCTCTACCACGTGAGGATCCAGCAGTGCAACATCCATCAGGTAACCATGCTGTGAGTGATGTGTCCTCTTTCACAGGCCACTGCCATGCACTAATTATCTCCCCTTGCTTTCGCAGGCACATCTGGGAAACAGCCGACAGAGTCCATAACCCAGGGCCTCCAAGCAAGCTCCAAAGAAACCTCTGAAAAGAAATCTGAAGGCACCCTCACTGAAGTCCCAACACAGCGCTCACCCACACTCTTCACCAGCTCAGAGATACACACCTCGGTGGGACCTAGCTTTAGAGTAGCATCAGGATCACAATCTGGTGGGCACATTCTACTTTCTGATCCACAGCAGGCAGAGGCAGGGACTTCCCAGGTCCCCGTCACTTGGAGGACTGCTGGAGGCCAGAACGTCGCTGAGTCCGAGTCAGATGACGAGCCTCTGGAATCATCCATGTCACAGTTGCTGGAGCTGCAAAGGCAAGCTAGGGAACATCAGGAAGGGATGTCCACTGCACTCCTCAGATTGCAAGGTTCAATGGAGGAGTCTGTCCGTCTTCAGGCTGAGGTGATAGCGCCAGCATTACAAAGCACTGAGGTCAACACTGGCAGGATGGCGGCCGCCATGGAGACCTCAGTCCAGGACATCAATCCTGCACTGCTGCACGGGCTTAACTCCATCACTGATGCCATAGTTGGTCTCCAAAAGTGTGTATGCGAGAGGGGTGCTGGGCAGCTTGATCTCACTCCAGCTACCCCTTCCGCTCACAGAGTCAGCCAGGGGGCCCTTGGGCACCCATAGGGAGGAGGATCAGCAGGTGCACACTCCGGGGCCATCCACCCAGGTCACTCTGGGAGTGACCGGCACATCCAAATCCCCTCTTCCTGTGACCTCCGCAGCTCCAGCTTAACTGGCCGAGGACGGTGCCATTGCCACACAGCAGCACCCCGAAAGCAGGCCAGGGCCCTCTAAGCCTCCAGGGGATGCCTGCCAAAGCCATCACAGACAGGGTATCACAGTCAGCAGGCTGCCTCCACCTCTGCTGTGGATGTCCGGGGAGCAGCAAGACATAGCGGCAGGGTTAGGAAAGTTTGGTAAAAGTAGTTGCACAGCCTGGCCACAGATGTTGATCACTTGTACATACTGTTCACTATTGTCAATAAACTCCCAAGAATGTCTCCCTGCCTGTGGCTCCTTGTTCTGATGAGCTGTGTTCTTGTCACTCAGATGTGAACCCTTTCTGCACAAGATAAAAGGCAGGTGTCTCAGTCCAGGGCCTCTTCCCTGTGCTCTGTGCAGCCTTCAGACCAAAGTGATGGTCCAGCCTCACACTCCCTGGAAACATTACTGATGTCTGCACCTCAGCGATGTTGGTCATTGCTGCCAGAATCAAGTGGGCAGGTGCCACAGAGTTCTCTCATTCTCTCTGTGTGCTCTCAGCACCTTTAATGTGGTGCTGGCCCCCATCACACCAGCCTCTGCGACCAGCGATGCAGCACACCAGCTCCTGAAGGGCTGAGGTGCTGAAGGTGGACACAACATCAGATGCGCGTAAAGTTTCATGGCTGCATCTCTGAGATGGCCCTGATCACAGAATCACACAGTGCAGAAGAGGCCCTTCGGCCCATCGAGTCTGCACCGACACGTGAGAAACACCTGACCTACCTACCTACATAACCCCATTTACCAGCACTTGGCCCATAGCCTTGAACGTTATGAAGTGCCAAGTATTCATCCAGGTACTTTTTAAAGGATGTGAGGCAACCCGCCTCCACCACCCTCCCAGGCAGTGCATTGCAGGCCGTCACCTGAGTAAAAAAGTTTTTCCTCTCATCCCCCCTAAACCTCCTGCCCCTCACCTTGAACTTATGTCCCCCTGTGACTGACCCTTCAACTAAGGGGAACAGCTGCTCCCTATCCACCCTGTCCATGCCCCTCATAATCTTGTACACCTCAATCAGGTCGCCCCTCAGTCTTCTCTGCTCCAATGAAAACAACCCAAGTCTATCCAACCTCGCTTCATAACTTAAATGTTTCATCCCAGGCAACATCCTGATGAATCTCCTCTGCACCCCCTCCAGTGCAATCACATCCTTCCTATAATGTGGAGCGCAAGCGAGCTGCCCTCGGCCAGACAGGAGTCAGACATTCTCAGAGGCTATGTGAAGATCTATGGAGTATCCTCACTACATGTTGTCATCATCCCTCTGCGATCGAGCGACTATTAGGGCCTCCGCTGCATCTCCATGACAAGAGCAATTTCACAGAGGGTAATGGCGCTGCAATAAGCCAGACTGGAGTCAAACGTTCACAACTGCGACGTGAAAATCTGCAGGAACACCTTGCATCTCGTCATCATCCTCCACAAATCTGGCAGCTATGAGGGCCCCCCAAGTGTGCCTGCCTTGTCTAGTCAGTGCGAGGGCTTCAACCCCGTCATCATCACCACCAAGTCCTGCGGTAAGTGGCAGATGTGAGCCACCAGGTCCCTAGACATGTGCAGTTGTTGGCGGAATGGCAGGTGGCATCTATAGACCCTGGCTGTCGCTAGGGCTGACCATCCACGGATCGCTGGCGCTCCTGGGCAGTGTGTGCGGGAGCTCCTGCTGCCTCTTCTTCATGAGGTCGCTGTTCCTGCCTTTGCACGGCCAGGTGCCTCAGTCACTCTCTCCTCTGTCTTCTAAGGTCTCTGTAGGCCAACAGGCATACAGCTAGGTCACCAGGATCCATGATCCTGACGTGTTCCTCCTGCAGTATAAAAGAGAGAGAGACGGGTATCATGACTGTACTTAGCACCTTCCCTGGCCCTGTACGACCACCCCTTAACACTTCCCAGAGAGTGCTGGTCACCCCTCGGATGGCCAGAGGTGAGTGCGCTGCATGACTGCCCTGTCAACCTGCGACATGGGGGACACTGGTCCAAACCAAGATGCTGAGATTGCAAGGGGCTGTGAACACCTCCAGCAGTGACTGCTACATGGCCAGCATTGGTGAGGAGATTGTATAACGTTTGCAGTCCAACTGCTCCACAGCCCAATAAAGTGGTGGCGGACTCGAAGTCTGTGCTGGGGGTGGTGGGGTGTGCGGAGGGGGGAGTAAGCTATGGAGTGTTTGGTGGCCCTTTGATGCCTCTGCATTGCTTGCATGGGCGGATAGGCTAGGAGCCTGACCCCAATCATATCACTGTGGCTGCGCCTGATCTGCCTTACTTGCAGAGGCATGGTCAGTTTATACAGGTGCCACTAATGCGTGGCCATTTCCCTTGCTTACCCTGCCCCCCACCTCAATTGCCTGTGCACGGGATGCAGCGCCAGGGCAGCTCTTGACCCCCTACTCCCACTCAGCAGTCACCTCCGTGGCTAGCCATCACTTGCCCCCAGACACTATCCCCCCCACCTCAGCAGTCGCCTCCAGGGCCAGGCATCAGTTGCCACCACCCCTGCCCCGACCTCCCCCTTGGTGCCCCGAGGCCTGTAAACGACAGGCAAGCTGTGGAGAACGCTGCTGCTCACTCACTTCAGTTCCCCAAAGTGAAGGCCGCCAAGTGCATGTCACCCGTGTGCTGTTGTGAAACACGTCGGTGTGCTTTCCCGCCAACGTGGATGGACGGTATGACGGGGTTCCAAGAACTGGCGGGATGGCCTTTTAATTATAGGCTAATGTATTACAATTAGTTCCCTGCCGACCGATGGAGGGAAACACGACCTGCCATCGGCGGGCTAAGTAAACAATTGTGACCTGCCTTCAAGCCGTCGTGAAGCGGGCCGCGCCGTATTTTCCACGCGCGCCACCTATCACGCCCGCCACCAGTGGGCTCGGAAATTTCCACTCAAGGAGCCTGGCCACGAGGGCATAGGAACTTTGGAACTTAGGAGCAGAAGTAGGTGATTCAACTCTTCCAGCCTGCCCCGCCATTCAATAAAGTCATGGTAGATCTACTCCTGTCTCAACTCCACTTTCCTGCCTGCACCACCGACCCCCGCCCCCACCCCCAATAATAACCCTTTACTCCCTTGTCTGTTAGAACTGATAGAAAAGTTTTAGAGGGATAAGTTTCTTTACATGGCCTTTATAGATGTTACAAAAGCATTTGACCTGATTAGCCGAAAGAACCTTTTTTCAATTGATGGACAGGGCTTATTGGCCCTCCAGTCCTCCTGTATAGCATGAAAAGGCTACAATGCCGAATGTGGTAATCAGCTTGACAGCGTTGAAATCTGTAGCGATGTCAAGTACAAATGTGATTTGGCACCAACAATCTTCGGTGTGTTCTTCTCTTTGCTGTTTTATTAAACTTTCTAGTGCCAAAGGTGCATTACTATATACAAGATCAGATGTAAAATGCTAATAATTATGTGCCTAAAAGCGAAAAGTAAAAGAGTTGATATGGTCGCTTATTTTCGCCGGCAATGCTGTGCTTATTGTAATCAAGGAAGTGAAACTTAAACCACTTTTCAGTAGCTTTTTCCTGCAGTGCAATCAATTTGAACTCACCATCAATTCAACAGAGACAATGATCATGGTACAGGGAGTGTTGACTGGACCAGAATTTTCAATAGCTAACAGCATGCTAGTAGTTGAACAGAATTTCAGTGTTAGATATAAGTAGTGAGCTAAACTCTTGCATCGCAAAGGTAACTAATGTATTCTGCAAAATGCCTAAGCATGTGAGGAATATTAGGAAATTAATAAAATGATATTAACTTTGACAGCAAGATATAGAGGTACTAAACAACCTCAACAGAAAGATTTGAACCATCAATAGCAGACATGAAAGCAGATTAACATAATAACATAAGAAATAGGAACAGGAGACTCTTCAGCAAGGGAAAACAACCTCTCAGCATCGAACTTGACAAGCCCTCAAATAATTTTGTATGTTTCAATTAGATCACCTTTCATTCTTCTGAGCTCCAGATAATATGCGTGCATTCTACACAATCAGCCCTCATAGGACAACTCTCTCATCCCAGGAATCAATCTGGTGAACCTTCATTGTACTCCTCCAAGTCAAGCATATTCTCCCTTAGATAAGGAGACCAAAACAGTACACAGTATTCCAGGTGTAGTCTCACCAAGGCCCTATATAATTTCAGCAAGACTTCCTTCCTCTTATATTCCAACCCTCTTGAAATAATAGCTAACATGCCACTTGCCTTCCTAATTGCTTGCAAGACCTGATTGCTAGCTTACAGTTCAAAGACTTGTATTTCCCTTTCATAAAACAGTGTTGACTCTTCCTAAACAAGTTTGCCCGGATCTTCCATTCCCCAAGGGGCCGTGCCCTGGAGGTACTCCAGAAGAAGTGCTGGGGCACCCTGGAAGTCCCCATGCAAAGACTGCACAGTAACTTCCATTGGGTAATTACCCTGCATCTGGAACCCTCTGAAACTCCAATTTAAAGTCAGACATTTTGGGTGGCTCTTACTTACTTAGCAGAATAGATGTCCGGGAAGAGTTAGAACGCTTACATCCAGTTCTAACTCCTGGATAACTATGGTACTGACTCCACCCACCCATGCGCCCCCCTGGACACACACCCCCCCAACTACGCCACCCCAACCACCTGACTACAGCCCAATGCGCCAACTAAGCCCCCACCCCCCGACCAACTGAACTCCTGCCCAATCACCCAACTACGCCCCCCCACTCCCCTGCCCAACCACCCATCTATGCCCCGACCACATCAATGGTCAGCCCAGACTTAATCGAGGCAGCGGCAGGAAGGTGGCAGGGTCTCCATCTGACACCTTCCTACCTGATTAAATGCTCCCCACCTCCAACCCATCTCGATAGTCTAAACATCATGTGGAAAGGTAAATTTCCTGCCACCAAAGCACTTGATGAAGTTGTGGTGCAAAGTCTGATAATTTTTCTCAAACACTGGCTTTGTAATGTATATTGGATGTATTTCAAAGGATCAATTTGAAGGATTGTCCTGGACTCATGTTTAAAGATGTTTGAAAGAAGTACTTGAAAACTTGAAACACCAATACCACAGGCTGAAGAGACATGGCTGAGAGGAAAAAGGATGAAGAATAAAGTGCATCGGGCTTAAAGAGTTAACGCTACTCAGGCTTCATCATCTGACACTATGATATATGTATGCAAGTAGTCGTTTGATAGTACAGAACTTGAGCATTGCTGAAAAAGGAGACATGTATAAGCTTTTCATCTTGCACTCATCAGAACACCTCACAAGAATACCAAAATCAAGGGAAAACAACAATTTATACTGTATGTGAAGAGAGTGCTGATTGGTTGGCAAGTGGCGTTGCTATGGAGAATGCAGCAGTGATGGTGACTGACAGTTGACTATCAAGCATTGTTTGAAATTTAAACCAGGCAGCTTGACCCTGATTGGTCAAGGCATTGCCCTGAGGAATGAGTCAGCGAATGGCTGTCACTTATTTTGAAACAGGCATAATGTTCTTTCTGTCTGCAAAGAACAGGGCCCTGCGCATTAATATATGTAGCTTCAAGTACACACAAAAGCACCACACAGTGAGCCCAACTGACAATCTTAAATTGGTTGTCAGCATAATTCTTAGCACACTGAGGATTATTTAGCAAATGTTGTTCAGTCGTGGAATCACATCTAATGTTGGATGCTGTGTTTTGAGTTTTGCAAGCATGGGCTGATTGGGTATGGTCTGTATCCTGCCCATTGCAAACAGTAGCTGGGACATGCTGTTTGATGCAATCCGCCAGCCTTTGGGATGTATGGCCTTCATGCCTAGCATCACACTGGCACTGAAATTCATATACCACATTACTCATTTGTGTGATAGGCAGAACATCTTTTTGACTTGACAGCAGCATCCTGTCAGTGGTGAATATCACTTGTGTTGCTACTTCACAGTCATAGTGTGAAACAGCTAGCTTCAACTGTTGTTGAAATTTTGAGATACCTTGCCCTTCCAAGGTAATCTGAACCAACAGGTCAGAATTGTATTTTGTGCTCTACTGCTTGTCTCAAATGTTGGGAAATTATAATGTAAGTGTTTAATTTTTCTCGAGCGTCTGCTCAAATTCATTTGTGTATTGCTGAAGGCAAAATCTGCCATGAATCAATGCAATCGCACAGCAATTTAAAATGTAATTTTCAAAATTCACTTTTCAAAAATATTCCTTGATATATCTAAGAGTGGTGCAATTTGTTTAATACAGCTGAAAATGGGTTTATCACAAAAAAATAAGCATTTTTAATAACAGTGTCAACCCACCACCAATAAGCAACCTAAATTTAAATGACTGAAAATTTCTTTTAAAAATCATTAGTTATACAGGGGCAAAGCAGTCAGTTTCTTGTTATTACATTTTTCAAATAATTTAATTCAAAAACGTTAAAAACTTGCCTATTAAACATAGGAACAGGAGCAGGCAACTTAGCCCCTCAAACCTGTTGCACTATATAATCTGATCATGGCTGGTTTGCGATCAAAATCCATATGCCCACCTTTGCCTAAATCCCTTAATACCTTAAATCTAAACATTTGTCAATCCCAGATTTTAAATTATCAATTTATCTAGCATCAATTTTCTTTTGTGGCGTCATTCTCTCTTGAAAAAAGAAGGTTGAGGGTTGACCTAATGGAGGTCTTTAAAATTATAAAAGGTTTTGATAGAGTGGATACAGAGAGAATGTTTCCTCTTGTGGGGAAGAGCATAATTAGAGACCATCAATATAAAATAGTCACCAAGAAATCCAATCGAGAATTCAGAAGAAAATTCTTTACCCAAAGAGTGGTGAGAATGTGGAACTCACTACCATAAAGAGAGGCTGAAGTGAATAGTATATATGCATTAAGGGCAAGCTAGACAAGCCCATGAGGGAGAAGATTTCGATGAAAAAAGATGGGAGGAGGCTCGAGTGTAGTATAAACACTGATGTGGACTGGCTGGGCCGAATGACCCTGTTTCTATGCATATGTCCTCTGTAACCTTTTGTGAGAGTTTTCCGCACTTCTATGACCGAAGGTAGAAATATTTTCTAATTTCACTCCTAAAACATCTGGCTGTAATTTTTAGACTTTTCCCTCTAGTCCTAGACTCCACAACCAGCAGAAATAGTTTCTCTGTACCCACCAGGACAGGTGGGATGAGAATGACTACCCTTGACATCAAGGCAGCATCCAACCAAATGTGGCATCAAGGAGCCCTAACAAAATTGAAGTTAGTGGGAATCAGGGGGAAAAACTCTCCACCAGTTGGAGCCATACATATCACATAGGAATGTAGTTGTGGTTGTGGAAGATCAATCATCTCAGTCCTAGGGCATCGCTGCAGGGGTTCCTTAGAGTAGTGCCCTAGGCCCAATCAAATTCAGCTATGAGGAGTGTGATGGAATACTCTCCACTTGCCTGGATGAGTGCAGCTCCAACAACACTCAAGAAGCTTGGCACCATCCAAGGCAAGGCAACCCACTTCAATGGCACTACATCCACCACCTTAAACATTTGCTCCTGTACTTGTAGCCACAGTATTTATATGGCTAGTACTCTACCACCTAGAGGAACAAGGGGAAGAGATGCTTGGGAATGCCACCAGCTGCAAGTTTCTGCCCAGGTCACATACCATCCTGACTTGAAACTATATTGCCGTGCCTTCGCTATCACTGGGTTAAAATCCAGGAACTCCCCATCAACACTGTGAGTGTACCTACACCACATGAACTGCAGCAGGTCAAGGCTACCTTCTCAAGGGCAATTAGGGATGGGAAACAAATGCTGGCCTAGTCATCGATGCCCACATCCTGTGAAAGAACGTACTTTAAAAATCTGTTCCCTTAATATCTTTCAATCAAATCACCCCTAATACAACCCTGGTTTGTATATTCTCGCCTCACAATTTAATCCTTGGAGTCCAGGGACAGAATTCTCAGTTTGACCTGCGGGGGGGCGGGCCCCACATGTCAGCGCGTAAAATGATGCGCGGTGACATTGGGCGAGCGTCCCAACATCACCGTGCGCCATCACGATATTTCACTGGGCGGGCACGCGATGATGTTTGACGTGGGCCTATCATTAATTAACGGGCTAATTAAGGTCCTTAATACGTCAATCGACGGCGATTTTCAGGTGCCCGTGCAATCGTCCAGTCGGCGCACGGGCCCAACGGGCAGGCGGGTAAAAGACTTTTCTATGAATCTCATCCACGGGCAGGATAAGAGGGCTCAGTGGGGTCGTCAATCTGCTTTGTGGAGTATTTATTCAAGAAAGTATTTTAAACTTGCCTGTGTGATCTGTAGTAGTTCAGAACAAATTCCAGCAGCTTTCTGTGTACTTTGAACCTTCAGCTCAGCACTCTGCAGTCAGTAATCTTTATCGGCCCTGCAGCTTTCCGGATGCCTCCCTTTCGCCTGGGTATGGGTTCTGACATGTTCACTGGAGGCAGCTCCTCTGAGGAGGAAGGGAGGGATAGAATAAGGAGGAGGCCAGGAGTCCATATTCAGCCTCCAGGGGAGCCACCTTTGGGAGGACAGGTGCAGGCACAAAGGGCATAGGGCCAAGAGGTAGCCAAGGTGGAAGGGGCCGCAGAAGACGCCACTATCCTGCTGCCAGGGTATGCAGGCGGCGAAGCAGCTACCTCAATATGGCTGAGGAGCAGTGCCGAAGGAGGCTCTGACTGTCAAGGGAGACAGTCAACTATACCTGTCAGACGATTGGCCCTGAGATCTCTCCTAACTGTGTGGGCGGACACCCCATGCCAGTGACTCTGAAGGTCACAGTTGCCCTCAACTTCTATGCCTCTGGCTCCTTCCAGGGCTCGGTGGGTGATCTTTGTTGTTTCTCCCAATCAGTTGTCCACACTTGTGTCAAGCAGGTTACAGATGCTCTGTTCAGACGGGCATTGACCTTCATCCACTTTTGCTGGGACCAGGCAAGCCACACACAGTGAGTCAGAGGCTTCACAGCTATTGCTGGCTTCCCCCGCGTCCAGGGTGCAATAGACTGTACACATGTGGCCATCAAGGCGCCAGCAGGTGAGCCCGGTGCCTTTGTCAACAGTAAGGGCTTCCACTCCATGAACGTGCAGATATTGTGTGATCACAGGATGCAGATTCTACAAGTCTGTGCAAGGTACCCAGGCAGCTCCCATGACGCTTACATCCTCAGACGCTCGCAGGTGCCGGGGCTCTTCAGTGCTCCGGCTCGGCTGGATGGATGGCTGCTGGGTGACAAGGGCTATCCCCTCAGAAGGTGGCTCATGACGCCTCTCCGCCACCCAAGATCAGAAGCTGAGCAGCGGTACAATAGGAGCCACGCCTCCACAAGTGTCATGGTGGAGAGAACCATCGGTCTTCTGAAGATGCGCTTTTGATGCCTGGACCACTCAGGGGGGGCACTCCAGTACCCCCCAGATCGTGTCTCTGTGATAGTGGTAGCATGCTGCACTCTACATAATCTTGCGCTGGAAAGAGGGGATGCAGTGGACGATGAAGACACTGACGCAGTGGATGCGGCTGCACACGATGAGTCCAGCACTGATTCTGAGGAAGAGGAAGCACAGGGGAATGCTGAGGGGCTAGACGCCGACCTGGGACTACACCAAGGAGGCAGGGACACCCGGGAGGCTTTAATCCAATGAACCTTCGGCTAGCTCCACACAAATGGATCAGGAGGACCATCCTTGCCTGGCACTTCCATACTCGGCACCTAAGTGCTAAATCTGCCAGGTCATCAGCAGGAACTAATGGCTTTGGACATAAACTTGAATATCCAAAGAAACACTCATGATATTTATCTTAAGCATACACATGCCGAGCAAAGGAGCCACCCTCAGCCATGGTCACACATCTGGTTTTTATTGCAAACATCAGATGATTTCACAAATCCTAAACAAAACATTAAGCAAGCAGAAAAAAATGATAAGTACCTAATCTCGGGCCAACACAAAAGCACCAGTGAGAAACCTGTAGTGTGCCTAAGGTGCCTCATGCTTTTGTTTCCGGGTGCTACATCTTGGTGCCGCCCCAATGCTCGGAGTGGCAACTGAACAGCCTGCTGACTCTGCCGTCCTGTTGGCTTTGATGACCTTGGTGGTCGTCCTCTGGCCCGTGGAGCCTGTGCTGGGCCCACCTGGGAGGGATCTGCCAGTTCCACAGCTGGCATCTCCCCAGTCATCGCAGCCTCACCCGATTAAGCAGTCACTGGGAGAGGGACGGAGGAGCTGGTGCCCTCATCTGGAGCGCCTTGAGAAGAGCCCGCAGATAGGACAGGCAGCTGCTGCACCGACAAGAGGTCGCCCCGGACCTCCCTGCTCACCGTGGATGGATGGGCACCGAGCTGGGAAGCTTGAAGCCCACACCATCTCCCACATTGGCACTGACCAGCTGTGGCCACTGGCACTGTGAGGGCTTGCAGGTCCAAGCGTAACCCCAGGAGGATCTAATTCTTCTCCTGGAGGTGCCTCTCCACGAGAGTCGCCACTGCCTCCATGGAGGAAGCCATGAGGCTCATTACATCAGTGATGCTCTGTGTGGCCTCCTGCACCATGGACACCAAGTGAAGAATAGCCTCATGTATCACTCCCAGATGCTCACGCACACTCAGCCGCATTTCCTGCAGCTGCTGCGTCGCGGACGACTCCTGAGGCACATCATCATCCACCGACTGAGCAAGTACCTGGTCCCCTGCAGTCCTCCGACTGCTGGCATCATTGGCACTCTCTGTCTCTGCCAATTCCTCCAGCGAATGTGAAGTGCCCTCTCCACTGTGCCCCGGACAGTAACCGATGTTCCAATACCCACCGAGGTGCTAGTATCTGCGCTGGTGCCTGCCTCACAGAAATGGTGTGACACAGGTGACACTTGAGGGCCCTCAGGTGTGAGAGGGGGCATCTGCAGTTCCTCCTGCCGGCCATGCTCTGATGATGCTGAAATGAACAACAAGGACAGTGGATCAGTTAGCGTGCACACAGTGACACATTTCATCCCTTTCCACCTGGCTCATTATGTGCTCAACCTTCCAGAACCAATTGACACGATCATTGGTGGGGTGGCAAATAGTGAGGGGGATAGCCTTACATTACAGGCGGATATAGGTGGGCTGGTCAGGTGGGCTGATGAATGCCAAATGGAATGTAATGTGGATAAGTGTGAGGTGATGCACTTGATCAGGACAAACAAGGCATGGGAATACACGATGAATGGTAGGATCGTTGAAAGTAAGGAGGATCATAGGGATCTTGCTGTGCATGTCGAAAGGTCCCTTAAGGTAGCAGGACAGGTCCATAAGGTGTTTAAGAAGGCAAATGCCATATTTGTCTTTATTATCCAAGGCATTGAATATAGGGCAGGGAGGTAATGCTCCAAGTGCAGGAAATGCTGCCTAGGCCACAGCTATAGTTCTGCGTGCAGTTCTGAAATGCGCTTCACGGGAGGGATGTGATTGGAGCGGAGAGAGTGCAGAGGTCATTGACTGCCTCCAGTGAACATGCTGGCTGGCCTGGAGAGTTTGACTTATGAGGAGAGACAGCATAGACTGGGGTTATTTCCCCTGGAGCAGAGGAGATTGAGGGGTGACATGAGAGAGGTTTTTAAACTTATGAGGGACATAGATAGGGTTGACAGAAAGGAACTTTTCTCCTTGGCGGAGGGATGAGTAACCAGGTGGCATAGATTTAAGGTAAGGGGCATGAGGTTGACAGGGGATGTAATGAGCAACTTTTGCACACAGAAGGTGTTGGGAATGTGGAACACACTGCCTGAAAGGGTGGTGGATGCAGAAACCCTCCTGACATGTAATAAGTATTTGGATGTGCAGTTGCGATGCCATGGCATACAAGGCCATGGCGATAGTGCTGGGAAATGGGATAAGGTGACTTAGGAACGTGTTTGACCCGCGCATCTTCGAAGGGCTGAAGGACCTTTTTCTATGATCCACACCTCTGACTCTATCAGTCTATGATCGAGCAATGTTGCAACAATAACAAATTTAACAATCATCAGTGCTATGGATGTTGGGAGGACATTGCAGATCTCACTGTTGGCCTGAAATAACTGGCTGTTCCACCCCAGCCTCACCGACACCAGTTGACCTGTTGCATGGCGCCTCTCAAGCTCCAGGGCCTCCTGTTCAAAGTGGCTTAACGTGAGCAGGTGAACCTGGCCACCTCCAGCCCTCGAACGCTCCGACGCATTATGAGCATTCTTCTCCTGAGAAACAGAGAGCAACATTCATTGCGGCAATTTGTACATGGACTCTGCACACGCACGCTGCACCCCAACCACAGTGGCCCATATCAGGCCTCCAGTGCCTCCTCTCCCCACTACTGCTGATCATTCACACAAATATAGTATGCCTGCTCCCCAATCCCTCCAACAGCCACCTTGGACACATGCTGCGTACATCACTTTAGGGAACACATGGTTTTTGCTCCCATTGCAAAGGAGGCGCAACTACATGCAGCGTCGAGGGCAGCAGATGATTCTTGGCCACAACACCTTGAGGCTCCCCTTCCAACATCTCATCACCGTGAATAGGACATGTGTTGGAGTTCTGAGTATGCGCCTAGCTGCCACTCCTGCAGGTTGCCCCCACACTAGTCATGTGCGACTAAGAGCAACACATGGTGCGGGGGGAAAACTCATCTCCTTATGAACCACTCAGGCTGATCTAAGCATGGGCACTATCTGCTTGCCCACCCAACAAAGGAAAAATGCCCAACATGATTCAATGTAGTCACAACAGTAAGACTTGGGAGGAGGGGGCTCAAAGGCTAAGGCTACCTGCTGGGTTAAATGCCCAATGCCAACATGGTACTCACCCTTCCAGAGTGGAACAAATCGTTGAAGTGCTTATGGCACTGGATCCAGGTGCGCCGTACCACCTCCGCCACCTCCTCCCAGGCATGCTTCGTCATGTGTGTGGGGGTGTGGGGGGGGGCTCCTCCTCCGATTCTGCGGGACCAACATCTCCTGCCATGCTGCCACCTCCTTGAGGAGGGCAGCAAGGCAACCATCTGAAAAGCGAGGGGCGCATTAGCCCCCCCACTGGCCTACCCTGCAGCCTGCCCTGCTCCTGTGGCAGGCCCTGCAGCCTGGCCTGCTCCTCTGGCAGACCCTGCAGCCTGCCCTGCTCCTCTGGCAGACCCTGCAGCCTGACCTGCTCCTCTGCCCTTCCCTCCTGTGTGCCCTGCTCAGCTGGCCCCCTACAGTGTGACCTGCAAGCGGCCATTGTGAGCAGCCTACAGGAGGCTGCCAGGCCTTCCTTTAAACAGACTGCCGGGTCGCCATTGGACCCAGCGGTCTGTGCACGCCCGCCGCCGCCCGCATACTCCCGTTATCGACAGGAGTCGGCAAATATGCTGGGCGGGTCTTAATTGGTCCACCCATGCAAAATGGCGGCGCAGACCCAATCGTGGGTGCCGGTTGGGTCCGTGCCCGCCTGCGCCTGCTCCAGCTCCACCCACCCGACAGGCAGAAAATTCTGCCCCAGGTATCATTCGGATAACCAACACTGCACTCTCTCCAAAGCCAATATTTCCTTCCTAAGGTGCAGTGCTCAGAACACATTGTTCCAGGTTGGTGTAACCAGGCTTTGTATCGCTGAAGGTTAATTTCAACTCCTTTATATTCCAGTCCTATTAATATAAGATCCAGAATTCCATTTGGCTTTATGATTATTTTCCGTGCCTGTTCATGACATTTTAATGATCTATGTGTCTGGGTCCCTCCAAGTATCTTTTGATTTCCATTGTTCTTGCTTAGTTACTATTTGGAAAGTACCCTGTTCTATCCTTTTCAGGTCCAAAGTAGATTACCATATATTTGTCTACATTGAAATGTTGCCACCCTTTTTCCCATTCACTTAATCTATGAATATCTATTTTATGCTTCCATTTAAACTAATTACAATATCTTTGTGTCATTGGCAAAATTGGACATGCAGTTTTCTATCTCTTCATCAAAGTTGTTAATAAATTTAGTGACCAGCTGAGCTCCCAACAGAGATGACTGCGGGGCACCACCAGTCACATCTGCCTTTACAATGGCTGCCAGTATGCCTACATTTGTCTCCTGTGACTCAACTAATTTCCTAACCAGTTCAATAATTTGCTTTCAAACCTGTGGGTTTCAATATTTGCTCACAGTCTCTTGTGAGGGATTTTATCAAATGCCTTCTGAAAGTCCATATAAATAACATCTATAGATATTCCCCTATCCATTACTTTAGTCACCTCTTCAAAATATCAATCATATTTGTCAGGCATGACCTACCCTTTACTAAATCCATGTTGACTCTCTCTGTTTAGCTGAAAATGTTCAAGGTGCTCAGACATCTTACCGTTAATTATACATTCTAGTAATTTGCTGATGGCAGATGTTAGGCTAGATGTTAGGCTATAATTCCACGGATTGCTTCTCTTGCCATTGTTTAATAGCAAAGTGACAATATACAATTCTCTATTTTAAAGGAACAGTTACTGAAACTATAGAACTTTGGAAAACTATCATTCATGCATCTGCAATCTTCTTACCTACATATTTTAAAACCCTGGAATGGAAACCATCTGGTCCTGGGGATTTATCACTCTTTATTGCTATTATTTTCTTCATTATAGTTATTTTGCTTGCATTAACTTTGTTGAGTTCCTGTCCATAATTCAATACTAGTTTTCTTGGGATGTCTGACATGCTGACTTGTTCCTTTAGTGTAAAGACTGACACAAAACAATTATTCAATGCTCTATTTCCTTATCTTCATTGGGTATATCATGGTTATTAATTTTCAAGGGAATCTCATTGTTCCTGACCACTCTCTTTTTCCTAATGTGAGTCTTTTCTTTCTGTTGACTTTGATATCCCTCGCAAGTTTCTTTTCATACTCCCTTTTCTTAGCTCTTGCTATTTGTTTGGTCACCCTTTGCTGTTCTTTGTATCCTTCCCATTCACCAGAATCAATGCTTTTTTGCATTTGTGTATGCTTTAGCTTACCTCTTACCTCTTTAGTTGTCAACAGCCGTTCATTTTTGGCAAGTAGAGCTCTTTCTCCTTCAGGCTACAAACTACCACATTAAGTTCTTCTTGAAAAACACCCGCTGAACTTCATTGGTTTTACATAATTAGTGTCCTTGCACCAAGAAGAAACAGCTTAATTTTTAAAACCTCTTCAATGGCTGGCAAACTAACACAACTAGTGGAAACTCCCAATGCTTCATCCTGGTGGTGTGGCACTTCTGTAAAAACGGCTTGCTGCAAAGGTGATTATTTAAGCTGGCACAAAAGGTGGCGAAAACTTGAGTTGCACTAAATTCAGTTGGTGCAGACTGTGCAACATCTCCTGCAATGTCTATCACTAGAGGAACCCTGCACTGTTGCAGATCTTGCCGAATTCAACAACAAGGCGCAAAAATGTGTCCAGTTCTGGCTGGGCCATGTATAGACTGTCCGTGGACACGATAAGAAGAAGTTGGTGCTTAAAATTCCACGCACCTTCTATGCTGACCTCACTGATTTTGGCTGAACTACACCAAAAATCCCGGCAAAGATAAATGGAAACCCCATGCCTAAAAGATATGGTTAAAAGTTCCCAGGCAGTACAAACGATGACAGCTGGTGCAGAACCCAAAAGATACAAAATTATTCTGAAGAAGAGCCATACAGACTCAAAACATTAACTCTGTTTCTCTCTCCACAGATGCTGCCAGGCCTGCTGAGTTTTTCCAGCATTTTCTGTTTTCATTTCAGATTTCCAGCATCTGCAGTATTTTGCTTTCAACAAAATTACTCCCTCATGGTGTTGCTCTCAAACTTGAGTTACACCACTGGTTTTGTACTGATGTGCACTAGAAACTATTTCATTTTGATACAAAAGTGGAGGAAGAACAGGCCCATTGGAGTCAGTAAGAGAGGAAAATTTTATATCAATCTGGACTGCTTCAAATTTTCCAGGGATTATAAGGCAATTATTTAATCTATTGCACCATCCAGTCCAAGTTTATATTCAATACTTAAAGAATGATTTCGGTGTCATTAAAATAACTCAGTTTTTAATGTTCCCTGAGAGTCTTGAGAGTAATGATTTATATTTCCAAGTGTCCTGAGTTTTATTTCTTGAAGTTCTTAACCTCTCTGTTATGATCTGTGATTGTATAACCCAGTAGATTTATAGTGCTTGGCTGCATTGATATTAACGAAACATTAACATGCCTTGCATATTATTTTAAAAGTATCTTATTACAGTTAATTAACAATCAAAGTGGGACAACGCACTGTCATTTGTGAGCACTGCTTCTGTTTTGCTATGAATAAAGCTACAATTATTTGCTCAAAATAAATAGTGGAGACTAGAGAAAATGATCAGAAATAAAATGGCTCTTGGTATAATGTTGCTTAAACAGAAATGTAAATTTGTGAGTAGATTTGTTTCTACAATGCGTGACAATTACTGGGCTTCATGTTAATACAAATTTGCTGCAGGCACGGATTAATTGCTTAGCCTCTGAAATGGAAAAATAAACTGCAGTTATTGGCATTATTCAGACTGAGTTGGTGCATTATAGATATACTTTTGTTTTTTGTCTTTAGAAGCACACACTTCCCTTTGAGGATATATACTGTCTGTTCTCTCCTCCTTGCTTTTTATTTTTCAATTTGTTTTTCATTGCTCACAGCCACACGTCTCTGTGTCTGAGAAGGCAGGATAACCAGCTCCCATCTACTTTTCCACTAATGCCTTTCCGAGGCAGGTCTAGAGAACTGTGAAAGATTTCCTTCCCTCCTGCAGCTGTACCTAATCTTAGTTTGATGCCATTGAACAGAAACGTGGCCGGCTCTGAAACTCAGCAGATTATGGAATCGATAAAACGGGTGACATCAATTGACCTGCCTTTTACATATTTTTCTGAAAATCGGGAGAGATGTATAACAAGCGGCTTGAGTCAATATTTTCAACTTTCCATTATTCTCTAAAGTCAAAGTTACCCCCAATATTACCACACTGTTCCTTATAGGGGCTGCAGCAGTTCAAGAAGGCAGCTCACTACCACCACCTTCTCAAGGGCAATTAGGGATGGGCAATAAATGCTGGCCCAGCCGGCAAAGGCCACATCCCATGAATGAACTTAAAAAAAACAGAATTTTAAATCAAAGTTAGAAATTATGATTGTTAAAATGGATAGTAATACTTCAAAATAAATATAATGGCTGAAAGCAGGGTATTACATAGTGTGCTTAGTTGGTTAGACTTTTCTTGCACCCTATAACTCAAAAACTTTTTTCTCTGTTTGTTGCTAGGAGCGTAAGCTAATAATGCTGCAATGGCAACTGGGCATTAGTTGGACTAATAGTCTAACTTCTTTACTAATGTGATTTAAGTAACGGGAAGGAATCAGGAATGGCGGTGGAGTAAATAGATGTGAATTATAATCAAATCAAGTACAGAAATAAATAGAGAGAAGGAAAGAAAGGTTGGAAAAAAAGAAAAAAATTTTAAAAAGGAAAAGTAAGAAAAAAGGATTTATTTTAAATCTCTGAGTATAATTTATTGCATTCAGGATTGAGATTCATTCATTTGAATTGTTCCTTTTCTGGACTGGAAAGATTGATCGATATTGCATTTACGATAAATTATCAATTAAAAATGTACTTGCATTGTTAAGTATGAGCCATAACTTACTGCAGTAAGTTTGATTTATAAATCTAGCAAGTTCTTAAAAATAACGAGCAGTTGAGGCCTGCTGTTTGTGTGAGGCTAAATCATCCGCAACTGTATCAATTCCCAATTCATGAGGGAATCTCTTCCTCACAACAAGTTAATGTACAGCATACACAATAAAAAGCGAGTGTTGTTCACAAACTGTTATTTTTCCAGCAGACTCTGAGCCATCAAAATCTCATCTGCACACAGTTAACCAGGTACAGTGATCCCTTTTAATTTGATCTGATTAGACAGATGATGTGTAACTTCCATTACCATCCAATAAAAACTACATGGAAACTCAGTCACGCAGTTTCATATCCTCTGTTCATCAATGCAAAACTGCTATAGTAGACAGGTTAATAATTACTTCTTGAGAATGAACAGAATGGATTGATTTCAATGAGCTCCAGTACATCTAATTTCAATGGCATTTACTTCTTAGAATTAGATGAAAGGGACATTGTGCCTGTCATTATAGTGTCCCCAAATGAGGTTTCCATTCTATTCATGATTTTTAGAGGAAGTGCTATAAGTAAGCAGACTTAAATATGAAGCATATCAAATATTTAAAAGAGTACACCCATGGAAAATACATTAGTGCTGAGGTTGCTTTTCATTTCCAGTAGGTGGATCACCCAAGCTTCCTCACTAGGCCAAAGTGCACATACTCTAGATGGGAAAGCGAGGACTTGATATAATTATCACCCCAGAGACTATCATATGGGAAGTTGACCATGTGGCTAATTGTTTCCCAATGGAGGGGTAGGCATAGATGTAGCAACAAACCAGTGTATAGAAAAAAAAGTTGTGTCAGTGTGTGTCTGTGTGTGCGTCAGTGTGTGTGTGTCAGTGTCTGTGTGTGTTGCCATATTCAGGTAAGTTTTTAAAGGCCCCAAATCTTTCAAGGAGTGAATGGGTGAGTGAGTTAATTGGGTAAGTCAGTAGATGGATGAGTGAGTGAGTGAGTGGGTGGGTGAGTGAGAGAGTGGGTGAGTGAGTGAGAGGGTGAATGAGTGAGTGAGTGGGTGAGTGAGTTTAACCCATGGAGTCTGCTCTGCCATTCAATATGATCATGGCTATTCATCGACTTCAATACCTTTTTCCAACGCTATCCCCATATCCCTTTATGCTTTTGGTATTTCAAAATTTGTCAATCTCTACTTTAAATATATTCAATGACTGAGCTTCCGTAGCCCTTGGGGTAGAGAGTTCCAAAGATTCATAACCATCTGAGTAAAAATAATTCTCCTCATCTCAGTCCTAAGTGGCTTGCCCCTTATTTTGAAATTGTATCTGCCCTGTCTATTCCTTTAAGTATTTTGTAGGTTTCAATGAGATCACCCCTCATTCTTCAAACTCTAGAGGATACAGGCCCAATTTGCCCAATCTCTATTCATATGACAGTCCCACCATCCTGGGAACAAGTCTGGTAAACCTTCATTGCACTCCTTCTATGACAATAATATCCTTCCTAAGGTAAGGGGGAAAACACTGTGCACAGTACTCCAGGTGCGAACTAAACAAGGTTCTATATACTTGAAGCAAGAGTACTGAAAATCCTCTTGCGATAAAGGCTAACATACCATTAGCTTTCCTAATCGTTTGCTGCACTTGTATGTTAGCTTTCAGTGACTTATTGATGAGGACGCCAGGTCCCTTTGTACATCCACACTTCCTAATCTCTTACTATTTAAGAAATACCATGCACATCTGTTTCTCCTACGAAAGTGGATAACCTCACTTTTTTCCACATTGTATTTCATCTGCCATGTTCTTGCCCACTCATTAAGTCTGTCCAAATCCCCTTGAAGCTGCTTTGCATCTTCCTTACAACACATATTTCCATCTAGCTGTGTGTCTTCTGTGAACTTGGAAATATTACATTGAGCCCCACACCCAAAACATTAATATATATTGTGAACAGCTGGGACCCAAGTACTAATCCTGTGTTACCCCATTAGTCATAGCCTGCCAATGCAAGAATAACATGCTTATTCCTACTCTCTGTTTTATGCCTGTTACCCAATCCTTAATTCATGTCAGTATATTACCTCCTATCCCATGCACTTTAATTTTGCTAACAAACCTCCTGAGGGGGACTTTATCAAAAGCCTTTTTGAAAATCCTAGTACACTATACCCATTGACTTCCCTTTATCAATTCTGTTAGTAACATCCTCAAAAAACTCCAACAGGTTCATCAAACATGATTTCCCATTCATAAATCCATGTCGACTATGCCCAATCAGATCACTATTATCCAAGTGCACATTTATCACATCCTTTCGAATAGATTCTAGCATTTTCCCTACCACTAATGTAAGGCTAGATCTGTAGTTCTCTATTTTCTCTCTTCCTCCCTTCTTAATTAGTGGGGTGACATTTGTTACCTTCAATCCGCAGGAACCATTGCAGAATCTATAGAATTTTGGAAGATGATCACCAATGCATTCACTATCTCCATAGCTACCTCTTTCAACACTCTGGGATGTAGAATATAGGCCCCAGGGACTTATCAACCTTCAGTCCCATTAATTTCTTCAATACAACCTTCTTGCTAATACTAATTTCCTTTAATTCCTCATTCTCCTTAATCCCTTGGATCTCTAATTCTGGGAGATTTCCTGTATCTTCCTCAGTGAAGACAGATACAAAGTAATCATTTAGATTCTCTGGCATTTCTTTATTCCCCATTATAAATTCTGCTGGCTCTGCCTGTAATGGACCCAAGCTGGTAAAGCTCAGAATGCAGCTAGATTTTCAGGAGAGAGGAAGGGACCGAGAAACAAAAACTCAGTAGGGGGGAAGAGAGAAAGAGAAGCTTAGGAAAGGGAGTGGGAGAGAAACAGAGAGAGAGAAACGGAAAAGGAGAGGGAGAGAGAAGAATTCCAGCTTCAAAAATTGGAAATGGTGTTAGCAGCTCAAAGGGAAAGAGAAAACAGACAGCTGGAAGCTGCCAGGGAAATCCTCTCTCCACCTGGTAACAGTGCCATCTGTCTACCTTGGAACCAATCTCTGAGGCCCGTAAGTATGCTAGATTCATTCCCAAATTTGAAGAGAGCGACATGGAGTCCTTTTTTGCCACTTTTGAGAAAGTAGTAGGACAGCTAAAATGGCCATCAGAGATCTGGACTTATTTAAATTCAAGGACTGCTATCAGGGAGATCCCAAGAGGCCTATTCTATGCTAACTCCTGGCATGTCCACTAATTATGAACAGACCAAGGCTGCCATCCTTAGCACCTATCAGTTAGTTCCAGAGGCATATTGCCAGCAATTCTGGAATACCCATAAGAAACCCGCACAGATCTATATCGAGTTTGAACAGCTGAAGTAAACCATGTTTAACTAATGGGTCCATTCTTTAAAAATACATCACACTGATGAGGGATTGTGTGACCTGATATTGTTTGAGGAATTTAAAAACTGCTTACCCTCCAACGAGGAGGCAATTGGAGAAGTAGAGAATCCTCACAGGCAGGGATGCAGCCATCACAGCAGACAGCTATAACCTCACCCATACGCCTGGAAACTCAGACAGATGCTTTCCAAACCATCCCCATGACCATTGGAAAGATAAACAGACCAACATAGATAGGAAAGGCCCTCCACCCAGAAAGGAAAGCAAAAAGGCGGGTGCGAGAAGTCCTCCTCAAGCCCAAAAAGGGAGCACCCAATGATCAGTGTGTTCCCATTGTAACAAAATAGGCCACTCTAGACCTGAATGCTGGAGGTTGAAAGAGAAGCCCCGGGCCCAATAGAGCTCTATAAGAGTGGTCCCCAGAAGAATGCAGAAGAGCAGGCAGGGACCCTCGCTGCAGAAACATACCCCTCAGAGGGTATGGCCCGAAATGTGGCTGGGTCGAACAAACTTCCCAGAGAGCTTTCGGAGTTTGTCCTTTCAGGAACAGTGTCCCTGTACCTGTCCCAGGACGTGAACAAGTCTGTTGTACAGCTCCGAGATATAGGGGCCACTTGGTCCTTAATGTTGGAAGGAAACATAAGTCTACACCCCCACCACCACCGCCCCCACACCCCCATACCGAGTCCTCCCTGAATGCCAAGGCACCGATCAATGGAGTGGGAGGAGGGTACATGTCTGTCTCCCTTCGTCGGATCCACCTACAGCATGGCATAGTCTCAGGCCCAGGAATTGTCCCCAAGCTACTGATAGCAGCAAACGATTTTCTCCTCGGAAATGATTTGGCTAGCAGTAGAGTGTTTGTTAGTGAGCAAAAGAAAAGGGGTCAGCAACAACCAGCTGAATTTTGCAGAAGCTCAAGTGGAATTTAAAACAGGCTCAAAAAATGACCTGAAAATTGGGTTGGTGGGTACCTTCCACGCAGAACTAAACAAGAACCAGAAAAGTCCCCGAGCAGGAACAGATATAGTTAGGGAGATGCCCCACTTAGTTGAAGAGCCTGTGGAAAGGCAAATTGTTAAAGCAAGAAAGGTAAAGGTTGTAGAATTGCTTGAAGTATGGCTTGTAGAAACTTGCTTTCCAGATTTAAATAGGGACACAGGGAGTCCCCAAACAGGCAAGCAGATAGTGAGTGAGACGCCTACCCATTTGAAGAGTTATAAGGGAGTAGAGCAGGGGTGGAACATCCACTTGGGGGCGGAAGTGTTCCAGGGGACAGGGAACAAACTAGGGGAATGCCCCTTCCCAAGCCAAAGGAGCAAGCAAATGAGCCAAATATCGGTGTAGCTGATAGCTTTATGGCAGATTTAAATGGGGACCAGGGAAGTTTCAAGATACACTAAGAAAACGTAAGGGTGATGCCTCACTTAGTTGAAGAGCAACATGGGCGTACAGCAGGAGCTGAACATCCACTTGAGGGCAGTAATATTCCAGAGGACATGGAGCAGCTTGGGGCAAAACCCATTCCCAACACAAAAAAGGATGAGAGGAACAGTAAGAATGAATTGCAGGGAGACATGGGTGAAGCCCACATTGAAACCCCTACTATCCAGCTAACCAGCAGAGAAATTCTAATGAGATTGGACTCTATATTCGCCCACCCAAATGCAGAATAGTGAGGATACATGACAGGGCCAGTCACTGCATTCAAAACAAGCTGTAAAAACCAAACGGGCTACACCACTGTAGCTCTACTTGATGTGGATGTGGGAGAGACCCCTTCCATAAGCAACATCCCTATCATAAGACCATAAGACCATAAGACGTATGAGCAGAAGTAGACCATTTGACCCATCGAGTCTACTCCACCATTCAATGAGATCATGGCTGATCTGATAACTCTCAGCTCCACTTTCCTGCCTTTTCCCCATAGCCGTTGGTCCCCTTACTGATTAAAAATCTGTCTATCTCAACCTTGAATATACTTAACAACCCAGCCTCTACAGCCCTCTGCGGTAAATAATTCTACAGGTTCACCACCCTTTGAGAGAAGAAATTCCTCCTAATCTCTGTTTTAAATGAGTGACCCCTTACTCTGAGATTATGCCCTCTGGTCTTAGACTCTCCCTGAAGGGGCAACAGCTTCTCAGCATCTACCCTGTCAAGCCCCCTAAAAAGCTTATATGTTTCAATACATTCTCATTCTTCTAAACTCCAATGAGCACAAGCCCAACCTACTCAACCTCCCCTCATAAGAAAATCCCTCTCATAACCGGGATCAACCTAGTGAACCTTTTCCCGATTGCCTCCAATGCCAGTATATCTTTCCTTAGATAAGGGGACCAAAACTGTTCACAGTATTCTAGGTGAGATCTAACTAGTGCCTTGTATAGTTTTAGCAAGACTTCCCTATTTTTAAACTCCATTCCTTTTGAAACAAATGTCAACATTCCATTTGCCTTCCCTATTACCTGTTGAACTTGTGTGTTAGCTTTTTGTGATTGATGCATGAGGACCCCCAAATCCCTCTGTGCCACAGCTTTCTGCAGTCTTTCTCCATTTAAGTAATATTCAGCTCCTCTATTCTTCCTGCCAAAGTGCATAACCTCACATTTTCCCACATTATATTCCATTTGCCAAGTTTTTGCCCACTCACTTAACCTGTCTATATCCCTTTTTAGACTCTTCCTGTCATCCTCACCACTTGCCTTCCCATCTATTTCTGTATCATCCGGGTTTTTTATTTCATCATCTGGGTTCAGGAAATCTGGCCCAGGTTCAGGAGAAGATTAACCACATGTTTCAGTACCAACCAATAAAGCCTTGCAGCAGTAACTGGAACACCCCAGTGGTGCTCACGCACAAGCCATACACTAAACCAGAATCCATTCAGGAGGCTAAAATCAGATTCCAGCCCACCAATCTCCTGGTAATCAGTTTGACAACGATGCCTGGATTTCAGCAAATAAATTCACAGGTTACAAAGGCAGACAGGGAAGGGTTAAGCTTGACAAGAGCAGCTCAACTCTACAGTCAAAAGAATTTGCACTTACAGAGTGAGAAACCCAGAGTGCCCCGACAGGGGAGGTGGTGGCATAGTGGTCTTGTTACTGGACTAGTATTGCAGAAACCCAGGGTAATGCTCTGGGGACCTGTGTTTGAACCCCACCAAGGCAGATGGTGAAACCTGAATCCCATAAAAATCTGGAATTAAAAGTCTGATGATGACTGCAAAACCATTGCTGATTGTTGTAAAAAATCATCTGGTTCACTAATGTCCTTCAGGGACATTACCTTACATGGTCTGGCCTGCATGTGACTCAAGACCCACAGCAATGTGGTTGACTCTTTAAAAAAAAAAGTGCCCTTTGAATGAGGGCAGTTAGGGATGGGCAATAAATGTTGGCCTAGCCAAGCCAGTGGTGCCCACATCCCATGTGTGAATAACAAAAAGGTAACCCAGGGCAGCTTGACTATTATTAATAACCTGCGTGCTAACTGCCATGTGAAGAAATAAGGCAGTACATAATGGGAATTTGAAGAGGCACTGAGTTCTGAAATCAATATCTTTGTTTATGTCTGACTCCCAAAAGAGAAAAAAAAAATTAGAACTCTAATCCCTGGATGGTCTTTTCCCAATAAAGACAGATTCTGAATGTAACCAGGCCACCTAAAAAAAACTACGCATATCGCAGGAAAGGACAATGTCATCGCTGACATACTATCCCGAATTTAAATCTCAGAATTGAAGCAGAGAGCAGACATTGCCCCTGCGAGCTGTGTCTTTGACTTTCCATTGTGAATGAGAGAATGACTACATACTTCTTCACTTCTGTATTTTCTTTTGAAAGACCACATGAAAAGAAATGAAATAGAATTCATCTTTTCCCAGAGGGTGAAAGGACTGTTGGGTCCCAATGACATGAAAAGAAATCCAAAACTTTATTCTTTTGCCATTTAAAAAAAAGAACTTTCTGTGGAGCCAAAAAAAAATGGCTGCTACAAGTCATATGTGCATAGAATTGGTCCTATGTCCTGGAAGCTACCAACAGCAGTTACAAGAACAAAATAATCCCTCACTTAGCCTGTGGAATTTCAGACCTCATTGTCCAGGCCCTTTGTAATCAATGAAAGCAAGGGAAGTGCAGACAAACTGGCTCCTCAGACTGAACTATCACAAAAGAGATAGAAACTTGTTATACCGGAAGAGATGCTAATAGCCTTGTCTCTCTCTCTCCTACGGGGAACAGTGGATTCTGGCCAGAAGCATTGAAATTGATTGTTCAGCTGCAATTAACCCATTAATGGGCCATGTCACATGACCCACACCTACTCTTTACAGGCAGTTGATGAGAGGAGAGAAGTACAATTTGCCTGTCTCCCTCCTGTTCGTAACATTTGTTATCAACATATCATCCTGGCTTGCAAATATATTGCTATTCTTTCACTGTCATTGGGCCAAAATCCTTGGATTCCTTCCCAAATAGAACTCTGGGTGTAGCTCCACCAAATGGATGGCAGCAGTTCACGAAGATGGTTCAGCACCATCTTCTCAAGGGCAGTTAAGGATGGGCAATAACTGTTGCCCTTGCCACTAACGTTCAAATCTCATGAATGAGCGAAAAAAAATCTATTAAAAGCTCTGTTCATTGTGTTTTTTTTAAAGGGTTTATTGTTTAAAGTGACTAATGTTTTAAGGTCAGTCTTAATTTAACAGTTCAATGGTCAGTGCATTTAAATTGACACACTTCCTCACTTAACAGGCAAGAGTTAAGTCACTATTACCACAATATAAAGCAACAAAAATATGACAGTAGCAGACTTCGAGGGCAGAACTTTACGCCTTGCAGGTGGGTGTGTGCCCGACCCGATCGGGCGTATAATAGCGCGATACAACATCGGACAAGCGTCCCGACGTCATCCTGCACGCGCGCAATCTTCAGGTCAGCAAGTGTGCAGGTGTCAGAGTCACGCCTGGCATCAGTTAAGAAGCCGCCTAAGGCCATTAAAAACCCAACTGAATGTTGCTGGTGCAATTTCGCGCCCATTGCATGGGCAAAATGGGCAGGCTGGCAGTCCAAATTTAGCAAAATCTCATCCAAGTGTGCGATAAAAAGGCCAGCAGCATTGCCAGTGTGACTAGTGAAGAGTTTAGGAGATGATTTGCTACTGGTTGCTTATTTGAACATGACAGCTTCATCTCAGTTCTGAGCTTCATTCTTAGCATTTCTTGGCTTCACTTCAGGACTCGTTGGTGTCTCCAAGGCCCCTGGAGAATTTTGATCAAGTGGACCCTTCCAGGTACCAGACAGCCTTCTGTAACCCTGGTAATGAGGATTGTGCTCTCCGCTGGAGGCACCTCATCTGAGCAGGAAGAGAGGGGCAGAAGGGAGAGGAGGCCAATGTCTTCATGCAGCTTTCAGAGGAGTGACCTGTTGGAGGAGAGACACAGACACAAGGGGCGCAGGGCCAGCAGGTAGTCCAAGGCAGAAGGGGCTGAAAAGATGCTATTCTCCTGCTGCCAGGGTTTATAGGCAGCCATGCAGCTACCTTAATATGTCTGAGGTGCAATGCCGAAGGAGGTTCCACCTCTCCAAGGAGACTGTGACCTCCATTTGTCAGATGATTGGGCCTGAGATCACCTCTGACTGTGTGGGTAGACAGTCCATGCCAGCAGCTCTGAAGGTCAAAGCGGCCCTCAACTTTTATGCCTCTGAATCTTGCTAGGGGTCAGTGGGGGATCTTTGTGGAGTGTTCCAATCAGCTGTCCACAGTTGCATCAAGCTGGTGACAGAAGCTCTGCTCAGGCAGGTAATGATGCATTGAAGAAATTTATGTATTTCTGTATGGACGAGGCCAGCCAAGCTGAGTGACCAGAGGGTTTGCAGTGATTGCTGGGCTCCCCTGCATCCAGGGTGCAATCGACTGCACATATGTGGCCATCAAAGCACCAGTGGGTCAGCCAGGTGCCTTTGTCAACAGGAAGGGATCCACTCAGTGAACATCCAAATAATGTGTGACCACAAGGTGCAGATTCTGCAAGTTGGTGCAAGGTACCCTGGCAGCTTCCATGATGTTTATATCCTGAGATACTCCCAGGTGCCGCGGCTATTTAGTGCTCTAGCCTGACTGGATGGATGGCTGCTGGGTGACAAGGGCTATCCGTTGAAAAGGTGGCTTATGACGCCTCTCCGCCACCCAAGAACAGAGGCAAGGCAGCGTTATAATAGGAGTCACGCCTCCACAAGGGCAGTGCTAAAGAGGACCATAGGTCTTCTGAAGATGTGCTTCCGATGCCTGGACCATTCAGGAGGAGCACTACAATACTCCCCAGAGTGGGTGTCACTGATAGTGATTGCATGCTGCGCTCTCCACAATCTGGCACTGGCAAGGGGGGACCCATTGGAGGAAGAGGATCTTGACACAACTCCACAGGCCACAGAGGGTGAACCTAGTAGTGAGTCAGAAGAGAAGCGCAGTGAGGAGAACACTGAGGGCATGGAGGCAGATCTCTGGATCCTTCAGGGAGGCAGGGACATCAAGGACGCCTTGATCCAATGCTCCTTCAGCTAGGCTGCCAAAGATCTGCTTCCACCTCATGCCAGGGCTGCCGCCTCCATCCCGGGCGTCTGAAATGACCCTTTCATTTGAACCCAAAGTCCATTCAGTGCCTGTGCAATAAAGTCCAGCATTAGATACTGGCGTACCCTGCACCAAATAAAAAGATGAAGCATAGTCAGGCCATTAAGACAAAAACAAAATTGATTTCATTTTGATAATCCAAAGAAATTAATATAGCCTTCTCTGGTCTTCATTCCAGACCAGCGAACATAAACAAACCGTTGCCGAGCAGAAGATCACCTGTGAACAGTCCCTCTTGTGCTCATGGTACCTTAAACATACGTGTGAGTACTATGTCTTGGTGCCCCCACCATCAGCTCCACACACCCCACCCCCACCACCCCCACCCCAACCCCCCTTGCTGGCACCAGCATTGGAGGCAACCTGCTGACTTCCCTGTCCTGTTAGCCTTTATGACCTTGGCAGTCGGCCTCTGGCCAGTGGAGCTTGTGCTAGCCCCACCTGGGAGGGAGTGGCCAGTGCCATGGCTGGCATTTCCCCAGTCATCGCAGCCTCATCAGATGCCACAGTCACTGGAGGAGGGGCCGAGGAACTGCTGCCATCATCCAGAGTGCCCTGAGAGGAGCCCACAGAGACGACAAGCAGGCCTGGGCGCAGCCCCAAGAACCCCACATTCCTGGAGCTGCGAGTTCATGAGAGTCACCAGTCTCTCAGTGGAGGAGGCAGTGTGCTTGGCCATGAGGGTCAACGCAGTGTTTATGCTCCGCATGGACTCCTCCTCAACTGAGACCATGGCACCCAGGCCCTCATGGATCTCTGCCAGATTCTCCCGCACATCCCGCTGGAATCCAGCATCTGCCGCCAAATGGACGACTCCAGAGGCTCATCATCTGCCTTCGACTCAGCATTGTCCTGGTCTCCAGCAGTCCCCCGACTGCCAGCACCCTGGACACTCTGCCTGCTCCTCAAACGAGTGTGAAGTGCCCTCACCGCTCTGTTCCGACATTCTAGCTGAGGATCTAACGCCCACTGAGGTGCTGGTCTCTGTGCTGGTGCCTGGTTCAGAGAGTATGTGTGATGCAGGTGCATGTGAAGCCTGGCAGTCCTCTGGTGTCCTGCATATGACTGTGTGCTGGTGAATCTAAGAGAGAACAACAAAATGCCATTAGCTTAAGTTATCACATGGTCACTGTGCATGCCAGGTATCCTGGTGAGACCTTGGAGATCTGCATCATGGTGCCATCATCTTTCAATGACCAATGGGGAATCCAGTTTTGAGGCTCTCATCAATAAAGAGACTACACAAGAATGTTTGCACCATCTGAAACTCTTAGCCCTGTGCACTGCACTCTTATCTTCACCTGACATCCCAGCCTCTCTGCAACCGGCTGGCCGAGGTGTGTGGCACCTCTCCAGCTCCGAGGCGTCCTGCTTGAATCTGGATAGGATTAGAAGGTTTGGGTGGCCTCCGCCTGTCCGTGACCTCTCAATGTTGTTATGGCTCGTCTTCTCCTGAAAGGACAGAGGAGCAGTGATTACTCCACTCTCTACTTGCAGTGCCATTGCCAACCCCACCTGAGGAACATCTTGCAGGGCACATCCGAGTCGTGGACCTCGAGCTGCAAGGCACTCAGTCCGAGCAGCCAGGGCTCACCCCATTGGCCAGCTCCAGCGTCACTGACAGTTGACACTCAGACTCTAACGCCCCTGAGCTCCAAGGCGGGGCGGCCAGACCTTAACACTTCAACACACTGATCATACCAACACGGTACTCAGCCTTCTTGTGCACAGCAGGTTGTTAAACCTTTTGCAGTTCTGCGCCCATGTGCGCTGCACAACATCGTGGCTGCTGACCTGCGCTGCCATCTCCTCTCAAGCTCTTTTTGTTAGGTGTGGTGGCCTCCTCTTTCCACCTCTGTGGACAAGGGTGCCCCTCTTGGCAGGCACCTCCTCCAGGAGGACCATAAGGCACTCATCTAAAAACCGGGGGGCCGATTGCCCACCTGACCTGCCCTCCCGCCTGGCGTCTTCAGCCGCACTTGAGGCCATAGCTTCAGTGTTCAGAACGCTGCACATATGTTCTTCCCTCGCAGCCCTCAAGGAGCTATCCATGCCATTTTTAAACTGCCCGCCAGGTCCAATGGCGAACTGGTGGCCGTCAAGCCCCTGCACCCGCACGGCCCTTCCCGAGCATTGGGAAGACACGTTTCATGCTGGGCAGGCCTTAATTGGCCAGCCAGCATGAAATCGTGGTCGGAGGCCGAACGCGGGCAGTGGCCGGAGGCAACACGGGCAACGGCCAGTTTCCCGACCAGTTGTGGGCTTGCCGATTGCGCACGCCCACCAAGGGTAAAATTCAGACCCAAGGCTGTCCAATTAACACTTCCTGTTTAGTAACGCCAAAAGCAATCAGCCAATAGAAGGGGTGTCTCATATCTATCTATATTATAGTGTGACTCGAGGGATGGGGTGGATGGAGTGGAGTAACAGTAGGTTTTCAGCTGGATATTATCACTTCCATATGTGACCTCACAGCTTCTCCAATCCTTTCAAAGGCTGGCTGAAAAGCTTGCATTGCAATGTTTCAAGTCAAGAAATGAGATTAAGCTAATTAGACGGAATTTGTTTCATTACTTTGCAGATCATTTACTGTTTGCTAAAGATTAAAGAAGCTTAACTATTTTTAGGTGGCCACGTTTCACTGAGTGTTTCTCAGTTGACCTTCAAAAAGATGAGAGAAGCACGTGAGGACAAATACAAATGATAAATGTCACAAAGGCCCTGTGTGTGGTGCCTGTACTTTTAACTCAATGCTGTTATTTCAGTTTCAAAATTGTGGCTGTACAAAATTGTGCGTACAAAATTGTCCCGGTGTGGCCACACTGGACCCCATCATGGTGATGGCATTAATGTGAATATAGAGAATGTATAGAGGTTGTGGTGTCATTCAGTTTGCAGCACTGATTTGATATCAGAGCTGCCACTTTAGGCGTTAAAAATTCAACACTGCCCTTTCTTAACTGGCACAGCTAAACATCCATTCAGCAGTAGGAAAGACATTCCCTTCTCTTCCCCCCCCCCCACAACCCCCACCACCGCCCAACCATCTCCATCCCACCCCCTGACCCCCAACCCCCAACACATGGTCCTAACTTCTGCTCAAACATACCTGTTCTTGGATGCTGAGGGAGTAGAATCCTTTTGTGTTTTGGTACACCTCAGAATTTACAGGTAGCACCTGAAATGCAATGTATGGGGGGTTGTTTCAAAACCTGCAATCCTCACAAAGCTATGTGCTCATTCCATCTACCTCTGGCAAGACAGCATAAAATGTACTCTTTACATACAGGATTTCACTGATCTCCCAGACACAACATTAGGCAGCAAACTGGGAAGTGCTGCAATGATCACCTGTTAGATCCTGGAGGAGCCAGGCACATAGAGCAGAATTTTGCCCTTGACAGGTGGGCAGGCCCGACCGACTCAGCAGCAGGCGGGCAGCCGATTGCCGCCGCCGAAACGGGCCGCGCTGCCATTTTGTGCAGGTGGGCCAGTTAAGGCCCGTTCAGTGGGTTAGCAACTCCCGTGTAGAATGGGAAAATCGTTGTGGCGACGGGCGTGCTCAGACCACTGGTTCCAATGGGGAAGCAGCAGTCTGTACAAAGAGTGGCCAGGCAGCTTCGTTGAGGCAGTGCCCCATGGCCACTGACATAGAGCGACATGCTTCTTCCAGGGCACAGGAGCAGGAGGAGGAGGAGGGGGGCAGGCTGCAGGATAGGCCAGCAGGGGGCCACTGTGCCCCTTGGTTCTCAGATGCCTGCTTTGCTGTCCTCCTCCAAGAGGTGTCCAACCATTGGGATATTTTGTTTCCAGAGGATGGGAGGAGGAGGGCCCCCCACGTCACCAGGGAGGCGTGGCAGGAGGTGGGTGACACAGTAAGCACCCATGACGATGTGTGGTGCACAGGAACACAGTGCCGCAAACGTTTCAATGATTTGCTGCGCTCTGGAAGAGTGAGTACCATGTCAGCCTTGGCCATTTGATCCAGCAGGTAGCCTTAGCCTTTCAGTCCCCCCACCACGTCTTTGTGTCGTTACTGCCTTGGGCGTTTGGCGCACGCTGGGTGGGCAAACAGGTAGTGACCATGCTTACATCAGCCTTAGTGGTTGAGGAGAAGATGGGTTCTCCCCACAGCATATGTTGGTGTTTGTCGCATTTGAGTAGTCTGGGGGCAACTTGCAGGGGAGGCAGCTAGACACAAACTCAGAACTCCAACACATTGATGGTCATGAGATGGTGGAAGGGGAGCCTCAAGGTGTCCTTGCCGTGGGCGCTAAGACCCATGTGTTATTCAAAGTGATGGGCGCCGAATGTGTCCAAGGTGGCCGTTGGGGGAGGGGGTTGGGACCAGCCATACTATCTTCTGGGGACTGATCACCAGTAGTGTGAACAGGAGCTGCTGGAGGCCTCAGATGGGCCACTGTGGTTCGAGTGCGGTGTGCGCGTGCAGAGTACATGAGCGATCAGCCCCAATAAATCCTCTTCTCTATTCTGCAGGCAAAAACCGAACACAATCTCAGGGAGTGCCAGAGGACTGGTGGTGGGCATGCCATGGTGCAGCGCCTCACCACCTACGAGGAGCAGGCCATGGAGCTGGGGAGGAGGCAGGCGGCCAGGGCTGCAGGCGGTGGCGAGGCTGGGGTGCAGCGGCCAGGTATTTGAGGTCCACAGTCCCATTCACTCTGTCTGCCCATCATCCAAAGCACTGATGGTTGCTGCAATCATTAATGCTGCAACACTGCTCATTCACAGACTGAGACACTCAGACGTGTGGGTCATACACAAAGGTCCCTTGGCCCCTTGAGGATGCGCGTCTCCAGCACCTTCCAAAGTCGCCTGATCCCATTTGTGATCACTATCCCCATGGCCTAACATGCCATGGCATCGCTGCTGCACAGCCAAAGACGTTTTGCATCTTAGGAGGGTTGGTACCTCCACCACCCTTTCAGCCAGTGCGCCCCACATTATTCTTTCCAAAAGCTCCTCAGCACCTCACCTGTCAACCTCATGGCACTCAACTTAAATAAATGCCACCACGTTACTCATCCCTGCGCCAAGGGGAAATGTTGCCTTCTGTCCACCCGTTCTATGCCGCTCATAACGGTATGAAGTCAATAATGTGACTTGTCAATCTCCTGTGCTCCACAGCAAATGTCACAAGTGTTTGCAATGTTTCCTCATAACTCCAACTCTCCAGGCCAGCTTGCATCCAGGTCAGGTACCTCTGCACTCTCCCCATTCCAATGCCACATAACATGCCATGTGGCATTCCTTAGGCCATCTGACCAGCCTGTCTGTATGCGTGTGCCTAATGTTTGGGCCTCCTCTTGACTATCTTCCACTCCACCAATGTTCATCTCCTTAGGTTCTTGAAGGGTGAGCGGCTTATGAGGGTGAGGGGGAAAGGGATGAAAGGTTTAACTGACTGAACGCTAACTGATGCACTGTCCTTGTTGTTAATTTCAGCATCACCACCGCATGGCCGCACCGAACGACACCAGAGCCCCCCCTCCACACCGGAGGGCCAAGACGTGCAACTTGCGGCACGTCATTTCAGCCAGCCGGGCACCAGCTCGGTGCCCATGCATCTGCGGTGAGCAGGGAGGTCCAATGTGACCTCACGTCAGCACAGCAGCTGCCTGTCGTCGCTGTGAGCTCCTCTCAGGACGCGCCGGATCATGGCAGCAGCTCCTCTGCCCCTCTGCCAGTGACCGTTGCATCCGCTGAGGCTGCGACAACTGGGGAGGTGCCAGTTCTGGAACTGGCCACTCCCTCCCAGGCAGGACCATCACAGGCTCCACGGGTCAGAGGACACCCACCAAGGTCATCAATGCCAACAGGACAGCAGAGACAGCAGGCTGTCTCACAAGCCACTCCGAGCGATGGGGCAGTACCTAGATGTAGCACCCGCTAACGTAAGCATAAGGCACGTTAGGCACTCCGCGGGTATGTCGCTGGTCATTTTGTGTTGGCCTTAGATTAGGGAACAAATAGTTATGTTTGTAAGAGAGACGTTTCTCTTTGATGTTGGACTGAATAAATTCCAGTTTTCTGACCATGGCTGAGGGTGTTTCCTTTGTGCTGCACGTGTATGTTTCACAGACATCTCATGAGTGTTTGAGTGAACGTTGATGTTTCTGCACTAAGCCCTTAGTTTCAGCTGATGAGGTGGAAGATGTAGCATCTAAGTGCCATGTGTGGAAGCGCCAGGCAATGCTGCTCCTGCTGATCCATGTGTGTGGAGCTAGCTGAAGGTTCATTGGATTAAATTGTTCCGGGTGTCCCTGCCTCCTTGGTGTAATAGCGGGTTGGCGTGCTGCCCCTCATCATTGTGCTTCCTCACCCTCTGAGCCACTGCTGGATTCATCATGTGCAGCTGCATCCACTGCGTCAAGGTCTTCATCGTCAACTGCATCTCCCCTTTCCAGCGCAAGATTGTGCAGAGCGCAGCATGCAACCACTATCAGAGAGATGCGATCTGGGGGGTACTGGAGTGCATCCCCTGAGCGGTCCAGGCAACGGAAGCGCATCTTGAGAAGACCGATGGCTCTCTCCACCACAGCCCTTGTGGTGCCGTGGCTTCTACTGTACCGCTGCTCAGCTTCTGTTCTTGGATGGCGGAGAGGCATCATGAGCCACCTTCTGAGGGGATAGCCCTTGTCACCCAGCAGCCAACCATCCAGCCGAGCCGGAGCACTGAAGAGCCCCGGCACCTGGGAGTGTCTGAGGATGTAGGCGTCGTGGGAGCTGCCTGGGTACCTCGCACAGACTTGTAGAATCAGCATCCTGTGATCACACACTATCTGCACGTTCATGGAGTGCAAGCCCTTCCTGTTGACAAAGGCACCGGGCTCACTTGCTGGCACCTGATGGCCACATGTGTACAGTCTATAGCACCCTGGATGCAGGGGAAGCCAGCAATGGCCAAAAAGCCTCTGGCTCGCTGTGCCTGACTTGCCTGGTCACAGCGGAAGTGGATAAAGGTCGATACCCATCTGAACAGAGCGTCTGTAACCTGCTTGAGACAAGTGTGGACAGCTGATTGGGAGACACCGCAAAGATCACCCACCGAGCCCTAGAAGGAGCCAGAGGCATAGAAGTGGAGGAGAACTGTGAGCTTCAGAGCCGCCGGCATGGGGTGTCCACCCACACAGTTAGGGGAGATCTCAGGGCCAATCATCTGACAGATACAGTTGACTGTCTCCCTTGGGAGTTGGAGCCTCCTTCGGCACTGCACCTCAGTCATATTGAGGTAGCTGCTTCGCCGCCTGTATACCCTGGCAGCAGGATAGTGGCATCGTCTGCGGCCCCTTCCACCTTGGACAACCTCTTGGCCCTGCGCCCCTTGTGCCTGTGCCTGGCCTCCCAAAGGTGGCTCCACTGGAGGCTGATAGTCCACTCCTGGCCTCCTCCTTATTCTATCCCTCCCTTCCTCCTCAGAGGAGCTGCCTCCAGTGGAGATGTCAGAACCTATACCCAGGCTAAATGGAGGCCTCCGGAAAGCTGCAGGCCCGATAAAGATAACTGTCTACAGACTGCTGAGCTGAAACTTCAAATTACAGAGAAAGCTCTTGGAAATCGATGTGAACTGCAAACAATCGCACAGGCAAGTTTAAAACACTTTCTGCACTAAGTACTTCAGGAAAAACATGAATAACCCCTCTGAGCCCACATATCTCACTAGTGCATGAGTTTTGATAAAAGATCAATTACCCGCCTGCCCGTTGGGCCTGTGCGCCGAGCCGAAGTTCACACGGGACCCTCAAAATCCTCGTAGATTGGCAGCTTAATGGCCTTAAGAAGGCCTTTAATTAATGGCAGGTGCACGGCGCACTCCATAGCACGCCCATCGACCGAAATATCGCGATGCCGCGCGCTGATGTCGGGACGCTCGCGCAATGTCTGCACGCTCCGCCACCCACACGTCAGCCAGAAAATTCTGCCCATAAACTTTCAGGGAACTGTCACCTCCACAGCTACTGGCAATGCTGTCCTCACCCTGCTCTGAGGTTGCAGTCTTGGCAAACTGCTGCCATGCATTTAGTGTCAGTACACCTACAGTTCTGTTCTGGAAGGAATTCTAGAATTTTGACTAGTGGCATTGAAAGAATGGCAATGTATTTGCAAGCCAGGATCATATGTTGATAACAAGTTTTGCGGAAGGGTACATTTGTGATGGGGATTGATAAGGAATGGTAAAGATTTATAATGATATGGTTCACTTGGGAGAAGAGTAACAAGAGTGAAATAGTTAATATGATAAAATGGAGTACACAATTCTTAAATATATTCTAAGCTGCTTAATAATAGGAAACATGGGTAACAAATGGTGCTGGTACAAGTGTGTATGGTCACTTCAAGTGACCAAAATGCACGTTGCAATTTTCAATACACTACACCTCCCATATTCCACCCTCTGTAAACCTGAGGTCATCCAACACTCTGCTGTCAATGTCCTTTTTGGCACTGCAACCCATTCACCTATTTCCCCTGTACTCAATAATCTACATTGGCTCATAGTTAAGCAATGCCTCAATTTTAAATGCTCACCTTTGTTCTCAAATCCTTCTATGACCTCTCCCTTCCCTACCTCTGTAATCTCCTTCAGCCCCTCAACCCTCTGAGATACTTCAGCTCCTCTAATTTTGGCTTCTTGAACAATAGCCAAGACACTAAGCTCTGTAATTCTCTCTCTGATCCTCCCCACCTCTCTACCTCTCTTTTTTCCTTTCAGAGATTACTTAAAACTACCTCTTTGGCTACATTTTTGGCATTCTGCCCTAATATTGTGTTATGTCATTCAGTGTAAAATTTTGCTTTAGAACTCTCCTATGGAGTGATTTGGGACATTTTACTACATAAATATATGCCATATGAATATGAGCTGTTGTTGTTATGATCTCATTTGTGCAATCCCTCAGTATCTGTCTTATATGTGTTTTTGCTTATCCTTGTGCTCCCATGCCATGTTATGCCAGTGACTACAGTATGGCTAGTCAAAGACTGCTAACTTTCAGTGAAGAAGGCTGCAGACGGTCTAGCAGGATGACCTTGTGTACCCCTGACTTTACAAGGTTGGACTGCACCAACTCAGGTGGATGGCAGCAGTCTGGCCTATCTGGTTGACAGGTCCCAGCAAATGCACAGGTGGAGTGTCTGTGGTTGGAAGATCAATGTTGTTGCCCTAAGAGACGATTGAAAGTTTCTGCTCCACATTGCCAATGACACTTCCAGCAATTCTAGCAATATTTTCCAGGACAGATGGCTGGACTGTTGTGACACCTTGTGAGCCCATTTGACCACTGGTATCACAATCTGAGCTTTTGTGTCCATCAGCCTTTCTCTGTAGCTTGACCATTAAAACCTTTGCCTGAGTCCTCTGCAGCAGAACCTGTATGTGACATTGACCTCCTGTAAGCTGATGCCTATATTATCCTTGTCCTGGCTGGTCACTATTCATGTCCACTGTCACACCACATAGCAAGCCTACATATAAACCATGCTCTAAACTACATATGGTATTAATCTGTGAACTGCTGGCTGTGTGTGTGAGACCAACACTAGTCATGGTGTTTCTTCTTCATTAGGTATGCACATAGTATCATCTTCAATCTTTCCAGTCTCACTGCGGCCACAGCCTCAGTCATATTCACTGGAATAGATGACGCGACCACCAACTCTTCCACAGGTGCAAGAACGTACTACCATGGCTTCCTCGATTAGGTTAGGTTCTGCCCTCACAATAACGAGTTCAGACACCACTGTTCCTCCACTCCTCTCAATCCCATTTCTTGAATCACACTATCATATGTATACTTGAATTGTAACATGTTTAGATTATTTATTGGTGTAGCTAACTTTAGTAAATGGGGCAGATTTTGGTCTCAGTGGCGGTTAAATGGTGTATGCCATTCATTGCGCTTGAGTTGCCCATGGACTTTCTACAGAATTTTGCATTGCATCGTTCAGTAATTAGAGAGTCATTTTAGTATGGCGCTCTCTACAGGGCAGGTAGATGCGGTGTGAACAAGGCAAGCTACTGTGTATCTCCTTAACCAATCAGTTGGTGAATCATTAGTGAGAAGCATAGAATGTGGACCAGGTAATGCCAGTCAGAATAGTTAATTCAATGCCAGCCCTCTGCAGAAAACAAAATAAAGAGAGGGAAGAAAGATAAGATTGAGAGATAAAAGACAGAAAGAGAAGATAAAAACTTTTTTTACACCTCTAACATCAATTGAAATCTGAAGGAATAAGACTAAACGCTTATAAAAGTTAAGGCTCAGTGCCAGAGAGCTTATTTGGTACTAATTGAAAATTATCATGCCATTAACAATGTACTTACACTGGGATGAGCAAACCCTAAATTTTCCTGGAAAGTTTATTTGATATCTAGTGGGCAAGTACTGCAACATCATGCTCTTCCATGTTTTTCAATGCTGAGTACCTTAGCAAGATAAAAGCTTAACCAAGCTTTTAGAGGAGCAGGTCAACTCGGACAACAACCACGTTTCAACATTTAATTGTGCATGTGTGGTCTCCATTTTATTTACAATTTAATAAGTGCTGTTAGCCTCACTGTTATTCCTGCAGCAAAAACGGGCCCATTAGATAAAACAAATCCTTATCTTAGCCGCTATATGTTCTCTCCATCTTTCTGTTCAACCAATGGTGACAGGACTTTCAACAACCACATTTGAATTTTAGACTCTCTTCTCTCCTTAAAGAAGAATTTTCTAAACCTTCCATTTTGACTGTGTTATGGTCACCTCTCTAACTTCTTCCCTATTCCCTTTTAACATCTACTGTTTCCCTTGAAAAGTGCTTTGGGATGTACTTTATGAGCAGAACTCTATAAGTAGAAGTTGTTTTTTTCCCTTACTCTTAGCGGCAGTTTCTCCTTCGGAAGTGTGATCATTTATTT
Source organism: Cetorhinus maximus (assembly GCF_964194155.1). Classification (NCBI taxonomy): domain Eukaryota; kingdom Metazoa; phylum Chordata; class Chondrichthyes; order Lamniformes; family Cetorhinidae; genus Cetorhinus; species Cetorhinus maximus. Next base: position 117,412,635 of record NC_135885.1, read on the forward strand.
TGCTGCTGTCAAGGCTGAAGCAGATCTATACAATATCCAATGAAAAAGAATGGCTTTTCTCTAACTGTGGAATCTGAAATATTTTCCTGAGACAACATTAGGTAGGTGAATCTGCTGACACTGAATTTTGTATTGTTTCCAAATTGGTCCCCAAATTAATTTTACCTGAAATCTGGGACTTCCTTATTTTTCTTAGTCTGTAGTATCTTATTTTTTGAATGTTGTGCTCATCAACTTGAGCAATGCTATTGCAATGGGAGATTTCCCATCTGAGCATTAAGTAGTCCACAGTCAAGTAAAGAACAATTAAATTAAGAGTATAGCTTTCCCTACTCATCTATGCACATCCCTTAAACCCACCCTTAGAGATACAACCCATGGTGATTGTTGCTTTAAGGCCAGCCTTACTGAGTAAGGTCACATGGTTAGAGTAGCCAATCAACACTGAGCATGGGGAATCTAATAAGGGGGTGGATTCCTTCTAGCCTGGGAGAGTGTATTGTAGTCTTGCTGGAAGCAGGCAGCCAACCCAACAGCTCTGTAAATAAAGTTCTTGTTCAACTAAAGAAGCCTCTCAGTAGTACCTCTCTACGTCTGGCAATGAGGATCACTGATTCTGGTGCTATCTCTCATCCTAAAACTGTGAGTATCTCATTTTAAAGGAAGAAGGAAAGAAAAAATATATATATTGACCAGGATGCCTCCCTTCGAGAGGATCAACCTATTTGACTCTTCCAACGAGAACTGGAGTCAATACCTTGGGTTTTATTTCCAGGCCAACGAATTAGGGGAGCAGGCAAAGTGCAAAGAAGCTTCTATTGAGCATATATGGGAGTCAAAACTACAACCTTATTTGCAGTCTCAGAGCCCCAAGTGCGCCCGACTCCAAATGGTTCAGTGAGCTCATGGATTTAGTGAAGGGCCATTTTCAGCCCAAACCATCGGTTATTTTGTAAAGATTCAAATTGAATATGAGGGTGAGGGCCCCAGGCGAATCAATCGTGACTTATATTGCTAAGTTGAAGCAATTATCAGAGCATTGTGATTTTGGAGTGTTGTGATTCCATTGCCAGCTTATGGTGGCTTGTGAATCACATTTGCACACCTGTTGTGGGGTGACCGAGTTGGTACTTTAGATAAAGTAGTTCTGCAGACACTTCTTTGGTGGAACACATTCTGTTTATTTACAAGGCACTCAGCAGCTACACAAGTGTGCTTCTACACCAAACTCTATCTACATACTGCTGCTGCTTACTTGCAGATTACTGACTTCCAACTAGCTACTAACTAACTACAGAGTTAGCCCATGCTACTCCTCTATTTGTTACACACGATCATGTGATCTTCCTTTATACCATTCTTCTTAAAGGTATTCAACACATTAGAACCATAGTTACCACACGGAGCGACCTTGAACGACATGCTACAGGAACGATTAGTTTATGGTGTGCGTGTCATTGCCATTCAGCGTTGATTGTTTGCAGAAGTCAATGTGAATTTTAAACAAGCAATGGAGATGGCACTGGCCATGGAAAGCCCTGAAAAAGATTTGCAGGAGCTACAGAACTTGCAAAATGATGCTGTTTACCAGTTAGGGCGGGAACCTGCAGCCAGGCGTGGTGCCGAAACTGCTGAAGCAGCCGTGAAGCGGGAATCATCCCCAGTCACCTAGAAATCAAAAAAAAGATACCGGAGGCAATCAGACAGCGTTCCTGATGTTGAAATGTTGCTGATGTGGGGGTAACCACACTCCTGAAACATGTAAATTTAAGGAGGCCGAGTACTATTACTGTCACAAAAGAGAACATTTGATAAAGCAGTGCAGACTGCCAAGTAACCGGCCAACAAAGATGTTAGAAGTACATAATGTGAAAGAGTAGTAAGTAACTGATTCTGACATTCGCTCTCTTTTTAATCTTAAAGCAGTCAAGACAGACCCTTTTACTGTCACACTCCACATAAACGGGAAGCCTCTAGTTATGGAGGTGGATACAGGGGCATCAGCCACAGTGATAGGAGTGTGCACATTTTAGTACCTGAGAGAATGTACCCAACCCTTGAGTCTGGAGAGAACTTCTGTCCAGCCGAAGGCTTACATAAGAGAAGCCATAAAAGCAAAAGGCACCGCCATGGTATCCGTGAACTATGGGCAACAGTCAGCCCAGCTCCCATTAACAATAGCGACTGGGGAAGGACTAAGCCTTCCGGGCTGTGATTGGCTAAAATAAATCAAATTAAATTGGTCCAAGATTTTTCAAGTGTGGGCAGAAGGACTGCTAGAATTGTTTGAAAAAACTACAGCATTTTTGCAATGAATTAGAAAAAATCAAAGGCTTGCAAGCCAAGATTTATTTTGATTCAGATGCAACTCCCTGATTTTTTAAGGCAAGACCGGTACCATATGCCTTAAGAGAAAAAGTGGATGCTAAGTTAAACAGTTTGGAGGAACTAGGCAACATACAGCTGGTTCAATTTTCAGAATAGGCAGCACCTATAGTCCCCATGGTGAAACCAGATAAGACTGGTTTGCGGTGATTATAAGCTAACAGTTAATCAGGCCGCCAAGTTGGATAAGTATCCAATTCCAAGAACTAAAGACTTGTACGCAAAGCTGGCAGGAGGTCAACCCTACATATGAGCCATGCGTACCAGCAACTTGAGTTAGATAACACATCCTGGGGTATGTCACAATAAATACACACAAAGGCCTACTCCAGCAAAGCACCTCCCTTTTGGCGTGTCTTTGGCATGTGCAATATTTCAAAGGACAATGGAGAGCCTGTTACAGGGATTACCACGGGTTGTAGTATACCTTGACAATGTCCTCATAACTGGATCAACAGAGGCCGAGCATTTAGCAAATTTAGAGGAGGTATTAAAAAGATTCCTGGAAGCGGGAGTTCACCTGAAAAAGGAGAAATGCACTTTGCAATCCACCGCGGTTACATATCTGGGGCACCGTGTAGACGCACAAGGATTACACCCTGTGGAAGAAAGGGTTAAGGCGATAAAGGAGGCGCTTTCCGCCACAAACATTACCGAATTCATATCATTTTTAGGGATGTTAAACTACTACGGGCGATTTTTACCCAACTTTTCGACTGTACTGGCCCCCTTGCACATACTGCCGACGAAACACGATCATTGGTCCTGAAAGGCTCCACAGAGTAAAACAACTGCTGCACTCCTCAAACTTGTTAGTGCACTTCAACCCATCTAAAGAATTGATATTGACCTGTGATGCCTCTCCATGTGGTGTTGGTGCAATATTGCCCCATGAAATGGATGACGGCTCTGAGTGGCCAATAGGTTACGTATCAAGAACCCGCTCAGTGGTCGGAAAAGTTTATTCTCGAATCGAAAAAGGTTTTTCGCAGATCGAGAAAGAAGGACTGTCAATAGTCTTCGGAGTTAGAAAATTCCACCAGTACTTACACGGCAGGCACTTTCCTATCGTCTCCGATCATAAGCCACTTTTGGGCGTTTTCAAAGAAGACAAGGCTATCCTGCCGATAGCCTCAGCAAGAATTCAGCGATAGACATTAATCCTGTCCATCTACGAGTACACTTTCAAGCACCAACCTGGGATACACATAGTGAATGCAGATGCCCTTAGCCATCTATCCTTGCAAGAAAGCATTGTGTGTACTCCTGTACCAAAAGAAATCATCCTTGTATTGAATTTCTTAGACACATCGCCCGCCTGCGTGAAGCAGGTCAGGAACTGGACCAATCGAGATCCACTTCTGTCCAAAGTGAGAGACCAGATACTTACAGGATGGTTAAATGAGCCTGTCTCCAGGGAAATAAACAATTTTTTACCCACAAATACGAATTGAGTTGTCAGGATGGTATCATACTCTGCGGAGATAGAGTAGTTGTTCCTGTACCAGGCAGAGAACTGCTCCTAACTGAATTACACAGTGCTCATCCTGGCATTTCTAAGATGAAAATGCTCAGCAGGAGTTACATGTGGTGGCCTGGTATAGATGCAGATATCGAGCAGTTAGTCAAGCACTGTCAACAGTGACAACTGCAGCAAAAGTTACCAGCTGCAGTCCCCTTGCACATTTGGGAATGGCTTGGCTGGCCATGGGTGTGGATCTATATAGACTAAGTGGGTCCATTCCTAGGCACAATGTTTTTGCTTATAATCGATGCACACTCAAAATAGATGGAGATTTTTGAGGTGAAATCACCTATGTTGCATGCTACCATTGAAAGGTTATGCCAATGTTTTCCAATTCATGGATTGTCCGAAGTTATTGTATCAGAAAATAGAGCCATATTAACAAGTGCTGAATTTCAGAGCTTCACCAGTCTAAACGGCATTAAACACATCCAACCTGTGCCTTCCCACCCACCATCAAATGGACTAGCTGAGAGGGCTTTCAAGCCAGGACTAAAAAAATTGTCAGGAGGAACCTTGGGAACCAAAATTGGACGCTTCCTTCTTAGTGACCGCGCAACTACGCAAGCAACAACGAGAGTTCCACCAGCTGAACTGCTTATGAAGCATCATCTCAGAACAAGACTGAGCCTTGTATTTCCAAATTTGCCAGGGAGGGTAGAGAAGAACCAAGGTAATCAGAAAACAAGCTGCGATTTACATAGTAGAGCCTGGAAATTTATGGTAGGTGAAGCCGTATATGTAAGAAACTTTGGTACCGGTCCAAGTTGGATTCCAGGGATTATTGCCTGTGAGACTGGATCCCTTTCATACCAAGTAGGCATGGAAGGCCATATTATTCGTAAACACCTGAATCACCTGAGGAGCAGGGAGGCGCTTCCACAGTCAGTGTTGCCACCAAGGAATGTTATCGAACCCACAAGCACTGAAGTACCTGATATAGACATAGTAACATTAATGAACTGCCTGTGCCAAAAGAGGTACCCAGCTCCTGTTAGTGTTGACCCCATAGGACTTCCTCAGGCTACAGAGTTATGCCGCTCTACCCAAAACCTCCTCAATGACTTGATTCATAATTGCTGGGCCTATGTATAAAAGTGCATAATCTGAATTCATGACAAGGTGCAAGTGTGATTATTTCTAAGATTTTTGATATTCTTTTCTATTCACCTGTATAAAGTAACTTGTATAAGGAGTGTAAAACAAGGAATTAAAGGGGGAGGGATGTGATGACTGTTGCTTTAAGGCCAGCCTTACTGAGTAAGGTCATGTGGTCAGAGCAGCCATCAGCACCGAGCGCAGGGAATCTCATAAGGGGGTGGATTTCTCCTAGCCTGGGAGAGTGTATTGTAGCCTTGTTGGAAGCAGGCAGCTAATCCAACAACTCTGTAAACAAAGTTTGTTGTTCAACGAAAGAAGCTTCTTGGCAGTAAATCTCTACACAACCCTTGCTATTCCATCCCTTTACTCCATTCATTCTTGGGGCTTTTGATTGTCTGTAGCGGCCAGTTTATTTATTTTCCTAAGCTTGCTTCCAAAAGTGAGTTTTAACAGTAAGCATCCAAGAGTTGTTTGACTTGCCAGTTTGCTATTTTGCTGTCTTTGTTGGATTATTTTTCAATGCAACAATTTTTTTGTCTTTTACAAAAGACTGAAAAGAGAGATACAAACTAAGTACAACTGCACCACAGGCACACCAGCCTTACCTGTCCCTGCCCATGCGGGCTGTGCTTTTAGATCCAGGCTATTGGAAAACTGAAGGAATCGGCTCATTTTGCATCATGTTTGGTTTTAGTTTTCATTGACATCAATGAGAAATATAATCATTGGTGGTGTTAAATAGGAGGCCAATTCGATCCCGTCAATTTCTAGCTGGGCAGATAGGTTAATGTTATCCACATGGTCTGTGATTTGGGATTTCAGAGAGAGCAAAGTGTTCAGAACTCCAGTCCAGACGCCTAAGCATTGAAATTGGAAAATATACCCCAAGACTGCAACTTCCCTAATTAATTTCATCTAGGATATTTACTGTGAACAAGTCAAGGACATTCTCAACCCATCAGCCTGGTTTGGTTTGACTCTCAGTCCTGGAAATGAAATGTCAATGGTTATCCATCTCTATCCAGTAAGATTTATTTATGTTGAAACGTATTTAATTTCAAAACCTGGCAAATTTATAAGACCCATTGGAAGCTGAAATTATGTAATTATTGGGTTCAATTCTGAAATCCAATTGGTATTATACTCAAATTATAAAGATTAATTTTGTGAGATTAGAGGGGAAATCAGCTGGATGGACAGAAAGAAAAGTGAGAGGTTTTGATTAAGAGTAGATGTTCAGGAACCAAAAGGATTGCTAAGTACAGTTAGAGAGGAAAAGATAGCCAAGAATGAACATTGGAAACGAAGGCCCTACAACCTTCTCCGGGCAACAATTCAAGGAGAAATTGAGGGTAAGACCTGAAGAGGAAGAAGAAAAATCGTATGGGTGGATAACATTGAGACATGGACAGAGGGAGGCTTGAAGAAAGCCAGAGAAGAAGCAAGATTATGCCAATGGCCCTACTAAGGCTATGGTGACAATGAACGAAGGAGAGGGAATATCAGGAGTGCAATGGAATTGGACATGCTATCCCATACACAAACACCAATCTGCATTCCATCTGACCAAAGGCATTGTACCAGGTCACAACGACAGAGTCCTGCAGATGCTAGTAATCTGAATAAAAATAAGAATATTCTGGAAATACACAACGGGTTTGGCAGCATCTGCAGAGCAGGGCAGAGTTAACATTTTAGTTTGTTGATCTTTCATCAGAACTGAGGAAAGTTAGAGATATAACAGGTTTTAAGGGAGGATAGAGGAAGGGAAGGGAAAGAGGGGATGGGAAGTTGCGAAAGGGTGGAAGGCAGGAATAATTCAATGACAAAAGGATTGATGGCGCAAGCTCTGTTAAGAAACAGAAGTTGGGTCCAAAGGAGGTACAGATAACAACAGCAGAACCATAATCAACAACTTGCTGTTTGAAAAAAAAGCAAGCAGCGATTATGATCTGAAATTATTCAACTCAACATTGAGCAAGAAGGTTGTAAAGTGCCTTTAAGTTTAAGTGCCATTCCTCAAGCTTCCATTGAGCTAACTTGGAACAGTGTAGCAGGCTAAGGACAGAGAGGTCAGAGTGAGACTGGGACAAAGAATTATAATGGCAAGCAACTGATGGTTTAGGGTTACACTCGCAAACTGAATGGAAGTCACCCAATCTGCATTTCATCTCCCCAAAGTAGAGGAGACCACATTGTGAACAGCGAATACAGTATATTGAATTGAAAGAAATACATGTAAATCACTGTACCACCTGAAGGAGTCATTGGGGCCATGGATGGTGTGATGAGAGGAGGTGAAAGGGCAGGTGTTGTATCTCCTGTGCTTGCAAGGTGCCATGGGAAAGGTAGCAAGCGTTGGAGCTGTTGCTAGAATGGGACTAGGGTCCCACAGAGGGAGTGGCCCCTTTGGATATGCTGAAAGTCAGGAGGAGGTGGGAGAAGCAGGCATGTTAATAATGGGATTATAACTCTCATCTGAAAAGCAGAGTGTAATGTAATTATCGTTCTCTTGTTCCTTACTCAACTACAAAGCAAGGAAAAAGATTTGGCAAGACATGAACCTGCATTATAGCAATCATAACAATGTTTCTTTTAGGGTTTGTGCAAAACTTTCTTCATAGGAAATTGTCCTGGAGCTGATCTCAATACCTGAATTCCTGGCACTTGCATTTCTGGTCAGAAAAGCTCCATGATGAAAGCACAGAATCTGTTCTTATACACCATCTTCGCCTATATAGGAAATGCCTGTGTTTGCTGAAAGAGTCACAAATTGAAATTGTTAAACATCAAAATCCATGCTTATTCCTTCTCAACTTTTGATTTGACACCATCTGACTATTTACACTGGCATCCTGCAGCTCATGACCTTTCTACTTCACATAAAATTACCAAAGATTTTCTTGGCTTTTTACCAGATTTTTAGCCGCTAGGTTTTTAAATGATATATCCTTTGATATATTCCTTTGCATTATTGTAGACATTTTTTTTGTTTTTAAAGGGGATTATTCATGGTATCCTTGAATTCAGTACAGATGTTTACAACCGCAAGAGAAAGCAAAAAAGCCAGCCCAACTTTACTCTTTTCCTGAAACTTATGGTTTTAGTTTCTTACTTCTTGGATTTACCTGTGAAATGATGGAAATTATGGCTGGGATTTTCCCGCACCCGTGCAATGGGTCCTGCCACAGCAGATGCGGCAAGCCATTCAAAAGTCTTTAGTGGGACCAGAAGATATGACTGTTGGTGTTTGCATGAGGGCACTTGAGATCGGTTGCACAATGACTATACAGGACGAGTTCCATTGGTCAGCTAGCCTTTTGCTCTCTGTCATTTTTGTATACTTGTATTTAAATATAAGCCCTGTCGCACATTGTATATTCGTGGGAAAATACAGCAAACTCAAATTACCCTTCATATTAGTGAGAACCATCATACATTTATCTTATTGGAAAATAACCTGTTATTTATATATTCAGATTGTAACATAGTGGCTGATATTCTTTTCACAGATCACACGAGAACTGTGTATTATTCTCTGAAATTAACTGATAATTAACAAAATCACAACCAACAAATATTTTTGGGATACGTAATTTAGGAAAATACTATTATATTGGGACAATGAAAATATATCAGCCAATCTTTCAACAGCTACAATAATGACCCTTTAACTGTTCTCATGAAGCTAAGGAGCCACTTAAGTGGGGTAAATGTAACTACATTTGTTAATGCAACAATGGAGTGCATTCTATTTGGTGAAAATGACTGATGCCAAGAGTGAAACCCCGATTTAGGGCAAATGCCTGTGAGCACTGGTAACCTCAGCAATAGAACAATGTGAGGTTGTTTAGAGCAACTAGAGCATCTGAGATCTTGCTGCAGGTTTAGTCACAGATATAGGAAATGAGCCTTCTCTGTCAGCTGCAGTTGAACAACTGGATTTCCAGCATCCGCAGTAGCTTTTAGCTTTTTGTTTTTATATCTGCTGTGCAATGATATACCAGTACTTGAACTAAGAAAGCAGTCAGTAGATGGGGAGGATACAACACATAAGGGGCAAATGTGACAGGAACATGTTTGTACATCTTTACCACTACCTATCTTTTATTCAAGATAACTTTAGCTTGTTTTTCTCAGTGTACTTCCACTGTACTTCTGTATCCATAGCAACCTCTCTTAAATATCTTCAAGTCATGTAATACAATTTTCATCTATTTTGTGAAAAAATACAATTAATTCTCAGGCTGTCTGTTCCGCAGAGATGAAGTTTTGACACATGTGACAGTCTCTGTTCTCTCTCTAACATCACAGTGCTTGCTGTACTCTCTTCTCAGTTGACCTATGAGCTTTTTGTCATCCAAATCAAGCTATTAACCACAATGTTCTGTATAGAGCGGGGAATTCTAACCACCAAAAATGGGTCGGCTTGGGTTGGGTGAGACCCAAGAATGTAAAAAAAAATGTCAAGCCTGAGCCCAACCCACCTTATACTCAAATAAAAAACAGAAAATGCTGGAAAAACTTAACAGGTCTGACAGAATCTGTGGAGAGAGAAATAGAGTTAATGCTTTGAGTTCATATGATCCTACTTCAGAGTCTTGTACTCACCTTGTACTCACCTACTTTTGGTGTAAAGGGGCGTCCTGTAGGACGGAGGATGGGTAATTAACCAATCCCTTTTTTGAATATTCTAATGTGACTGCATGCCTCAGACTTTTTCTCTCTGTTTCAGCTTCAATGATAACTAACCAGGTTTCCTGCATCTCAGGAAAACAGACTGTTGGGAGGAGCAAGTCCTTATTAACTATTTGTAACTATATATGTATATATAGTAAGTGGTACAGGCAAGGAGCTATCTCCTTATCCAGGCCTTCACATGTCTCGGCTCAACACCAAACTGGGTCTGGGTCATATGCCTTCTTACATCACTGTGTGAGCAGTACTGTACTCTGTTCCAGATTAACCCTGTATTTTCCAGACTACACCTCCCTCACCCCTAAGTCTTTATCCAATGTATCTGAAGTTACACTGATTTACTTCATGTCTTACATTATTATCAGTCTCATGCATTTACAATGTTGTTACTACATTATTGCTATTACTGCATTATCACTACTACAAAATTATCAGTACCCCATCTCCTCCCTTCAAGTCCTTTAATTTACAGGTTCAGGCGGTCTGGAGGCCTTGTAACCATTCCATATCTCGTTCACCGTTCTGTCGGAAAGTGGTAGGCTCTGTTGTTTCTGGTTCTTGCTGTTGGCTTCGAGGTTGGACTGGCACTTGGGTATGCTTTCATTCTTTTCTTCCATTGCTTCATGTTGAACCACAGTTGGTTGGTTCGACGGTTGCATTGATTGCTGCTACTGTAAATCGTTCCTTGCAGGGTGGACACACATTGAATTTGTCTCCTTGGTGCTTATTTCTGGTCTTTTTTCATGCGGGCCATCTTGGGAAACTCACCAAGGCTCCTATGACAGCATCTTCCAAACCCACAACCTCTGCCCTCTAAAAGGACAAGAGCAGCAGACAAATGGGAACACCGCCACCTGAAAGTTCCCCTCCAAGCCACACACCATCCTAACTTGGAACTATATCACTGTTCCTTCACTGTTGCCGGGTGAAAATCCTGGAACTCCCTCCCTTACAGCACTGTGGGTGTACCTGAATCACATGGACTGCAGTGGTTCAAGAAGGCAGCTCACCACCACCTTATCAAGGGAAATTAGGGATGGGCAATAAATAATGGCCTAGCCAGTAGTGCCCACATCCCATGAAAGAATAAAAAAAAATTATGGGTGTTCACATTTCGGCAATGGAGCCTTCCTCCACTTTGTTTCACAATTTTAGCCAATTTTTTGATTTTCTTCTTTTTTGGTTGTTTTTTAAGCTCATTCAGCTCAGTAACTACCCTGGTTAGTAAAGCTGTCTTCATCTCGGAGTTATCTGCGGAACTCTTATTTAAGGTTGACAACTTCACCTGGGTGTTCAGTTCTGTTTGGAATGTTTCTTGCCTGGTCACTGACTGCTGTTTAGACTCTTTCAGTTCACTTGTTAGATCCTCAGTACATTTCTTAGAATTCTCCTTCTCGGATTTCAAAGTCTGGATTTGCTTTTCCATACTACGCATCGCACCCATCATGCTGTTCTGATTGGATCGGAGTTCAAAACTTTATTCAGTTTTGGTATTAATTCTGCATTCAAACAACTGTCCTGAGTCTTCAGCAATTCCTCCTCCTGTTCCAGGCATTTCTCATGGTGTTTACTGGATGCCTGATGCTTGAATTCAACAAGTTTTAATTGAAGGCCTACCTTTGTTGAATTTGTTTGTACAAGTTCATTATTTAAGCATTTCAAGTCCTCTTTTAAGTGTTCTACTTCCAATGAGTGATACTCCAGTGTTCTCATCAGTTCTCGTTTTTTCTTATCAAACTCATCTTTTGTATGTGAAAGTTGATTTTTGGCATTGATTAGTTTTTCCTTGGCAAAGTATAATTCCCCTGTGCTATCCTTGAAGCTCACATTCTGTAATTGCACTTCTGACAATTGTTTAAGAAACACCTCACGCTCTTTACTGAGAACTTCTATCTTTGCTTGCCATTCTATGTTCTTGATTTTCGTCTGTGCATATATCTGTTTGGAAATTTAATGTTTTTCTAAGGTTTCTTCCAAGTGTGCAACTGTTTGCTTCAGCGCAGTGGTCTCTTTCTTGGACCTCTAGGCTTTGTCCCGGAATAGTGACCATTCCTGAGTCTTTTCTGAAAACTGAGTCACCTGCTCTTTCAGAGTAGCGTTAAATTCATTTTGTTTCACTTTGTAATGTTCCAGAGCAACAAACTCTGGCCTGAGGGATCCTTGTAGCATGTGAAGGTCCTTCAGAAGGTCTTCCTTTTCATTACAATTACTTCATCTTGAGTTTTCTTGTAATTTACCAGTGTCTCATTCAGTTTGTTCTGTTGTTCTGCCATTCTGCTGCTCAAGGTATTCTTTATTCCATCATGTTGCTGAAGGGTTATGTACTCTTTTGGATTCTGACCCTGAAGGACAATTACCTGTTCTTTCAACTGTTTATTTTCTTGGTCAGTTCTTGTCTTTGCACTCTGTACTTCAGTGTATTGCTTTGTCACTACTGATAATTATATTACATAGCTTTTTCTGAAGTAGCTTGCATTGTATTTTTAAACTCCTCTTGTTTTTCCATGGGCTTATATTAGTTCTTCAAAGAGTATTTCACGACTGTAACTTCATTGAGTACCCTTTCTGCCTGCTTTGCATCTGACTACATGACTGGTTGAGTTTTTCCAACTCTCACTTAGACTTGCCAATTGTGGAATTGAAGGTAGATATTTCCTCCTGGTACCTTTGTGTCATCTCTGACATTTGTATTTTCAGATCTTGAACATTTTGGTTAATTGAAGACTTTAGTTTATTGTGCATTCTCAGAGGTATATACTCAGCTTGAATAGTGTGCTTCAACTCCTTCAGTTCAGCTTTGCTATGAACATTTTCTGATTTTTACCTCTCCTTTTTCTTATTCAGCCCACCACAGGGCTTTTTCTTTGTTGTTCACTACCAGCTGCTGGTACAGTTGTAGAAACATGTCTGGGTCTTCGAAACAGAATTCGTCTGGGACTTTCCTGCCTCTTTGGTGCTCGTGTTTGGTTTGTTCAGTATCTCTAAAAAAAGTCTATGTTGTCTTCACTAGGTTAACAGCAAGCCTTTATTCACTACTGTAGCTATATACATATACACAATAAAGGGTGCAGGCAAGGAGCTATCTCCATGTCTTAGTCTTCACATGTCTCTGCTCAATGCCACATTGACCCTAGGTCTGGGTCATGTGCCTTCTTACATCACTGTGTGGGTGGAACTGTACTCAGTCCCACATTAACCCTGTATTTGCCGGACCCTTATGCTACACAGACAGTTAAAGAGAGGACTGGACAGCGGCATGGAGAAATATGCGCTTTTCCTGTCCTGCTTGTGGGCCAGAAGGAGCAGGAGTGTTCCCTCCATGCCAGTCCACCAAAGAAATCTGTTAATCTCCTCAGCAATTGGACCTCCATTTCTCCCCTGATCAGATGCCCTCCCAATGTCCTCCAGACTCCTCCACGATTCTCTTCCATGCCCGCTAGCCATCCGCCATCTTTTTTTCACTTCCCCTGATCTCTACTTCCCTCATCCACACTGCCCAGCTCCAGCCTAGTGCCACAGTCTTACCCACCCAACAGCCAGCCTGCCTTATGACCTAGCTGACAGGTCCTGTTATTAAATTCAGAAGGACCGAAGGGAAACCCATTCTCCTGGCTTCACAATCGCAAGCCTTCATCGCCTCTTCCTACCCACCTCCTTGTAAATATCAGTCAGTTAACCAAAAGTCAAACAAATTGTCTGTCTCCTGTGATTGACTTAAAGGTTTCGGTGGCATATGTCTTGAGGGCAATCTAGACCCAAGTCAGCTTGATCTCCCTTCATACACTGCTCATCTGCATAGGTAACAAACTGTATTGTGGTACCTGCTCACTTCCTAGGGTGTCATCCTCTGTGATTCATGTACTCTGTAATCTGCTATCCTTTGCCTTTCCTGTTAAACTGAAATAGGTCCATTCATAGCTATTACAAAGATGGCTTTGGAGAAAATATTCTCTGAATTTCAACTAGTACTTTGGTGATATTTCAAAATTGCCCTCTTTGTTAAACTCATTAAAGCTGCAGTAACATACTTGCTGCTTGATGTGTTTCTACAACTGCAGAATTTGGCACAAGTTCATTATTAATAATGCTTAACAATAGCTTTAACAAGCAAAATTAGACGCTCTTATCCTTGCATTTCACAAGCCTTTATTCCTCCTTTGCTACAAAGGAGCTGTCACATCAGCATTAAATAAGAACAAAAAGTAGGGTCCCCTACAATATTACTTTTTAATTGCATTTATCTTTTCAGTAAAATGAGGGATGATTGGAATGTTTGACCTGCTTGATCCGCACAATATAATGAAGTACCCTTAAACTTGCAAAATGCAATAGCATGTGCCTAATGCAAAATATGTATTTGCAGATAAGAATTTCTTCTGTTAAAAAAAGTGATCCATAATGTATAGAATAAGCTGTGGTCCACCTCAATCAGTAGGCTATATTACCAGTAGAGTGGAATCATATTCAAATAACATTGCCTTGAGCACTTCAGCAGGAACATCCAAGATTAAAAAAATCAGTGTTCTTTTTTCTGCAATTAAGATTCTGATTTGAAATGTTTAATATCACGCAGAGAGTATTTCAAAGAATATCCATACAGATAAGAGACCAATAATTATATTAAATCTTAGGGCTGTCTTTCATTTTAATGACATTTGTTTGACCCCATAACCCATAGCTATGAATAATGCTTGCTGTACTCATGCTGGGAAATTGGCAGGCGTTAACAGACATCTGTCGAACTCCTAACTGTGTAGCTTTGAAATTTATATTAAAAGGGCAAATTCACAATGGGTAATCTAATGCATGTGTACCATCCACTTTATATAATTGGCCTTAACCCTTATATTGCAAGTACGTCCAGAAAATTCCTTGGGCTAAAAGCTAATCTACACCTGTTTATGGCTGCAGGTTGTGATTTGCGATCTGCCCAAACCCAGTTGAAGGAGATAGTGGGCAAACTTTGTGCTGCCACCTCAGTATTGTAAAATACAACCAGGTACAGCTCATAATACTGGCTGATTGCATGTTCAACATGGGCCTAATAGTGTGTGAGGTTAGCACACGTTCCAACTAGCTTCCAGGTCTTAAAGGAAGTCTCTCTTGAGTGGCCAATTGGCCTATCTTGTTCCTATTTCTACTGTTGTTATGTATGTTCTGATGCTATATCCTACCAGCTACACTAGCCTCACGCAACACTCAATGGACCAATCCACAACACTCATCTACTTACAATCGCTATCAGTCAGAAACCGTACCTAATTTTTATATGCTTCAACTCACTCTCAAAAACTGAAAACTGCTGAAAAATTCAAACTCACATCGCATACCTTGCAAACATTGCTATTCAACCATGATGACTAAATCACCAAACACGTTGCCCCACATTCACTGACAAACATCCTTCTCTCTTGCAGGACAAGATGATGCCTTACCGGAGACAGCAGAACTATTTTTTGGGGACAGGCACAGCAGTGTTTTCTCACGCTATGGAGGAGATGGCACTTGCCACTGTTGGAGTGGCCATACAGGGTTTGGGCTGGAGGAGGGGGGGAAGTTGTTGAAACCTTTGAAGATGATAGTATCCTTCTACAAAATTTTTGAATTTAAATCCCACTTCCCCTCATCCACATTGTCCTCTGACTTACAAGTTCCAAATAATACCCATCATCATTAACTCTCACATTCATGCTCACCAGCTCACAGATGGCACATGCTTTAGAGGATAGCTTAGAGATGGGATTTGCATGTGATGAGACACCAGCATGAGTGCTCTTGCAGCCATAGCAGGGTCAAGGTTAGTGCAGGTGCTAGCCTACTGGAGGGCGAACACAACAGTTGTGATGCAGAGTACTCAGGTAAGGACTTCGATAGTGTGGCCGACAAAACACAGCTGATTGATATGCACAATAAAATTAATTGTGCTTTGGCAGACCTGGGAGAAAGCCTGCAACCAATGTCAAGGAGCTTGAAGGAGTGTAGCACCAACATGGCGCAGGACTTTGTGCAGAGCTTAGACTATGACAATTTTGGAACTGGTAATATGTAAAAAAAGATACCCTAGGAAACAGTGACCATAATTTGGCAGAATTTAACATTCAGTTTGAGAGTGAGAAACTTGGGTCAGAAACAACTGTGCTAAACTTAAATAAGGGTAATTACAAAGGAATGAGGGCAAAGTTGGCTGGAGTGGACTGGCAAAGGATTTTAGCAGAAAAAATGGTTGATGACCAATGGGAGATGTTTTAAAAAATAGTTCATGATTCACAACAAAGATATATCCCAGTGAGGTAGAAGGATTCAAAGATGGGGATAAACCAACCATGCTTAACCAAGGAAGTTAAGGATAGTATCAAATAAAAAGAAAAGACATACAATGTGGTAAGCCAGAGGATTGGGAAAATTTTTAAAAACCAACAAAAGATGACCAAAACAATAATAAACAGGGAGAAAATAAACTTTGAGGGTAAACTAGCAAGTAATATAAAAACGGACAGTAAGAGCTTCTTTAAATATATAAAAAGGAATAGCAAGACCAAAGTGAACATAGGCCCCTTACAGAATGAAGCTGGGGAAATAATAAGAACATAAAAGCTAAGAAGTAGGAGCAGGAGTAGGCAATTCAGCCCCTTGAGCCTGCCCCGCCATTCATTACGATCATGGCTGATCTCATTTCGGCCTTAACTCCAATTTCCCGCCCTCTCCCCATAACCTTTCAGCCCATTACTAATTAAAAACCTGTCTATCTCCTCCTTAAATTTATTCAGCGTCTCGGCATTCACTGCACTCTGAGGTAGTGAATTCCACAGATTCACGACCCTTTTGAGAAAAGTAATCTCTCCTCATCTCTGATTTAAATCTACCACCTCTTAGCCTAAAACTATGACCTCTCATTCTAGAATGCCCCAGAAGGGGAAACATCTACTCCATGTCTACTTTGTCTTTCCCCTTTAGCATCTTATATACCTCAATTAGATCTCCTCTTATCCTTCTAAACTCTAGCGAGTATAGGCCTAAACTGCTCAATCTCTCCTCATAAGACAAGTCCCGCATCTCTGGAATCAATCTAGTGAACCTCCTCTGAACTGCCTACATCCTTCCTCAAGTAAGGGGACCAAAACTGTGTACGGTACTCCAGGTGCAGTCTCACCAATGCCTTGTACAGTTGCAACAACACTTCCCTATTTTTATACTCTATTCCTTCAGCAATAAATTCCAAAATCCCATTTGCCTTCCTTATTACCTGCTGTACCTGCATACTAGCTTTCAGCGATTCATGCACGGGGACACCCAGATCCCTCTGCACTGAAGCATTCAGAAGTTTCTCTCCGTTTAAATAATAAGTCACCTTTTTATTCTTCCGATCAAAATGGATAACCTCGCACTTATCCACGTAAAACTCCATCTGCCAGATTTTGGCCCATGCATCTAACCTGTCCATATCCATTTGTAAATTTCTTATTTCTTCATTGCAACTTACTTTCCCACCTATTTTGATGTCATCTGTAAATTTAGCTATCGTACCTTCTATCCCTGAATCCAAGTCATTAATATAGATTGTAAATAGTTGGGGCCCAAGGACCGAACCCTGTAGCACCCCACTAGTTACAGCTTGCTATTAAGAAAAAGACGCATTTATCCCGACTCTCTGCTTTCTGTTGGTTAGCCAATCCTCTATCCAAGCTAATATATTACCCCTAACTCCGTGTGATCTTATCTTGTGTATTAACCTTTTGTGCGGCGCCTTATCAAAGACCTTCTGGAAGTCCAGATATACTACATATACAGGATTCCCATTATCAACTTTGCTTGTCACATCTTCAAAGAACTCTAGCAAATTAGTCAAACATGATTTACTCTTCATAAAACCATGCTGACTCTGATGGATTGCATTTTGACTTTCCAAATGCCCCATTACTACTTCCTTAATAATGGATTCCAACAATTTCCCAATGACAGACGTTAAACTAACTGGTCTATAGTTTCCTACTTTCTGCCTCACCCCCTTTTTGAATAAGGGCATTATATTAGCATTTTTCCAATCCACTGGAACCTTTCCAGAATCCAGGGAATTTTGGAATATTATAGCCAATGTATCCACTATCTCCGCTGCCTCTTCCTTTAAGACCCTGGGATGTAGGCCATCAGGTCCTGAGGACTTGTCACCCTTTAATCCTAATAGTTTGCTCAGTAGTTTTTCTTTCGTAATGGTGATTGTTCTAAGTTCCTCCTTCTCCATATCCTCTGCACTACCTGTTACTATTGGGGAACCAGGAAATGGCAGAGGAATAGAATAAATACTTTGCTTCAGTCTTACGGTAGAAGACACTAATAGCATTCCAATACTAAATAATCAAGGGGCAGAAGAGGGGGAGAAAATACATACAATAGCTATCACTAGAGAAAATGTACTAGGGAAACTAATGAGGCTAAAGGCCGATAAATCCCCTGGACCTGATGGGTTGCATCCTGGGATATTAAAGGAAGTAGCTACAGAGATAGTGGATGCACTAGTAGTAATCCTCCAAGAATCCTTAGATTCTGGAAAAGTTCCAGAGGATTGGAAAACTGCCAATTTAACACCCTTATTCAAAAATGGAGGGAGACAAAAAGACCATAAGACCATAAGACATAGGAGCAGAAATTAGGCCATTCAGCCCATCGAGTTTGCTCCACCATTCGATCATGACTGATAACTTTCTCAATCCCATTCTCTCGCCTTCTCCCTGTAGCCTTTGATCCCCTTACCAATCAAGAACCTATCTATCTCGGTCTTAAATACACTCAATGACCTGGCCTCCACGGCCTTCTGTGGCAATGAATTCCATAGATTCACCACTCTCTGGCTAAAGAAGTTTCTCCTCATCTCTGTTCTAAAAGGTCTTCCCTTTACTCTGAGGCTGTGCCCTCGGGTCCTAGTCTCTCCTACTAATGGAAACATCTTCCCCATGTCCACTCTATCCAGGCCTTTCAGTATTCTGTAAGTTTCAATCAGATCTCCCCTCATCCTTCTAAACTCCATCGAGTATAGACCCAGAGTACTCAAACGTTCCTCATATGTTAAGCCTTTTATTCCTGGGATTGTTCTCGTGAACCTCCTCTGGACCCTCTCCAGGGCCAGCACATCCTTCCTGAGATACGGGGCCCAAAATTGCTCTCAATATTCTAAATGTGGTCTGACCAGAGCCTTATAAAGCCACAGCAGCACATCCCTGCTTTTATATTCTAGTCCTCTCGAAATAAATGCCAATATTGCAGTTGCCTTCCTAACTACTGACTCAACCTGCAAGTTAACCTTAAGAGAATCCTGGACTAGGACTCCCAAGTCCCTTTGCACTCCAGATTTCTGAATTCTCTCCCCATTTAGAAAATAGTCTATGCCTCTATTCTTCTACCAAAGTGCATGACCTCACACTTCCCCACGTTGTATTCCATCTGCCACTTCTTTGCCCATTCTCCTAACCTGCCCAAATCCTTCTGCAGCCTCCCCGCCTCCTCAATATACCTGTCCCTCCACCTGTCTTTGTATCATCTGCAAACTTAGCCCTCAGTTCCTTCATCTAGATCATTAATGTATAAAGTGAAAAGTTGTGGTCACAACACTGACCCCTGCGGAACTCCACTAGTCACTGGCCGCCATCTTGAGAAGGACCCTCTTATCCACACTCTCTGCCTCTTTCCAGACAGCCAATCTTCTAACCATGCTAGTACCTTGCCTCTAACACCATGGGCTCTTATCTTACTGAGCAGCCTCCTGTGCGGCACCTTGTCAAAGGCCTTCTAGAAGTCCAAGTAGATAACATCCATTGGCTCCCCTTTGTCTAACCTACTCATTACCTCCTCAAAGAATCCTAACAGATTTGTCAGGCATGACCTCCCCTTGATGAAACCATGCTGACTTTGCCCTATTTTACCATGCACTTCCAAGTATTCTGAAATCTCATCCTTAATAATGGACCCTAAAATCTTACCAATGACCGAGGTCAGGCTAATCGGCCTGTAATTTGCCATCTTTTGCCTCACTCCCTTCTTAAACAGGGGGGTTACATTAGCGATTTTCCAGTCCTCTGGAACCCTCCCTGACTCAAGTGATTCCTGAAAGATCACCACTAACGCCTCCACTATCTCTTCAGCTATCTCCTTCAGAACTCTGGGGTGTAATCCATCTGGTCCAGGTGATTTATCCATCTTTCAGTTTTCCTAGCACCTTCTCATTGGAAATGGCCACCATACTCACCTCTGCCCCCCGACTCAAAACAGGCAACTACAGCCCAGTTAGCTTAACGTCTGTCATTGAGAAATTGTTAGAGCCTATTATAAAGGATGTAATAGCAGAGCATTTAGAATTACATAATCTAATCAAGCCAAGTCAGCATGCTTCATGAAGGAGAAATCATGCCTGACAAATTTATTAGAATTCTTTGAGGAGGTAACTAGCAGGATAGACAAAGGGAAACCAGTAGATGTAATATATTTGGATTTCCAAAAGGCGTTCAATAAGGTGCCACATGTAAGGTTACTTAATAAGACAAGAGCCCCCTAATATGGGGGTAGTATATTAACATGGGTAGAGGATTGGCTAACTAATAGAAGACACAGAATTGGGATAAGGGGGGCATTTTCAGGATGGCAACCTGTAACTAGTGGAGTGCCACAGGGATCAATGTTGGGGCCTCAATTGCTTACAAAATATATTGATGACTTAGATGAGGTAAGTGAATGTACTATTACCAAATTTGTGGATGATACAAAAATAGGTGGGAAAGGAAGTGGTGAGGATGGCATAAGAAGCCTATAGAGGGATATAGACAGGTTAAGTGAGTGGGCAAAAAGTGGCAGATAGAATTTAATGTGTGAGGTTATGCACTTTGGCAGGAAGAATAGAGTAGCTGAATATTATTTAAATGGAGAAAAATTGCAGAAGGCTGCAGCACAGAGGGATTTGGGGGTCCTTGTGCATGAATCCCAAAAAAAGCTAACGTACAAGTTCAACAGGTAATAGGGAAGGCAAATGGAATGTTGGCCTTTAGTTCAAAGGGAATGGAGTATAAAAATAGGGAGGTCATGCTAAAATTATACAAGGCACTAGTTAGACCACACCTAGAATACCGTGAACAGCTTTGGTCCCCTTATCTAAGGAAAGATATACTGGTATTGGAGGTAGTCCAGAGAAGGTTCACTAGGTTGATCCCAGGTATGGAGGGATTTTCTTATGAGGAGAGGTTGAGTCAGTTGGGCCTGTACTCATTGGAGTTTAGGAGAATATGAGGTGACCTTATTGAAACATAAGATTCTTAGGGGGCTTGATAGGATAGATGCTGAGAGGTAGGGCAGGAATTTTCCCAGAATTGCACTAAGTGCGGTAGCGGGCGGGTAAAATGGAGTCCGACCCGCCAACAGGCGGGGGTGGAGCTAAGGTATGGAGCACTTGGTGGCCCTTTTGTGCCTCTGCATTGCTTGTATGGGTGGGCAGGCTAGGAACTGTGGCTGCACCTGATCTGTCTTAGCTGCAGAGGCATGGTCAGTTTATACAGGTGTACCTAATGCGTGGCCTCTTCCTTCACTTACCCTGCCCCCCACCTCAATTGCCTGTGTGCGGGATGCAGCGCCAGAACTGCACCTGACTTCCCCCAACCTGAGCAGTCACCTGCGAGGCTGGCCAACACTTGCCCCCGGACACCATCTCCGCCCCTCAGCAGTCGCCTCCGGGGCCAACCATCAGTGCCCCTGCCCTCCCTGGCGCCCCTCTGGCCCTGTAAACAACGGGCGAGCTGTGGAGAACACTGCTGCTCACTCACCTCAGTTCCCCCAAAGACCGCCAAGAGCACATCACCTGTGTGCGGTTGTGAAACACTTAGGCGCACTTTCCCGTTGACGTGTACTGATGATACGGCGGGGTTCCAGGTCCCTGGTGGGATGGCCTTTTAATTATATGCTGATGTATTACAATTATCTCCCCACCAACCGATGGCGGGTAATGCAGCCCGTCGTCAGCGGGCTGGGCGGACGATTGCGACCTGCCTTCAAGCCATCGTGAAGCAGGTCGTGCCATATTTTCCACGCACGCCACCTATCACACCCGCCGCCGGCAGGCTTGGAAAATTCCACCCATTGTTTCCCCTTGTGGTAGAGTCTAGAACCAGAGGGCATAGTCTCAGAGTAAGGGGTTGCCCATTTAAAACAGAGGTGAGGAGGAATTTCTTCTCTCAGTGTAGTTGTGAATTCTCTACCGCAGAGAGCTGTAGAAGCTGGGTCGTTAGGTATATTCAAGGCGGAGATAGACAGATTATTAATCAATAAGGGAATCAATGGTTATGGTGAAAATGCAGGAAAGTGGAGTCGAGGATAATCAGATCAACCATGATCTCATTGAATGGCGGAGCATACTTGATGGGCCGAATGGCCTACTTCTGCTCCTACGTCTTGTGGTCTTATGGTCTTACATCCTTCCCAGCATCGAAGTAGTAGCCAATTCCATTCGCAAACTTGCAGGCTAAACTATGCTGCCGTGTCTGATAGTCAATGAGCGGAATCATCCTAGGTTTGCACAAAGTGTGCTAGCGGGTGGGGAAAAAGCCTCCAGCGACAATGGCGGGCTTTTGTGCTACATCCTCCCATTCCTGCCTCATTAATTATGCAGCCACAGGAAACATGCTGTCTCACTGATGGGCAACCTCCGATTTGCCCGCCATGTCGTTACCTCGCCACTTCCTCACACAGTACGCCATATTGAAACTGCGGCCGTGCACACACTTCTCAATCCTTGTAGCCCAGGAGGGCACTGGTGAAGAAATGACCCCAAAAGCCAAGATGATTGCAGCCCCCCAATTCAGTTATGCATTGTTTGATTATCCTTCTGGACATTGTGGAGGCTCACTGCGATGTCCTCTACACCCACTCTGGCCCCAGGAGGTCCATCAATCTCACCACTCAGCCTTGGGAGGCAGGGGCAGAGGTGGTCAGTGCCAATGCTGCACAGAAGAGGCCATCCAGTGTAGAAAATGAATGAATGGTCTCATGCATGCCACCAGGATAAGGCAACCATCTTATCACTCTAACCTCACAAACTCACAAGCCCATCACACATTCACTGGCATCTCGTTCACTGCCAGCTCAAGATACATCATCACTCACTCTCTCACACACACCCTCACATTTCCATCTGGCCTCATCTCCTCTGGAGACTACCTACTCAGCCCTCACCATCTTGTGGCCACTTGCACAGATCAACATGTGCCCCCACATACACCCTGGGATACCCCCCTTCCCCAGTACAGCCCTCGCAAAGCAGTCTCTTCCCTTGCCTGAGACCACTTCTCCTCCTTCCCCAACAAGCCCTAGGCCTGCAGCCATTGAAAAGCCAGCATGGGGGATGATTCCGGTGAGCAGGGCTTATAATGAGATGTAGATGTATTAAAATGCTTGTTGCCACACAAGTTAGGAGCTGTGGACACCAGTGTTCCAAGGAGTTTGTGGTCTCTCACAGAGGTTCAGCAATCTGCCCTCCAACAGGTTACAAGGTTGCTGAGATCCTGCCCCGGGATGTGGCAGTAGGTTGGGGGATCAGAAACCCACTGTCTTCTCTTAGGATTTATCCTTCCACCCCTGCCACTCTGCCTGTGTCCTTCCTGTCGCCTGTCAGTAAACCAGGATGATTACTTGATACTTGTATGTAATATGTCATCATTTGATTTATAATTTTAGTTTGGAATGTTTATTTTGTTGTGCTTTTATTTTTGCATTGCGGCCTAACAGATGCTGTGTTGGTCATTAATAGAAGCTATGGCCTGGGATTGCTGGTCAATGGGAAACTTGGATCACAGTCACTGGCACTGCAGTCAGATGAGTCAATTATGGACAGGCTTGCCAGGAGAGGGCTGTGTTGGTTGTCTCCTCCCTTCCTCCTCCTCTTTCTCTTCCTTTTCTTCCTCCTCATCCTCAGTTGGTTTCTGTACAGCTGGTAGGAAGGGCTGCAGCCTTATGATAATGAGATTGTGCAACATGCGGCAGACCACCTCAAATCCTGACATGCATTCTGTTGAGTACTGCAGGGCTCCTCCAGGCAGTGGTTTAAACATTTGAAGCACCCCTGTTGTCTGCTCTAATACAATCTGTGGCAGCATGGCTTTCATACTCTTCCCATTGTCCATGTGTTGCATGGGTTGCAAACAAGAGCCATGAACCATGCCATCAGTGGATAGCCCATGTCGCCCAGTAGCCAGCCTCTGATTTGTTGTGGTGACTCAAATGCTGATGGAACAGTGGTGTGCTGCAGAATAAAAGCATTGTGTCTGTTGCCTGGATACCAATGATTGAGCTGCATGATAGGCTGCATAGGGTAATTTACCAGCTGGATGTTGAGGGAGTGGAATCCTTTTCAGTTGTAGTGCATCCCAAGGTTGACAAACAGAAGCTGCAAAGCACCAGCACACTGTCAATGGCATCCTGCTCGAGGGAAAAGCCTCTAATCCTCACAAAACCACATGCTCACTTCACCTACTTTTCTCTGGCAAGAGAAAATGAGAAGTGGTCATCTCTCTTGGAATAAAGGCTTCAGTGATTTTTCCTATACAACAGTGGGTGGCAAACAGGGAGATGGAGCAAATATCACATGCTCTAGCAGTTGCATAAAGGCTCTTGGTCCTGGTAACCTTCACAGACACTAGCACTGCCAGTTGCTGCTCTGAGGATGCATTTAGTGACTATACCAAGTGGCAGATTTCAGTGAGGATGTCCTCAAGTGATGTTGGCTGACTCATTATTCCTCTTTGAGACTGATGTGGTGGAGTTGCATCCTGAACACCCTGGGCAGGTATGACCTCCTGCTGAGAGCCCTTTCCCCCTTCCTCCTCCCCATCCCTTTCCTACCAGCTTGTACTGCTCTGTGGCACCTCTGTTTATCCTCTCCATTATGCCATAGGCCAAGGGCACTGCATCCAGGTCTGGGAGCAACTTATTGTGCAGAAACCTTGAAGACAGGACAAAGTCCTTCAGCACCTGCCACACCGCTCCCTTTAGATTTCAGCAACTTTAAACAACTCTGGAAACCAAGCAATTGCAGCAAGAGCCAGTAGCAATCATTGAGCAACTAACCTGAAAGTAGTTGATGATTCCTTTGAATGGCACTGATCCTTCATGGTGCCAAACACTTGATCGGCTATGTGAGATTAAGGGAGGGCATTAGCTCCCTTCAGTTCCAAATGGCAACAGTGGTATCAAGTTAGCATTACATGCTGATTGATGCCACAATCTGCTTATTCTGCAAAATTTTGGTGAACATGCCTTCACTCAGCCTAACTCACCACTGAAATGGAGTGTGGTGCAGCAAACACCAGAAGTGCACACTCACTGCAGATGCCATTTTGGAATGAAAAATTGGATGTTAAGGAGTTGAATTTCATGGCCCTTGTTTCCTAATCGATCTCAGCAAGGTACCTCATCTGCTACAGAATAAAGTTAATATTTGCTTTTGCTGAATACCTAAAGCTATATTCTTTCTGGGCATGCTGGTTTTACACCAAAGCAATGCTGGTTGCAAATTGCCTTGATCTTTGCACCGCTCCCAAGTTATGTCTGATGAACCCCACTTAGCTGATTAGCATATCTCCACTCTCAACCAGAAGACCAGGGATTGTGAACTTTCTGCATTTAAGCTAGTTCCGAATTGGGATAAATGTGTGTCCAAAGGTTTAAGTGCAGCAGCACCTGAAATCACTATTTCCAACTTATAATGTGGGTTCAAAAAAATAAACTTACTGAGACCATGATTATATTCTCAATACGTTTTGAGAATCTGTACATGAAAAAGAGAAACACTTCAACAAATGCTTAAAAATGCTGTGCTTCATATGCATTAATGATGGTTTAGTGGCTTCAAACTTTAATTTTCATGACATCAGTAAGATATTGAGGGACGTAAACATGAGATGTGGGCATCACTGGCAAAACATTCATTACCCACCCTTAATTTCTCTTCAGTAGATGGTTGCAAACCATCTTCTTAATCCATTACCCTCCTTGTGGTGCAATTACATTGGCAGTGCTATTCGGTAAGATTTTTAGTAGTGGGTAGGTACAACTTGCAAGGTTATTTCCGAAGGCTGTTGAGAGTCAACCACATTGCTTGGAGTTTGGAGTCATACACAGTTAGACCAGTTAAAGGGAACCAATTTCCTTCCCTAAATGACATTAGTGAATCAGATGGGTTCTTATGATTGGTAGTTTCAAGATCACCATGACAGATGCTGGATTTTATTCCGATTTATTTCATGAACTGAATTTAAATGCCTCAGCTGCCATGGTAGAATTGAAACTCATGTCCAAATCTCTGAATTACTAGTCTGGGAAAAAAACCACTATGGTATTGTACCCAATAGGTATTTCAGGCTTTCCTTGGACCCTAACTGTTGACATTAATTTCCACTTATTTTACATTACTTTTTACATTTCAGTGTATGCCTGTGAGGTTCTCATGAATTTTTGGCACAAATTGCCATTGTCAATAACTGCGTGGAACTAACATAAATTTAGACGTAATGAGTGAATCGTACGGTACCATTGGTGGCGGGCATCATGGTGGGGCGGTGGGGGGGGGAGTGCAGGGACAATATGGCGAGAAGGCCAAAAATTGTTTTCATGCCATTGTGAAAGCAGTTTATGATCGTCCTCGCCACCCGTCAATGGTGGGCCGCGTTTCCCATTGTTGCACGTCGTGAACCTAATTTCAATAGTTTAGCATTTCATTATAAGCACTGCTCACTGGGATCATTGCCCCGTGCTGGATCGTCCGGGCATGTCGGCGTGATTGTATGCCGGCATGTTTCACAACTGTACAGAAGTGACGTGCACCTGGTGACATAACCTTGCACAGCACCTGTGATCATCGCCCATAGGACATCAAGGAATAGGTGCCAAGCGTTTAGGGGTCACACGTAAGTCACATTTTCCAGGCTGGCTTTCTGTGTGGTGCTGGGGCAAGGGCCCCGGTGAATGCGGGTCAGGCTGGTGGGAGGTGATGTGGGGCTAGGCAGCACAGACTGAAGTAAGTCCACAAGCCGGGGAGGTGGGGGGGAAAGGCAGCACAGACTTAAGGAAGCACACAAGTACAAGCTGGGGGAGTGGTGGGGGTGGTGAGGGAAGCAGTCAAGCACTTGGAAAAACTTGTCAAAAATGAGCCTTCTACCACAGCTGACACCGTTCAGCAGCAGCTCCATTGAGATGCTTGGAGTCAGGTCTCTGAAGCTTTTCTGCCCACTCAAGCAACGCAAAAGCATGAAAGTGCCATCAAATGCTCCAGGACTTTTCACCCTTGGGCACAGATTGCAAATTAATGTGTGTTTTGGGGGGCAGCAGAACAATTGGCCGACTGGGCAAGTTGTACAATCCCCTTGCAAAAGGTGGATATGGCACAGTCACTGGTGGAGTTGCTCACAGTCCCTTGCAATGTCTTTATGAAGGTGTGGACCGGTATCCATCATGGTTCAAGCTAACTGCGCAGCTATGCAGTGTGGGTTAGGAGAATGCCTGCACTTGAGCTGAGAGCACAGCCTGCAGTCCAATGGGCGAAGCTGCCGCCATTCGGTCAGGTGGAGTGGGGCGGACGTGGGTGGGGTTTCGGACAGCCAATGAGCACACTATACACTGGCCATCCAAGTGGTGGCCAGCACTCTCCTGCATGTACGAAGAGGCCTTCAGACTTAACCAAAAGAGGTTCTTAGGACACATATGCTAACCCACGTGTCTCTTCCTTTGATCCTGCAGGAGAAGAATGTTGGGATCATGGAGCCTGGTGATTTAGCGGTATGCCTCATGGCCTACAGAGACCAGAGAAGAAGAAGAAGAGGGCGGCAGATGTGCCTGGCTTGGCAAAGGAAGGAGCACCTCCCTCAAGATGAAGGGACAGCAGGACCTGCTGTGCCCACAGCTGAAGATCCACAGAGAGCCATCGCTCATAGGTGCCTTGCTAGACCCAGAGTTTATAGACGGTGCCTGCCATTCCTGCAGATAACTGAGAGCCAGTGAGCCAAAGACTGCGCATGTCTAGGGAACTGGTTGGTCACATCTGCCACCTGCTGCAGGATTTGGCACCATGGGGGCATGGAGGGCACCTGCTGCCAGTGGCCATGAAAGTGACCATGGTGCTCAACTTTTACACCAGTGGCTCCTATCAGTGCTCCACAGGTAATCACTGTGGGATCTCACAAGCTTCACACACAAGTGTATCCAGGAGGTCATGGACACCATCTTTGCGAAGACACAGAACTTTTTCGCCTGGGAACAGAAAAGCCAGGAAGCAAGAATGCTGGGACTTGCGCTGATCTCTGGTTTTCCAAAGGTGCAGGGTGCCATCGACTGCACTCGTGTGGCATTTGGATCTCCATGGCACAAACAGGCAACTACATCAACCTTCCACTCGCTGAATGTTCAGTTTGTGTGTGACCACCATAAACACGTCCTACAGTTATTTGCACGGTTTCCGTGGAGCATCCCCAGGACTCCTACATCCTTAGCAGGTCTCAAAATCCTGACATCTTCCAGGGTCTACAGAGGCTACGGGGTTGGCTCCCACAGAGAACGTGGCTGATGATGCCCATGTGGCATCTGAGGCAGACAGCAGCAGAACGACGGTATAACGAGGCTCATACCACGAACTGGACTTTGGCGGAGCAAACGATAGGCATTTTGTAAATGAGGTTCCGGTACCTCGCCAGGCCGGGTGGAGCACTGCAATACAGTCCACTGGAGGTGTTGCACGATGTTATCACTTGCTGCGCGCTACACAGCCTGGCACTGCAACGGGGGGTAGACCTGGCTGAGGATGAGATGGAAGAGCTGCATGTCTCCTCTGGTGAGGAGGATGTTGAGGGAGATGATGGTGGTGAGGCCCTCGAAGGCGAGAATGCCAGTGGTGAAACCATCACACTGGCCAGACGATGCAGGAATGCTCGAAAGGCCCTCATAGCTGCAAGGTTCATGGAGGATGATAATGAGATGCAGTGAGGACAGTCCTGACATCCTCACCTTGCATCTGTGAACGTTTGACTCCTGTGTGGCTGATGGCAGTGCACATACCCTCAGTGCTCAGGCTCATGTCCTGGAGACACAGCGGAGGCCCGATTAGTCGTTAGATTCCAGGAGGATGATGACATGCAGTGAGAACACTCCATAGATCTTCACATTGCCTCTGAGAATGTTTGACTCCTGTCTGGCTGAGGGCAGCTCGCTTGTGCTCTGTGATCAGGGTCATATCATGGAGACACAGCCGTGAAACTTTAAATGCACCTGATCCTTTGTCAGCCTTCAGCACCTGACCCTTTCAGGAACACAACGTCACTAGTTGTAGATGCTGAAGAGACGGGGGCCAGACCCACCTTAAAGGTGCTGAACGCACACAGAGAGAATGACGGAACTCTGTGACACCTGCCCACAACATTCTGGCAGCAATGACAAGCACCGTTGAGGTGCAGACATCACTAATGTGTCAGTGAGTGTGAAGCCGGACCATCATCACTTTGGTTTGAAGGTTACACACTGCACAGAGAAGAGGCCCTGCACTGAGGACACCTGCCTTTATCTTGTGCAGGAATCTAGCTTCCACATCTAAGTGACATGAACACTCCTCATCAGAACAAGTAGTCATAGGCAGGGAGACATTCTTGGGAGTTTATTTACAGTAGTGAACATTATGTATAAACAGTTAACACCTGTGCCTAGGCTGTGTAACTACATCATCTTAACCTTCCTAATCCTGCTGCTATGTCTTGGTGCTCCCCCGACATCTGCAGCAGAGGTGGAGGTAGACTGCTGACTGCTATGCCCTGTCTGTGATGACCATGATGGGTGTCCCCTAAAGGGCCAAGAACTGGAGGGCCCCAGCCTGCTTTCGGGATCCTGCTGTGTGGCAGTGGCACCCTCCTCGGCCTGTGGAGCTGGAGCTGCTGAGGCCACAGGAAGAAGGGACACGGATGGGCCGGACACACCCAGAGTCACCTGGGTGGATGGCCCCAGGATGCGCACTTGCTGTTCCTCCCCGCTATGGGTGTCCAGGGCCACTGGCTGACTCCGTGAGGAGAAGGGGAAGCTGGAGTGAGATCGAGCTGCCTAGCACCCCTCTCGCGTTGACACTGTGGGAAGCCAGTGATAGAGTTGAGCCCGCACAGCAGTGCAGGAGCGACGTCCTGGACCAAGGTCTCTATGGCGGCCACCACCCTGCCAGTGTTGACCTCGCTGCATTGGCATGCCGGCGCTATCACCTCAGACTGAAGCGAACAGACTCCTCCATTGTGCCTTGCAATTTGAGGAGTGCAGCGGACATTCCTTCCTGATGTTCCTGAGCTTGCCTTTGCAGCTCCAACAACTGAGGTATGACCGAGTCCAGGGCCTGAATTTTTCCTGTGTCGGGCGGGCTCGGCGGGAGCAGGCGAGGGCGGGGGTGGTTGCGGAGCCGCTACCTGTGCAGACGGGGGAAGACAGGAGAGTCGGACCCAGCGCTCATCAATGTCCCTGAGGCAGCAGGGAGATTGAAGTGCTTTTTAAAGAAATTATTAAGAACATTAAAAATTTAACAAAATGTCCCCTCATGTGACTGTGTCACATGAGATAGGACGTGTTTTTATTTTTCTAAAAATTTTTTATTCAATTTGTAAAACCTTTAGGAAACCTCAGCCCGTTCATGGATGAGGTTTCCTAAAAAATGTAAAGGTCGCTTGGCCTTTTCGTCTGCCCACCAACCATTAGGTTAGATAGGCAGTGTAAATTTCAACTTAGTGAGGTTGCTAATGACCTTAATAAGACTTCTAATTATCGGCGGGCGTGCAGCAGACTCTGGCACCCGCCCACCGAATGAAACATTGCGAGACTGCGTGATGACATCACGCATCATTTTACGTTCCGGCACGTCAGGCCCACCCTTGCACGCCGAATGTAACATCATGGCCCAGAGGCTCATCATCTGTCTCAAACTCAGCAGATTCCTGGCCTCCAGCAGTCCTCTGGCTGCCGGAAACCCGGAAAGTCCCTGCCTCCGCCTGCTGTAGATCAGACAGTTTGATGTGCTCACCAGATTGAGACCCTGAGGGTACTCTAGAACTAGGTCCCACCGAGGTGTGTGTCTCTGCGCTGGTGGAGGGTGTGGGTGAGCGCTGTGATGGGTCTTCGATTAGGGTGTCATCAGATTCTTCTTCCGAGGTATCTTCGGGGTTTGAGGAGCGGACCTGGGTCGTAAACCCCCTCGGGTGCTTCCCAGATGTGCCTGCGAAAGCAAGGAGAGATAATTAGTGGATGGCAGGCGACTATGGAACAGAGAAACTTACTCAGAGCATGTTGTCTGATGGGTGTTGTACTGCTGGATCCTCACTTGTTTGAAGTGAGCCTCACCGACAGCACAGGACCGGTCCAGATTCTCGTGGGCCAGCTGAATTACTCTATTTGCAAAGTCTTTGAAGACCTTGATATCAGGCATTCCTCCACCGGTCCGCGACCTCTTCCTTTTGTTGTGTGCCAGCTTGTCCTGCATGAATACAGACAGAGAGAATGTAAATAGGATGCCTGGCATGTTTGCGTGGACGGGATAAGGACATGATCCGCAGGGCAGACGAGGGTGTGTATGAGAGAGTGAATGTTGATGTCCCTAGAACTGGCAGTGAGTGCCATCCCTGTGGGTGTGTGATGGGTTTGTGAGTGTGTGAGTTGAGAGTGATGAGAAGAGTGACTTACCCTGGTGGAACAGAGGAGATCATTCATCCTCTTTCGACACTGGGTGGCTGTCCTCTTTTGCAGGGCATTGGTGCTGACCACCTCTGCCGCTACCTCCCATGCTAGATTGGCGACCTTGCTTGCTGGTCTTCACCCAGAATGGATGTAGAGGACTTCATGGCAGACCTCCACTGTGACGCTAAATTTGGGGCAGCATGTTTCCTCCCTTTGGCAGCCATGGCTTCCCAGCAGATTTTAATGCCTAGAGAGTGCTAGCTCTGTGCAGGCCTGCCCTTTAAATATGGCACCCATATTACTGAAGGTCTGAGGTGACGGCAGGGCAGGTGAATCAGAGGCCACGCTGCCAGTGATCTGGCATGTTTGCCGTGAATGCATTATTAATGAGCTGGGACACACCGGAAATGGGATGAGATGGCGCGAAAATGCGCCATTGCAGCCAGCCGTTAAAACGACTATTTTCACGCCCGCTGCCGCACTTAGTGCAAATCTGGGATGATTCCGCCCAATGTTGTTGTAAGTCAGATGAAGAAAATTCCAAGCCCAATAACGTAGCACCCCTCGAGTAGAAATAATTAAGGTTATTCAAATAGGAGCAGTAATATTTTGCATCAATTTTCTGTTGGTTACATGTGCTTTTACAACACATTTGAAACAGCTCTTCATTCCTTATCTGGGAAAGAAGAAATGTCAATTTTGCAATATTCTATCGTATCTGAAGGTGCAGCTATTTATAATATTGCTCCAGCTCATTGCTTTTGATGATGGTGCAGTCATGGAGAAGTTTTAGGATTGCTAGTTATTGCAATCCTTGTTGACATAAAATAAATGTTAAGTGGGAGTTCGAATTGGAAATCTGTCTATTTCTGGATGTGCTAGAAAATGTTTACTGCAACCATTTCCAGTACAACCTGCATGCTGGAAAGCACATTCTGCTTCCCTTTCAATTTATCTTTGGGCGGGCAGGGTGCAACAGCTGATGGGTAACATGAATGCTTTTTAGCTCGAATTTCATACTGTTAATTTCTTTTTTCATATTATCGAATACTTCAACTGACATGTCGAGAAAATATGTAGCCTGGTGAAGGTCAAGTCATAGCCTCCTTTATCATTGCTTGAAGGATACATTATTAATCTCCAGGGAAAAGGGGGCATTCATTTGAAAGCATGAGATTGACTTGATAATGCTGGAGCACCAACAGGAACACAATGAATCACCTATATGATGTGTTTTCCTATTGAGGTCCCCAGATATTTGGGAATGTGTGAGAAGGTCGGAGTGCCACCTGATTGCTGTGTTCGTCAATTTATTTATATGTTACTACTTTTGGTGTATAATGATCAAATACATTTTATCAGCAGGACCATCATTCATTTCCCCCGAGTATCTTGCGTTGTTTTTCATCGGTCATGACAGGGATCTGAGGAAGCCTGTTAATATTTTCAGGAAAAGTTTTAAAAAAAAAACACGTACCTACGAATTCAAGCCACGGATCCAGACTAGGAATATCAGACTTTTTTGTTTTAGCTAAATAATCTTTCCAGATTATAAAGATGAAGGAAAAATGCGACATTTAGTCTTCACCATTAATTAGTCCCTCGGTCTGACCGAGGAATCTTCAACATCTCTTAGAAGATCTAAAGAAATGGCAATATACACCATGGGGAATCATCAAAGATGCCTGGATCATCTCTAGGGTATGGTGTTAATCAATAGTTAATGCATGGAATTTTGACTATAAATGATATTTGGGACATTAGTCCAGCTTGGACTTGGACCAGAAAAACCTTACTTAGAAGAAATTTCTTCTTCTAAAGGAAGAGGAAACTGCAAATTTAGAAGGGAAAGGAGGGTGAAACATTGGGACAGAAATCATGCAAGGAAAATATGTCACCAAAGGAGATCTGTGCCATAAATAAGGTTAAAGCCAATTTAAAAGTCTGGGTGTCTTTTATAGCATTTACTACCCCATTCCCACTGCTTCTCTGCCCACTACCTTGGTGGTGGCCTTGCAATGGGCAGCCCAGGCACCTGCTGAAACAGGTGAATACCTTATGGAAATTAAGGCCCAAAGATGCCAATAGAACTCTATTGCGATTTTGAAGTAGTAATGGGTGAAGAATGCTTTGCGCATATGCTGTTCATTGCTACTTGGTGCCGAGCAGCCCAAGCAGCAATCCTTAAAGGGGCTGCCAGACACTCTTCAAAACCCTCATAGGTAAGTTTTTAAATGATTTTTGTGGGTCTAGGGGATGGTTTAATGCTGCACCTTGTCGCACAAAAAGCAACAGCTACGAACTTTTACAGCCTACGCCTAATATCAACTCTATCTTTAAACTTACTCATGTAGCACTGACTGTTCACTGATTATATTTAAATGAGGTTTGACCATGAAAATGGCTAAAGTCTATGATAACCTCGAATGTGCAGGTGGTGAGCTCACTTTGTCCACCTCCCACCTTTTGGAAGTGGACAGATGAAATTGTAATGGCTATTAAACTTGAAGTATCTTTGAAATAGTCTTGGATTGAAGCTAAGCAGCCAGAACCCAATATTAAATGGGGCCTAGTTACACAGTGTGGGCAGGGAAGGAGTTGTGGTCACATTTTCCTGAGCACCATAGAGCTTTAACATCATTGCATGAATGGTATTTTTGAACAGGGTTGACAGGCGTAGTTGCCTATCAGGTAGAGAAATCCGGTGGCACAAGATCATAGCAAAGAGGTACGTGGATTTGGGAGTTGTTGGGGACAGAGTCCACAAACAGTTCTGTAAGTGTACTTACCTGATGGATCCAGCCCTTGTCTCCTCCTTTTACCTTCTGGGTATCCCAAGGCTTTGGAATCCTAGTCAATTTGGGTTGAAAGTAGAAAACCTGTTAAAATGAAGACACGCAACCTCCTTAACATGTTTCAATGATGGACCCACCTCCTGAGAGCAGATTGCTTATTCTACTCTCATCCCATCTCTGTTAGAAGCTGAAGTGAGTGGGTTTGAGGAGGGTTAGGTTCCTGTTTAATATTTTTAACATTTTAAATTTCCACAAAAAACAAACCCACATCTTTGTGGGTGTTAAAATGATCCCCCAGATTTTTGTTTTGTCTGGTCTTCATCTTGTTCTTCACAATTGTAATGAGATAAGAAAAATGATGCAAAACTGTTCTAAAAGAGATGATATAATGAACAGATCATATTGTACAATTGTTTTATGCTGCTGTTTGTTTGAACTATTTTCTGCTTATGGTAGGATTAAAATCATTCCAATTTACAGATTTTCTGTTGAATGGACTTTAGTGCTGATTCCATCTTTCTCCCAGCCCTAAGCTAAGGTACATTTTTTCAGACATCCTTAATATTTTGATTTATTTTTATCCATAAGCTTTGAAAACAAAATGATGTAAATTCATTGTTCTGAGAGGCTTACAGGATTTATGTTTGCTCCCAATTTTAACTAATTACAGCCCTGCTGATTGCAGCATTGAGAAAGGGCAGTAATGGGAAAGATCCAATAGGGGCAAGAAGTACCTTTTAGATCGACTTGTTTGTCTTCTCAGACAGGTTGATTGGTAGTTCTCTATTTTCAGTGCTTAAGGGGAAAAATAGTTGGGGCCGTTTTTAGTTTACATTGCCCGGTTAGTAATCTGGTAATGAGTAATCCACCCATTATAAAAAAACAACTGGACAAAAGAAAACCAAGAGTAGGTTCATGCCTGCTCTACCACCCTTCAATTAGATTGTGGCTGACCTATATCTTAACTCCATTTACCCACCTCTGTTCAAAACTTTAATACTCTTGCCATCAAAAATGTATAAACTTCAGTTTTGACATTTTCAGTTAGCCTACCCTCAATAGATTTACGCGGGAGAGAGTTCCAGATTTCCACTAACCCTTCCTGACATTAACCCTGGATTGCCCAGTTTGAATTTTAAGGGATTGTGAAATTTTTTAAAAATCAGGTGGATTCGGTAATGGGCAGAAGATTCACTCCAGCAGATTACTACCCAGACAGTGAAGACAAATGGGAGGGAAATTTATGGATTCCATGAGAACAGGAAAAGTGGCATGCAGGTTGACTGAATTAGATTTCCTGACAGTGGGTTGAGATGCAAAGATTAAGTCAGTGGTGTATTTGTGGTGCATCAGGCCTCAGGCGGGTTCATACTTATAATACATTTGCATGCCATGAATAGTCAGTAGAGCTATTTTTTTTTATTAAAGTCCTATCTTCAAGATAAAGTCTGTGATGTACAAGAATCTCGTTGCCCCTAGCTCACATTTGTTTAAAGGTGGCATGCTCCAGTCAGTTTGTGCAGTTGTGTCTGAGGTCAGTGGCTGTCCTTGTTAAATTCTATGGCACAAGGGAGGGAAGCAGGTGGATGGCAGCTTGCATGGAGGCTCAGGCTAGCAAGGATGAATCAGTGGTGGGCAGAGTGGGTATGAAATGGCGTCAGGGTCATGGAAGAGTGGAGGAGGCATCCAAGGAAGAACAAA
Source organism: Cetorhinus maximus (assembly GCF_964194155.1). Classification (NCBI taxonomy): domain Eukaryota; kingdom Metazoa; phylum Chordata; class Chondrichthyes; order Lamniformes; family Cetorhinidae; genus Cetorhinus; species Cetorhinus maximus. The sequence continues at coordinate 117,448,548 of NC_135885.1, forward strand.
AGGTGAGGTCAGGGGCATGGAGGAGTGAATTGGGAAGGACCAGGTGTGGTGGATGCAGTGAGGGTAGTTGGAGCCGTCAGTCAAAGAATGAGGGGCCTAAAGGGCAGTGTCTGTGTTGTCCAAATGCAGGCCCATCTCAGAGTGTTGGCTGGCAGAGTCCTTACAGGGTTCTGAGTTCACCTACAACATCTCAATTATCCCTGCTGAGAGTGATCTCAGGCAATGTCCTTTACAATGCATAGAAAAGAGGTTCAGCTGAGCTGGTAAGCTCAGCCATGTTCCACAGTGTGGTGAGTACAGCACTGGATACTAACAAACATTCAATAAAGAGTGAACAAAAAGCTCAACATTATTTTTTTCCACAATAGAGGAAATGTCCCTAACTCCTCTGTAACCATCAATGTGTGCCAACCAGGAAGTGTGCCAGTACATTTAGATCTCTGACTAAGCTAGTCGCAACAAATAATAATGATGCACACATTAATAAAGTGAAACCAATATAATATGAATTATTTGCAAGTGAAATTTAAACTGTAAAAACACCCATGCCATCATTGTGCTCTCAATAAGTCTTATGTTAATGGCAATGGAGTTGGGCAGGAAAGTTTTGCCCATGATGCAGAGCCTCTCTCTTTGACCAGGAGACTCTTTTATAGCCCACCCTGAGCTGCAGCATTGTCAGCTGATGGGACCTTTCACTACTGAAAAGCTTCCCCTGCTGTGGAATTGTATGTGCTTCCCTTGCACACTGCAGGCACTTAAAATTTTAATTGTAATCGCGTGGAAAATGGGGAAAAGCAAGAGAGCGGAAGCGGTGTGCACTTTCGGTTCCACCTTCAGGAACGGTGCAGTACTGACAAAATTCTGCCCAAATTCTACGTCTAGGATAATCTGTATATCATTGAATCAAATAATCCCATTATCACTGCTTGATACCTCACCCAGTACATTATCACTGCTTGTTAAATCAAATGATACAATCATAAGAATTTTCCATTAATGCTGCCCTACCTTAACACTAATATTAGCATAAAATATGATGTGTTGTAAGACATTGCATTTACATAAATTATACAGCACAATATAATCTGGACCCTATCCTAAGGCATTAGTACATCAAGGGATTGAGATAATGCCAGTAAAATGCATAAAGTTATTATTAAATTTGCATTATCGCTTTGTAACACTTATATTACAATATTACCCTGTTTACTTATCACAGATTGTTAAAACGTTAATGGAGCAATTTAAAACCTGATGGTTTGCCTGATGGGAACAGGGCAGTTACATCTGCCAAGGTTACTTACCCACCCTGGATTGTTGGGAGCTGATTATTCTTATTTTTAAGCTGCTGAATTGAGCAGAAAACAAGGTGTGCGGCCAAGCCCGTGGGGCCTTTTTTTGTACATGCACGTAATTCTCAATGACCCCATTCAGCTGCTTGAGCACAAAGCTGCATTGGCTTTCCCGCCAGGTGCAGAGGGTAGGGAAACTCTTTCGAGTTATCAACAGTCACAGATTGCAACTCTTTCGAGTACAATCACAGTTCTTGGTTTCTGAGAGTGGGACATGAACCCACAACCCTCTGATTCAAAGGCGAGGGTGCTATGAACTGAGCCACAGCTGACATGTGCAGAGGGTAGGGAAGAGGATTGAGGCCAGATGAGGTCCAAACAACTTAGATTTTTTTTTTTACTTTATGGAGGAATGCTACAATGTAAATGAACTTGCCTACCCCTCCCCAAACTTTATGATTATGAGCCCCCTGCATAATGACACCACCAGCCAATCGCAGCCAACTGCCTGGCGTCAGTAGGTGGCCTCGGACCATCTGATTTTCTGTGATTTCCCACCTGGAATGGGTGAGACGTTGGTCAGTGGATTTTAAATGTAGCCCAAGATTTAAAATAACCTAGGTCTCATTTTTGGAGTGGTGGGTCAATTTCTAACTCACATCCACTATTCAGCCACACAAAACCCAACCAGACTTAAAATCAGGGCCAGTTTAATTCACCGTGTCAGTAGAGAACTAAACTATAACATAGATACACAAGTGAATTAATTTGTTGCTTGGCAAGAAGACAATACAACTTTAGCAGGCTCGAGCACAAGCACCTTTAGCACATCCATGTGATGAAGAATTTTTTATCCTTTTCAAAGAAGTGACATTTTCATGACTGGAAGGTTCAACAAACACATCAACTTCTGTCAAACATAGTTTGCAAATCTTATCTGATGCTCAGATGCTGAGGAGACAATTATTACCAACCAAAGGGATTCAGTTAATCTGTTCCTCACCCATCAGTGGCTGCTTAATGAACCTGTGAAATGTGGCAAAAGCATTGCAAAGATTATTATACAGCGGAGCCCTGGATTTATTAATAGGCAATTAAAAGAAAATCCACTGAGTAGGCCAATATTTCATTAAAGGTTCAGTTGTACAGAATTTCTGCTTCGGCAAAATTCTGAAGGAATAATAACACGCTGAAATTCTGCGTCACTGAAGTTTCTGAGATCATGCAAATTAAACCTAATTATAGCAACTAGTCCCCCAACATCAGGAACGCTGATCAGTGACAGTATGTCATTTGTTGCTGGAAATTTGGATGCTGCTTTGAGGTCTGTTGACATCCAATAAAATTTAAAAATGTAACAGGAATGATGGCCCAGAATCTCCCACAGCAGCTAGATCAATGACACACATTGTAAATTTAAGTGTGCTTCAATGATCCCACCATCAATAAGATCTTCAACATTTTCTGGCACTTCTAATTAAAGTACACTGAAGGCACAGGATACTGCAAAGGCTATATGCCCTGACAATATTCTGGCAATTATACTGAAGACTTGTGCTCCAGAACTTGCTGCACCCTTAGTCAAGCTGTTCCAGTACAGCTGCAACATTGGCGTCTACCAGGCTATGTGGAAAATTGCCCAGGTATGTTCTGTACAAAAAAACAGATCGAATCCAACCCAGCCAATTACTGCCTCTTCAGTTTACTTGCGATCATCAGTAAAGTGATGCAAGGATTCATCAACAGTCCTATCAAGTGACACTTGCTTAGCAATAAACTGCTCACTGATGCTCAGTTTGTGTTCCGCCAGGGCCACTCAGCTCCTGACCACATTACAGCCTTGGTTCAAACATGGACAAAAGAGCTGAACTCCCGAGGTGAAGTGAGAGTGACTGCCCTTGACATCAAGGCAGCGTTTGATCAAGTATGGCATTAGGAGCCCTAACAAAACTGGAGTCAATGGGAATCAAGGGAAAAACTCTCCACTGGTTGGAGTCATACCTAGCAGAAAGGAAGGTAGTTGTGGTTGTTGGAGATCAATCATCTCAGTTTCAGGATATCCTCAGGGTAGTGTCCTAGATCCAACCATCTTCAGCTGCTTCATCAAAGACCTTCCTTCTATCATGAGGTCAGATGTTTACATGAGGTTCAGCATCATTCATGACTCCTCAGGTGCTGAAGCAGTGTGCAAATGCACAGTATCCAGGCTTGGGCTGACACGTGGCAAACCACATTGTACCAGGAGGAGTTTGCAGGGTTGACAGGGCTGAGTTTGCCTAGGTCGATGCCAGGTGGTTTCATTTCTTTTTGGAGACTTTGTAGCAGCTTGATACAACTGAGTGGCTTGCTAGGCCATTTCAGAGGGAATTTAAGAGTCAACCACAGTTGCTGTGGGTCTGGAGCCACATATAGGCAGGTATCCTTCCCTAAAGGGTCAGATGGGCTTTTACAGCAATTGACAATGGTTTCATGGTCATTATTAGACTTCTAATTCCAGATTTTTATTGAATTCAAATTCCACCATCTGCTGTGGTGGGATTCAAACCCAGGTGCCCAGAGCATTACCCTGGGTAATGGATTACTAGGTTCAGCAACAATATCACTACGCCATCACCTCCATGCATCTGCTGCCCTCGTCCTTCTAGATGATAGAGTTCAGGGGTTTGCAAGGTGCTATTGAAGAGTTGCTTGGTGAGTTGCTGCAATGCATTTGTACATTGTACACACTGGACAGAATCATCCCAAATTTGCATTAAGTGTGGTAATGAGTGGAAAAAACAATGTTTTACCTGCCAGCCGCAATGGTGCGTTTTTGTGCGGTATCGTTCGCTTCCAGACTCATTAATTATGCCGTCACTGGAAACACACTGTCTCACTGGTGGGAAGCATTGAAATCACCTGCCACACCATTACCTCTCCGTTTCCTCACTCCAGGTACCCTATCTAAACTGCAGCTACGCACACAGTCCTCAGTGCTTAAGACATGGCCCTGAAAGCCAAGAAAAGTTCAGTGACCCATCATTGGAATGCCTTTTGGAGGCCCGCTGTGATGTCCTCCACCCCTGTTCTGGCTGCAGGAGGTTCAGCAATCTCACCACTCCAGCTTGGAAGGCGGTGGCAGTGGTGGTCAGTGCCAACACTGTACAGAAGAGTTTGGCCATCCAGTGCAGAAAGAGGATAAATGATCTCATTCATACCGCCAGGGTAAGCAACCATCTCATCACTCTAAACTCACACACTGACAAAGCCATCACACATTCTCTGGCATCTCACTCACTGCTAGCTCAAGGGACATCACCGCTTGTTCTCTCACATTCCAGCGAGCAGGGCTTATAATAAGATGTATCAAAATTAGGTTCCTTATGTGCAGCGGTGGGAAACGCGGCCCACCTTTGGCAGGTGGAACGGAGGATCGCAAACCATTTTCACAACTGCATAAAACCAATTTTTCTCCTTCTTGACATATTATCAGCTCACGCCCACCACGATGCCCGCTGTCATGGTAATGGATGATCCTGCCTACTGCTGCCACTGTGGATTGGAAATGGAGGGACTGAATGTTGAAGATCGTGGTGAGGTGCCAATTAAGCACACTGCTTTGTCCTGGGTGGTGTTGAGCTTCTTGACTGTTGTTGGAGCTGCACTCATCCAGGCAAGCGGAGAATTCCATCACATTCCTGACTTGTGCCTTGTAGATGGAAGAGAGGTTTTGGAGAGTCAGGAGGTGATTTACTCTCCACAGAATGCCGTGCCTCTGACCTGCTCTTGTAGCCACAGTATTTATATGGCAGGTCCAATTAAGTTTCTGATCAATGGTAACTCCAAGATGTTGATAGTGGAGGATTCAGTAATTGTAGTGCCATTGAATATCAAGGGGAGATGGTTAGATTCTCTTATGTTGGAGATGGTCGTTGCCTGGCACTTCTGTGGAGCTAATATTATTTACCACTCATCAGCCCAAGCCTGAATATTGTCCAGGTCTTGCTGCAAATAAACACAGTCTGCTTCAGTATCTGAGGAGTCACAAATAATACTGAACATTGAAAATCATCCATGAATTTCCCCACTTCTGATCTGCAGGACTATAGTGCCATGCTCCAGGATTCTGTGCAGGAAGTGCTTTAATGACTTAACGAGGCCAGGAACTGTGATTAAAGATGCATATTCACCTACAACCAGCCATTCACATCATTCTACTTTAAATAGGATGAAAATAGCTTAGTGTTGGTTACCTTAAAGGGCTGCACTGATCTACACCAAAATGTTCTCCACCATATTGGTCACAGTGAGTTGCTGTTGGGTCCTCAGAGGGATGATGGTAAAAGGGGACCTCAAAGCGGGAACAGCACTGAAATGCTTTCACTTCTCACCTGTTGTTCCTCATACAACCTCAGTCAGAAACCGATATGCTGTTTCATCCCTGGGTCAAATAAAACATCGAGGTTGCAAACCATCTGGTTCAGCCTTCGACTGTTGCCAGGGAGAATGATAGAGTTGGTAGCTCAGGTTGTGACAGGGGACTGATTTCAATGGCTTCAGCTTTCCCAATATTTAATTGGAGGAAGTTTATACTCACTCAAAACACCGGATGTAGGACGTGCATTCTGACAATTTTGCAACAGTGGAGGAGTCGAGACAGATGGTAATCTGACCTGATCGATTCAACACACATTTTCTCCTGAGGGGATAATGATATTAAAAAATGTTTCCAGATATAAACTTAAAAATGGTTAAGTTTGTTTAGGATGGAATATGGATTGCATTGCAGCAACAATATAACTCACACCAGCTTAAACACGGATGAGTTCCTAAGGGCGGAATTGTCCCAGATTTGCACTAAATGCGGTAGCAAGTGGGAAAAAGAACGTCATTTCTGCAGGCTGCAATGGCGGCTTTTCGCGTGGTATCATCCCGATCCTGCCTCATTAATCAGGCACACCAGGGAAACACACTGTTTTGGGTGGGCTTTCATTCGCCCGCCAAACCATCATCTCGCCGCTTCCTCATGCTGGGTGCGATGTTTAAAATGCAGCCTCCTTCACACCTCTCAGTGCTTCCAGCCCAGGACTGCTGCAAAGAAGACAAAATGAATGCAGCCCCCCAGTTTAATGATGCGACCCTCAAGCATCTTTTGGATGCTGTGGAGGCCTGATTTGATGTCCTCTACCCCTGCTCTGGTCACAGGATGGGCAGCAACATCACTAATCCAGCATGGGAGGCGGCGGTCAGCACCAATGCCATGCAACAGAGGACAGTCACCCAGTGCTACTGCAGGATGAAAGGTCTCATCCATCCTGCCAGGGTAAATCACTCTTCTCATCACTCTCAACTCACACACTCACAAACCCATCACACATCCACAGGGATCTCACACCTCAAGGGACACCACTAACTCTCACAGAAACCCTCACATCTCCATCAGGCTCATATCCTCTGAAGCTCGCGTCCTCATCCTGTCCATGGCTCCACTTACCACACAAACATTCCATGCAGTGCCTAGTGTCCTGCTCACCATCTCTTCATTTGTTTTCATGCAGGAGAAACTGGCTCACAACAGCAGGGAGCAGTCCCAGGCCGGGGGTGGAGAGTGGCCCACGTAAGGCCCGTCACTCACTTTCAGGAGTGTGCCACCGTGCTGACTGGTGAGGATGTGGACCCTGCCTGAGGCAACAGTGAGGTGAGCAGCGAACACCCTCGTGAGGATCCTGCGCCACATCATCCCTCTCTCAACGCAAATGTGAGTGCTATCTCTCCCCTGCTTTTGACTCTGCTGACATGCACTAATTATCTCTACGTTACTTCACAGGGAGCTCTGCCAACCGGCACCCTCAGCCAGCCCGTCCCTCAGCTCCATCTATGTCCTCACCCGCAGCCATTAGGACACCTCCTCCATTGAAGAGCTGGAAATAAGCAGCCTGGCAGACCCCTCATCACAGCGCTTACCAACACCCTCCACCAGCACAGAGACACATACCTCGGTGGGACCGAGATCTAGAGCAGCCTCAGGTTCACAATCTGGTGGTCGCCGCACGGACATGTGTCGGAAGCCGGAGGAGGCAGGTTCAGCTGAGCTCCCTGGCACTCGGAGGACTGCTGGGGGAGAGGCATCTGTGAGGTCCGAGTCAGATGACAAGCCTTTGGATTTGGCCTTCAACCTAATCCTGGAGAGTCAGCAGAAGGTGGGGGAACATCACGCAGAGCTGTTGGAAGCCCCCAACAGAGTGACACACGAGATGGAAAAGTGCGCCCGCCTGCTCTCTGATGAAGTGGTGCCCACACGTGTGCTCTGTAGGGAGTGGTTGTGTGTGTTAGCTTCACCTCTGACTTCTGAGTGGTTCGAATCGGTCCCACTCCCTGGGTTCTAGGCCTTGGACTTATTTGGGGGTTGTGACAAAGTGCAGCAGACAACTGGTTTTAGTGCAAGAAAAAAACTGGGTTTATTGAAGTCACAACTGAATTTATAACATTAGGATTACACTGAGATTATACAGACCTACAAAGTACACTTAGTTAAGAATGGGGAACACACGGCATAACAAGGGAAAATCATGCTACTAATCCCCTTGCCCTTGTCCCACCCCCAAAACCTAACTAAATTGAACTAGGAGAGGTCAGGGATCATGCTCACCAACCAGGGTTCCTTGACAGTTCGAAATCCAGCCAGGTAAGCCGGTTGCAGTTTTAGGGTACACTCTTTGTTTCCTCTGGGGTCTGCTGTCCCCACGTGGTCCTGGTCTGTGGAATCTGTGAAGGTTCTTCAGTTGGGTGGAGGGCGCGGTTGTGGGTGGTCGATCTTCATGGAGGGCTGTGGTTGCGGCCTTTTTGTCTTCGGTTGAGCCTGCCACCCTGTGCCCCTCGCCGTGATGTTGCCTGCGGGCCTACGAACCTCCAGATCTCCTTCCTCCGCTTGGCTGAGCTCCCTCCTTAAACTCTGCTCAAACCGCTCCAAAAACTGCTCACTGCCCTGTGTCAGCTTTCAAAACTCATCCTTCTGTGTCCCTGCCCAAAACCTGCTCACTTCAGATCTCCTGGCTCAGTTATACTGTTTTGTTTTCGAATTTCTTATCTCAATCCAAATCAAGGTTAGTTCTTTGTTTGATTTTGGTGGGCTTCCCCAGGTGATTGTGGTCTCGTTGTTTTTAATGGGCTCGCATGATGTTTATCATTGCCTTCCTACCCCCGTAACTAATCTTGAACTGAAAGCCATTGTATGTGTGGAGTATTGATGGGTTCGCATAATTACATTGATTGTGGTCTTCCTGCCCCCACAGCTAGTAGCGATTATTTATGCAAGATTTTGATGTGCTTTAGTTTTGTGTTGATTGTTTTAAAGGGAAGAATGTGTATTCTGTCTCCTCTCGTTGTCTGGTTTCAGGTATAAGTCCAAAAGTCATATCCTTGTTGATGATATGAAAAATGTGGGAATTTTGAGAACCCTTCATCCCCCCCTGTGATACTTAAACCTTGTTTCAAGTATCATACGGGAAAAAAACAAAATTCCCGACCCTCCATAGTCAATCTTCCCCTGTAATTACCTATCTAAGATCTCAGGACACATACATTCCCCATTCTTTAAAATGTGGTGTACGTAAGCATGCATAGGCAAAATACAGTTATTTACATACATCCAGACATTTAGGGGGTCCAACACCCCACTTGGTACACATACATCTTTATTAAAAGACAATAACACGTAAAAGTCTTTCTTGAAAATAACCGAACACAAAAAAAAATACAATCTTTATTCAGGAACACAAAAAAATATGTATATGAAAGGTTCAAACAGGTGTATCTCTCTCCACCTTAGCATAATGCTTCTTCCAGGTCCTTTCGTTTTGGAACTCTAGGATTTTGCCTTTTCCCTTGCACTGAGAGCGAATGCATTCACTGTTTTGGCACGCCTTTCCAACTCAGCAATAATCTCCTTTAAATGGACTGTCATGGCCTGGTCCTCATGTAGCTCTGAGCCTGTCACTGTGTTCTCCTCTGTTAAGATTTCTCGTAGTTGTGTTTTTAAACCGTTTATTTGTGTCTGCAATTCTATGTCATCCAGACTGTTTATCACAGAGGATCCTGTATTATATGCTGTGAAAACATCATTCCAGGTTCCCCTTCTTTTTACCCCCACATTGCTAAAGTACTCAGTGTGGGTAATGTACAGTTCTGTTTTGTCTACATTGGCAAAATCGAACTCGTAGAATTTCCTGAACATTTCTCTTAACAGGGCCTGGTATAGCTGTTCTGTCTCCTTGGGGCACCACTCAGGTAAGTGTACCTCTGTGAGGTTTAGAATCACGGAAGCTACCGCGTAGTGTACCCCCTGGTGTAGCACCTTTTCGGTCGGCACTAGTACCAGCCGATTCCCTGGTCCCTTGGTGGTGGCGGGCACTTCTCCATATGTGTCCTCACTGTCGGGGCCGTGGGCAGGGGCTTTTGGGCGCTTTCAGTGGCCTTAACTGAGGCTGGAGAGGATGGGGTTATGCAAGTGTGTAGGTGGGAATCCCATTCCACCCCCTTCCTTGGGGCAGGTCTTCCGCGATCCCCACATGCAGACATAGATTCCCTGTTCTGATTTCCACCACTTGTCCCAGCACACGCTCACCCCGCCATGGTTCCCGGTAATGGTCCGATGGGTGTCGTTCCCCAGTCGCTCCCAGTCAGCTGTACCATCCCCCATGTCTCTGCTCAGCTTCCTGAGCCACCACCATCTTCCCAGGGGAATCTGTTCTCTGCAGGTCAGGCACACGCGTTTCTCCTCAGAGACCCCGACCCGTGTGGCCACAGCCTGTACGCTGGAGCAGGGGAGGGAGGCCTCCCCGTAGGTGAACCCGGTCTGACTGGAATTCGGGTGGAGTTAGGTCCCGGCCACCCTGGCCATCTTCCCACATGGGAATAGGTAGTGATCTCCTCCACGTTAACTTCACTGCCCCTCGCAGTCACAACCGGTGCTCTCTCCCCTGAGCACCCAAAAATGTGGGAGTCCTCCACGTCACCTCGCCTCCCAGCGGCCATTCCTATCAGGGCGAGTAGGAGTATGCCCCCCATCCTATCGAAATCCTTTCTGTAGGGAGACATAAGAGCATATAGCCAGGTCCCGAACAGATTCGCTGGCTTGGGTAAAGCATATTCGAGTCTTGCGACCTTGACTCAATACAAACACTCTTAAACAATAGTACTTAAACTACCAACCACCTTATTTAAAATTTAACTAAAACACCCAAACTTAACAATCTCAAAATTAAATAACAGAAGCTATGTACATCCACCGCCCGTCCCCGGGCGGCCAGGTTAATCCCCGTTTGGGCTACAGCCTGAACTACTCCCTTCGGTGTGGCCGCCCTGTCCTGTACCTTTGGTCCCTCACAGCCTGCAGCTGCTGGCTGGGGACCTCTGTCCTCAGATCGATCCCTGTCTTGAGGGGCTGCCCTTTTAAACTGGGGAGCCGGTGACCACGGTTTCTTCGGCCGTGGCGTTCGTGGGGACCGTCTAGGGACTCTGGCTGGTGGGGGTTTTCTGGCTGGTGGATCTTCAACCCGAGTCACTGTCCCCTCTTGTGCAGTCTGTGGAATCTCCACTGCCGCTGGCTGGAGGTTTCTATCCTCAGGCTGTACCTCTTCTAAACCTGTGTCAGGGGCAGGGAACTCTCTGCCCTCAGGTCCCACCTTGTCTGAGTCCCAGATGAGCGGGGGAGTGTCCCAAACGGTGGGTGGGATGGCCCTTCCCTTAAAACAAGCCACTGCACCCGCTTGTGCAGTCTGTGAGTTTCTTCTGCTGCAGGCTGAGGATTTTTATCCTCAGACCTTGCCCCAACTGGCTGTTCCCTTCTCTCGGATTTAAACAACTTACATTGGTCCCCATTCCTACTCATGACTGCTGCTATAGGACGGGACCGATATGGATCCCAAAAAATGCCTGTGTGGGCACCCTCCTTAGCTAGCACGTCGGCCTGCCGGTTGCCCTCACTCCGGGGTTCTGCGGAGGAATGGGCTTTCACCTTATGGATGAAAATCTCCCCTTCCTCCCCCACTGCTGCTGGCACTAGTCAGGGTTGTGGGTTAGATGGGGCTGATGGGGTCAGCGCGCCGATGGTGGCTGCTACCTTCCCTGGGCCAGTCAATAGGGTTCTCATGGTGTCTAAAAATGACTCGACCGTGGCGGGAGGGAGTCCTGTCTCTGCCTTTTGGGCTGGTGTTGAGGAATTCTTTCCCTTGTTATCTTTCCAAGGATTCTTACACTCCTTCCTCTAGTGTCCATTCTTCCCACACCCATAACAGTTGAGCTTTGTGCTGGAAGGGTTATTCCCTTCCTGATGCCTCTCCTTCCTACCCTGGCCGGGTTTCCTTTCATGCACTTTCCCTTTAGGTGGGTGTGCATCGGTTCCTTTACCATTATGGTAAGCTATGGTCAATTGTCTGATCACTGTGAGTTCGGTAGTCAGGGGATTCTTTGGGTCAAACCACATTCCTGCCGCGGCCCTGACCTGTGGCAAGATGTTTGCCACAGGCAACGGAGCTAGTGGGCCTGCTGATCCTGGTCCAGGATAGCCCGGTTAGGTGTCCCACTGCATGCGCTCCTATACACCGGCCACAACCTGTCTACAAAATCCTGTGGGGGTTCTCCTACGAGCTGCACAGTTTTTTCCACCCGGAAGAAAGGACTTCACTCATTCATCCCCATAGCCTCAAGAACTTCCTCCTTGAGCTCCCATAATCACACTGTCCCATCTTACATTGGTCAGAGAGGGACTGGAAGAGCTTATTCTCCAGGAAGAATAGCAGCATTTTGGCCTGTTCAGCATCATTGCACTCGTTGATGCTTGCTGCTTGTTCCACTTCCCTGAAGTGGACCGAGGGATCCCCATTTGCCGCAAGTTTAGTTAAATGGCTTACCATGGCCCTAAGCTGTTGGGTGCCGTGGGGAACTACGAACTGGTTTTTGAGGGGTCCCTCATTCCCGTTATCAGCGGGCGGGCCGAACCATTGCTGCCGGGCCGGGCACATCGGCCCTGGTCGCAGCCTCTCTTGATGGGAGTTTTCCTCCCAGCTTCTGTCCCTAATTCTACCCCCCTCCTGCCAGATTTTGCTAAAGCTTGGCGCTTCAGGTGGTGGTCGTATGCCCTCCTGCTCCTCAACCAGGTAGTCCCTTGGCACTACCTGTGGTGTCTGAACCGTCCTCCCCAGGTTCCCTGTGAAGTCGACCTGGGCTGCACTAGGGCTTGTGAGGTACACCATGCCTTTTGCCGTCCTTAGAGCAAGGTTCAGACTCTCTATCTGCTTCTGACAGTGGCCATGGTCTGCAACCTCAATCCTCTGTGCGCTCACTATCTTATATGCTGCCTGTAAGCCTTTTACTTTCTCCTCCTGCTCTCTTACTTGTCTTGCTAGGCGGGCATTCTTTTCCCGCAACCCCAGCTCATTGTTCTTGGCCTCGGTGACCTGACACTGTAAATATTCCTGCTGGGTCTTATGCTCCCTCGCTAACTGCACCCTTTCCTGGTTCAGATCCTGCAATGCTCTCAGTAACTTCTCCCCTACCAGGGCCTTTGTTTGGACTTCCAGGGCTGACTGCCGAATCTCAGCTGCCTGTGCTTCAACGAGCCTGTCCAAAAGCTGGATCTGTTTCTTGAAGCACATCAGCCAGACTGCCTTTTCTATGGATTTCTTATGATCCTTCCCTTCTGTCCATTTAGCTGCAGCATCTACCGGGCGCCCAGCCTTTAACAGATTAGTGACCCATTTTTTTTCCATATTCACCTTACTGAACACATAATTTGAAATCCTCTCTTCCCTTACAGTTCTCTCTTCCAAATCAGTGTCCATCGCATCGCATCCCTTTTGCCAAATTCCTGCCGTGGTCGCCATTATGTAGCGGGTGGTGGTGTGTGTCAGCTTCACCTCTGACTCCTGAACGGTTCGAATCGCTCCCACTCCCTGGGTTCTAGACCTTGGACTTATTTGGGGGTTGTGACAAAGTGCAGCAGACAAGTGGTTTTGGTGCAAGAAAAAAACTGAGTTTATTGAAGTCACAACTGAACTTATAACATTAGGATTACACTGAGATTATACAGACCTACAAAGTACACTTAGTTAAGAATGGGGAACACATGGCATAACGAGGGAAAATCACGCTACTAATCCCCTTACCCTTGTCCCACCCCCAAAACCTAACTAAATTGAACTAGGAGAGGTCAGGGATCATGCTCAACAACCAGGGTTTCTTGACAGTTCAAAATCCAGCCAGGTAAGCCGGTTGCAGTTTTGGGGTACGCTCTTTGTGTCCTCTGGGGTCTGCCGTTCCCACGTGGTCCTGGTCTGTGGAATCTGCGAAGGTTCTTCAGTTGGGTGGAGGGCGCGGTTGTGGGTGGTCGATCTTCGTGGAGGGCTGTGGTTGCGGCCTTGTTGTCTTCGGTTGAGCCTGCCACCCCGTGCACCTCGCCGTGATGTTGCCTGCGGGCCTGCAAACCTCCAGATCTCCTTCCTCTGCTCGTCTCAGCTCCCTGCTTAAACTCTGCTCAAACCGCTCCAAAAACTGCTCTGTGCCCTGTGTCAGCTTTCAAAACTGCTCATCCTTCTGTGTCACTGCCCAAAACCTGCTCACTACAGATCTCCTGGCCCAATTATACTGTTTTTTTTTAGAATTTCTTATATCAATCCAAACCAAGGTTAGTTCTTTGTTTGATTTTGGTGGGCTTCCCCTGTTGATTGTGGTTTCATTGTTTTTAATGAGTTCGCATGATGTTTATCATTGTCTTCCTGCCCCCGTAACTAGTCTTGAACTGAAAGCCATTGTATGTGTGGAGTATTGATGGGTTCGCATAATTGCATTGATTGTGGTCTTCCTGCCCCCATAGTTAGTAGCAATTATTTATGCAAGATTTTGATGGGGTTTAGTTTCGTTTTGATTGTTTTAAAGGGAAGAATGCGTATTCTGTCTCCTCTCATTGTTTGGTTTCAGGTAAAAGTCCAAAAGTCATATACTTGTTGATGATATGAAAAATGTGGGAATTTTGAGAACCCTTCAGCTCATGGAAGTCACCATGGGAAGGATGGCTGATGCCATGGAGACCCTGGTACAACAGGATGTGGAGATGCGCGTAGACCTGCACTCCATTGCGGTAGCCATGGGTGTGTTCCTGCAATGGTGACACGAGAGGGAAACGGGGCACCACGATGACCCCCCCCAGGTGTTCCTTTCCTTTAAGAGTCAGGCTGGGGCTCTTGGGCACCTGAAGAGAGGAGAAGCGGCAGGTGGACAGTCCTGGGTCATCCACTGAGATGTTGTTCACTCCCTCCGAGTCCCCTTTTCCTGTGACCCCCTCAACCTCAACCTCTGTCACTGCAGAGGGAGCAGCTGGCCCAAGGAGGACAACCAAAGTGAGCCAGGGTCCCCCAGGTTTCAGCTTTCCAGAGGACCCACGCCAAAGGCATTGGGGGCAACAGGGCTAACCATTGCACAGGCTGTCTCCATCCATGCTGTGGATATCAGGGCAGCACCTAGAAGTCTAAGGCATTTAAAAATCAAGAAATTCTGATCACAGTTAGTTGCCTGGGTGAATACATTTTGTCACTTTAGAATCTGGAAATATATTCACTTTCACAGAATAATATGTAATTCTGTCTTTCAGCTTCATTGACAAGCTTTGTGTGTCCCCCCACTGCATCCCGCCTCCCCAAACTAGCAGTACAGCTGCACACAGCTGGCCCACAAGTGATTCTGGAGGGAGAAGTGTGTGTGTGGCAGGGCTTTTCAGAGCCTCCTGCAAGCATTCTCCCGTGCATGTGGATCCTTCCCGTATCATACTCATCTCAATGTCCTGAGCATTTTCAATGCTGCCTGCTGGGGTTCTCTTTCAGTTGACCATCTGAGCTGACCTGCATCTCCACCCACCCAGCGATCACACACCCATGCACCACCTGTTCCTGCCTCCCCACCACGACTCTCCTTTCACTTTTGGATTTGCAAGCATGATGTGTTTAACATTCATCTTCAGCTCCCCTGTCCTTTCCCCTCCCACAAGCACCCATGTCCTTTCCCCCATCACTGTCGACTCCCCTGGCATTGCCTTCCCCATCCCAACCGTCATCTACCAGCCACAACCATTTTCTTTTGTGGATGTCCAGGTGAACGTACACGTTCCCTCCCTCCCTTAAAATCCCATCCCCAGCTGCATTAAATGGCCCAACTTCCTTCTTCCCACCCAGGGGTATCTGCGTCCAAGTCCCCACCAACCACATTCGCCATCCCTTCTACTGATACTGTCGCATGCTTACCCTCCCACCCTACCATCTCACTCTGCCCTCAGTCATTCTCACCATTCCCTTCTACCATGCCCACCCTCAGTTCACTCCCCAGGAAGCAATCATGGAATCAACAGAGCCCTCCCTTGTCCGTTCACCCGGAACATCCCCCACTCTGGACTCCTTCCCTCCTTGGAACTCCTTCCACCCCTCCATATTCCCTCCCCCTTGGAACGCCTTCCCCCCTCCTCCCGGATTCCTCCCCCACCTTCGACCATGCAATGGATGTTCCACCAGGATCCCTTTGCTGTCGGGCTCCAGCACCTTCTACTCTTCGGATGTCCGCGATGTGAGCAAGGCCCTGATGGTAAGTCCTGACTTCTGCGTGTCACAATTGTCAAGATGTCTGCACTAGTGCGTTTTTCTGCTGACATGGATGGATGGTTCAGCATGGGAGGGATGATTCTGGTGGGCTGGGCTTATAATGATATGCAGCTGCATGCCAATAAGGTTCCCGGTCTGATGGCAGGAAACATGGCCCGCTATTGATGGGCAGAGTGGACGACTGCAAACTAGTTTCACGACACCATGAAACGAATTTTTGGCCTTCTTGCCATATTGTCCACTCATGCCGCTAATCACGCCCGACATCAACGGGCATGGAAAATTCTGCCCTGAGAGCATTTTAATTACTGAATTTTAGAAACCTTGAAAGGGTGGCAAAAAAGTTGATAAAAAAAGCAAAATAGAGAATTAGAATAAACTGGCCAGGAAGATTAAAAATATATATATTCTAGGATCTTTTTCCAAATATCTAAAAAGGAGGACAGTAGCTAAAGTAAACATTGGTCTCTTTGAGGTGGAGAAAGAATAAATTATCATGGGAAATGAAATGGCAGAGGAGTTGCACAAATATTTTGTGTCTGTTTCCGCAGTAGAAGGCACAAATCACAAGCTGGAAATAGAAAGCAATCAAGGGGCTAATATGAGTGAGGAACTTAAAGTAATTAATATCAGCAAAGAAAATGTGTTTGAGAAACTTAAAGGACTAAAATTCAACTGACCTACATCCTAGGGTGTCATAAAAGGCAGCTGCAGAGAGAATGGATGTACTGCTTATGATTTTCCAAAGTTCTTTTGATTCTGGAGCTGAACCAGCAGATTGGAAGTTACCAAATATCACACTACTATTCAAAAAAGGACCGAAAAAAAAACTACAGTATTTATTGGGAAAATGCTGGAAACTATTCTTAAGACAGTCTTAATAATGCATTTAAAAGGGAGACAGTGTCTTAGTGTTACGAAAGGGAATTCATCTTGACAATTTTTTTGTTAGAACTTTTGAACATGCAACCAGTAGAGTAGATAAATGGGAGCCGGTAGATTTAATAGACTTGGATTTCCAAAAAGCTTTCAATAAGGTGCCACACAAATAGTTAATATGCAAGATAAGGGCTCATGGATTTGGGGGTAATACATTAGCATGATGGGACATTGGTTGACAGACAGGGAGCAGAGAGTAGGGATAAGCGCGGCATTTTCAAATTGGCAAGCTGTGACTAGTTACAAAGGCCACTGCTGGGCCTCAGCTATATACAATCTATATTAATGACCTAGACAAAGAAATCAAGAGTAATATATTCAACTTTGCTGACAATGCAAAGATAAACGGGAATCTAAGCTATGAAGATGCAAAGAGGCTGCCAGGAGTTATGGACAAATTAAGTGAGTGAACAACAAGGTGACAGATAGAGTATAATATGGGGAAGTGTGACATTAATTCATCTTGGTAATTAGAATAGAAGAGCAGAATATTTTTTAAAAGGTGTGAAACTTTTAAATGTTGATGTTCAGAGGAGACTTGTGCATATTCATATAAGAATACATAAAATTAGCATGCAGGAACAGCAAGCAAGGCAAGTATCATGTTTGCCTTTATTGTAAGAAGATTGGAGTGCAAGAACGAGGAAGCCTTGCTACAATTATACAGGGCTTTGGTGAGACCTCACCTGGAGTACAGTGTGCAGTTTTCACCTCCTGGGGGTGGTACAGTGAAGGTTCACTAGATTGGGTCTTGGGATGAAAGAGTTGTCCTATGATGAGAGACTGAGTAAATTGGACCAATACCTCTGGAGTTTGGAAGAATTGGATGTAATTTCATTGAAACATACACGATTCTGAAGAGGCTTAATAGAATAGACACTGAGAGGTTGTTTCCCCTGGCTGGGGAATCTAGATCACAGGGGCACAGCCTCAGGATAAGAGGTCAACCATTTGAGACTGAGATAAGGAACGTTTCTTCACTCAGAGGATAGTGAACCTTTGAAATTCTTTTTGTGGGTGCTCCATCATTGAGTATGTTCAACGGTGGGATGTACAGGTTTTAGGTCTCTCAGGGAATTAAGGGATATAGAGAGCAGGTGGGAAAGTATAGCTGAGGCAGAAGATTAGCCACAATTGTATCGAATCGTGGAGCAGTTGAGGAACCATATGGTCTACTTCTGCTCCAATTTCTTATGTTCTTGTCTTCACAGTTCCTTAAAAAAATATATTGTAACACTGGTAGTGTGGGCTTTTCACCTACACTACGTAAGGGATTTTACCCCACTCTGCCCATTGGAAATGGGTGAGGCCCTTTAAAATGGGGTGTTCAGCCTTATTGTCTCATTGCTGCCACACTCGTGCTGCTCACTGTAGTTCAATGGCTGAGGCCCTCACTGGAAGCAGGCAGGAGCCTCATAACTTTATTTGCACTCACTCCAACCACTGCCCACCTGAAGCCTGTAGGGAGTTAAAATCAACATGTTGTAGTGCTATGAAAAATGTATGAAACCCTTTCTCCCTCCCTATAGAAGTACAATGCAATAAATGATTCATTAAGCAAACAGCCACCCATATCCAACTAACAGCCTACTGACAGTCTGGAAAAAATAAATAAATGTTGATTCATGGTGCAGTTCTACAGCCGCCCATTTTTATTTAAATGTGTGGAGTATTGCCCTTTACAGCAGTTGTTCATTACATTCATTTTAATCTGTTTGATAAAAAATAAGTAGTTTATTTTTTGAAGTAGACTGGTGACCATTTTAAATAATGTAAATAATGACAAATATTTTCAGGTGTACATTATTAGATGTGTACACCTATATGACATCGCCATCAACTTGACTTACTCTCCCTGTCAAAACGCTGAATATTGTTGTTAGCTAGAAATAGCTATAGTCATTAATGGTAATGACTACCCTGTCAGCAGCAGATAAAAGTAATGGGTTTGTCTGAGAAATGCTTACACTGCCCTCCCACCCTATTATAAGGGTTCAGCAGAAAAGCAATGGATTGTCTGTAACCGTCATATTGTTTTTTTCCTAAATTCCTGAACATACCCCATTTATAACCTAACTTATAAGTTCATTACCTGTCATTCAATGAAAGGCATTCCAAGAAAATGGTAGTAGCAAGCGTTCATGTATTAGGCTACCTCCTGGTTGAGAGTTCTGTATATCTTTTGAATTTGAAAACTACATGGGGCACATGTTGGCTTGTCTGTCCGTCAGGCATTCACTGAGTGGACTGATTACATCGAGTTGAACCGCAGCACTAGTTTGATGAACAAGCTGAAAATCAGGTGAGGTGGGAAATCTGGTGGTTTCCACTCGAAAATAAACTTCTTAATGGACAAAAAATAAAATGATTATGTTCCACTTCGCTGCCTGATTGCTCAATTTATGCTGGAGTGAAAGGTCGGAATTCAGGTTCTGTTTCGAAGATTCTGAGCCTAGGATTCATTACTGATGATGAAAGCACATCAATTTACTCACACCTCTATTTTAAAGGAGGCTAGAATCCATTTATATTCAAGCAGATCAACACATTTACTAGAAGAACAAAAGAACTAATTTGATATATTAGTGCATTAGCATCTGCTCAAAAACACTGAACACAATCATGGTTTTCTGTGGTTTCTCTGATAGTTGATAAAGACACAAACAAATATGTAGTGAATGAAGTTGAGTGGCCCTATATAACCTGAATATGGACCACACTCTCCTCTTTATGGTTAAATTTTATAATTTAGAGCTAACCTTTGTAAATTATCTTAACTGACTAATTTATTATTCTCATATGAGCCTTTCTTTTGATTAAAACTGTTTTTCAGTAACAGTGTGAGGTATTGCCAGCATGCTAAATGGGATAGATTTCGAACAGATCAAGCAACTCAAGACAGGGCACCCATGAGGCACTGTGGGCCATCAGCAGCAGCAGAATTGTACTCGAAGACAACCTGTAACCTCATGGCCCAGCATATCCCCCACTCTACCATTACCATCAAGCCAGGGGATCAACCCTGGTTCAATGAGGAGTGCAGGAGGGTATGCCAGGAGCAGCAACAGGCATACCTAAAAATGAGGTGCCAAACAGCATAAGTAGCAAGTGATAGGTGGAGTTAAGCGATCCCACAACCAGCGGATCAGAGGATTCCAAAGTACAAAGTCACAACGCCTTCAGTTGACAGAAACATTCACATAGACATCAAATGTATTAACAAAAGTGCATTTTATTTACATGTCTAGCACACCTGTGACCCAAAAGAGACATCAATTTTTCTTAACCTAACTAACTTTAATGCTACGCCTGGGTAGAGCCCTGCCATCTGCAGCAGAGGTGGAGGCAGCCTAATGACTGCTACATCCTGATGTCTGTGAAGGCCTTGGCAGACGTCCTTTGGTGGCCGGTGGCCTGGAAGGCCCCGGCCTGATAAAGGTCACCTGCTCAGGGGCAGAAGCATCCTCAGCGGCCTGAGAAGCTGGAGTGGATGGGGTCACAGGCAGAGGGGGGCTGTGAGCAGCTCCATAAACTTGGAGTGTCTTGAGAGTTGGCTCCTGGGGTGTCTGGCAGACGCTCATCCTCCCTGGGTTTTTTAAAAAAATTCATTCATGGGATGTGGGCTTTGCTGTCTGGGCCAGCATTTATTGCCCATCCCTAGTTGCCCTTGAGAAGGTAGTGGTGAGCTGCCTTCTTGAACCGCTGCGATCCAGGTGGCGTAGATGCACCCACAGTGCTGTTGGGAAGGGAGTTCCAGGATTTTGACCCAGTGACAGTGAAGGAACAGCGATATATTTCCAAGTCAGGATGGTGAGTGACTTGGAGGGGAACTTCCAGTTGGTGGTGCTGTCTAAGGAGCCTTGGTGCCCGAGCACCCTGCCCTGACTCCTGCAGGAGATGGTGCACCTGGAGGGAGCTCAAGGTGCCTCATCCCCACGTTGCCTACATCTTGATGGTGCCCACCAGGTTGTGTGGCCATGAAGCTCAGGGCCGAGTGCAAATCTGGCAATAGCTGCTGGACCAAGGTCTCCATGGTGGCCATCAACCTTCCTATGGTGGCTTTGTGATGCTCACATGTCGGAGCCACGACATCAGGCAGAACACGGACTGACTCCTCCATCGTTCGCTGTAGTCTGCTGAGCGACTTCCAAATCTCTGCTTGATGTTCCACCGCCTGTCGTTGCATCTCCAGCATAGATTCAACAGCTGCTTCCAGAGGCTCAGCATCTGACTAGGACTGAGCCTGTATCTGATCTCCAGCAGCCCTCCGAATGCACGAGACCTGGGCTGTCCCTGCTGTGGGGATGTGTCAGTGAGGTGTTCCCCAGAATGTAAGCTGGAGTCTAATCTACACCTGTGCCTCATTGACGTGTGTGTCTCTGAGCTGGTGGATTGTGCGTGTGAGCACCATGACAGTTCTTTCAGAACCTCTCCCTCGGATGAATTCTGGGGGCTCACCTGGTGGGGATGGACTGGCTTGGGGGCCTCGAACTGCTGGTGACTAGAAAATAGAAAATAGAGTTTCAGTTAATGAGCATGAGCGAGATAAGACTGCATGTGACTCACTGTGAATGTCAGGATTTTATGGAGCTGTGATCATACTAGGTTGGTTGGAGAGGCCGATCTCCCCTTCCCCACAGGAGCGATCCCTATCCTCCCCAGCCAGCTCAGCTGCAGCCTCCTCACACTCACTGATGTTGGCCGTCCCTCCCCCGGTCTGTGGCTCTCTCACATGTATTGTGCACCAGCTTGACCTGTATGAAGAAGAAAGAAAGTCATGTGATGGGAAGGGATGGAGCAGGAGTTGGGTGAGATGCATGTCCCCTGTGTGTGGTGAGTCCTCCCCAGAAGGGCCGGAGGATGGAGTGTGAGCAACATGACAGATGGGATGGTGGTGGTGTGAAAGTCTCGGTGACAGAATAAGTGTTGATATGTGTTCCCCGCTAATGGTTGTCCCTGAAGAAAGTAGTCATTTGTGTGCATGATGCCATGATGAGAGTTTGATATTGGACAGAGTTGAAGGATGGCAGAGTGGATGAGATCATTTATCCTCTTCCTGCACTGAGTGGTGCTTTGGGCTGACCTGCTCTGTGATGGTCTTCCAGGCTGGAGAGGTGAGGCTTCTGTGCTTCCTGCCGCCATCTCTGGGATAGAACACATGCCTGCACCCCCCTGATTAAGGCCTGGAAGGCCTGGTGCATGAAGCGGGGTCCTGACTTTCTGTTCAGGCTTTCGGCCTTCTTCTTCTGGCTGCCAAACATCTCTGGCAGGCTGGAGAGACTGAGATTGTGTGTTGGACTGGCCTTTAAATATGACGCTCGGACCTTACAGCGGCCGCAAAAATGAACTCCCGGCCCACCAGGTGACTCAGACTGTTACGCACCTTTGCATAATTAATGATGCTCCAAGTGCAGAATCGGGCACGAGTTCCCACCATTCAGGACAGCGGGGTGGGTGCTGCCGAAAATGCCCACCCCCGCACTTAGTCTCATTTATGGAAAATTCTGCCCTGAGGGTCCATTCTGGCAATTTTCATTCACGTATTTTGCAACTTCATTTTCCAACTGCAGCCTCTTGCAAAGCTTTCCTCTGTTTACACATTTACTCTTTGGCATCTGCCTAAACTGTGTGGACAGCTTCTTCCAATCTCTTACGTTCTACTCTGATATTTTGAATTCTCTAGCTGCTGCACAATTATTTATTTGTTCTGAAGCTCAATGATTTTAAGTTTGAATTGAGCTGTGTATCTGCTGTTCTTTCTTGATGCCATATTGTCAGAAAATATGGGCTTCCCAGGAGTGTCTCTTCATTACAAGCTGAGAGAGAAAGAATAAGAGCAGAGGAAAATGTACATAATGCAAAATATTTGGTAAATATGGCCATAATATCAGGAAATTAAAATTACCAGTTGTAACAGGTTATTTATCATAGCATTGGCTGATTTAGAGGGCAGGATTTGTGGAAACACAAGTTTTGACCACTGTTGATACCGTCTGTAGTTGTTTTGCTGGTGTCTAGCCTCTGAATGGATCTACAACTGATGGCACTTCTCATCTCAAATAACTTTACAAGACATAATATGGAGCGTGGTACCAGAAGATATTGTGATTAAAGCGTAGCTAATCTAACAGTATATGACTGCAACATCAGGAAATTATCATTATTGGGAGTAATTTGTGTTTACACTGTTTTGGTGTGGCATTGTACACAGAAAACCATGTTGGGCTACTATCCCTCAAAAAGAACAAAATAAGGGTTGGCTTATACTTATGAAAAATTAAGGAATTTCTGGTTAAAAGTCGGGAGTTGATTTTCACATGAGATCGCCTATTACCCGAGTATATATGGTCAGCCAGCTATAAGGATTATGAGCCCAGAATTCATTGTTGACGTTGAAGGCACATCACTTTAGTCTCTCCTCCATTTTAAGGAAGGCTAAAATCCACTTATTTTAAAGCAGATTAACACATCTATTAAAAAAACAAAAAAAAGGAATTTGATCTGCTGAATTTCACGATGTTTGATGGAGAGTCGCTCACAGCGATGCGTAAAATGGCTACTGTCCAAACCTTTTTTAACTTATGATGCCACCAGAGGTCATGAGCCTGATAGGTCACTGTATACAAAGGTATTTATCCAAACATTCCCCTTTACGTAAAAAAGAAAATAAAGGGCTGAATTTTGCCATCAGCGAGCAGGGGGTAGGGCCCACTCGCCGACACACAAAATGACACGGGATGATGTCGGGAGGAACCCCCGACATCATCCCACCCCATTTAAATCTTCAGGAAGGCGGGGGCACAGCGAAATCAGCTGTCCGCCCACCGACCTGTCAATGGCCAACTGAGGCCATTGACTGGATAATTAAAACAATTAAAGGCCCTGCCTATCCAACCTTAAGGCTGGCAGGCAGGTCAGGAGCCCCAGCGGGCTTCTGAAAAAACATGAAACCTCATCCACCAGTGGGATGAGGTTTCATGTAGGGTTTAAAAAACTTTAATAAAGTTTTAGTGAAATTTATTAACATGTCCCATCTCATGTTACATTGTCACATGAGGGGGACATGTTCAGGAATTTTTTATTTTTCTATTTTTAATGTTTGTTCAACTGTCAGCGATCTCCCTGAGGCAGCACTTAGCCTCAGGGAGATGTGCGTTCTTTCGTGTGCATGCGCAAAAGAGCGCACTCTCGCATTTGGGGAACCCCCCGCCCGCACAGGAAGCGCATAGCGCTTCCCGTCGGGCATCATGCTGAGCGAGCCTTAATTGGCCCGCCCACTTAAAATGGCGGCGGGGCCACCTTATCCAGCAGGGATCGGCTCCCCACCCGCCAGAGATTGGGTTGGGCCCGCCCGCCCGGTAGGCAGAAAATTCTGCCCAAAATGAATGCATTACATTTACATATTACTCCGCGTAGATGGTCCATAAAAATGTTCACTGATGAACAAAAAACTGTTCGTTCTTTCTAGTCTGTTCCAATTTTGTCTGTCCCTGCACACAAGTTGCACACATAATCTTTAAAGCATTCATGTCCTTTTATAGTATGCCAGTGAGTTGTTGTTGGCTGTTCATCTGGTGTTAGCTGGTTCCTGGGGTGACGTTGCTTCTGTGAGGTGTGTTTTATCATGGCCATTGTTGCTGCTATGGTAATTATTGCTGCTGATCCGTTGCATTCGTCGGGGAACAGTTGACCTCTGGAACTCATAGTTGTTCATTTCCTTGCTCAGTTTGCAAAATCAACTCTGCCTCATCAGCTGTCTGCTGTGAGGGAGCAGCTTCTCCGGTTACACATCAATGCTTGCGGTTGAACGGATAGATCTGGTTGTTCACTTCCATTGTGTACCATTGAGGTGACAATTTCTCTACACAGGTCCCAAGTTGTCATGTGAGCTGTCATTGAATGTCTGCAATCTGATCGGCTCTCCAACTCTCATTTCTGGCAATGATTGGGCAGCTTTATCAGGATGAAAGTTGGCTTCCTGCCGTTTCATTGTGGTTTTGTGACTCATGCCTCTTATAATTCTAGTTTCAGTAGATTTTTAGTCATTGGACTGGACTTCAGTAGGTTTGTTTCTCCACTCTAAGATTGCCTTATACATATTTGTGCTGGATCTAGTTGTTTCTTTAATGATAGCTTTGACAATTTTCACCACTTTCCATTTGACTGGGGATAGTGTGGAGATGATGTGTAGTGCTGAATTTCCCAATCACACATGAAGTGTCTGAATTCTTCAATCGTGAATTGAGGACCATTGTCACTCATCACAATGTCATGAACGCCATGATAACTAAAGCGTGCTTTCAGGCATTCTACGATCTTGCTGGTAGCCATTGATGTCAGCTTCTATAACTCCAAGTTCTCTTAAGAGTAGTCAACTGTGACAAGATATCCAGTTTCAGTGAGATTGAAGAGGTCTAATCCAAGCTTCATCAAGGATCTGTCTGGGATGCTGTGGGTCATGAGCAGCTCTTTAGCTTGCTTAGCTTGATGTTCACTATGAACACTGCACTGACTGGCTGTCGACCTTCATCTCATTGCCCATGTTTGGCCAGTAGAGTGCTTCTCTTGCCTTCCCCAGACTAGACTCGATCACTTTATGGCTTGTGTTGATGTGTTTCAACATCTCTTTGCTGATCTCTTTTGGGATAATAAACCTGGTCCCAAAGATGCTAGCTTTCTTGGTCATCTCTGTCTAGTCAATACTCTGGTACAACAACAGGTATGTCCTTGGTGGTTTCAGGCCATCATCATAACTTCTGTAGCACCTGGAGAATTACAACTCATTGCATAGTTTGTGTAATCTGAGAAAGACACCTGTCTGTCAGATTCAATGCCTTTGCTGGGCCAAAGACTTCCAAAGCATGTGGTGCTGCTGCTTCATATTGAACCTGGAAGACTTCATATTCTGTACAAGCATCATCGACTTCCTTCAAAGGGAATGCAGCTCTCAACAGCATATTGGCAATGTATATCTGTATGTACTTCACTTCCAAAGGAAATCTCTGCAAATGAAGTAGTACCCTTTGCAGACATTTTGGAGCAGGTAGAAGCAGTTTGAGAAAGATGGTTTGAAGTGATGCATGGTCTATCATTACTTCCTCTCTTCCAAACAGGTACTGATTAAAATGCTCATAAGCAAGATAATAGCCAGGAACTCTTTTTTGATCTCTGCATAGTGTCCTTCAGTTTGCATTAATGTTCTGAATGCCAACACAACTGGTTGTCCTTGCTGCATGAGGGCTGCTCCAAGCCCTGTTTCACTGGCATCACACAGCAGGGTGACTTTGTCATTGACATTATAATACCTCGGTTGTCATCACCAGTTGTTTGATGCGAGTGAAGGCTGCTTCTTATTCTGTGCCCCAATACCACTGAAAATCCTTAGCAGTGAGCTTGCATAAAGATTCACACACTACTGACAAATTGGGCAAGAATTTAGCTAGGTAGTTCACAAATTCTATAAATCCTTGAACTGCCTTTGCACCTTTTGGCTTCTGCATCACTGCTACAGCTCGCACCTTATCAGGACAAAGTCCGGTAGCTGTCAGGTCCTGTACATGACCAATGCATTTGGTTTCAGTTATCTTCAGTTGCAATTTTTTTCCTGTACAGCTTCAGGTTCATCTGCAAAGTCTCTAGCAGTCTCACTAGATTATAATCATGGTCTGCGATAGTTTCTTCCCTTGTGTCATCACATCCATAGACTAGCAAATCATTCACAATCACTCCCACTCCTGGTAGATCATTGACTTTCTCATATTGTCTGCATTGATGCTCTTCCAGAGAAGCAGAAATGTCAAACAACATGCGCAACCATCTGTGCCTCCCAAACGACATCCAGAATGTAGTCAGGAAACTGCAGTTTTTATCCAACTTCACTTGTTAGTATCTGTCCTTAATATCTAGTGTTGTAAATAGCTTTTGCTATGGCAAGTTGTGGAAGAATATAATTTGTGGAGTTATTGAAAACAATAACAGGTTTTCTGAATTTGTTTGGCACTTGCCACCATTACATTCTCACCAACATGCACTTTTTTCTAAAGAGTAGGATTGTGGGACATTTATTCTATGGTTGATAACATTTGGAGGTTTACTTCTGTAAACAATTTCATGTGTTTACACTTTATGTACACTTTCTACTTGAACAAAATCTTGCATTTAAGTAGCACCTTTAACATAGTTAAACTTGTGTGGCACAAATGTTATCTGACAAGTGGCAAGTAACATGCGTGCCACATATGTGCCAGACAATGACCATCTCCAACAAGAGAGAACCTAACCATCATCCCTTGACGCTCAATGGTATTACCATCACTAGATCCCCCACTATCAACGGCCTGGGGGGGTTACCATTGACCAGAAACTGAACTGGACTAGCCATATAAATACTGTGGCTAAAAGAGCAGGTCAGAGGCTAGGAATCCTGCGGCAAGTAACTCACCTCCTGACTCCCCAAAGCCTGTCCACCATCTACAAGGCTCAAGTCAGGAGTGTAATGGAATACTCCCCAGTTGCCTGGATGAGTGCAGCTCCCACATCGCTCAAGAAGCTTGACACTGTCCAAGACAAAGCAACCTGCTTGATTGGCACCACATTCACAAACATTCACTCCCTCCACCACTGACGCACAGTAGCAGCAGTGTGTACCATCTACAAGACACACTGTAGCAATTCGCCAAGGCTCCTTAGACAGCACCTTCCAAACTCACGACCACTATCATCTAGAAGGACAAGGGCAGCAGATAGATGGTAACACCACCAAGTGGAAGTTCCCCCTCCAAGTCACTCACCATCCTGACTTGGAAATATATCGCCGTTCCTTCACTATAGTGGGTCAAAATCCCGAAACTCCCTCACTAACACCACATGGACTACAGTGGTTCAAGAAGGCAGCTCACCACCACCTTCTCATGGGCAACTAAGGATGGGCAATAGCCTGCGAAGCCCACATCCCCTGAATGAATAAAAAAAACACCCCAAGGCACTTCACAAAAGCATTATCAAATAACATTTGGCACCAAACCTTATAAGGACATAATTGGACTAATGACCAAAAGCTTGGTCAAAGAGCAAGGTTTTAAGGAGTGCCTTAAAGGAGGAGAGAGGTAGAAAGGTGTACAGTTTAGGGAAGTAATTCCAGAACTCCAGGCCACGGCAGCTTATGGCATGGCCACCAATGATAGAGTGATGGAAATTGGGGATGTACAAGAGGCCAGAATTGGAGGAGGCAGAGATCTCAGAGGGCTGTAACGTTGGAAGAGGTTAAAAAGAATTGTAAGAGAAAGGCTCCTTCCCTCTACTAGTCTTTCTTTAGTTGTGGCTATTAGTATTAACCTACAAGGAATAGCTTGCCTTGTATCTGCTCCAAATTAAAGTCAGTTCCTTTACCCCTTTCCCATGGACGTTTTAAAACTTTTCAGTTACAATATTGTAAACAGAAATTTCACTCTACTTTCTGGACAATGTTTTGGACATGTTTTTATGTGACTCAAATGGGATGGGGGGTGGATTAGTGCTTTAGCCTGATTGAGTATCTTATTTTTCCACCAGTGGAATGCCTCTCCACAGGTTTGAGAGGGTTTCACTGGGCAAGACAATATGATGAAGTGTGGAAGGCAGATTTTTAGTCTCACAGGTTGTAAAATACCACCTGTACCTACCCCTCAACCCACAATTAGTAAGATTCTCATTCCAATGTACAGCATTTTTTTTTCCTTTGGAAATTAAGTCAGGGGTTAATAGCTGTCCTTGTCGACTTTAAAAACTGAAGATTTTAAAAAAAGACTTACCAATTATGTCAACCCAAATATAATCATCCATGTTTAAAAGAGCCCCGCTCATATGCCCCACTCAAGTATATTTTCAACTTAAAATCTCCCTCTCTTGAAATTATTTGTCTTAAAGGTTGAAGACCCTGGGGAAAATCAGTAGCCAGCTGAGACAATACACGTCTATCTACTATGAAGCTTTTGGTTGTATGGGACTTTATGTTCCAAATTTATCAAAATTAATGTATGACCAGATCCCAAGTGGCCAAACCTGGCACACACACACATTTGTCGGCTTGTTGAGCTATCCACATTGACAGCTGGCAAACAAGAATGTCTGCCAAAAATAATGACAGTGTGAAATAGAACTGGATCTGAATGTGAACAATGGATTATAGGAACAGGAGGTGCCCATTCAGTTCTTTCAGTCTGATCCACCATTCATTTAGACCATGATTGATCCAAATCTTAAGTCTACTTTTCCACCTTGGTTCTGTGAGCCTTTCCTAAAAAAAAATCTATCAACCTCAGTTTTGAAATTTTCCATCGACCTTGTCTTAACAACTTTTTGGTAGAGAAAGTTCCAAATTTCCAATACACTTTGTGTGAATAAGTGCAATCTGCCATTGCTCCTGGATGGGCCTAATTCTATTTTATGGTTATGTTCCCTTGTTCTGGAATCCCTGACCAAGAAAATAGTTTCTCTCTATTCACCCTAACAAATTTTTTATTCATCTCAAACACCTCAACTGAATCACCCCTTAATCTCCTATACTCATGGGATTACAAGTATAGGCTATGTACCCTCTCCTCATAATTTAACCCTTTTAGCCCATGTATCATTCTGATGAATCTGCGCTGCATTGCCTCCAAGACCAGTATACGCCTCCTGAAATGCAATCCTCAAAACGGCATGCAGTACTCTAAATCGGGTCATAAGCATTTATAATTATTTACTGTAACTTTTTCACTAGTTTTTTTGTGATTTCTGCAATTGAACCCCCTCAACATTTGCTGTTCCCCAGTCTGTAACTACAGTGTATACAGTATATAGGGTAAGGGGATGCACAGAGAGGAGACTACGCCGAGTGAGACAGACAGAGTGTGTAGTTCGGAATTTGGTTCACGAGGGAATTTGGAGCACAGTGGGTAAGAAGTGCTCCTTTTCCTATTTTTTTTTCAGCCTCCAGTAGCTGGTGAGTTTTCTTCCTTTGCCTCCGACTTTGGCTTAGAGTTGCTGAGCTGGAGTCTGAGTTGTGGACATTGCGGGGCATCAGGAACATTTGAAAGGTCCTCCTCATGCCCTCATACCATTATGCTGGAGGTTTAGTTTTAAGACATTCCACTTTAGGCTGTGGTGTTCATTGGTTGTAGAAAGTGTACAGTGGGTCAATGGGCATGGAAGTGCCAGCGTTTAGAATGGGGAAATGAAGGGACATGGGGGTGGATGGAAGGGCAGAGCTTGGCATGGGGGCATGAGGGGACATAGGGGGTGGGTGGAAGGGCAGAGTTTGATATAGGAGCATGAGGGGACATGGGAGTGGGTGGAAGGGCAACGCTTGACATAGGTGCATGAGGTGAAATAGAGGGTGGGTGGGGGCAATGAGATGGCATGGGTGGGGATTAGGAGGTGCTTGGAGGATGAAGGGGGTGTGAGCGATGAAGGCTGGATAGCCCTTGAGCTTCTTTCACTGGGACAAAGTCCCACAGCACCAAGGCTAGCCTTTTTAACAGCCCAGCTCCACACATGGCCCCCGCTGTAGCTGCCTAACTTCAGCTTGCACCCGGCCTCCAGCAGGGTGGGCACTTTCTTCCAAGACGGGCAGACTGAGCAGGGAATTTTCTCAGCTCCCCCTACCTGTCTTGAGGCCCCGAGGAAGAAAATCCAGGCCTTGGTCTCTCAGGGAATCAAGGTCTTATTGAATGGCAGAGCAGGTTTGATGGGCAATATGGTCTACTCCTGCTCCTTTTCTTGTATCCTTGTATTCTTGCGTACTGAGCTATTTAACTTGTTGCTGCAGCAATCTTGGATATATGGCTCTCTGTTTCTTCATCTTGTCATTTAAAAACTATAATGAAGAGCCAAGGCCCTAGTACAGATCACTGCAGGGGACTCAGCATGTCACATCCTAACCAATGTCCCCGCTAACTTCTGTTTGCTGCTCTTGACCGGTTTGTCGCTCTGCACAGGCACTTTACGATTGGTGCAAAACCATTCATGAGTGCATCTTAAAAGGAACGCTGCAGTGTGTGGCCTATTTTTTCCCTACACCCTACATTCCCAATTGCTGCATGGCCGCACACCCGCACATTGCCCCTACCCAAGTCAATAGGTTGCTCCATATGCTCTCATTTTTGCCAAGAGACTCTTACGTGGAATCTTATTGAATACCTTCTGGCAGTCCTTATAAATAACATCCATAGACACCATGGTTACGCACTATGTTAGCTTCCTCCTCAACCCATCCTTTCAGATTCAGATCAGTTCATGTTTGTTCACATACGCAGTCACTCTGTTCTAATGATAACTTGTACTAACTTCCCCACAACAGATGTTAGACTACTTTGGCTATAATTCCCTCATTTTTCTCCCTTGCCTGACTTAAATAGTGGTGTAGCATTATCAATTATTCAATCTAAGTCGGTAATTCAAGAGCGGAAAGAGATTTGGAAGATCGTGATGAGTGCATATATAATTCCCTCACTTTTGTTTAAACCCTAGGGTGGAAATCATTCTGTCCTTAAGCTTTATTAATCTTTTGTCTCATTATTTCCTCCATTACAGTTTTTTTTTTACTCACATTAAATCCAGTAAGTTTTTCTTCTTGATTCATTTTTATTTTTCCTCATATCTCTGGTGCTTTATCTTCATCCTCTTCTGTGAAGATTAATACAGGGTAGGAATTTAGCAAGCCTCTCATTTCCCGATTTCCAATTAAAATATTATTTACGTCTTACTTTTCATCAAACTTTTTTCTTAATATGTTTGTAAAACCCTTTGTCCTCGATATCCCTCCCAGGTTAATTCTCATCGTCCTTTTTTGCAACATTACGTTTTTGGTATCCCAGTACTGTTCTTTATATTTCTCCCAGTCTGAGGGATCACTGCTGTTCTTTACATTCATGTAAGCTCTTTATTTTAGTTTATACTGTCGCTCACTTCTTTTGTTGACCAAGGGTATTTTATTAAGGGTAGGAATACATCTTTGGTGACTTTGTGCTATGGTCAGTGTTAGCTTGGTGTTCCTTTAGTGCTAGATTATTGGTTAATTCAGGCTCATTATTCGCCACTAAATTCAATGTAGCCAGCATTTAGCAACAGTTCAGTTTTACTGAGGGAAGACAAATGTCCCCAAGCAAATCATTTAAGCTCTTGTTTCCAGTATTTTCTGTTTCTCTTTCAGCTGTGAAGTTAGCTTAGATCACTTTCTATGTCCTTATTTAATTTGCTGCAGTGACATCCAGCAAAGTTTTGTGAATGAGAATAGAGGGTCATTTATAATACCCAGCATGAAGCATTTAATCTTGCGCATGCCAATAATGAGGACAGTCCACTATCTGTCAATAAGTATGCTTCTTTTAACAAAAATGGATTTTCATGAGACAAATAAAGACACAATAGTTTAATTTTAGATAGTTGATTGTTATTACTGTTTGTCTTATTCTCTGCAGAATAGAAGTGGTGATGCTGAGCAAGACCTGGCCTATTATACCACTTAATTCGCCTCTCACTATGTTACTTGCTTCTGTTATTATAATAAATTAAAGCCTGCCTTTCCATCTGTGCTCTAATAATAAATATGAATATACACATTTAATTCCTTTGAATTCTTGGTTCAGTTGGTAGTATTCTCGCTTCTGAGTCAGAAGGTTGTGGGTTCAACCCTTGCCCAGGGCTGATATCTAATTACATGACTGAGCAGATGTCACACTGATCATTAAGGACAGTTCCCAGCAAACAGAAAGAGATAATGGCAATGGGGTGTGTGAAGTGGGGCACTGGGTGACTCAAGAGCACAGCAGGAAGTGGGGAGAGGGGCAAAGATTGCAATATGGTGAGAGGGGCTCAGAGCATGGTAGCAGGAAGGGAGAGAATGATCAAGGCATATTGGGAAGCTTCAGCAGATCTTGGGGGAGGGGGGGGGGGTAGCCAGGATATTGTTGATGAGGTCAGCAGGCATATGTTTTGCTTGAGGAAGGGGGGAAAGTATCCTGCTCTCCTGGCCCACAAGCTGTACTGGAAAAGCACATGCTTGCTTACCAGTAAGCACCTGCCTTGCTCCAGCTGTTGCATTTCTCAAGCCTTGTGCATACACAGCTGCTCAAAACTATTGAAAGGTTTAGCTGTGAGTGGGAGAGGAAGGCGGAAGGCGTATTTGTGGAGGGGCGGGGGGGGTGGGGGGGGCGGGGGTGACGGTGTGGTTAGAACTATAGAACCATAAGAAAGCTATGGTGCAGAAAAAGGCCATTCGACCCATCATGTCTGCATTGACCATAAGAAGTGAAAAACGATGCCAGCTGCTCAGGAGGGTATAACAGGGCAGCAAGTGGGGAGGTCAGCGTAATGGGGGAAGGACGTGTGAGGAAGGGAGTTCAGGACGCGATGAAGGTGTCAGCAGGGTAAGGTTTGGAGGGGAGAGGAGGGAGGAACGTGTAACGGGAGAGAAAGCAGGTGGGGAGGTAGGTGCAAGTTGTGGGGGGAAGACGTAAGGGAAGGAGTGGAGGGGGGACAAAGGTGTCAGGGGGATTAAGGTTGGCAGGGTAGGGATGAAGGCGTTGAGGAGTGAGGTTGGGTGGGAGGGGGGAGGAGGGAGTACTCAGTCCAGCAAGTGGGGAGGTGGGTGTAAGGGAGGGAAGAAGGTGTAAAGGAAGGAGTTCAGAGCGGGGAAGATGTCCGAGGGAGAAAGGAGTTCCGGGGGGAGGGAAGGTATCTGGAGGGAGGAGAGGTTTCGGAGAAGGGAAGCTGTCCAGGGGGAGGAGGGAGTGAGGGGGGAGGAGGGAGTAAGGGTGAAGGAGGGAGTGTGGTGGGGGAGAATGTCCAGATGAACATGCAAGACTGGAGCCTGTGGAGTCAATGACTGCCTCTTGGGGAGCAAACTGATGGTAGGCCTGGTAGGAGGGTTTGCTGAGTGCGAGAGGAGGCAGAGGGAGCTGGTAGGGTGGAAGGGTGAGGGTGCATTGGTAGTGGTAGAAGGGACAGTGAGGGTGGCTGTTGGGGACTCAGAGGCAGACACAGACTCTGCGGTTGGGAAGGGGGAGGTCGGGGAGGTCAATGTGGATGGGGGTGCAATGTGGAAGGTAGGGAATGTGCATGTTCACCTGGACATCCTGGAACAACAAGGGTTCAGGTTGGTAGGTGATGGTCGGGAGGTGGAAGGTAATGACAGAGCAGTCGACAGTGAATGGGGAAAGGAACTGGGTGACTGGGGGAGGGGAAAGGACAGGGGAACTGATTATATACTTGACCATGGCTGTTGAAATCTAAAGTGAGTGGAACCTTGTGTTGGACGGACACAAGCACTGCGTTGGAGTGCAGTCAATGGGTGGGCGGATATGCAGGTCAGCTCAGATAGACAACTGAGAGGAAACCCCAGGAGGCAGCATTGAAAATGCTCGGGACATTAAGATGAGTGTGATGGGTGAAGGCACTAAGTTTGGGGGAGAATGCTTGCGTGAGGCTTGGAAAGACCTTGTCATACTCACATTTTTCCCTCTAGAATCACTCGTGGTCTGACTGCGTGCAGCTGAACTGCTAGCGAAGCCTGTCAATGAAGCTGAAAGACAACATTACACATTATTTAGTGAAAGTGAATATATTTTCAGATTATAAAGTGACAAAATGGGTTTACCTGTGCAACCACTTATGATGGAATATCTGAACCTTTCTCGGCCTATCACTTCTTCTAGGTGCTCCCCTGGTGGAGACAGCCTTGCAATGGCTGGCCCTATTGCGTTTGATGACTTCAGCGTGTGTCCTCTGGAGAGCCGAGGCCTTGAGGGCCCCAGCTTGCTTTTTTTATTCTCCTGAGGCCAGCTGCTCCTTCTGCAGTGACAGAGGATGAGTTTGAGGGGGTCACAGGCAAAGGGGAGTCAGAGGGAGCGGACAGCCTCTGAGATTCCTAAGTGGATGACCCAGTACTGTTAAGCTGCCTCTCCTCCTCCCTTCGGGTGCCCGAGGGCCCTGACCTGACTCTTTGAGGGGAAGGAGCACCTGGAGGGATGTTGA
Organism: Cetorhinus maximus; assembly: GCF_964194155.1. NCBI lineage: Eukaryota > Metazoa > Chordata > Chondrichthyes > Lamniformes > Cetorhinidae > Cetorhinus > Cetorhinus maximus. Next base: position 117,483,397 of record NC_135885.1, read on the forward strand.
GATGCCCTGTTTCCCTCTCATGTTGCCACTGCAGGAGCTCACCCATGGCTACCGCAGTGGAGTTCAGGTCTGTGCGCACTTCAGCGTTCTGCTAGACCAGGGTCTCCATGGTGTCCGCCATCCTTCCCATGGAAACCTCCATACACACATGTGGGCACCAATTCATCAGAGAGCAGGCAGACACATTCTTCCAACTCATGTGCCACTCTGTTGAGGGGTCCCAGCAGCTCTGCGTGATGTTCCCCTGCCTTCTGCTGACTCTCCACAATGAGTTGGAAGGCCAAATCCAGAGGCTCATCATCTGACTTGGACCTCACAGATGCCTCTTCCCCAGCAGTCCTCCGAGTGCCTGGGAGCTCGGCTGAACCTGCCTCCTCCTGCTGCAGACACATGTCCATGCGGTGACCTACAGATTGCAAACCCAAGCATGCTCTAGATCTAGGTTCCACCTTGCTTATTTCCAACTCTTCAATGGAGGAGGTGTCCTCTTGGCTGGAGTTGGGGACGTGGATGGAGCTGAGGGACTGGCTGGCTGAGGTTGTCAGTCACTTGGCAGAGCTCCCTGTGAACCAAAGTAGAGATGATTGGCAGCAAAGTCAAAAGCAGGAGAGAGCGCTCATATTTGCATTGAGAAAGGGATGATGTGGTGCAGGATACTCACATGGGTATTTGCCGCCAATCTCACCATTGCTGTAGGCATGGTCCACATTCTCACCAGACAGTGCAATCACAAGGTCCTCAAAGTGCGTGAGGGGCCTAATGTTGGCCACTCGACCCCCGATCTGGGACCTCTCCCTACTGTTGTGAACCGACTTCTCCAGCATGAAAACAGATGGGGAGAGTGTGAGCAGGATGCAAGGCACTGCGTGGAATGTTTGTGTGGTGAGTAGAGCCATGGTGAGGACGTGAGCTCCAGAGGATATGAGTCTGATGGAGATGTGAGGGTGTATGTGAGAGTTAGTGGCATTGTCCCTTGAGGTGTGAGATCCCTGTGGATGTGTGATAGGTTTGTGAGTGTGTGAGTTGGGAGTGATGAGGTGGTTGACTTACCCTGACGGAATGGATGAGAGCATTCATCCTCTTCCTGCACTGGTGCTCTGGTGGTGTTGACCGGCACTAGAACTGCCTATTAGGCAGGATTAGTGTATCTGCTGGACCTTCTGTGGCTAGAGCAGGGTTAGAGAACATGCGGTGACCTTCCACTGCACCGAGCAGGCGCCCCAGAGAGGCATCACTAAATGTGGGGCTGCCGTCTTCTTTGTTTTCGGGGCCACCTGTCACCCGGAGCAGTCCTGGTCTGTGGACATGAAATTGGCTGCGCTCTCTTGCGCTTTAAATATGGCGCCTGAGGAAGCGCTGAGGTCATGCCCATGATGGGAAAATCTGAGCCCACCCACCAGTGATTCAGAGTGTTACCCGTGAATGCATTAATAATGAGGCGGCACGCACCGGGAATAGAAAGATACAGCGCAAAAATCTGCCATTGTGGCCTGCAGGTAAAACATCTTTTTTTACGTCTGCTACTGCACTTAATGCAAATCTGGGACAATTCCATCCTGAGGGATTGCTGGGATACTGACTTTGAAAGGTTGGGGACCTGATGGCCTGCGGTCCTCATGTGCTGCACGTTAAATTTGGAAGGCAGCATTTAATTCCAGTCATAGGTATGCTGATTCGACATAATGAATTTTTTAATGAGTTAATTACTGTCCTGTTGCTTCCATGAGGCATCGCCACTTCTCTGCCTCCCCGTCGCACACATATTTCAGCCCTCAGTTCCTGGCATTGGGCCTCCAATATGTGGCCTCCCACATGAATCTATACCGACCTTGCCCCACCCCCTCCCCACTCCGGTTCCCACTCCAGCAGGCTGCATTAAATTCCGCCTGTGATTTCTCCACACCAATGTACCTCATACTAACATCAACAATGGGAGAGATTGACCTCTGCTGTGTATAACAAGAAGATAAATTAATTTCTAAAGGACAAGGATGCAAATGTGTTTAACAAAGAACATAGAGGAGATCTTCCTGCTACACTACCTCAACAACAAGAAACAATAATTTCTAGTCATTCTGACTAACGCTGAAAAGCATGTGCAGGTACGACCATGACCATAACAGCTTACAGCTAGGAAATTACCTTTCATATCATTATTGGTTTGGTAACAAAGAATTTATACTATGACAAAGAATACAAGCCAACTATCACATCTTGCTGCAGATTGAAACAAGGCCTGCGAGTTGCATTCTTTGTGTGTTTTAGCCAGCAGTTTCCAGAATTATTTACATTTAAGTGAAAGGACACTACAATTTTATTTGATAGAACTTACCAATAATTAGACAAGGATCATACATGTAAAATGTTTATCTCAGTGCATAGGCTATTGGTTTCTTTACTTGGGCATGAAATTTGCCATGGGAGCATGATTGGGAAAACAGCACCCAAAATTAGGCCCATTTCTGCAGCCACTTTGCCGATCTCTGTTTACTATTTAATTTCCTGCCAATCTTATTAGCATAAAGCAGAATGTAAGATTCCTTAGTCTGGGAATGTAGAGAGAGTAACTCAGTGTAAATAACTGAGGCCCGAGGAAAGAACCAAACTCAAACCATATATTCCTTCTTTAACTATGAATATTATAGTTTTAAGTAACCGGACCAATGTTGATATAAATTAGGCACAGCATTTCTTGGAACCTGCAATTGTGGAAGCTTTCGAATTTTTAATGTGTCTTAGACTAATATATTCAAAACATATTCAATACAATAGAAAATATACAGCAGGTCTCAGTGAGGAAAACATTTTTAAAGATTGCCTAAAAAAATTGCAATAGAACACCAGAAAAATGGGTATGCTTCTAGCTAGGCCTAACACTAAGAGTGCAATTTTCTATCCATTTTGAACCAAAGTAATTGTAGAAAATTTATACCTTACGTTAGCTGGGAGTCATTATAATGAGCCATGGTGCAAATTGGCACAACAGATGGACATAAAAGATCATGGAAACATGAGCACTGACTGCATAATTGCATGAATCATACACGTCCATCCTAGTTTGTTCCATCTATTAAATCAGATATTTGCATTACACACCAATTCCTTGAGCAGGATTTTCCCCCCATCGGGGGCGAAGTTGAAGTGCGGGCGCGCACAGGTGCGCTTCCGATCGGCGCCCCCAATCGGAGGCGTGGTGCCATTTTCCGTGGGCAGGCCAATTAAGGCCCGCCCAGCGTGACATCCACACAGAAGTGCTGTGCGCTCTCTGTGCAGGAGGGGGGGGTGGAATCCCAAAATCGAAGGAGCACTCATTCGCGCATGCGCACGAAAGAGTGCATTCATCATCCTGAGGCTAAATGCTGCCTCAGGGAGATCAGCTCTAAATGTAAAAAAGCTAAATATAGAATAATAAAATTTCCCTAACATGTCCCCTCATGTGACACTGTCACATGAGTTGGGACATGTCCATAAATTTTACAAAAAATTTATTAACATTTTTTAAAACCTACATGAAACCTCATCCCGCCCGTGGATGAGGTTTCATGCTTTTTCTAATTTCCGCCGGGGCTCCTGGCCTGCCCGCCAACCTTAAGGTTGGACGGGCAGGTACATTAATTAGTTTAATTACTCTGTCAATGGCCTCAATTGGCCATTGACAGGTCGGCAGGCACGCAGCTGATTTTGCTGCGCCCCCGCCTACTGTAAAATTTAAATCGGGCGCAGTGATGTCAGGAGTTCCACCCGACGTCACCGCGCGTCATTTTACGCGTCGGCGAGCGGGCCTCGCCCCCCCCCCGCTCACCGACGGGAAAATCCTGCCCCTCGTGTCTCTGGTCAATAATACAAAGGAATTCAACCCCTGCATCTTAATTTGAAGTTGATTGACCCTGACATTTTTGTCACTCTTAAGAAAATTAAAAATTGTATTTCTATAGTACTTTCCTGACTTCGGGTTGTGTCAAGGTGCTTTAAAGTGTGATGACCTTAGATCTAGAAGCAGTAACAGTAGGAAAATGTGTAATTACTTTAAAATGTTTTGGGATTCTGCAATTGTTTTTTCTGAATGTTTGGAAAACTCTTTTAATCATTTGCATCAATTATATAGGGATCAATTATATTTTTTGGGGGATAATAAGAAATACGGGTCCATGTGACATGGCAATCTATGACATAGAAACAGTGCCAACGGCAACGAAGGTAAGATACAGAAGCAGTGTGGCCAGAAAAAAGGAGAGCTGCAAACACAAAGGAGAGCTGGAGGCAGAAGGTGATCACCACACAGAGGCAGACAGAAAGAGAAAGCAGGCAGAGACAGAAAGATGGATACAGAGAAGCCAACATGACTCTCTATGCAAAGATCAATTTTCTGTTTGGCAGTACAAAGAAAAATTGAATTCCAGAAGCTCTTGAGGAAGCGATGTACAACTGACCTCAAAGGGACTGGATCCCAAAAATTATGGAAATAGTTGAGGCATGAGAAAGAGCTGAAAAATTCGTATCAGGAGACCAGATCGTGAACTGGGTATTGCTCGTTTGTCATTTAAAAAATTATTCTGGAATGTTGTGCCATCAGGACTGTCATGATCCGAATGAGAGAGGGTTCTTGGATACCTACTTTGTTGGTGTTACCCAATTCCAGGGACCTCAATGGAATACAGCTGCTGGTGAATGTGTTTTGATGACTGAAAGGATTGAGTGGAAAATAAGAAATCCCATGTAGCTGAGGCTGAGCTAGAGAGCTTTGGAACTGCACATGGTCCCACATGTTTACAGGGAGTGATGCAAAGCATTTGCATTTGCAAACCACAAGCATTGTGGTTGTGCAAGATGTATCTTTGTTGTATGGACTATTTGAAACAAAATTTATCTTTTTATTTGAAGTATCAATTCCTTGTTAATTTGTGTTTAATTTACATTGGTTCTGATACATGTTAAAGTGCAAGATACAAAAAAGCAAAATCTTGTTCGTAATTTCTTCATTTGGGGTGTCGTTCAGTAACTTTGGTTAGTTTGGTTTATTGTTCCCCATGGGGATTGTAAAAACAGCCAATGGAGCACTTTTGAATTCATTGTTATAGTGTAGGAAATACTGTAGGCAAGTTGCACATGACAAACTCCCATAAAAAGCAATGTGTTAATGACAAGATATTGGGCAAGACCTTCCAGTCAGTGGCGAGGCTTGGGTGATTGCCCTGATAATGAAGACAATTATGGCCCCTACATTTTTCTGTCCTTGCAGCTGGGTCTTGCTCTTTCTTCAGCACAGCCATCCATAGAGAGTTCTTGTATAGACGAGCGTGATCTGCTTTCATGTCATCATGAAACCGATCGCCTCACATTGTCCGCTCATGCCAACGAACACACCTGATGCCGGCAGACACAGAAAATCCAGGCTGATGTATCACGTAACAGGACCAATTCTCCCATACTGAGGTCAGTGTCAGAGACATTTAAGGAGAGTTCCGGGCAGCGCAAATCTACTCATTAGAAGTTTGAACTTCCCAGGCAATTACCCTGCATGTGCAGGTGTCAGGATTCCGAAAGGACCTGATGCGCAACAATGGCTCAACATACATCGCCATTGGCATCAGATGATCCAGTCCATTGTTTTTGTGATACAAAAGCAAAATACTGTGGATGGTAGAAATCTGAAATAAAAACAAAATTGTTGGATACATTCAACGAGCATGGAAAGGTCTGTGGAGCGAGAAATAGTGATGCCAGTCAGAATTTTCCTGCCCCCCACCCCCCCACCGGAGGAGAGATTGAAGGCAGGCAGTCCGGTAAAATCACGGGGAGCCATGGCAGACTGACTCCCTGATCATGTCCCTCCATCGGGGAATTTTACCGCCGGCAGGAATGGATCGGGGGTGCTGCCTGGCACAAGAAGGTGGGCAGCCATTTAAGTGCGGAAAGGCCCTATAAAGGGTCATTTTACCAGGCCATTGGCCTTTTGCTGATGGTGGATCAACTCTCTGCAATATGGGTTAGCTGCCAGCTAAATGAAGTCAGCCTCCCAGCAGCAGCCCATGGTGGTGGGGGGGTTGGGGCATGGGGTGGCAGGGCTGGAGGTGAAGGATTTCTATATCAAAAAGTGAGGGGGAGGCATGGGCAAGGAAGGCAGCCCCGGCAGCCTCAACTATTTCCTCGGAGGAGATTCCCCTCAACTGAAAAAAAAATTAGCCTACCTGCTGTAAGCTGCAGGGCCCCTGCCTGCCTCAGCAGTGGCCACCACCTGTAACATTCAGGTGGAAGGTATGCCGGATGCCCATTGTCAATAACACACATTTCCACCCAATGTCTTGCAATCAGCAAAATTCCACTCAACGTTTCAATTCAATGGCCTTTCATCAGAACTATGAAAAGATAGAAATGCCATAGGTTTTAAGCAAGTGAAATGAAGTTGGGTGGAAAAGTAATGAAAGGGAAGGCCTGTGATAGGGTGGAAGAAAGGAGAGATTAAATAACAAAATAGTTGATGGTGCAACACTAAAAGAAGGGTAATGGGACAAGTGAAGAATAAAGTTTAGAGGAGGTGCTCACGACAGAATCATTAACAACTGCTGCCCGAAGTCAAAAACAAGAGAAAAAAGAGAGGAGAATCGAAATCTGCAAAGAAAAAGGAAATAAAAATGAAAGCAGGGCTTACAGTCTGAAATTGTTGAACTCAGTGGTTGTGTTCAGACAGCTGCAAGGTGCTGTTCCTCAAGCTTAAACTGAGCTTCATTAGAACTGTGCATCCGCTCTGATGATGCAACTTTCTATACTAGCATCATATTCTTTTCCCTCAATTAAGGCTTACCACCCCCAGAAGATAAAACAGAATAAACCAGGAAATAAGAATATTGGCCCGAACTAGACTTGAATATCTTAAAATAGAACACCAGTAAAAACTGGGGGATAAGAGGACTGGTCTAAACTGTTTTCTCCTTCTGGGTACCACCCAAAGCCCCCCTCTCCCTCAACCCTGGTTGACTGAGTCCATGACCATTTCTGCTCCATTTCACACATGTCATCTCTCATCCCTTCCCCTTCCTCCCCCAATCATGATCGGGTTTCTCTTGTCCTCACTTTCCACCACACCAGCCTTTTTATTCAACAGATTCCACCATTTTCTTCACCTCCAGCGTGAGGTCACAACCAAAAATATCTTCCCCTCCTCTTTCCGCATTCTGGTGGGACCACTCCTTCAGTGACACCCTGGTCCACTCCTCAATCACCCCAAACACCCCTACCCCCTTTCCATGGCACCTTCAAAGCAAGTGTAGGAAACACAACACTTGTACATTTAGCTTCTCCCTTCTCACCATCCAAGGCTCCAAGTGTTTCATATATTGGTTGCATGGCCTATCTTATCTTGAGTAACTCTGGTCTGACTCAGGTGGTTACTTCAAATTGCTATATTAACACTACATACAAGATATGATACAGAGCAGCTATGTCTCTCATTAGTACAAACTGTTCCATCTACCCTACAGAGTCTCTAGCACATGACTGCTGATGTCATTGTTACATCATGATATATATCACTAACTCATTAGCATAACTGTTCTATTAACCTATTATACTATGCCTCCTTCCAAGTATAATATCAACTTCTTTAATAACAATGTTAAACTATTTCTTAAATTATTTACATTGCATTTCTGTAACTTCCTTTTACTGTTACAGATTCTATCCAGCTCCTACTCCAACTCACCCTCCCCACCCCAAGTCACTGTTATGAGGGATTCAATCTCCCACAGTATTTTCGGTTCTCTGGGAAGACGTCTTGGAAACATGCGGACAGTCTTCTGGCCCATGGAGGCCGTTATCATAGGCAAAGTGGGGTTGCAGCTTTCCAGGACTGCTGAACTGTAAAGACCGTGGAACCTTTTCAAAGGAAGACTGACCCAAGAGAGAATACTGAAGGACATTCACACTTGCTCTCCTGTGAACAGAAAGAGGATAGATTGGGATTCACTCAGGAATTGTCTGCTCCCTCATAGTACACTGCGGAAAGACCTGAGAAGATGAAAGATCTTCAATTCCAATGACGATTTTCACAGCTGCACCATTCACTGCTACTTTGAAGAGAAAGCGGGTATTGAAGATCTGAGACTCAAAGAAATCTGGACGATGAAAAGAAGAGTAATAAAATTCCTTTTAACATTGCAGGAAATGGAGATGATATAATTTCCCGAAGATATTTCGGAAACCACATTTACTTTCTGTAGGCACTTTCCTCAGCGCGAGGTTGCTCCAACTTAGGCAATGGGAAAACTGTGTGAGGATAAGAAGATGAGACAACACCATTTCCAGCAATGGGATGAACCTCCAGAATAATATCAAGATGAAAACCTTGCATAGGACTCCTCAGCCATGTAATCTCTGAAGATTTGGCTTCTGCTCCTGCGCTGAAGGGCAGCTTTAGTGGAAAGAAAATTTTCTTTCGAGCGGAAGCGTTGAGCGCTAACTGTGCGGGCGGGTGAAGGAGGGAGAGTCGGGTCCAGCGCTCTTTTGAGTGCATCCACGCGGAAGAGCGCTTCAATCTCCCTGAGGCACGGAGCTGCCTCAGGGAGATTGAAGCGCTTTTGAAAAAAAAATAAATGCAATAAAAATTTTTGAAACATGTCCCCTCGTGTGACTATGTCACATGAGATGGGACATGTTTTTATTTTTCAAAAAAGTTTTATTTTTCAAAGAAAGTTTGTAAAAGGTTTAGGAAACCTCATCCCGCTCGTGGACGAGGTTTCCTAAAAAACGTAAAGGCGCCTGCCCACCAACCGTTAGGTTGGACGGGCAGTATAAATTTGAAATTAATTAGTTTCTTAATGGCCTTCATAGGCCTTTTAATTAACGCCGGGCGTGCAGCCGACTCTGGCGCGAGACAGCGCGATGACGTCGGGAAGTATGCCTGATGTCATCGCGCGTCATCTTATGTGCCAGCATGTCAGGCCTGCCCCTGCATGCCCGACTGTAAAATCCTGGCCAATGTTTTTAAAACTAGCACCAAGGATCACAGAATTGCCTGTCAGGCTGAACACAAGCTGTGCCTCTATCCCGCGATTATTTGTGCTAATTACGACAATTCTGACCAAATTGCACCGAGTAAACCAGAGCAAATCAAGCAGAAACTCCAGGCCTATTTTTCTTGTATTTCAAAATTTTTCCAATAAACCACAATAATTCCTTAATTTTATAATTGTCCCCCACCCCCACCACTGCATTTATGAAAGGTTTAAAAATATACAAACATAGGACAAGTAGATTATCTTGCCTATCAAGCCTGTTCAATGAAATCATGGCTGACCTAACGCCATATACACACCTTCTCTCCATGTCCCTTAATATCTTTGGTTAACAAAATCTTTCAGTCCCAGGTTTAAGATTAATCATTTATCAATTGCCATTTGTGGTGGGGAGCTCCAAACTCCTACCACTGTGTAAAAGTGTTTCCTAATTTTACTCCTGAAAGGCTACTTTAGACAATGCCCCCTAATCCTAGACTCAGCAACCAGTAGCAATAGTTTGTCTCTATCTGCCTTATCTGATCCCCTTAATATATTGTAATATTTGATCAAATTACCTCTAAACTTGATAAATTGCAGGGAAAAGAAGCCTAGTTTGTGTAACCTCCCCTCATATTTTATCCCTTAGAGTCCAGCCATCATTCTAGGAGATCTACACTGTTCCCTCTCCAAGATCAATATATTCTTCTGAATATTGATGCCCAAATTGTTCACGGTACTCCAGATATAGTTCAATCAGGGCTTTGTATAGCTGTATCATAGCTTCTTATCCCATGTACTCAAGCCCTCTGGATATCCATTCCATTAAACTTTAATAATTTGCCTTGAATTCTCTAGTTTAAGCATTCTTTAACTTTGAGATTGTGACCCCTGATCACTGCCACTACTCCTAAATTACCCCTGCCCATCTAATTCACAGTCTTCATTTCTTCTTTGTCACGGGATACTGTCCAGCCTACCATCCTACTTTCTTACCTATATTAATCAGGTATAAGGCCTAGGGTGGAATCATCCCAGATTTGCAGCAAGTGCGGTAGCGGGTCGGTAAAACGACATTTTGCCCGTTGGCTGCGATTGCGGGTTTTCACATCGCATCATCCCAAACCTGCCACATTACTTACACATTCCTGGGAAGCACGCCCTTTCCATGGCGGGTGGGCTCTTATTTTCCTGTCACCCCATCACCTCACCACTTCATCTCGCTCGGCACCACATTTAAAGTACAGTTACGCTCAGTGCTTCCAACCTAGGACTGCAGCAAAGAAGGCATGGCCCCGAAAGGCAGGAAATATGTTGCACTTGAGCACCTTTTGGGCATGGTGGAGGCCCACTGTGATGTCCTCTACTCCTGCTCTGGCCACAGGAGAGGCAGCTGCATTACCACTCTGGCTTGGTAGGCGATGCGTGGTGATCAGTGCCAATGCTGCACAGAAGAGGTTGGCCATCCAATGCAGATGGAGGATGAATGATCTCACCTGTGCAGCCAGGGTATGGCAACCATTTCATCACTCTAAACTCACACAGTCAAGCCCATCGCACATTCACTGGCATCTCACTCACTGCCAGCTCAAGGGGCGTTACCACCCATTCTCACACACACACCCTCACGTGTCCATCTGGCCTCATCTCCTCTGGAGATTGCCTCCTCAGCCCTCACCCTCTTGAGGTCACTTGCACAGATCAACATGTGCCCCCACACACACCCTGGGATACTGTCCTTCCCCAGTACAGCTCTCGTCCTGCAGCCTCTTCCCTTGCCTGAGACCACTACTCCCCCTTCCCCAAGCAAGACCTTGAGCTGCAGTTGTTGAAAAGCCACCCACATATATGAACAAGGAGCAGGAATAGGCCATTCATCCCCATGAGCCTGCTTTGCTGTTTAATAAGATCATGGCTGATCTGATAGTAACCTCAAATCTGCATCCCGCCTACCCCGATAACCTATCACCCACTTGCTTACCAAGAATCTACCCACCTCTGCCTTAAAAATAGTCAAAGACTCTGCTTCCACCACCTTTTTCAGGAAGATAGCTCCAAAGACTCACCACCCTCTGAGTAAAATATTTTCACCTCATCTCTGTTCTAAATGGGCGACCCCTTATTTTTAAGTGACCCCAGATCTAGATTCCTCCACAAGAAGAAACATCCTCTCCACATCCACCCTGTCAAGATCCCTCAGGATCTTATATGTTTCAATCACTCTTCTAAACTCCAGTGGATACAAACCTAGCCTGTCCAACCGTTCTTCATATGACAACCCACCCATTCCAGGTGTTAGTCTGGTAAACCTTCTCTGAACTGCTTCCAACGCATTTACATCCTTCCTTAAATAAGGTGACAGGTATTGTACACAATACTCCAAATGTGGTCTTACTAGTGCTTTCTACAGCTGAAGCATAACCTCACTACTTTTCTATTCAATTCCCCTCACAATAAATGATAACATTCTATCAGCTTTCCTAATTACTTGCTGTATCTGCATAATAGCCTTTTGTGATTCATGCATTAGGACACCCAGATCCCTCTGCATCCCAGAGCTCTGCAATCTCTCACCATCTAGATAATATGCTTCTCTTTTATTCTTTCTGCCAAAATGGACAATTTCACATTTTTCCACATTATACTCCATCTGCCAGGTCTTTGCTCACTCACTTAAACTATCCATATATGTTTGTAGCCTTCTTATGTCCTCTTCACAACTTACTTTGCGACCTATCTTTGTGTCATCAGTAAATGTAGCAACCATCCCATCCATCCCTTCATCCAAGTCATTCATATAAATTGTAAACAGTTGAGCTCCCAGCACTGACCCCTGTGGCACACCACTCTTTAAACCTTGCCAACCTAAAAAAGACCCATTTATGCCTATCTCTGCTTCCAATTAGCCAATCTTCTATCCATGCCAATGTTACCCCCTACAGCATGAGCTTTTATTTTCTGCAATAACCTTTGATGTAGCACTTTATCAAATGCCTTCTGGAACTCTAAGTACAGTGCATCCACCGGTTCCCCTTTATCCACAGCACAAGTTACTTCCTCAAAGAGCTCCAATAAGTTGGTTAAACATGATTTCCCTTTCACAAACAGCTGATCTGGTAGGTAGAGACCTGCCTGTGAGCCCCCCTAAAACTGATGTGGTGCTGTCTGAAGCCTGGTGCTGATGACTGCGAGTGCTGACTGAAACAAGATAGGCAAATAAACCTTGAAGTCCTAAGCGAAGTGCAGCCCACCAAGTGCATGACTTATAGATGCTCTTGTGAAACACGTTGGCTTGTTTTCCCGCCGACGTGGGCAGACAATCCAGCCGGGGCTGGTGGTGGTGGTGAGTTCGGCGGGCTGGCCTTATAATGATATGCTGATATATTACAATGAGGTTCCTGACGTCCGATGGCGGGGAACGCAGCCCGACATCGGCGGACAAAGCGAATGATCGCAAACTGGTTTCACAATGTTGTGAAGCCAATTTTTGGCCTTCTCACTATCTTGTCCGCTCATGTCACCAAACACTCCCGCCGGTGTCGGGCATGGAAAATCCCAGCCCCAGTATCAGGGGGATCTCAAAAGTCACCATTCAGTTTGTGTACACTGTCCCATTTAATTCTCACCCAAAAATGTGCATGCCAAAATTTCTAGCACATCAGTGCTTTAATTCCTCACTTTTATGAAGAGTGTGTACCAGAATCAATGTAATAGAACCATGAATAATTCTCAGCAGACATATTACATCTAAATGTCCTTATAAATTTCATGCAGTTAAATAATAGAAATTGTAGGCTTGTTAAAATGTTTTTTTTTCTGGTTTTGTTCCTCCTGGAAAATGTGAGTGCTTAAAGTTCCACAGGCAAACCATAATAGTGCACTCGAAATAATTCGGCCCACATCTGCTGCACAAATGATCTTTTTTATTTTTTTTGCAAACAACGTTTGCACATTATTGCATTATTATTGCCCTTATTTTTATTGTATTTTCCGCAAATCTTTGTCAGGTTTATTTCTTCTGTGTTCTGTTAATTTAGTTGTTGGTTAGCTAAAATGTTCAGCAGCTGAAATAAATTCTGACATCTGGGATTTGTTTCCTACCAGTTTGATATAACTTGAATTATCCTTCACTTCACCTAAAAGACATGTCTGCCTGCATTTTCAAAACAGTTGTGTGACCCCCAGTTGCCCTTGAGCTGCAGTTTATCTGGAACAGAATTGTGCAACAATTATCATAGAATCATAGAGTGTTAGAGCACAGAAATAAGCCAATCATGTCATTAAGTCTTATTTCTTGTGATCTATAATTCTAAAGCTAACTCCCTAGTAGATTAGTTTACATTAGCTTTGAAATATTACTGAGATGTTAAAATCCTTCAACTGTGTTAAATCTTCTATATATAAGTGCTTTTTACTTGCTTAGCTCTATTGTCAGAAAGTTACTAGCAACATTATTAGGGTACAGGACTTAATATGCCCATTTCGAATTCTTTTCTCCCTTTAAATTAACAGAGGCGTTAACCAATCTAACATAAAACGGGTTACTATCTCCAGTAAAAGTGTAGACAGGGTACTGGATATAGACACATAAGTCTTGTATGATGCACCCACCCAAAGTAAACAATTAACTTACTATTATTTAGCGTATTTAATGCCTCAGGAGATTTGAAATGAAGTAGCTGAAGTAATGTATGGAAATGAGACAACCAATGAACACACAGCAGTGTCCCACAACCAGCAATGAGAAAAATGAGCAGATAATCTATCCTAAGATATTGGTTGAGGAATAAATGTTGGTACGGCATTGAGGACTACTCCCCTACTCTTCTTTGGGTAATGTCATGGGATCTTTTACGTGCGCCTGAGAGTACGGAGAAGGCTTTGGATTACTGTCTTGCCCAAGTTACATGTGTCATGTGGAAGAAAACAAATTGGGGTGGATTTTAACTTTCTCCACCGAGTGGAAAACTGTTGGTCAACCGAAGGAAAATTGGGTGTGGTTTATAATGGGCAGTTGATCTGCCACTGCCCATTTTCTGTGCATGGTGAATGTTAAAACCTATCCATTGTCTCTTTTCTGTTTTGTGCTAGCTGTTCAGATAGTTTTATTTTAATTAATTCTGTCACAATGGCTATAACGTATTGCATAATTATTTATTTTTATGATTGTCAATGCAATGATTTTTGTGTACTGCATTTAAATTTCAGATGTGTGTTCTTAATTTGTTAAATTACTTACATTTTTGGTTCATTTAATGTGCTCAAAAGAATATTCTTACTATATTTCAGTTAAAGCAAATTTGATATATACAAAAGAATGCCAATAATGGTCAAAATTAACGTGCTAGAAATGTAAAGGAAACATATATGTTTCTAATGATTGCATAACCTTTGCTAGGTTAGGCATTTGTGGATAACATATTTCAGATATTTATATAGCACAAAGGTAATTGTCATAACATATTTTTATTTCACAATAAATTACAATATGTACAAAAATTGAAGAAACAACAGTTGCCTCATTTTATTATGAACCAAATGTTTTAGTCAGCTACTGGGACCTGCAATGTGCATATTTACCACAAGATGTCAATATGAGAATGTTAGCCAGCATTGTTTCTGACTGCAAACAGTTATCGAAAAATATTTTCAGATCAGGATAGTGAACAATTCATCTTTCCCAGTCTACAGCAGCATTCAATTTCTAATCTTTTTCTGTACTTTTCTTTCAGCAATTATCTCCCTGTTTGTTTTATTGAAGACATTGATTGATGGTGGGATATGACTCCATCAATGCTAGCTTCACAGATCAAGAATAGTCTCTTGGTTTGAATAGTAGACAGTGATTGTTGGATGGCTGTTTGGCCACTCAACATTCAATAAACCTTAATTCTGGTGTCACCCAAACCCTGAATACTGAACAGCATTTTTTTTTACTCTCTTCCAAATATGGGTAGGATTAAGTTATGTGTAGCCCCCCCTCTGCTGCCTTAGTTAAAATGATCTATCTCAACATTGATGAGGAATCATGTGCTTTTCTTTTCATCCCCATGGCTCACCAATAGCCATACAATGCATTGACCCTCATTGTCCAATATTTCCACAGTTTGGGACAATGAACAACTATCTCACTTTCAGAGATCAATTTGTTTGCATACCACAAAGTTATGTATTGTACTGCATATT
This sequence comes from Cetorhinus maximus, assembly GCF_964194155.1. Taxonomy (NCBI): domain Eukaryota; kingdom Metazoa; phylum Chordata; class Chondrichthyes; order Lamniformes; family Cetorhinidae; genus Cetorhinus; species Cetorhinus maximus. The sequence goes on from NC_135885.1 coordinate 117,498,573, forward strand.
TTAGTGGCAACATAATTCTCAGCTCACTAGTTAATTGACATCTGTTTTAGGATTCCAAACTCTCACTATTTTATTCATCCAATCATGTAATGTGGGCGTTGCTGGCTAGGCCAGCATTTATTGCCCATCCCTAATTGCCCTTGAGAAGGTGGAGGTGAACTGCCTTCTTGAACCGCTGCAGTCCATGTGTTTTAGGTACACCCACTCTGCTGTTAGGGAGGGTGTTCCAGGATTTTGACTCAGCGACAGTGAAGGAGTGGTGATACATTTCCAAGTCAGGATGGCGAGTGGCTTGGAGGGGGAACCTCCAGGTGGTGATGTTCCCATGTGTCTGCTGTCCTTGTCCTAGATGGTAGTGGTCATGGATTTGAAAGATGCTGTCTAAGGAGCCTAGGTGAGTTCCTGCAATGCATCTTGTAGATGATGCATGCTGCAGTTACTGTGTTTCAGTGGTGAAGGGAGTGAATGTTTGGTAGATGGGGTGCCAATCAAGCGGGCTGCTTTGTCCTGGATGGTGTCAAGCTTCTTGCGTGTTGTTGGAGCTGCACTCTTCCAGGCAAGTGGGGAGTATTCCATCATACCTCTGACTTACGCCTTGTAGATAGTGGGCAGGCTTTGGGGAGTCAGGAGGTGAGTTACTCGCTGCAGATTTTCTAGCCTCTGCCCTGCTTTTGTAGCCACAGTATTTACATGGCTAGTCCAGTTCAGTTTTTAATTTAACTGTGTACATTTTATTTCTATTAAACTACTAATAATGTAAAAATTATTTCTGAATGACATTTTTTAATATGTCATAAGAAAATTGATAGATTCCATGCGGATATTCACTTTTACTTAACATCCAAGGCTGTTTAAATGCAAGACACTCTCAGCATCATCAGTAAAATATTATAGTTGAACAAAGGTTTGAAAGAAGTGGAATGCAAAAGACTAAAGTTGCCTGTTGAGCTAAAGGTTATGTAAAATATCCTTTAGATTTTCCAAGATATACAGGACTTCAATTATTCTAATGTAGATTGGATTAGTAATGGCATAAAGGACAAAGAGGGGGAAAAATTCCTAAAATGCATACAAGAGAACATTCTTGATCAATAAGTTTCTAGCCCAAGCAGTGTTGGATCTCATTCTGGGGAATGAAATGGGGTAAATGGAGCATGTTTTAATGGAGGATCATTTGGGGTACAGGGATCATTATATCATCAGGTTTAGCATTGTTATAGAAAAGGACATGTTACAATCAAATATAAACATGCTTAAGTAGAGGAAGGCTAACTTCAATGAGTTGAAAAGTGATCTGGTCCAGGTGGATTTACATCAAAAATTAATAGTTAAAACAGTAATCAAACATTGGGAGACCTTCAAATAGGTGATGGTTTATGTACTGATGGATGCATCACCATGAGGAGAAAGGAAGGGCATCTAAAGCTAGAGCCCCCTAGATTACTAAAGGTTAAACTGAGAGAGAAAAAGGAGGCTTATGGCAATTCTAAGTTTTAAAATGTACTAGAGGATGAAGCTGAATACACAAGGCAAACAAAAAAAGGGAATGAGAGGCACAGAGTATGAACATAGATTATCAGCTATTATAAAAGGGAACCCAAAAGTCTGTTATGAGGACCTAAATATTAAAAGTGTAGTCAAAGGAAGAGTAGGCAATTAGCATCAGAAAAAGATCTCATGGAGGCAGAGGTATGGTTGAGATTCTAAATAAGTACTTTGCAGCTGCTTTCACTAGGCAAGAGCATACTGTTAATGTAGCAGTAAAAGAGGAAGTAGTATTGATACTGGGTAGTATAAAATAGATAAACAGACTTTATTTAAAAGGTAGCCAGATTGCAAAGTAGAAAATAAACCCAGTCTGAATGGAAAGCATCCTAGATTACTGAGGAAAATAAATATGGAAAGTGCGGAGGCTCTGGTCGCAATCTTCCAAGCCTGCTTGGATATGGAGGATGGTGTTAGAGGGCTGTGGGAATGTAGTTGTCACCCACCTGTTTAATAAAAAGAGGAGAGGTATAAACCAGCAACTACAGACCAGTCAGCCTGTTGGGAAATTTTAGAGACAATGGATAGAATTTTATCAACTTAGTATGCACATGAGCCCTAGTTATATCTGTCTTTTTGTGGGGTACTGAATCATTTCTTGTTCCAGTCCTACTCAGGCCCCCTCCCACAACTCTTCTTCCAGCACATTGATAACTGTATCGGTGCTATTTCATGCTCTTGCCTGGAACTGGAAAAATTTGTCAATTTTGATTCCAATTTCCACTCTTCTCTCTCCTACACATGGTCCATCTCCAACACTTCCCTTCTCTTCCTTGACTTCTCTGTCTCTATTTCTAAGATAGGCTGTCTACTAATAGTCATTACAAGCTCAGCTCCCACAGCTACCTCTACTACACCTCCTCACACCCTGCTTCTTGTAAGGACTCACAGTTCCCTTGTCTCCATCGCATCTTGCATCTGTACTGATGATGTTATCTTCCACATGAGCACTTCCAGCATGTCTTCCTTTATCCTCAACAAAGGAATCCGCCCACACCACCCCCCCCCACCCCATTGACTGAGCCCTCAACAGTGTCATACCTATTTTCACACTTCTGCCCTCACCTCTTCCCATCCCTCCCAGAACCATGGTAGGGTTGCTCTTGTCCTCACTTTCCATCCCACCAGTCTGCACGATCACAGGATTATCATCTGCCAGTTTTGCCAACTCTAGAATGATGCCACCACCAAACATATTTTCCCCTCACTGTCCCCCACCACCCCCACTGTCAGCATTCCAAATGAACTATTCCCTCCACAACACACGGGTCCACTCCTCTATCACCCCCAACATCTCATCTCCTTCCCAGGGCACCTTCCCATGCAATCACAGGAAGTGTAACACCCACCCCTTTACTTTATCCCTCCTCACTGTCCAGGGCCCCAGTCACACCTTCCAGGTGAAGCAGTGATTTGCTTGCACTTCTTTCAACCTAGTCTATTGTATTCCCTGCTCACACCATTCTCGTGGCTCAACATTCCAGTGTTCTCATCAATTCTCATTTTCCTTCACAAACTCATCTTTCATAAGCAAAAGTTGATTCTCTACGCTGATCATTTTTTTCTTTAGCAGGGCATAATTCCTCTGCACTATTCTTCAAGCTCACATTTTTAATTGCACTTCTGCCAATTGTTTTCAAGACTCTTCACACTTTTCTGTGAGAAGTTCTACTTGCTCCTGCCATTCTAGGTTCTTTATTTCCAATATATATATATATTTAGAAGTGTAATGTTTTCCCAGGTTTTCTTCCAAATGTGCAACTATTTCCTTTAGCTTGTAGTCTCTTCCTTGTATCTCTTGGCTTTCTCCTGGAATATAGAACATTACTGAGTTTTCTCAGTCAATTGGCTCTTCAGTTCCTTCAGAGTGACACTAAATTAATTTTATTTCACTTTGTAATTTTCCAGAAGAACAAACTTTGACCTGCGAGACCCTTGTAGAATGTGGAGGTCCTTTAGCAGGTTTTCCTCTTTGTGAAGTGCAATGACTTCATCTTGAGTTTTCTTGTAATTTAACATTGTGTATGTTCTGCTGCCTTTCCATTCTGCTGTTCAAGGTAGTCTTTATGTCTTCATGCTGCCAAGGGGTTGGGTACTGTTTTTGATTTTGATTTTGCAGGACAGTTCTTTCAACTGTTTATTTTCCTGTTCAGCCCTTGTCTTCTCACTCTGTGCTTCGGTGCATTGCTTTGCTACTTCTGATAGTTCCAATGCAGCTTTTTCTGAAGTAATAGTTAACTTTTTTTTTAAATCCTCATTTTCTTCAAGGGACATGTATTGGTTCCCCAAAGAGCCTTTCAAGGCTGCAACTTCTTTGAGTACATTTTCTGCCTACTGCTGTGCCTGGCTGTGCTCCTGGTTGGATTTTCCCAACTCCCCTTCGATTTGTCAACAATGGAATCCAGAGTTGTTGTTTCTTCCTGGTACCTTTGTGACACCTCAGAAATTTGTTCAGACTTTGGACAGTTTGGTTCATTGACGACTTTAATTTATCATGCGTTTTCAAAGGTATGTACTCAGCTTGAATTTTATGTTTCAAATCTTCCAATTCAGCTTTGACGCTTACATTTTCCAACCTTATTTCACTTTCCTTTGCAGGGTTTGTGTATTTATGTGATATCTTTCCTTCATTCACAGCCAGCTTCTCACTCCTCACTGCTACTGTTGCAGTTTATGTAATATTTCAGGCTTCCTGAAAAGATATATTTTCAGGACTTCCAGAAAGTTCTTGGCCTCTCTGGTGCCCTCATTTGTCTTATTTGGGTAATGTCTTTCCCTTTTGTAGATTTGCAAGGGGTTTGCTATCCCTGTTATTTTGCTCTGTGCACTCCATGACTTGAAGATGAAAATATTTATCAAAGGCTTTAAATCTTGTTGAGGATATATCAATGCCTTGCATTAGGATCAATTCTTGCGCAAGTTCACCAAACCAGTGTTGAAAGGTATTAACCTAGCCTTTTCTGACTTTCTACCTAGACCTGATGTACTATGCTAGTTCAGAAATTCTTTTCTCAAGGGCACCAAATTTCCCATCAGGTTTGGCCCTTAGATAAGTTGAAATTGTTCTGGATGAGTGGAACTCCGATCCATGGTGAAAAAATGTAAAGGTGCAGGTTCTGCTTTAACAGCTTTCTGAATGTCACCATCCGCTTGGAGAAAAAGGGATTTCCCACACTGGCTGATTTTGGTGAGCTCTGCTACAAAGGCCATCGCGCTGAGCTTGAAAGGAAATTCTCAAAAATGGCTACCTGGAACTGCTGCCTGCAGAGTTCTCTTGCTCAGTGTTTATGTTCAAGGTCAGAAACTCATTGGGCGGGATTTTCCACACCAACCCGCCACCGGGAACGTCCGGTCCCATCGCAAGTCAATGGACTCCTGGCTGGGCCGCTGCCTCACCCGCATCCTGGAAAATCCTGGCCATTGAATCCCGGCTTTTTGCTCACCTTTAGCTGGGTTTCAAAGTCATGATTCTCCCGCCGTATTCAATTAATTGTTGGTAAATTTTTTTGGAGCGGGCTCCAGTGCCCCATGTTAAGGCACCAACTCGGGAATTAGGTTTTCAGCAACGGGTTTTTTCAAACTGCACTTCTGACTCTGAAATTTTTAAAGATTTCTCAGGACTTGCTGTAGCCTGGAATAGTAAACCTTGCTAGGTGTTATGATACGGCAGGTGGTATTTGCCAGGCTGACCAAATCCACAAGGGAAACTTGGCCATGCTATCACCAGCATGATTTTGCAATTTGTATTCATTGCGAGAAGTCTTGTGCACTGAAGTCAGAAAAAATGAGTTTGATACCACCTTTCGAGATTTTAAAGATTAAATTAAAACATTTATTAACAAAAGAAGAAAACACTTGAACACACACAAGAGGCAGAATTTTCCATTTAACGTGCAGGGGGCGGGCCCCACACGTCCACTCGTAAAATGACGCGCGGTGACGTCAGGCGAGCGTCCCGAAGTTACCGCGCGCCATTGCGATATTTCACTGGGCGGGTGCGCGATAAAGTCTGATGCACGCCCGCCATTAATTAACAGGCCATTTAAGGCCCTTTAGTGTTCAATCGATGCCGATTTCTTTGGTGCCCGTGCGATCTTCGGGTCAGCGCACGGGCGCAATGAGCAGGTGGGTAGGAGACATTTGTATTAACCTCATCCACGGGTGGGATAAGAGGTCTCTGTGGGGTTGTGAATCCGCTCTGTGAAGTATTTATTGTTGAAGGTTTTTCAAACTTGCCTGTGTGATCTGCAGTACTTCACAGCGCATCCTAGCTGCATTTTCTGGACTCTTAAGCTTCAGGTCAACACTCCACAGTGAGGAATCTTTTCCGGGCCTGCAGGGTTCAGGAAGCCTTCCCTTCGCCTGGGAATGAGAGCTTATCTGTCCACTGGAGGCAGCTCCTCTGAGGAGGAAGGGAGGGCTCGAAGGAGGAGGTGGCCAGGAGTGCACATTCAGCCTCCAGGTGAGCCACCTTTGGGAGTACAGGCGTCGGCACAAGGGGTGCAGGGCCAAGAGGTAGTCCAAGGTGGAAGGCGCCACTATGCTGCCAGGGTATCACAGAATCACAGAGCAGAAGAGGCCCTTTGGCCCATCAAGTCTGCACCGACACGTGAGAAACACCTGATCTACCTACCTACCTAATCCCATTACCAGCACTTGGCCCATAGCCTTGAATGTTATTACGTGCCAAGTGCTCATCCAGGTACTTTTTAAAGGATGTGAGGCAATCCGCCTCCACCACCCTCCTAGGCAGTGCATTCCAGTCCGTCACCACCCTCTGGGTAAAAAAGTTTTTCCTCACAACCCCCCTAAACCTCCTGCTCCTCACCTTGAACTTATGCCCCCTTGTGACTGACCCTTCAACTAAGGGGAACAGCTGCTCCCTATCCACCCTGTCCATGCCCCTCATAATCTTGTACACCTCGATCAGGTTGCCCCTGAGTCTTCTCTGCTCCAACGAAAACAACCCAAGTCTATCCAACCTCTCTCCATAACTAAAATGTTTCATCCCAGGCAACATCCTAGTGAATCTCCTCTGCACCCCCTCCAGTGCAATCACATCCTTCCATTAGTGTGGCGACCAGAACTGCACACAGCACTCCAGCTATGGCCTCACCAAGGTTCTATACAACTCCAACATGACACCCCTACTTTTGTAATCTTTGCCTCAATTGATAAAAGCAAGTGTCCCATATACCTTTTTCACCACCCCACTAACTTGCCCCTCCGCCTTCAGAGATCTATGGACACACACGCCAAGGTCCCTTTGTTCCTCAGAACATCCTAGTGTCATGTTCATTGAATACTTCCTTGTCAAATTACTCCTTCCAAAGTGTATCACCTCACACTTTTCAGGGTTAAATTCCATCTGCCACTTATCTGCCTATTTGACCATCCCGTCTATATCTTCCCGTAGCTCAAGACATTCAACCTCACTGTTAACCACCCGGCCAATCTTTGTATACAGGCGGCGAAGCAGCTACCTCAATATGTCTGAGGTGCAGTGCCGAAGGAGGCTCCATCTCTCAAGGGAGACAGTCAACTATATCTGTCAGTTGATTGGCCCTGAGATCTCTCCTAACTGTGTGGGTGGACACCCCATGCCAGCGGCTCTGAAGCTCACAGCTGTTCTCAACATCTATGCCTCTGGCTCCTTGCAGGGGTCGGTGGGTGATCTTTGCGGTGTCTCCCAATCAGTTGTCCACACTTGTGTCAAGCAGGTTACAGACGCTCTGTTTAGGCGTGCATTGACCTTCATCCACTACCCTTGGAACCAAGCAAGCCAGACACAGTGAGCCAGAGGCTTCGCGGCCATGGCTGGCTTCCCCCACGACCAGGGTGCAATAGACTGTACACGTGTGACCATCAAGGCGCCAGCAAGTGAGCCCGGTGCCTTTATCAACAGGAACGGGGCTTCCACTCCATGAGCGTTCAGATAGTGTGTGATCACAGGATGCAGATTCTACAAGTCTGTACAAGGTACCCAGGCAGCTCCCACAACGCCTACATCCTCAGACACTCCCAGGTGCTGGGGCTCTTCAGTGCTCCGGCTCAGCTTGATGGTTGGCTGCTGGGTGACAAGGACTATCCCCTCAGAAGGTGGCTCATGACGCCTCTCCACCATCCAAGAACAGAAGCTGAGCAGCGCTACAATAGGAGCCACGCCTCCACAAGGGCTGTGGTGGAGAGAGCCATCGGTCTTCTCAAGATGCGCTTCTGATGCCTGGAGCGCTCGGGGGGCGCACTCCAGTACCCCCCAGATCGTGTCTCGGTGATAGTGGTTGCATGCTGTGCTCTGCACAATCTCGCACTGGAAAGGGGGGACGCTGTGGACGATGAAGACGCCGACGCAGTGGCTGCGGCTGCACATGATGAATCCAACAGTAATTTTGAGGATGAGTATGCACAGGGAAATGCTGATGGGGTAGACACTGACCCAGGACTACACCAGGGAGGCAGAGCACTGGGAAGCTTTAATCCAATGAACCTTCAGCTAGCTCAACACAGGTGGATCACCAGGACAAGCCTGGGTTGCCGCCTCGATACTCGACACCTAAGTGCAAAACATGCCAGGTCAGCTGCACTAACTAAGGGCCTTGTTAATAAAGCTGAATGTCCAACAAATCACTCATTACACTTTTGACAACCATATACATGCAAAAAAAACAAGGCACCCTCAGCCATGGTTATTCATTTGCATTTAATGTGTGAAGCTAAAGAACTTAGCACAAAGAGAAAACAATAGTGTTAACAATCAAAAAGAAATAATCAGGACCTCATCTTGGGCCAACACAAAAGTACCAGTGATAAACCCGTGGTGTGCCTAAGGTGTCTTATGCTTTCATTTACGGGTGCTACATCTTGGTGCTGCCCCATCACTCAGTGGCATCTGAGACATCCTGCTGACTCTGCTGTCCTGTTGGCCTCGATGACCTTGGCGGTCGTCCACTAGCCCGTGGAGCCTGTGTTGGCTCCTCCTGGGATGGAGCTGCAAGTTCTGCAGCTGGCATCTCCCCAGTCATCACAGCCTCACCGGATGATACGGTCACTGGCAGAGGGGCGGAGGAGCTGCCGCCCTCACCCAGAGCATCCTGAGAGGAACCCGCAGAGTTGACAGGCAATTGCTGCACTGATGTGAGGTCGCCTCGGACCTCCCTGCTCACCGCGCTTGGTGGGCACCCCCCTGCTCACCGCGCTTGGTGGGCACCGAGCTGGGAAGCTTGATGCCCACACCATCTCCCACACTGGCAGTGACCAACTGAGCTTATTGCCAATGTGAGGGCTTGCTGGTCAGAGCACATCCCAGGAAGCCCTGGCGGGTCTCCTGGAGGAGCCTCTCCACGAGAGTCGCCGCTCTCTCCATGGAGGACGCATGGCGCTCGGACATGTGGCTCATCGCTTCGGTGAGTATCCGTGTAGACTCCTCCACCACAGAGACTACGCCAAGCATAGCCTCATGTATCTCCCCCAGATGCTCCTGCACACCCGGCCCCATTTCTTCCACCTGCTGTGCAGCAGACAATTCCAGAGGCACATCATCAGGGACTGACTGAGCATGTGCTGGGTCCCCTGCGATCCTTCGACTGCTGGTGCCATGGGCACTCTCTGTCTCCGCCAGCACCTCCAGCAACTGTGAAGTGCCATCACCACTGTTTCCCAGGACACGAGCCGAAGTTCTAATTCCCACTGAGGTGCTAGTATCTGCGCTGGTGCCTGCCTCGCAGAAATGGTGTGACACTGGTGAGACTTTAGGCCCCTCAGGTGTGAGAGGGGCATCTGCTGCTCTTCCCCCCAGCCGTGCTCTGATGATGCTGAAAGGAAGAACAAGGACAGTGGGTCAGCTAACGTGCAGACAATGGCAAAGTTCATCCCTGTCCCCCTGGCTCAATAAGCGCCCAACCGTCCATAACCAATGGTCCAGCAATGTTGCAACAATAACTAATTTAACAATCATCAGTGCTATGGCTGTTGGGAGGACAACGCGGACCTCACTGTTGGCCTTAAATACCAGGCCGTGCCACCCCAGCCTCACCGACACCAGTTGACCTGGGTGCATGGCGCCTCTCCAGTTCAAGGGCCTCCTGCTCAAAGCGGCTTAATATGGAGAGCTGTGCCTGGCCGCCTCCAGTCCTCACATGCTCGGACGCGCTATGAGCATTCTTCTCCTGAAAAAGAGAGAAGAGCATTGATTAGGACAAATTGCACATGGACTCCGCTCGCGCACGGCACACCCCAACCAGAGTGGCACATATCAGGTCTCCAGTGCCTCCTCACCCTGCTGCTGCTAATCACTCAAAGATACTGGGCCTGCTCCTCACCCACCCACTGCCCCCTTGGGCACATCCTGCCTACATCACATTAGAAACCACACGGTATTTCCTCCCATAGCAAGGAGGCGCAAGCGTAGAGGGCAACAGATGGTTCGTTGCTACGCCATCTTGAAGCTCCCCTTCCACCATCTCATCACCCTGACTAGGACATGTCCCGGAGTTCTGAGTCTGCGCCTAGCTGCAGCTCCTCCAGGTTGCCCCCAAACCAGTCATGTGGGACTAACATCAACACATGCTGCGGGGGAAAACTCATCTCCCCATGACCCACTCAGGCTGACTTCAGCATTGGCACTATCTCCTTGTCCACCCAGCAAAGGAAAAATGCCTCAATGATATAATGCAGTCACAACACTAAGACATGGTGGGGGTGGTGGGGGGGGGGGGGGGTGGGGAGAGAAGGCAGAGGGTAAGGCTACCTACTGGGTTAAATGCCCAATGCCAACATGGTACTCACCCTGCCAGAGCGCAACAAATTGTTGAAGCGCTTGCAGCACTGGGTCCAGGTGCGCTGCACCACATCGTGGGAGCGCACCACCTCCGCCATCTCCTCCCAGGCACGTTTCATCATGCGGGGGGGGCCTCCTTCTCCCATCCTGGGGGACTAACACCTCCTGCCGTGCTGCCACCTCCTCAAGGAGGTCAGCAAGGCAGTCATCAGAAAAACGAGGGGCGCACTGACCCCCCTCTGCTGGTATACCCTCCAGCCTGGCCTGTTCTTCCGAACCCCTCTGCTGCGGCTTAGCACTGGCCATTATGAGCAGCCTACAGGAGGCTGCCAGGCCTTCTTTTAAACAGACTGCCCGGTTGCCATTCGGCCCGGTGGTCTGTGCACGCCCGCCGCCACCCACACACTCCCGTTATCCTCGGGAGTCGGGAAAAACGCTGGGCGGGCCTTAATTGGCCCACCCGTGTAAAATGGGGGTGCAGACCCAATCGCAGGTGGCAATTGGGTCTGTGCCCGCCTGCGCCCGTTCCGCCCCCCCCCCCCCCCCCCCCCCCCCAAGCTGGAAAATTCTGCCCAAGATTACAGTTATAACAGTTCCTAAAATTTCTACTTAACCAGACTCCATACTACACACCACCTTTAAGGCAACAGTCCAAAAAGACTCCAAATTTATAAAGTCATTGGCAATTTTACCACAAGCACCCACTGGACATTGGACTTCCAAAGGCTTTTAACACAACTTCGGTTATTGGAGCAGCAAACTTCTGCAGGTTGGCCAGAGGCTTTTTCCCCCAAGTTTGTTTCACACAGTCATCTTTCAGGATCTCACACAGCTTTCCATCCTTCTTTAAATATATTTCTCCCTTTTTGATCTGGAAACCCCATTGTTTCAACTTGTCTTTAGAAGTTACTTTTCCCAGAATATCACAATCGTTCATGTTATCATTAGGGTTAGCACTTTTGAGAAAAAATCAACGTAATAACCTTGACTTATTTACCTTTCCAAAATTCTTATCATGTCCCTTTGAAAATCAAACCCTTCTCCACTTATTTAAAAATGCAAATTTCATTCACACCGTCTCTGTTAAGACTTCACCCTAGCTTTACTCATCTCCATTTCAAATACCTGTTTTATACCTCACTTCTTTGATAATTTAAACCTTGCAGTCTAATTGTCTCTAGTTTAATTAAATTAGCCATACACACATACACACACACACACACACACACACATATACACAAGCCTGCTTTAAAATATCCCACAATAATATTAGGGAATTTTCTTGACACCAGGTCTGCTGAGTCTATGCTCCAGGATGTGAGGCTGGATTTCCAAAGAAGAGCCTGCTGCAGTAAGGAATTTTAAATCTCTGTATTTAGGCCTTTCTTTGGAACTTTGTTCTGGTGATTTTTCCTCTCTACCTCTGCTTCTGGAGCTTCTTTCCAAGTCAGAATGTTTTGCTATTTTTTTCTCGGTGTTCCAGCATTTTAGTTTGTCTCTGCATTTTCTGCAAAGTCTTGGGTTTTCCCACAAGCTGTTGCAATTTGTAGGGCATTGGTTACAGTTCTGTAGGTCTGAAGAAGTCTTCATAGTCATACGTAGGTTAATTGTTAATCATTATTGTCTGTTAGAACTATTTACAAATATAAAGTAAAGAGTATAAGCTAGGAGCTGTCTCCATGCTTTCTGGTTCATACAGTTCTGTCCAACACTCAACTGGCCCTAGGTGCAGGTCATGTGCTCTCTTACATACTGTGTAGGTGGTTATGTACTCCATCCCACATTAACCCTATAGGTGCCAGACCCTTACACTATACCCTGCAAGTTTAATTTGTTGTAAATTTAATAAAATGTTTGTACTTTCTGAAACACATTGCTTATTTACGCTCTAAAGAGATATTGACGTATTGGTGTCAGTGTGGTTGGTGATTGTTTAAAATAACTTTCACAATTGGTGCACAACTTATAGTTACTTTACAACCAAAGCACATTCATAATGATGTCAGAGTATGCTGTACCACAACTTTCAACTCTTGATACCCGCAATGTGAATGCTGCAGAAAAGCAAGGAGATTCAAGCAAGCCTGTTGAAGGCTCAAGAGATTTGCACACGTCGGGTTCGAGCAGACAGAATGTGAATGGGTACAGAAATCCAAGGAGATCCCAAGGCAGGATAGAAGCAAGCTTCGGGACAATGCTAAAGGTTCCCCAAAGACTTGTGAGAGTTGGAACTGTGGGAAGAAACACAAGTTTCATAAAAAAAAAGCTGTGCATGGGCTTTGGGAAAACATGTAATAAGTGCAACAAAGCCAAACATTTCACAGTGAAATGCCATATAAAAGGATTGCCTACATATAGAAATACCATTAGAGTCATACATAGGAACATAAGAACAGAAGGCCATTCAGCCCATCGAGCCTGCTCCGCCATTCAACATGATCATGGCTGAACGAACACTTCAATGCCTTTTACCCACACTATCCCCATAACCTTTTAAGTTATTGTTAATCCGAAATCTATCAATCTCTACCTTAAACATACTCAATGACTGAGCTTCCATGGCCCTCTGGGGTAGAGAATTCCAAACTTACAGGACAAACTAAGGGTGAAATTGCCATCAATGAGTCAGTATTATTGGTTTGCTCAACCGAAGCTTGAGTCAGGCAACAACCTCAGATTTCAAATAGACATTTATGCGCCATATAATATGATTCTGCTTCACCTTTATCAAAAAGGCTACATAAGACGGTAAGCTAGCAAAGGTTGAACCAATTTAGACTGAGATTTTAGCTTTTGGCATTTCATGGCTCTCAATTAAAGGACAAATATGATCCAGGTCCAATGTGGTGACTTTTGGTATAAGTTGGACTGCGGTCACATTCTATCCACTCGAATCCCTCTGCTGGGTAGAAAAGCCTGCCTGGGCATGAAAGCCATTAAGTACACAAATAATGATGAACCAAATAGAACTCCATGTACTGTGGCAAATGTGGCAAACTGGATAAAAGGTTGGCTTTGTAACAGGAAACAAAGGGTAATGGTTGATGGATGCCCTTGCGAATGGAAAGTTGTCTCAAGTGGTATTCCACAGGGCTCGGTGTTGGGACCCTTACTGTTTGTGTTATATATTAACAATTTGGACGTGAACGTGGGGGGCACGATTGGAAAATTTGCAGATGACACAAAGATTAGCCGAGTACTGGATAGTGTAGAGGATAGCCATAATCTCCAAAATGGTATAGATGGGTGGGTGGAGTGGGTGGTAAAGTGGCAGATGGATTTTAACATAGAGAAGTGTGAGGTCATACATTTAGGGAGGTCAAACAGTTACAGGGATTATAAAATAAATGGGAATATACTAAGAGGGGTAGATGAAGTGAGAGATCTTGGTGTACAAGTACACAGGTCCCTGAAGGCAGCAGTTCAAGAAGACACGGTTGTAAAGAAGGCACATGGAATGTTCTCCTTCATTGGCAGAGGTATAGAATATAGAAGTAAGGATATAATGTTGGAATTGTATAAAACACTGCTGAGGCCACAACTGGAGTATTGTGTGCAGTTCTGGTCACCACATTACAGGAAGGATGTAATAGCTCTGGAGAGAGCACGGACGAGGTTTACAAGAATGTTGTCAGCGTTAGAAAAGTGTAGCTACGAGGAGAGATTGGATAGGTTGGGGTTATTTTCCTTAGAACAAAGAAGGCTAAGAGGTGACTTGATTGAGGTGTACAAAATTATGAGGGGAATAGATAGAGTGGACAGGATAAAATTGTTTCCTTTGATGGAGAATTCTAGAACCAGGGGACATAGATTCAAGATAAGTGGCAGAAGGTGTAGGGGGGACATGAGGAAGAACTTTTTTTTACGCAGAGGGTAGTGGGTGTCTGGAATTCGCTGCCCAAGTTGGTGGTAAAGGCAGAAACTTTAAACTCTTTTAAAAAGTACCTGGATCTGCACCTAAAGTGCTGTAAGCTGCAGGGCTATAGGCCAGGTGCAGGAAGGTGGGATTAGAAAGGGCACTTGGGTGTCCTCGGGCTGGCATGGACAAGATGGGCCGAATGGCTTCCTTCTGTGCTGTAACTTTTCTATGGTTCTATGGCACCAGTATACATGGTTGACAATTAAAAACCACTGACTGAGGAGTGTTTAAACAGAAACATCCTCGAGCCGGTGTAGTGCAAGTTAGTGGACGATATCAAATCAGGCTTGACAAGGCAGTAGATTTGGTCCAACATGTCACATGTCAACTGCCAATGGTTTAAAGGTGTAAGCTGAAGAAAACCCTGAATGGTCTGGTCAGACAGGACGTCACCGCTCTAGTAACACTAACTTCATGGATCAGTTTGATGGCTTTAATATACAAGAAAAACAGCACACTAGGTATCTGCTTCGATCCCAAAGACTTAAACAAAGCCATCAAGTGAGTTATCCACTGCTGACTATTGAACATGTAGCTATATGCTTATTGGTACTAAAATTTTGACAAACTTGACATTCACAATGGCTTTTAAGCACATAAATCTTGATAAACAATCATCATAACTAACTACATTCCGCACACCTTTTGGTCAATACCATTGTAAGCATATGCCATTTGAAATCACCTCATCAAAAGCAATAAGGAATGAGCAATAAATGCTGGCCTTGGCAGCCATGTCCACATTCCATGGACAATGAAAATAAAAACTGTTCGGTTTGGGAAGATGCTTGAAGGTGCAATGCTAGACCATGAGAAATACATGGAAGCTTTTCTTCAATGATGCAACAACTGTGGAGTTGTGTTAAACATGGACAAGCATTTATTAGACACAGTGCTATGTGAAGAAGACTTTGTTTGATCCAGTCAATTTTGGAGATGCCATCACTGACTGACATAGCAGGGATCCAATGATTGCTTGGGCTTACTCAATGTCAATATTCTGCATTGGTTTGATATTGCAGATCTGATTTGAATTGATGCAGAAGGATGCATAATGGTTCATGGGTGTACCACAAGAATTGGCATGGTACTGACTCAAAGTAGCAGTTACCAGCATGCTTGTCTTATTATAATAATATTATGTTAGTTTATATAATGCCACGGAAGGAATCATCCTACAACACATCTCAATTTGGACTTGCAGTAACAATGCTCTAGAATGGATAACCGGTCTCATGAAGTGTGATTTATATGCATCAAGGGCATTAAGTTCAGAGACAAGATATGCACATATCGAGCGAGAAAGAAATTTTAATGATCGTGTTTGCCTCTGATCAATTTAAAGGTTACATCCATAGCAGGGATGTGAATATTGAAATTAATTACCATCCATTGAAATCAATTTTTTTCAAACTATTAAACAACTTAAAAGAATGCTACTTAAACTCAAAATTACAGTTTGAGGATGTGGAATTATTATCTGTAGCGTCATCTCCAGCTGCACTACGGAAGCCCAATGCTCTCCTCACAGTGCATACTGTGTCTTCTGGGATGGCCTGCACAGTGTGCAACATGTTGAAAGCAGCTGAACTGGTACTATCCTGACGCCACACAGCAAACTGGCTGATGTGACATCCATTTACTAAATTTGGACGTGTAGGTCTATTGTGTGAATTTGTACAATACTCATCAAAGATCAAGCATTCACCTGCAAAACAGGCTCAACACCAGCATTACTTAAATAGCCAGACACTCTGATAGCAGGTAAGGCAATTTTAAATAATTTCTGTTATTGCAAATTGTCTGTATGTGCTCTGGAGTGTTTTTGGAGGAGTTGTGGTGAATCTCTGGATTTACCAGAGAGTGTCGCACCATTCTCACTGATTGAGAAGAGGATATGATGACCTATTCAAATGAAGGGTGCAACAGGAATGGGGGCAGCAGTTGCAGTATCTCTCTGTCTGCAGCCTGACAGGGAGATGGATCAGAGACTGTGGACAGGATAAGCTCTGTGCAATATCGTCTCTCAACTTAGAGCCGGATTCCTCCACTTTCCTTGGTAGTGGCCCAGGCCGTCTGGGAAACCAGCCAATCCACTGGGCCTCTTTGCATGAATGCTCATCAGTGTTCTCCTGTATGCCACCCCATTAAATCATTATCTTGGTCCCCTGTAGCAGAACTTGTCTATGATCTCACCCTCAGCCAAGCTGCCAAATAAACTATCCTT
Organism: Cetorhinus maximus; assembly: GCF_964194155.1. Classification (NCBI taxonomy): domain Eukaryota; kingdom Metazoa; phylum Chordata; class Chondrichthyes; order Lamniformes; family Cetorhinidae; genus Cetorhinus; species Cetorhinus maximus. Next base: position 117,515,040 of record NC_135885.1, read on the forward strand.
TACCCTGGCCTGGCAGCAGCCCATTCATTCTCAATGACTCAAAGCATGCTGATCCAAACTCTGTACTAGCCTCCAAATGAAATGGAGTGTCAGTATCTGAACTGGTGGCTGCAAGTGACGGGGCCTCTTCATCAGTGCTGTGTGTTACTTGCCCTCCTGCTCCTGAAGCTGCTGTGTTTGGGCAGGTGACCATTCTTTGGTGCCTGAAATCAGAAAATCAGAAGAAAAAGTTTGGGGTGAGGGAAGAGAGGGAGCCAGAGATCCATGCGCACACCATCTGCAGCTTGTTTATCATGTTGGATAACAGCATGAGGGCAAGATGGGAGTTCAAAAGGGACATCAGGTAGGATCATGCAGTCATCTTCAATGTTCTAAATTATGCCAAATGCCATGGGCTCCATTGCAAAGCATAGAGAGCCATCTCCTCTGCATAGCTTTGAAAATGCAGGTTTCCTTGTCCATGCCAGTTCCACTCCTCTCCCTTCTATTGTGTGACACCTTGTACCCAGGAGAGAGGGATAAATGCCATTGATTGTTGAGTACTGTGTTTGAGTGATGTGCCTGCCATAATAGAATAACTGGAGGCATGGGAAGGCTGTGAGGGGTGTGTGTGTGTGTGTGCGTGTATGTGTGCATGTGTGTGTGTGTGAGAGAGAGGTCTACAGCATTGGTAGGAGTGTGAAGGTGAGGTGGAGTTACGGGATTTTAGATGTGAATCTTGAGTGCCAGGGAGGGCTACTGAGTGAGTGATGAGGGTGTGGTGCATTGGGCAGCGTGGGATGCTGGTGGAGCACTTGTTATGAGATGTCCAGTGAAGGCACATTCAATTATATTGACCACCCAAGTGAGGTCTTTCGACTTCTTGTGATACTGCTGCCAGGGTCCCTGGTCCAGATGTCAGGAATCGACTACCCTCTCCATCTACTCCCACTCCCTTCTCAGGGTGACCTTGAGGGCCTCTTGGCACCCTGAGGATCATGGCATCCTTCTGTCCACCTGCTCCACTTAAGGCTTTCAATACAAGCATCTGTGACCCTGGAACATTTTCTCTAGTGTTCTATTTTCCTTGTTTACAATTGCAGTTATAGCATTTAGCAGCAGCCTCCTGCAATTCAGTGCAGCTTCACTTTAAGAGGAACAGACTGCCTTAAAGAACAGAAGTCTGGATGCTTGTACTATTGCTTAGCTCCCCGTTGAGCACACAGGCAGCCAGCAGCATGTCAGTCACTTGGTCCTACACTACTGTCAAGAAGATATAATAATTCTCATAATGTCATTGGAATTTATTGTAAAATAGAATAATAGAGAGCTGTGCCTATATGTGTGTATATGTGTGTATTTGAGATTTAATTGAATTAGAGGCAGCTAATATCGGTGCTTTGATCTAAGAAAATGTTAGGTTTGAAATGTTAACTGGATAAACATGGTGAAGTTTAAAAACAATGGGTATTTGCATTCAAAGAGAAAGATATATATAAAGAAGGGGCAAGGGCTGTGTGTAAGGAAAGGCATTTTTAAGATCTTACAAGTGTGTGAAAAAGCCTTCAGCATCTATGCCTCAAGCTGCTGTCTTCAAAGGACAGGAGTTAAGAAAACTCACTTGGAAGTCAACTTGTTCAGGGCATCATGTTTCTTTGCCTGGGCCTTTTAAAATCGATGTGTTTTACTGTTGCCTTAATGAAAGTGTAACTGAGAGTTAGATTGATTAGGGGATTTAGAAGTTATTATGGTAGGAATTTGTAAATCTATGTATGTACTTAAAGCCATTTCTTCTATTAATAAATGTTTAATCTAGCTTTGTAAAAACCTGTAAGACTTGATGGTCTTATTGTTACTGAATTCAGGGCACACATCTCAAAATTTATACAAATTGCAAAACAAGTTGTGGCAGTTGTTTCAAGTTTCCCTTTCAGATTTGAACAACTCAGCATTTACCATCGGCAGTGCCATAACAACTACAAACAGGTAAATAAGGTTGCAGTGCAAAACACGTGTGCTACCTCTCTTCACCTCAACTTTTAGACCTGACAGTTTCCTATAAGAAAAGGGAGAAAATGGTCTCAGCTAGTACACTTCATAGGGCACACCTGCCAGAAATAAATACCTGCGATTGAACACGTGAGCTGGAAGAAATTGATTATCATGAATCACTTCCAGTTGGAGATGTACACTGGTAAAAACTCAATCATGATGCAGCAGGTGACTTAGTTCAGAAGCAATTGTGTGTAATAATTCAGCAAGGCTGGCCTGTGATCAAGTTAGAGGTCTCTGAACGCCCCCACCCATGCTCCAACTTTCAAGATGAATATTGGTCCGAAGTGAATTGATTTCAAGGTCCAGCAACTCATGGTAACAGCTGTACTATATAAGGAACTAATGTCAGTTACAAATTCAAGGGGCATAGGTATAAGAAGGCTGTATCTACAGTGTCCCTAACAGTATCTATTGGCCTAAGGTTTTCAACTGAGCTCAAACAATACATTGTGAAGTATGATATGTTTTTGGCTCATTGTCTTTCTCCAAGTAAGGAATTACCCACTACAGCATAAGTTTGTGGATAGACTTTGGTGGAAGTTTAGGACTGACCCTTGTGAGCTACATGGCTCCAACCGCTGTTCATTTTGTGTGATTAGTACAATAACTTAATTGAAACAGCCAGCCACATTCAGTACTCACGTAACAGTCTGAGAGAATGTAAGGAAATGTTTGCAAGATTTGGAGTACCAGGAATCCTAGTTAGTTAGGGGGTTACAATTTGCATTAGCAGAATTTGCAGTATTTGTGAAGACATGGGGAGGCAAACATGTGGTATCATCACCTCACTACCCACAATCCAAAGGAAAATCCAAGAATGTCGTCAAAAGTTCGCAAAATGCAAAGAGTTCAGCGAATGCGTTTCTAGCTCTATTATGTTGTACAAAACACCAAGTGAAGGTATAGGTACAAGTCATGCACAGAGGCTAATGGGTCATCAGTACAAAAGACTATTTTCTAGAGATGGAACAATCCTGCAACCTCGATGTTTAATGAAGACATTTGGGTGCTCGCTGAATGAAGCAACATCAACAGTATTATTACAGCATGTATACTAACACACTTCAAGCACTGCCTCTGATGATGCAGTGTGGATGAAACTCTCTAGCCAGAGAACCTGGAGTACTGGCACATGTATCATTTTGGTGGGTCGTAGTAGCTATGATGTTTAAGCCAGAGATTCATCATAGTTCAGGAATCACCATCAGTGAACTTGTGCTGATGAGACACCTGTAAACAATAGACTGGGATTTTACTGAAACACAGGAGCCCAGCAATCCCCTGGAATGTCCACAAGCTCCAAATCAAGCAACAACAGCACAAACTCTGGTATTCCTACACTAATTGCCAATCACAGACCTGGAAGACAGCAAAAGCCTTCAGCTTGATTAAAGGACTATGTGTTGCCACAGTGTTTGTTTGTGATTCTATGGGCGGAATTGTCCCAGATTTGCACTAAGTGCGGTAGCGAGCAGGAAAAAGAACATTTTACCCACCGGCCACAATAGCAGCTTTTCAGGCCGTATCAACCCAATCCTATCTCATTAATCATGCATTCCTGGGAAATACATCAGTTTGATGGTGAGCGGGCTCTCATTTGCCCACCAGGCCATCACCTTGCTGCTTCCTCACACCAGGCGCTATATTTAAAGTGCATTTGCCCGCACACTTCTCAGCGCTTCCAGCCCAGGACTGCTGCATAGAAAACATGGCCCCAAAAGGCAAGAAGACTGCAGACCCCCGATTCAGTGACACATCCTTGGAATTCCTTTTGGATGCCATTGAGGCCCGTCATCATGTCTTCTACCCCAGCTCTGGCCGCAGGAGGGGCAGCAACATCACCAATCTAGCTGGGATTAAATGCATATAAATGCATTGGAGGTGGTTCAAAGGAGGTTTACTTGATTGATACATGGTCAGTGCCAAAGCCCTGCAAAGGAGAACAGTCACTCAGTGCCAAAAGAGGATGAATGATCTCCTCCATTCCACCAGATTAAGTCACTCTTCTCATCAGTCTCAGCTCACACACTCACAAAGCCATCACACATCCACAGGGATCTCACTCACTGCCAGATCAAGGGACATCACCATTCATAAGAACATACGAAATAGGAACAGGAGTAGACCATTCAACCCCTCGAGCCTGCTCCACCATTCAATAGGATCATGGCTGATCTTCTTGTGTTTCGGTTTCCACATTCCCATCTACCCCCGATAACCTTTGATTCCCTTGCCTAACAAGAATCTCTCTACCTCTGCCTTAAAAATATTCAATGACCCCACCTCCACCACCTTCTGAGGTAGCGAGTTGCAAAGTTGCACAACCCTCTGAGAGAAAAAAATTCTCCTGATCTCCATCCTAAAAGGGTGACCCTTAATTCTAAAACAGTGCCCCCTAGTTCTGGACTCATCCACAAGAGGAAACATCCTTTCCACGTCCACCTTGTCAAGGCCATTCAAGATCCTGTATACTTCAATCAAATCACCCCTCACTCTTCTAAACTCCAATGGAAACAAGCCCAGTCTGTCCAAACTTTCCTCATAAGGCAACACTCTCATTCCAGGTATCAATCTAGTAAACTTCCTTTGAACCGCCTCCAATGCATTTACATCCTTCCTTAAATAAGGAGACCAAAGCTGCACAAAATATTCGAGGTGCGGTCTCACAATGCCCTGTATAACTGAAGCATAACATCCTTACTTTTATGTTCAATCCCTCTCGGAATAAAGGATAGCATTCCATTAGCCTTCTTAATTACTTGCTGTACCTGCATATTAACTTTCTATGACTCATGTACTAGAACACCTAGATCCTGCTGCATCTCAGAATTATGCAGCTGTTCTCCATTTAAGTAATACTCTACTTTTTTGTTCTTCCTGACAAAGTGAACAACTTCACATTTTCCCACATTAAACTCCATTTGCCAGATATTTGTCCACTCACTCAATCTATCTATATCCATCAGCAACCTCCCCATGTGCTTTTCACAACATACTTTCCTACCTATCTTTGTATCATCTGCAAATTTAGCTACCATGTCTTCACTCCCCTCATCTAAATAATTGATGTAAATCTTAAAAAGTTGAGGCCCCAGCACGGATCCCTGTGGGACTCCACTCTTCACATCCTGCCAATCCAAAAAAGACCCATTTATGCATACTCTTTTATGCATACTATCTGCTTTCTGCTAGCCAGCCAAACTTCTATCCATGCTAATAGGTTGCTGCCTAAACCATGCGCTTTTATTTTCAGTAATAACCTTTAATGTGGTAACTTATTAAATGCCTTCTGGAAATTGCAGTTTAGAATGTCTACAGGCTTCCTTTTATCCACCACACATGTTACTCCTTCAAAAAACTCCAATAGATTGGTTAAACGAAACCATGCTGACTCTTTGCCTTGAGCTCTTCTAAGTGCCCTGTTATAACCTCCTTAATGATCAATTCTAGTAACTTCCCCATGACAGACATCAAGCTAACTGGCCTATAGTTTCCTTTTACCTGCCTCCCTCCCTTCTTGAATAGAGGGACTATATTTGCTACCTTCCAATCTGATGGAACTTTTCCAGAATCTAGCGAATTTTGGAAGGTTAACACCAGCGCATCGACTACCTCATTAGCCACTTCTTTTAAGACCCTAAGATGTAGTTCATCGGGACCCGGAGACTTGCTCCATCCATTTGCTCAGTATCATTTCCCTAGTGATTTCAATTTCACCAAGTTCCTCTCTCCCTTTCACCTTCTGATTTGCAGCTGTTACTGAGATGGTTTTTGTATGCTCAATCGTAAAATCTGTAGAAATGAACAAATTGTCCCAACGTCTCCGTGCGTCATTCCGATCTTCAGTTCGGCAGGCGCACGCAGGAGTCGGCTACGTATCTGCCGAACTGTCAAAGGCCTATTAAGGCCATTTAAATATCAATTAAAATAATTAACAGAGTTGCCCATCCAACCTTAAGGCGGCCTTCGCATTTATCATGAAACCTCATCCACGGGCGTGAAGAGGTTTCATGAAGGCTTTTAAACTTTAATAAAAAATTTTAATAAAATTCATAGATATGTCCCAGCTTGCCTCAGGGAGATTCTGTACTATTTCGTGCGCATGCGCAAAAGAGTACAGGTCCCAACTCAGCCTACTCCCCCCACCCTCAAAGGGAGCGTACAGCGCTTCAGGATGCACATCATGCTGGGTGGGCCTTAATTGGCCCACCCACATAAAATGGCGGCGCTCAGCCGATTGCGGGCAGCAATCAGCTGCGCACCTGCCCGCGCCCGTTCCCACTCAGCACCCCCGAAGGGGATAAAATTCTCCCCTATGTGTAGATTAAAATCACCCAGGGTTATTGCTGTCCCTTTATCACAAGCACACGGTATTTTCTCTTGAATACTTTGTCCTACATAGTGGCTACTGTTAGGGGGCCTGTTGAGCGCTCCCACTAATGACTTTTTTCCCCAATTATTCTTCATCTCCACCCAAACCGATTCTACATCCTGATCTCCTGGACCAAGATCATCTCTAACTATGGCAGCACTGCCCTCTTTGATTAACAGTGCTACCCCTCTACCTTTACCCAGCTTCCTATTCTTCTTGCATGTCATGTATCCTTCAGTATTAAGGACCTAATATTTTTCGTCCTGCAGCCACGCTTCCTCAATTGCTGTCAGATCATATTTATTTACTTCAATGTAGGCCATCAATTCATTTACTTTGTTATGAATGCGATGTGCATTCAGATAGAGAGCCTTCAGTTTGTATTTTTGTTACCTTTGTAACATCTAGTCTTGACTGTTGATGTATTCTTAGTTTTTTTCTCTCTGTCACCTCCTGCCATTCCCTGACCCTCATTTCTCATAATACTATTTTGCTCTCCTGTCTTGACTCTACACCTTGAATTGCTACCTCTAAACAAGCTTGACCCCTCACCTCTCTTGTTTAATTTAAAGCCCTCTCTGCTTCCCTAGTTTTGCGATTTGCAAGGACACTCATCCCAGCACAGTTCAGGTGTAAACCGTCCCAATGGTACAGCCCCCGCTTTCCCCAGTACTGATGCCAGTATCCCACAAACCGGAACCCACTTTTGCCACACCAGTCTTTGAGCCACGCATTCATCTCTCTAATCTTATTTGCCCTATGCCAATTTGCACGTGGCTCAGGTAATAATCCAGAGATTATTACCTTTGAGGTTCTGCTTCTTAATTTTGTACCTAGCTCCTCATACTGACTTTGCAGGACCTCTTTCCTAGTTCTACCTCTGTCATTGGTACCTACATGGACCACGACAACTGGATCCTCCCCCTACCACTGCAAGTTCCTCTCCAGTCCTGAACAGATGTCCCGAACCCTGGCACTGAGCAGGCAACTTGCAATTTATAGGCAACTATACTAGCCCCCTACTAACACTACTAACACTACATTCCTGTGTGCTCCCCCCACTTGAATGGCTTCCTGCACCATGGTGCCATGGTCAGTCAGCTCATCCACCTTGCAGACCTCGCTTTCATCCACACAGATCATGAGCACCTCAAACCTGTTTGACAAATGCAAAGTCTGAGCCTCCTCAACTTCCGTCTGCTCGGTCCCATTACCTGCCTGACAGTCGTCACATCCTCCTGTCCCTCACTGCTGACCAAAACAAATGTCACTCTTCTAAGAGGTGTGACTGTCTTCTGGAACAAAATATCCAGGTATTTCTCCCCATCCCTTATGTTGCGCATTGTCTGCATTTTGGCTTCCAGGTCAATAATCCTGATCCGGAATTCCTCAAACTGCTTACACTTCCTGCAGATGTGTATGTCATGGATCGCCTTGGCACCCAAAAGCTCCCACATCCCACAGCTGCAACATAACACCTGTCCTGCCATTCTAATTTATGTTATTTAGTTAATTTACTTTAATTACTTTCTTCCTACGTATGCTACAATTTACCGTTATTATTGAATACAATTACCACTGACAACTAAAGATCATATGCTTATTAACTACAAGGTAAGTGTTGTGGATGTTTGTTTAAATTACTTTATTTTTATTGCTTTTTTATCTTTATTGTTTGATTTTAATTTTAAAGTTTTCAAATTTTGGTTTATCATTTTAAAATTTTAGTTCTTTTTATTTATAGATCTACCTTAACTTGCCTGTCCTAAACTGGTTTCTCACACACTGTCCCTTAGGCTGAGCACTTACTGGCCAATCACATTACTAGCTTCCTGTGATGTCACAGTTGCTTTTTTTTCTTTTACCCCTTACGGCTGCCTCACAGCAGCTGAAACAGTGAAACAGTGCATTCCTCAGCTCCGCTCTGACTCCCAGCAAGGTAGGCCTCACTCGAATCTGCGGGCTGTATTTATTGGCGCTCCTCAGCTCCCGACTGTCTCCTGCAGGTCCGCTCTGCTCGGACTCCCTCACTCTCTCACACACACCTTCATTGTCCTCATCCTGTCCGTGGCACCACTCAGCACCCACACATGCCAGGCATCCTTATCATCTGGCCTGGCAGGCATCCTGCATACACCCTATCCTTCTGCATTCATGCAGGACAAGCTGGAACACAAGAGAGGTTGCAGACAGGTTGAGGGTTGCACAACATCAAGGTTCTAACAGACTTTGAAAATAGAAAAAATAGCCGGCGAAGATCTGAACCGTTCCTGTGCTGGTGGTAAGGTCAACAGTGCTCTACAAAGTGAGGATCCAGCAGTGCAACATCCATCAGGCAACCATGCCGTGAGTGATGTGTCCTGCTCCACAGGCCACTGCCATGCACTAATTATCTCTCCTTCCTGTCGCAGGCACACCTGGGAAACAGGGAGTGCACGACTCAGGTCCTCGACCCAATCCCTGAAGACACCTCGGAAGAGGAATCTGCTGAAACCTTCATTGAAGGTCCATCACAGCGCTCACCCACACCCTCCACCAGCGTAGAGACACACACCTCAGCAAGACCTAGTTCTAGACTAGCCTCAGGGCCACAATCTGCTGAGCACATTGCACTGTCTGATGCAAAGTGGGCAGTGGCAGGGACTTCCCAGGTTTCTGGCATTCAGAAATCTGCTGAGTCCGAGTCAGATAATGAGTCCTATGGACTCGGTCATACCTCAGTTGCCCCAGCTGCAAAGGCAAGCTCGGGAACATCAGGAAGGGATGTCCGCTGCAGTCCTTGTGATTGCAAGGCATGCTGGAGGAGTCTGTCCGCTGACTTTGGTGATAGCGTGGCATGCCAATGCACTGAGGTCAACACAGGCAGGATGGTGGCCGCCATGGAAACCTTGGGCCAGGACATCGGTCCTGCACTGCTGCGTGGGCTGAATTCCATTGCTGACACCATAGTTGGCATCCAACAGAGGGTGCGAGGCAGCTCGATCTCGCTCCAGCTTCACCTTCTCCTCAAGAAGTCAACCAAGGGTCCTCGCGCACCCATATTGAGGAGGATCAGCAGGTGCACACCCGGGGCCATCTGCCCAGGTGACTCTGGAAGTATCCGGCCCATCCGAAACACCTCTTCCTGTGACCTCAGCAGCTCCAGCTCCACAGGCCGAGGAGGGTGCCACTGCCACATAGCAGGACCCTGAAAGCAGACTGGACCCCTCCAGGTCTTGGCCCTTCAGAGGTTGCCTGGCAAGGTCATAACAGACAGGGTGTAGCAGTCAGCATGTTGCCTTCACCTCCGCTGTGGATGTCAGGGGAACACCAAGACATAGCGGCAAGGTTAGGAAGGTTATGAAGACATAGTTGCACAGCCTGGGCACGGGTATTAATCATTTGTACATAATGTTCACTGTTGTAAATAAACTCTCAAGAATGTCTCCCTGCCTATGGCTCCTTATTATGATGAGCAGTATTCGTGTCACTCAGATGTGAAACCTTGGCTCCTGCATAAGATAAAAGGTGACTCAGTCCAGGGCCTCTTCTCTGTGCAGTGTGTAACCTTCAGACCAAAGTGATGGTCCAGTTTCACACTCACTGGACACATTAGTGATGACTGCACCTCGATGGAGCTCGTCATTTCTGCCAGAATGTTGTGGGCAGGTGTCACAGAGTTCCGTCATTCTCTCTGTGCCCTCAGCACTTTTGAGATGGAACTGGCCCCCATCTCTTCAGCGTCTGTGATCGATGACACTGTGACCCTGAAGGGGTCAGGTGCTGAAGGCTGAAAATGGATTGGGTGCATCTTCAGCAGTGAATTGGAGGCGGAATAAGCTGGCTACTAATGCTAATTGCTTTTTACAGCGCACCTTCAGGACAAACAAGAGTGCTTGCCTCACCTTGGCCCCTTAAGGAAACCTTCATCTTCCCTTCTGTCAACCGTGGTCTTTCTCTCGCTCTCACCTCTCTCTTTCCATCTCAGTGATCAGAGCCAAGACCATCTGCATCGCCCCAATTTCCAATCTGAAGCCTGATGCCTTAACAGCTTGCTCCCTTCCTGATTGCAGGGAACCATCCCCAAGGCTGTGATTTTTAGCAGATTTCCAGGTGGTAAACAGAATAACAAAACGATATTGAAGTCCTATCATTAAAAGCAGCAGGACTTCCATGCATCCTGGCCTTGCCGCATTCTTTATCCACTTGATCTCCCTAGTTCCCTCCCTGCCTCCTGTAAATATCATGGATCGTATTTAGAAAGGTAAGTTTGGAATGTGCTTTTTCAACAGCCTGCTCAACTTGTTCTGCCACCATCAAAGATTTGTATAGATACACCCTCAAGGGTCTCTGTTCCTGCTACTCCCACTTTATAAAATTGAACCATTTAGTCAATATAGCCTCCACTTTTTTACCTACAAAAATGCATTACTTTAAACCTTATAATGCTAAATTGCATCAGCCCTGTGTCTGCACATTACAGTGGTTTGTCTAAGTTCTCCTGAAGTCTGGTACTAGCCTCTTCACTGTTTACTACTTTTCTTAATTTTGTGTCATCTGCAAACACTAATATTATGCCCAAGTCCAGATCGTTAATAAATATCACAAAGAGGCAATGCCGGAGAAAATCATTGCATACACCTCCTTCCAGTCTGAACAACTACAGCTTACCACTATTCTCTGCTTTCTGTTTCACCTTTTAAGGTTATGCATATAATCATGAATATGTGGGGAGTTTAAGAAAAATTGTACATCAATGAATAAGGTCATTGGAGGCAATAGAAGTAAAAAAAAATGAAGATTTCTTTATCTGAATGCATGAAGCATCAATAATAAGATAGATGAGTTAATGGCACAAGTAGAGGTAAATGATTTTGATCTAATCGCAATTACAGCAACAGCGTTACCAAGGTGATCAACGTTGGGGAATAAATATTCCAGGGTACACAATAATTTGATTGTTGAAATAAACTGTTTAATAAAAAAACAGTTGAAATAGCAAAGGAGGAGGGGTAGCCCTGATAGTAAAGGATGACATAAGGACTTTAGAGAGAAGGGATCTGGCCTCAGAAAATCAAGTAGAATCAGTATGGGTAGAAATTAGGAATAGCGAGAGTCAGAAAACACTGGTGGGAATAGTTTATAGGCCCCGAATAATAGTTATACCATTGGACAGAGCATTAAACAAGAAATCATTGGAGCTTGTAACAAATGCAATATAATAATTGTGAGGAACTTTACTTTTCACATAGACTGGGGCAATCTGAATGGCAAGAGAAGATGAGTTTGTGGAATGTTTTTGTGACAGTTTCTTGGATCAATACATTTTGGAACCAATCAGGGATGAAGCTATCTTATATCTAGCATTGTGTAATGAAGCAGAGTTAATTAGTAATATCATAGCAAAAGATCCACTAGAAAATAATGATCATAATACCATTAAATTCCAGGTTAAATTTGACATACTCCAATCACAAACAAGAATCGTTAACTTAAGCAAAGCCAATTACATTGGTATGAGGGGAGAACTGGCCAAGGTAAATTGGCTAAATAGACTACAGGGTATGGCTGTAAATAAACAGTGGGAAACATTTAAATAAATAATTCAAAATGTCCAACAAAGGTACATTCCATGGAAAAACAAAAGCACAGCAAGAACAACCCATTTGTCACTCAATCAGGAAGTTAGGGATAGTGTTAGATTAAAAGAAAAAACATACAATATTACAAAAAAAAAGTAACAAGTCTGAGAATTGGCAATGTTTTAGAAACCAACAAAGAGCAACCAAAAAGTTGATAAAAAGGGGAAAAACAGAACATTAGATTAAACTAGCCAGTAATATAAAAACAGTTTGTAAGAGCTTTCATAAGTATATAAAAAAGAAGAGAGCAGCTAAAGTTAATATTGGTCCATTAGAAGCAGAGACAGGAGAAACTATCATGGGGAATGAGGAAATGGCAGAGGCATTGAACAAATATTTTGTATCTGTCTTCACAGTACAAGGCATAAGTTTCATTCCAGAAATGGATGGTTAATCAAGGGCTAAAAAAATTAGGAAATTAGGAAAATTAATATCAACAGAGAAAAAGTACTGGAGAAACTTAAGAGACTAAAATGTCACAAAGCCCTGGAGCCTGATGACCTACACCCTAGGAATCTAAAGGAGATAGCTGCAGAGATTGTGATTTTCTGGCTGTGATTTTCCAGAATTCATTGGCTTCCGGAACAGTCCGATCAGAGTGGAAGTTGACAAATGTTAGTCTACTTTTCAAGAAAGGAAGGAGAGAAAAAACAGAGAACTACAGGCCAGCTAGCCTAACATCAGTCATTGGGAAAAAGCTGAAATCTATTATTAAGGAAGGATTAACAATGTGCTGAGAAAAGCACAGGACAGAATTTTTCGCTGAACGGCTGGACGCACACCTGACCCGCTCATGCATGAAATAGCGCGTGATATTTCAGTCGGCCGGTGCACGGTAAACTCGAAAGCACACGCATCAACAATTAAGATGGCATTAATGGTGCAATTAACAGAGATTTTTTTGTTGTCCGTCCAACACTATGGTTGATGGGTGGGCAGGCGAATCGGCCAGGCGGCCTTTGCATTTTTCAGGAAGCCTCATCCACGGGCGGGATGAGGTTTCTGTGATAAATTAAAATACAAATCAATTTCTGTGGCGAGGATTTTCATTACCTACATTTTCAGTTGACTGATTATGAAGCTTGGACACTTTTTTTCAAATTTTGGCCACCTTTATTGTAGGTTGTTCAGGTCTCCAGCTCCCTGAGGCAGCTCTCAGCCTTCAGGGAGCTTTCTGTGAGCGTTCGCCCTTGCTGATTTCAGCGCTCACCCTGCTCCCGCCCGCACCCCAGCAGCGCTGAGCCTTTCAGCGTGCGCTTCACACTGGCTGACCGTTAATTGGTCAGCCAGTGTGAATTCGCAGTCGGGGGCTGATTGCGGGTGGCCACGGTCGGCGGGTCTGGGATTGGCTGGGGAACAGACTCCTGACCGGTCCCGCCTGTGAACTGAAAATGCTGCCCATAGTATGATTAGAGCAAGTCAAAATGGTTTTACGAAAGGGAAATCCTGTTTAACAAATTTATTAGAGTTTTTTTGAGGATGTGAGTGGTAAGGTAGATAAAGGGGAATCAGTAGATGTGCACTTGGATTTCCAAAAGGCTTCCAACATGGTCCCACAAAAAAGGTTAATAAGTAAGATAAGTGCACGTGGAATTGGAGGTAATATGGTTAGCATGGATAGAGGATCGGTTAACAGATTGGAAGCAGAGAGTGGGCATAAATGGGACTTTCTCAAGTTGGCAGGTAGTGAATAGGTGTCATAGATGTCAATGCTGGGGCCTCAGCTATTTGCAATCTATATTAATAACTTAGATGAATAGGCTGGGAGTAATGCATCTAAGTTTGCTGATGATACCAAGGTAGGTGGAAAGGTAAGCTGTGGGGAGGACACAGGCTGTAAAGAGATATAGACAGGTTAATGAATGGGCAACAAGATGGCAGATGGATTACAATGTAGACAAATGTGAAGTTATTCACTTTGGTCAAAAGAATGGAAGTGCTGAATATTTTTTAAAAATGAGAAACTTGTAAGTGTTGATGCTCAAAGGGACTTGGATGTGCTCGTACAAGGAACACAAAAAAGTGATCATGCAAGTAGAGCAAGCAATTAGGAAGGCAAGTGGCATTTTGGCCTTTGCAAGGGGATTGGAGTACAAGAATAAAGAATTCTTGCTATAGTTGTACAACATTTAAGTGAGGCCACATCTGGAGTACTGCATGCAGTTTTGGTCTCCACATTTAAGATAAAAAAAGCTTGCATTGGAGGCAGTACAGTGAAGGTTCACTAAATTAGTCCCTGGGATGTGGGGGATTGTCCTCTGATGAGAGGTTGAGCAAATTGGGACTATATTCTCTGGAGTTTAGAAGAATGAGAAGCAATCTCATTGAAATGTACAAGATTCTGAAGGTGCTTGATAGGGCAGACAGTGAGAGATTGTTTCTGCTAGTCTGGGAATCTAAAACACAGGGGAACAGTCTCAGGACGGTCATTTAGGACTAAGATGAAGGAAAATTACTTCACTCAAAGGGTTGTGAACCTTTAAAATTCTGTACTCCAGAAGGTTGAGGATGGTCCATCATTGAATATATTTAAGGCTGGTATAGACTTTTGGTCCCTCAGGGAATCAAGGGATATGGGAAATTGGCAGGGAATTGCAGTTGAAGGCCAAGGTCAGCCATAATTGCCTTGAATGGTGGAGCAGACTCAATGGACCATATATTCTACTCCTGCTCCTATTTGCTGCGTTCTTGTGTACAAGTAAATATAAAGTCGCACAACAACTCAAAGCGATGAAATTCAATACCAAATTTCCTTTGATGTGCAACCTCACAGTTTTTCTGTTTGAGGTTACTCTAAAAGTAAAATATTTTATACAATGTACATGACTCAGAAAAAAAATGAATACATTAATAATGAAGATAATATGTTAGACATCATCTTGAACTGCCTTTGATTGCATTACTAAGGCAACTTCCCGAATCATTTACTTTGAATAGGAAGTTAAAGCTTATTCAATTTTCAGCATACTTTAATATGGTGGCACTTTTAAATTTGTTTTCCAATGCCTTGTTCAGAATTAAGATTTATTACCTATTCCTTTGTCAGACCAACCATGTTAATGAGGATCTTGCATTCCTTATGCATGGCAGGGGAGTTTCATTACGTTAATACAGTAATGAAGATTTGGGTTTTTTTTTATCATCTTTGAAACTGAGCTATTCAATCTGAGAAAGATAATGAGCACTGGGGTGTTCAAATTCTGATTACTTTCAATTCTGCCAGTGGTGTGTAATGATGCCTACATTTTTAGA
This sequence comes from Cetorhinus maximus, assembly GCF_964194155.1. NCBI lineage: Eukaryota > Metazoa > Chordata > Chondrichthyes > Lamniformes > Cetorhinidae > Cetorhinus > Cetorhinus maximus. The sequence goes on from NC_135885.1 coordinate 117,530,319, forward strand.
AGCATTCTATGTGGTAGTCCTGAGGTATTGCTCACATTGAATCAAAGGATATGGGATTGGTTAGGCTGTAAATTTATCTATAAGAGTTAAATGAGAGAAGAGGATTCTGGGGATGAAGTAGTACTCTGGATACATTTAAAGGGTTAAATATAACACATGCAGCGGGTCTTGGCGGTAGAGCTGGAAGTGGGCACCATTTCTGCAGGGAAGGAATGTGGCTAGCTAATTAATGGAATGGAGGCACAGGACTTGGTTGACATAACTGACTGCCAATAGGTGCTGTTCTCGATAGGAGGCATTGTTGATTTGCACAGGCACAGGCACAGTCACAGAGGTAGGCCACGAGCACCTATTTCAGTGTCACCAGATGCAGTGGCCATTTTTAAAGGCCTATTAGGCTTGAAATCAGCCTTTCCTGAACACTGTAAATAGCACAGCAGCAATCCTGAGCAGGAGCTTCCTTCCATGTGAGGCCCTGCAATCAGAGGGCAGACCACCGCTGAGTGAAGGAACCTGAGGATGAACCATCACTGATTCAAAAGCAAGAATTGCTGCTCAACCTGTCAGTCAAGGAGACAGCCAGGCAACATGGTGGCAAGAGACATGCCAGATGGAAGACACCTGGTGGCCACATGACTTATCAATGACTCCTTGCAGGTTCTCCAGGCTGCATGGAAAAGGTGGGAACTTCTCTTCCCAAGTGATGGCAAGAAGCAACCCCCCTGCCTGGGCAAGGAATCCTGGATGGAGATAGCAGCAAAGGTCAACAGCCATGGGGGTCACTCTCTGGTCCTGACTGCAGTGCCACATATGGCTCAATGACCTCCTTCGTTCCATCAGGGTAAGTCCTACACACCACTTGCCTTGTTGGGGATTGTATGTGGCAATGCAGGATAGATTGCCACATAAGGAGGGACCGACCAGCCAGGCACTGGCAATGGGGAGCGTCAGCAATAGCTTCCAGCTGGAAAACAGCTAGATGTTTATCTTTTGCTAACCCCACCATGTTCATTGAGAACAGACATATGGGGGAGGAATTCAGAAGCCCTCATCATGAGAGGGATACCACTAGAATATGTTTTGTGTTGCTCTTGTATGGAAACTCATAGTATTCTTCCTTCTGCTGGCATGTGAGATAGACCCACAACAGCAAGGAGAGTTCCAAGACCAGTGGTGGACTACCCAACAATAGAACATTGACAACTGTAGAGGAGGAGGAGGCCCTTGAACTGGCAGGAGAGCAGCGCAGCTGGGCGATCATAAATGTCAAAACTGGTGAGGGTAATAGCTTCGTGACAACACAAAAGAGTGAGGAGGCATCAAGCTCATGTGTCCACCACTGGACAAATGGAGATTCACCTCAGGCATGGATGGGAAGAAGAGATGTGAAGAGTTAACTCCTAACTATTTGTGTTCTCTAATGCAGGGTTGGCCCGTGGCAGGCATTGTAACTTTCCTCACCTGCAATACGATGATTCCGGATCAATTCAGCAGCTATGTCTTCAGTTGACAGCCCTTGTGCCCCAGGATCCATCCATGTAGTCACAATGGGGGCTGGAACAACTGTTACACGTGGGAATGGGGAAGTTTGTATGCTTTGTGACTGCTCCCAGGGAACTGGGCTCACACCTACATGCTTTCAGTGGTTGCAGACTAGTTGAACATCGATTGAGAGTTAGTCCTTCATGTTTATGAAGGCCACTGGCTGGTCCATGCAAGCCTTGATGGCCCCGTGGGTGCAATAGATTACACCTTGCATTTGGGCAATCCAGCAAAGTCGATGGACCTCTCTGCCATGACTGTCAGGGTCGGTCTAGTAGCACACAAACTCTCCAACTTTATTAAACAAGGCATTAGTCACCTTCTTGATGCACCAATGAACTGCCACCCCACACATGTTCCCAGTGGATCTGTGAAAGGAGCTGGATGTGTAGAAATTTACTGCTATGGTTCTCTTCATGACCACGTGCATTGGGTGTCCATCAAGTCCCATGGGATCTCACCTCATCCTGCACAAAAGTCAGTGATGGCCCCCCTTGAGAGCTGCAGTCTTCATTGATACCGCCGCTCGGACATCCGTAGGTAGTTCTGGCAAGTCCAGAAGAGTCATGGTTGGGTCCGTCTTGGCTCAGCCACCTGCTATCAGTCTTCTATTCGCCCTTCTACATCCTGCCCAGCCAAAGACTCGCCCCCTTGCTACTCCTGCTGCTGTGCAATGTTGCCTCTGGAGCCTGGTACTCTTTCCTTCTGCTCTGCTCCTCCTCCACATGGAGGACCAAGAGGACTGAATGCATGAGTCCCATGGCTGTTTGTCTCTCCCTTTCTCAGGTGCTCCCCTTGGAGGATACCTTCCCAGAGACCTTGTTCTTGTCACCCCCCTTTGACCCAATAGCAATGACCCTCTTCATGCCTTGCTGAAAGACCCTGATTGCAATCTGCTCCCTCAGCTCCTGAGCCCAACACAGGCTCCTGCCTCCTTCACAGAGGCCTCCCGCTGCACTCCAGCAAAAACTTCTGCCCCCCTTTCTTCCACCAATGTCAAGGACATCCAAAACCAACTATAATATGGCTGACTTCCACAGATGAACCTCAAGGCCTCGCCCGGTTGCTACCAGCCTTAATCAGTCAGGAATCTGCTGGCCTATGATCCCTGTGCATTGCTCATTTAATTCAAAATTAGAATCACAATTAACTGATCTAATGATCACTAATGCCTGCATAATGAGCACAATTGCATTCCTGCTATGTCATAGTGGCAATGATGTCTAGGAGGTTCCCCTCTGCCAGTAGAATGTGACACCCACATCGTGCCATTATGGTTCCACTCCAGTTCATCCTCTCCTGCTCCCCCACAGCCTCGCAATCCTCTCCTGAGGACTACATTGAATTCTGCCCAAAGTGTGTCATATACAGCTTTTCTACCTGGTGTACCTACAACTAACATGACCACAGCTGTTTTTCACAGATTAACCGTTGAGTTTGCATTACGCAGTGTAAACAGTGCGAGGCGCAACTTTGTGTTCACTATGGTACAATATATCAAAATGTTCTTTTGTAGCATGAAACATTGAGGAAATTTTATTATGCGATAGATTTAACTCCTGATGGTCCTATTTTAGTTATCTGGTGGGTCACTTAATAGGACTTGGTAAGAATCTTGTTGATAAGATGAATCTATTCAGGAGATGAAATAAACTTAAGCTTCCCAGGTGTTTTGATTGATGAGTCAGACGTGTAGGGCTGGATTTTCCGTTTAACGTGCAGGGGGCGGGCCCCGAATGTCCGCGCGTAAAATGATCCGCGGTGAAGTCAGGCGAGCGTCCCGATGTCACCGCGCGCCATCGCGATATTTCACTGGGCGGGCATGCGATGAATCTGACATGCGGCTGCCATTATTTAACGGGCTAGTTAAGGCCCTTTAGTCTTCAATCGGCACCGATTTTTAGGTGCCCGTACGATCTTTGGGTCGGCGCATGGGCGCAACAGGTAAGAGACTTTTCTATGAACCTCATCCACGGGCAGGATAAGAGGGCTCAGTGGGGTCATCAATCTGCTTTATGGAGTATTTATTGGAGAAAGCATTTTAAACTTGCCTGTGTGATCTGCAGTAGTTCAGAAAGCATCCCAACAGCTTTTTGTGTTCCTTTAACCTTCAGTCAGAACTCTGCAGTCAGGAATCTTTTGCTGGCCTGTAGCTTTCAGGAAGCCTCCCCTTAGCCTGGGTATAGGTTCTGACATGTCCACTGGAGGCAGCTCCTCTGAGGAGGAAGGGAGGGATAGAATAAGGAGGCCAGGAGTGGACAATCAACCTCCAGGGGAGCCACCTTTGGGAGTACAGGCACAGGCACAAGGGGCGCAGGGCCAAGAGGTTGTCCAAGGTGGAAGGGACTGCAGAAGGCGCCACTATCCTGCTGCCAGGGTATACAGGCAGCAAAGCAGCTGCCTCAATATGTCTGAGGTGCAGTGCCGAAGGAGGCTCCGACTGTCAAGGGAGACAGTCAACTATATCTGTCAGATGATTGGCCCTGAGATCGCTCCTAACTGTTTGGGTGGACACCCCATGCCAGTGGCTCTGAAGGTCACAGCTGCCCTTAACTTCTATGCCTCTGGCTCCTTCCAGGGCTCGGTGGGTGATCTTTGTGGTGTCTCCCAATCAGCTGTCCACACTTGTGTCAAGCAGATCACAGACGCTCTGTTCAGGCGTGCATTGACCTTCATCCACTTCCGCTGGGACCAGGCAAGTCAGGCACAGTGAGCCAGAGGCTTTGCGGCCATTGCTGGCTTCCCCCGCGTCCAGGGTGCAATAGACTGTACACATGTGGCCATCAAGGCGCCAGCAGGTGAGCCCGGTGCCTTCGTCAACAGGAAGGGCTTCCACTCCATGAATGTGCAGATAGTGTGTGATCACAGGATGCTGATTCTACAAGTTTGTGCAAGGTACCCAGGCAGCTCCCACGACACCTACTTCCTCAGACACTCCCAGGTGCCAGGGCTCTTCAGTACACCGGCCTGGCTGGATGGATGGCTGCTGGGTGATAAGGGCTATCCCCTCAGAAGGTGACTCATGACACCTCTCCACCATCCAAGAACAGAAGCTGAGCAGCGCTACAATAGGAGCCACGCCTCCACAAGGGCTGTGGTGGAGAGAACCATCGGTCTTCTCAAGATCCACTTCTGATGCCTGGACCGCTCAGGGGGCGCACTCCAGTACCGCTCAGATCGCGTGTCGGTTATAGTGGTTGCATGCTGCGCTCTCCACAATCTTGCGCTGGAAAGTGGGAACGCAGTGGACGATGAAGACGTCGACACAGCGGCTGCGACTGCACACGATGAGTCCAGCAGTGATTCCGAGGATGAGCGTGCACAGGGGAATGCTGAGGGGGTAGATGCTGACCTGGGACTACAGCAAGGAGGCAGGGTCACCCGCGAGGCTTTAATCCAATGAGCCTTCAGCTAGCACAACACAAATGGATCAGCAGGACTAGCCTTGCCTGGCGCATCCATACTCGACACCTAATCTGGCTCAATTTGCCAGGTCAGCTGCAGGAACTTAGGGCCTTGTGCATAACTTTGAACGTCCAAACAAACACTCATGACAGTTTTCTTAACCATACACATGCAGAACAAATGAGTTATCCTCAGCCATGGTCACACATCTGAATTTTAATTTTCAAATCAGAAGTTCTCCTAATTATTAAACAAAACTGTAATCAAGCAAAAAAAAATCCGAAGGACCTAATCTCGGACCAACACAAAAGCACCAGTGAGGAACCCATGGTGTGCCTAATGTGCCTTACGTTTCCATTTGTGAGTGCTACGCCTTGGTGCTGCCCCATCGCTCGGAGTGGCATCTGAGGCAGCCTGCTGACTCTGCTGTCCTGTTGGCTTCGATGACCTTGGTGGTCATCCTCTGGCCCATGGAGCCTCTGCTGGGCCTACCTGGGCGCCACCAGTTCCACAGCTGGCACCTCCCCAGTCGTCGCAGCCTCACCGGATGATATGGTCACTGGGAAAGGGACAGAGGAGCTGTTGCCCCCATCCAGAGCACTGTGAGAGGAGCCCAAAGAGACGACAGGCAGTTGCTGCGCCGACATGAGGTCGCCTCGGACCTCCCTGCTCACCGTTGATGGATGGGCAATGAGCTGGGAAGCTTGATGCCCACACCATCTCCCACACTGGCAGTGAGCAGCTGAGCTCATTGCTGATGTGAGGGCTTGCTGGTTTGAGTGCATCCCCAGGAAGCCCTGATGGATCTCAAGGAGGCTCTCCACGAGATTCGCCACTCTCTTCATGGAGGACGCATGGCGCTCGGACATGAGGCTCGTTGCTTCGACAAGCATCCGTGTAGACTCCTCCACCACAGTCACCAAGCGAAGCACAGCCTCATGTATCACACCCAGATGCTCCCGCACACCGGAATGGAATTTAATGTGGATAAATGTGAGGTGATGCACTTGGGCAGGACAAGGCATGGGAATACACAATGAATGGTAGGACCCTGGGAAGTAATGAGGATCAGAGGGACCTTGGTGTGTATGTTCACTGGTCCCTTAAGGTAGCGGGACAGGTACATAAGGTGTTTAAGAAGGCATATGGGATACTTGCCTTTATTAGCCGAGGCATAGAATATAGCAGCAGGGAGGTCATGTTCCAACTGTGGCTTAGGCGACAGCTACAGTACTGCGTGCAGTTCTGAAATGCGCATTAAGGGAGGAATGTGATTGCAGTGGAGAGAGTGCAGAGGACGTTTCCCAGGATGTTGCCTGGCCTGCAGAGTTTCACTTATGAGGAGAGATAGCATAGACTGGGGTTATTTCCACTGGAGCAGAGGAGATTGAGGGGGGACATGATTGAGGTTTATAAACTTATGAGGGGCATAGATAGGGTAGGCAGGAAGGAACTTTTCCCTTTGGCGGAGGGATCAATAACCAGGGGGCATAGATTTAAGGTAAGGGGCAGGAGGTGTACAGAGGGTGTGATGAGCAACTTTTGCACACAGAGGATGGTGGGAATCTGGAACTCACTGCCTAAAAGGGTGGTAGACGCGGAAACCCTCATAACATGTAATAAGTATTTGGATGTGCACTTGCAACGCCATGGCATACAAGGCCATGGGCCTAGTGCTGGAAAATGGGATTAGAATAGTTAGGTATGTGTTTGACCCACGCATCCTCGATGGGCTGAAGGGCCTTTTTCTGTGCTGCACACCTCTGGCTCTATCACTCTATGATCGAGCAATGTTGCAACAATAACAAATGTAACAATCATCAGTGCTATGGATGTTGGGAGGACATTGTGGATCACACTTTTGGCCTCAAATAACTGGCCGTTCCACCCCAGCCTCACTGACACCAGTTGACCTGGTGCATGCCGCCTCTTCAGCTCAAGGGCCTCCTGCTTGAATCTGCTAAGATGGGGAGGTGTGCCTGGCTGCCTCCAGTCCTTGCATGCTCCAATGCATTATAAGCATTCATCTCCTGAGAAACAGAGAACACCATTCATTGCGGCAAATTGCACATGGCCTCTGCTCACGCACGCCGCACCACGACCACAGTGGCCCATATCAGGCCTCCAGTGCCTCCTCTCCCCGCTACTGCTGATCATTCACACAAATATAGTATGCCTGATCTCCACCCCCACCAACAGCCCCATGGACACATGCTGTGTACATCACTTTAGGGAACACACGGTCTTTGCTCCCATAGCAAGGACTCGCAACTACGTGCAGCGTCAAGGGCAGCAGATGGTTCTTGGCCTCGACTCCTTGAGACTCCCTTTCCACCATCTCATCACCGTGAATAGGACGTGTGTTGGAGTTCTGAGTATGCGCCTAGCTGCATCTCCTTCAGGTTGCCCCCAGACTAGTCATGTGCGACTAAGACCAACACATGGTGCGGGGGAGAATTCATCTCCTCATGAACCACTCAGGCTGATGTAAGCATGGGCACTATCTGCTTGCCCACCCAGCGTAGCAAAAATGCCCAACATGATTCAATGGAGTCACGACAGTAAGACTTGGGGGGAGGGCCTCAAAGGCTAAGGCTACCTGCTGGGATAAATGCCTAATGCAACCCTGCCAGAGCGCAATAAATCGTTGAAGTACTTACGGCACTGGATCCAGGTGTGCCGCACCACGTCGCGCGAGCTCACCACCTCCAACACCTCCTCCCAGGCACGTTTGGTCATGTGGGGGGGCCTCCTCCTCCCATCCCAGGTACCAACACCTCCTGCCATGATGCCACCTCCCCGAGGAGGGCAGCAAGGCAGTCATCTGAAAAGCTAGGGGTGCATTGCCCCCGCTGCTGGCCTACCCTGCAACCTGCCCTGCTCCACTGACAGACCCTGCACCCTGCCCTGCTCCTCTGGCCTACCCTGCAGCCTGCCCTGCTCCTCTGGCAGACCCTGCAGCCTGCCCTGCTCCTCTGGCAGACCCTGCAGCCTGCCCTGCTCCTGTGGCAGACCCTGCAGCCTGCCCTGCTCCTGTAGCAGACCCTGCAGCCTGCCCTGCTCCTGTAGCAGACCCTGCAGCCTGCCCTGCTCCTGTAGCAGACCCTGCAGCCTGCCCTGCTCCTGTAGCAGACCCTGCAGCCTGCCCTGCTCCTCTGGCCTACCCTGCAGCCTGCCCTGCTCCTCTGGCAGACCCTGCAGCCTGCCCTGCTCCTGTAGCAGACCCTGCAGCCTGCCCTGCCCCTCTGGCAGACCCTGCAGCCTGCCCTGCTCTTGTAGCAGACCCTGCAGCCTGCCCTGCTCTTGTAGCAGACCCTGCAACCTGCCCTGCTCCTGTAGCAGACCCTGCAGCCTGCCCTGCTCCTGTAGCAGACCCTGCAGCCTGCCCTGCTTCTGTGGCAGGCTCTGCAGCCTGCCCTGCTTCTGTGGCAGGCCCTGCAGCCTGCCCTGCCCCTCTGGCAGACCCAGCAGCCTGCCCTGCTCCTGCAGTAGACCCTGCAGCCTGCCCTCCTCCTGCGGCAGACCCTGCAGCCTGCCCTGCTCCTGTAGCAGACCCTGCAGCCTGCCCTGCTCCTGTAGCAGACCCTGCAGCCTGCCCTGCTCCTGTAGCAGACCCTGCAGCCTGCCCTGCTCCTCTGGCCTACCCTGCAGCCTGCCCTGCTCCTCTGGCAGACCCTGCAGCCTGCCCTGCTCCTGTAGCAGACCCTGCAGCCTGCCCTGCCCCTCTGGCAGACCCTGCAGCCTGCCCTGCTCTTGTAGCAGACCCTGCAGCCTGCCCTGCTCTTGTAGCAGACCCTGCAACCTGCCCTGCTCCTGTAGCAGACCCTGCAGCCTGCCCTGCTCCTGTAGCAGACCCTGCAGCCTGCCCTGCTTCTGTGGCAGGCTCTGCAGCCTGCCCTGCTTCTGTGGCAGGCCCTGCAGCCTGCCCTGCCCCTCTGGCAGACCCAGCAGCCTGCCCTGCTCCTGTAGTAGACCCTGCAGCCTGCCCTCCTCCTGCGGCAGACCCTGCAGCCTGCCCTGCTCCTCTGCCCTTCCCTCCAGCGTAGCCTGCTTACCCGACCCCCTGTGGTGTGCCCTTGAACTGGCTATTGTCAGCAGCTGACAAAAGGCGGCCAGGCCTTCTCTTAAACAGACTGCCAGGTCGCCATTGGACCCAGCGGTCTGTGCAGGCCCGCCGCCGCCCGCATACTCCCGCTATCCTCGGGAGTTGGCAAATACGCTGGGCGAGCCTTAATTGGCTCACCCGTGTAAAATGGCGACGCGGACCCGATCACGGGCAGCGGTCAGGTCCGCGCCCGCAGCTGCTCTCCCCCCCACCGCCACCACGGAAAATTCTGTCCATAGTGAAGAATGTAGATTATAAAACCTCAGGTTTCACTTACAGACCAGGATTTTGTTTAAGGTGGAATTATGGTGGAGTGCAGCTTCTGCGCACCCTTGCAAATCTGCCCCAATCTCCATCCATTTCCCTGGGTCGAGCCCTAATACATGTTAGGCTCTCAGTGGAATTCTTGCCTCCAGGATAACAATGCAAAGAAGGGAGCACTATTGCTGCTACTGCACCAGAAGAGCTCCAGAGACCTGGGTTAAAGGGGTAGAAACTATCCAACGGCTGGGATTTTCTGGCTCCTTCGCTGGTGGGACCCGCCATGGGCGGGGCGGTGCCTCAGCCAGAAGTCCATTGACTTGCGGCGGGACCGGAATATCGTGGCAGCGGGCAGGTGCGGAAAATCCCGCCCAAAGATTAGAATCACAATCCCACTGAAGGCCTTAGCAGGTAAGTATTTGGGGTCAGACTATGGCTAACTGAGGTCGTTAAAAAGGATCTCTCCTTCCATGAGGGGACTTTAAGGCCTTAACTACTGATTCCCAGGGCCTACCTTCGCTTTGCCATGGCAGCCTGGAAAGTGACAGTGAGTGAGGCAGACAGGAGGGAAATCCTCTGGATATCTGGGCCCCACTTCCCCACCTTTTGTTGCAATTTTCATGCAGCAGGTGGGGAAAGAGCAATCAGCTGTGATGCCCATGAGGAAAAGACGACAAAAATCCTGGACAGAGAGATGGCAGTCGGCCTCTCTGCCCAAAATTTCCTTCAGTTTAGCTGAGTCAATGAGGAGAATCTTGGTTATAATGCATTTCTGCTCCCATATAGACTAAACTTAGCTTCAGCACCCTTGGTTTGGATGGGGAGAAATTAGCCCTCACTTGGAAATGTGTATCCATTAAGATTGGGTACAGAAAAGAATGGACTCATTGTGACGTGCTTTGTAGTCAATTATTATGCCAATTCTCACTGTCACAGCTGACACTTGAATGGACATGTTTGTGAAGCACCAGAGATGGATCAACAGTCGTGGAAATGTACTGTATAAGAAAATAAAACTTTGAACAACTTGGCAGAAAAGTTCATATCATAAAGGAAAAATCACCATTATTTCAATAACAATTCAATAACTTGCTGTCAGCATTTAGCATGAAAATGTATCTGTACCAAGACTTTAACGCAGACATTCTTAGTCTAAAGGACAGATACATTTGATTTTTCTTCAAATCTAGAATTTAATTAAATTCTCAGAACTGGGTCAGCAGAGTATCAGCTCAATTATGCTGAAATCTGTTTGACTGTACATGCCTTGAAATCCGGCTCTTCAAACAGTATTCAAAGCTATAAAATCTCTCTTTCTTTTATTTTCTCTACTATTTAATGTAAGCAGTAATTGGTGACTTTAAAGTTGCAAAAAAAAAGTTTCAAACTAAGGTGTGAAAGATTCATGCACATATATTCAAATAGCCAAATACCAGGACAACAATTTCCGTTAGAAGTTATATTATTTTAAAACTTAAATGTGATGGGTTTTTTTCTCTAATTTTATGCTTGTTGCTCTAGCCTATTTTTTAATGTCATAGCCATACAGAGTATATTAAATTATCAGATATAAAAGCAAAACTCAACTGTTTCTGATGATTTCCAGTAACTCCTTTCCTTTCATTCATTTAAACGTTAGCTCAGTTGAATTTTCAATAAGGCAAATAATGCATCACAGTATTTTATAATTCTAAAAATAGTAGGTGTTATATTAATATTAAACAAAGTTTGAAAAGTTTAGTTCAGAAACTCTAGTTGTTTTGATGCAAAGGTATAATAAGAAGTCAGAAAAGATAATTGCAGAAGCCAGGAATAAAAAGTTTAGATGTTTGACCTTTCATTCCTTTGCTGATTATAGTTACCATTTTTCTACTTTTCTTTACTATGAGTTCAATGATGGATTAACTGCAGCTAGAGATCTGTGGCTCCACAGATGGCCATTTCTGTGTCTTGGCCATAAATCTATTATTGTTTTAAGCTTTTTAATTTTTGGTTCTTCAAGATTAAATTCAGTCTGACGTATTTATTCTCACAAGATTACATTGCTAATTTCTTTATGTTCTTTAATGTGACACTATGATACAGTCATTTAAAAAAGTAAGTTTTAGAATAGAGAAAAGCAAGTAGCAAGGACAAGTAAGGTTTGGAGGAAAGGAAGAAGCTGGGGTGGATTTGGAAATATATGGGGCTGAATTTTGCCGTCGGCGAGCAGGGGGCGGGGCCTGCTCACCGACGCGTAAAATGATGCGGGATGACATCGGGGGTTCCCCCCGAAGTCATCCGGCCCATTTAAATGTTCAGGAAGGCGGGGGCACAGCCAAATCAGCTGTCCGCCCGCTGACCTGTCAATGGCCAATTGAGGCCATTGACAGGATCATTTAAACAATTAAAGGACCTGCCCGTCCAACCTTAAGGTTGGCGGGGAGGCCAGGAGCCCCGGCGGGCAATAGAGAAAACATGAAACCTCATCCACCAGCGGGATGAGGTTTCATGTAGGGATTTAAAAAGTTAAATAAAGTTTTAGTGTAATTTATGAACATGGCACATCTCATGTGACATTGTCACAACAGGGGACATGCTAAGGATTTTCTTTTCTATGTTTAACGTTTTTAAAAGTGTCAGCAATCTCCCTGAGGCAGCACTTAGCCTCAGAGATATGTGCGCTGTTTCGTGCGCATGCGTGAAAGAGTGCACTCTCGCTTTTGGGGAATCCCCCCCGCCCGCACAGGAAGCGCATAGCGTTTCCCGGCGGATGTCACGCTGGGCGGGCCTTAATTGGCCTGCCCACGTAAAATGGGGGTGGGGCCCGCTTCTCCGGCGGGGACCAGCTCCCCGCCCGCTGGAGATTGGGTCAGGCCCTCTCGGCAGGCAGAAAATTCTGCCCTAAGAGTTAATTTATTGAAGTCATGTCCCTGGCATGAATTTTTATTTGGTTGGAGATCAACCAAAAATTGGCATATCCCTGAATTCCCAATATGTACTGTGACAGGGTGATTGTTGGCAGCTACACAACTTTGTGATGTTAAATTAGTATCACAGACTTACTGCAATGTTATCTTAAGGCATCTTTATGCAACATTTACAATTTTATTCCACTGAAAATTTGACTTTCTGTGGGATATTTGCCATAATATTGTCCAGTTATAAAACTGAATCTATTGGAAGGATTGGGTTTGATGGGCCTTTTTTTAATTCCATCATTTATGCCATGCTGTTGTTATGAAATAAAACCTTGAAATCCTCAGCAAATAAGATACCTTATTGATTAGAGCAGATGTCCTGTAATTATATGACCCAATATTTGACTTACAAAATGTACATGAGCTCTTTAATAATATCCAAATCTGTATACTGGAGATTCAGAGGAACCTCTCAAACTTTAGGACAAAAAGCACATGATAAACATTTAAGAACCCTTGTTATAAAAGTAGATAGCTGCCATAATTTAATCAAGCGCATGCATCTTAACACTTATAGCTACAGTTAGTCTTGTCCCCACCCTCACTTGCTGAAATACAAATCTATTGAGATGTAAGAGTGTTAGCGCATGCAAGTTCTACTATTCAGATCAGACACTGACAAGTAAAAAAAAAACTCAAACAGAATTCAAGCAATATATATTTGTTTAAATCATTTTAAGCAATAAAATAGTGAGGAAATGCTTTTTAAAGACATACCAGGCATGTCAAAGTGTTTCATTTCACTCAAATCTAATTTAACTAAAGGGCTAAAGTAATGTCATTCACACACAAAATCAATAAATGTTCACTGGTTTTAACCCCATGCACTTTCCATATTCTAATTAAATACTAAAGAAAGACAAATGTGCATTTAAATAGAGATCCATCACATCTTTAGGACATTTCAGAGTGCTTCAATTGCAATGAATTGGTTTTCAAAGCTATCATTACTGCAATGCAGTAAACATTGCAACCAATTTGCACACCTAAAGATCCCATAACTAGCACTGAGATAAATGGACAATTAGCAGCTTTTGATAGTGTTTTTTGAGGAATACATTTTTGGAAGAAGACCTAGAGAATTTAATGTTCTTCTTCTTCACGGCATCTTTCACATCAACCTTAACAAGTTGACAGGACCTCGGTTTAGTGTCTCATGAGCATGACACATTAGACTGAATAATGTAGGTCGTAACTGAATAATGTAGATTGATACCCTGGAGCTGCACATCATTACACTGAAGGTTAGCGGTACATTCACAGCGCTTTATCTTCTTGAAAGCTGTACTTTTGGATAGTCATTTCCTTCAGGAGACTAAATTATTGGATAGCATTCATAATCGGGTAATTTATATATGATATCTAAAAGCAAGAGTGCCAATGGGCCAAATAGTTTTTTCTTGTTCCATATTCCTACTTCCATCAGCATTGTAGATATAGATTGTAAAATTCCATTAATATTCTGGAATTGTGTTTGATTACCTTTGGTAGTGAGCAAAAATATTAAAGAAGAATATTTTCTCAGGAATTTTGCCAATAGAGGCTTTCCTCTGCAGACATTATACAATTTGCTTCTTTATGGGCTCTTAATTGACTCAAACTACCCAATAATATAGAAAGAAATAATAAAGAAGGAAAATTTGCATTTGCATAGCAACTTTCAGAAAATGCCTTGCTTACAATTAATTAATTGAAGAACAGAATCACAGAATTGTTATGCCACAGGAGGCCATTTAACCTATCGTGTCTGCATAGGGTCTCCGCATGAGCAACTCACCTGGTTCCATTTCAGCGCCTTCTCCATGTGACCCTGCACATTCTTCCTTTTCAGATGACAGCCTAGTTTTCTTGCTTCAAGTGAACCTGCCTCCACCATATTCTCAGGCAATGCATTCCAGACCCTAACCACTCACTGCATTAAAACAATTTTCCTCATATCACTTTTGCTTCTTTTAATATCTACTTTAAATCTGTGCCCTCTTGTTCTCGAGCAGTGTCTTTTTCACATAGAAGCTGATGGCATCCAGCCTTACCTCACTTCTGCCCCTCTCTCTTGACTCCTTCACTGTCACAGAATTATTAGACTGCCTGTCCGACATCCAGTACTGGATGTGCAGAAATTTCTTCCAATTAAATTAGGGAAAGACCAAAGTTATTGCCTTCGACCCAATTTAAACTTAACTCCGTTTCATAGCTTCTGACTCCATTTCTGTCCCTGACAATTATCTAATGCTGAACCAGATTGTTTGCAAACTTAATCTCATATTTAACCGAAGATAAACTCCTGACCATATATCCGTGCCATTATTAAGACTGCCTATTTCCACTGCCCACAAATTGCTTAACTCCACTCCTGCCTCAGCTCATCTGCTGCTGAGACTGATATCCACATCTCTAGACGTGACTATTTGAATACACTCCTGGCCAGCCTCCACATTCTACTCTCCATAATCTTGAGGTCATCCAAAACTCTGCTTCCTTTGTCCTTAATTGAACCAAGTCCCATTCGCCCATTCACCCCTGTTCTTTTTGACTCACATAACTTCTGGTTGAACAACACCTTGATATTAAAATCCTCACCCTTGGCCCAGATTTTCATCAATATGGAAAGGCTCTCCATCACAAAAATAGCAGATATGCCCAAAAATCAGAAGTCCTGCTCCGGAACAAGGCACATCCCATTTTCGCAGGGGTGAGAATGGCAACATTTTGTGCATGCGCAGATACAGAGGCGTCTGCCCAGTTTAATCATCAGCTGCCTCCACTGAAGTGGGATTTTGATAGGCCAGAAGCATGAAACCCAGCGTGTGAAGATTAGATCAAGTAAGAGCAGGTCTGAACTTGGTGGATTTATTTGGATAGCCAGGGTACCTCTTTGGAGAGGTAAGGTAGTCCTTTGGGTCTGGTCCTGGGACAACTTTGAGGGAGGGAAGGTGCCATTGGAAGCATTAAAAGTAGGCATAAATGTGCATAAAAATAACATAAACTCATTACTGTCAAACTCATTGGAACTGTCAACAGACCTGTCAAAATCTACTCTCAAAACTGTCAGAAGTACCTGACAAAGGGATCTGTCAAAATTGTCAGAAGCACTTGTCAAAGGGAGCTGTCAAGCTTACAAGGCATCTAAAAGTCCAGTCATTTAAACCTTTTTAAAAAATTGCCCGGAGTGTTAAAACAAATAGCTTGCTATTTCACTTTGCCTGTTGATATATGTTTGAAGGCTTCCATGACTGGATTCATAACTGCTTCATAACCAATTTCACAACCATCCATTATCACAGTATGGCCCTTCCATTGCACAGTTTTTTTGACAGCTACAAGTAGTTATAGACTCTTTGATGTGGGGCTATAAATTTCAATGCTTGTCCTTATAAGGGATTGTGCACTTGAATGAAATGTCTGTTGTTATAAGACTTTATTTAGTAGAAGGAATGCAAATGTAGTAAATGGCTTTTTATGAATTAGAATGTTTTTTTCAATATGGTGGTGTGTGATAGACACTCAAAACCTTATTTTTTGGAACTTCATTTTATCTAATCTCTGCATGGGTCCTGAGGTGTGCCATGATGGATATTAGGTGAAGTGACATGGTAGGTGTAAGGGCAAAATGGTGGTGGATGGGAGGGATGGATTGGCATAAGTTGGCATGAAGTTGGTATAGGAGCTATAATGGGCCATGGGGTTGGATACAGGGGAATAGGTTGGCATAGGGGTTATAAAGGGCCATGAAGTGTGGATGCACTGTATGAGGTAGCATGGATTGGCATGGATGGGGAATGAGGAGTATGTCGGGGAGGGAGGAAGTCAGGGGGTGTGAGGGGTGAGGCCTGGAGAGCTGTTTTGCGTTTTAATCTTTACTTTTTTATTTTGGATACAGTGCCAGAGTCCCAAGGCAGGGCTTCCGCCCAGCCCACCTCTGCACCCGGCTTCTTCCGAGGTCTCCCATTGCAACTCCCATTCTAGCCCAAAATCCGATGCTCGAGCACCATTTTTTAAGGTCAGGTTCATGGAGCCAGGATTTCTCCTGACTCTGCGCACTCTGCCCAGGAGCAAAATCTGGGCCCTTGTTTTCAAATTCCTCTGTGGCCTTGCCCCTCCCTACCTCAGTAACCTTCTCCAGCCCCATGATCCTCCGAGGTATCTGCACTAATCTAATTCTGGGCTCTTCAGCATCACCAATTTTAATCATTCCAGGTCTGGTGGCCATTTCTTCACCTGCCTAGTTCAAAGCTTTAATTTCCCTTCCCTAAACCTCTCCACCCCTCCCTACCTTTCTTTACACCTTTAACACATTCCTTAAAACCTTCCTCTTTGACTAAGCTTTTGATCATCAGGCTTAAAATCAATTCTGTGACTCAGTTTATAATTTTGCTTTATGATGCTCCTGTGGAGTGACTTGGTACCTTTAATTATGTTAAAGTTGTGATATAAATTCAAATTGTTATTGTTGCAATGGGAAGTAAATGCTACAGTTATTTTGAGCACTGCAAGATCTCACGGCTAACAGTGAGATGAATAAAAGCGGAACGTTTTCCGGAACACTAGGGGCAGGGTTTTCCGTTCGTCGGGTGGGCGCGGCGGGCAGGCCCGGGTGCAGCCGGGGAATGACCACGAATTCAAGCTGGCTGGCTAATTAGTGAGGAGCTCACCACTGCAGGAGGAGGGCGAGAACTGAAGTCTGCACATGCGCGTGGGAGCACACGCTGAAAGCTGCCTGAGAGCACAGGACTGCCTCAGGGAGCTGAAGAATTGGACACACACAAATAAAGATTTTAGAAATGATATAACCATGGCCCTCCATGTGACTCAGTCACATGAAGAGGCACATGTTAAAAATGGATGCTAAAACATTTTTATTGTGTTTTTATTTACTGTTCGAAACCTCGTCCCGCCCGTGGATGAGGTTTTGTAAAAAAATGCAAGGCCGCCTGGCCGATTCACCCACCCGCCAACCAAATGGTTGAACGGGCAACGAAACATAGAAATAAATTAATTGATTAAGGGTCTTAATAGGCCTCGCAATTGTCGACGGGAACATTGCTGACTCTCACGCGTGCGCACCAACCGAAATATCGCAAGAGTGCTCGATGACGCCGGGACACTCGCCCGATATCGTCGCTTGTGATTTTACGCCCAATTGGGTCAGGCATGCGCCCATCTGCAAGGCATGAAATCCTGCCCTAGAAGAACCATGTATTTCCCTTTGGTGTCACGAGATCTTTTAACATCCATTTTAACAGACAGATTGTGCCTTTGTTACCATTTCAATCCAATGATGATACCTCGGACAATGCCACGTTCCATATGGCACTCAGGAACCAGCCCCTTCAGCCAATTCATTAAATCATGGTTAATCTGTACCTTCAGCTCATTTATCTGCCTTTGATCTATGACCAATGATACACTAATAAAACCTGTCAAACTCGGTCTTGAAAATTCCACTTGATTCAGTATCCACAGCTTTTTGGACAAGTAGCTTCCTGATTTCTACCACCCCTCATGTGAACAAAGATCTATCTGATTTCACAGTTGAATGACCTAACTCTCATTTTAAAATCGTTCCCCATTATTGTGGATTTCATTCTCCTCAACTGAGGAAAAAGCTTTTGGTATGCACTCCGTTAAATCCATTTATCATTTTAAAGACTTCAATTAGATCATCCCCCAATGCTCTAAACTCAAGGAGAATGCAATCCAGGTTTATGCAGCCTTTCCACATCATTTAACCTTTTAAGCCCTGGCAGTATTGGGGTAAACCTGTACTATACCAATTCCAAGACCAACATAATCTTCCTGAGGCGTGGTGCTCAGAACTAAATGCAGTACTCCAGATCATGTGTAACCAAGGCTGTGTACAACTGAAGTATAACCTTCCCACTTTTGTACCCTAATTCTTGGAGATAAATGCCAACATAGATGCTATCAGACCTGCTGAGTTTTTCCAGCAATTTTTGTTTTTGTTTCAGATATCCAGCATCCGCAGTATTTTGCTTTTTCCATTCATTTTGTTGATTACTCTGTGTACTTGTGCATTAGCTTTTAGACATTCCTTTGCTCCACCACAATTTGGAGTCTCTCACCATTTTGAAAATGATCCCACTAATCAACAAGATGTAGGATGATGAATGGTTTGAAAGGAAATAAAATGGAAGAAAATTGAGAGAAGTAAAAATATTTATATTAAAAAATCAAGAATAATTAAAGGCATCACAAGGAGAATACTAGCAAACAATTTTTAAAAATGCTAGAAGGCTGTAATTTGAACCAGTTTAATTTGTTCTAATTTTCTTTAAGCTTGCATGCTCCCATCTCTGACCCTTATCTATCATGGTATGGACAGGGAGAGATGGCAGGACAACTTTTCCCCTTTGTCCTCACTTCTCAGTTGTCCACAACAAGATTTTTTTTTACTTTAATCTTTCATAAGGGGTGGGCATTCACTGGCCAAGCCAGCATTTATTACCCACCACGAATTACCCATGAGAAGGTGGTGGTGAACTGCTTTCTTGAATCACTGCAGTCCATGTGGTGTAGGTACACCCACAGTGCTGTTGAGGAGGGAGTCCCAGCGACAGTGAAGGAACGTGATATAGTTCCGAGTCTGGATCTGTGTGGTGAGTGGCTTGGAGGGGACCTTAAAGGTGGTCATGTTCCCATGCATCTGTTGACTTTGTCCTTCTAAGTGGTAGAGGTCATGGGTTTGGAAGGTGCTGTCGAAGGAGCCTTGGTGAGTTGCTGCAGTGCGTACACACTGGTTCCACTGTTCTTCGGTGGTGAAGGGAGTAAATGTTTGAGGTAGTGGATGGAGTACCAGTCAAGTGAGCTGCTTTGTCCTGGATGGTGTTGTTGGAACTGCACACATACAGGCAAGTGGAGAGTATTCCATCACACTCATGGCTTGTGCTTTGTAGATGGTGGACAACCTTTGGGGTGTCAGGAGGTGAGTTACTCACTGCAGGATTCTTCACCTCTGACTTGCTCTTGTCGCCACATTTATATGGCTAGTCCAGTTCAGCCTCTGGTTAATGGCAACCCCCAGGATGTTGATAGTGGGGGATTCAGCGATGGTAATGTTATTGAATGTCAAGGGGAATGTCTTGTTGGAGATAGTCATTGTCTGGAACTTGTGTGGCATCAATATTACTTGCCATTTATCAGCCCAAGCCTGTATGTCATCTGGGTCTTGCTGCGTATGGACAAAGACTGCTTCAGTATCTAAGGAGTCGCAAATGGTGATGAACATTGTGAAATTATCAGTGAACGTCCCCAGATCTGAACTTATGATGGAGGGAAGGTCATTGATGAAACAAATGAAGATTGTTGGGCCTGAAGCATTATACTGAGGAACTCCTGCAGCGACATCCTGAGAATGAAATGATTCACCTCCAGTAACCACAGCCATCTTCCTTTTTGCTAGGTATGACTCCAACCTGTGGAGAGCTTTCCACCTGATTCCAACTGACTCCAGTTTTGCTAGGGCTTCTTGATGCCATACTCGATCAAATGCTGCCATGATGTGAATGGCAGTCACTCTCGCCTCACCTCTTGAGTTCAGTCTTTTGTCCATGTTTGGACCAAAACTGTAATGGGGACAGGAACTGAGTAGTCCTAGCAAAATCCAAACTGAGCATCAGTGAGCAGGTTATTGCTGAGCAAATGCCTGTCGATGACACCTTCCATCACTTTGCTGATGATTGAGAATAGATTGATGGGTGGTAATTGGCTGGGTTTTGTTAGTTTAGTGGACAATTTTCTACATTACCAGCTAGATGCCTATGTTGTAGCTATACTGGAACAGCATTGCTAGGGGCACGGCTAAATTCTGGAGCACAAGCTTTCAGTACTATTGCTGAAATGTTGTCAGAGCCCATAGCCCTTGCAGTATCCAGTGCCTTCAGCCATTTCTGGACATAACATGGAGTGAATCAAAGTGGCTGAAAACAAGCAGCTGTGATGCTGGGGGCCTCAGGAGGAGACTGAGATGAATGATCCATATTTCTGGCTGAAGATGGATGCAAATGCTTTAACCTCCTTTTTTGCACCGATGTGGTGGGCTCCCCCATCATTGAGGATGACGATATTCGTGGAGCCTGCTCCTCACATTAGTTGTTTAATTGTCCGCCACCATTCATGACTGGATATAGAAGGACTGCAGATCTTAAATCTGATCCGTTGGTTGTGGGATTGCCTAGCTCTGTCTATTGCATGTTGCTTCCACTGTTTGGCATTACAAGTAATCCTTTGTTGTAGCTTCATCAGGTTGATGTCTCGTTTTTAGGTATGCCTGGCGCTGCTCCTGGCATGCCCTCCTGCATTCCTCCTTGAACCAGGTTTAATCTCCTGGCTTGATGGTAATGCTACATTAGGGGATACACCAGGCCATGAGGTTACAGCTTGTGGTTGAATACAATTCTGCCGCTGCCGATGGCCCACGGTGCCACATTGATGCCCAGTTTTGAATTGCTAAATCTCTTCTAAATCTATGTCATTTAGTGCGGTCATAGTGCCACAAATCATGATGGAGTGTATTCTCAATGTGAAGACGGGACTTCGTCTCCACAAGGACAATGTAGTGGTCAGTCTTACCAATGCTGTCATGGACAGATGCATCTAAAACCGATAGATTGTTGAGGATGAGGTCAAGTAGGCTTTTCCCTCTTACTGGTTCCCTCACCACTTGCCGAAGATCCAATCCAGCAGCTATGTCCTTTAGGATTCAGCCAATTCATTCAGTAGAGTACATTCAGTGCCCTTGCGACTCTTGATGCTTCTAACAATTGGTGTTCAACTTGGAGGAGAACTGATGCATCTGCCAAAAGGATGGTGGTGGCTGGCAAGGGGGGTTGGGGGTGGGGGGGGGGGGTGGGGGGGATTGTGGTCGGCAGTTGGCAGTTTGTGGTAACCAGCAGGAGGTTCTCCTGGCTATGTCTGACTTGGTGCCATGACAATTTATGGGGTTCCCAGTCAATGTTGAAGTCTCCTAGGGATGCTCCTTCCCAACTATAGGAAGTCATATAGTTCCGTCATCTCTGCTAGGTCTGTCCTGTCAGTGGGACATGTCCAGGGATGTGATGGTGGTGTCTGGGACATTGGGGTCTCTAAGATATGATTCGCTGAGTACGGCTATAGTATTGCTGAAAAAGTAGACATGTTGAAGGTTTTCATCTTGCACTCACCCAGGACATCTTGCAAGAAAACCAATATATGGGGAAAACAACAATTTATACTCTATGTTAAGAGAGTGCTGATTGGTTCACAACACTTGCCAACCAATGAGCACTACCTTCACATACAGTAAAAAATTGTTGCTTTCCCATTATATTAGTACTCTTGCGAAGTGTCCTGATGAGTGCAAGACAAAATGCTTTAAGATGTCTCTTTTTTTCAGCAATACTCAAGTTCTGTACTACCAAATGAGTATGGCTATGTTAGGTTGTTGCTTGACTAATCTGAGGGACAGCTCTCCCAATTTTGGAACAAGCCCCTGAATGGAGTACTTTGCAGGGTCTACAGGGCTGGGTTTGCCAATGTTGTTTTTGGTGCTTTGGACAATGCCAGGTAGTCCGTCCGGTTTCATTCCTTTTTTCGGGTTTGTAGTGGTTTGATACAACTGAGGGGCTTGCTAGGCCATTTCAAAGGGCATTTAAGAGTCAACCACATTGCTGTGGTTCTGGAGTCATATGTAGACCAGACCAGGTAAGAACTTTCCTTCCCTAAGAATATTTCCTTCCCTAAAGGATATTAGTGAACTAGATAGGGACAATAATTTCATGGTCACTATTAGACTAGCCTTCAGGTCCATATTTATTAATTGAGTTATTAATTATTAATTGAATTTAAATTCCACCAGCTGCCATGGTGGGACTTGGATCCATGTCCCCAGAACAATTGCCTGGGCCCCTGGATTGCTAGCCCTGTGAGATTACCACTATGCTACTGCTCCCCCTCCGATGTAAATTTTGGACAGAGGATTTTAAACATTTTGAGTGTTTTGACTTTAAAGAATAGACATGAAACAGGCTTTCTGGTAAGTTTAAATCAGAAGAAAAGATGAACTCCTATTCACACAACCCCTCAAAAATGTAAATGCATCAAAAACACTCACTCCCTCAAACACACAGACACACACACACAAGAAGAAATGAATTCTAGAGACAAAGCATGCATTTAGGTTATTAATTGAATGCCAAGAAGCAAATCATGTGTTTGAAGCAGTCCTTTAAGGTGGAAGCATTACAGGTCTGATGGGTTCTGTCTTGTGTTTCTTTGAAGATAATTGGAGGTTGAAAGTCTCTGGATTTTTCCTATGAAGTTGTGGCCGAGCTTCTGTAAAGACCAATCTTGCAGGTGAAAACAAATTAGCCCTTCTCTCACTGCCTGGGAAAACTGTTTGTATCAGGCAGAGTTCCTTTCTTCTTGCAGGCGGGTGGTCCCTCTTGTGTCCTATTGGTTTCCAGATTCACTTTCTCCTTGCTGGTCCTTGGAATAATAAGATGTGTTACCTCTCGTGCTATGACTGGGTGAGGAGGAGTGAGTTGGCCCCCCTATTTTTAGCCCCCGCTGTTGGTCACAACAAAGGGTTTTTTTTTATTTCTTTTCTCAGTGAATGCCTTTTCCAATCTAACTGTATTTACTTTTTATCAGGAGCCAATCAAACTATGTTTTCTTGAGTCAAAGAAAGAGTACGTTTATTAGTTACTAAAACCAAGAAAAAAATAATAAAAGACATGATGACACATACACATAGATCTCAGAAGTAAGAAGTTAGAGTCCAAATAAAAATTAAAAGAGTATACAAATATGTCCTCGGCTTGTCCTTGAGGCATATATTGTTGAATGTTGTGGCTGTTTGAAATTAGCTGGTTTCCTTTAAGATCCTGGAGTTGAATTGAAGTTCAGGTAATTGCACCTTGCTGGAGTCAATCTTAGCATGAGAGAGAGATTCCTCACTGCTCCCTTCAGCAGTGTTTCCAGACGACTGATTTTTTTCTCTCTGCCTCTGGCTTGGCAAAAACAGTTTTTAAATCTCCAATCTGTATATTTCAAGAAGGGATTCGATACACGTCTTGCAGTTGTAGAATCACATTTTTGATCTTTCATCTCAAAAATCTTTTACACATTGCAGATAGTAAAAACCAACAAGAAATGGGGTTATTTCGTCCTCCACAGGGAGTGTTAAATATCTGTTGGGGGTACCTGACTGGTTAACAGTGCCCTTTCTCTTGACAGAATTACCATTGATTAAAGTCTAGCACTTTGCATTTTTACTGCCTTCCTTTCAAGAGTTCCTTTTTGAAGTGGACCTTAACACCCCCAGTTGTGAAATTCTATGCAACAGGCCTGCAGTGCAATCTATAAAGAACCTTTCAAGGAAAGTGGTCACTTACAGTAACAGACTGATGGTAGCCATCTTTGGTCAGTGTCTTTTCATGTGCATTATTTTAAAGAACAGGTTCTCTTAAACAGTTCAATATGTTTTTTGGTTAGCAGGTGAAGTTATAGGTCAATCTCACTCAGTCACAATTTCCTGTTGTCACAACACTGGGCTGGCGGGGGGGCGATGGGGTGGGTTCTAATGTGCACAACCGTGGTTCACAGAGATAGATGTGCATGTTAAAGTGCAATTGCTTCTGTCAGATATGATTTATATGATTTTAGCTAATGGGATATCCGAAACATAACTTGCATACTTTAGACCTGGTAGGAGAAAGTCTAAGGGTAGCAGAGTTATTTGGAGACGTAGAGTACCCTTTTGAAGACAAAAGTTACCCTTTTGGAAATGGTCCCGGGACAGCTTTGGGAGAGGTCAGGTCCCTTTTGAAGAAGTAAGGTGCCCATTGGGAGAGGTAAGGTGCCTTTTGCAATTGATAAAGCAGATATGAATGTACATTGAAAGTGTATAAACTCATTGGAGCTGCCATGAGAATTGCCAAAAGAACTGTTAAAAGAACTGCCAAAAGAACTGTCAGTTAAGACATGCAATGTCCTTTCATTTAAATATTAGAACAGAAAAAAAAACTGTCTGCAGTGTTAAAAAAAGCTGTTCTTGCTATTTCACTCTATTGACATAAGCCTGCAATAATTGCAGAATTAGTGATGCATGACTCATTTCATAGCCTATCATTATCACAGTGGGATGCCTCTCAGTTGACAGATTGATTGACAGCTCCAAGCACTTACAAGCTCTTGAGGTTGGACTACAAATACAAATATTTGTTTTCATAAGGGATTAAAGGAAGTCAAGTGCAGTGAATTATCAATTAGAACGTTGTTTTTTGAAATAGTGAATTTATCAATAGACAATTGGGAAATTTATTTAATCTCAGCATGCATCCTGAAGTCCACCCATGGTGGATACTGGGTGAGTTGGCATGGTAAGTGTAAGGATAAAGGGTGTAGTGTGGATGGGCATGGGTTGGCATGGCACTAAGTTGACAGAGGAACTATAAAGGGCTATGAGGGTATATGAGGAGCATAGATTGGCATGGAGGGCATGAAGGGCCATGGAGGGGTGCATGAAGGGGCATAGATTGTCTTTGAGGGTATGAGGGGCCATTGGGTGTGGGTGGAGCATGAGGTGGCAGGAGGTGGCATGGATGGGGCTTGGGGAATGTGTGGGGATTTGAAAGAGTGTGAAGGGTGAGCGCTGGAGAGCTGCTTTTTGCTTTATTCAATTTTTGTTATCCTCGACAAAGTGCCGGATCACCGAGGCAGGCCTTCTGCCCAGCCTGCCTCCCCACCCGGCAGTCTCTGAACTCTTTCTAGAGTCACTTGCCACAAGTTCGATTTTCAGCTGCTCCTTCCACAGACCGAAAATCAGAAGTTCCGAGGCACTTTCTCTTGGGTCACACTTGCAGACCTGGGAATTGTCCTGACGCTACCCTCCCGACCCAAAAGTAAAAATTCATGCCTGAGTCTGGGAGTGTCCATTGGATTTGAGTTTTTGTAAAAATCCAGACAGTGGGAGCTGTAAATTCACAAGTGGTTTCATATCCAGAATGCCTTTTCAAGGGTACAGCACTCCATCCGTGGATATTTACATTTCAATGACTTTCTTTGGGCATGAGTTAGTTCTTTGCCTGTGCAGAAATTACAAAAATCACCTGACTCGCTGAATTCCACCTTGGGTAAAGGTAAATTGTCTTTTTTTTTTCTGTGTGGCTTTATTTCTGAAAGTTTGTGAACTCATTGATGTTGCTCATTTGTCCATGCTTTTGGCAGGGTGCTATTTTTTCTCATTAGAAAACCATGGAAATGCTAAGAAAGTAAAATTTACAAGCTACACTACAAGTTGCATACTATAAGTTACAATGGTAAGAGAATGTAAGATTTCTCCCTTAAGCCTCATTGAACACAGACGCTCCAAAAGCATTCTGGCAGGTGCAACATAGAAAATGTGATGCATGTAACAGATGATTAGCTATGAACTGCCAATGCCTCCGGCTGAATTTGAGTGAGACTGAAGCTCTTTGGCATATGAATGTGACAAGTAACTAAGGCTCAGACATTTTATCTGGAAGTGCAAGATTGCTGAAGCATTAGCTCGACTCTTCTCTGTCAGGTATTCTCCTCCTTGTGGTTCACTGCTTAAGCTCACTGGGGATAAGTTTTACCTGGCAGAGCAATTTACCCACCTGTTGTAGAACCTGTCCAACTTTCAGTTCCTTGAAATTCTGGAAGTCTTGTTTCATTGATTAAAGTTACTCACATAGCTAGCGTAAATGACTGCATCTCTAGGGTGCTTCATAGATACCTCCCTCAATCAGACAGGAGGAAAGTTGGATTGGATCCGTAAGACTTTAAGGGTAGCAGTGCATCCCAGGAAATGCTTGGGAGGAAAGCTTTATTCTTTCTTTGCTTTTCCCAGGGAAACAAGTTTTGAAGGCTGTAGTAATTATGGTTTTATTAAGCGTGTAATGTACCTTTAAGAATATTACTTGTTAGGAAAAATCACATGTTCTGTAGGAACCAATAGGGGAGTAGCATGAGCTACCTCAGCAGTCAGTGTAGAGATAGAGTTGGAGTTGAAAGCAAATGTGTAGTTGCTGCTGAGTATATTGTAAATAAACTTAAAGTTTCCACCCAAGAAGTATCTGCTGATCAACTCTATCATTAATGGTGCAACTCGGCCACCCTACAACAAACTGGTGATGAGGATAAAATAGGATTGAACAGATAAAATCAAGTTAGAAAGAAATCGGCACTGAACCTCATTCAATGATTGTAAGTAGCAGGCTCCATTAGAATTGAAGAAGTTATCCCCTCTCAAAATACAGCAATTTGGGAGAATTAATCCTTTTGAACCCGCCATAGATGATTGGTCTGAAAACATAGAATGACTCATTCTTTTTTCAAGTGAACGAGATTTTTGGGGAACAGAAGAGGCAAGTGATCCTCTTGAGTATTTGTGGGAGCAAAACCTACAGGCTGATTCGAAGTTTGATGGCACCCACTGCCCCAGATTTGAAGAATTTTGATGAATTGGTGGACCTTGTGAAGGGCCATTTTCACCCAAAGCCCTCAGTCACGATGCAGAGGTTCAGGTTTAATTCGCGAAATAGAGCCCTGGGTGAGACAATTGCATGCTATGTGGCAAATTTGAAGCAGCTAACGGAACATTGTGAGTTCAGTACGATTCTGAATGACATGTTCTGAGATTGTTCAGTGTGTGGTGTGAAAGAGGACTCTATTCAGAAAAGACTATTGCCCGAGGTGAATCTGGATTTCAAGAAGGCACTAGAGATAGTGTTGGCCATGGAAAGCGCAGTAAGAGATTCAAAGGCAATAAAGAGTGCACAAAATGCGCTGCCCTCCACATCGGGTGGGAAACCTCAACCAAAAGAGGCGCGAGAAAGCGAGACTCTGCTGAAACAGCCTCCGCTAGCCAAGGATAAAGAAAAATAACCTAGCAGCGAAATTGAAGAATAATTTTAATAGAGATGGCAAATGTGATAATCTGAGGTGTAATAGACCTTTAAGAGAATGTGAGCAGATTGACCACGTGACTGTAAGACCCAATAGCTGTGTAGTGGGCTACCATGCTACTGTTAGTCTAGAGCAGGGTCTGGTTGGAGAAGCTCACATCATGTTAGTGCTCTGTTGTTTGTGTAAATAAATAGTATGTGCTTCATTTCATATTGGTCTCTGCGTCTGCAGTATATTGTAATCGACTCACCCGCCAACAGATAAGTGAGCAAAGCCACCCCATAGTAAAACATAACAACTAGTGTCGAGACAAAGCTGCGAAAACTCAACTGTACTGAATTAGCTGTGTCTGCAGGCCGAAGGTAAGTACATTACAATTGCAAACCCTCACCGTAGTCATCAAAATCATCGCCCTCCTGTATGCCACAATTTGGCATGGTCATGTTATATTGAACGCCTTGCATTTTTCTTTCAGGCCAATGACATATCGGGGGAGGAGAAGATGCGGGTGATCCTCTTATCAACATGTGACAATAAAACATATGGTCTGATTCGGAGTCTATCAGAACCCAACACCCCAGGTTCCAAGAGCTTTGATGAGTGAAAAGCCATTTCCTACCAAAACACTCGGTAACAAAACAACGTTTTAAATTCAATTTGAGGTGTCGCACCCCTGGAGAGCCAGTCGCTTGCTATGTAGCAGCCTTAAAGCAATTGACAGAGCGCTGTGAGCTCGGGACGTTGATTAATGGCATGTTAAGAGACCGGTTAGTGTGTGGGATTAACAAAGACACCATTCAGAAAAGGTTGCTGCCTGAGACAAATCTGGATTTCAGCAAAGCCCTGGAATTGGTGCTCGCAATGGAAAGCACAGTCAGGGACTCAGAAGAAATCAAGGGAGCACAAAATGGCGCCATTCTTCACATCAGGAGGGAGGCACCGGCTAGAAATGGTGCGGAAGCGCGTCTGCCATTTGCAGACCAGCAAAATACAATGGCTTAATAGATAAAAACCACATTTATAATAGCAGAATTGGAACCAGGCAGCCTACAAATGAACGACCATTTAAGAGAACTGAGTGCTTCTATTGCCATCGCGATATTGTAAAGAAAAATTGAGTCCAAAGTTCAAAGAAAAAGGCAGAAGTTGTAACATTTGTATAATGGAGGAGCCAGAAGAAACAGAGTCAGATATTTACTCGCAACACAATTTAAAAATGGGTAAAACAGAGTCAATCTACGTGACAGTGGAAGTCAACAGAAAACCCCTTCGAATGGAGGTGCATATAGGGGCATCCACGACAGTTCAAAATGAACACACGTTTAAGTATCTGAATGGAGGAGGCCACTCACTAAAGCTGGAAAACTCATATGTTAGACTAAAGACATATACTGGCAAAAAATATATGAGTGAAAGGTATATGCAAGGTTCCAATACAATATGGAAGCCAGTCTGCGAACCTACTCCTGATAGTGGTAGCAGGGGAGGGTCCAACTCTACTTGGTTGGAACTGGCTTAAGGAAATCAAATTGGAGTAGACTGAGACTTTTCAACTCAGAATGAAAGATCTGCATGAATTATTACAGAGATATGCCTCTGTGTTCAAGGAAGAGCTCGGGAAGATTCAAGAGCTGAAAGCCAAAATCCACATGGATCCCACAGCAACCCCCAGATATTTGAAGGCGAGGCCAGTGCCCTATGCCTTATGAGAAAAAGTGGATATTGAATTGGACAGGCTGGAAAAGTTGGGAGTTTTACAACCTGTACAATTTTCCGAATGGGCAGTGCCCATAGTTCCAGTACTAAAGCCTGACCAGGGTGTGTGAATATGCGGGGACTACAAGTTGACTGTAAACCAAGTGGCCAGACTTGACAGGTACCTTATACCAAAAATTGATGAATTGTACTCCAAGCTGACAGGTGAAACCGCATATACGAAACTCGATATGAGCCACGCTTACCAGCAAGTCAAGCTAGAAAAGGCCTCTTGGGATTATTTGACTATCAACACACATAGGGGGTTATACCAGTATATCAGGTAACCCTTTGGAGTCTCATCGGATTGTGCCATTTTCCAACGGACTATGGAAAATTTGCTCCAAGGTCTACCCCGTGTTGTGGTTTATCTCAATGATGTCCTAGTAACAGGACTAACTGATGAAGAACACCTGGCTAACGTGGAAGAGGTAATGAAGGGTTTCTCACAAGCCGGAGTACGTTTAAAAAGGGAAAAATGTATCTTCCAAGCAAAAGAAGTGATTTACTTGGATCACTGGATCGACTCGCAGGGCCTTCACCCAATTAGAATACAAGGTGAAAGCTATTTGTGAGGCACCAGCCCCGAGAAATGCCACAGAATTCAAGTCCTTGTTGGAAATGGTTAACTACTGCGGTCAATTTCTCCCAAATTTGTCGACAGTGCTGGCTCCATTATACTGGTTACTCAAGAAGAACCACAGGTGGACTTGGCAAGCCCCACAACAACAGGCTTTTACGGCAGTAAAGCAGCTACTACATTCAGCGGCCCTGTTGTTACATTTCGACCCAAAGAAACAATTGATTTTAACATGCGATGCATCCCCTTATGGAATAGGGGGCAGTACTCTCCCACTGGATGGCTCCAAGTTGACTTTGTTATAAGAACACTCGGTGAGCAGAACAAAGATACTCTCAAATAGAGAAAGAAGGCTTATGCATTGTAATTGGTGTTAAGAAATTCCACCAATACATCCGCGGTCGTCACTTTACCATAGTATCTGAACACAGGCCACTACTAGGCTTGTTTGGGGAAGATAAGGAAATGCCCCCAGTCACCTCAGCACGCATCAAAAGGTGGACACTGATTCTAGCTGCTTATAAATATACTTTTATCCACCAGCTGGGAAGCCAGATTGCCAATGCCGACATGCTGAGCTGATTTGCCCTAAAGTACAGCAATGTGAATGTCCCCATCTCTCAAGAACTTGTCTTGTTATTAAACTTTCTGGATTAATCACCAGTGAATACCAAACAGATCCGAGATTGGATCAACTGCGATCCAGTTTTGACTCCCGTCAGGGAACAAGTCTTGCACGGATGGTCTAACGAAAGTCGGACAAAATGAAGGCCTATTTTAACAGGAGAAATGAGCTCACCTGCCAGGTTGGCATCTTACTGTGGGGAGTGAGAGTCATTGTGCCTCCTGGAGGAAGACAACCATTTACCAATAGGATTGCAGAGCACTAATCCCGCATTTCCAGAATGAAAATACTGGCACGCAGCTACTTATGGTGGCCAGGGATGGACACTGAAATCAAAAACATAGTCAAGAGCTGCATGCAGTGCCAACAGGTGCAGAAATTACCTGCATCTGACCCACTGCATCCATGGGAATGGCCAGGAAGGCCATGGGTCCACCTCCATGTTGACTACATGGGATCTTTTTTGGTCACAATGTTCCTCTTATTTATTGACTCCCACTCAAAATGGATGGATGGAAATGAAATGCACTCGCCCACATCTGCGCCACCATAGACAGATTGCGTCAGAGTTTCGCGATACACGGTTTACCAGAGATAATAGTGTCTGATAATGGAACGGCATTCACTAGCAGGGAGTTCCAATGTTTTGTAACTCTCAATGGAATAACACATGTCAAGACCTCGCCTTACGACCCTGTATCCAATAGGTTGGCCGAGAGGGCAGTCCATGCCTTCAAGGCCGGAATGGAAAAACTAGAGGGGGACTCCATAGCAACGGCGTTATCATGCTTCCTGCTCAGCTACAGAACCATACCACGTACGACCACCGGTATTGCGCCTGCAGAGTTATTAATGAAGAGACATCTCAGGACACGGTTATGCCTCATAAGGCCAAATTTAGGGGGGAACGGTAGAGAGAAGTCAGGAGGCCCCCAGAAAAATGAACACGATTATCACAGTTGTGAGAGAAACTTCACTGTAGGAGAAGCTGCTTTCGCCAAAAACTTTGGATATGGGCCCAAATGGCTATCAGGTGAAGTCAGTGCAGTGACAGGGTCCCTGTCCTACCATATATTGGTTGAAGGTCGGATAATCAGGAGACATGCAGATCAGCTCAGGAAAGAGGAAACATATCCACAAGAAAAAGTGTGCCAAACATTCCTGTTGGAGCCTACACCACAGGTAGAAGGAACTCCTCTTGCTTTGGAAGTACCGATAGAATCTATTGAGCCTGAGAGAGTCGAAGAAGCAAATTTGCAGGTTCCTGTTGGGGACCCTAGTAGGCAGATAACTCCTGAGGGGGAGGCCTCGGATAAACCATCCGAAGTCATAGAAAAATGACAGTCGACACGTTTGAAAAAGCCTCCTCAGAGACTGAATTTGTAAATAGTTCAATTTTGTAAATAGTTAACATATTGTAAAATGTACTTTCAAGTAAAGGGGGAAGGATTTGGTAATCTGAGGTGTAATATACCTTTAAGAGACTGTGAGCAGGTTGACTATGTGACTGTAAGACTCAATAGCTGTGTAGCACAGGCTACCATATTAATGTTAGTCTAGAGTAGGATCTGGATGGGGAAACACACATCATTGTTAGTGCCCTGTTGTTTATGTAAATAAATAGTATGTGCTTCATTTCATATTGGTCTCTGCGTCTGCATATATTGTAATCGACTCGCCTGCTGACAGATAAGCGTGCAACCGGTTCGCGAGCAAAGCGACCCCATAGTAAAACATAACAGAAACAATCAGTCTTTTAGCAATTGGCAGTTTAAAAAATTTGAGTACTATTATTGTCACAGAAATGGACATATAATGAGGCAATGCAAGGAAAGATTCAAGCAGGCTTGTAAACAAAAGAAGAAGCCCAATGAAATCTACAATGTCGGAGAGCCTGAAACAACAAATTACTTTGACAAATACATTTACTCGTTGTTTAATCTGAAATTTGGAAAGACAGAACCAACCCGATATTTGTCACAGTGAAAGTAAATAGCAGACCAGTTAGAATGGAAGTGGACACAGGAGCTTCCACTACATTAATCGAGGAACATACCTTCACATATTTGGATAATGGTGCACATTAATTAAGTTTAGAAGAAACAGCCACCAAGCTAAAAACATATACAGGTGAAGACATTCAAGTAAAAGGCATAAGCAGAGTATCTGTCTGTTATGGTAGCCAATCAGCAAAGCAACCCTTGATGGTGGTAGCAGGTGAAGGGCCAGGCCTTCTGAGGGGAAATTGGTTAAATTAGATTAAGTTAGAATAGGCTGATATTTTACAGTTTAGAACAAGTGGACTACCAGAGCTACTTAGAAAGCACACCATCATCTTTAAGGACAAACTGGGGAAAATTCAGGGCATGTAGGCCAAGATTCACATGGATCCAGAAGAAACTCCTCGCTTCATGAATGCAAGACCGATGCCATATGTCTTCCAGAAAAAGTCGACATTGAACTGAACAGACCAGAGAAACTGGGCATTATACAACCTGTTCAGTCCTTAGAATGGGCAGCACCCATAGTCCCCATCCTTAAACCTAACCAAAGCATCCAAATTTGTGGAGACTACAAACGGTTGGTTAATAGGGTAGCTAAGCTAGACAGGCACCCCATTCCAAAAATCAAAGACCTGTATGCCAAGCTGGAAGGAGGGACAATGTACACAAAGTTTGACATGAGTCATGCTATCAACAATTACAGTTGGATAATGCCTCCCGGGAAATTGTCATAATTACGACCCGCAAAATGTTGTACCAATATACACGATTACCTTTTGGTGTCTCCTCTGATTGTGCCATCTTTCAGAGAACAATGGAAAGCTTACTGCAGGGACTGCCTCAGGTTGTAGTTTATTTAAACGATGTATCGGTGACAGAATTCACTGAGAAAGAGCATTTGGTAAACTTAGAAGAAGTCTTGAAATGTTTCTTGCAAGCTGGAGTATGTTTAAAAAAGAAAAGTGCATGTTCCAAGCGAAGGACGTAATCTATTTTAGTCACCGGGTAGATTCACAGGGCCTGCACCCGGTTGAGGAGAAAGTGAGAGCCATAAAAGAGGCACCTGTATCAAAGAACACCTCAGAGCTCAAATCATTCCTAGGAATGATCAACTATTATGGGAGGTTCTTACCCAATTTGTCTACAGTGCTGGCCCCCCTGCATTCTCTACTCAAGAAGAACCAATGTTGGTCTTGGGAGGCGCCCCAGAAAGAAGCTTTCATAAAGGTGAAACAATTGTTGCACTCATCCAATCTATTAATGAATTACGACCAGATGAAAGAATTGGTGCTGACATGTGATGCATCTCCCTACGGATTGGGAGCAGTGCCCTCTCATCGGATGGATAACGGCACGGAACGGCGAATAGGTTACGTATCAAGAATGCTCACCACAGTGGAAAGGGTATACTCGCAGATGGAAAAATAAGGCCTGTCCATCATCTTTGGTGTCGAGAAATTTCACCAGTACGGCCGTCATTGTACAATCGTTTCAGTCCACAAGCCATTGCTAGGATTGTTTAGTAAGGACAAGGCTATAGCCATAGTGTCAGAAAGAATATAACGATGGGCTTTAAATCTGACAGCATACACTTTTGCACATCGGCCTGGCAATCAAATGGCAAACATAAATGCCCTTAATCATCTGCCTTTACAAGAAAGTGATGAGCACATCTCAATTCCACAGGAGCTTGTTCGCTAGTAAGTGTTTGACAGATCAGAGACTGTACAAGTAGGGTCCCAATCCTATCTCAGGTACGAGAACAAGTGCTTCATGGTTGGTCACAAGAGCCCGTATCTGACGAAATAAAACTGTACTTCAACAGAAGACAAAATAACCAACCAGGATGGCATCTTAATTGTGGGGAGCATGAGTGATAGTTTCTCCAAAAGGAAAGGAGCCACTTTTAATTGAACTATAGAGTGCCTGTCCAGGAATTTCCCGAGTGAAGACCATAGCACGCAGGTATCTATGGTGGCCTGGGATGGATGGCAAAAAGTTTAGTAAAGCACGGTGTGCAATGCCAGCAACAGCTAAAGTTGCCAGCGGCAACTCTGTTACACCCATGAGAGTGGCCAGCTAGAGCCTGAGTGCGGTTACACATTGACTACATTGGACCTTTCCTGGGAACAATGTTTCTGCTCATTGTTGAAGGCCATTCAAAATGATTGGACGCATATGAGGTGAAGTCACCAACGTCGGTCGCTACAATTGAGAAACCACATCAGAGTTTT
Organism: Cetorhinus maximus; assembly: GCF_964194155.1. Classification (NCBI taxonomy): domain Eukaryota; kingdom Metazoa; phylum Chordata; class Chondrichthyes; order Lamniformes; family Cetorhinidae; genus Cetorhinus; species Cetorhinus maximus. The sequence continues at coordinate 117,564,717 of NC_135885.1, forward strand.
ACCATTCACGGACTACCAGAAGTAGTAATATCTGATAATGGCACGGCATTTACGAGTGCTGATTTCAACCATTTGTCAGCCTCAACGTTTTCACTGATGTGAAAACTGCACCGTACCACCCTTCCTCAAATGGACTGGCCGAAAGGGTGGTTCAAATGTTCAAGGCAGGTATGAAAAAGTTAAGTGGCGATTCCTTGGCAACCAAGCTAACACACTCTCTTCTTCATTATAGGGCCACCCCTCAAAGAACAACAGTTGTCACACTTGTGGAGTTATTGTTGAAACACCATCTCAGGATGAGATTAAGCTTAATAATGCTGAATTTAGAGGGGAAGGTGGAAAGGAGTCAGGGAAGCCAGAAAGCTAGACACGACTGGCATAGTCGTGAGAAGAAATTTACCATGGGAGAGCTGGCATAGGTGAGAAATTTTGGGGAAAGACCAAAGTGGTTACCGGGTGAAATAAGTGTGGTGACTGGATCTGTATCTTACCACGTGGAGGTGGAAGGCTGGGTCATCCAGAAACATGAGGGGCATTTAAGGGAGAAAGGGACAAATCATCAAGGTATGGTTCCAACAATGATCATGACCGGGTCTGCGTTTTCTGTTGAGGATACTCAACCCAGGACTGATATGTCTGATGTTCCTGTAACAGTTGAGGATACAGAACTGTAAGTGCCCACTGAAGCACCTGATGTTCAGGCAACTCCGGAAAAGAAGGTTCCAGACAAAGAGTCTGAACCTGTGGAGCTGCGACATTCCACACGTACCAGGAAACTCCTGAAAGACTGAACTTGTAAATTTCTTACCCAGTGTAAATATTATGTTGTCTTGAAAAATATGTACTTGTAAATATATGTATAGCTAAGTTAAAGGAATGTAGAAATTATGGTTTTATTTAGTGTAATGTACCTTTAAGAATAATACTTATTAGGCAAGATCACATGATCTGTAGTAACCAATAGGAGAGTAGCGCGCGCTACCTCAGCAGTCAGTGTAGAGGTACAGTTGGAGTTGAAAGCACACGTGTAGTTGCTGCTGAGTATATTCTAAATAAACTTAAAGTTTCCACCCAAGAGGTCCCAAGATCGATTAATAGTATATCCCGGCCACCCTATAACAAAGGCAATCAATGCCCCCTGGGATAGATTACCTTTCCCTGGTGTAGGGGAGGCAGTGGCATAGTGGTATTGTCACTGGACAGGGGACCTGGCTTCAAATCCCACCAAGGCAGATAGTGGAGCTTGAATTCAATAAATATCTGGAATTAAAAGTCTAATGATGACCACGGAACCATTGTCGATTGTCATAAAAACCCATCTGGTTCGTTAATGTCCTTTAGGGAAGGAAATCTGCTGTCCTCACCTGGTCTGGCCTACATGTGAATCCAGACCCACAGCAATGTGGTTGACTATTAAAAATGCCCTCTGAACAAGGGCAATTAGGGATGGGCAATAAATGCTGGCCTAGCCAGCAATGGCCACATCCCACGAGCGAATAAAAAAAGCATTGGGGTCATTTTGAAGTTCACGGCATCACTAACCGGCTAGAGTCCCATTAGGTCTTCCATTGGCCTAATTGGTAAAATCCCTGTAGTAGTCCAGGAAATCCTCCAGACACGCTTAATGTATGTCAGAGCTACTCATTTACCCACTCGCCCCACCAGAATTTTTTGTGCAGCTTAGACAGGGTCATGAACTTGATTCTGTCTCAAGATTCCAGCTCCCTGGCAGCTGATGCTTCCACTCCCCAGCCCCTGTAAGTTAGGGGCGAATGGGTTTGCATTTTGCAACATAAATTGGGAAGTGTGCCTTGCAGGCTACATTATATTTTCCTGCCATTGCAGGCCAGAAACTGAAGCTTATTGGCCCTACCAGTAAGATGTCACCATTTACCCTGCTCACCAATCTTGACAAGCACAACTGCATGTAACCAGGAGGATGTAGCTATTGAGTATGAGGGGGTAGCAACAAGTGAGTCACTGTGCACAAGTAGGGAGCAGGAATTATGGTATTACAGGAAGATTTGGAATCCAATGGCCAAGTCATGACATCTGTTTGTTCATATAATAGAAACAATTATATTGCCTTTCATTTCAGGTGTCTGTGGAGCATGCCAGTGCTGTATTAAGAGGACACAATCACTGTTGTAATCAGGTGTTAATTTGACTTTGTGTCTCTCAGGTAATTGAGACTTTTGATTCAAAAGTAATTTGATGCATCCTAAAGTGTGAAGAGTGAATATTCTGACTTAATATTTCCTTGGCAGCTCTTCTGAATATCTGCCATAACTTTGGTAGGAAATCAGGAGAAAGTCTGGAGAAATGGTGTAAACTATTAACTGTGCTCTTTCTCCAGGTTGTCTGAGAATATTTGTTTATTCATTCATGGGATGTGGGTGTCGCTGCCTAGGCTAGCATTTATTCCCATCCCTAATTGCCCTTGAGAAGGTAATGGTGAGCTGCCATTTTGAACAGCTGCAGTCAGACATTTTAGCGGTTTTACACAACTGAGTGGCTAGCTAGGCCATTTCAGAAAACAGTTAAGAGTCACCACAATGCTCTGGGTTGGAGTCACATGTAGGCCAGACCAGGTAATTATGGCAGCTTTCCTCCCCTAAAGGACTTTAGTGAACAAGATGGGTTTTTTCGACAATTAACAGTCACCATTACTGAGACTAGCTTTTAACTCCAGATTTCTATTAATTGAACTTAAATTCCACCAGCTGCCATGGTGATATTTGAACCCATGTTCCCAGAATATTAGCCTGGACCTCTGGAATACTAGTCCAGTGACATTTGTTATGGTACAGCCGGTGGCAAATGCTGCTCAAATCCCAAAGGGAAACTTGAAGCAGCTGCCACAACGATTTGCAATTTGTATGTATTTCAAGATGCAGGCTTTGCATTCAGTTGTATTAAGACCACCGAGTCTTATAGATTTCTTACAAAACAAAATTAAACCTTTATTAATAGAAGAAATGATCTGAAGCACATACATAGATCTATAAATTGTTATTATGATAATTTCTAAATCCCCTAGTTAATTAACTCACAGTTAGACCTCTGTTAAGGCAACAGTAAAACACATAGATTTAAACAGACCCAGGCAAAGGACACACCCTGGATAGTCAAATTCAAAGTGAGTTCTTTCAGCTTTGGTTCCTTGTAGACAGCAGCTTGAGGCTTAGATGCTGGAGGCTTTTCACACTTGCTAAATCTTAGAATGCCTGCCCTTGCACACAGCCTTCTCTCCTTTAAACACACCTTCCCCTTTGAATGCAAATTCGCATTGTTTCACTATATCTATGGACTTTACCTCTCTAATGATAATAAAAATCTATCATAGTACCAATTTTACAAGTAGTCTTTGGAAAAATAAACACATAATTTCTTAACTTCTCCTGGCCAGGTGAAACATTTTACCCCCTCTTTTGAATTCAAGTTGGTCTGGTTTATTTAAAAATGAAAATGTTCCCTTTACACCTCACATTCTAAAACTTCACCCCTGTTTGCCTACTTAACGTTTAAAACCTAGCTTATCTTCTGATACATCAAAACCTTCAGACCAGTTGCCTTTAATTCAATTAAGTCACACACACAAACACTTGAAAATCGTTATATCTTCCTGATACATTACCGCTGCACCGCCATCTCTACATTTATTCCAGAGTAAGTTATGGTGGGCTATTGGGAAACACTATTAAAATTCTATCCCCTCCATTCATATTTTCTAAAATTTTATTAAAAAACATACTCGCTATTATTTTACCGGTTAGCAGTAGAGAACCTCAGCTTTCCCAGGTTGCTAAGTTACTCGATTGATATAATGAACAGGAAGGATCCTGACAGTTTCAAAGTAATCTGGAAGTGCTGTGTTCAGAGTAGATTGAGAAATATTCTGAAAGTAGCATTTTTCTTCAACTTTGTGTCATTTTCAAAGCTTTTTTTTTATCCGTTTTTTTGGATTTTGGTCAGAAGATTGAAAGAAGAAAGCAAGGCAGGTCAAATGGAATCAGAGAAAAAGCCACCTCCATAGGCAGAGCTGTATCTCCCTTGCAATGGTTAGAAAATCTGTGACAAACTGTGAAGGGAAGTTTTCTTCCAACATAAGATCAGAAGTGAGGGTGTTCACTGGTGATTGCACAATGTTCAGTAACATTCCCTATTCCTCAGATACTGAAGTAGTCCATGGCTGCATGTATCAAGACCTGAACAACATTCAAACTGGGGCTGATAATTGGCAAATAACATTCATGCTGCACATGTGCCAGGCAATGAGCATCTCCAACAAAGAGAGAATGTGACCATCTCCCTTGATGTTCAATGCTGTTACCATTGCCAAATCCCCCATCAACATGTTGGAAGTTACTATTGACCAGAAACTGAAATGGACCAGCCATATTGATACTGTGGCTACAAGAATGGTCAGATGCTGGAAATTCTTTGGAGAGTGACTCACCTCCTGACTCCCCAAAGCCTGTCCATCATCTGCAAGGCACAAGTCAGGAGTGTGATGGAATACTCTCCATTTGGCTGGATAAATGCAGCTCCCGCTACATTCAAGAAGCATAACACCATTCAAGACAAAGTAGTTAACGATCAACACCCCATCCACCAGCTTAAACATCCACTCCCTCCACCATGAACTAACAGTGTGTACCATCTACAAGATATATTGCAACATCTTTGCAAGGCTCCTTCGACAGCACCTTACAAACACACGAGCTCTACTACCTAAAAGGACAGTGGCAGTAGGTGCATGAGATCACTAGCACCGTCAAGATCCCCTCCAAGTCACACATCGTCCTTACTTGAAACAATATTGCCTTTTTTTCACTGTCATTGGGTCAAAATCCTGGAGCTCATGACCTAACAGCACTACTGTGGGTGTACCTACATCACATTGACTGCAGTGGTTCAAACAGGCAGTTCACCGCCACCTTCTCAAGGGCCATTCAAGATGGGGAACAAATGTTCATCCCAAGAACGAAGAAGAAAATATTTAAACCTGCTCCCCCATTCTAAAACATGATGATGGGTAAGAAAGGGTCATGGTGGGGGCCTAAAGTCAAAAAGAATGTGAAACCCAACCCCGACCTGCTGCGAATGCACCTCTTTCCATTTTAAACACAGCGGTTTTGGGGATTTGAGTAACCCTTCTTGAAGAGACAAACCCATATTTTTTATATTTAAATGAGACTATGTTCCTCAGGCTTTGAGAGGCATCTGAGTTGTTCTACTGCTGGCTAGGTGTCCAGGAGTTCTAGAACCCCAGCAGCAGAAGGGAGACAGGGGCTAGCAGATTCAGCAGGTAAATGTTTTTCTAGCACAGCTTATGGATGAGGAGAAACAGGACTGCTTTCCCCCAAACCCTCAATTAAATCTTCTGCCATGATCTCTCCCTTCCCATGATCTATTCCTCCCGCAATCTCTCTATACCCATAATCTTTTCCTCTTGTGATCTCCCCATTTCCATGGTGTCTACCTCCTCTTTACTGTGCTCTGGCCCTTCTACACAATGCCCCAATTTTCTCCAATTGCATCGCAACCTGGCTGGCTGCCAAAGAGGAAACAGAATATAAAATGTTCATGAGGTCCTGAAATTAAATTTATCACCTTTACATTCCTGACATTTCCAAGTTTCCCAACTGTAAGCACACTTTTCATTCCCTCCCTATCTCTCCTTAAGCATTGTGGTCCAAACTTCATGAGGAAAGAAGTGATAGCTGTGCATTGATTCCCTTTATCTCGCCTCCAATCACCCAACACAGTCAAGATGACACTGCCAATAATCATCAAGGCTGTGGCAGTGCTAAACGTCTATGAAGTTAGCTTATTTAATGCAGTCACAGGGAAAATCAGCAATGATGGTCAATCTGTAATTCACACATGTATCAAGGTGGATACCAAATAATTTTGACACTTTCACCTCCAGAAACATAGGCCAAAATTTTCCATTTGGCGGGCGGGTGGAGCGGGAGTGGACGTGGGCAGGCGTGGACCTGATCGGCGCCTGCGATCAGGGCCGTGCTGCCATTTAGCGTGGGCAGGCCAATTAAGACTGCCCGGCACATTTCTGACTCCCGTGAATAGGAGTGTGTGGGCTGCGGCAGGAGCGTACAGACCACCGGGTCCAATGGCGACCCGGCAATCTGTCTAAAAGGACTGGCAGCCTCCTGTAGGCTGCTTGCAATGGCCACCTGGAGATCCAACCGCAGGGGGTCTGCTCAGCAGAGAACTCTGGAGGGAAGGGCAAGGGAGCAGGTCAGGCTGCAGGGTAGGCCAGCGGGGGGGCCAATGTGCCCCTTGTTTTTCTGATGACTGCCTTGCTGCCCTCCTCGAGGAGGTGGCAGCGCGGCAGGAGGTGCTGGTTCCCCAGGATGGGAGGAGGAGGCCTCCCCACATGACGAAACGTGCCTGGGAGGAGGTGGCGGAGGTGGTGAGCTCCCGCAATGTGGTGCGGCGCACCTGGATCCAGTGCCGTAGGGGCTTCAACGATTTGTTGCGCTCTGTAAGGGTGAGTACCATGTTGGCATTGGGCATTTAACCCAGCAGGTAGCCTTAGCCACTGAGGCCGCCCCCCCGCACCCCCCCCCCACCCCCACCCCCCAACCCAAGTCTTATGGTCGTGACTGCATTGACTCATGTTGGGCATTTCTTGTACGCTGGGCGGGCAAGCAGATAGTGACCATGCTTACATCAGCCTGAGTGGTTCATGAGGAGATGGGTTCTCCCCCGCACCATGTGTTGGTCTTAGTCGCACATGACTAGTCTGGGGGTAACCTGCAGGAGATACAGCTAGGCGCATACTCAGAACTCCAACACATGTTCTATTCACAGTGGTGAGATGGTGGAAGGGGAGTCTCAATGTCTCGTGGCCAAGAGCCATCTGGTGCCCTCAGTGCTTTACGTAGTTGTGCCTCCTTGCCATGGGAGGTAAGACGCGTGTGTTTCCTAAAGTGATGGACGCAGACTGTGTCCAAGGTGGCCGTTGGGGTGGGGGGGCGGTGGGGCGGGGTGGGGGGGGGGGGTGGTTGGTTGGGAGCAGGTGTACTATCTTGTTGTGTGACCGATCAGCAGTAGCAGGGAGGGGAGGCCCCCTCTCTCACCTGAGGGCCCTCAATGTCACCTGTGTCAGACCATTTCTGCGAGGCAGGCACCAGCGCAGATACTAGCACCTTGGTGGGAATTGCAACAGCAGCTAGTGTCCCGGGGTACAGTGGAGAGGGCGCTTCACAGTCGCTGGAGGAGATGGCAGAGACAGAGAGTGTCAATGGCGCCAGCAGTCGAAGGACTGCAGGGGGCCAGACACATGCTCAGTCAGTGCCTGATGATGTGCCTTTGGAGTTGTCCGCGATGCAGCAGCTGCAGGAAACATGGCCGGCTGTGCGGGAGCATCTGGGAGTGTTGCATGAGATGATGCTTCGCTTGGTGTCCGTGGTGGAGGCGTCCACTTGGAGCATCAGTGATGCAATGAGCCTCATGGCAGACCGTCATGCTTCCTCCATGGAGAGAGTGGTGACTCTCATGGAGAGGGGCCTCCAGGAGAACAATCAGGTCCTCCTGGGGTTACGCTTGGACCTACAAGCTCTCACAGCACCAGTGGCCACAGCTGGTCAGTGCCGGTGTGGGCTTCAAGCTTCCCAGCTTGTTGCCCATCCATCCATGGTGAGCAGGGAGGTCCAGGGCGATCTCACATTGGTGGAGCAGCTGCCTGTCCTATCTACGGGTTCCTCTCATGGCGCTCCGGATGAGGGCAACAGCTGCTTCGCCCCTCTCCCAGTGACCGCTTTATCGGGTGAGGCTGCGTTGACTGAGGAGATGCCAGCTGTAGACCTGGCAGATCCCTCCCAGGCGGGGTCAGCACAGGGTCCACGGCCCGGAGGACGGCTGCCAAGGTCATTGAGGTCAACAGGACAGCAGAGTCAGCAGGTTGTCTCAGAAGCCACTCTGAGCGATGGACCAGCACTAAGGCGTAGCAGCCGTAAATATAAGCATAAGGCACCTTAGGCACACCATGGGTTTCTCACTGGTGCTTTTGTGCTGGCCCTAGATTAGGGAATTATTATTTGTTTATGGTTGAAAAACATTTTGCTTTCATTTTGTGTGACCTTATGATGGAGAAAATTAAAACCAGATGTGTTACCATGGCTGAGGGTGGCTCCTTTGTGCTGCATTTGTATGTTTCACATACGTGTCATAAGTGTTTGAGTGGACATTGAGGTTTATGTCCAAAGCTCTTTGTTGCAGCTGATGAAGTGGAAGATGTAGCACTTAAGTGCCGACTATGGAAGCGCCAGGCAAGGCTGGTCCTCCTGATCCACTTATGTGGAGCTGGCTGAAGGTTCAGTGGATTAAAGTGGCCCGGGTGTCCCTGCCTCCTTGATGTAGTCCCGGGTTAGCGTTTAGCCCCTCATCATTGCCCTGTGCCTCCTCATCCTCAGAATCAGTGCTGGAGTCATCATTTGCAGTCATATCCACTGTACCAACGTCTTCATCATCCACTGCGTCCCCCCTTTCCAGCGCAAGATTGTGGAGAACGCAGCATGCTACCACTATCACAGAGACCTGAGGGGTACTGAAGTGCGTCCCCTGAGTGGTGCAGGAATCGGAAGTGCATCTTGAGAAGACCAATGGCTCTCTCCACCACAGCCCTTGTAGACGCGTGGCTCCTATTGTAGCGCTGCTCAGCTTCTGTTCTTGGATGGCGGAGAGGCGTCATGAGCCACCTTCTGAGGGGATAGCCCTTATCACCCAGCAGCCAGCCATCCAGCCGGGCTGGAGCACTGAAGAGCCCCGGCACCTGGGAGTGTCTGAGGATGTAGGCGTCATGGGAGCTGCCTGGGTACCTTGCACAGACTTGTAGAATCAGCATCCTGTGATCACACACTACCTGCACGTTCATGGAGTGGAATCCCTTCCGCCCACACAGTTAGGGGAGATCTCAGGGCCAATCATCTGACAGGTGTAGTTGACTGTTTCCCTTAACAGTCGGGGCCTCCTTTGGCACTGCACATCAGTTGTATTGAGGTAGCTACTTCTCCGCCTGTATACCCAGGCAACAGGATAGTGGCATCTTCTGCGGCCCCTTCCACCTTGGACTACCTCTTGGCCCTGCGCTCCTTATGTCTGTGCCTGTACTCCCAAAGGTGGCTCCGCTGGATAATGATTGTGTACTCCTGGCCTCCTCCTTATTCTATCCCTCCCTTCCTCCTCAGAGGAGCTGCCTCCAGTGGACATGTCAGAACCCATACCCAGGCTAAAGGGAGGCCTTCGGAAAGCTGCAGGCCCGATAAAGATTCCTGACTGCAGAGTGCTGACCTGAAGGTCCAAAGTACAGAGGAAGCTGCTGAATTTGTTCTGAACTACTACAGATCACACAGGCAAGTTTAAAAAACTTTCTGCAATAAATACTCACAGACCAGATTGACAACCTCACTGAGCCCTTTTATCCCGCCCGTGGATGAGTTTTATTAAAAAGTCGCTTACTCGCCTGCCCGGGCGCCCGTGCGCCGAACCGAAGATCGCACAGTCGCCTGAAAATTGCCATCGATTGCCGATTTAAGGGCCTTAACTAGCCAGTTAATTAATGGCGGGTGCGCGTCGAACTTCATCGTGCGCTCGCCCAGCGAAATATCGCGATGGCGCACGGTGATATCGGGGTGCTCGCCCAACGTCACCGCGCATCATTTTACACACTGATGTGCAGCGCCCGCAGCCCCGCACGTCAAGCACAAAATTCTGGCCATAATGTTATAGTTCTCTTGGGCAATCAATTAATAACTTCAGATCTTAACTGCAACCTCAATTCTTTTTACAACAGAGGGTGCCTGCAATATGGGATGGGCCCGTCGATGCCTGATATTGGGGTTAGGGTTTAACAGTAGAATGAAGACTTTACATCAGAACATAGTAGTGGTGGACAACTCTGAACATATTGTGGCGCAGTTGTACACTTGTTTGATGTTGTTCTTCTCTTTGAAGGCTGATGAAGGCCAACTTATATTTTCAGCCTCTTCTGCTTGAATTTTAAACATGGTTTATTTTACTTACAATCTTTTTATTAATCTCTTATTGGGTATCCTTCCACTATGATAGTATCACAGTTATTCACACAGTCTTTGTTTTTATAATGTGATAAATGTCTTTTATGCTTCTTCCCATTATCTAATGCACTGATTAACTTGGGTTATCAACCTATCCCATGTTTTTCTTTTAAATAGCTTCCGTCATTCCTCCAAATCCTTTTCATGTTTGTCCCCTTCCCTCTCACTTTGTTATGTTTCTACTGAAATCCTTGTTTATCATAATCTGTTCAATTCCAATGAAGAACATCATACCTGAAACATTAACAGATTTGTCCGTCCACTAATGCTGACTAACCTGCTGGATGTTTCCAACAGTGGCAGTTTCAGTTTCAGATTCCTACCATTTTTCTTTTTAACAACAGTTTCACTATTGAGCAACCAACGGTTGAATGAGAGAGCCAAGCAATTTTCTGAAATGGCAGAATTTTTCCAAGTTCAGGGTGTTAATGCCACATACTTGTAAGTCCAAAATGAACTCCTTCCACTATATCAATGGACAAATTGGTATAATCATCAAGACAGAATCGTGCAAGTGAGTTCTTGCTTCCCAGGCTGCAGTCATGATCCCTTCATTATAAAGCAACATATGTTGCCACAATTATTGTACTAATGAAGAAAAGCACAACAATGACTCTAACAATTGTGGATCTGAGCCAGATATTCCAACCCCGAGCAACTGTTCTGGCCCCTCACCACTGACTGTAACAACAGGAAAATATACCTCTGTATCTTTTTCTTGTAATGCAATCTACAAGACATGAACTGTGCACTTAGAGCTGAGAGTCTCTGACTATGATTGATGTTTTAGAGACCAAAAATGTTGGAGATGCACAACTGATTGATCTGCAGGTGGAACAACAAACTTTTCGGGTGCAACCATTTATCAGTTGTGGGGTTAGCTGTCATTGAGGCAAATGTTGACTTTGTATGATAGCACAATATGGTTGATAATGAACTGGAGTCTGTTTTACTTTCTTCACCCTAATTACATTGTTGCACCAAGTCAAAATCTACTCCATCGACTTCCATCCTGTTTATTTTTTCCACCATGATTAAAAAAGTAGATTTTCCAAATAACTTTTAACTGCAAATGTTAGAGCTCCAAATGTGATGATTGTGCCAGTGTAAAATAATGTATGTAGGAAACCTTATCATTGTGATATAGCATGGTGCATAAATATGTGCCACCATATGGCTGTAAAAACAACAGAGCATTTTGAGCTTTAGGAAATAGCATCCTTTGTCCTAGAAATGACTTAGAAAAACTCATAATGAGAGCACAATTCAGGAAAACTAATCCATATATAAGGCTGGTTTATTTTCAGAGGCAGAGAAATGGAAATAGGTTAGATTTTTCTTTTATCAAATTAAGAGAATGTCACTCGAAATGAATAAGATTTAACAGACATATTGATGCTGAATAACTATGCTGAATCTCCAGATATATTGTACTCTACTGCAATCATAAAAACTCAAATGATACTTGTTCTCAAATAATTGGATCCAAACCAAGAGATAATAGAGTAAAATAATGCATATTTTTCAAAGACTAATGAACTTTTAAAAATACAGCATTTCAAACATTGTGCCACTGTCTCTTTTTCCAGACTATAATGAAAATGCATTCCCATGAAAATAAGATGGAAAGAAATATAATAATGTTAATACTTTAAACCATTGACTGAAGGGGCAAATTTATTCATATCCAGCAGTAGAAACCAGGTGGGTGGACAGTCACAATCACATTTGGGATTCAGCTGGTGACATCCCAGTCTTTTCCCAAGTGCGTGATTTTAACCAGCTCCTTTGAGCAGCTGAGAAAAATACTCCTCGTGATGACCCATGTTCTAGGAAAAGCCGATATTTTCTTTTGTGCAATGTCCCTTTAAGAACAAAATATGGTGGAGAGTATATTAAAAGAGGGTAACTGGTTTACTGAGCATGACATCATTAGGTTTCAAGAAATGCCCATGAGACCTGGGCTGTCATGGATACAACCAGCTAAGAAGCAAAGGTTAAAGGGAAAGCTAATTGCAGTTGGAGGGGTCAGGCTGTTATTTTTTCTGTTTGGCAGTTCAGAAGACTGGGAATTGCTGCAAAGAAAGAACAGGCCAGGCTCTCTCCACATAGTTTTGTGTTTGGCAGTCTTCGAACAGATCCTGGTGTTGTAGCAAGACTGAGAATAGAGCAGACATTATGTTATTGTGTGTGTTCTACAGTTGAAAAGGACAGAACACTGAAGATAGGGAGCGCAGGAGATTGTTGAACGACCATTACCAATGGCTGCCATTGAAGTGGTACCAGAGACAACCGGACCAGTTAAAGGGGAAGCTAAGGGAGTCTCTGGGATTCTGTGCTATTAGGACTTTGATGACCTGAGTGGAAGAGGATTCACAGATATGTGCCTTGTCAGTGGTGCTGTGTCTGAAGATTTTGAGTGGAATAGTCGGTGAATGTGACTTGGGAGCCAAAATGGTAAGATGAGAAAGGAAAGTATGAGAGGTGGAAAAACCGGGAGCAGACCCAGTGGCTTAGAAGAGTGTGAGAGGGGGAAAGACTAAGGGTGGATCTGGAGTATTCAAAATGCTAGGTGGGGCTCAGTCTGTGGACTGTCCATATGCAAAGAAAATCAAGTGTGACATCATAGGGAACCAGGTAAGTGATTGTTTGGTGAGTATTTTGCTCACATTTCTTGCTTATCTTTTAAGAATTGGTACAAATGATTGATAACTGTAAGGTTTTATTAGGAGTATGGTGCTATAGTAGCAGTGGCAAAGCTTATTGGATGTAGTAGGGTTTATTAATTAAAACTAAGTGAAAAAGTAATAAATTAACCCCTAATAAAGATGGCAGGGTAGCTGATGTATTGAAACTATGGGATGTGGGAGTTCCTGGACATCAGGGCAAACATGTCTGCAGTGTCAGCGGCTTGAGGAGGTTCGGCTCAAAGTCATTGAGCTGGAGGCCAAGTTGCAGACACTGCAATGCATCAAAGGAGGGGGAAAGTTACCTGGACGCTTTGTACCAGGAGGTGGCTCGCCTCTTAGGCTCAGCAGATCTTTATAATTGTTCACTGGTCAGGATAAGAGGGTGTGAATGCGAGTCAGGAAGGTATGGGGATCTAGCAGGTAGTGATGGAGGAGCCTCAGCTCCGGTCTTCTTCCAGGAGGTATGAGGTGTTTGCTATCTGTGTGGATAAGAAGGACTGCAAGGTTGATGAGCTGACTAGCCATGGCACCATGGTGAATGATGCCATTCAAGTGGCCAGAGAGAAGAGGAATGTAGTAGTGATAGGAGACAGTATAGTCAGTGAGATTGATATGTTCCCTGCAGCCGCAACCTGGAGCTCTGAAGATGTTGGCTGCCCAGTTCCAAAATTAAGGACATCTCCTTGCATCTGAAGAGGAACTTGAATTGGGAGGAGGAGGATCCAGTTGTCATGATCCATGTGGAAACCAATGACATAGGTAGAACCAGGAATGATATTCCGCTAAAATATCTGAGGAGTTAGGGTCCAAATTAAAACACAGAACATCAAAAGTATCTTCCAAAAATCTCTGGATCATTACCTGAACCAAACACCAATTGGCATAGGGTCAAACAGAATAGAGAAATAAAAGCGTGGCTCAAAGAGCAGTGTGGGAAGAAGGGGTTTTGATTCATAGGGCACTGTCATCAGTACTTAGGGAAGAGTGAGTTGTTCTGTTGGGATGGGCTCCACGTGAACCAGGCTGGGGCCAGTGACCTGCTTTAACTGGACAGGGCGTTAAACTAATGGAGGTGGGGGAGGGTTTGGGTGAAGGGAGATTTAGAAATCCAAAGGGAAAGGTCGAGGCATTGGAGGAGTGGAGCAATGTGGGTAAAGACAAGCAAAATGGGACAGGAAGGGACAGAGTGTTTAACAAAAAAAATGTACATTAATAAATCAGGTCATTGCAGGGAATAGAAGTACAAATATGAATTTGAAAGTTCTTTAACTGAATGCACAAAGCACCTACAGTAAGATAGATGAACTAGTGGCACAAATCCAGGCAAATGATTTTGATCTAATTGCCATTACAGAGACACGGTTACAAGGTAATCAAAGTTAGGAAATAAATATTCCAGGGTACACAACGGGGAGAATTTTCTCCCCATCGAGGGGGCTGAGCGGGAGCAGGTGTCGGGAGGCGCGCAGCCGATCGCCACCCACATGCAGCCATTTTATGTGGGCGAGCCAGTTAAGGCCCGCCCAGCGTGACGCACACTCGGAAGGGCTGAGCGCTCCCTGTGTGGGCAGGGGGAGGAGGGAAAGTTGGAGCCTGCGCTCTTTCGCGCATGGGCACGCGTAAGAGTGCAGAAATCTCCCTGAGACACAAACCTGCCTCAGGGAGATTACTTCATTATTATTTGAAGTAAAGAAAAAAAAATATTCAGACATGTGCCCTCATGTGACACTGTCAAATGAGCTGGGACATGTCAATGAATTTTAATAAAAATTTGTATTTGATTATAGAGCCTTCGTGAAACCCGCCTGATGAGGTTTCAGGATAAATGCGAAGGCTGCCTGGGCTCTTCACCCACCCGCCAACCTTAAGGTTGGATGGGCAGCTCTGTTAATTCTTTTAATTGCTAATTAAATGGGCGTAATAGGCCTTTGACAGTTCAGCAGGTGCGCAGTCGACTCTGGTACACACCTGCTGAACTGAAAATCTGAATGATGCGTGGTGACGCCAGGGCGCGTGCCCGATGTCACCGTGTGTCATTTTACGCATCAGCGAGTGGGGCCTGCCCCCGCACACCAACCCGAAGATTCAGGCCAACATTCCAGAAAGACAGTCGAAGTTTCAGAGGAGGAAGGATAGCCTTGATAGTAAAGGAAGACATAAGGGGCAGAATTTCACCGATGTCGGGTGGGCTCAGCACTGCCTGTGCGGGCGGGGGGAGTAGGGCGAGAGGGGTGAGCGTGACCTCCGCGCATGTGCTCAAGTGCATGCCTGAGGAAGCTTTGTGCCTGAACAGATGAACAGGATTTTTTTAAAAAGTGAAAGTTTTATAACCATTATAAAACATGACACCCCCTTTCTGATCCCCCTTTTCCCAATAATTTATAATTTTTAAAATATATTTTACTTTTCCCACCATTATTTTTAAATGTATTTCCATCCATTGTTTTATCTCCACCTTTTAGCCTATTTTGATCCCTTCCCCCCACCCCACCCCCTCTAGGGCTATCTGTACCTTGCTCGTCCTGCTTTCTACCCTTAATGTCACCATTAGCACATTCCTTAGCTAATATCACCACCGTCAACACCTCTTTCTCCTTTTGTCTATGACATCTTTGGCAATCTCTTCTTTGCCTCCACCTACCAATGGCCCTCTATCCAGCTCTACCTGACCCACCCCCCTCAACCAGCTTATATTTCACCTCATTTCTATATTTCCTTAGTTCTGATGAAGTCATACGGACTCGAAACGTTAACTGTATTCCTCTCTGCAGATGCTGTCAGACCTGCTGAGTTTTTCCAGCTATTTTTGTTAATTGTTAATATTGTAGTAAAAGATTCACTGGGTAATACTGATCATAATCCTATTGAATTCCAGGTTAATTTTGGAAGTGACATACTCCATTCACATACAAGAATCTTAAACTTAAACAAAGCCAATTACATAGGTATGAAGGAAGAACTGGCTAAGGTAAATTGGCTAAATAAACTAAAAGGCATGGCTGTAAATGAACAGTGGGATGTATTTAAAGCAATAATTCAAAATGTCCAACAAAAGTGCATTTCATTGAAAAACAAAAATTCAGCAAGATCGATCTATCCATGGCTCACTCAGGAAGCCAGTGAAAGTATTAGATTAAAAGAAGAGACTTACAATATTGCTAAAAACAGTAACAAGTCTGAGGATTGGGAGTGTTTTAAAAACCAGCTAATGGCAAATAGAATATTAAACTAGCGAGTAATATAAAAAGCAAATTGTAAGAGCTTTTACAAGTATATAAAAAGGAAGAGCATAGCTAAAGTTAATGCTGGTCATTCGAATCAGAGACAGGAGAAATTATTATGGGGAATGAGGCAGTGGCAGAGACACCGAACAAATATTTTTTGTCTGTCTTCACAGTAGAAAACACAAGTTTCACTCAAGAAATAGACAGTGACCTAGGGACTAAAAAGAGTGAGGAAACTTGAAAAATTAATATCAACAGAGAAAAAGTATTGGAAAAACTTAAGAGACTAAGTGGGACAAATCCCTGGGACCTGATGGACCAAACCCTTAGGTTCTAAAGGAGATAGCTGCAGAAGCAGTGGGTGCAATGGCTGTGATTTTCCAGAATTTACTGGATTCAGGAACAGTCCCATCAGATTGGAACTTGACAAATGTTTCTGGAAAGGAGATAAAAATCTGAGAACTGCAGGTCGGCCAGCCTAGCATTGGTTTTTGGGAAAATTCTGGAATCTATTATTAAACAAGTGTTAACAATGCACTGAGAAAAGCATAGTAAAATTAGAACAAGTCAACGTGGTTTTACTAAAGGAAAATCCCGTTTAACAAATTTATTGGAGTTTTTTGAAGATGTAGCCAGCAATTTAGATAAAGTGGGTATACTTGGGTTTCCAAAAGGCTTTTGATAAGGTCCACACAAAAGGTTAATAGGCAGGATAAGTGTGCATGGAGTTGGACATAATTTATTAGCATGGTTAGAGGATTGGTTCACAGAAAGGAAGTAGAGAGTGGGCATAAATAGGACTTCTTCAAGTTGGGATGTAATGGATAGTGGAGTACCACTAGAGTCAGTGCTGGAGCCTCAGCTATTTACAATCTATATATAATGGCACAGGTGAAGAGATAGAATGTAATGTATCTAAGTTTACTGATGATACCAAGCTAGGTGGAAAGGTGAGCTGTAGGGAGGGCTCAGAGAGGCTGCAAAAGAGATATAGCCAGGTTAAGTGAGGGGACAACAGGAGGTGGATTATAATGTAGGGAAGTGTCAAGTTATTCACTTTTATCCAAAGAATAGAAGAGCTGAATATTTTTTTAAAAGGTGAGAAACTTCTAAGTGTGGACACTCAAAGAGTCTTGGGTGTGCCTGTACAAGGAACACAAGGTGTTAACATACAGGTACTGCAAGCAATTAAGAATGCAAATGGCATGTTGGCCCTTATTGCAAGAGGTTTGGAGTACAGGAATAAAGTAGTCTTTCTAGAGTTGTACAGGGTTTAAGTGAAACCACATCTGGAGTACTGTGTGCAGTTTTGGTCTGAAAAGAAAATATATACCTGCATTGGAGAGGGTACAGCGAAGATCCACTAAATTGGTCCCTGGGATAAGGGGGTTGTCCAATGATGAGAGGCTGAGAAAATTGCATCTATTTTCTCAGAAGTTTAGGGGCAGTATATTACACTTGGCATGCAGGCGTGAACCCAACATGTCCAAGCGTGAAATAAAGCACGTTGACATCGGCTGAGTGTGCCGACGTCAATGCGCACTCTCATGATAGTTAGGCTGGCAGGTGCACACTGGAGCCGGAAGCGCGACCGCCAATGATTAAAAGGCCTATCAAAGCTATTAAGTAAACAATTGTCCTGAATTTTTCACTGCCCGTTCAACCTAACGGTTGACCGCAGACGAAAAGACCAAGCGGCCTTCCATTTTTTAGGAAACCTCATCCACGGGCGGGATGAGGTTTCCTAAAGCAAATAAATATAAAGTAAAAATTTAACACTTTAATTAAAAAACATGTCCCTGCTCATGTGACAGAGTCACATGAGGGGACATGTTTTATGACATTTTTAGTTTCTTTTTTTTAAAACAGCGCTTCATCTCCCTGAGGCAGCTCCATGCCGCTCCATGCCTCAGGGAGACTGAAGCGCTCTTTCACGTGCATGCGCAAAGTTCGCGCTCGGCCTACTCGCCCTCCTCCCCCCGCCCGCACAGGCAGCGCTGAACACTGTTGCTTGCGTTTCACGCCAGGCGGGCCTTAACTGGCCTGCCAGTGTAAAATCGCGATGCGGTGCCGATCGTGGGCGGCGGTCAGCTTCCCGAACGCCCCTGCCTGCCCCCGCCGAGCACCCCCACGAAGGACAAAATTCTGCCCAAGACAATTGAGAGGCAATCCCATTGCAATGTACAAGATTCTAAAGGGGCTTGATAGGCTAGATGCTGACAGACACTGTTTGGGAATCAAAAAATGCAGAGGCACAATCTCGGGATAAGTGGCCGAGCATTTAGGACTGACACGAGGGGAAATTACTTCACTCAAAGGGTTGTGAATGCTCCATCATTGAGTACATTTAAAGCTGCAATAAGCAGATTTTTGGTCTTTCAGGGAATGAAGGGGTATGGGAACAGGCGGGGAAGTGGAGTTGAATCCCAAGATCAGCCATGTACCTGTTGAATGGTGGAGCAGGCTCAAAGGCCCATATGGTCGACTCCTGTTCTTCTGTTCTTGAGAGATCCTGAAAAACAGGTCAAGTTGGAAAGATTGAGATTGCAAGTAGTCCTACATTTGTGAGGAAGTAATGCAAGTGCCTTTAACTGCGTGAGGTGTATCTTGTATTGACCATTTAGAGCAAAATGTATCTTTTTATTTGAAAGTTCTTCGCCTCTTAATTATTGTTTAAATGAAGTTGATTTTGGTTGGTTTGCTACAGTAAAAGTTTTAAAAAGTGAAATTTTGTCCAGCGGTTTTCTTTCCATTGGTGTCTCGGGATTCCTTCTATAAATATGCAGATCAGGCGCCAATAGTGTGATCAGAGCCAAAATGCTTAATTGTCTGCGGCTTCCCCTTTCTAGAAGGTACAACCATCTTTCAGTGTCCTTCTTGGTCTAGCCTGGAGCTCTCTAACTTCTCCACAATTTTTCTTTCTGACCCCTCTAAGCTCCTCTCTTCCATGCAACTCACCTGCTCATCTTTGAATAGTGTCAGAGAACTGGATGTCCACCTGAGAGGACGGATGGTGGGCGCAATATATCCCTCAACAAAGAAACCAATATAGTTGTGAACCTCAGGATGTCCCAAATGTTTTACAGCAAACATCAACAAATGTCACACAGAGCAGATTATCAGGTCATTATCATTTTGCTGTTTGTGAGATCTAGTTGTGCACAAATGAACTCGAGTTTCCTGCATTACCACAGTGACTACAGGCAGAATTTTGTGCTTGACGTGTGGGGGGTGCGGGCCCTGCACATCAGCGTGTAAAATGACGCGCGGTGACGTCGGCAAGCATCCCGATGTCACAGTGCGCCATCGTGATATTTCACTGGGCGAGCGCACGATGAAGTTCAACATGCACCCGCCATTAATTAATAGGCTAGTTAAGGCCCTTAAATCGGCAATCGACGGCGGTTTTCAGGCGCCCGTGGGATTTTTGGCACACGGGCGCAACGGGCAGGCAGGTAAGAGACTTTTTAATAAAACTCATCCAGGCAGGATATTAGGGCTCAGTGGGGTTGTCAGTCTGGTCTGTGGGTATTTATTGCAGAAAGTGTTTTAAACTTGCCTGTGTGATCTGTAGCAGTTCAGAACAAATTCCAGCAACTTTCTGCAATCTTTTAACCTTCAGTCTGCAATCAGTAATCTTTATCGGGCCTGCAGCTTTCCGGAGGCCTCCCTTTAGCCTGGGTATGGGTTCTGACATGTCCATTGGGGACAGCTCCTCTGAGGAGAAAGGGAGGGCTAGAATAAGGAGGAGGCCAGAAGTGCACAATCAGCCTCCGGGGAGCCACCTTTGGGAGTACAGGCACAGGCACAAGGGGTGCAGGGGTAAGAGGTATCCCAAGGTGGAAGGGGCTGCAGAAGATGCCACTATCCTGCTGCCAGGGTATACAGGCGGCAGAACAGCTACCTCAATATGACTGAGGTGCAGTGCCGAAGGAGGCTCCGACTGTCAAGGGAGACAGTCAACTACATCTGTCAGATGATTGCTCCAAAGATCTCTCCTAATTGTGTGGGTGGACACCCCATGCCAGCGGCTCTGAAGGTCACAGTTGCCCTCAACTTCTATACCTCTCGCTCCCTCCATGGCTTGGTGGGTGATTTTTGCGGTGTCTCCCAATCAGCTGTCCACACTTGCGTCAAGCAGGTTACAGATGCTCTGTTCAGACGGGCATTGACCTTCATCCACTTCCGCTGCGACCAGGCAAGTCAGACATAGCAAGCCAGAGGCTTCGCAGCCATTGCTGGCTTCCCCCGCGTACAGGGTGCAATAGACTGTACACATGTGGCCATCAAGGCGCCAGCAGGTGAGCCCGGTGCCTTCGTCAACAGGAAGGGCTTCCACTCCAGGAACGTGCAGATAGTGTGTGATCACAGGATGCTGATTCTACAAGTCTGTGCAAGGTACCCAGGCAGCTCCCATGACGCCTACATCCTCAGACACTCCCAGGCGCCGGGGCTCTTCAGTGCTCCGGCTCGGCTTGATGGCTGTCTGCTGGGTGACAAGGGCTATCCCCTCAGAAGGTGGATCATAACGCCACTACGCCACCCAAGATCAGAAGCTGAGCAGCGCTACAATAGGAGCCACGGCTCCACAAGGGCTGTGTTGGAGAGCCATCGGACTTCTCAAGATACGCTTCTGATGCCTGGACCGCTCAGGGGGTGCACTCCAGTACCCCCCAGATCGTGTCTCAGTGATAGTGGTTGCATGCTGCACTCTCCACAATCTTGCGCTGGAAAGGGGGGACACAGTGGACGATGAAGACGTCGGCGCAGTGGATGTGACTGCACACGATGACTTCAGCACTGATTCTGAGCATGAGGAGGCACAGGGGAATGATGAGGGACTAAACACTGACCCAGAACTACACCAAGGAGGCAGGGACACCTGGGACAATTTAATCCAACAAACATTCAGCCAGCTCCTTTATCAGGAGGACCAGCATTGCCTGGCGCTTCCATAGTCGGCACTTAAGTGTGACATCAGCCACTTCATCAGCTGCAACGAAGGGCTTTGGACATAAACCTCAATGTCCACTCAAACACTCATGACATGCATGTAAAACATACAAATGCAGAACAAAGGAGCCACCCTCAGCCATGGTAACACATCTGGATTTAATTTTCTGCATCATAAAGGTCACACAAAATGAAAGCAAAACGTTTTTCAACCATAAACAAATAACAATTCCCAAATCTAGGGCCAACACAAAAGCACCAGTGAGAAACTCGTGGTGTGTAAAAGGTGCCTTATGCTTACGTTTGCGGGTGCTAAGTCTTGGTGCCACCCCATCGCTCGGTGTGGCTTCTGAGACAGCTTGCTGACTCTGCTGTCCTGTTGGTCTCGGTGTCCTTGGCGGCTGTCCTCTGGCCCGTGGACCCTGTGCTAGCCCCGCCTGGGAGGGTTCTGCCAGGTCCACATTTGGCATCTCCCCAGTTGTCGCAGCCTCACCCGATGAAAAGGTCACTGGGAGAGGAGCAGAGCAGCTGTTGCCCTCATCCGCAGCGCTGTGAGAGGAGCCTGCAGATACGACAGGCAGCTGCTGCATTGACGTGAGGTCAACCTGGGACCTCCCTGCTCACCGTGGATGGATGGGCAACGAGCTGGGAAGCTTGAAGCCCACACCATCTCCCACATTGGCACTGACCAGCTGTGGCCACTGGCACTGAGAGAGCTTGCAGGTCCGAGCGTAACTCCAGGAGAAGCTGCTTGTTCTCCTGGAAGATTCTCTCCATGAGAATCGCTACCAACTCCATGGAGGAAGCATGACGCTCTGCCATGAGGCTCATTGCATCACTGATGCTCCGCGTGGACTCTTCCACCACGGACACCAAGCGAAGCATCGTCTCATGCAACACTCCCAGATGCTCCCACACACCCGGCCACATTTCCTGCAGCTGCTGCCTCGCGGACGACTCCAGAGGCACATCATCAGGCACTGACTGAGCATGTGCCTGGTCCCCTGCAGTTCTCCGACTGCTGGCGCCATCAGCACTCTCTGTCTCTGCCAGTTCCTCTAACGAGTGTGAAGTGCCCTCTCCGCTGTGCCCCGGGACAGTAGCCGATATTGTAATTCCCACCGATGTGCTAGTATCTGCACTGGTGCCTGCCTCACAGAAATGGTGACAGTTGAGGGCCCTCAGGTGTGAGAGGGGGCATCTGCAATTGCTCCTGGTGGACAGGCCGTGATGATGCTGAAAATAACAAGCCCATTAAGGCAGTGGGACAGGTACATAAGGTGTTTAAGAAGGTAAATGCCATACTTGCTTTTATTAGCCGAGGAATAGAATATAGGAACAGGGAGGTCATGTTGCAAGTGCAGAAAACGCTGCTGAGGCCACAGCTATAGTTCTGCGTTCAGTTGTGATCTGCACTTCACGGGAGGGATGTGATTGGAGTGGAGAGAGTGCAGAGGTCGCTGACCAGGATGCTTGCTGAGCTGGAGAGTTGGAGTTATGAGAAGACATTGCATAGACTGGGGATATTTCCCCTGAAACAGAGGAGATTGAGAGGTGACATTATTGAGCTTTACAACATTATGAGGGCCATTGATTGGGTCGACAGAAAGGAACTTTTCCTCTTGGCGGGGTGATGAGTAACCTGGTGGCATAGATTTAAGGTAAGGGGCACGAGGTTGACAGGTGAGGTGATGAGGAACTTTTGCACACAGTAATGTGGGATGCACTGGCTGAAAGGGTGGTGGACGCAGAAACCCTCCTAACATGCAATAAGTATTTGGATGTGCAGTTGCGATGTCATGGCATACAAGGCCATGGGGATAGTGGTTGCAAATGGGATAAGGTGACTTTGGAGGTGGTTGACATGTGCATCTTCAAAGGGCCAAGGGACCTTTGTCTATGACCCACACGTCTGACTCTATCAGTCTGTGAATGAGCAGTGTTGCAACAATAATGATTCAAACAATCATCAGTGCTTTTGATGGTGGGAAGACAGAACGGATGTCACTGTGGACCTCAAATACCTGGCCGCTCCACCCCAGCCTCACCGACACCTGTGGACCTGGGCGCATGGCGCCTCTCAAGCTCCAGGGCCTCCTACATGAATAGGCTCAAAATCATCAGCTGGGCCTGGCCACCTCCAGTTCATGAATGCTCAAAGGGATTGTGAGCATTTCTCTCCTGAAAAACAGAGAAGGCCATTCATTGCAGCTAATTGTACATGGACTCTTCACGCGCACGCCACGCCCCAATCACAGTGGCCCATATCAGGCCTCCAGTGCCTCCTGTCCATGCTACAACTGATCTGTCACACAAAGATAATACGCCTGCCCCCAACCTCCCCTACGGCCACTTTGGACACATTCTGCGTCCATCACTTTTGGAAGCACACGGTCTTAGCTCCCATAGCAAGGAGGCGCAACTAGCTGCGACGTCGAGGGCAGCAGATGGTTCTTGGCCACAAGACCTTGAGGCTCCCCTTCCACAATCTTATCACCATGAATAGGACGTGTGTTGGAGTTCTGAGTATGCACCTAGCTGCATCTCCTGCAGGTTGCCCCCAGACTAGTCATGTGCAACTAAGAGCAATACATGGTGCGGGGGAGAACTCATCTCCTCATGAACCACTCAGGCTGATGTAAGCATGGGCACTATCTGCTTTCCCACCCAGCGTACAAGAAATGCCCAACATGATTCAATGCACTCACGACAGTAAGACTTGGAGGCGGGCTCTCAAAGGCTAAGGCTACCTGCTGGGTTAAATGCCCAACGCCAACATGGTACTCACCCTTCCAGAGCGCAACAAATCGTTGAAGCTCTTACGGCACTGGATTTAGGTGCACCGCACCATGTCGCGGGAGCTCACCATGTCCGCCACCTCTTCCCATGCACGTTTGGTCATGTGGCCCGGCCTCCTCCTCCCTTCCTGGGGGACCAACACCTCCCGCCGTGCTGCCACCTCCTCGAGGACGGCAGCAAGACAATCATCAGAAAAGCAAGGGGCACATTAGCTCCCCGCTGGCCTACCCTGCAGCCTGCCCTGCTCCTCTGCCCTTCCCTCCAGAGTGCCCTGCTGAACAGATCCCCTGCGGTTGGATCTCCAGGTGGCCATTGTGAGCAGCCTACAGGAGGCTGCCAGGTCTTCTTTTAAACAGATTGCCGGGTCGCCATCGGACCCGGTGGTCTGTGCACGCCCGCCGCAGCTCGCACACTCCCGCTATCCACGGGAGTCGGAAATGCGCTGGGCGGGCCTTAATTGGCTCACCTGCGCAAAATGGCGGCGCAACCCCGATCGCGGGCACCAATCGGGTCCGTGCCCGCCCACGTCCGCTCCTGCTCTTCCCACCAAATGGAAAACTTTGGCCTACATTTCAAAAACACTTCATTGGCTGTAAAACATTTGGGACATCCTGAGGATGTGCAAAGCACTCCATAAATTTCTTTCTTTCTTGTTGTAAACTTTGCAGTTACGTATGTTTGATTTATTTGAAGAATTGGCCTTTCTATTGCTTTTGCCACCTGAAGCTGTTGTGATTCAAATAACATTAATAATGATTTTCCAATACAAGCTAGAATTTCAATTCCTTTTGATAATTTTTCCCAGTTGCTTAAATGATGGTATTATTTTTTTTCTTTTTATGTTTTCTTAGTCCCTGTTTTAACCTAGAGAGACATACACAAAATAAAAGCAGCCTAAATTGCATAGATTTAATTCTGATGATATAGGTTAAGGCCTGACTTGATTCTAATGTATAATTCCAGTGGACCATGCCATATAAATATTCATAATTTAAAATAATGGAATCTCAGCTCCCCTTATCCTGAATAATTGCTTAGGTTGCTGTTTTCAGTATACTTATGTTGGAATTTGCTAATTAGCATAGTTACCACCTGAATTCTTCATAATGCTTAAAGTATCATTTGCCTCATCTCATAAGTCGTTGTTCGAATTAACAATCAAGCTGTCACCCCAAACTGAGGTATAATTAAAATGCTCATTGAACCAAGATTCAGGAAGAAAAACAACACTCATAATTAATTTATAATTAGATGTTTGATGAACACGGAGTTTTCTTAAATTATGGAGGTTGCTGAGTATTACCCGAGTATTCAAAATAAGTGTACAACATCAATTAGGAAATTAATTTATTTAGCTTTATCGGGTGGTAAAAATAAAAGGCAAGGAAACTACCTGAGGGAATCTTATAAAATGCCATCTAATGAGGCAGCTGCCTATAAAGAGATGCCTGCATCATATTTACTGAAATAGATTGTGCCTCAGAAATGTGCTGAAATTCTTCACTAATTTATTGGACATCAAGCAAGATGATTTAAAAACAAAAAACTACTGCGGATGCTGGAAATCCAAAACAAAAACAGAATTACCTGGAAAAACTCAGCAGGTCTGGCAGCATTGGCGGAGAAGAAAAGAGTTGACGTTTTGAGTCCTCATGACCCTTCAGCAGAAGTCACATGAGGGAAAATGTTTCATAATATTTCTGAAATCTTTAATTGTTTTTTATATCAGTTCATCTCCCTGAGGCAGAGAGCTGCTTCAGGGAGATCATGGAGCAAGGTCGCACTCGCCATGCTCGCACTCCTCCTCCCCGCCTGCACAGGCAGTGCTCAGCACTGCCGCTCGCATTTCACGCTGGGCGGGTCTAATTGGCCTGCCAGCGTGAAATTGCCTTCGGGCCCGATCATGGGTGGCGGTCGGCTTCCCGAATGCTCCCACCTACCCAGGCTGAGCCCGCACGCCAAGGGCAAAATTCTGCCCTATAAGTAGACGACAGAGGAAATATATCCCCATACTAAACTTGGGTTTTCACAAGGTTTTGACTATATTTATCATTGTGGCTTTTAAGGAAAATGAAGACTCAATAGAACTGAAGCCAAGTTAGTTAAGGAGGTGAACAACTGTCTTGGCAGTAAAGGCTCTGTTTGAAGGCTGTGTCCAATGTATATTTTTCAGTTCAAGCTAATCATAAACAGGAGAGTAATTATAGTGCAATATTAGAAGACAGGCTAATAGCATGAAAGAAAAATAGCATGAAAACATATAGCCAGATATGGTACTTAAAATAATCTAAATAACTTAGAAGGCCCTATGGTGCAGTGGGTAGTGCCCCTGCCTCTAAACCAGAATCACTGGGTTCAAGTTCCACTCCAATACTTGATGGCCAAGGCAAGGTGCGTTCATAACTTGGCTAAACAGGTTGGGTATCACCAACAGAAGGCGGTAAGAGTGGGAGAGATTCCTGGTTAGCCATGTGATGGAAAGAAATTGGAGTCTCTACCATCACTATTCATAGTTCCAGGCTAAACATGCATATAAATGTATATGTTGCCACAACAACTTGGCATCCTTGGTGGTGATGGGGGTTGGGGGGGGGTGGGGGGTTGCAGGGCCGGCGCCAGTTGGCTGGACAGCTGGTGTGGCTCAGATTGGTGCTAACAGCACAGGGTTTGATCCCTGTTCTGGCTGGGGTGGGTGGTGGACTTGGGTTCTGCCTCTTTACCCTATCCATGATGGAGGTGGTGGTGCGGTGGATCAGACCTGTCTTCAGGCAGAGAACCGAAGAAGAAATAAATTAACTCAACACGCTAAATTAAAACAGAGGGATAACATAGAAGAATGTAAGATAACACATACTGGAACAGGAGATATTAAACATATACCAAAGGTTTCATTTCATTAGATCCATGATAAATATGAAGCTAGCCAAACCATGGCGATAATACAGGAAAAACACAATAGAGTTTCAGGAAGCTTTCATTACTTTTTTTCCTTAAAAACAATTACTTAAGTAAATTACTAAAATCATGATATTTCATTGATCATGGAAGGCAGTCATAGCAATGCTGCATGTTGGTGCAAATACAATAATGTGTCCTATTTTGTGTAGGTCAGTTGGAATGTGAAGCTCAGTAAATCTAGCCCTATATCAGCACTCCAAATATTTACACAGGGCAGCAAATTGTCTTGGAAGCAATAAAAGGCAAACTGAATGAAAAAAAGTTAAATCAGAGCAAATTAAAACATAAATTACTTGTGGCATTCAACAGTTATTAAAGGTCTCTAATGGCCCAATATATATTTATTGTTCAGGTTCAAAGGCCACCCAGAAGCAAACTACAGCATTATAGAGATAAGAGAAGATTTAAAAGTAATGAAGGAAGATTTAAAGCAAATGGATTGGAAGAAGATACTTCAGTAGAATACAAATGGAACACATTTAAAAGAACAATACTGGACATGCAAAAGAAGTACATACCTAAGATTGGTAGACTCAAACTAAAAAAAGTGGCCTTAACTAGATAAATAAGCAAACTAAAAATAAAATTAAGAGAAATTACCTCTACAAATTCTGCCAGTTAATAAAAGATTATCAGTGTGGCTAGAGATACTTAGAAAAAAAGCAATGCAAAACTGTAATTATTTTTCAATATGAAAATAACAAGAGGACTGGCAGAGATGAGTTGTGTCAAAAAAGGATGCAAATGCACTTGAGGCTGAGGAAGAGCTGAATGATTACTTCCACTCAGTATTCAGAAGGGATTACGTGAATAGTGTGCCCTCCTCAAAAGCTAAGTACCAGTGCAAACTGCCTGGCTTGTATATAAACTAGAAGCAAGCCCTTCACAAGCTGAAAGGCCTTTAATACGTCGACCCCAGGGTTAGATGCTTTATATCCCAGAGGCTAGCTAGAGAGATTAATGAGGCACTAACAATCATTATATAAAGAACAATTTACATTGGGAGATACAAATTGATTGGAAACAGGCTAAAGTGATATCAATATTCCAAAAATGTATACAACTACATACCCATTAGTCTTAATTCAATTCTAAGAAAATTAATGGAATTAATTATCAAGAGTAAACTTGGGAATTACAATTCACAAGAACAAACTAGTCCTCTGGCCTTTAATCATGGAATGTCCTGTCTGAACCACCTCCTTGATTTCATTGAGGAATTGACAACTGAAATTAACTTGAAAACCCGATGACATTATAGACTTGAGCTTCCAAACTCATCAGATTAGGTTCCATATGAAAGGTTATCAATCAATTGTGATCCAATAGAAGTTCAGGACAAAACTTGGTAAGAAACCGGCTGAAAGAAATAAAAGGTGTACTGATTTAAAGGGATAATGTCAGATAGGGAAGAAATGCTGAGTGTGGTTACACAAAGATAGATGGTAATGTCAGAAATTTAGTCTGAAGCATAAATTTACAAAGAGATAGTGACAGACCAAGCAAATAAACAAACGGATCTCAATGTAGGCAAATGTGAGGACATCCACTTTGGACCTAAATAGGATAGAGCAGGATGCTTTCTAAATGGTGAAAAGTAGAAACAGTGAAGGTCCCAAGAGGCTTTGGGGTCCGGTCACATAAAAAAAATCTTGAAAGGGAATAGAATGCTGACCTTTATATCTCGAGAACTGGAATAGGAGAGGGGTAGAAATCATGCTTCAGCTATACAAAGCACTGGTTAGGCCAGATCTGGAAGACTGAGCAATTCTGAGCACCACACCTCAGGAAGGATATATTGTTCCTGAAGGGAGTGCAGTGTAGATTCATCAGAATGATAACTGACCTCTAAGGGTTAAATTATGAGGAATAATTACACACACTAGGGTTGTAATCTTTGAAATTGTAAAGGTAAAGGGTGATTTGATCAGTATGTCCAAGATATTAATGGGAACAGATAGGGTAGATGGAAATAAACTATTTCTGCTAGTTGCTGAATCTAAGGTGAGGAGTATTGTGGTAAAGTGGAGTGCTATGTACCTTTAAGAGAATGTTGCTAGTTGACCATATTGACTGTATTGACCAATCGTTAAACAGCGCAGGCTTCTTGGGTAACTGGAGGGGCCCGCTCGCCAAAGCATAAAATGATGTTGGGTGGAACTCCAGACGTCACCCCGCCCCACTTAAATTTTCAGGAAGGCGGGGGCTCAGCAGAATCAGCTGTGCACCCGCCGATCTGTCAATGGCCAATTGAGACCATTGACAGTCATTAAACTAATTAATGGACCTGTCCATCCAACCTTAAGGTTGGCGGGCAGGCCGGGAGCCCTGGCGCACATTAGAAAAAGCAAGAAACCTCATCCATGGGTGGGATGAGGTTTCATGTAGGTTTTTAAAAATGTAATTAAAGTGTATGTAAAAGTGATGGACAAGTCCCAACTCATGTGACAGTGCCACATGAAGGGACATGTCAGGGAAATTTATTTTTTTCTATTTTTCAGATTTTTTATTGTAGAGGCGATCTCCCTGAGGCAACATTTAACCTCAGGGAGATGAGTGCGCTCTTTCGTGCGCATGTGCGAAAGAGCACACTCTTGGCTCAGGGAATCCCACCCCCCCGGGAATCCCACCCCCCCCACCCCCCCCTCCGCCCACACAGGGAGCACATAGTGCTTTGTGATGAACGTCATGCTGGGCAGGCCTTAATTGGCCCGCCCACGTAAAATGGAGGCGCACCCCCGAACGCGCCCGTTCTTAAACATCCCCCCTAGAGCTCGAGGTGATTGAATAAGCACACATGGTGTTAGTGTTCTGTTCTTATTTTCAATAAATTACCAGTGTTTCTTCGGTTAATCAGTCTCTCTGCCTATATTGTTTCAAGCACCAACTAATGTGTTAGTATCAAGGGGGCAGCTAGCGCTCACTGGACACAGACATGGAAGGCCATGGCGAAACCTACCACTGCACAACTTTTGACATACAGATGTTCACTAATTCCATGCAGGATACATAGTCCTGGGTATCACGGATGATCTACGTCATGGAGACTAAAGGCCTAGCGATTTCAGGTCTACCAGCATGCTGTGACCTCGCACTAATGACAATCCATGGAATCAGCAGATATCATACAGCAGATCAACCTCAGAAAATACTCCTATCGCCTCAGTTCACAATCTAACATTGAAATATCCAGAATATTTTGACAGAACTGTCGGTTTCAAGGGAGTTGGAATATTACACTTGCTGAAGAATGTACGTCTGTCAACTGACCTGTCAGTTTTGCACAAACGCCAGCAGCTACAAGAAGAAACGGTGAAAGATTCTACACTACAGAAACTGTGGAAAAGAAAACCATCTTCAAAGGATGGCCTGATTCAATTCAGCATGTCCAAGAATATGAGAGACCATTTTGGCCTTAACAGGGTGAGCTAGGCATCTCCTGTGGAGTCATTTTTAAAGGCAGGCAGGCAATCATACTGGAATCTTTGCGACCTGATATTCTTCAACAACTTCATCACTCACACGTGGGCATAGATTGAACATGAAGACTCGCAAGAGAGACAGTCAATTGGCTGGGTATGACTAATGACATTGAAGTCGTCGTCAAGAAGTGAAATACATGTCAAGAGAATATGGCAAGTCAGTACAAAGACCCATTGATTACATATGAAGTTCCTACCTAACCTTTGTCCAAAATTGCATCTGACCTCTCTCATGACCATGGCACTGACTTCACAGACTACCTTATCAAGTACCCCATTATTTGACAATTGCACAATACCTCAAGCACAGCTGTCACACACACTATAAGTGCTATTTTCAGTTTATTTTGTGTGCCTAGAGATCATTACGGATAATGGTCCGCAATTTATCGGAAGCGATTTCTGGACGTGTGTGAGAGGTGGACTATCGATCACACTACTTCTTCTCCTCATTACCCTAGATCTAACGGTCTAGCTGAATGAACAATTCGCATGGTGAAATCCCTAATTCTCAAGTGTAGACAAACCAAACAAGATCAACACATTGCAATGCAAGAGTGACACCTTTAAGTGCAACTATTTCATCACTGGCAGAGCTCATGTTTGGCAGACCAATGCATACCAATTTACCTACTCTTACCCATTCTACTCTCAGAAACTAGAGAGCAACTTTTAAAACTGCAAGAAAAGATGACCAACGTGCACGGTAAAAAAGCAGGTAGTGTTGCCATGTTTACATTTGGGACAACAAGTTCACATCCAGAATCCCACATAAGGTATATGGCAACCAGCTGAGGTAACGATGACTTGTTCAGAACAAGGGTCCTATGAAGTCATTACACACAAAGGCACAATGGTGAGTCATAACTGAGAACAAATCAGATCCATTCTAGCTCCTCAAACATCGTGCAGTCCTATGGCATCAAGGACAAGATCCCAAATGCAATCAGGAACAACATCCAAGAATCACAATCCCAGAGATCACTGTGAATAATCAAAGGAACCTCCAGACAAGTTTATCATTACAAGATTTGGGCATACCAGTAGATTACCTCTACACTTTAGAGATTCATAGTGCAATGGGGGGAAACCCAACCCTCATTGTGGGAGCGGGCGTGAAAAACGGCATTCTACCCGCCAGACGCAACGGCAGGTTTTGCACCGTGTCGTCCACTCTCCTCTGCATTAATTATGCACACACGGGAAACATGCCAGGTCGCTGGCAGGCAGCCTCTGATTCACCCACCCCACTGTCAGTTCACTGCTTTCTCACTCTGGGCACCATATTTAAAGCTGTGCACAGCCTTCTCAATGTCAGAAATCCAGGTCTGCACCACTGAAGGCATGGCCCTAAAGCCCAAGAAGACGATAGCCCCCAAATTCAGCAATGCCTCACTGGAATGCCTGCTGGATGCAATCGAGGCCCACACGATGTCCTCTACACGCACTCTGGCCGCAGGAGGTCCAGCGAGCTCACCAATCTGGCTTGGGAGGTGGTGTCAGCAGTGGTCAGGGCCAATCTTTTGCAGAAGAGGTCATCCACCCAGTACAGGAAGATGATGAATGATCTCATCCATGCCACCAGGGTAAGTCGACCATCTCACCATTCTCAACTCACCCACTCACAAGCCCATCACACATTCACTGCCATCTCACACACTGCCAGCTCAAGGGACATCACCACTCACTCTCCTCATACACATCCTCACATCTCCATCTAGCCTCATCTCCTATAAAGCTTATATCCTCATCTCATCCATGGCTCCACTGACCACCCACACATGCCAGGCATCCTTGTCATCTGCCCTGGCTTGTGTCTTGCTCACATTCTCTCCATTTGTCTTTATGTAGGACAAGCTCGCAAACAATAAAGGAGAGGGGTCCCGGACCGGGGATGGAGTGCCTGACATCAAGGTCCTCACAGATTCAACTCTCGAGACATTGAGCTTGTCGGAGAGGACATCGACTATACCAGCATTAATGGTGAGGTTGACTGCACACACAAAAGTGAGGATCCAGCACCAGCTCAGCCCTCAGACAACCATACTGTGAATGCTTTGTCATATTGTAGAGTTGCCTGCCATGCGCTAGTTATCTTTCCTTTCTCTCATAAGCACCTCTGGAAAGCACCCAATGGTATCCACAAGTTTCATCTCCAGTCCCAAGGATACCATGGATGAGGAACCAGAGGAGACCAGGAGAAAATCCATCACAGCGCTCACCCATACCCTCCATCACACAGAGACACACACTTCGATGTGACCTTGTTCTAGAGCAGGCTTAGGGTCACGATCTGGTGAGCACAGCGCATAATCTGGTTCACACAGGAGGAGGCAGGGACACCCGAGGGCACTGGCACTCGGAGGACTGCTAGAGGCCACAATTCTGCTGAGTCCAAGTCAGATATACAGATACTCTAAACACGGTCCTAAATCAGTTGTTGGAGCTGCAGTGACAATTAAGAGAACATCAGGAAGGGGTGTCAGGCTCATTCCTCAGATTGCAACATACGATGGAGGAGCCTGTCCACCTTCTGTCTGAGGTCATAGTGCCAGTATGCCAATGCACCGAGGTCAACTCTGGTAGGTTGAGACCTTGGTCAAGGACTTCAGTCCCGTACTGCTGCAGGAGCTGCACTCCATCGAGCCCTTGGTGGCATCCATCCGTGGCTAGGCAAGAGGGGGGTGGGACACCTAGATCTCAGTCCAGCTGCCCCTTCTCCTCAATAAATCATCCAGGGGACCTCGGGCACCTATAGGGAAGAGGGCAAGCAGCTGAATTACCCAAGGCCTTCCACCCAAGTGACTCCAGGACTCTCTGGCCAATCCAAATCCCCTCTTCCTGTGACACCATCACCTCCAGCTCCACAGGCTGAGGAGGGTGCACCTGCCCCACAGCAGGACACCCAAAGCAGGCAGGGGCCCTCTAGGTCTCGGCCCTTCAGAGGATGCCCGCCAAGACCACCACAAACAACAGGGCGTAGCAGTCAGCTGGCTGTCTCCACCTCTGCTGTGGATGTCAGGAAAGCACCAAGACATAGAGCTAGGGTTAAGAAAACTAAGAAATATTAGGAGCACAATGGTGGAATGTATATAATGCACACAACTGTAAATAGAATATGGCCCATTCCACATCTCCTCTTGTGCCTGCCTCCTTTTAATGATGAGCTGTATTGTTGTCAATCAGGCGTGGCACCATGGTCCCTCCCCGACTTTTTACACATGTGGCTATCATGGTCCTCTCATCAAAGTGGTGTGCTTCAATATCACCACAATGTGTGCCCCTTTTGCACATCATTCTCGACATCAATAATGGCTCAACCTTAACGCTAAGTGTACTTGGGGAATGAACCTCATTCACATGCTTGGCAGGGTCATGTCATGTTTATTCTTGGCTGTGTAAGATTGAGGCAGAGGTGTTCTCCTATCTCATCTGCATTCTTCAAAGGTGAAAGTGCAGTGTACAAGGAGAGATGTATTCATGCATGGAGAGGGGTCATATATTGTGCAACTCCATGCTCTCTCTGTATCTTGCATGGTTTTCAGGCTATGAGCCCATACTCGGAGCTCGTGTGTGCTGCTGTCAGCCAATCGCGTTTCAATTTCAGAGTGTACATCCGCTAAGCTCACCAATAAGTGGGAGGTCCTTGCAACCTCAAGGTGATGAAGCTTTGTCCCTCTCAGCCACATTATTGTCCTGGTTCTCAAACATGCAACCTTGTCTCCCACCCTATATTTGTGTGTCTTGCGAGGACAAGGCTCTAGTCACAAGCTCGGAATACAGAGCTCTGCATCCCCACACCTGAGCACTCGCTGAGGTCACTGATACTAATTCCAAATGGTGATTTCTAGCAGGCAATAGAGGCTTTAAGCAGGCTCTGGAAGGGCACATGGTTGCTCCATTATATCAGATGGATCTCTCTTAAGAGCCTTGTCACATTGAAGGCATACAGCTACGAGACCACTGAGGATCGATTGACAGATCCTGGCTCTTGTAGGCTGCTGTTGCAACTGGGATACTGGTGAGATGCTTGAAGAGGCAGCACCTTCTGATGTCTGATGTAGGGACTCTATCCTCCAGTTAGCACTTCATTTCATTGAGGACACTTGCTGCTAAGGTTTCATCATCCTTCAAAGGATCAGGAAAAAGTGAGCCTGATGTGTAATATTCACTCTCATATTCTAAGTGCATGGGTAAAACAAGAGGAATTGCAACACTGGAGCTCATACTGGCCCATGATGGAGGGATCTTGTACAAGAGGGTACTCTCTGCAACTCGTCATCCTTCTGGCAGAATCTGGTGGCTATCAGGGCCTCACGTGCATGCCTGCCTCACCTGGCTCATTTTATGGCCTCTTCCCCTGTAGCATCAGCTCTCTTGAATTCATCACCCTAATCCCCTTTGAGGTCCTCCTATTCGGAGGAGACGCGCAGTTCCTCCATCTCATCATCTGGCAAAACCTCCCCACTTTGCCGTGCCAGGTTGTGCAGTGCGCAGCAAGCCACGGTGATTTGTGAGACCCTCTGGGGACTGTACTGGAGTGCTCCACCAGATCTGTTCAGGCATCGGAATCGCCTCTTTAGAATGTCTGTTGTGTGCTCCACCAATGCTCGGCTAGTGGCATGAGCCATTTTGTAACTTCTCTCTGCAGGAGTCTGAGGCTGCCACACAGGTGTCATCAGCCACTTCCTTTGTGGGTGCCTTTTGTCTCCAAGGAGCCAGCCCTGGATCCTGTGTGGTCCCTCAAAGATGTCCAGGATCAGCGATATACTCAAGGTGTATGAGCTGAGGATGCTTCCTTGATATCTGGCGCAAACCTGCATGAACAGTTTCTTATGGTCGCAGACCAGCCGTACGTTGAGCTTTCCGGTTTATGTATTGCAGTACCTGTTGCCAGGGAGCTTTTAAAGCCACACAAGTGCAGCTGATGGTACCCTGCACCTGTGCAAATCCGGCAATCTCAGAAAAGCCCAGTGTTCTGGCATCCTGGCTTGCTTGATCTCTGTTGAAGTTGCTGTGATTGTAGGCCTTGGCATAAAGGGCATCTGTGACTTCATGAATTCATTTGTGGGTGGATGCTTGCAAGATCCCACAGAGGTTCCCAGTGGAAGCCTTGGAACGACCCACTGGTGTAGAAATTCAGAGCAGATATTACTTTCACAGCCACCAGCAATGGATGCTCTCCCAGTTCCTGTGGCATCAATTCCTGGAGAATGTGGCAAATGTGAGTCACCAGATCCCTGGACATGCGGAGCCGTTGGCAACACTGGTTCTTGCTCATCTGCAGATAAAACATGAGTTCCCTAGACCATGGGTCTGGTGAGCCACCTACACACCATGTCTCTGTGAGCCTCATCCTCTGCATCTGGAGGAGGTCCTGCTGGCCCTTGATCTTGAGGGTCTTGCTCATCCCTTTGGCGATCTAGGTCCCTCCATCACAATCTTCTCCTTCTTCTCTCCCGTTTATAAGTGATAATGCAGGCAGCAATAAATCCAACCTCCATCATCCTGATGGTCTCCTCTCTGCAGTATCAATGAGAAACAGACAAGTGTCAGCATTAGCCTCCAAAGGTCCTCTTTCTGTCAATGACTCATCAGTGAATGTGGGTTCAAGGGCTTTGTTCCCGGGCAGAGTACTCACCCCTGAAATACTGGCCAGTGCAGAATGTGTATTAAGGCTCCTCCCCCACCCTCAACATGACCAACTGCTACGACCCTGCTTTGGCTAGGCACGTGGATGTGCAAATTTCAGCCCAGGCACCGGGAGCCTCATTGACTGTACTCTAATAATACACTCTCGGGAATAAACGTGAGGGCAAATGTTCATTCAGGAAATTAGGTTATTTGAGGTGGGCCTGAGGCTTCTGTTCAGTGAACTATCCAGTGCTAACTTTTTAAAAGGCTTCTGGATCTTGTCCATTCACCTGATTGCTATGGAAGTTGTTATTACTCTGCGGAATTTCTACACTGCGAACGAGGGATTAAAACAAGGCGATCGATTAGTGCCACATTGCCGGATTAGTTTTGCATGAATGGGCAACCTTGCTTCACTTTCCTGATTCCCTGCACTGTCATTGAAAGCTGTGCCTCTCTCCTCATTTGGGAAGTTCAGTTGGGTGTCACTTTAATCAGCACCCCCCACCCCACCACCCAGTGCATGCAGCTGCCCTCCAACGCACCCGCAGAGCTCTCAGCAGCAGATCTTCTCGTTTAAAATTTATACTGCACCAATGCTGCAGGCTGGAAGATGGTGGTGCAGAACTCTCACTGCCAGACCAGCTTGTACCCTCCAAATGTGAGTATGGAAACCCTTCCCATTGTCCCAGAGGCAATTAATGTTCAGGTTGTTTGTTTGTTAGCCCCTGAACATTTTGAAGCGGATGTTCCTATGGTCCATGTGGACCTCACCCATCCCATCTTGAGGCCAGTTAAACTGTTCAACATGTACCAGCCCCCCCATCCCTTCCTCTCAGTCATGTGTCTGAGCGCAACCATCTGCACTCGTAAGCCCCAGTACAGGCCTTGCCCTGTAGCCCCTTCTTCTGCCTGATGACACTTGCCCCCTTCCCCAGTACAGGCCTAGCCCATGAAAATCCAGCACCACCTTACTGCAGGTCTGGTAGGTAGAGACTTGCTTGTGAGAGCCCCCTGAAAGCGATGTGGTGCTGCCTGCGAAGCCTGGCACTGATTCCTGCGAATGCTGCGTGATATAAGAAAGGCGAGCTAACCTTGAAATGACAAGCGAGATTCACATCATTTATATACTGTTGTGAAACACGTCGTGCTAATTGCACGCAGACGTGCTCAGATGATCCAGCGTGAGGGGCTGATTCCAGTGAGGAGACCTTATAATGACATGTAAAAATAACAAAATGACGTTCCCAACGTGCCATGGCAGGAATCGTGGCCCGCCATTGATAGCTGGAGCACACAATTGTGACCTGGTTTTACATGCCATAAAACTGATTTTTGGCCTTCTCGCAATATTTTCCACTCCTGTCCACCATGACACCCACCACAAGTGGGAGGGGAAAATCCCAGCCATAAATTCATCTGTTTTATACATTTCTGTAATGGTAACTAAACATGAACATGTAATGTAAATAATTATACTTCTTTGAAAGGAGGGAAAGTATCTTTAAAAATAAAGGGAGATGTTATAATATGCCTTTAAAGGTTAGCAGCATGACGTCAATGGAAGGGAAATGTGTCATGTGATCTAGTCTTAGTTTCACTTTTGCTTTTGATCAGAGCACACACGCACAGCTCTGCTGCTGATGCCTTCAAGCTTTCTATCCATGTATATCTGCTCTCACATGCCCCGTGTTAATAGATGAACCCACAATGTGTTTACCCAATCCCTTATGAGTGATTAGTGCCTATTATTATAAAAACATGAACGAATAAAAAATAAACAAATTTTGTTGCTATTTAGGGCACTCATCAGCTTCAGCCTGGATTACTGTGCCCAGTTTTGGCTGTCCCCTCGTTTGCCATAGATCATACCTTGGAAAATGAAAGTGATTTCTAACTTGAAAAAGCTCAGTTGCTTAGATGGATTTAAAGATTCTTGAAAGGTTTAAAGATCATAAGTTTATTTATTTTCAGTAATGTAAACTTAGAGGTCTAGAGCATTCTTTGATATATTTAAGACTGAAAAGGTAAATGAAAATTTATCCTCAGAAATAAGCATTTTTCTTAATAGCGTCCTGTCTTACACTAAGGAGTACCTGATTTAAAATCACTGAAAATTACTTTTTAAAAAACTGAACTAAACCATTCAGCAGTTTCATTGGTGCACACTACTCAATTTCTTAGCAAATTAAATACATCTTTATATGAAAATCTTTGAAAATGTGCCTATTGGTGCCTGTGTGGCAAAATAAATCCAATTTGAAGAGCCATCACAGACCAGAACAATCAGGAATCTCTCCGTTTCAACCTAGGGGCATGGCCAGATTTGTTTTCCAGGAACTGGTCCAGTCAAACTGAATTTTAAAGCATTGTAGGAGATCATAGAAAACATTGATGTAAACGCTTTGGGGCAGAGCCTACTTAAGTATTTCTGATCTTTGTACTCTAGGAATCCTTTGTTCTTCGGATCCATTTAACTTATTTTCAAGTAATATGTAACCTCTATGTTTTTCTTAACAAGATTTAATGCCTTACACTTATCAGCCTTGAAATTCATTTGCCAGATATGTGCCCAGTCCACAAGTTTGATTGTGAACTGACTTTGAAGAGAAAAAATTAACAGAAGGTATATTTGCAACTAATTAAATAGCTGTAAATAGCTGTTGTAAAAAGCTGCAGTCTTCCTCAGTATTTATTAACCCCCATACCCCCAGCCCCTGCCAATTAAGTGCAATCCACAAATTTAGAAATTTGATTCCAAAGTCTAAATCTTTAATATAAATTGTACGCAACAGTCGTCTCACCACTGATCCTGTGGGGTCCCACTTTCCAGCTTCTGTGACTCTGAACAGCAATCCTTTACCCCAGCTTTCAGACTCTGCATGTTCTGCCTTATTCATTAGTCTATTGACTGGCACCTTATCAAAGGTCTTTTGGAAATCTAGATAAATTACATCTATTACATTATCCTTGTCTGGTCTCTCTGTACCTTCTTCAAAGAATGCCGAGAGGTTAGTCACGCAAAGCATTCTCTTTGAAATTCATGTTGACTCTTCATTATTAGATTTTTGGTTCCTCTTAAGTGTCTTCTCTTCCTCCTACAGTTATGGAAGCATATGATACCAAATTCATTTGAATTTCTTAGGATTACAAAGGAAACTTGTTTAGACGATGGATCTGATCAATACTAACACCAAAATCAGCTTTTTTAAAAAACTTACCTCCAGTTGTAAATTAAGATACACATTTGTAGCAGCTGCAAGAATATTTTTCATGCTACATTGCATTTATTCATGCGTATTCAAAATAATTCATTGCTACAACACACTGAACCATAATTTTCTGTAGCTAATGGCATCTGACGCTAGTTAGATTTGCTCTTGCATTTTTGGGATTTTTTTTTGTGAGGAAAGTTATTTGGGGGTAGGGAGAGGGTGGGTGGAAACAAATTCAAGAGTAATTTTCAAAAGGGAATTGCTGCTGAAACATTTTGACCAAACCCGAACCTGCACCAAGTCCTGTGCATCGATCATCACTGGTCTTCCATTTTAAAATTCTCATCCTTGATGGCTGTACCTTGAGCTATCTAGGTTCTAAGCTCTGGACTTGCCTCACTAAATCTCTGTAAAATATTCAGAAGGAGATGATACCAAAGTGGTTTGTAATTTGAGTTTTGTTTCGTACAAGGCAAAGCACAGTTACAAAGTCAGATTGCGAACAATCTTTCATCTAAGACAATAGATACAATGGAAGCAATACTACCTGTTTCTATTGGGAACTGCATTGACCTCTTGTTGTTGTCTGACTACCTCAAGCTCATGTTTTTCAAGTTTTCTTCGGAACATCTGTCTGCTGTATCTTTTATTTTAAAAAGTTACAAACTTGATAACATCCTGGTCAACTTTAGTGAATATGTATAACAATATGTTAAATCATTTGTAAATTATATAACTCTCTTCAATGAGTCTGCAACATTATCTAATCTTTGTCCATTGTTATTTTCATGGTTTCTGCCTTATTATCTTGTCTTTTCCAATGCCTTCTTTATTATTCTCCTGCATTTAGTCAGCCTTCTGATAATCTGGCTTGGTGCCTAGAACATACCATGTTTGTCCTTGAAGATTACTGGTATAGATTTTCTCACGAAAATGACCTCTTAGAACCTGCTTATACTTCAGACACCTAGCTTTAATATTTCAAGTCGCTACCACCGCTATTCATAACTCTAGACTACAAGTAAATGTGCATGTTGCCACATCAACTCAGACTCTCTGGGGACCGATTTGGCTCAGTTGGCTGGATGGGCTGGTGTGGAACAGATTGGCGGAGCAGAATCACAAAATCACCATTGGGTTTGACCTGGTTGGAGTGGATTTGGGACCTACCTTCTTGCCCTACCCATGGGGGAGATCATGGTGCTGTGGGTCAGACCTAATATGTGCAACTGTCTTTAATATCGAAAAATGCTTGTCTTCCCCACCTGGCATGCCTTGTTTGTAAGTCCATATAAATAGGGGCAAGGAAAAGGACAGAGCGAGGAATAGTATAGAAGTGGCTCTACTGTTTATTTTACCCCTGATGTTCCTGACTTGAATATTTGATGGGAAAGTTCAGAAGGAGCTATCCCCTTATTGTCCATGATGTCCCCTCCAATTATTGCTTCAATGGTCTGAGCACTTGGTAACCCTAATGTTCCCTCTATTATTACATTTGACAACCCTTCCTAATACAGGGAATATGGGGAATACAAATATAGCGGTGACGCCAATGATTGGGTCAAATGAGCTGAATTGGAGGTGGCCACATCTCCAAAGACAACACCATTCATCTGTGCCTGGGGACAGGTGTTCAGGAAGGAGTGGAAAAAGCAGAGGACAAAATAGATGACCAGAAGGCGGAAAAGAGCGCCCGCCAGAAGGAAAACGCATCGGTTGACTTTGGGCCAAAACCATTCCTCTGTGCCAGCGGTGGAAGGGATTTCCACCCCTGAATTGGCCTCTACAGCCACAGCAGATGTTGTTCAATCCAAAAGTGACACATATTCCGTTCATCCTTCCGCAAGATGGATGGATGCCAGATACAGAGATAGGGATAGTACAAATTAAAAAGAAAAAAACAGAGCAATTGGATTAAGAGAGGGACAAAAAAAAGAGATAGAAAGAAAAGGAAAGAGAAGAGGAGGGTAAGAGCGAGATACCATTTTTACGAAGCTAAAAATTATTCAATAACCTGTATTGATTTGTAATTAATGGGTAACAAAAACAAAAACACCTGGAAAAACTCAGCAGGTCTGGCAGCATCTGCGGAGAGGAGCACAGTTGACATTTCGAGTCCTCATGACCCTTCAACAGAACTAAGTAAAAATAGAAAAGGGGGGAAATATAAGCTGGTTTAAGGTAGGGGGGGTGGTTGGGACAAGAAGAGCTAGGTAGAGGGCCAGTGATAGGTGGAGATAACCAAAAGATGTCACAGACAAAAGGAGAAAGAGGTGTTGAAGGTGGTGATATTATCGAAAGGAATGTGCTAATTAAGGGTAGAAAGCAGAACGAGTAATGTACAGATAGCCCTAGTGGGGGTGGGGTGAAGGAATCTAAAAAGGCTAAAAGATAGAGATAAAATAATGGCTGGAAATACATTTTAAAATAATGGAAATAGGTGGGAAAAGAAAAATATATATAAATTATTTGAAAAAACAAAAAGGAGAGGGAAAAAATGGAAAGGGGGTGGGGATGGAGGAGAGAGTTCATGATCTAAAATTGTGGAACTCAATATTCAGTCCGGAAGGCTGTAAAGTGCCTAGTCGGAAGATGAGGTGCTGTTCCTCTAGTTTGCGTTGAGCTTCACTGGAACAATGCAGCAAGCCAAGGACGGACATGTGGGCATGAGAGCAGGGTGGAGTGTTGAAAAGGCAAGCGACAGGGAGGTCTGGGTAATGCTTGCGGACAGACCGAAGATGTTCTGCAAAGCGGTCACCCAGTCTGCGTTTGGTCTCTCCAATGTAGAGGAAGCCACATTGGGAGCAACGAATGCAGTAGATTAAGTTGAGGGAAGTGTAAGTGAAATGCTGCTTCACTTGAAAAGAGTGTTTGGGCCCTTGGATGGTGAGGAGAGGGGAAGTGAGGGGCAGTGTTGCATCTGCTCCAACAACTCATCGACACCAACACCCATCCAGGACCCTCCACCCCTGCCTGTCACTCTGTCCCCATCACGTCTTCCAATCCCAGCCCCAGGCCGTGTATTCACTATACCCCCTGACCTTCCCATCTCCGATGCTGAATGTGCAGTGCTCAGCAAAGGACTTAGTTTCATACCCTTACACCCACATCTCAATGAATTTCGGGCTCGGCACGATGCTGAACTCTTCTTCCGCCGCCTTCGTCTCCGTGCTCACTTCTTTGGGCAGGAGTCCTCTCCCCGTACAACGGATCCTTTTATCCACCTCCAATATTCTCCCTCCACCTGGACTCCTCCCTCTGGATTCTTACCTTCTCTTGATCTTTTCATTGAGAACTGTCGGCGTGACATTAGTCGTCTCAATTTCTCTGCTCCTCTCACCCATTCTAACCTGTCTCTCTCTGAACTTGCTGCACTCCGTTCTCTCAGGTCCAACCCTGACATTGTCATCAAACCCGCTGACAAGGGTGGTGCTGTTGTTGTCTGGCGCACTGACCTCTACCTCGCAGAGGCTGAGCGTCAACTCACAGACACTTCCTCCTACCTCTCCCTGGACCATGACCCGACCACTGAACATCAAGCCATTGTTTCCAGGACTGTCACTGACCTCATCTCCTCTGGAGATCTTCCTTCCACAGCTTCCAACCTGACAGTCGCCCAACCTCGGACGGCCCACTTCTACCTCCTACCCAAAATCCACAAACAGGACTGTCCCGGCAGACCGATCGTGTCAGCCTGTTCCTGCCCCACGGAACTCATTTCTCGTTATCTTGACTCCCTTCTCTCTCCCCTTGTCCAGTCCCTTCCCACCTACATCCGTGATTCCTCTGACACCCTACGTCACATCAACAATTTCCAGTTCCCTGGCCCCAATCGCCTCCTCTTCACCATGGACGTCCAATCCCTCTACGCCTCCATCCCCCACTGGGATGGTCTGGTGGCTCTCCGCTTCTTCCTCGAACAGAGGCCCGAACAATCCCCAACCACCACTACTCTTCTCCGTCTGGCTGAACTTGTTCTCACACTGAACAATTTCTCCTTTAACTCCTCTCACTTCCTCCAAATAAAAAGTGTGGCTATGGGTACCCGCATGGGCCCCAGCTATGCCTGTCTCTTTATGGGGTATGTGGAACATTCCTTGTTCCAGTCCTACTCCGGACCCCTCCCACAACTCTTTCTCCGGTACATCGATGATTACTTCGGTGCTGCTTCATGCTCTCGTCTGGACCTGGAAAAATTTATTAATTTCGCTTCCAATTTCCACCCCTCCATCATTTTCACATGGTCCATCTCTGACACTTCCCTTCCCTTCCTTGACCTCTCTGTCTCAATTTCTGATGATAGACTGTCCACCAATATCCATTACAAGCCTACCAACTCCCACAGCTACCTCGACTACAGCTCCTCACACCCCGCTTCCTGTAAGGACTCCATCCCATTCTCTCAGTTCCTTCGCCTCCGTCGCATCTGTTCTGATGATGCCACTTTCAAAAACAGTTCCTCTGACATGTCCTCCTTCTTCCTTAACCGAGGTTTTCCACCCACAGTGGTTGACAGGACCCTCAACCGTGTCCGGCCCATCTCTCGCGCATCTGCCCTCACACCTTATCCTCCCTCCCAGAAACATGATAGGGTCCCCCTTGTTCTCACTTATCACCTCACCAGCCTCCGCATTCAAAGGATCATCCTCCGCCAACTCCAGCATGATGCCACCACAAGCACATCTTCCCTTCACCCCACCCCCCCCGGAGGCATTCCGTAGGGATCGTTCCCTCCGTGACACCCTGTTCCACTCCTCCATCACCCCCTACTCCTCAACCCCCTCCCATGGCACCTTCCCATGCAACCGCAAAAGATGCAACACCTGCCCCTTCACTTCCCCTCTCCTCACCGTCCAAGGGCCCAAACACTCTTCAATTGAAGCAGCATTTCACTTGCACTTCCCTCAACTTAGTCTACTGCATTCGTTGCTCCCAATGCGGTTTCCTCTACATTGATGAGACCAAATGCAGACCGGGTGACCGCTTTGCAGAACACCTTCGGTCTGTCCACAAGCATTACCCAGACCTCCCTGTCGCTTGCCATTTCAACACTCCACCCTGCTCTCATGCCCACATGCCCGTCCTTGGCTTGCTGCATTGTTCCAGTGAAGCTCAACGCACACTGGAGGAACAGCACCTCATCTTCCGACTAGGCACTTTACAGCCTTCTGGACTGAATATTGAGTTCAACAATTTTAGATCATGAACTCTCTCCTCCATCCCCACCCCCTTCCGTTTTTTCCCCCTCCTTTTTGTTTTTTCCAATAATTTATATAGATTTTTCTTTTCCCACCTATTCCCATTATTTTAAATTGTATTTCCATCCATTATTTTATCTCTACCTTTTAGCCTTTTTCGATTCCTTTATCCCACCCCACCCCCACTAGGGCTATCTGTACCTTGCTTGTCCTGCTTTCTACCCTTAATTAGCAC
Organism: Cetorhinus maximus; assembly: GCF_964194155.1. Taxonomy (NCBI): domain Eukaryota; kingdom Metazoa; phylum Chordata; class Chondrichthyes; order Lamniformes; family Cetorhinidae; genus Cetorhinus; species Cetorhinus maximus. The sequence continues at coordinate 117,609,211 of NC_135885.1, forward strand.
ATTCCTTTAGATAATGTCACCACCTTCAACACCTCTTTCTCCTTTTGTCTGTGACATCTTTTGGTTATCTCCACCTATCACTGGCCCTCTACCTAGCTCTTCTTGTCCCAACCCCCCACCCACCCCCCCTTAAACCAGCTTATATTTCACCCCTTTACTATGTTTACTTAGTTCTGTTGAAGGGTCATGAGGACTCGAAACAACAACTGTGCTCCTCTCCACCGATGCTGCCAGACCTGGTAAGTTTTTCCAGGTATTTTTGTTTTTGTTTTGAATTTCCAGCATCCGCAGTTCTATGTAATTAATGGGTTATCTCTTCCTGCTACAAGTGGCTGGGTGATTTACATATTAAAAATGGCACGCATCATTCACACGTTGTTATCTTTTCAACGTATGCTCGCCCAATGCAAAATAAAGTTGTAGTACATAAATCATTATTCAGAAATGCATTTGCCAATCCTTCATATTGTTTCATGATGCATTCTCACACAATCTAAGTGGTTATCTATCTTATTGTTATTTGTAGGACCTTTTTCCATACAATTTGGGTGCCATATTTACCTACAAAACAGCAGTGACTACAATTCAAAAATAATTATTTCATGGTAAAGTGCTTTGATACGTCCTGAGATTGTTAAACACACTATACAAATGTGAAATATTTATTTCTGTCTTTCGAGGTATAGCAGAGTTACATATTTTCATAACACCCTCAATGTTATTCTCAAACCTAAATTTTGTCAGCATTTTTTCAGAAGTGTTAATCAACATAACATTAACAGCTTTTTCTTGGAATGTATTGTTGTAAAGCTTTTATTATCTTATGCAGAAATAATTCTTTTGCCTGGTATCCTCATTTGAGGTTTCCTCCCATTTGTGCTTCTGTACCTCAGTTCTGTAAACACAGTTCAAATTATATTTCACCTTTAAACCCTTATTTTAGTACTGGCAAACATGTTTTGGAACATATATTCTAAAGTATGTTTGCCAAATCTTTGTATTGATGCATGATTGCTCCTTATGGATCAATACAATAGGATTAGGTGTTTTCAATACAGTGATTAAGGACGTTAATAAAAACTCATTCTCATTGCACTGGTTTATTGTAAGCATTGGACTGAATGACTATAAAACATCTTGCTAAATCTATGTGGCATTCAGGAATTAATTGAATCCACCGGCATTTCAATTTTACTGATCTCTTAAGCCTAGTTGAATAATTACCTTTGCTGGTAGTATAATAAAGTATGTCAGACTAAGTCCCAGAAAGGGTTAACTGTAACAGTCTGTGATGTCATACAGGAAGTGACATACACTCCTGTGATCTGAGAGGGTCTAGGAGAAAGCAGCATGGAAAGAAACTAGTGTAAGGGAGTGGCCTCATAACTGTAAATATGTCACAATATATTTAGCGTTTGCAGCTAACAGGCTTTGAGAGTTATCAAAATGACTCCAACTTAGAACTGAATAATATATGGTGGCAAGTAGTAAAAAGATGGCACTAGAAAAATCTCTACATCTGCTGGAGAGCTTTGAGAGAGTGGCAGGCCTGAATCAGGCTGAAGCATGGCTGAAGTGGTTCACGAGAGTCGCTCAATTTCGCAAAGCAGTGGCTCTCACAGAAAAGCCAGCCTATGAGCAGGTCAGTATCCTTTTGTATCCAATGGATGTCTGTGCAGACAGAATTTTAATTACCCTGGGAATCAATAAAGGTAAAGCATTGATGCATTTATTAGTGATTTGTACTGATTAGCAGAAGACTGTGAATACGATAATCTGAAAGAGAATTCACAGCAGAACAGTTATTCAAGTAACGGGTGATGCATCATCTGATAAATTGTAGCCGCGAGATGACTTGACACTGGCAAAGACGATTCAATTAATTGGCAAGCTGAGATCTGGAGGTAGAACTGATCAGTACTCAGAGGAGAGAGGGACAGCCTGAACCCCAAAGTAACAGATACAGCTGAATTCGTCAGATACGAAAAAAAGAGAGGAGACAAGTTTGGCATAAAAGGCAATTAATGGTGTCAGCCCAGACTAGCTGTTGCAGGAGAGGAAAGCATGAGCACGGGAATTGTCCCACCAAAGACGTGCAATGCAATTGGTGCAAACGATGTGGCATTTTCAGGCAGTATGCCACAGTAGAAAAAACAGGCAGAACATGCAAAAAGAAGTTCTAAAAGGAAACAGAGCCCATGAAATTGAAGATTCAAAGGGCATTGTGATGTTCTTCTTAGGAGAGATTAAAGAAGTAATTGGAAACTATTGGAGTGCAGAAATTCTGGTAGAAGATCACAGGACATACTTTAATTTAGATGCTGGGGCAGCAGCTTCAGTTCTTTCTGACGCTGAACCATAATTAAATAAAAGAGTTCTTCAACTATTCTACAAAAAGTTACATGGACCAGGAGGAGCAGAGCTGAAAGTTCTGGGAGATCCTACAGTTACTTTGAAGCACAGAAGGAAAGTAATTACTGAAGTACTGTACGGAATTCAAGATCAGAGTTGTTCACTTTTAAGCAGAAAGGCATATATGAAATTATTTCTTCTATTCTGTAGATTAGATGCAAAGAATGGTGAAAGTCAACTAGGAGACTTCAGAGCAGAGTTTCTGAAGTTATTTACAGGATTGGGAGAGTTAAATACAGTGCATCATATAATACTAAATCAAGAAGGGAAACCAATATGCTTATATGCACCCAGAAAGGCTACACACCCATTATTTCCAAAGGTAAAGAAAGAATTCAACTCAATGGTAACACAAAGAGTCATTCCACATGTAAAAGAGCCAAAGAGCTGGTGCTCAGGGATGCTTACCGATCCCAAAGCCAAATGGAACCATAAGAATATGTATTGATCTCAATAAAGCTGTGAAAAGAGAAGTCCACCCAATGGTATCTGTACATGAGGGTTCAGCTAAATTAGCTCAATATTCATAAATTAGACACTAACAGCAGACCCTGGCAAATACCACTAGATGAGGAGTCCAAACTTTTCACAACTTTCCTAACATCATTTGGAAGGTTCTGTTTCGACAGCTTACCCATTGGAATACATCAACACCAGAGATCTTTCAAAGAACAATGTAAAATCTTTTAGACGGCTTACACGGAGTTGTTTGCCACATGGATGGTATGTTGATACATGGGTCCACTCAAGCTGAGCATGAACTGAGAGTGAGAGCAGTGCTGAGAAGACTACAAGAAGCAAGATTGACGTCAACAGTAAGTGCGAGTTTTCACAGACAACAATCAAGTTTCTTGGTCACATTGTGAGTGCATCAGGAATAAAAGGTTGATCCACTGAAGACCAGAGTCATAAAAGAATTTCCAGCTCCAGGGAACATCACAGAGTTGCAAAGATTCAAGTGGCCAAGTGGCAAAATTTCTAAAAAAAATTTAATAGAGTTCATCGAACCATACACCAGTTGCTATGCCAAGACAATGGCCAGAATTTTAGGTTGTTTCAATGGGTGCATGCCCGACCTGCCAGCGCACGAAATCGCACGAACAAACGTCAGGCATGCTTCCCAACGTCACCGCGCACTCACGCGATATTTCCCTTGGCAAACGTGCATGGCAGTCAGGTGTCACCCACTGACAATTAAGCAGGCAATTAAGCCCATTGAGGAGTCGATTGAAAGTGATTTCACATGGGCCCGTCCACATTTACAGTTAGCAGACGGGCCAACCGGCAGGCAGCTTTCGTCTTTCACTATAACATTGATCCGGGGTGAAACATTATGAAACAAAGATGTCTGGGGACTGAGGTTTTTTTCAGCTCTGCTGTCAAGTGCTTGAATGTGCTGCATAGACACAGTTTGTTGCATTCTTTTCTTCCCATTTAATCTGTACAGATCTGCAGCTTCCTGAGGCAGCTCCGCAGCAGCCCTCCGCCTTCAGGGAGCTCGTTAGAAGCGCCTGGCTGCATCCTCATATTTCTCGGCACCCACCCTCTTCCCGCAACCCCCTGCCCACCACCGCTCCCCCCCCCCCCTCCCCAACCCCCGGCAGCGCTGAGCCTTTCTCAATGTGCGTTTCATACTGGTTACCCACTTATTGGCCAGCCAGCATGAAATCAAGTTCAGAGCCGGTCACGGCCGGAAGCTTCCAGGCCCACCAATCGTGCGTGCTCGATGAGCGCAAGATACAGGCCAATGAATAGTGTTTGGAAGCACATTAGAAATCATTCAACAAAATCAAGGAGAGGTTGATGTCATCAGAGATATGAGCATATTATGATTCGGAGTTACCTACAAGAATAGCAGCAGACACATCCTGTACAGGATTGGGCACAGTGCTCTCTCAGGTACAAAGAGATGGAAAATGCAGTCTAGTCTATTATGCATCATGTTCATTAACAGATATCAAGAAGAGATACGCAGTAATCAAAAATGAAGCATTAGCAACCATGTGCATCATGCGAGAAATTTGCTGACTACGTCTTAGGTCTTCACATTACGATAGAAACAGACCACAAACCTTTAGCCGCATTATTGAATTCGAAAGACCTTGCAGCGATGCATCAAGGGTTCAAAGGTTTAAATTAAGATTAATGAGGTTTGATATTCATACAGTGTATGTTCAAGGGAAACAACAGAGCAGAGCAGATGCATTATCATGCATTGAATCCGAGAATCCGGAAAAATGTGATATTGAATTTTTGGAAGAAGTCAGGAATTTACTGTAATGACAATCCATACATTACCGGCAACTATACAAAAACTGAGTGAAATGAAAGAGGCTCAGAAACCAGATGAGGAATGGCAGAAGTTCAGATAATTTTTCATTAGAAGATGACCAACATACATACCACCTAATCCTACCTTGAGATAATATTTTGAACAGCAAGCATACCTGCCAATGATCGGTGATTTACCGGTAAATGATATTAGAATAGTAATCCCAAGAGCATTGAGACTTCAAATCTTACAATGCTTACATCAGGGTCCGATATTACCAAATGCAGAGTGAGAGCATGGTATTCGGTTTGAAGGTTGAGTTTCTTGATGCCATTATAAGAAATGATATCCAGATGCATGACATGGACAGTTCAAGACAGGAATCGAAAGAACCACTCACTAATGTCACCTTTTTAGCCTACAAGACATTGGGAATGCCTCCAAATGGATTTATTTGAGCATAAAGGGAAAATGTTCATAATAGTAGTAGATTACTACTCATTTGAAGGGAAAATGTTACATGATCACACATCAGAAGCAGTGATAATGTCATTGAAAGAAATGTTTGCAGTCCATGGGATTCCTGATATTGTGATACCAGATAATGGTCAAGAATTTGTAAACATAGAATTTCAAGAGTTTACAGAATTATTTGGATTTGTTCACACAAGCTCAAAGGTTTACTCAGGCTAATGAAGAAGCTGTGGTAATGTAAAGACATTGCTGGAAAAAAAAGAGGATATTCAACTAGCGCGTGAGATCTCAATCCTCACCTTTGTATTACTATCACTGAATCCCCCACTACCAACATCCTGGGGGTTATCACTGCCCAGAAACTGAACTGGACCAGCCATATAAACACTGAGGCAATAAAAGCATGCCAGAGGCTACAAAACAGGTCAGAGGCTGGGAATTCTGTTGAGAGTAACTCACCTCCTGACTCCCCAAAGCCTGTCCACCACGTACAAGGCACAAGTCAGGAGTGTGATGGAATACTCTCCACTTGCCTGGATGAGTGCAGATCCAAGAACACTTAAGAAGCTTGACACCATCCAGGACAAAGCAGCCAACTTGATTGGCACCCTATCCACCATCTTAAACATCACCAACACACAATGGCAGCAATATGCACTATCTACAAGATACACTGCAGGAACTCACCAAGGCTCCTTCAACAGCACCTTCAGAACGCATGACCTATACCATCTAGAAAAACATGGGTAGCAGATGGATGGGAACACCACCACCAACGTTAAGTTCCCCTCCAAGCCATAGGCCATCATAACTTGGAACTATATCACTTTTCCTTCACTGTCGCTGGGTCAAAATCCTGAAATTGCTTCCTCACAGCATTACAGATGTACCTACACCACATGGACTGCAGCGATTGATGAAGGTGCTTCACCACCATCTTCTCAAGGGCAAATAGAGATGGGCAATAAATGCTGGCCTAGCCAACAATGCTCACATCCCATGGAACAATTTAAAAAATAAGTGAAGATGCCTGAATCTTCTGCTTCATGTCTAGGGCTGGAATTTTCTGCTCCAAGCCTAATGGTGGGACCTTCCGGCCCTGCCTGTGGCCAGGATCATCCGGTCTCCTGAAAGCCAATGAACTTTTGGCTGGGCCGCTGAATCTTCCACAGCGGGTCCCACCATGACTGGGCCGGAAAATCCCGGCCTAAGTCTGGTGGCAGGAGTGGGAAGCCGGAGTGACTTCTGCTGGAGAGTGGGCCAGGTGAACACGCTGAATCGTGTGCTGGTCACCTGATTAATTATGCAGTCGCAAGGTTCGCATCGTGTCTCAAGGCGGGGAGGGCAGGAAGTCGCTCACCCCACCATCATATCTGAGCGTTATATTTAAAAGGCACCTAGATAGCCATTCATTCATCACGCCAGTATGTTCAGAGACCAAAAATGTCTGTCAGAAGGCAGCAAACTCCAGCCCCTCGCTTCAGTGACGCCTCCCTGGGGATTCTCCTCCAAGCCATCGGGAAAGGCGGGAGGTCCTCTTTCCAAGGGTTGGGAGTAGGAAGCCCTCCCATCTGGCCACAGTGGCTTGGGAGGAGGTCACCAGTGTGGTCAGCACCCATGGGGTCCAAAAGAAGATGGCCCAGCAATACAGGAAATGAATGAATGAATCCATCCACTCCACTAGGATAAGTGAACCTTCTCCTCTCCAACCCACATCAGTGATGACTTTTTTTTCATCTTTCATGGGATGCGGGCATCACTGGCCAGGCCAGCATTTTCATTGCACATCCATAATTGCCCTTGAAAAGATGCTGGTGTGCTGCCTTCTTTAACTGCTGCAGTCCATGTGGCCTAGGTACACCCACAGTACTGTTAGGGAGAGACTTCCAGGATTGTGACCCACCAGCAGTGAAGGGACAGCAATGCAGCTCCAAGTCAGGGTGTGTGGCTGGGAGGGAAGTGGTGGTTGTGATGTTTGTATTTAATGTTTATGCTTTTTTGTAAAAGGATATTTTTTGGAGCTTCATTCGTTTTTGGGGCTTATGAATTACTATGGCAAGTTCATTTCCAGTTTGGCTACCAAGGCAGCACTACTGAACAATCTGCTGAAAAATAATGCAAAATGGGATTGGTCACAGGCCTGTCAGGAAAGTTTCAAGGAACTCAACCAAGAGCTCACTTCTGCTGAAGTCCTGGCACATTTCAATGAAAAGTTACCTGTCAGCCTGGCTTGTGATGCATCTGGATATGGTGTTGGATCTGTGACCTCCCACACATTTCCTGATGGCAGTAAAAGGCCCGTTGCATACGCCTCATGCACATTGTCCAAGGCTGAACAAAATTATGCCCAAATTGAGAAGGAAGCTCTTGAACTAATCTATGGAGTCAAGAAGTTCCACCAATATTTGTATGGGTGTAAATTCACTTTAATTACAGACCACATGCCTTTGACATGGTTGCTTAGCCCGAAGTCACAAACCCCGACACTTGCTGCTGCATGCCTACAAAGGTGGGCACCGGTTTTATCTACTTACCAATATGAAATTACATTTCGCTCTACTGAGAATCATGGAAATATGGACGCACTTTCCAGACTTCCATCACACCACAGCTCCACAACCCGAAGTGAAGTCACTGCTTTCATTGTGAACCTGACAGACATGTTACCTGTTAAGGCGGATAAAATTCAACTCGAAATGCAGAGGGATGTTGTGCTCTCCAAAGTTTACCTGTACACACAGAAGAGTTGATGTGTACCTCAAGAAGTCACTACTGAGCTTACTACATGCGTAGGTTTGAGCTGACTCTGCAAGACGGTTGTTTGTTATGGAGAATCAGAGTTGTTATTCCTCCAAAATTTCAAACACGAGTGTTAGAAGAACTTCACCTCAGTCATGTGGGAATTGTCAAAATGAAAGCATTAGCTTGTCTACATGTATGGTGGCCACACTTGGACAAAGACATTGAAGGCATGGTCAGTGATTGCTTTCCATGCCAAGAAATGAAGTCTTCTCCTGCACCTGCCCCATTACATCCGTGGGCTTGGCCTGGCCACCCATGGCAGAGACTTCATGTGGACTTTGCTGGACCACTTCTCGGACATACGTTCCTGACTGTGGTGGATGCCCACACAACGTGGCCTCATGTTATTCCCATGAAGTTGACTACTTCAGCAAAGACCATTGATGCTCTCCGGAACGTGTTCATTACTTTTGGGTTGCCGGAGCAGATTGTGTCTAACAATGGCACACAGTTCACATCATGTGAATTTCAAACATTCCTGAAAAACAATGGGATCAAGCAGATTCTCATCTTACCTTACCACCCATCCTCAATTGGTGAAGCAGAGCGCTTTATCTGGGCATTCAAAATGGCCATATTGAAGGGGAGGATGCAAACAGATTGGAAGTTGAAACTGAAGAACGTTGTGATGATGTATTGTAACACTCCACCTTCAACAACAGGCATATCTCCTGCTGAGCTGATGTTTGGAAGATGACTGTGTACCAGAATGGATTTGGTATGTCCGGATTTGAAAGGAAAGCTTGGCTCAAGGAAACTTGATCAGAAAAGGTCACATGACACAAGTAAGCCAGCTGTCGAGTTTAACCTTGATCAGCCTGTTTGGGTCCGAGATTCTGTGGGACACCAAAGTGGCTGCTGGGAAGAATCATCAAGCGTCGAGGACCACTGACCTATGGTGTTGAATCTTCCTGTGGAATCTGGAAGAGACAGCACTGACCAGGTTACAGAAGCCAAATCCAATTAACCAAATTTCCAGGGATCTCCAGTCACAATGGAAGATTTCTGGGAAACATCTGCTCCAGTTGGTGAAACCTAACTTGATTCAACTGACAAACCTGTGGCACCTGTAGCTGCAACTGTTGAACCTGAACAGAAACAAGTGGAACAGCAAAACCTTCCATTTCTAAGCAAACAAACTGAAATAGCCAAGTCAACACTCCTCTCTAGACCAAAGCAAACCTGAAAACCACCTGACTGATTTGTTCCTGGCTAAAGGGGGAGGAAATCTGACGTTTGGGCTTGATGTCTATGCTTTTTTTGTAAAAGGGCATTTTAGTTAAAAAGAATTGTTATATAAAACCTGCCAGTAGGGTGTGCTAAATCCTGGATGTATTGCCTTTTGGTGGAGAATAAGGAATAAAGGAACCTTCTGTTTTTCATACAGGAAGTTGGAGTTCAGAAGTAGATAGCTGTGTGTGTATTCTTAATTGTTAAGAAGTGACAAAACACTTCAGCGATACTCCCATGTTCCCTTATTATTCTAGGTGGTAGAGGTAGCAGGTTTAGAAGGTGCTTTCAAAGGAGCCTAGGTGAGTTTCTGCAGGGCATCTTTTATGTGGTACACACTGCTACCACTGTGTCGGTGGTGAAGGGAGTTAATGTTGAAGGTGGTGGATGGGGTACCAATCAAGCTGGCACTTGGACCTGGATGGTGTCCACCTGCTTCATTGATGTTGGAGCTATGTTCATCCTGGCAAGTGGAAAATAATCCACCACACTCCTGACTTGTGCCTTGCAGATGCTGTACAGGCTTGGTGGAGTCAGGAGGTGAGGTACTCTGTGCAGGATTTCCAGCCTCTGACCTGCTCTTTCATCCAGCGTGTTCACACTCAATCCATCTGTCTTCATGCAGGACAAGCTGCTCCAGAACAGGATGGAGAGAGAGAAGACAGAGGGTGGAATGCTGGAGCTGTGAAACCACACAGAATTTGAGCAGCAGGCTGCGGAGCTCAAAGGGGAGCACAGAGACCATGTCTGTGATGATGACAAGGTTGGCCATTCCCAACAATCTAGTGAGGAAGCAGAGACAACTTTTGGCAAGAGTTTGTGTGATGTGTGTAATACCAGATCCAGCCTAGGCAGTCACTTACTCCCTCTTTTCTCCATTCCAGGTGGCAGCAGGAAGAGGGGGAGGCCAGCCTCCTTCACTGAAGAAAGCCCCAGGCCCCAGGCCACCTCAGGGGAGGAAGAAGACCTTTTCACACATGGACACTCAGGTCCAGTAGAATACACCATTTCTGCCAGATGGCTGCATTTCAGCAGTGGCTATGCAAGAGGGGAATGGGGCACCTCAACCTTCTTCCTGGTGCCCCTTCCTCTCAAGGAGTCAGAGAAGGGCACTCAGGCACCCAAAGGGAGGAGGAGTGTCAGCCGGCCACTCCAAGACCTTCCATCCAGATAACACCAAGGGTGTCCTGCCACCCAAATCCCCTCTGCCTGTGACCCCATAAACTGCAGCTGGTCAAGCCGAGGAGGGTGCATCTTCCCCACTGCAGGAGACCCTTAGCAAGCCGGGGCTCTCCAGGCCTCAGACCTCCAGAGAACGCTTGTCAAAGTCATCTGAAACAACAAGCCAGAGCAGTCAGCAGGCTGCCTCCACCTCTGCTGTAGATATCAAGGATGGACACGGATGTAGTAGTAGAGTTAGAAAAATTAAGAAGTTTTGAATACATGCTGGTGGCAAGGGTGCACAACCATTGTAAATAGTTGTGGCACTTGTAAATATACGTTAATAAGTATATGTTAGCTTGCACTGTTTGGAAGTCCCCTGGATTCATTCTTACTGCTAGTTGTTTTAATGGTTGCTTGGACTCTATCCATTCCAGGTGAAGGACATCCTGGGGGAAGCAAGAACAGGTATTCCTCCCCTTAATACAGCCTCGTGCATGGAGACATCACTCTTTGACAAAGGCAATGACAACCATGTGAGAGAGAAGCCTCCCTCCCACACGATCCTGCTTGCCTCCACTGCCCTCGAGACTCTATGGAGAGACCTTGTCATAATAGAAAGACTAAGCACATGACCCCTCATCAAGCATAACATTCCCCTGAGGATGATGGAGGTTTGCAGTCATAAGTTATCTGCCCTTCACCAGCATGCCCCTTCTAAGCATCCCCCTCCCTCCTCCCCTTCTTCTCTAGCTTTGACTGGAGGCAATAGCAAATGGTTCAGAGTGAACAGCAGCTCTACACCTTGCTGGAATCTTCTTCTTGTGAGAACCCTCTGGACCAGACCAGCTGCCTTGCAGCCTTCACCAGATGGTGAGGATTTGAAAAGAACAAAGCTCACATAGTTTCCCTATGATTGTTAGGGTGTCACTTTCGTTGTCCAGTTGTGCTGACCTTGAGCTCCACCCACCCCAGAAGGACCTCCTCCCACTTTGATGCATCACAGTTGGCATCGAAGGCATTGCCTTGCCACTGAGCAGCCTTTCTCTCATGATGGTTCGCGTCACTTTTCAAACCATCTCCACCATCTTTTACCCTTCCCTGTTACCCACCAACATCCCCCCTCCCATCACCACTGATCTCCCCAATGTGACCTTTACTCTCCCCTCTATAACCCTTGAACCTCTTCCCATCACTCTGGACCCTATCACTATCAACCGCAACATGCCTTCCCTCCACACTGAGCCACACCTGTTACCATGCCCATGCTCACCCTGATCCTGCCTACTCCCGTTATCCGTGCAACCTTTCTTGTCCCTCTCAATGACCCTCCCACCAAGCACACACCCCAACCCTCCCACCCTACCGCATCCCTCTTCCCCTCTCACTGTGGCCATCCCTTCGAATCATCTGCACCCTCAGTTCTCCCCACAGGGCCCATCATTGACTCCACTGACCCCATCCTATAAAACACTCTGCCCCCACCCACCTTCCCTGTTCACTCCTCCACTTCATGTCTTCCACCCCACCTTCCCCTTCATGCCTTTCACCACCCGCCCCATCATGTCCTTCAACCCCACTTTGTGTCTTCCAACCCCCCAGCTTCCAGCTTCATGTCTCCCATCAATGCTGCCAACACAACGCCCCCCCCCCCCCCCCCCCGGCACAACACCACCCCCTTTCCCATGCGTACCATCTCCTGTGGTCCTCACTAATGGTGCAGGCAATGGCGACAGACCGGTAAGTCCTGAAAGTCTCCCTTGCTGGATGCACACCTCATTTGTGGTTGGGTGAAAGGTCTGTCAGGGCCACAAGATTCCAATCTATTCGCCTAGTAACGAGCATTCATGAGATGCAAAATGGGTTCCCAACATTCATCAGTGGGAGAGTTGACCCGTCATTAACCTGCCATGAATGTCAGGAGAACAAGATTCCAACCTAATTTCCCGACATTGAGAAACTGCTCTTTGGACTTCCGCCACATCTTCCACCCCCAACCACCATGATTCCCACTGCTGCTAGGAGGGGACGGTTCTGCCCTAGCAATCTGTGCTAAATATAACTGGATTTCTGGAATCTTGAGGAATTATTTGTTCTGCTTGTCTGAGACCATTGTCTGTCCATTATGAAAGCATGTTAGTGCTAGAAATTTGTTTCCACCAATTTTTGGGTGTGAGGATCACGAATTGCGACATGCACACACATGTTCATATTGCGCTGTGAAATATGCAAAACTCATGCACTATGCCTCATCTGAATGATTGTGGTACTAGGTGGTCGGCCTCAAATCTGGTCCCTAATTTGGAATGCTGCCAGCGACCTCTGGGCACAGCAGGAGGCCCTGGCAGCATTATTTGAAAATCATATGGCAGAGGTGCTGGAAAACTGAAATATTCAACAGGTTAGGCAGCATCTGTGGCGATAGAGACATTAACAGGTTGTGGCAGCCTGCTTTTTCTTAAAGCCAGGCAGTCTCTTAAAGGGAAACTGCACAAAAAGATTGTTATAATAGATGCTTGCATCATCTGAGACCAACAGAGATAATGCCCAGAAGGAAAAAGAACAGTTCAGACCACTACTCTTATTTCCCAGTTTTTACTGGTGTTCCATGTTAGGGTATACAAGACCAGTTCGGGCCAGTTTTTACTGTTATTTCCTTCTGGATGGTTCTCTCCACCATGATAGCGAGCTGGGAAAGTGTTTGCGGGAGCAAAAGCTATAATTTAATCCGAAGTTTGTCTGCCCCGAACGCCCCCCACCCCGATTCGAAGACTTTGGTGAATTGATAGACCTCGTTAAGGGACACTTTCAACCCAAACCCTCAGTCGCCATGCAGAAGTTCAGGTTTAATTCGAGGGTTAGAGCACTGGGAGGAGACCATTGCTACATACGTGTTGAAATTGAACAGTTGACTGAACGCTTTGATTTCAGGGAGACCCTAAACGCTATGCTCAGGGCTCGTTTGGTCTGCGGTGTGCAAGATGGTGCCATTCAACGATTATTAGCAGAAGTAAACCTCGATTTTAAAAAAGCATTGAAAATCGCACTTGTGATGGAAAGTGCCGAACGGGACCTGCAGGCTATACAAGGTGCACAAAATGGCGTCGTTTTCCAGTTGGGGTGGCAACGGACAGCAGGTGTGGTGCGAAAAGTCGGGACTCCACTGCAAAGCGGGGGACAGTCCCCAATAGCCGGAAATTTAAAATAAACACAGGAAACAAGTCAGCAGCAAAACTGAAAATGAATTGCTACCAATGTGGAAGCAATTATACACCTGCAACTTGTCATTTTAAAGAGGTGGAGTGCTATTTTTGTCATAAAAGAGGGCACATACTGAAGCATTGTAAAGCAAGAATGAGATAGACTCCCAGGCAGCAAATTAAGTTAATCGAAGTACATAATATGGAAGAACCAGAAACCACCAATTCTGATATTCACTCCCTATTTACTGTAAAGGTCGGGAAGACAGAGCCAATCACTGTTACTCTGCAGGTAAATAAAAAACCTTTAATGATGGAAATGGACACTGGTGTTTCAATCACTATAGTGGAGGAGCACACCTTCAAATATTTAAACAAGGGTACTCAACAATTGAATTTGGAGAGGTCTTCAGCCAAATTTGAGAATTTATACTGGCGAAGCTATCCAAGTGAAAGGTGTACCCGTTTATTATAAGCACCAAACAGCACAACTCCAAGTGATGGTAATGGAAGGCGAAGGACTAAGCCTTCTAGGTCGTGATTGGTTGAAAGAAATTAAACTATATTGGTCTGTATGGTAATCTGAGGTGTGATACACCTTTAAGAGAAAGTGAGCAGATTGACCACATGACTGTAAGACCCAATAGCTGTGTAGCACGGGCTACCATGTTAATGTTAGTCTAGAGCACGGTCTGGCTGGAGAGGCACACATCATGCTAATGCTCTGTTGTTTGTGTAAATAAATAGTATGTGCTTCATTTCATATTAGTCTCTGTGTCTGCAGTATAACGTAATCGACTCACCCACCAACAGATAAGTGTGCTACCGGTTTGCAAGCAAAGCAACCCCATAGTAAAACATAACAGTCTGAAATCTTCCAGCTATGAGTAGGAGGACTGCCAGAGCTGTTAAAGAAACATGACAAGGTTTATCGAGACGAACTGGGGAGAATCAAAGGCCTACAGGCTAAGATCGATGTTGACTCGGAAGCAACTCCTTGTTTAAGTAAGGCTGGTGCCAATTCTCTGAGGGAGAAAGTTGACACCGAATTGAACCATTTAGAGAGGCTGGGGGGTCATACAGCCTGTTCAGTTCTCAGAGTGGGCAGCACCTATAGTCCCTGTCTTAAAACCGGATCAGACCATCTGTATCTGTGGGGGCTATAAGCTAACAGTAAACAAAGCTGCCAAGTTGGACAAGTATTCTATCCCCAAGATTGCTGATCTCTTTGCTAAATTAGCAGGAGAGACAACTTATACTAAATTAGAGTCATGCGTATCATTAGCTGGAACTGGATGATATCTCCAGAGAGTTTGTGACCGGACCCTTGTCATACCATGTAGAAGTGGAGGGCTGGATCATCCGCAAATGCGCGGATTATTTGAGAAGGCAGATACCCCAAGAAAATGGTGTTCCACCTGTAACCATTGTAGAACCTGTGGACCCTGTTGAAATTATTCAACCAAAGATTTACATACCTGATCAGAGTAGATAACACTGAACTGCCTGTGCCTAAAAAGAGGTACCTGATGTTGCTGCAGTTCCAGATAACGTGGATCCTATAAGAGATTCGAAAGCTGTGGAGCTTTCACCCAGAGCAGGAAACCACCTGAGAGACTGAACCTATAATTTCATGACCCATGTATATATTTGCAATGTCATGAAGGTATATGTTCTTGTAAATACAAACTGCACAAAAATTTAAAGGGGGAGGAATGTAGTAATTGTAGCTTTAAGGAATGTAGTGACTGTAGCTTTAAAACTTAATATGTTGTATAGTATCATCTGACAGTGCGAACAAATCAGTTCTAAGCACAGGGAAACTAGAGTGGGAGTATTTCTTCCAGTTGTGGAGCTTGATGGAAGCATGTAACTGCTGCTGAAGCCTGTAAATAAAATTTGATGTTTCTAATGAGAAACCTGTCTGGAAAATCAAGTCCATGACAGTCGGTTACTCCTCTACCATTCCTGTGAGGATATATCAACATTCTCTGTCAAATGCAGGTACTCATCAAAACAAGTCCAAAAATACTCCAGAATACTTCCAGACACTTTGCAATGGACAAAGTTCCAAAGATTTATTGTACCTATAATCAGTGTGCCTGGCTCTTTAAATAACACTGCTGCAGGGCCCATCTTGCTGCTGCATGCTTCATTTTTCAAGACAGGCATAGCCAAGATCTGCATTGTACAAATTTGGAATCCTGGCTTCACGTCAGTCGGTTGGGTTGTTTGACGTCAGGATAACACCAATTCAATGTGTTTGGATGCAGTTGGGACACGAGTATGCAGCTAAGTTTTTGGAGAATGGATGACTGACTGTGCAGATAGTGGTTGATGGTACAGCCTAATGAAAGCCAGAAAGGCCTTTATAATGCTTGTAATGGTGCTACACAAATGAATTTTGCACCTCCAAATTTCTTCATGCTGTGCAGTAGATAAAACTTCAGGCCAATCAAATTAACTGGGCAAAACAAAATTCACTCGACTGGATGAAAGCATTTACCAAATACAGAGTTCTGCTGAACACATTAAAATATAAAGCAACATAAATCAATAATGAAGCATTTGAAACATGCATTGAGATTACAATTTACCAGAAGCAAGTACAGAATTGGAAATCAAACTATTGCAAATTACCAAGTGTTACTCGACAATAGTAAAGAGAAACAAACCAAAACCACAGAGGAAAGGGAAAGTGTTCAAAGAAAAAATATGATCAAAGTACCTCCATACTAAAAGAAGAAACAACAATCAAACTATGACAGTGAAAAGATTATAGTCAAGACTGTGCAATTGAACTAAATACATCACAAAGACATGCTATAGAGAGACAGATTAAATATTACCTGTCAGGTCACATTCTTGCCCATTTCAGTATTTCAAAGAAATTCTTTCATTACGTTACAAGTCATTATTTTTGTCCTTTATCACCACATTTTCAGGAACTCACTCTTGCACTGTAGTTATACTGAATCATATGTGCAAATCTCCACTCACCTCCTCTGAACATTGCTGGAATTTATAATGTACAAGTGAATTGCCCTATTATAGTTTTTAAGGTCAGTAAAAAGTTAAGAATATCTGTTGGGAAATTCTTAAATTCTAGAAACGAATGATTCCTTCGTGACATATGGCAACTGGACACTGTCCGATACCAAGCTATACATACGGTCAGGACCATGGGCGGGACTTTTCATTAACCGAGATGGGTGGCATATAAAATACAGCGTTATGACATCAGATCAGGTTACCGATGTCATGATTCCAGAACGCAACAATACTGATGGCAAGCAGGAAGCAAATTCAGAACCCTGCTTGCCATCTGTTACAAATTAAAGCCCAACTGAGGTACTTTACCAACAATTTTACCTGCCCGATCCATTTTATGGTGAATGCACGGGCCATACAGTGTGGGTCAGAGTCACGGCTGCCTCCGATAAGTGGCAAATTGCTATGATAAATGGACAATGGAAGAGCTAAGTCTGAGGAAGTGGAGGTAACAACAGTCCTGCTATGAGAGCTGAAGGGCTTTCTTCATCACTGAAATTAGGTCTTCTGGTGAAAGGAACATACTTATAGGTGCACCTTGGAGGGACTCTGGCTTAAGGGTCTTCAGCTAGGGAGGATGCATCAGTATAAAAGGTCCAACACAGGAGTGACAGCACACTGGTGCCACAAACAATGCTTTTTTTGAGTTCCTTCATGGGATGTGGGTGTCACTGGCTAGACCAGCATTTATTGCCCATTCCTAATTGCCCTCGAGAAGGTGGTGGTGAGCTGCCTTTCTGAACTTCTGCAGTCCATGTGATGTAGGTACACCCACAGTGCTGTTAGGGAGGGAGTTTCAGGATTTTGACCCAAAAACAGTGAAGGAATGGTGATATATTTCCAATTCAGGATAGTGAGTGGCTTGGAGGGGGAGCTTGCAGGTGGCGGTGTTCCCATGTGTCTGCTGTCCTTGTCCTTTTAGGTTGGAGAGGTCACAGGTTTGAAAGGTGCAATCGAAGAAACCTTGTTGAGTTGCTGCAGTGCATCTTGTAGATAGTAGACAATGCTGCCATTATGCATTGGTGATGGAGGGAGTGAATGTTTCTGGATGGGGTGCCAATCAAGCAGGTGCTTTGTCCTGGATGCTGTCAAGCTTCTTGAGTGTTGTGGGAGCTGCACTCATCCAAGCAGGTGCGGTGTATTCTATAACACACCTGACTTCTACCTTCCAGATGGTGGACAGGCTTTGGAGAGTCAGGAGGTGAGTTATTCTCTGTAGAATTCCCAGCCCCTGATCTGCTCTTGTAGCCAGTGTTTATATGGCTAGTCCAGTTCAGTTTCTGGTCAATGGTAACCCCCAGGGGTTTTCAGCGATGGCAATGCCATTGAATGTCAAGGGGAGATGGTTGGATTCTCTCTTGTTGGAGACAGCTATTGCCTGGCACTTGTGTGGCGCGAACGTGCACTCGGGTGGAGACTCCTCCAACAAGGAGGAGAACTGGAGAAGGAGGGAGAGTCGGACAGACACAGCAGGGCCTTCCTGACCAAACACAGGAGTGGCCTGGTGGTGGTGGTGAAGGGACAAATAGCCACAGATTGTCCGGGCACAAGGATATGGCAGGAGACAAGGCCATCCAGCAGGAAGGGTCTATAGGCAAGCGCCTAACTACCTGCAGTTGTTGGAATGCCAGTGTCTCCATCAGCTGCATCTCTCCCGAGAGACAGTAACAGCTGTGTGAGATGCTGGCTGCGGAGGCCAGCTCAATTTGAGTGTGTGGCCAGCCAATGTCTCTGGCTCTCAAGCTCACATTCACACTGAACTTCTTTGCCTTGAGCTCATTCCAAGGAGCAACTGCAGATCTGGGTGGCATGCTCCGGGTAGCCACATCACTGCATCAGGGTTGTGACAAATGTCCTGTTCAGGAGAGCGAATGTCTACATAAGATTCATAATAGATGAGGAAAGTCAGGTCCATAGAGGCAGAGGCTACTGAGCTAAGACTGGTTTTCCCCAAGTCGAAGCAACAATTGACTGCACACATAACCATCAGGGGTCCCGTGAGCCAGCCAGGGGCATTCATGAACTGCAAGGGATTTCACACCCTCAATATTCAACTGGTCTGTGATCAGTACCACAGACTGGCAGTAGCCATTATGATCACATCCCAACTGCTACCACTTCTTGCTACCTCTGGGGGACTTAAAGGATAGATACTCGACAACAGGAAGTATCTGCTGAAGAGGTGGCTGATGACTTTGGTGGGGAATCCGTGGATTGAAGTTGAGGAGTACTACAATGTAAACCACACATCCACCAGAGCCGCCATTGAGCAGACCGCCAGTTTGTCCAAAATGAGATTTAGGGAGGAATTTTACGGCCTCTCTCACTGGTGGGATCTTCCATTCCCGCCAAGGTCAATGGAGTTTTTTTAAACGGCTCACCACATTTTATGGCCCCATCCCACCGTATCAGGGCCGTAAAACTCCGGCCTTAGCTGTTAAGACTGATCGGGTGGCACCCTGCAGCATGCACTGGCATGGATTTCCCTGATTGGCGTTGTCCATTACACCCTGCACAACCTGGCACTGCAGAGGGTGGGGGTGGTGGTGGGGCAGGGGGGAGTGGGGACAACATCCAGAACCATGAGGCATCCTCAGAAGAGGATACTGATGATGACCCTGACCAGCCTGTTCGCCACCTAAAGGGTCACTAGAATTAGGTTCCAGGGAGACGCAGGAGTCTCTAATCGTAAAGCGCTTCTCATGAGCTGAATGATGCCTGCCATGTGCCAGGATCATTCTGGCTCACTACAACTCTGTTTGACCAATGTCAGCCTTTAAAATTGACCACCGACAACTCCTTCTGGGTCTTCGACCCCCCTCACCATTGCCGGACGTTTTGTCCAAAGTCCTCCATTTGCCAGCACTCATGCCAGCCAGCCATGAGTTGGCTGGTGCTCAATCACTGTGGCAGCAGCACTGACAGACGGAGCCAGCTTGCCGTCACTTCCACTTCTGCCGCTGTGATCCCACTGGGTCATGGAAAATTCCGACCCATGTGTGTTGATAAGAAATTCAACAGTGGGAATCACTGCAAATGAGCTGCACTCTGTCTTCAATTGATAGGCAAACATCTGCTTTGCTGCATCATATGTAATAGAAGCAACTTTGGCCAATTTTCCCTGCCCCAGCATAGAAGAGGGATGGGAGGTTGAGGCAAATTGTATCATAGCTGTCATAACATTGCTGAGATCAGGTGAATCAGTACACATCAGGGGCAGAATTTTACGCCAGCGGGATTTTACATTCCCGCTGTCGTCAATGGGATTTATAACGGCCCCCCCGCATTTTACAGCCCCGTCCCCGCCAAAACAGAGCCGTAAAATTCTGCCCCAGGGGTTATATCTGGGATCTGTTCAATGTGGTTCTGCTATTTACTGCATGAAGCAACTGAGAAGTGGAGGAGTGACAGTGGCATGTTTTATGTATACAGCATATCCATTCTATTTGGTGATAAAAAAAAGAGAGAATTGATAAGGTTTATTACTTAGGTTGGAATGGAACATTTCCTAAAAGTCACAAGTAGTAGCAAGAAAGGAAACGTAAAATCAATGATACAAAGGTCCAATTTCCTCCACCATCCAGGGGGTAACAGCCCAATGAAAACAGCAGGATAGCATGAACCATCCTGTTCCTGTTATTGGGTGGGTTACCACCTTTAAGACTGGGGCCTTTAAACAGACAGACCAGGCACACATTGGGAACAAGTGGGAGTCAAAGCAAATAGGAGACATGTGAAACGGGCCCCAAAGCAATTTTAATGAACCAAATGGCAAAATATGTGACATGCTCACTCGATCCATTGGTACTTTGTGTTGCACTACCTAACCAATTAAACTGATGGTTAAAATTGACATCCAGAGAAGTGAAACATGCCACCTTCAGCTGCTTCATCAAAGATCTTCCCTCTCATAAGGTCAGAAGTGGGAATGTTCACAGATGATTACACAATGTTCAGTTGCATTCATAATTCCTCAGATAGTGAAACAGTCTGCCTACAAGCAATGAGGCCTGGACAACATTCAGGCTTGGACTGATAAATGACAAGAAAAATTTGTACTACACAAGTGTCAGAAATGACCATCTCCACTTCCCTCTAATATTCATTGGCATTAACATTGCTGAATCGACCACCATCAGCATTTTAGGGGTTATTATTGACTAGAAATTTAACCGGACCAGCCACATAAATACTGTGGCCTTCAGACGAGATCAGAGGCTGGGAGTTCTGCATGAGTAACACTTCCTGATTCCCCAAAACCTATTCACCATCTACAAGGCCCAAGTCAGAGATGTGATGGAATACTCTCCACTTGTCTGGATGAGTGAGGCTCCAACAACACTCAAGAGGCTCACCACAATCCAGGACAAAGCAGCCCACATAATTTGCATCCCACCCACCAACTTAAACATTCATGCCCTCCACTACTGGGACACAATAGCAGCAGTACAAGTTGCATTACAGCAACTCACCAAGGTTCCTTCAACAGCATCTTCCAAGCCTCTACCAGCTAAAAGAACAAGGGCAGCAGGCACATGGGAGTGCAATCACCTGCCATTTCCCCTCCAAGTCACACACCATCTTGACTTGGAACTATATCACCATTCCTTCACTGTTGCTGAATCAAAATTTGGAACTGCCTCCTCAACAGCATGTGGGTGTACCCACCACCACATGTACTGCAGTGGATAAAGAAGGCAGCTCACAACTCCCTCTCAAGGGCAATTAGTGATGGGAAAATGAGATGCCTTTTTGGTAAAAGAGTTTAAATGCTTGCTAGGAGCAGCCAAACTGGGGCTGATTAAGCCTTTGATTGCCGGTTAAATTTACTCCAAAGCAATCATCAAAGAAGTTGCATGACATTTTGCTGGCTAATGCTTCCATTAATGGCCTTTCTGAACATTAATGACTTATTGACCAGGATTCAAAAAGTCATTGGTGAGGATTGTGAACACACTTGAAGCCAAGCTCAACATTCATTATTTATTTGCTGATTGGGATCAGTTGACTACACATCAGGAAACTTTCTAGGACACCTTGTCATGAATTCACCAACACTCCATCAACATTTATTCTGGAAATTCTCTGAGAAATTCACCTAAAGAAAAGTGTGGGCTGAGCCTTCTAGAAGTCACCTGGAGAAAAGGAATGATGGGTCATTTGGATTTTGCTGGGGGTTCCACTTGGTCTGGAGGAGTAACGGATCAGGAGATGAGGCAAGGTACAGCAGTAGCTGTTGCTGGAGGAAAGAAGGAAGAGAAGGGACAGGAGGGCAAGGAGATTTCAATTTTGTGCTGGCTTGCTGCAAGTTCCACAATTTTGTGATAATGAGAGACCAGCCATTACCATCAGCAATGTGTCAAATGGTCAAGCTCAGGAGCTAAAAGAGGAGGAGGTTAAAAAAGACAACAGGAACCAGGGGAACACCATAAATTAGAAACATAGAAAATAGAAGCAGGAGTAAGTCATTCAGCTGTTCAAGCCTGCTCCACCATTCAATATGATTATGGCTGTTTCTCTATCTCCATGCTATACTCCTGCTCTCTCCCCATACTCCTTGGCACCTTCAGAGTCCAGAAATCTATATATTTCCTTCTTAAATATATTCAGTGACTTGGCCTCCACAGCCTTCTGTGGTAGAGAATTCCACAGGTTCACCACCCTCTGAGTGAAGATAATGGCCTGAATTTCATGCTCCCCTGCTGGCAAGTTTTGAGGTAGGGGAGGAGTGAGTGATAGAAAAAATGGGCTACCCGCTGGGATCCTGCCTGCCCTGACCTCGCAACAATTTTACAGTGGGGCAGGCAAGGTGCCAGCTGGGCCATCTGCCCTTGCCACAATATTGGCTACTGAAGGGCTGTTTCTGGCCCAGCCTCAATTTTTAGGATGGTGGGAGGATTTGCCAGGCATGGGGGAATCGCGGAAATAATTAGGCTTAAACCTTGGATAGGAAGGGGTGAGGTGGTGCGCCTCAATCAGAAGCCCCTTTCTAACTTTGGACCTCCCTCCCCTTAAGGTCTGATGGCCACTGGACCTTCCCCCCCACCCCCACTCGGCCTCTCCCCCGACACCACAATTGCCTACTTACCACCCTCCCCCAGGCCTTCCCTACCCTCCTCACCCTGGGACCTCGAAAACTTACCTTTCTGTTCAGTCCCAGGACTTATGCTCTGTCATCATCACACACTTCCTCTTCTGTCCATTGCAGCTACTGTCGCTGCAGGGACTAGAGAGCTGCCGGCCAATCAGATTGTCTAGCAGCTTTCTAAGGGGCAGGACTTCCTCCTGAGTGAGGGGTGGAAGTCCTGCCTGCAGACAATTGACACTCACTCAAATGTGATTGGCTGCAGGGCACTCGGAACCAGCGCGGGATGTGTTCCTGGCCGATTCTTCGGATGATGGGAAAGGAAACCCCGCCCTCTGAAATATCCTGGTCAATAAATGGTGACTGTGAATGATTTTGGTAGGTGTGTTTGTGGGATATTGTGCATGGATGAAGACTGTGGGATGTGTCTGAAATGAGCTGTGCTTGTGAAGAACATAACATTAGTTTTGTGATTATCAGTGATGGCGAATGCCGTGTTGAGTTTATGATGCTGCTGGTGGTGCAGTTGTCGAAAAGTGTATTTGTGAGACAGGAGCCTAGATTTTCTGTTGTTGGGAAAATGGCAGAAGAGATCAAAAATCTGAAGCCATGTCCCTGAACACACCTTCTCGGCCTCTTGGCTAAGATCAAGTGTAGTGTTGCAGGGGCGACACCATGGTCCTGCCATGGCAAGGTCGGGATGGAAGGGCGAAAACCAATCGCAATCCGAATTCATACCGTGGGTTACCTATCACCGTCCGAGTCACGGTGAACCACAGCGACGAAGGAGGATCACCTATGGATCGGGGCTTCTTCACCAGGAGGATCCTGTTGAAGGCGTGCGGCTTCCAAGCTACGGAGATCTTCACCCTGCATGACTCCCGCAAAGGTGGTTATTTCGACGTGACGTTCAAGCAAGTGGCAGACTGCGTCCGGCTCCTGAGGGTGTTCGAGGAGAAGAGAGACCTGCCGGAGATGAAGATCCTGACGGCGGAGCCGCACTTTTCTCTGCCGTTGCAACGGGAACGTGAGGTGATGGTGCATGTGTACAACCCCTTCGTCCCTGTCGCCGACGTGGTCACCTTCCTCACCAGGTACTTCGATAAGGTGGGGAGCGGCACTGAGATTCGAGACGACTTGGGGATCTGGACAGGCAAACGCCTGTTTAAGGTCACGCTAAAGACCGATGGTAAGGGAGCCATTTTCCACCCTCCTTCCAGTTTCGCTATCGGGGGAAACCGTGGCTACCTGGTCTACGCTGGGCAACCCAAGCATTGTCGCTCATGCGGCAAGGCTGGTCATGTGGCGGCCAACTGCAGCGCCTCCCTCTGCAAGATCTGCAAACAGGAAGGGCACCAGACAAAAGACTGCAAACAGGCCAAGTGCTGCAACCTGTGTGGCGAGGCAAGTCACCTCTACAGGACCTGCCCCAAACGCTGCCGTACTTACGCACAGGCAGCCAAAGCCGACCACGGGGAAGCAGAAGAAATGTTCCGTGTCACTCCAACCACCAAGGCCCCCAGGGAGCTCAACGGGACAAAGGAGGACACAGAGAGAGACAAGGTGGAGAAAGAGATTGAGGCAACAGAGAGCCAATCAACAGCACTACCCCCTGAACCTTCCAGTCCTCAGGACAGCGAATCAATGGAGGAGGAGGCAGCAGTGGAAAAGCAGCAGGGGGAGTGGCGGACGGTGAAGAACAAGAAAAGTAAGAGGGAGCGAAGAAGAAGCAAAGGCGTTTCCCAGAGAAGCGGCAAGAGGCGTCTCCCATCCGACACGGATGACAAGGGCAGCAGCTCTTCGGATGAGGAAGTGCCAGAGCGGCACCGACAGAAGAGGCGGCAAAGCTCCAGGGCGTTGGAGGACGAGACACCCGAGCTCCAGAAAATTGGAGACAACAAGGAGACCAGCGCACCCCAACTTGGCCTGCAACCTGAGGAGGCCAGTGCACCACAGCCCCTGGAATCTGGGAGCAGTGAGGCAATCATCGCACCCCAGCTCCAGGAAGCCGGGAACAGCAACCCCCCAGAGGGGGTGAGTTTTGGAGAAGCTTCTCCAGCAAAGGTCATCTCAAAATCCGCTCACTACGTGAACCTCCAGATGCCACTGGAGCAGAACACGGCCAAGGAGATCTACCTCAGCCCATCCAAAGTGAAGGAATTTGAGCTCACTACGGGTATGAAGGAGCAGACTAAAGGTCTGGGACTCTCAGAGACAGTGGGTTTGGTAGGAGAATAAATGCTTTAATATGGGTTTAAAGATTGTATCCATAAATGTGCGTAGCATTAAATCTACTACGCGATGTGTTGCGACCTTGGACTACCTAGCCAAGGTCAAAGCTGACCTGTTGTTTCTGCAGGAGTGTGCGATACCGCACCTCAGCTCCTACAGGCAATGGTCACGATGGTGGTCCCACGGGCCATCGATCTGGTCGGGCGGAAACGACTCTCGTTCCTCCGGCCTGGGTATTCTGCTGCGGGGAGGCAACTTCACCGTCTCCGAGGTCAAGGAGGTGGTGGGCGGGCGACTCCTGGTAGCAGACGTAATGTACAAGAACGCTCCACTCCGGTTAATTAACGTGTACGGCCCGGCACAAGGGGCTGAGCGGCTGGAGGTTTTTCAGCAGCTCCCACTGCTGCTGGCGACCTCCAGGCCGGTCATTCTGGGCGGGGACTTCAACTGCATCATCGATGCGGCTGGACGATCCGGCAGGGCCGGAAGCAGATTGGACGCTACGTCCAGATCCCTGATGGAAACAGTTAAGGATGCCAAGCTGCACGACGTCTTCAGCAACCCTGCAGACGGAGCGCAGCGTAGATACACCTGGTCGCGGCCAGACGGGTCCATTCGTTCCAGGATAGACTTCCTGTTTGTGTCCCGTGCATTCACAGTCAGATCCACCGACGTCAAGCCGGTGTTCTTCTCTGACCACTGCCTCCTACTGGCGGACTGCCACTTGGAGGAAGACCTGAGGGTGGGCAGGGGGGCATGGAAGCTAAATGTGCAACTGCTGACCCCAGAGAACATTGAGGAGCTCAAGAGGGATTACAAAGGTTGGAGAACCGTGAAACCCCTCTTTGAGTCCCTGACACACTGGTGGGAAGTGATCAAGGGAAGCATCAAGAGGTTTTTCATCCGCAAAGGCACCCAGAAAGCTAGAAAGGAACAGAGGGAAATGTCCCGACTCCAGGAAAAGATGCAGAATCTGCTCCGGCTGCGGTCGATGGGGGTCGATGTCAAGGAGGAGCTCCAAGAGGTGAAGGGCCAGCAAGCCTCGCACTTTGCCTCGGAGGCCTCCAAGATCATCTTCCGTTCCAGAGTCCGCTCCGTGGAGCAGGATGAGACGTGCTCACGTTTCTTCTTCCAAAAGGTACACAGAGAGCGCTCTGTGATCAGCAGCCTGAAGGAAGAAGACGGCTCAGTAAAGTCATCACGGTCCGACATTCTGAGGATCAGCAAATCCTTTTATGCCGGTCTGTATGACGTGAAGCCCACGGACAGCACGGCCTCCCAGTCCTTCCTGTCCTCTATCACGGAGGTCTTAGACCACAGCACGCGGGAGAGCCTAGACAAACCGCTAACTCCTGACGAACTGACTAAGGCCCTCGAGTCCTTCGAGAAGAGTAAAACCCCCGGAAGCGACGGCCTGCCGGCGGAGTTGTATTCGGCTCTGTGGGACTTGATCGGCCCAGACCTGCTAGAAGTGTACGAGAGTATGCTCCTGGCCGGCAGCATGTCAGAATCCATGAGGAAAGGCATCATCACCCTCATCTACAAGCACAAGGGGGAAAGGGAGGAAATTAGAAATTGGCGACCCATTTCACTGTTGAATATGGACTATAAGATTCTGTCCAAGGTCATCGCCAACCGGGTCAAATCCGCTGTGGAATTGGTGATTCACCCTGACCAGACCTGCTCTGTGCCAGGCAGGAAGATCTCTGACAGCCTGGCGCTGCTCAGGGATACGATTGCCTATGTACAGGACAGGGGTGTGGATACCTGCCTCATCAGCTTGGATCAGGAGAAGGCCTTTGACAGAATATCGCACACCTACATGGGGGATGTGCTCTCCAAAATGGGCTTTGGGGAGGGAATTCGAAATTGGATCCAACTGCTCTACACTAACATCAGTAGCGCAGTCTCAATCAATGGGTGGGAAACAGATAGCTTTCCGATTAAATCTGGAGTCAGGCAGGGCTGCCCTCTCTCGCCTGTCCTTTTTGTGTGCTGCATAGAACCCTTTGCCGAGTCCATCAGGAAGGATCCGGGCATAAGAGGAGTGACGATCCCAGGCAGTGGAGGCACTCAGGTAAAAGCCTCCCTGTACATGGACGACGTTGCCGTCTTCTGCTCGGATCCGCTGTCGGTGCGCAGACTGATGCACGTCTGCGACCAGTTCGAACTGGCCTCGGGAGCCAAGGTAAATCGTGGGAAGAGCGAGGCCATGTTCTTTGGGAACTGGGCTGACCGATCCTTTGTCCCCTTCACTGTCAGGGCTGACGGCCTGAAGGTGCTGGGGATATGGTTCGGAGGGACCGGGGCATGCGTTAGAAACTGGAAGGAGCGAGTGGCTATGGTGAAAAGGAAACTGGGCATGTGGGAGCGACGCTCCCTCTCCATTGCGGGTAAGAACCTGGTCATCAGGTGTGAGGTACTCTCGCTGTTGCTGTACGTGGCGCAGGTCTGGCCCATTCCACACTCCTGCGCGATGGCGATCACTCGAGCCATCTTCCGCTTTATCTGGAGGTCGAAAATGGATCGTGTCCGCAGGGACGCGATGTACAAGCCGCTAGATAAAGGGGGAAAAAACGTGCCCAACATCGCCCTCATACTGATGGCCACCTTTGTGTGCGGCTGCATCAAGCGGTGCGTAGACCCTCAGTACGCAAACACCAAGTGTCACTACGTGCTGAGGTTCTACCTGTCCCCGGTGTTGCGAAGGATGGGTCTGGCCACGCTGCCGCGGAACGCTCCAAGTAGTTGGACCGTGCCGTACCACCTGTCCCTGGTGGAAAAATTTATGCAGAAAAACACCTTTGACCACAAGTCCATCAGGCAGTGGTCAGCACGTAACGTCCTAGAGGCCCTGAGGGATAAGGAGAGGGTGGACCCTGTGGGATGGTTCCCCGAGCAGACTGTCAAAGTCATTTGGCAGAATGCCTCATCGCCAGAACTTTCCAACAAGCACCAAGACGTAGCTTGGCTGGTGGTGAGAAAGGCCCTCCCCGTCAGATCCTTCCTACACGCCAGGAGTCTCACCCCCTCTGCACGATGCCCTCGAGGTGGCTGTGGTGGGGAAGAGACCGTTGTTCACCTCCTTGTGGATTGTGCCTTTGCAAAGAAAGTCTGGAGAGAGATGCAGTGGTTGCTGTCGAGGTTCATCCCGAGCAGTTCTGTGACACAGGACTCTGTGCTCTACGGGCTGTTCCCAGGGACACACACCGAGACAAACATCAACTGCAGCTGGAGGATCATCAACTCGGTGAAAGACGCGCTTTGGTCTGCCCGAAACTTGTTGGTCTTCCAGCACAAAGATTTGTCCCCGACCGATTGTTGCGGACTGGCACAATCCAAAGTCCAGGACTACGTGCTGAGGGACGCACTAAAGCTTGGGGCAGCTGCCGCAAAGGCGCAATGGGGAAGGGTCGCTGTCTAAGACCTTTCTACCACAGCGCACCGAGAGACTGGGAACTGTTTAGAGCCCCTCGGGCTGTACAGATCAAAATGAAAGGCTGTAAATGATTGTAATATTGTTTGTACTGATGCACCTGGTGATACATTTTGTAAAAGTTTAACCTGGATTGTACCCTTGTAATGTTGTTTTTGAAATGGTTTTGAATGTGATTGAAGATTTTTTATGAATAAAGTATATTTTTACAATAAAAAAAAAACACCTATCATTTTTGCGGGGGTGGGAATGGGGAAAGGTTGTGTTTCACACCTGCACCTTTCACAGAGGCAGCTGCCTTCGCTCATGTTTAATGTTGGTGACACAGGTGTGCAAAACATCACATGCTCTATTTAGACTTGATAGGAGCACGTATGAACTTTGTGGAGTCAATTGGAGACGTGGGGTCCCCATTTGGACATGGTCCTGGGACACCTCTGGGGGAGGTCAGGTGCCCTTTGGGAGAAGTAAGGTATCTCTTGGGATTATTAAAATTAGACATAAATGTGTCAAGCTCATTGGAAGTGTCAAAGTGAACAGTCAAAGGCAACTGTCAAGCTGTCAAGGCATTTAAAAGTCCAGCACTTTAAATAAAGTCTGAAGTGTCTTGTAAAAATTGTGTGCTATTTCATTCTGTTGACATAAGCCTGACAGTTAGCATTATTGGATTACTGCTGCATGACTAATTTCACAATCTTCCATTACCATAGTAAAGTGCCTGCCATTTGACAGTTTGATTGACTGCTCGAAGTGATTATAGACTCTTTGAAATGGGACAATGAATTTCAATGCTTGTTTTTATAAGGGCTTATGTACCTGAAGAAGTGTATGCTTATATAGGGGATTTTGTAGTTGAAGGAATGTAAATGTGGTAAATGGGTTTTTATGAGTTAGTATTTCTTTAACAAAGTCTGCAATAAACTCATTAGAACTGTATATTATTTCATCTCAGCAAGGCTCAATGGCCTACTCCTGCTACTATTTCTCATGTCCCTATGTTTCTATGTCTGCATTTGGTGAGTACTGGCTAAGCTTGCATTGTAGGTGTAATGGCAAAGGGTGATGGGTGGGGTTATGAGTTGGCATGAGTTGGCTCTAAGTTGTCATAGGGACAATAAAGTGCCATGGGGACGGACAGAAGGGCATGAGGTAGCTTGGAGGGTGGGAGGGGCCATGGGGGGTGGGTGGCGGGCATGGGTTGGCATGAATGGGGCATGGGGAGCGTGTGGGGGAGTGAGGGAGTGGAAGGGATGACAGCCAGAGGGCTGTTTTATGCTTTATTGTTTTCTTTTCAAACTTCAACACAGTGCCAGTGCAGCAAGGCAGGCCTTCCACCCAGCCTGCCTCTGGACCCGGCCACCTCTGCACTTGTTCCAGGGTCACTTAGCTTGACACCCAGAGAACCCCATCGCCCCAGAATGAAAATCCCAACTACCGGGGCACTTTCTCTCAGGTTAGGTTTGTGGAGCCGGGCAATGGCCCAACACTGTGCTCCTGAACCAAAAGCAAAACTTCAGGACAGGATCTTACCTTGACCAAATGTGGAAGTCATTCATTTTTTTGTGGCACTGGAGTCATACACCAGAATCAATGTTCCTGGTGGTGATCTCCTCTCACATCCATCACGTTAGTTGACTCCTTTCCCCTTCCCCCTTTAGGTACAGGGCAATGTATCTGTAATGTACCTCCTCCACCGGGAACTTGTGTGCCACCTCTGAGAACGTGTGAGCCCCCTGGGCTATCCTGATGTGTCCTACTCCTTCAGTTTTACTATCAGCCAGTGCACTCCAATTTCTGTGGGAGAGAGTGCATGGAGGCTACCTATACCACTGCCGGGAAATTGCACCAAATCAGCACTGATTACTAAACATGCAGACCTCCATTTTAATGCATCCAGGCATATTTAAATCATGGTAAGCTGCAATTTGCCCCAAAGCTGAGAGTTAAATCCAGACTTTGAGACATGCATGTCTTATTAGTACAACACTCCTTTAATGCTGGTTTTCACCCTTTCCCAAAAATAACCCCTCTTATTTTTGAATCTTCATATTTTTCAGTCTATACACAGAAACAGTCCAGAAATGAACTCAGAATCATACATAAAGCTCCAATCAGCAGGTGGCATGTGGTATTTAGAGGATTCAGCAATTTGAGAAGGAAATGTATTAATGAACGGACTTCGCTAATAGCAGCAACATTTTAAAATAGAATTATTATCAAGTCACACATGTTAAATTATCCGATTTTCCTTCAGTTTGAACAGAACAGTACATAACAGGAGCTAGTCTGCAAATTAGAAAGTTGGATTTTACTCAGCTATTCTGCAATGCCTCATGCAGTCATGCTGTGGTGATATAGCTTAGCAAGCATCAGAAATCAGAAGTATCAGAAACAATAACATTCTTCTTCAGTGGGATTGATTTGATAGATTAGATAAGATATGACCTAATTCAATGAAGCTACATAATTTACAATGCAGATTTTATGAGTTTACATCAGTCATGACAGAAAAAACCCTTACTCCTCGTAATTACATTACAGCAACTACTGGAAATGCTGGAAAGGAAGACTGATTAAATTACCATAAATTGATTATTAGAATTGATTTACTTTAGAAATAAAAACTGGTAACAATCCAGTGAAAATGTAGAAACTGTTTTTCTTGTTTTGCCATCATGACAAGTCGAAGAGGAATATGTAGCTTGACAGAATTATGTTAATATTTCTCGGGCTGGAAATGAATAAGGCCGTGCCAGTGATTGACCATTTATTACTCTTCAGCTGCCGCTGACAACAAGCTTTAATTTTCTACATGCACATTCAATCTGTGCAGACACCTGACAAACAAAATGCCCCTTTTTGTTGGGAAAAACACATGCTGCTGTTCAAAGTTTTCATCATGTCCTGCGGCGCAGCTGACAGTGGCCAGCTGTGGGCTATGTCACATTGACAAGACGGTTGGCATCTGCATCCAGAGCAAATTGAAAATGGCTTTCACAATGCTAGACAAATAGACAAGCATCCATTTTACTGTCATCCAGCCCTTCATCTTAACCTGTCGTGGCAAGTTATCTTATTCTAATTCCTGAAATGTCAGAGATTGCATCGAGAAGCTTTCTCCCTGCAAGCTAAAATGAAGATTGAAAAGAGACATCATACAATGCCAAGCAGATCAAGAAATCTATTTGTAACAGCCATTGTCATTGGGTCAGTTGCTACAGGCAAAAGTTGTGAGCAATAGCATGATAAAAAGTAGCAAAAACTTTTTCTTAAGGAAACTGGAATTTCCACAGGCCTGAATTAAAGAATAATTTAAATACTTATTCCTCTCTCTCTCTTTGCGACTTTATCAGCTCTCAAAAAGACTACACAAACCAAATTGCACCACTACATTACAGTAACTAGTGTTTAGAGACATGTTATACTGGTATATATTTTTCACTTAGTCTTCTTTTACAGTAATTATAATTATTTGAATAGCGAGTTAACGTGTCAGGGATCAAAAATAACGCACAATAAATAAACTGTTACGCCTCATATACTCGAAGCGATAGTCGATCTTGCGTAAGAGTCGACTTCCTCCTTTCGGCCAAAAAAATCCTAATTGCCTCGTGCAAAAGTCGACCCGCAACTTTCCACGGACACTGCTCCGACTGTGCCCCACTCTGTGTTCAGAGTTACAGTGCGGAGACCAGTATTTGAAGCAGAAGTTTTCTGATCTGTCTGCATTGGTGTTAGGTCACAGAATGCAAGTAGCCCACTGAGGTGAGAGGGAACGTTAATAAAAGTTTAATTGCATTTGAAATTACCTTAGATTGGAACAAACTGCAGTTAGCGTACACAGTGTGTGTCAGCCGTGGGCATATTAAACTATCCCGGAAATGGGCCCAAGCTCACTGAGCTAACATGAATAGTCCTATGGACCGATAGGAAAAGAACAGTGGTTATTAATAACTTGCCTTTTAAGTTTCTTTCTTGCTCCACTCCACTTCCTTGCGAGCTGCGAGCATCTAAAGCTGAGACTGAAAACCTAGCACAGTTTTCTCCGGGCTCCGTGACCCACGAGCACCGGTAATTGAAAATTAACCTCTCAAAGCATTACCTATGTCGAAGTCGAATCAACTTTTTTGCCCAAGGGTCCCCGAAATTCGACTTTTACATGAGTATGTATGGTATGTTTGCAACAACTTGCATTTAAAAGATGTCTACACCACATCAGCAATGTTCTCTGTCCAACCTTTAATTAAATGCTGTGACACCGGCCCCCTTTCAAAACTCTTAGCCTTTCAGATCTTCAAATGTTCCAATACCATGTTTACTGTGAGAAATATAATTAATTGCAGGAATCACGGAATTGCAGGAGAGTTCGAACATGTAGGCTATGGGTAACTAATTTTGAATAACCACACTTCAAAGATTAATCTGAGTAATGTCAAGCTGTTGAGAGAAGGAAGGTCATTCTGGAAGTTGAATTCACTTTGACTTTTCTAAGACTTGTGATGCTTAACCCTGATGAAACCAAAAATAGTCACCATAAACAATAGGTGATTGCTAGGGTAACAGTCAACCTGTAAACTAATGTACAGATTTTTATAGCCTCTTCTAATTTCAGCATATTCATTCTACCTACGTTATGCTAATACATTTTCACTGATATAGCATTATTGCTTTTCAATACTAAAACAAAGTTGTACTAAATACATTTAACACATCACTATGGTTATTAAATAACTTCCATTTTAAACTTTGCTGTGTTAGATTACATCTTTCTGTGCCACATTCCCACTGCATTGGGATTTAAGTTAAAGAATCTGGGTTTTTATTTGCCATTTCAATTCACCATCTTGCTCTCATGTCCACATTTTTATCCTTAGCCTGCTGCAATGTTCTAGTGAAGCCCAGCGCAAACTGGAGGAGCAGCATTGTTGATTGTTGTAAAAACCCATCTGGTTCACGAATCTCCTTTAGGGAAGGAAATCTGTCATCGTTAACTGGTCTGGTCTACACGTGACTCCAGACGCACAGCAATGTGGTTGACTCTTAAAATGCCCTCTGAAATGGCCTAGCAAGCCACTCAGTTGTAACAAACCACTACAAAGTCACAAAAAAGGAATGAAACTGGATGGACCACCTGGCATCGACCTAGGCACCGGAAATGACAACAGCAATCTCAGCCCTGTCAACCCTGTAAAGTTCTCCTTACTAAAATCTGGGGCTAGTGCCTAAATTGGGAGAGCTGTCTCACAGGCTAGTCAAACAAGAGCCTGACATAGTCATCCTCACGGAATCATACCTTACAGATAATGTCCCAGGCACCACCATCACCATCCCTGGTTATGTCCTGTCCCACCAGCAAGCCCAGCAGAGGTGACAGCACAGTGGTATACAGTCGGGAGGGAGTTGCCCTGGGCGTCCTCAACATCAACTCCAGACCCCATGAAGTCTCATGGCATCAGGTCAAACATGGGCAAGGAAACCTCCTGCTGATTACCGCATACCGCCCTCCCTCAGCTGATGAGTCAGTGCTCCTCCATGTTGAACACCATTTGGAGGAAGCACTAAGGGCGGCAAGGGCGCAGTACGTACTCTGGGTGGGGGACTTCGATGTCCATCATCAAGAGTGGCTCGGTAGCACCACTACTGACCGAGCTGGCCGAGCCCTAAAGGACATAGCTGCTAGACTGGGTCTGCAGCAGGTGGTGAGGGAAACAACAGGAGGGAAGAACACATTTGACCTCAACCTCACCAACCTGCCTGCCGCAGATGCATCTGTCCATGACATATCGGTAGGAATGACCACCACACAGTCTTTGTGGAGACGAAGTTCCGCCTTCACATTGAGGATACATTCCATCATGGCACTACCACTGAGATAAATGGGATAGATTTCGAACAGATGTAGCAGCTCAAGACTGGACATCCATGAGGCGCTGTGGGCCATCAGCAATAGCAGAATTGTACTCGAACACAATCTGTAACCTCATGGCCCGGCATATCCCCAATTCTACCATTACCATCAAGCCAGGAGATCAGCCTTGGTTCAATAAAAAGTGCGGGAGGGCATGCCAAGGGCAGCACCAAAAATGAGGTTTCAACCTGGTGAAGCTATAACACAGGGCTACTTGCATGCCAAACAGCATAAGCAGCAAGTGATAGACAGGGCTAAGCGATCCCACAACCAATTGATCAGATCTAAGCTCTGCAGTCCTGCCACATCCAGCTGTGAATGGTGGTGGACAATTAAACAACTCATTAGAGGAGGGTGCTCCACAAATATCCTCATCCTCAATGATGGAGGAGTCCAGCCAATCAGTGCAAAAGGTAAGGCTGAAGCATTTGCTACAATCTTCAGCCAGAATTGCTGAGTGGATGATCCATCTCGGTTTCCTCCAGCTCACAGATGCCAGCCTTGAGCCAATTCGATCCATTCCACATGATTTCAAGAAACGGCTGAAGGCACTGGATACTGCAAAGACTGTGGGCCCTGACAATACTCCGGCAATAATACTAAAGATTTTGCTCCAGAACTTGCCATGTCCTTAGCCAAGCTCTTCCAGTTCAGC
The DNA here is from genome assembly GCF_964194155.1 of Cetorhinus maximus. Taxonomy (NCBI): domain Eukaryota; kingdom Metazoa; phylum Chordata; class Chondrichthyes; order Lamniformes; family Cetorhinidae; genus Cetorhinus; species Cetorhinus maximus. The sequence goes on from NC_135885.1 coordinate 117,644,129, forward strand.
TACAATACTGGCATCTACCCGGCTATGTGGAAAATTGCCCAGGTATGTCCTGTACACAAAAAGCAGGACAAATCTAACCCGACCAGTTTCCACCCCATCAGTCTGCTCTCCATCATCAATAAAGTAATGAAAGAGTCATCAACAGTGCTATCAAGTGGCACTTGCTTAGTAATAGCCTGCTCACTGATGCCCAGTTTGGGTTCTGCCAGAGCCACTCAGCTCCTGACCTCATTACAGCCTTAGTTCAAACATGGACAAAAGAGCTGAGCTGCTGAGGTGAGGTGAGAGTGACTACCCTTGACATCAAGGCAGCATTTGACCAAGTGTGGCATCAAGGAGCCCCAGCAAAACTGGAGTCAATGGGAGTCAGGGGGAAAACTCTTCACTGGTTGGAGTCATACCTGGCACAAAGGAAGACAGTAGTAGTTGTTGGAGGTCAATCATCTCAGCTCCAGGACATCACTGCAGGAGTTTCTCAAGGTAGTGCCCTCGTCCCAACCATCTTCAACTGCTTCATCAATGACCTTCCTTCCATCATAAGGTCAGAAGTGGGGATGTTCGCTGACGATTGCATAAAGTTCAGCACCATTCGTGACTCCTCGGATTGAAGGGTTCTCAAAATTTCCACATTTTCCATATCATCATCAAGGATATGACTTTTGAACTTTTATGGCAGAGGACCCAACTGCTGAGTTAAGTGTAGAACCCTATAGACAGGAGGCTAGGCCCATGAAGGCCTGGGACTGGACATGCCCGGGCTTGTTGAGTGCAGTGTGGATTGTTGCCTGGAACCAGACAACGAGAGGAGAGAGAAAACACATTCTTCCCTTTAAAACAATCAGCCCAGAGAAAGACTTCATCTTACACGAAACTAAAGCCCATCAAAATCTTGCATAAATAATCACTACTAACTACTAAAGCAGGAAGGCAGCAATCAATGCAACTATATGAACCTATCAATACTCCACATATACAATGGATTTCAGTTCAAGACTAGTTACGGGGACAGGAAGACAATGATAAACATCATGTGAGCCCATTAAAAATAATGAGACAACAATCACCTGAAGAAGCCCACCAAAATCAGACAAAGAACTAACCTTGATTTGGATTGAGATAAGAAATTCAAAAAACAGTATAACTGGGCCACCAGTTATGAAAGGGAGGAGATCTGGAGGGTGAGCAGTTTTGGAGCGGTTGAAGCAGAGTTTAAGCAGAGAGAGGTAGCTGAGCCAAGCTGAGGGAGGAGATCTGGAGGTTTGCAGGCCCGCAGGCAACATCACGACGAGGGGCACGGGGTGGCAGACTCAACTGAAGACAACAAGGCCTCGACCGCAGCCCTCCACGAAGATCGACCACCCACAACCGTGCTCTCCACCCAACTGAAGAACTTTCGCAGATTCCACAGACCAGGACCATGTGGGGATAGCAGGCCCCAGAGGACACAAAGAGCATACCCAAAAACTGCAACCGACTTACCTGGCTGGATTTCGAACTGTCAAGGAACCCTGGTTGGTGAGCATGATCCCTGACCTCTCCTGGTTCAAGTTAGTTAGGTTTTGGGGGTGGGACAAGGGTAAGGGGATTAGTGGCGTGATTTTCCCTCGTTATGCCGTGTGTTCCCCATTCTTAACTAAGTGTACTTTGTAGGTCTGTATAATCTCAGTGTAATCCTAATGTTATAAGTTCATTTGTGACTTCAATAAACCCAGTTTTTTTTCTCTCTTGCACCAAAACCAGTTGTCTGCTGCACTTTGTCACAACCCTCAAATAAGTCTAAGGTCTAGAACCCAGGGAGTGGGAGCGATTCGGACCGCTCAGAAGTCCGAGGTGAAGCTGACACACACCACCACCCCCTACAAGATACTGAAACAGTCCATGTCCAAATGCAGCAAGACCTGGACAATATCGAAGCTTGGGCTGACAAGTGGCAAATAACATTCGCGCCACACAAGTGTCAGGCAATGACCATCTCCAACAAGAGAGAACCTAACCATTGCCCCTTGTTGTTCAATGGCATTACCATCACTGAATCCCTCACTATCAACCTCCAGAGGTTACCTGGTTCAGAAACTGAACTGGACTAGCCATATAAATACTGTGGCTACAAGAGCAGATCAGAGGCTAGTAATTGTGTGACGAGTAACCCACCTTCTGACTCCCCAAAGTCTGTCCGCTGGACTAGCCATATAAATACTGTGGCTACAAGAGCAGATCAGAGGCTAGTAATTGTGTGACGAGTAACCCACCTTCTGACTCCCCAAAGTCTGTCCGCTGGACTAGCCATATAAATACTGTGGCTACAAGAGCAGATCAGAGGCTAGTAATTGTGTGATGAGTAACCCACCTTCTGACTCCCCAAAGTCTGTCCGCCATCTACAAGGAACAAGTCAGGAGTGTGATGGAACACTCTCCACTTGCCTTAATGAGTGAAGCTCCCACAACACTCAAGAAACTTGACATCATCCAGGACAAAGCAGCCCGGTTGATTGGCACCACATCCACAAACATTCACTCCCTCCACCACCGAAGCACAGTAGCAGCAGTGTGTACCATCCACAAGATGCACTGCAGGAATTTGCCAAGGATCCTTCAACAGTCCCTTCCAAACCCACAGCCACTACCATCTAGAAGGACAAGGACAGCAGATAGATGGGAACACTATCACCTGGAAGCTCCCCACCAAGTCACTCACCATCCTGCCTTGGAAATATATCGCAATCCCTTCACTGTCGCTGGATCAAAATCCTGAACTCCCTTCCTATCTTCCTAACACTGTGGGTGTACCTAAACTACATGGGCTGCAGTGGTTCAAGGAGGCAACTTACCACCACCTTCTCAAGGGCAATTAGCGATGGGCAATAAACGCTGTCCCAGCCAGTGAAACCCACATCCCATGAATGAATTTTAAAAAATTGTTGGCGGGTGCTTTGCTGACTCCGGCGCATGCCTGCCGACCGAAATATCATGAGACTGCGTGTTGACGTTGGGACACTCGCCCGATGTGAACTCGTGTCATTTTACGCTCGAGCGGGTCGGGCATTCGCCCACCTGCCGAGCTAAACATTTTGCCCATTAACTCTGTTTCTCTCTGCACAGATGCTGCCAGACCTGTTGAGTTTTTCCAGCACTTTCTGTTTTTATTTCTGAGTTTTTACCTAGTTGAAAGTTAAGTCAGTCACACACCTAACCAAAACTTTCAACTGTAGTGGACAATGTTGGATTCAAGACCAATTCCATATTCAAATATGTTAACCATCTGTTGAAAATAGCAGCATAGTATTCAGACATTCTTTGAATTTGTGGCATACAGAGAGTACCGAGTGGTAAATAGTGAGACATAGTAAATATCCACTGCAGTGATGATTCTCTCAGGAAAGAAGCCAAACCTTAGAATGGCTACACCCTACCTTAAACTATGATAATTCAGAGTATAAAGCAAATATGGTAAATATTTGCTCTTTGCGCCATCATTTTACATAAACATGTCTTTTCTGTTGGTGTAGTAAATTATTTCCCTAAGACATATTTCTTATCTTATTATTTTCTAAGATAGTAAAAGCAAAATGTGGAAAACAGCAGAAATGAGTTACCCAGCTTGTAACAACCCTTATCCACAGAATTATTCAGCTTTATTTAATAAAGCTTCTAGCATTGACTCGTAGATATGGAACTTATGCCACCAGAAGCCTGTAGCAGAAATGTAGCTTACTGACCCGAATTGATGGCATTGTCTACATTATTTATGATCTGTAAACCTTGAAAAATGATCAGTGATGGCAGAAAATCTATTGCATTCTGCACAAGGGAATATCCTGCGCGGTTATTATTTTGGTCCCTCTAGTGCTAGCTTATGTTATGTGCATTATACAGATTTCTGACACAATTAGCCTATGACTAGCTTCAAAATGGTATTCAAGTAAATTTATGCAGCTTTAATTGACACCCTTGGATTTCATAAACATTTGCTACTTTAAGATTAAATTGCTCAATGAATTCAATTGCATTTAATCTGTTTGACCAGATAGAATGGATTTTGATCACATACTCGATACTTAATAACAGTAAATTCGCACACTCTGAGAATAAAGAACCAGTTGCATTGTTAATGACTCTGGAAATTAGTATCTTATTAAATTGCAGAATAGTTAGTAGTACTGATACTTGGGGCTGGATTTAGTCCTACAGTTGTTGTCATTGTCGGAAGACCCAAAGGTAGTCAGTAATCTGGCATGGGAAGGACGATCACGTGGTGGCAAGCTCATGAATATGGTGACATGGCCTGGCCGCCAGATCATATAGTGGAGGTGGCTCTGACATCGGGAAACCCATATCACTTGATTCCCTTGCACCATATTTAATGGGCACACAGCCCTGTGTTACAGCTGGAAATTGACATGCACTTGATGCTGGGCTGTATGGTGTTCTGCTGCAGTGCTGAACCCCTCCAGCACTCAAGGATGAAGGAATACAGGTGGAATGATTCCTATGGTGCCACAACCTCTCCCTTACTTTAATGGCAGCCCCCAATGTGTCCTCCCTTAGGGACTCAGAAATTGATGCCACTTTAATGACTCGCTCCTCTGCACCTCACCCATGCGCTGCCCCTTCAATTTTCGAATCAATGCTTTTGGTTTATGCCCATGCCTTAGCCTTCACAAAAGGATGTAAGATTATCAAGTTTCAACGCAGAGAAAAGTTCTCCAAAAACAATCCACCACCCTGTGATTCACTCTTATGCAAGTCAAAAGGACTCTCACAGTGAGTCATATAAGCCACAGATAAGTCACCAGTTTTCACTGGGCTGGTTACTGAAGGCACGAGAGATACCTGTAAGTTTCACTAAATTAAATTGCATCAAATTGCCTTTAAATTATATGCAAGCTTCCCAGCACTAATGGCTATGTTTCTGGTTGTGTTACCTTCCCGCTCCTGACAGCTTCCTGCTGCTGGCAATCTGACCTGTGGCCTCCTGTGCAATTCTCCAAGCCTGCCCGCCATCTTGCCTGCTACAGCAGGCTCCACAGAATCCAAGCCCTGATCTTGCCGATCTAGTTTAGATACAAGATCATTTTTGTATAATCTATGACTTTTAAGTAGAATTATGAGTTTCCATTAGAAATGAATGTGCTTATGTTACTTAATATTGTAAGATAAAAGCCCAATAAAGCTTTCCTATTTGCATCACCGTTCTTTAAATATTCAAATTACTAAATTAAAACCAAGCATAATATTCCTCTCCTAAATCATTTTTTTCTGCTTGTCTTATTTGTGCAACTGTACAATGTCATTAAGTAAATCAATCTTAACTATATTCTAAAATTAGTGCTGTGAGATGCAAAACAATATTTAATAAATTTTTACTCAACAATTTAACTAATTTTCTAAAATCAAAACACTGTGGATGCTGGAGGTTGGAAATAAAAACAGTGGGTGCTGGAAAAAAAAACTCACCAGGTTTGGCAGCAGCGGTGAAGAGAGAAACAGAGTTAATGTTTCAAGTCCAAAATGACTTCTTCAGAACCGGAGGGAAAAAGAGGCTAAGTGCCAACTCTCAGACACTAATTCCTACCTCCCCTGGACCACTGAACATCAAGCCATTGTTTCCAGGACTGTCACTGACCTCATCTCCTCATGAAATCTTCCCTCCATAGCCTCAACCCTGCACAGCCTGCTTCTACCTCATTCTCAAAATCCGCAAACAGAATTGTTCTGGTAAACACATCATTTCCACCTGTTCCTACCCCACTGAACTTATTTCTTCCTATCATTTCTCCTCTATTCCAGTCTCTTCCCATCTACATTTGTGATTCTACTAACACCCTGCAACACTTCTATAATTTCCAGTTTCCTGGCCCTAACCGCCTTATCTTAACTGTGGATATCCAATCCCTTTACACCTCTATCCCCCACCAGGATGGTCAGAGGAGTCTCTACTTCTTTATTGAATGGGGGCCCATATAGTCCCCATCCACCCCAAACTCTGCCTGGCTGAACTTGTTCTCTCATTGAAAGATTTCTCATTTAACTTGTCCTGCATGGGCCCTAGTTGTGCCAGTCTATTTGTGGGGTATGCGAAAAATTCTTTGTTCCTGTCCTACCCAGGCCCCTCCCACAATTCTTTTTCTGGTATATCAACTAGTCTTCGAATTGGTTCCAACCTTACTCCCTCACTGATATTAATCAAAAGTAAGTTCTATTGACTATCCATTAAATTTGCTCATCATTCAATCAGGCTGGCTGCATGACTGTTCACTGGAGTGTCGTGTATCTACCCCATGTACCAGCATCGCCACCCCACCACTTCAAATGGGGATGGGGGCGGTGCTGTGCACCTTCATCATATGACCAAGAGCTTTCCTTCCATTCGGTTTTGCCAGACATTTTGGAGAAGAAATTTAACATTATTCCATTCATTTTTTAGGTGAAGGGTGAGCGATGGGAGACAAATTTTGGGTTGCAATCTGCCACAATCAATCTGACCTGGAGGTGTATAGGCTAGCATATTGGAAGCCAATGGCTTATAGTTATGTGAGGCATGTGCTTGAAACAGATTTTCCCAGAATTGCACTAAGTGCGGTAGCGGGCGGGTAAAATGGAGCCCTACCCATCGACAACAATGGCGGGTTTTCACGCTGTATTGTCCCAAGTCCACCTCATTATTTATTCACTCCCGCGAAACTCCATGGCGGGCGGGCTCTCATCCGCCCGCTCACCATCACCCCGCTGTTGCATCACGCCGGCCATCATCTTTAAAAGGCAACCACCAGCAAATTGCTCATCGCCACCAGTTCACCACCGCTGCCCAGGAGACATGGCCAGCAAAGGGGAAAGGCTGCAGCCCCTGGCTTCAATGACAGGCACCTTGAGTGGCTGCTGGATGTCATGGAGGCCCGCCGGGATGTGCTCTACACCCACTCTGGCCGCAGAATGGGCAGCAAAATCACCAGCCCGGCTTGGGAGGCGGTGGCAGCGGTGGTCAGTGCAAACACCCTGCAGAGGGGGACAGCCACCCAGTGCCACAAAAGGATGAATGACCTCATCTGTTCCGCCAGGGTAAATCACTCTTTTCATCACTCCCAACTCACACACTCACAAACCCATCACACATCCTCACACTACCAGTGCAAGGGACATCATCATTCACTCTCTCACACTCACCATCATCATCCTCATCCTGTCCATGGGACCACTCACCACCCACACAGGCCAGGCATACTTGTCATCTAGCCCAGCAGGCATCCTGATTCACTCTCCCCATCTCTATCCATGCAGGACAAACTGGCTCACAACAGGAGGGAAAGGTTGCAGACAGGTGGAAGGATGCCGGAGATCAAAGTTCTGACAGAATTCAAAAACAGAGCCATCCAGCTGGCCAGCGATGATCAGGACCTGTCCTGCACTGATGGTAAGGTTGGTGCTGCTCTACCAAGTGAGGATCCAGCAGTGCAACATTCATCAGATAACCACGCTGCGAGTGATTCGCCCTCTTTCACAGGCCATTGCCATGCATTAATTATCTCTCCTTGCTTTTTAAGGCACATCTGCCAAACAGCCAACAAAGTCCATGACCCAGGTCCTCCAAACAAGTCCCAAAGAAACCTCTGAAGAGGAATCTGAAAGCACCCTCCACAGCGCTCACCCACAGCCTCCACCAGCGCAGAGACACGCACCTCGGTGGGACCTCACTTTAGACAAGCCTCAGGACCATAATCTGGTGAGCACATCACACTGTCTGATCCACAGCAGGTGGCAGTAGGGACTTCCCAGGAGCCCAGCACTCAGAGGGCTGCTGGAGGCCAGAACGTTGCTGAGTCCGAGTCAGATGATGAGCCTCTGGACTCAGTCAGTCACAGTTGCTGGATCGAGCTGCAAAGGCAAGCTAGGGAATTTCAGGAAGGGATGTCCACTGCACTCATTAGGTTGCAAGGCATGATGGAGGAGTCTGTCCGTCTTCAGGCTGAGGTGATAGCACCGGAATTGCAATGCACTGAGGTCAACACTGGCAGGATGGTGGCCGCCATGGAGACTTTGGTCCAGGACATCACTCCTGCACTGCTGCATGGGCTTAACTCCATCACTGATGCCATAGTTGACCTCTAACAGCGTATATGTGAGAGGGAGGAGGATCAGCAGGTGCACACTCCAGGGCAATACACCCAGATGACTCTAGGAGTGATGGCCCATTCGAATCCCCTCTTCCTGTGACCTCTGCAGCTGCTCCTGCCTTTGCACGGTCAGGCGGCTCAGTCACTCTCTCCTCAGTTTTCTGCAGCCTCTATAGGCCATCAGGCATTCGGCTAAGTCACCAGGATCCATGACCCTGACATGATCCTCCTGCAGCATGAAAGAGAGAAAGAAGCGTGGTTATCATGACTGTATTTAGCACCTTTCCTGGCCCTGTGTGACCGCGCCTTAACACTTCCTGGAGAGTGCTGGTCACCCCTTGGATGGCCAGAGATGAGTGCGCTGCATGTCTGCCCTGTCAACCTGTGACATGGGGGACACTGGTCCAAACTGGGATGCTGAGATTGCAAGAGGCTGTGAGCACCTCCAGCAGTGACTGCTACATGGCCAGTGTTGGCGAGGAGATTGTACAACGTGTGCAGTCCAACTGCTCCGCGGTCCAATAAAGTGGTGGCGGACTCGAAGTCTTTGCCGGGAGGGTGGGAGGCGGCAGGGGGTAAGTAATGGAGCATTTGGTGGCCCTTTGATGCCTCCACATTGCCTGCATCGGCGGGCAAGCTAGGAGCCCAGCCCCAATCATATCACTGTGGCTGCGCCTGATCTGTCTCAGTTGCAGAGGCATGGTCAGTTTATACAGGTGTCCCTAATGCGTGGCCGCACCCCTCACTTACTGTGCCCCCCACCTCAATTGCCTATGCGCGAGATGCAGTGCCAGTGCAGCACTTGACCCCCTCACCCACTGACAACTGTCGCCTCCAAGGTTGGCCAGCACCTGCCCCTGGAAACCATCTCCCCGCCTCAACAGTTGCCTCCGGGGCCAGGCATCAGTTGTCCGCACCCCGCAGCACCCCTGAGGCCTTTAAACAATGGGCGAGCTGTGGAGGACACTGCTGCTCTCTCACCTCAGTTCCCCTAAAGTGAAGGCCACCAAGTGCACTTGCCTGCGTGCTGTTGTGAAACACGTCGGTGCGCTTTCCAGCCGACGTGGACGGATGATACGGCGGGATTCCAAGAGCCTGGCGGGATGGCCTTTTAATTATATACTAATGTATTACAATTAGCTCCCCCCCCCGCCGACCGATGGTGGGAAATGCGGCCCGCCGTCAGCGGGCTGGGCAGACAATTACGACCTGCCTTCAAGCCATGGTAAAGCAGGTCGCGCCATATTTTCTGCGCATGCCACCTATCACACCCACCGTCAGCAGGCTCAGAAAATTCCGGCGTTATATTTTATTGCTTCTATTTCATTTATGAGCCTTTCCCCAATAGAGAGATTTTCAGTATATTGCAACTTACTTGCACAAATCATGGTCACATGTTGACACAAGGGTAGGCCAACATCCATCAATAGTTTCTACTTTGGGAAATGAAGCTGTGTTGTAACTTTGGACAACAATGTCATTCTGTCTATTGCTGTTCTGTAGAAATAGGGCAAATTATAAAGAAAGCCTTTAAAAGTCCCATCAGCCAGGAAACCTCCTTTACATTTGTTTGAAACAATGCAGTACAACGCTGTATGAAACATGTGGAAACTTGCATGAGGTTTCATTGAAATGCATTGTCTTTTTTTAAAGAATCGATGACTGATTTCTGCAGGACCACTTTCAGCCGTCCTCTGGCTTTGACTCTCAGGAGGTACAAATCTGGGCTGAAGTTGATGGAATACAAATCAAGCCAGGTGGATAATGAGGGAAATCCATTGCCATTCATTTTGCACACTTGTCAAAATGAATTTTTACCCCCACCCACACTCCTCACAGAACCCAGGCATGGCCGATGGTTAGTCAAATTTTAATCAAATAGATGTACACAGATTTTTTTTTCCAAATATTTTGCATGATGTACTAAGACTAGGTTATGCAAATCGAGTTCATAATCTCAACTGTGGGACCTCAGTTTAAATTTGACTACGTATGGGTAAAACTTACCCAATCATGCTCTCTTCAGTGGCTACAGGTCACTAACAGTTTACCCACATAAGTAAACATTTTACTTACAGGTTGCATTTAGACAACTTGTTAGAATGCTTTTCTATCAATAGAATTTATATTAAATTTCACTGCCAGATGCTACCGGTATGCTAAATAACAAAAGCAGCAGTTTAGACAGAGAGCTAAGCCATCCCACAACAAATGTATTGGAGTAAAACTCTGTAGCCTAATCACATTCAGCTGATGACTTTGGACAGCCAGGCAACCTACAGGACAAGGAGAAGGCTCCATTAACATCTTCATCCTCAAGTATCATGGAGATAAGTAAGTCACTGGAAGAGACAAGGCGAAAATGTTTATGTAATAAAAATAGAAAATACTGGAAAAGCTCAGCAGGTCTGGCAGCTTCTGTAGAGAGAGAAACAGAGTTAATGTTTCAAGTCCATGTGATTCTTCTTCAAAGCTTCTTCAGAGCTGTTAAGCTATGAAGAAAAGTCATATGGACTCAAAACATTAACTCTATTTCTCTCTCCACAGGCCTGCTGAGTTTTACCAGCATTTTCTGTTTTTATTTCAGATTTCCAGCATCCGCAGTATTTTGCTTTGATAAAAATGTTTATGCCTTGAGTCAAGAGTGACAATTGACTCCTGAGCTCCTCACCATCACTGATGCCAGTATCCAGCCAATTCAGTTCACTCCATGAGATAGTAAGAAGTGGATGAGTGCATTGGACATATCAAAGGCTACAAGATCCTGGCTGTAACACTGAAACTTTGTGCACCAGGACCAGCCATTCCTCTAGACAAGATGTTCAAGTACAGCTATGGCATTGGTATCTAACTGCTAAAATAGAAAATTCCTCAGATATGCTCCACGCAAAAAGATAAATCTAACCTAAACAGCCATCATCTGATCACCCACCTCTCAATCCCTAGTGAAAAGATAGGTAGGAAAGTAAGTTGTGAAAAGGACATAAGGAGGCTACAAAAAGATATATGGCTGAATTTTACCATCGGCGAGCGGGGTCGGGGCCTGCTCGCCGATGCATAAAATGATGCGTGGGGATGTCGGGCGGAACTCCCGACATCACCGTGCCCCATTTAAATTTTCAGGAAGGTGGGGGCGCAGCAAAATCAGCTGCGCACCCGCTGACCTATCAATGGCCAATTGAGACCATTGACAGAGCAATTAAAGTAATTAGTGGACCTGCCCGTCCAACTTTAAGGTTGGTGGGCAGGCCAGGAGCTCCGGCGGGAACTAGAAAAAGCATGAAACCTCATCCAAGGGCGGGATGAGGTTTCATATAGGGTTTTAAAAATTTTAATAAAGTTTTTTTTGGAAATTATGAACATGTCACAACTCATGTGACATCTCCCTGAGGCTGCACTTAGCCTCAGGGAGATGAGTGCGCTCTTTCGTGCGCATATGCGAAAGAGCGCATTCTCGATTTTAGGAATCCCCTTCCCCTGCCCGCACAGGGAGCGCATAGCGCTTCCCTGCGGATGTCACGCTGGGCGGGCCTTAATTGGCCTGCCCACGTAAAATGGCACCGCACCTTCGATCGGGGGTGCCAATCGGAAGTGCACCTGCACGCGCCCACCCATCAACTTCCCCCCCAACGGGGGGAAAATTCAGCCCATAGATAGGTTAAGTGAGTAGGCAAAAATCTGGCAAAAGGAGTATCATGTGGGAAAATGCGAAATTGTCCATTTTGGCAGGAAGAATAAAAGAGGAGCATATTACCTAAATGGTGAGAGATTGCAGATCTCAAAGATGCAGAGGGATCTGGGTGTCTTAGTGCATGAATCACAAAAGGCTAGAATTCAGGTACAGCTAGTAATTAGAAAAGTTAACAGAATGTCATCATTTATTGCGATGGAATTAAATACAAAAGTAGGGGGTTTATGCTTCAGTTATACAGAGCACTAGTGAGACCACATTTGGAATACTGGGTACAGTAATGGTTACCTTATTTAAAGAAGGATGTAAATGCTTCTGGAGACAGTTCGGAGAAGGTTTGCCAGACTAATACCTGGAATGGGTGAGTTGTCTTATGTGGAAAGGTTGGACAGGTTAGGCTTGCATCTGCTAGAGTTTAGAAGAGTAAGAGGTGACTTGATTGAAACATATAAGATCCAGAGGGGTCTTGATGGGTTGGATGTAGAGAGAATGTTTCCTTTTGTGGGATAACCTAGAACTAGGGGTCACTGTTTAAAAATAAGTGGTCACCCATTTTAAAAAGAGATGAGGCAATTTTTTTTCTCTCAGAGGGTTGTGATTCTTTGGAACTCTCTTCCTGAAAAGGTGGTGGAAGCAAAGACTTTGAATATTTTTAAAGCAGAGGCGGATAATTTATTGGTAAGCAAGAGGGTGATAGGTTATCGGGGGTAGGTAGGATGCAGATTTGAGGTTATTAACAGATCAACCAAGGTCTTATTTAATGGTGCAGCCTACTTCTGCTCCTTGCTCACATGTTCGTTTGTCCATATGTAAAATTATGGAAGAAGTTATTTCTACCATCAAATGGCACCTACTCACTAATGACCTGCTCATTCATGTTCAGTTTTGGTTCTGCCAAAACCACTCAGATTCAGAGTTTATCAAAACCTTACTCCGGACATGGATGCAAGAGATGAATGCCAAAGGACAGGTGAGGGTAGCTGCTCTTGACATTGAGGTAAAATTTCATTGAGTATTGCATCAAGCTCTCCCAAAAATGGAGGTCAGAGAAAACCCCTGCTGTGATTAGATTCATGCTTGACACAGGGTAAGATAATCATGGTTGTCAGGACCAATCATCACAGTCTAGGACATTGCTGCAGTGTTGCTCAGAGAAGTATCCTTGGTCCAGCTACCTTCAGTAGATTCATCAATAACTTCCCTCCACCATAGCATCAGGCATGGAGCTGTTCACTAATGATTCTGCAGTGTTCAGTTGCATTCATAACTCCTACAACAATAAAACAGCTCACGTCAACCTACAGCAGAAACTGGATAACATGCAAGCTTGGGTTGACAAGTGACAGGCAATACTGGCACCGCACAGTGGTATGTCATCATTATTCCATCAATTTTGAACACCACTACAATCATCAAGTCCAAATCATGCATATAACAAGCACATGGTCATCACTAACCAGAAACTGAACTAAACTGGTCATATGCCCAGCCAGCTCTGTCATGGGAGCAGTAGTATCACAAGGACTGCAGCAGTTTAAGGAGAAGGTGCAGCTCCACTTTCTAGTGAAATGAGGCATGGACAATAAATATGCTCTTGACAGCATCACCATCATTCCAAATACAAAATAAAACAAAAGCTTGAAAAGATGATTGCATTGACAATCTTTCACATGTGGACACTCTAGCAAGTGCATTTGGAAAATCCAAGTAAATTGAGAGATAGATTTGCAAATTAATATTCCTGGCACAGATCTTAGTCTGACAGGAGCACACATCAGGAAATCAAGCACAGAGGTCAACATACCTTGCGTGATTTTTCCTCCATTAATTTTAATGGATGGAAAATCACACAGTGCATGCTGACCTCTAAAGCTGAATTCCCAGTATGAGCTCCCATTGAGCAAAGCTCTGTGCCAGGAAATATAATTCATAACATTCAGGCTTAATTTAATTAAAGTTTAATTCATACAATCTACTCCTTTATTGACTGGTTAGCCATTATTAATTTAGTTATCACCTCAAAGAATTCCAGATGATTTCAGAAGTATAGCCTTTTTGCTTCTAAATCCTTTTTGACAGCTCTTAAACCAATGTGCTCTTTAGCAAAGCATTGACATAATCCCATTAAAAGTTCTTTAACATTTTCCTAATTACAGGTGATAAGCTAATACATCTATAAACTCCAGGTTCATACTTCACTCCTTCAATCCATAAAAAATACAAAGTGGCATTAGGAACGATAAACTATATTTTCAAATCAAAATAATTGACTCTACATTTCATGTTCCAGTATATTGTGGGCTTCAGTCAATACTTCATATTTTTTTAAAACTGGACAATGGCCTGCAAAAGATGGCTGCCCGAGAGACACCTGATTTCTTTTGTTGATTGAAACCAAGAAGGAATGAAAGGAACCTTCCAGACTTATTTTGAATCAATGCATTTTCCTGAAACTGATTTAAAAGGGTATTATCAAGTGAATGGGTCATTCAAACACAAAAACAGCACTGGCTGCCTCAAACCCTCAAGGTGTCAAATGAGAACACATGATATGAGATCAACACAGCATTATTTCTTTGAAAAAGGGACTTTGAACTTTTGGAAATTACATGATGAGGAAGTCATGTTTCTGGTCTGCTTCATATCAGCAGAAGCTGCTCACAGGCAGAAAGAGAATTCCATTGAAAGCCATCGAACTAGCTGCTGGTCGTCCAAACAGCCAAGATAATAAGCAGCAATATCTTGAAAGCAGGAGAAGGACTCCCCACAACCTGTTCCAACTTTGAGTTCACCTGAGAACCAACATCATGGAAATTCAACTACACAAAACCTCACAGCTTACTAAGAACCGTTCGCTTTATCAGATTTTCACTTCAACTTTGATCTAAGAAACTATAGGCATGCCACAAAAGAGACTGAGACAATTATAAGTTGCAATCACATTGTTTAATCTTTATGTCTGTGAATGTGTGTGTGAAACAGGTAAGACGTCACATTTTAAAATCTAAGGCAGGGATGTGGTAATAAACAACCTTTATTTTAAACCTCACAAAAAGGCTTGCTGCTGGAATTATTTAATTGGCACACTCGCTCTAAGGGGTTTTTTTTACCTACTAATGTACTGATCATGGGCGTAAAAAAACACAAACTCTGCCTGTGGTAATATACATGTTATTTAACATGATTCCAATTTTCAACGCTCTGAGTGATCATTGACGCTGCTGTGAACATTTTCGGTGTTTACAGTTCTGTTGAAATAATTTTAAATTAACCCCCATGGAGCTTCACAAATGGTTAACTGAAGTTTTAACTGTCTCCTCAAACATTACACTGAAAATTCTGTGGTTTCTCACCTTAGTCCAGGTGCATTGCAAACAGTTAAATGGTTTGCCTCCATAATAAGTGACTCCATCTCAAAGAGTATTCTTTCAATGTGAAGTACCTTTGTATGTCCTGCAGTGATGATAAGATTTCTATCTAAATAAAATGTATTGATTGGTAAAAGGTAGGGAGGTTAGAATTGGAATATGTACTGCCCATTTTTAGGTGCTATACAGCAACATAATGTTCAAAATGGAATGCCGTGTGCACAGGCATCCAATGGGAAGATCACAGGACACCATTTTGGTAAAGGGATTCACGCATGCCAGCTCCGTGCAGGACAGTGACACCCTGTCACAAATCAGTCATAAATGGCACACTGATTTGATGCCACTGTTGCCACTTTCAAACTCCACACTCCTGCCATCACCCTGTATTCTCTTCACATTGTTGAATATGAGATTAGATGGCATGAAAGAACTCCATGAATGCTATTTAAAGGTATTATGAAGTGCTTAGTGATTAGTTTCTGGATTATTTCATCTGGCTGCTGGTGCAATTGTACACATTTTTGGAGGTTTTCTACTCTTATCTAAATTTTCACTACTCTTGAAGCCCTTTATGTGTTTTTAAAATAGTGTGCAGAAATAAGTTACTTTCAGGCATGAGTGGTCTAGTAGTGTTTGTCTTTGAACATGACTAGGAGAATGAGAACCAGGAGAGAGGTGGCACAAAGTAAGACAAGCTGCTAGAAGATTGTGGGGAGAGGGAGAAAGGCACTCAGCAAGAGTCCATATCTTCAGAAGGCCTTCTGGGAGCAATTCATTTGCTTCAAATTCAACAATTTGGAGAAGCTTTGGTTCACAAATTGGAATATGACTGAAAATTGCTAATTGTTGCAGCCACAACTGCAGCCTCAGAGCAGGACAAGGAAAACATTCCTTGTGACAGTCAAGGTGACCATAGCTCTTAATAATTATGTCTGGTTCCTAACATGTTTCTGCTGGAGATATAAGCAACAGCTTGCATCTTGCAATGCACTGCTGCACAATAGAAACAATTGATGCTTTCTATACAAAAAGAAACACAGTCAGCTCATTCTCTCTTACTAAAGTAGGTGCAATGGACAAAATGTTTTGCATGGATTTCATGGTTCCCTGTAATGAAGGGTACCGTTGAACGCAAGCACATTACCTTGACCGTGCCTCACGTAAACTTTCCCATATTCATCAAGACAAAGGATTCCAGTCCCTCAATGTGCACCCATGGCAGGATGAGATTTCTAAAAGCAAATAAAAATAAAATAAAAACTTTCATTTGTCATTAATAACATGTCCCTGCTCATGTGACAGAGACACACGTGGGAACCTGTTTCATTACATTTTATTTTTTTTTCATATATCTTTATCTCCCTGAGGCAGCTCCATGCCTCAGGGAGATTATGTAGCGCGCACTCGCCCGCACGTGCGAAGTTCACGCTTGGCTCGCTTGCCCTCCTCTCTCCGCTCGCACAGGCAGCGCTGAGCACTGACAATCGTGTTTCACGGTGGGTGGGCCTTAATTGGCTCGCCAGCGTGAAATTGCCTTCTGGGCCCGATTGTGGGTGGCAGTCGGTTTCCCGACTGTCCCCGTCCGCCCCTGCCAAGCCCACACACCAAGGGTAGAATTCTGCCCCTGAATTTAAGTGGTGGGGTGAAAGTTACAGCCCTTGACACCATGGCACCATGGAGCTTAGGAAAATTGAAGTCAATGGGAATTGGGAAAAACTCTCTACTGCTTTGAGTCATACCTAGCACAGAGTAAGATTGTTTTTGTTGTTGGAGGCCAATCATGTCAGCCCCAGGACATCGCTGCAGGAATTCCTCAGGGTAGTGTCTGTCATGTTATAATGATATAATGGCACCAATCACTCATAAGAGATCGGGCTAACACACTGTCGTTCATTTATTAAGAGCAGACACATGTGAACGTATATACATGGATAGAAAGCTTGAGGACATTCAGAGCTGCAGAGCTGTTTGTCTGCTATGTTCTGCTCCAGGTCAAAGTGAAACTGAGGCTGGATCATGTGACACACTTTCCTTAAAGTGATGGCATGTTCCTAGACCTTAAAGGTGTATTACAACACCCCTCTTTTTTTTTAAAGATGCTTTCCCCGCTTCCAACAAAGTATATCTATTTACAATACATGTTCATGTTTAGTTACCATTACATAAGTGTATAGGACTGGTAAATCTATGAGTCTCTAAAGTGTAGAGATAATTTACTGGTACGCCCAGATCTTGTAATGGTAACCTTGTCTGTTTCTTTAATTGCTCACAGTGATCTGTGTGATTGTCATTCTTGGATGTTGTTCCTGGTTGCATTTTGGATCTTGGCCTAGATGCAATAGGGCTGCACAATAGTTGAGGATCTGGAATGGATCTGATTTGTCCTTGGTTACATCTCACCATTGCGCTTTTATGTGCAATAACTTCATAGGACCTTGGTTCTGAACAAATTCTTGTCACCTCAAAAGGTTGCCACTTACCTGTTGTGGGATCCTTGAAGCATGCTTCTTGACCCAACTGTAAACTTGGTAATTTTGTACAGGCATTATTTTCATCCATCTTGGTCATCTTCTCTTGAAGTTTTAAAAGTTTTTTTCTAGTTTCTGAGAGAGTAGAATGAGTAAGAGTAGGTAAGTTCATACCCACTGGTCTGCCAAACATGAGGTCTACCAGTGATGGAAATAGTTGCACTTAAAGGTGTCATTCTCAGATGTAGTATCGCAATGTGTAGATCTTGCTTGGTCTGTCTACATTTGAGAATTATGAAACATCCATTCAGCTAGGCCTTTAGACCTAGGGTAATGTGGAGAAGAAGTAGTGTGATCTATATTCCACTTCTCACACATATCTTGAAATGGCTTACCAATAAATCGCAGACCTTTATCCATAATAATCTCTCTAAGCACACTAAATAAACTGAGAATTGTACTTAGAGCGAGCACAACAGTTATGCTTGATGTATTGTTCAATTGTCAAATGATGGGGTATTTGGTAAAGTAGTCGACAATGATGATGAAGTCAGTGCCATGAACATGAAAGAGGTCTGATGTCATTTTGGACTAAGGGTGGCTAGGAAGTTCATGAGGAATCAATAGTTCTTTGCACTGACTTGGCATATGCTCTTGACATGCCTCACACTTCTTGACAGCTATGTCAATGTCATTATTCATACCTGGCCAGTAGAATGTCTCTCTTGCAAGTCTTCTCATCCAACCTATGCCCATGTGTGAGAGATAAAGTTGTTGAAGAATTTCAGGTCACAAAGATTCCAGTATGATGACCTGCTTGCCTTTAAAAATTACGCCCCATGAGATGCCTAGTCTGTTTTGATAAGGCTAAAATGGTCTCATGTATTCGTGGACATACTGAATTAAATCAAGCCATCCCTCAGTGATGGTTTTCTACAGTTTCTGTAGTGTAGAGTCATTTGCCATTTCTTCTTGTAGCTCTTGGTATTTGAATTGCACAAAATGTGCCAAATCTGTCGATGGCTATGCATTCTCCTGCAAGTGTACTCTTGCATCTCGCTTGAGACTGCCAGTATTGTTGAAACATTCTGGATATTTTGATGTTAGGTCATGAATTGAGGTGATATGAATAGTTTCCAAGATTGATCTCCCTTGTAAGGTCTGACTAATTCCATGGATTCTCACCATGTGAGGTCACGGCATGCTAGTAAACCTGTAATTGCTGGGCCCTTAGTCTCCATGATGTAGAACATCTGTGGAATGCAGGAGGATTGATTGTGCTTACACTCCAGGATTATGGAACCTGAACATGGAATTAGTGAAACATTGTATGCCGAAGGATGCGCAATCATACATTTCATCATGGTCTTCCATGCCTGTAGATACATGTCTTTTAGAATTCAGAGAGGTAGTATGTTGGCATTTGCCTCTGTGTCAATGTTGGTCAATAACGAGTAGTCACTAACTTTCTCAGGGCAGATAATTCGAACCTTGGCAAACACTTTGGGTAGTGTGATGGCATTTATGTTTTCCACGCGATTTACGGCCTGAAATATATGATCACCACACTTCATCTCTTTGTGTACATTATCATCATGTTTATGTTTCCGAAGGGATACCAGATGATCATTCTTATTGCTTGAAGTTAGCCATTGTGTGTAGGCTGTTTGGATCAGTGCACGGCTCTTTGTAGCTGCAAGAGACTTTGCTCTAGTGCATTGCCCCTGCCAATGGCCCTTACTACCATGGAAAGGTGGGCAGTTCCTTGGTGCATGCAGAAGGTCACATCTTCCACATGTCTTGCTAGGTTTGGCTGTTCTAGTGAGTGTGTCAACAATTGGGGTTGTACTTAGGACCTATAAGCTCTGTTGATCTGTGAGGATCACTGTGTACTTACATCCATCCTTGAGTAGCTCTTCAATGCTATACATTTTGGGCTTGTCTATCAGATATTTCTGGAATTCTTCCATGGCAGTGGATGCAATCACCAACTCAATAATTCTGTTTGCTAGCTCTGCATTTGAAAAATCACAGTACGTACCCTTTTCTCTGCATCTGTGGTCTATGGACTCTGTAGGCTGTTGTCGAAATGACATGACGTCTAGTTGAATGAATACGGAAGTTTAACTTGATTCTGAATGAGTCTTCTAATGCAGTCTATATCTTTTCGCGATCCTTCAGCTCTTCTGTTAATCCTGACATGTTCAGCCTTTATAGACCTTTGTTCACAATTTTTGTGGCTTGCTTGCCTGTTTTAGATACACCTGAATCAAAACACCACAGCCCTGTACGTTGTTTAAACATTCTGAATTCGGATAGTGGGTCATCTGCGTCCCAACTGAAACTGAGGAACTTTGTGGACATTCTGACAATATCCCTTTGGCCTTCCTTCTCCTATAGCACCTGAAATGAGTGTCACTATAGCCACTTTTGTGCATTTTTCCAAAGCTCCTGCCATTATAATCACAATCAGCTCTGGCCCGATTTTTATGATTTCTTTTTTGTTTGACTCTCTGTTGCTCATGGTCAATCAGGCCTACACCCTGGTCACTCGCCTTTCCCAACTGAGCTAACCCAATGCTGGCCCTCTCAATGCACTGTCCCACTCACTTAACTGACAGGCTGCAATCTCACTGCATCTTTCATACATGAAAATTGATTCTCTACACTGATCAGTTTTTCCTTGGCAGAGTATAATTTCTCTATGCTATTGTTCAAGCTCGCATGCTGTGACTGTGTTTCTGTTAATTGTTTATGAGACTCCTCGTGCTATTTTGTGAGAACTTCTATTTTCTCTTGCCATTTTACATTCTTAATTTTCATCTCTTCATATATCTCCTTGGAAATGTAATGTTTTTCAAAATTTCTTCCAAATGTCCAACCATTTTCTTCAGCCCTGTAGTTTCTTTCTTGTACCTCTGTGACATCACAAAAATATGTTTGTTAAGATCTTGGACAGTTTGGATCATTGCCAACTTTAATGTCTCATGCGTTTCCAAGGGTATATACTCAGCTTGAGTTTCAAACCTTCAGTTCTGAGATGAACATTTTAAAATCTTATTTCATTTTCCTTTTGCAAGGTTTGTTTATTTTGGGTTTCATAAGATAGCTTTCCTCATTCACAGCTAGCTGCTTACTCCACACTGTCACCTGCTGTTTCAGTTTAGCTAATGTGTTGGGACTTCCATAAAAATATATTTTTGAAACTTCCATAAAGTTCCCTGCCTCACTGATGCCCTCATGTTCTTTACTTAAGTATTGCCTTTTTTCCTATCAGTGCTTTACTGGGGGTTTCCTGTGTCTCTTTTTTAAGCTCTGTGCGCTCCGTGACTTGAAAATTAATATATTAGTCAAAGGCTTTTAATATTTCATTGACTTTGGTTGAGGATTTATCAATGCACTGCATTAGGATTACTTCATCAGCAAGTTCACCAAACCAGTATAAAAAGGTATTAATCTGGATTTTTCATGACTTTCTATTTAGATCTGATGCGCCCTGGTAGTTTAAAAATTCTCACTTCATCTGCAGGATGCCCAATTTTCCATTAAATTTGGCCCTGGGATGAGTCCAAACTGATCTATTAAGTTAGATTTTTGATCCATAGTTAAAAACATTTAAAGTGTTGGATCAGCTTTAAGAAATTGCTGAAATTCAAGATGGCGCCACCATTCATTTGAAGACAAAGGGCTTTTCTGCTCTTGCCGGTTTTGGCGGGCTCCTGCTGCAATGTTGTCTCATGCGCAGCTTTAAAAAAAGTTTAAACAATGGCTGCTTCGATCGAATAGCTGCAGACTTCTCTGTTTCAGTGCTATGCTTTGGTGGCATGAAAGCTTCGAATCCTGGCCTTTGCTGGCCTAATTCTTTAGTCGTGATTCTTCCAAATTAATTATATATTTTCTTCCTTTTCAGAGAGAACTCGGATGTCATGTGTTCAGGGGCCGATTTTTGGAATCTGGGTTTTCCAAAGGAGCTTTTAAATGGCAATTTCTGATCACTGAACTATTTGAAAGTCTCTCAAGATTTGCTGTATTCTGGAATTCAAAAGTTTTAGCTCACCCCTGTTAGGTCTGCTGACTCTGAATACTCCTGGTATTGAAACCAGACTTCCACGGAATTTACTGGAGACTTCTGCTGCAGTGAGGAATTTAATTTCTGCCTTCAGCTTCCAAGCCTTTCTTCAGAACTTTTGTCTAGTGATTTCCTTCTACACCTTTGCTTCTTGAGCTCTTCTTCAGGTCAGAATGCTTCTTTGATTTTCCTTTCAGTTGTACAGAATTTTAATTTTTTGGCTGCAGTTTCTGCGAGGCTTTGAGTTGTTCCATTCACTTCTAACATGTTGGAGGGTACTGGTTGTTGTTCAGTACATCTTAATGAAGCCTTTGCAGTATTAAGTAGGTTAACTGTATGTATTTATTGACTACAAGAACGACAGTAAAGGGTTCAAGCCAGGAGCTGTCTCCATGCTTGCTTATGTACACAGCTTTGCCCAATGCTGGATTGACCCCTGTGTATGGGCCATGTGTGGGTGATACTGTACTCAGTCCCACGTTAACCCAAATGGGCCTGACCCTTGTACTACAGAAGGTTACTCACCACCACCTTCTCAAGGGCAATTAAGCCATGCCAACAACATTCACATCCCAGGAATGAATAAACAATTTTTTTTAAAAAACATGTGGATGAATTGTAAGATGAAGTGGAGGAAGAGGTATCAGGGACAGTGTAATGTAGATTGTCCCTTGCTGCCACAGCTCTATGTAATTAGCTTGTTCGGGAACAATATCAGTACAACTTCTCCCCATTTATCAACAGTCCTACTTCTCATCTCGTCTCTCACTGGCAATCACATCATCCTCATTCTTCCAGCACCCACTGGATCCTTCTCAGTTCACCGTAGAAATAAAAACCATCTCCAAAATGTAAATTCAAAGCCAAATGGACCAATCTTTATATATGCATACAAAATGAGGCTAATTCCCATCCACGTTCCCTTGGTACCCATATTCCATGTGCCTTTACCTGTACTCATTTTCCATTGAGTTTCTTCCCCAGTGGCTGCAGCATGGGTGCTGGTTGGCCAGTTGAGAATGCTGCAGATGGCATTGGCAAATACGCCATGCAGCTTTGGGCCTAGAAGACCTAGATTCAGATTATCATCTTAGCCTGGGCTGCAGCTGTCTGGCTGGCTGATGACCAAACAACAGCAAGGGCATGGCAGAGTGACAGGGGTAGGAGCATAAATGTTGTCATTCTGATAGGGGATGGCAGTTTGCTGTTCCATGGAGAGAGAGCTACGCTCCCTGCCAGGAAAATATAATAATTTTCATTATGTTTTTGGAGTTTATTGTAAATTAGCATAATAGTGGTGCCTATGTTTATGGGTCTGTGCGTGTGGGGGTGGGGGTGGGGGGGACTTAATTGAATTAAAGACAGATGATCTGAAGACTTTGATGTATCAGAAGAAAAGCTGGGTTTGAAATGTTAAGTAGGTAAACAGGGGTGAAGTTTTAGAATGTGAGGTGTAAAGAGAACATTTGCATTTTTAAATAAACCAGACTAGCTTGAATTCAAAGGAGGGGGTGAAATGTTTCACCTAGCCAGGAGAAGTTAAGAAACAGTGTGTTTATTTTTCCCAAAGATTACTGGTAAAATTGGCACTATAATAGATTTTTATTATTAGAGAGGTAATGTTCAAAGGCATAGTAAAACAATGGGAATTTGCATTCAAAGAGGAAACCTGTATAAAGGAGATAATGTTGTGTGTAGGGAAAAAGGCATTCTAAGATCTAACAAGTGTGAAAAACCTCCAGCCTCTAAGCCTCAAGCTGCTGTCTACAAGGAACCGAAGCTAAAAAAAACTCATTTTGAATTTGACTGTCCAGGGTGTGTGCTTTGCCTGGGCCTGTTTAAATCTATGTAGTTTTACTGTTGCCTTAACAAAGGCATAACTGGGAGTTAGATTAATCAGGGGAACTAAAAGTTATTATAGTAGTAATTTGTAAATCTATGTATGTGCTTAAAATCATTTTTTTTATTTAATAAAGATTTCATTTAGTTTTTTTTAAGACACCTATGAGACTTGGTGGCATTCTTTTTGCTGAATTCAAAGCCCACATCTCAAAATAAGTACAAATTACAAATAGTTGTGGCAGCTGCTTTAAGTTTCCCACAGGGATTTGGGCAGCTTGGCATTCACCATCTGCCTGCCATGACATTCCCATGGTGGCATCTCAGCATCCGACTGATCAATTAAAGAAGATTAATAGACTGCTGTGAGGCCTTGGAAGCCTCTTAGAAAATTTCCATCCACAGCCAAGATGGCAGCAGTAAGAGCTTCCACTACAGCACTCAGAGCTTTGATGGAACTATTTGCACTGCATCATGGTGCAATCCACAGGTGTGCTAAAGAGAATGACCATGTTTGTAAAGGTGGGCTGCAAGCTCTGCACCAAGTTAGAGCTGAACTCTTCCATACTTCTTGGCATCATCTGCAGGCTTCCTGGCAAGATTTCCAGTGAAACATTTGGTTGTGTATACCCATTAGCCTTCTATTTCATCCTGGCCATTGAATTTGACAACTGAATCCTTTGCAGTGGAACTAGTATAGGATCTTGCCCTCAGGCAATTTGGCACCTATGTTATTCTTTCCCCCATCCCTGGCTCCTATACTCAGTGATCAGTGTCTCACCACATGCAGATCCCACTTCTACTCTAGCCTTTAAAGTACATGCAATAATTAGTTTCTGAACTGGTGCCTATGAATGTAGGATCGAGTGATGGTACCCCTTCATGTGCATCACCTTATTTTTCTTCTTACTCCCTTAGCTGGGAAGGTTTCAGTTCATGTGTATTTGAAATGAAAAAGATTGAAAAGTCTTGGGTGAAAAATTTTTGGGCGAGAGGTGGAAGTAAGAACTGTGTGCTTACACCACCCCCAGATTGTTACTCAGAGGAGATTATGGGATGTGGGAGAAGTGGCATGAGAGAAGAAGGATTCAGTATGCATGGACCCTCACCAACAATCCCTCCAGTGTCGCCAGTGGCCATGGTCTCAGATCATTAGCCAGCGCTGTCTCCTCCACGGGGGATTAAAACATGCAAATATACTTGTCCTCCTCCAGTTTTCTGCTGCTGCTTCCTGTTATGCAGCTCGTTCTCCTGCAAGGAAGAAGGAAATGGGCCAGTTAGTGTCCAATGTTACTTATAATATATTTGGCTGATGATGCTTTCATGATGGAATAGATAACAATGTATGTGAGCTGTCAGTTGTGGATGTGAGGCTCATCTGTGTGAGTGCGAGTGGAGTAAAGCATATGAATTTATGGCTAAGTGTTGACTGATAGAGATTTTTGGGGTGCAGTGAGTTAAGTACTGAATGAAAATAATAGTATAGTTGATAGGATATTCTAGTTGAAGGTTGAAATTACTTACCTTGAAAATTCATGTGAGATCATTAAACTTCTTCCTGTACTGCATCCATGTTCTTACAGTAGCACTTCTGGCATTGACCTCCACTGCTGCTCGTTCCCACTGTTTCCTGAGCATGTCTGGGGTTGGGGAGGTGGGGGGGTCGTCCTGCCTCCCTGCAGATATAAGATGCCTCTCGGAAAATCTTGGTGCCCATCCTCTCACATGTTCAGCCATTTCTTATCACAGCAGATTCAGAATTCAGAAAACACCCATCACTTTTGCAGCCACAATGCACCCTTCCTTTAGGAAGTGCAGGAAGCTGTGATATCAGGCGCTGTACTGATGCGTGCAGCCTAGGAACAGCACAGATAGTGCTGACTGCATGCAGCAATCATGTAAAGCAGCAGGCAGCATGACTTTAGTGCACTGGGTGCAACACATGAACGGATGCTTTTAATCACATATCGTGACCTTGTGTCTGTTTAACTCCCAGAGAGAGAGACAAAGCAATAGAAACATTGGAGGTTTTATATATTAAAGGAAAGATCCTTCCATATGAACTAGTCATTTTTTTGTGAATGATAGATGGCCCAGATAAATACTACTGAAATTCACTTTTGTTATGAGCATTGCAACTACTTAATCCTTAGCTCGTTGGCAGATTCTGGGAAATTATCAGCTCACAAAGTGATGTTGAAGCAATTGCTTCTATTGCAGTAATAAAGCTACTTAAGTAAGAGTTTTAAACACTTGTGTGCTTTTGTCTGCCTCACAGGCTCTATTGTTTATTTTGGAGATGAGTACTAAATCCAGAAGATTAGAGGGTTTTTTTTTTCTGATGCTGCTGCCAAGGCTGTGAGTCCTTATGTTTACAAACCTTAGAAACTTCTGCTTTTGCCAAGGTTGCCCTTATTATATTTTCATTATGTTCTTGTGGTCTGAATTGGGCTTGCTGCTGGAACTCACTGATTGGGGAAAACTTCCTCAATTTTATTTGAATAGTGCTGCAAGAACTTTTACATCCACCAGAGAGGGAAGATGTCTCATCTGAAAGACGACACTGCTAACAGTGCAGCACTCCCTCAGCACTATAAAAAAGTGTTAGCCTGGATTATGTGCTCAGGTTACTGGGGTGAATAATAGGCTGCTCTGTGGAGGCAGCTAGATTTTGCACACACTTAAATGACTCAAGACAATGTTAACACTCAGTTCCCACTTACCTTTTATTTCCTGCTCCAACATGTTTTAGGATCAGATGGAGAGAGCTGTTAAGCAGGGCTTCAAAGGTCTCATTTTGCCTTGAATTCTGCTACCATAAAGATCAGTGGACATGATGAGGGAAAGTACGGCTGAAGTAATTGTGGATGATGGTACAACCGCATTGATGCAGCAGTCAATCAATTCAACAATCAATCCATCCAACTCCTCTGCTGCTACTTCAATGATCGAATATGTGCTAGAAAGTAAGCAGAATAAGCAATCATTGCTGCAGTGGATATGTTGGAAACAAGCGCTGGACCATTTCATAGCTGAGCACAATAAGGTGCAGGGCCTCTGCCACTCACAAATAGCAGCCAACTACCTCACTCAGTCACACAGGGGAATCATTTAGGACCAGAAGGATATGACAAGATAGCTGCAGCAAAACTACCGCCAAGGGAAAGTGCTGAGATAAACCCACTAAGCATATATATTACTAACTTCTTCAGTATTCGTTTGAATTTCACTTTATTTCTACTTTGTCCATGTTTTCTTCTGATAGTGCTGTATAAAGGAGCAGCAGATAAAAGGATGGCTATCCATGATAATTCATCCATTCTAGAAGTGAATTCATAGCTTCTTATGCTTTTGTGTTGTGCACTTTTGACCATTAATGCACTTTTGACCATTAATACACTGGGTAGCAAAGAAACCTTGAATTTAATATCTAAGCTACCCAGTGCATTAACAGTCATATACACAGGTAGAAGTAACTGACTGCTGATTGTGAGTACAGAGTCCCAAACCTTAACATGCTAAGTTATGAAATGGCCCAGCACTTGTTTCAGCCACATCCACATGCTGCTATGGCTGCTTATCCTGCTTACTTTCTGGCACATCTCCCATCATGTTGCTGCTTCTGAGGAATCTGGCAATAAGTCAGAGGTGTAAGGGATCAGGGCTGTGCAGGGTAGCCCTGACTGTCACTGGCAGCATTATCCCTGTGATGGAGATTGCCTGAAGGTCATATTGCAACAGACAGAGGAACAATATCACAGCCTGACTAGGCTGTGAAAACAGTTGTATTCAATTGATATTTTCTAGTCACTAGAAATTATCTGTTGTGTTGGTCTCATCGAAGGGCAGATATCAAGGCCTGCTGAACACCTTGACATGTAGTATTCACATTAGGCACTATGGCATGTTCTGTTTTTATATTTGTTCTTAGGATGTGGATGACACTCACTTATTGCCCATCCTTAGTTTCCCTGAAAACATTAAGAACCAATCACGTATTGTGGAACTGAAATTACAGATAGGTCAGACTAGTTCCACATGGTGGGTTCCTTTCCCTAAGACCATTAATGAACCATTCTTTTTAAGCAACGCAGCTGTTTTTGTGCTTATCTTGTATTGTGCCATACAGCCCACAAATGATCAAATGTCCTGAATTCCACAGAAGAAAAATTGAACTCACAGCCTTGTGATTGCAAGCCCAGTAACATAAACACTAAGCTCATGACATGTATTCTCTATAGCCTACAAAAGTAGCAAGCAATAACAATTTTTACCACGTAAGTGCTTTGACCAGGAAGAAAGAACCAGATAAGTTTAGACAATGCTTAATGTTGTCCTAGCAGTTAAAATTCTGATATAACAGCTTTAAATGCTCACTTTCTGTTACTAGTTTGTGCCTTCTCTTCATTGGTTATTTCATATGGGGAAACTCGTTCGAGTTACCAACAGTCACAGATTGCAACTTCTTTCGAGTACAATCACAGTTCTTGGTTTTTCCGGGAGTGGGACATGAACCCACAACCCTCTGATTCAAAGCTGAGGGCGCTATGAACTGAGCCACAGCTGACCTTGAGCAGACAGCACTTACTCCATAATAACATTAGATAATCACACTCACCTGATTTTTATCATATTTTTATTGATTCTAATGCTTAAATGAAGCTTTCACTCGCAATTTGGATGGGAATCCAATGATTTAAATCTCCATCAATTTCTGAGCTCTTGCTTGCCCATTCTGTGCTGTTGTCCATAATTTCATCAGTGGAAATGCAGCCTTAGATTTTGATTGAGTAAAAACTGTATTCATCTTAACAGGCATCTGAGGTTAGTTGTCTGAAGATTTCCTTGGTGCATCTATGATGCAGTCAGCACAATCTTAGACATCATTATCTCACATCAAATGCAGCAAATTTACAGCTCATCATTTCGCCTTGTTAGCAGTATGAGCAGCAAGATGGGCAACCTCACATCAAGGGTGAACATTGACTAGGTCACACCTGCCACCTGTTACAGAGGTTGCCATCTCAAAAATTCCCTGTGCTCAGATAAAACTGAAATTCACAGGCCTATGGGAGCTCAAGTATGACTGAACTGTGCAGTGAGTCACAGAGCTCACCATCAAGCTTACTCTAAAGAGATGCACAGAAGTGAGCCCAGTGTTCACTGTAGCAGTCTGCAATTGTGGAAATTTTGACAGTATGTTATTGATTATTTCAGCAGTGTGGAATTATGAAAAATGGAGTCACTCAACTGATATAACATGGGATGAAAGGGTTGCACACAGGCAGCTTGACATAAACTATTGCCAACATTGGTTGTGGAGAATGGATTTAGCTCTTAAGTTTGTAAGATTGAAACAAACATCTTGAATAGCAGTCAGTCCTGTTAACTGACTTATATTTCAGGGGTCCTCCAGAGCAGACATGGGTGTTACACACAACTTGCTGTCATTTAATGATAAGTTATTAAAAATAGAAATTAGGCTGCAGTATTTAAGACATAACAACAAACAAATAATGGTTGTGCTTTGGCATGAAGTGTATTGGAAGTGTTGATAATTTTTGCAGATTTGATTATTAAAATTTATGAATCACAGGCAAACAAAGTTGATTTTATCCTACATTATCAATGCATATAATTTCTAGACTTTTCACCATGTTATTTTTAATGAATTGGATAATCAGCAACATTGTTTGTGACAAGATTACGTATGGAGTTCATCATCAGCAATAAATTCTGACATGCAAAATGGAGCTGGATATGTGCTATAGCTGAGGTTGGTAATTCAGTCCTGCCATAAAAGTCTGTGCATAACCATGCATCAGGTGCTAAGTACACATAATGGGTAAAAAGCTGAACTTGCCTGTGAACATGGGGTCAGCTTATTGTCATAGTTTGATAGCTTTCTCATCACTTATCAGATAATGAACATACTGGAGTACACTAAGGTTGAGAACAGGATTTCCTGCACTAGCAGCTTTTAAAGAGTTGATTGTTGGCCTTCAAGATGTGTGTTTTTTTTTGCACAAGTATGGTTGGGGTAGTTGGGCTCCCATTCAGCACAGGGGTGGAAGTGCTATCATCTTGGGAACTCAGTTTCCAAAGCTCCAAGAATTTTTTTCATATTCATCTTGGGATGAGAACGTTGTTGTCAAGGCCAGTATTCAATGTGCATCCCTTATCACCATGGAGATGGTGGTGGTGAGTAACCTTCTTGAACTGCTATGGTCAATGAGCTGTAGTAGACCCACAGTGCTGTTTAGTAGGAGTTTGAGGATTTTGACCCAGCTACAATGAAGAAGCAATAGTATATTCCAAGTCAGGATGCTATGTGACTTGGAGGGAAACCTGCAGGTGGTGATGTTCCCATGCGTCTGCTGCCCTTGTCCTTCTAGATGGTAGAAGTCACAGGTTTGGAAGCTGCTGTTGAAGAAGTCCTGGAGAGTTGCTGCAGTGAATCCTGCAGATGGTATACACTGCTGCCATGGCAGTGGAGGAAGTAAATGCTTAATGTGATGGATGGGGTGCTGAGTAAGCAGGCAGCTTTGTCCTGGGTGATGCTGTACTTCTTGAGCATTGTTGCAGCTGCACACACCTGGGCTAGAGGCAAGTATTGCATCACATGGCCAACTTGTTGTAGGCAGTAGACAGACTTTGGAGAGCCAGGAGGTGAATTAATCACCACAGAAGTTCCAGCCTCTAACCTGCTCTTTTTAACAGAGTATTTATATGGCTGGTCCAGTTACATTTCTGGTCAATGGTGATCCCTATGGTGTCGTTGGTGGGGCATTCAGTGTTGGCGATGCCATTGAATATCAAGGAAAGTGATTAGATTCCATTTTGTTGGATACGGTCATTTTCTGACACGTTTGGTCTGAATGTTACTTGCCACTTATCAGCCCAAGTCTGAATGTTGTCCAGATCTTGCTGCATTTGGACACGGACTACTTCAGTATCTGAGGAGTTGTGAATAGAATTGAATGCAGTGCAATCATCAGTGAACATCACCACTTGTGACCTTATGATGGAGGGAAGTTCACTGATGAAGTAACAGAAGATAGTTGGGCCTAGGACACTGCCCCAAGGAACACTGCAATGATGTTCTAGGACTGAGAATATTGGCTTCCAACAGCTAAAACCATCTTCCTTTGTGCTAGGTATGACTCCAGCCAGTGGAGAGTTTCCCTGATTTTCTTTGATTTAAATTTTAATGGACACCATGACACTACAATTGGCCAAATGCTGCCTCAAAGTCAACAAGCAGTCACCCTCAACACACCTCTGCAAGTCAGCTCTGTTTATGGAAGTTTGGACCAAAACTGTAATGAGATCTGGAGTTACATGACCCTGGCAGAACCAGCTGAGCATCAGCAAGCTGGTCATTGCTCAGTTTGTGTCACCTTCCATATCTTTGCTGATGATCAAGAGTAGACCGATGGGGTGGCAATTAGCTAGGATAAAAGCAAAATACTGCGGATGCTGGAAATCTAGAACAAAAACAAAAATACCTGGAAAAACTCGGCAGGTCCGACAGCATCTGCGGAGAGGGATACAGTTGACGTTTCGAGTCTGTATGACCCTTCATCAGAACTAAAAAATATAGAAATGAGATGAAATATAAGCTGGTAGAGGGGGGTGGGACAGGTAGAGCTCAATAGGGGGCCAGTGATAGGTGGAGGCCAAGAAGAGACTGCCAAAGATGTCATAGACAAAAGGACAAAGGGGTGTTGATGGTGGTGATATTATCACTGGTCCCCTATCGAGCTCTACCTGTCCCACCCCCCCTCTACCAGCTTATATTTCATGTCATTTCTATATTTTTTAGTTCTGATGAAGGGTCATATGGACTCGAAACGTCAACTGTATCCCTCTCTGCAGATGCTGTCAGGCCTGCTGAGTTTTTCCAGGTATTTTTGTTTTTGTTGGCAATTAGCTAGATTGGATTTGTCCTGCTTTTTGTGAGCAGAATATTCCTAGGCAATTTTCAGTTTTGTTGAGTATATGCCAGTGTTTTAGTTGTGCTGGAACAGTTTAGTTAGGGGTACGGCTAATTCTGAGCACAGGTCTTCAGTACTATACAGCCAGGATGTTGTCACGGGGCCATAATCTTTGCTGTATCCTGTGTACTCAGCTGTTCTTGATATCACCATGAGTGAATTGAAATGACTTTAGATTGGCACCTGTGATGGTGGGTACCTAAAGAAGAGGCCAAAATAGATCACCCACTCAGCACTTCTGGCTAAAGAGGTTTGCAAACTTTCCAGCTGATGTTAGCAAACTGCATAATGAAGTTTAAATTTGATCTGACAAAAATGACCTTTCTTCAGAATAATATACTAATATAATAATAATAATAATAATATAATAATATACTTAGGTACCTGCATGGATTGTATTCATTCCTTTAAATATCTTAATTCAATGTACACTGCATATCAGGCTAATAATATAATCATATGTCCATAAAACTGCAGCATATTTGGTGCTTCCTCATCACATCATGGGATGCTGAAGCCTGAGGCTTAACCTTGGACTTGCTGTTTTCCATCTAGTTTCATGCTTCTTTGCAGTTTATCACTTTTGCAATTGGCACATTTACCATTAGATTCTTAAAGTCGTACTCCCAATTATCAGCTCTACCTATTTTCCCAGAGATATTTCATCTATGTTCTGTGCACCCCTGAGTTTTGGAAGAATACCATATTAGGCATGTCAGGTAGATACATTTGTATCTTAGATGTTCAGTTAACACCCACCCTTAAGATGCCAAATGTAAACAGGGTGAAACATTCACGCCTGGACAAACTCTGAATCATTTGTGGTCAGAGACTACTCTTCCTAAAGGTTACTGTGAGCGAACTGTGCAGTCTGCTGCAGCCAGACATAGAAACCCCTTTGTAACAGGGCAATTGTTCCAGTGGCTACAAGGTCAATATATATTTAGCCAGAACTATCTCAAGGGACCAAATTTTCCCATTCTCTGCCATATTGTTCTATAGTTTTATGATTCTATAGCTTATTTCTTTGTAACTTTGACAGCCTTAAATCCAGTTGAACTGTGACATTGCATGACATAATTGCCAATTGCTAGAAACATGTAAGTCTTTTACATTAATCTAAGGTGGCTACGACCGTCGGTTACTAATGTTGGCATTGCAGACATTCTGACACTGGTGCAGTTTGGCTATATCTTTTCTTAAACATTTCCTTCAGCTGTTCAATTTTCTGATGCATTATTTAAATCATCACATCCAACAAAGTAATAATCTACTCCCATCCTAAAGTTAAAGGTTGAGATGAACAGATAACAGTTAAATTTTAACTCACAGAAGCCACATGCTTCATCTGAATTAGTATCCTTCCATTATACAATATTCTGTAAAATTCCCATTGTAGACAGGTACGCTGCCCGCCTGTGATTTACATTTATAAATTTGTCTCTTGTTGACCAAAACATTAGCAGTGAATGTAGGTGGAGACAGATGAAAGATGCTTTTAATTTCGCATCTACTGCGTTTATCTGAACTGCAAAACGTTCTTCATAACATAAGTGACTCATGGTACTGCAAATTGAAAGAAGGCTTTCTATGCTCCTGGGCTTTTATGACAAGCTTTCAGTTACAATAATTTCCTCAATTCTTTGCTGTGAGAAGCTTTGTTAGTCAGCATTTCTGATAAGCAATACCTTGAATTGTTCTTTGGAAAGCATGTATGATATGCTGCAAGGCAGATTGTACACCTTGTACCTTTTTCATTATTTTCAACAAATTTCTTCCATAATATATTGATTCCATGTCATGTCAATTAAGTTAACTGATGTATAACCAATTCAAGGATCTTGATATGGACTGTAATGCACTCTTACGTCTGCTTTGTTTCAGGAAACAAATGCTGCTTTGGAAATACATAACACAAATGACTTATTCAATGTTGGAAATTAAGCCAGCTTGACATTGGAAGATTGTTAGTATCCATAAGGTTAGCTTTAAAAATGAACTGCTGTTGCAATTATTTTTCTATAATGATGATTATCTGCATAAAAGTTAGAAAAAGCTGATAGTTTCTGGTGAAATAGCAATTTATTTTCACAACCAATTGTGACAAACTCTACTTGGCAAAAAGCTTGTGTTTGTGAGACATCCCTTTAAATCCAAAGTGAAACTAAGGAGCTTTCTGGAAATGGAGGTCTAGTTGGGTTCCTGGTGATAGGGTGATTAGACTTCTGTGTTACGGACAAGGATGAGAGCAAACTGAGACCCTAATTCTCTTCCCTTACTTCCTGTAATCTGTATTTTTTTGAAAAGGAAGATGTGTATATTTCTTAACCCCTGAGTGTGTGGTCAATTTGAATAACCAGCAGCAAACTTTCATGGGTTTATATAAACAGGGTAATTTATTCACGCATTCTCGCCAATAGTCTAATGCTTGGTCACTCACTCGGCACTCATACATGCACACAGATGAGAAAAAATTGTTAAAGAGAATAGTGTACTTTTACAAGTCACAAGCTAAAGAATAGTTTGTAATTCACATGATTGGGTCATCTTAGAAGAAAGCATGCATTGCAAACCCAGTGGAAAAGACTCATTCATTCCTGAAGGGTAGTCCAGGTGGATTCAGTAGCCAGAGCTGTATATCAGGATGAATGCAGGACTCCCTTGAAGAGATGGATTTTCAGTAAGTCACAAAATTAGTTACTTGTAGTGTTCTTGCCAACAGGTCAGTTTTCTGTATTGGTGGACTTGAAAAGGAACAGGCATGGAAACATTATGATGTTGCTATTGCCAAGTCTCAAGGCATAGATGTCATTGCCTTTTTCTGCTGCTGCTGTTTTTGCAGTTGTTTGTAGACTGACCATTTCTCCCTTCTGCTTGGAGTAATTGAGACTGTTTATCTGAAGGCAGGTTCAATTAGGTGACCACATGATTAACACTTCTTTTGTCCACCCAGAGTGATTTGAAGTTAGAAGCCATTGCTATATAATGGAGAATAGATGGTCGCCATTCACCCCTACTTGTGATTTGACTGTTTTTTCCCCGCAGCTCTCATTGTTTGGTTTTGAGCTTAGAAACAATATGTTTAGGAATCCATAGATTTTAAGTCTTGGGCATGTCCACAAACAATAGGAGGTGTGAATTCCACAAATGGTTTCATCTTGGGAGACATTCAAGGGAGATATTCCACCCATGCTCATTCAATTAGGAACACTCTGTAGACTTGAAATACTTCTGAGTTTATGCAGATATTGCAAAAGTCATCTGACCCTTGGCAGCTATCTTAGCACCCATTTAGTGTCCATTTTGTAAAAAAAAAGGCAGTTCCAGAAAATTCTACTGAATATAATCCATGTTTAAAGTTATGAATATGACATGCCTTTATTGCGCATGACATCTGAAAAAAACTACCTTGACTCCTGGTTGCTAGGGAGACAGGGTTCAGATAAGAGGCAAAGCCGTGAACTGGGTTGTGATCCAGGTTGCTATGGGAATGAGAGTTAGCTACAAAAAAGACAAACAAAAACTTATTGGGGTTTCAGGTTACATTTTGTGTTCACACAGAGTTTTTGTGAGGAGAACAAGCAAATCACTCTCAGGAAGAGGTCAGTTTGTCTGTTGGGCAGATAAGGAGACAGGAGCTCTTGGATGCACAGTGTGAGCTGGCTAAAAATACCTGAAACCTAGAAAGCTGTGTGAATAGCTGAGTGTTTTTACCAGAAATGGTCCAAACATGAACCGGGGTGGTGTTGTTTGAAAAGGGAAACTGGAAAGCTACCCCATCAGGATTGTCATGGCCTGAGGAAGACAGGGTTCACAGAAGTGTGACTTGCTGACGATAATCGCACCCATGAAACTCGTGGGTGAAGGCTGTTGTTGGATTGGATCTACCTTGCATGAATAAAGAACAGCTTATTGTGGAACTGTGCAGCTGTGTAATGCCATACACACTGAAGGGGAATGCTCGTACTCCTGTGAGATGTATCCTTGTTGTATCAACTATTTCAAGTGAAATTCATCATTTCTATTGAAATGCCATTTTTCAGTTAATGCATTGGTTTGGATTTGACAGCCTTAACAAATGAAATCTTGTCTATCAATTCCTTTGTTTTGGGATTTCTTTCTTTTCAGGTTATTGATCCCTACGGGGATCGTAACACAATGCACTTAATTGACAGCATAAGTAATGACATTAGAAGTATTTCATATCTGCCACCAATTTGAACAGACCAAAGGAACATCACTGCCAACAGTCATGCACTCTTTTATGACTGCACTGGAATTTCAGCCTAAATGAGGAACTCAGGTTCTTAATATGAAAAACAATCCAGAAAATTCTGATTATACAGAGAAGGGAAAACATGCACTATGTTGGCAGCACATGACCTGATGAGAATGCTTCCAATTAAGCCAAGTGAGTATACAATTGCAATGCTACAATTAGTTTCATTGGTCCTGAATTAAGGATGACAAATTTAACTGGTGAAATCTAGTATTTTATCCTGGAAAGTAAGTTTGTGCTGACATTGAATGAAACAAAATAGGATTTGACTGCAAAATATTCCATGCTCAAGTATCTGATGAGCAATCAGTGTTAAGGCTCACAGATGAAAAATGACCACTTGGATGTGTTACTGAAGGGCAGCAAGTGCCCAAGGAGCCATATTCCAGCAATTTATAGAGAGGAAGGGACTCAAGGAGAGAAGTTAACCAGATTAAAATGTCACAGAGTTATGAGCAATGCAGCTTCAAAGTTCAGATCAGATTGATAAGTGGAAGCCTGAATCAGTTAGCAGCACACTTGCTTTTGATTCCAAAAATGACTGTTAGGCTTGAACTCGTGTGGGTGAATTTCCACAGGTACCTTCCCATTCCTCAAGACTACAGGGAGAATCCCTACAGAAGTGTTGCTCCCCCTCCATAATCCATCCAATACAGTACTGAGGGCGTGCTGCATTATAGGAAGTATTGTCTTTCAGTTGAGCCATTAAACTGAAGCCCTGCCTATTTGTTCTGATTTTTAGGTGAAAATTAAAGACTGGGTGGCATTATTGAAAATCTTTACAGCACCTTTGTTACAATTTCTCTAATAACTGACACGGTCAAAACATAGATCATTCTTGTTTTGTAGAAAATGATTGCCATCTTTTCCTAGAATATAGAATGTAAGAACATATGAAATAGGAAGAGGATTAGACTGTATGGCCCCTCGAGCCTGCTCTACCATTAAATATGACCATGCTGATCTTTGGCCTCACTTCACTTTCCTACATGCTCCCGATATCCCTTGAGCCACTGAGTGCCCAAAAAAATCTGTCTATCTCAACCTTAAATATATTCAGCGATGGTGCATCCTCAACATTCTGCGGTATAGAATTCCAAAATTTCATAACTTTTGAGTGAAGAAATTTTTCCTCATCTCAGCCCTAAATGATCAGCCTCTTCTGAAGGCCCTTCAGAATCTTATATGTTTTAATGAGTTTACCTCTCATTCTTCTGAACTCCGGATAGTATAATCCCAATTTACTCAGCCTCTCACAATAGGACAACTCTCTAGTCAAAGGAACCAATCTAATGAACCTTTGTTGTCCTGTTTCCAATGCAAGTATGGAGACCAAAGCTATGCACAGTACTCCAGATATGGTCTCAACAAAGCCCTGACTACCAATACTTCCTTATTCTTCCTTCCCCTTTTAATAAAGGCCAGCATGCAATTTGCCGTCCAAAAGCTTGCTATATCTGGAAACTCAGTGTCCCATCTTCGAGTACACCCAAGTCTCGCTGAACATCGATGTTTACAAGTTTCATCCCTTTTAAAACGTATTCTGTTTTTCTATTCTTATTACCAAAGTGAATAATCTCACGCTTTCCCACATTATACTTCATCTGCCACCTTGCTGTCCACTCACTTAACGGTTCTATATCTCTTTTCAGCCTCTTTGTATCCTCCTCACAGCTTATATTCCCACCTAACATTGTGCTGTCAGAAAATTTAGATATATTACTATAATTCCACAATTTTAAATGACTCTCTGTTTCTTTGTGAGTCATTACTATAGATTGTAAATATCTGAAGCCCCAGCACTGATCCTTGTAGCACACCACTAGTCCCAACCTGCCAGCTTGAAAATGTTCATTTATCCCTAATTTTTGCTTCTATTCTGTTAACCAATCCTCTATCCATGCTAACATATCACCCTGTCTCCATGAGCCCTTATTTTGTTTATTAGCCCTTTTTGTGGTATTGTATTGCATGCTTTTCAGAAATCCAATGTTGCATCTGCTGGTTCTCCATTATAAACCATATTAATTACATCCTCAAAAATCTCCAATCAATTCCTCAAACACAATTTCCCATTTGTAAAGCCTTGTTTACTTTGTCTGCTTATATCATGATTTTGTAAGTGCTTTGTTAAGACTTCCTTAATAATAAGGTACAATGTCTTCCCAATGGCTGATATCAGGATACTTGCCTATAGTTCCCTGTTTTCTCTCTCCCTTCTTTCTTGACCAGTTTTTTTTAACCTGTAGTGAACTGGGACCATTCTATAATCCATGGAATTCTGGAAAATCATAACCAGTGCATCCACTGTCTTTGCAGCTACCTCTTTTAGAACACTAAGATGTAGGCTATCAGATCCTGGGGATTGTCAGATTTTACTATCTGAAGTTTTCCCCATACTTTTTCTCTGCTGATGTTGTTAACCTCAAGTTGCTCACTTTTACCAGCTCCTTGGATGCCCTTTATTTCTGGTATTAACTTAGGTCTTCTACTGTGAAGACAGTCACAGAATATTTGTTCAATGTCTCTCTCAATTTTTAATTCCCCATGATAGGTTTTCCTGTCTCTGTCTCTGATGGACCAACGTTTACTTCAACCACTCTCCCTCTCTTTTGTATACTTGTAGAAGCTCTTACAATTTATTTTTATATTTGTGGCTAGTTAACTCTCATATTCTATTTTTCCCCTTTTTATCGACATTTTGGTCACTTTTTGCTAGTTTATAAAACACTCCCAATCCTCAAGGTTACTATTATTCTTTGCAACATGATAAGCCTCTTCTTTCAATACAATACTTTCCTTAACTTCCTTAATAAGCCACAGATGACCTTTCTTGTTGAGTTTTCATTTTTACATGGAATATACTTTTATTGAACATATTGAATTGTTTTTTTTTATATTTCCCACTGTTTATTTGCTGCCATACCTTTTAGGCTATTTACCAACTTAACTTTAGCCAATTCACCCCTTTTACCTATCTAATTGGCTTTGTTTAAGTTTAAGGTTCTTGTTTAGCAATGGAGTACATTGATTTCAAATTTAATATGGAATTCAACTGTATTATGATCACTATTTCCCAGCAGATCTTTTACAATGAAATTACTGATTTACCCTTTCTTGTTGCATAATAATGAATCTAAAATTGCTTCATTCCTTATTGATTCCGCAATGTATTGTTCCGGGAAACATCCCCACATCTAGCCAATTAATGCTCCACAGAGCATTAAATGGCAATGGGCAGTCATTAGGCACGGGGTGCATTCCTTGCCAACTTTCTCATTGGTGCAGCAGGAAGCCCTGCCATCTGATAAACCTTGCTCACTAATTCTAGTTCCTCTTCTTCTGAACTAAGGTCCTTTCCTGTGTTTATTTAAAAACAAAATTCATAGCAGCAGTTTCCGGGGGATGCAGTGTAGGTGGGGAGGATGCAATAGCCCGAATCTTGCGAGAAGCGGCAATCTCAGACCTACTTTTTTGTGCCACGATGGAGCTCCGCATCTCTGGTCAGGTCTTCCAATCCCACTTTCTTCAGACTATATCCTTGTGGTGCTGCATCATCAGGAGGAATACAAGCCATGCCACCCTTCACAGCAATAGCTATTGCGTTCTGATAAACGTTCATAAACAAACCAAAAAGCTTTGCAACATTTAAACAGCTTTTCAGTTTGTTAGTGAATGGCTGAATGGGTGAATGGGTGAGTGAATGGGTGAATGTGTAGGCTTGTAATTATGTAGGATGGGTGAGGTAAGTGGATAGGGTGCCAACTAGGTAGTGTGGCAGGTGGGTGGGATGGTAGATGAGTGAGGTGCATGTGGATAGGTTGGCAGAGTGACAGGCAGATGAGGTAGCAGGGTGGCGGCTGGTCAGGGTAGCAGTTGGCAGGGTGGTAGGTGGGTAGGGTGGTAGTGGGGCAGGGTAACCCAGGAAGCTGGGTTAGGTGAATAGGTGATTCGGGGCTAGTCAGATCAGTAGGGGTGGGAATGTGGGGAGGTCAGGAGGGGCAGTCAGGGGTGGGGGCTAGTCAGCTAGAGTCAGGGGGGAGTTGGTAGGGGATTGGTCAGTTGTATAGTTATTCAGATGTTAGGATTTTTCTGCCTAACATATCCTGGGTAACAACCAGCTAAATAATTTGGAACTGTCTGAACTCTCTGACTCTAACTCAGAGCCGGAGACTTTTGTGGAGGGTCCAGGGGAGCAGGGGAATTGCCTGTCATATGTTCAAACTTCGCGGGCTATTCCCATGGAGTCAGTACATTGGGACTTCTGCGTGTCCTGAAGCACACCTTCAGGGGTACAACTGGACTCCAACTATCCAGAGACAGGAAGACCTGGGCCATTATGGAGTCATACCTACCACAAAGGAAGATGGCTGTGGTTGTTGAAGGTCAGTCATCTCAGCTCCAGGACATCACTGCAGGAGTTCCTCAGGGTAGTGTCCTCGGCCCAATCATTTTCAGCTGCTTCATTTATGACCTTCCTTCCATCGTAAGGTCAGAAGTGGGGATGTTCGCTGATGATTGCACAATGTTCAGCACCATCTGCGACTCCTCAGCTACTGAATTAGTTCATGTCCAAATGCAGCAAGACCTAGACAATATCCAGGCTTGGGCTGACAAGTGGCAAGTAACATTCGCACCACACAAGTGTCAGGCGAACATGACCATGTACAACAAGAGAGAATCCAACCATCATCTCTTGATGTTCAATGGCATTACCATCACTGAATCCCCCACTGTCAACATCCTGGGGGTTACCATTGACCAGAAACTGAACTGGACTAGCCATATAAATACTGTGGCCACAAGAGCAGGTCAGAGGCCAGGAATCGTGCGACGAGTAACTAACCTCCTGACTCCTCAAAGGCTGTCCACCATCCACAACACTCAAGTCAGGAGTGTGATGGAATACTCCCCACTTACCTTGAGAAGTGCAGCTCCCACAGTGCTGAAGGAGCTTGACACCTTCCAAGACAAAGTAGCCCGCTTGATTGGCACCACATCCACAAACATTCATTCCCTCCACTACCTACACACAGTAGCAGCAGTGTGTACCATCTACAAGTTGCACTGCAGGAATTCACCAAGACTCCTTCAACAGCACCTTCCAAACCCATGACCACTACCATCCAGAAGGACAAGGGCAGCAGATAGATGGGAAGACCAACACCTGGAAGTTCCTCTCCCAAGTCACTCACCATCATGACTTGGAAATATATCACTCTTCCTTCACTGTCGCTGGGTCAAAATCCTAGAACTCCCTCCTTAATAGCACTGTGGATGTACCTACACCACATGGACTGCAGGGGTTCAAGAAGGCAGCTCACCACCACCTTCTCAAAGGCAACTAGTGATAGGCAATAAATGCTGGCCCTGCTAGCGAAGCCCAGATCCTGTGAATGAATAAAAAAAACCTTCTGTTCCGACACATCTTACCTTAGGCAGAAATCCTGTTATTGTGCATAAATGCCGTTTCTGTTAGTTACAGCAGGTCAGGCAGAAGATGCTTCCAAAAATAACTCACCCCCATTGTTCTCAGCACATATTAGGGTGTTTCTGAGAGATGGTTTAGGATCCATAAAAATCCACACATAAATGATTAGTTCTATAATTTCTGAAGTACACTGATGATTAAATGTACATCATGACAGTAGGATTGAGTTGTCTGCAATGATTTATAGAGTATTGTTGTTGAAGGAGTTTGACTGGGGAATAAGCTTTATTATTTGACTAGATGGCTGAATCGGAAAAGCATCTCGATAATGGCATTTAAAATAAATCAGTCGCTTCCCGAAGGTAAACAAAATCCTCGGGGAGCATTGATGAAGGAACAAACATCTAATCTCCTTCCAAATCAACAAAAATAATGACTACATTTAATGTTTTGCGATAACTTTAGAGTTGTTAGAATGAAGTGCATTCCCATAATTGGCTCTTTGGCCTATATTATTGTTCCTGTAAATGTGTTGAGCAAATACCGTCAACTGTTGAAATTGTAGCAGCAATTATTGAACCAGCTCAAAGCTAAGAAGTCTATTTATTGATGGTTTACGAGCATGTGAATTTGCATTTAATGCAGTACATTAAATGCACCATGCTGTCATGCAATTGAGATTATTATTGAAACTGCAAATTTATATTGTCATGTCACAAATATACCCTTAGCATATTCGAGGGGAGGGTCTAATTTCACATCGTTTTCGGAGAAGCCCATGCCAAGCACAAAGGT
Organism: Cetorhinus maximus; assembly: GCF_964194155.1. Lineage (NCBI taxonomy): Eukaryota > Metazoa > Chordata > Chondrichthyes > Lamniformes > Cetorhinidae > Cetorhinus > Cetorhinus maximus. The sequence continues at coordinate 117,686,177 of NC_135885.1, forward strand.
CCAGTTCGTAGGTAACTGTTTCCATTTTGTATTTCGTTAGTTAGTTAGTGAAGTTCAGAATTGATAACTCATGCATTTTTATACCAGTTCTGCATTGTAGCCTGGGACCCAGTGTACAATGCTGAGTTACTCTGCCTGCCTGCTTGCATTAAGCTCTAAGCTGGAAAAACAGGGCTCAGTAAGTGTGTGCTTAAGTACGTGTAAAGAGTTTTACTCAACAGTTTCCAATGGCTGGTAAGATTATTAAATGTTGGAATAGAATTGACTGTTCCATCCATGCTTGTTATTCCTGTAAACACATAGTGTAACATCAAAGACAATATAGCTGACTATCTAAAAAGTTTTAAAATTTAGTCCAAGTGGTGTGAACCTGTGGCTTCACGCTGCATGAAGAATACTAAATCGATATAAAATTCAGCAAGTAATACAGCATTTATAGATATTCCTGGAATTACAGAGCAGATCACTCAGCCTCTGAAGGGAACAAGTTAATGTTCAGAACATTTTGTAGGCCTTGAGTCAAAATGTTAACCTGCAGTCTTTTTTTTTCATATCTAGATGGGCCCACTATGTACTTTATTTCTGTTTTTTTAATTTTAGATTGATTGATAGCACTTCAGTTTTTTTTTCCCCTTTTATTTACACTGCGGTTATAATGAGTAATTTAGCAAATTAGCACTCCAGGTTTTGGGGTTTCAACCATTGGGCAAGAATTTGGCCTAGCATTCCCTAAAGTTCAAATTAATAAAGTTACCCCAATATTCAAAATGTGTTAGTATAGCATGAAAATCAACTTACACTCATGCAAGACACGCAATGTATCACATTAACGTTTATTCAATTAATATTTATGATACAACTTGCAACTTATTTAAAGTTCCCACTCACCAGTAAAATTTGGACTTTCCACTACAGAATGAAGTGAATCCTCCAAGATAAATGTGTTTTCTATCTATGGTTTGGAGAGTTTCTCCATTGAATAGCTGAATCAATAAAGACAAAAATAGGTCAAAGGTTCAATTCTTGATCAGAAAAAATAATGACTTGCATTTATATAACACATTTCACAACCTCAGGAGACCTCAAAGTGAAGTACGTTTGAAATGTAGTCACTGTTGTAATGTAGGAGTTAGCACATCTTGCTTGAGGAAGGGGTGGTGATACCATTATTAAGCTGAGTGAGCATATAGGATTCCTGAAACTGATTAAATGAACGGCCCTCCCCTCCTCCCCACCCACACTAGAAAGGCCAATGTGCTTGGCTGTAGTCTCCTTTGCAGTCTAATAGTACATTTATTATCAGTGTTCACATCTAAATAATTGCCTTTTGAATGGGGTACTAGATTGGTTGGTATCTTTGGATATCTATGCCTGTAAACACGTCCAAAAGGTGAGCAGGGGAGAACTTTGCTGGAAGAAAGATGTTCCAACTCTATTTTTATTGGTTCTTGGAACAAGAGCGCCGCTAGCAAGGCTAACATTTTATAAATGGTACATACTGCTGTCACTGTGAGTTGGTGGTGAAGGGAATGAATGTTTCAGCTGGTGGACGGGATGTCAGTCAAGTGAGCTGCCTTGTCCTGGATAGTGCAGGCCTGCTTGTTTGTTGTTGGAGTTGCACTTACCCAGGCAAGGTGGGAATATTCCACCACACTCCTGACTTGTGGCTTGTCGATGTTGGACATGTTTTGAGGAATCAGATGGTGGGTTACTCAGCCTCTAACCTGCTCTTGTAGCCACGGTATTGATATGACTAGTCCAGTTCAGTTTCTCGTCGATGAAGACCTCCAGGATCTTGATGGTGCACATTCAGCAATGGTAATGCCATTGAACATTAAAGGTAGATGGTTAGTTTCTCTCTTGTTGGAGATAGTCATTGCCTGGCACTTGTGTGACACAATGTTGCTTGCCAGTTATCAGCCCAAGCCTGAATGTTGTTCAGTCTTGCTGCATGTGCACATGGACTGCTTTAATATCTGAGGAGTTGCAAATGGTACTGAACACTTTTTAAATGCTGCTTGATAGCACTGTCAATGGCACTTTCCATCACTTTGCTGATGATTGAGCGTGGACTGATGGGGCAGTAATTGCCGGGTTGGATTTATCTTGCTTTTAGTGGACAAGATATACCTGGGCAATTTTCCACATTGCCGGACAGATGTTGTAGCTGTACTGGAACAACTTGGCTAGACGCACAGCTAGTTCTGGAGCACAAGTCTTCAGTACTATTCCTGGAATGGTGTCAGGGCCCATAGCCTTTGCAGAATCCAGTGTCTTCAGCTGTTTTTTGTTTTTTGGTGGAATTAACAAACTTGGCTGAAAACTGGCATTTGTAACGCTGGGGTCCTCGGGAGGAGGCCAAAATGGATCATCCACTCAGCACTCCTGGCTGAAGAAAGTTGCAAATGTTTCTTGTCTTTTGCAATGATGTGCTGAGCTCCACCATCATTGAGGGTGGGGATGTTTGTTGAGCCTCTTGTTCCGGTTAATTGTTTAATTGTCCACCACCATTCGCGACTGGGTGTGGGAAGCCTGCAGCACTTAGATCTGATCCATTGGTAGTGGGATCTCTTTGCTCTATCTATTGTATGGTGCTTCCACTATTTTTCATGCATGTAGTCCTGTGTCATAGCTTCACCAGGTTTTAGGTATGCCTGAAACAAAAACAGAAAATGTTGGAAAAACTCAGGTCTAACAGCATCTGTGGAGAGAAGTTTTTCTCTCCACAGATGCTGTTAGACCTGCTGAGTTTTTTCCAGCATTTTCTGTTTTTGTTTCAGATTTCCAGCATCCGCAGTATTTTGCTTTTTACTTTAGGTATGCCTGGGTCAGCTCCTCCCATGCTCTCTTGCACTCCTCATTGCACCAAGGGCAATCCCCTGGTTTGTTAGTAATGGTAGAGTGAAGGATATGCTGAGACATGTGATTACAGATTGTGGTGGAATATAATTATGCTGCTCCTGATTCACACAGTGCCTCATGGATACCTAGTTTTAAGTTGCTAGATCTGTTCTGAATCTATCCCATTTAGCCTGGAGGGGGCGGGGTAGTGCCACAGAACACGATGGATGGTATCCTCATTGTGAAGATGGTACTTTGTCTCCACAAGGACTGTGCAGAGGACACTCCTACCAATGTTGTCATGGACAGATGCATTTGCTACAGGTAAATTGGGAAGGACGAGGTCAGGTTGCCTTTTTCCCCCTAAGTGGATCCCACCCCCCCCCCACCTCACCGCCCCCCCCCAACCACACACCACAGGCCAGATCTGGTAGACATCGTCTTCAAAAGTCGGCCAGCTCAGTCAGTGGTGGTGTCACCGAGCCACTTGTACATGTTGAAGTCCCCAACCCAAAGCACATTTAGTGCCCTTTAGGTCTGCCGTAGATAGATTCTCATGTTCAATTGAATTAGTTACTTCAATAAATAATCTAAGCGGCTTCCTTTTCTGGTGGGTTTTCCTAAATCTAGTGTAATAATGAAAATCCCTCATGATCTAGACTTTATCTCAGTGATTTTTGTGCATTCGCTCCAACAATCTCTAAAGACAGAGTGAGCAATTAACCCCTCTAAAATAGACTTTAACTCAAAAAACTTATGTTATTTTAAAATAACTCATATCCTTTCTGAGGGAAAATGGCCAAAGAATCCTGAAATATAAGAGGGGATTTGATCTTTCCAATCTTTCTACAGCCCTTTGGTAGCTCTCTAAGAGTATTAAACATAAAAGTAAGGACACAATTAATTATCTGAAGAAATTACTGGAGCAGGATATCTCACAGCACGTAATGTGGTCTGGACTGTTTACTTCACCCTCTAGATCACACTATATTTGTGCTGCAAATTGCTGGAAATGCAAATTGATCATTACAGAGCGATGTCAATGCTGCAACTGAGACTTTTTGCTCTATCTCCTTAACCAATGAAAGATTTCTATGCTGCTTTGGAAGTTGGTAACAGATTGTTGTAGCATCGAACAAATTCCCCAGAAGGCTGAACTACGTGCCCAGAATGCACAACTAATATTTCAATTTATGCTGGGGAGATTCTCAGGATACTGTTTCTCCTCTACGATGATTATTAAAACAAGGTTATAATCCACTTGATGAGAATTCAAGTCCACATGGAATAAAAATAAAATATGAAAGTGGTTTTCAATGTCTTATTAATTACATTGTTAAGGTTTAAGGGCAATCACATTGTTAAACAGGTGATGGTTGTTGCACACCTATAAATGTGGATGGCTGGGACACTGGCGTATTGGAGTAGTGTTGACTGTGAACAAAGTTAACAAACTCCAGCAAAGAAAGCTACTGAGTCTTAGTTTTAACTTCACAAGCCGACATGGATCTAATTGACAATGGTAACACTGAATCATATTACAGTAAATGTTTTACAAGGCAGAATCAGTTTAACAGCAGCGACTATTGACAATAAACCACTAATTTATTATGGGGGTGGATCGTAGTTATAGTAATCATATTGCAACTACTAATCATTATGTGGTTTACTGAACTGAATGTTTTAGCACATTCAGGCTATGCCTTGATTTTATACTGAGGGTAGAATGTCAGTGCTATCATGCCCTTCCTACCACCGTTTTGGAGAAGGGTCGGAAAATAGGCTTCCAATGTTCTTATCCAAAACAAGCGGAGCCTCATTTAACTATGCAACTGAGTCCCAAGTGCGCAAAGCACCCAGTGAAATTCTACTGATGGTAGATGCACAGTGCAAACCTCACAGTTGAGGTCAATTGTAACTTTTGTGCAGTTAACTAGCAGGGTGCACTGGTCGGTTGCCAATCTAGCAGCAGCATATCAATTTCCTCCCCTCCCCAACCCCACCCTGTGATTTTGAGGCTCCATGCCATGAACATTTCTGTGGACTTTGTCTGTTCTGCTGATACCTTCAAAAACAATTCTATATTTTCCTTTAATAATAATATTTTCCTTTTGCTCGGCCTCTTCTCCTCCATCACTTGTGGAGCTTGTTGAAGGTTGAACTCACAAATTTGACCAGTTCTAAGCTAAAATGGCAATCAGGCCTCTATTATGCCATGGAGCACAATTTAGCCCTTGTCGGGCGGGCTCAGCGGGGGCGGGCAGGGGCAGTTGGGAAGCCGCCCGTCGCCCGCGATCGAGGCTGGACCACAATTTCATGCTGGCAGGCCAATTAAGACCCACCCAGTGTGTGAAATGCAAGTGGCAAAACTCAGCGCTGCCTGTGCGGGTGGGGGGGTTGGAGGGTGGGGCCAGGGGTGGGTGGCGTGTGCGAGTGCAAATCTCCCTGAGGCACAGAGCTGCCTCAAGGAATGAACGTTTTTCCAAATATAAAACAAAGATTTCAAAAATGTAATAAAACATGTCGCCTCATGTAACTCTGTCATATGAGCAGGGACATGCTATAAATGAAATGTAAATTTTTTTATTTTACTTCTATTTGTTGTTGGAAACCTCATCCCGCCCATGGATGAGGTTTCCTAAAAAGTGCAAAGGCCATTAGGCCTTTTCGCCTACCCCCCACAGGTAGGTTGGACGGGCAGCAAAAAATCCCTTTAAATTATCTTTTTAATGGCCTTAATATGTCGTTTAATTGTTGGCAGGCGCACAGCCAACACCAACGCGTACCCACCGACCAAAATATCATGCTACTGCACGTTGATGTTGGGACGCTTGCCTCATGTCAACATGCATCATTTTACGCTCGAGTGGGTCGGGCGCATACCCGCCTGCCGAGCTAAAACTTTTGCCCACGGATTCCCAATTTCCATTCAAAGGAGCCCTTTCACCTCAATCAGATAGTGATGTTGACATTTGGGGCAGGCCACTTTGAAAATGGGGTTGCCCAAATCTCCAGTGTTAACTTTCCCCTGCTGTTAATGGAATGCTAAGGCTACTGACCCCAATCTGACACGATTAGCACGCACTAACATCAGATGAAGGCGGTCAAAATGGACCCATTGATTCTTACCGAAACTAAGGGTGGCCATTCTGACAATACAGGGGTAAATTCTGTTAAATGATTTCTGTGGCCAAGACGTCCATGAGTTGGGAAGGGAGGGCGGGGATGGGAGAATGGATGGTCATTCAAGTTTAATGGGGAGAGGAAAAGTTTGTCCTGGCCACAGAGCCATCGGGATAGTGGAGGGGCATGAGTTAGCACTGAATAGGCATAGGGCCATGGGAATGAGCGTTGAATCATTAATTGACAAAAAGGGTATGAGAGGCCATTGTGGGTGGGCGGAGGGGCATGTGTTGGCATGGATGGGTCATGGGGAGTTGGTAGGGAGTGAGGAGTGTGAGTGGTGATGGCTAGAGGGCCTAGTATTGAACAACACAAGAGGGGTGAAGTCCCAGAGAATTGTTAGCCTTTTAACCAGCCCACTGGCAGCCCTTGGCACTGGCAGCCCTTGAGGCCATTTCCGAAGTGTTTTGGGAGGCAGCAGGCCAGGCTTCATCACACCCTCGCCCTGGCCCCTCTCCTCCCCACTGAACAAAGAGCCCGCAATTCGGCTTACATATTCCCAAGGAGGAGGCAGTGAGCCTGAAAATTTCCCGACTCTGTGTGCCCGCCTTGGGAGCAAAAACGTGGGCCCAAGAGATCATTCCAAGTGCAGTTCCAAGTCCCTTTATGAAGGTGAGCCACCAACATTCCGAATGACCTGACCTATGAATAAATTGACAATCAATGATGTCTGAATTACTGATTTTGTTTTCAATGTTAAAAAACTGGAAAGCTCTTTGCGAACAGTAAATAGTTTAGAAATTAAGGACTGTCTGGTAATCTTTTAAAGTTTGCTTTGCAGTGCTTCAGCTATAGACGTCTGAAGTAGTCTGAGACTATTGTGTCCTAGTGATCGTACAGCACAATAATGAATTCAATCCACCACCAAGTGGGCTTTGTGTGTTCCTTGCAGAGTTTACATTGTGGTGCTGTGAAAGCTAGAAGGATATTTGGGTCATTGAAAAATTTACAGATGTTTCTTGGATTGTTTTTTAATTTCTATTTCTGTATGGTATAGCACTGTAATCCCTTTCCAAATTGTTTGGAGGAATTTAATCCTTAAGAATGGATGGTGGATAGTTAAAATAAGCTATTCTTAGATTGTGACTATAACCTGGCTCCAACATGTCTAATTCTGGATGGAACAGAGCTGTGTTTGGATTCCTGCTAGTCACCTGCTCACTGCAGGCATGCCTTAGTTAGTGCAGGTGGGTGGGTACTTATTGAAGCAATTAATGTTCCTATAAGACTTTGAGGAGGTGTTTTTACATTGAATTTTATTAACCTTTAAATTTACCATCTCAGACCCAGATATTTCTGGCTGAGAAATCTGGCAGCTGAAGGGAGTGAGATGGGCTGGATCCAGCAGGTATGATGTGCCTTTCCAGCACTGCTTCTGGGCTAGGGGCAGCAAGATTGTTTCTCCCAGTCCCGCAAACAAAACGATTTCCCTTTTTGTGATAGGCCTGCCTCCCCCAACACTTCTCCCCATATTCCATCTGCAATCCTCTTGACCTTTCAATTACGATCTCCCTGAACTTCGATCCACAAGCTTCCTAACATTTCAACTACGACCTCTTCTGGTCTTACTTCCACATTTTACTCCACCTGATTCTCCATCCATAGTGTCTCACAACCTTCCAACCATGATCTTTCATGATTTTCATCCATAATTCCACCCCGTCCCCTGATTTCTGTTCACAGTCCCCTGAGCTGAGTTCGCCTTGCTAAGAGCTAGTATTTATACATTGGGCCGAATGTCCTCTTTCTGTGCTGTAAACATTCAATGACTCCATGAGTTTGTCACAATGTCTTTTTCTTTGGCTCATTGTCAATTCCTGTCTGATTATGCTCCTGTGAAGAGCATGGGATGCTTTACTCTGTTATAAGCAAGTTGTTGCTGTTCCGCAGCCCAGTGCTGAAATGTTCAGCGGAAACTGTCGTAAAAACTGCATTATAATTCCCATGTAGTCCAGATTATGACCATGTTGTACATTATGTTCACCAATGTATCTGCTTCAGTAGGTAAGTAAATGAGTTGACACTCACTTAAATACCACTTGTGAACACCATACAGTAATGTCCTCGCTTAAGGTTGTGGTTGTATTCCTGAAAATCATTGCTTTAAATAAAGCAACTTTAAGTGAATCATGGATTCTCATAGGAATCCATGATTAAAGATGGAGTTAGGTTCCTTTGGACATTTCTTGCCCAGAAAAACCAATGTACAAGTTGAAATACTGCACTCTACATGTACAGCACTGTGCAATTGTAGCTGGAATACCTTGCAAAATAAAATAAATCACTGAATGTAACAGAAATATTATATAAATTCAAATTAGATAACACTAAATCACCCAAACAAGTCTGAGCAGCACAGCTTCTGCGTTCTGTGTCTCAACCCACAGCACTCCTCTAACTTAGCTCAACTTTTTGCCTGCTTTCCTTTCCTATTCTCTCTGTTCTTTCCTACTCCATCTCTCTCTCTCTCACTCTCTCACACACTCTCTATCTCCCCTTTCCCACTCTGTCTCTCTCCTTTCCCAATCTGTCTGTCTCTCTTTCTCTCCTTTCACACTCTCTCTCTCTCTCTCTATGCCCCTCTCACTCCTTTCCCACTCTATGGACTGAATTTCACGTGCCCTGGGTGGGCATGTTTCCTGCAGTGAGGGTGGGGGCACGGAAAATGAGTTGGGCGCCCATCCCACCACCTTCCCACCCACACCAGAGCCCGACCCATAATATGGGGGGGTGGGCGGGTTCTGAAATTGGTAGCCTGCTTACCATATTAACATGAGCAATTAAGGGTCAATTAGGCCCTAATAATACACTCCCCACACCATAATACGTTTGGTGTGGGCAGCAGGGAAGGAGCAGGATGCCCAATTTTTAACCTGAAATCATTAAAGTGTGGGAAGGAAGTGGGGGATCACACTTCAGGGGCTGTCCTTGACAATTGCAGGGCAACCCTGCTTAGACCAAATACCTCTTTGTAGTAATTGAAGGTATAGTCTTTCCTATTGCCTATCAGGGTCATGTGATTGTTCTTGGACACTCTGACCAATGAGCCCGAAGTGTGGGTAATCCAGGGGGGGCGTGTTTTTATAGTCAAGGACCTGGTTCAAGCATATAGCTTCTGAAGAGCTCTCTGTAATAAAGTTATCTCTTTCAAGTTGAAACCTGTCTCATACGTCAAGCCATTACATTTTGCGATGAGGGTAAAATAGCTCTGACATTGCACCTTGCCTTGTTAACGTGAGTACATTGAATCTTAATTCCCTTAATGACAAGCAAAATGGATAATGGGGATCCTGTAGATGTAGTATATCTGGACTTCCAGAAGCCCTTTGATAAAGTGCCACACAAAAGATTAATACTCAAGATAAGATCACACGGAGTTAGGGGTAATATATTAGCTTGGATAGAGGATTGGCTAACCAACAGAAAGCAGAGTCGGGATAAATGGGTCTTTTTCTGGATGGAAAGCTGTAACTAATGGAGTGCCACAGGGTTCGGTCCTTGGGCCCCAACTATTTACAATCTATATTAATGACTTGGTTTCAGGGATAGAAGGTACGATAGCTAAATTTGCAGATGACACCAAAATAGGTAGGAAAGTAAGTTGCAATGAAGAAATAAGAAATTTACAAATGGATATAGACAAGTTAGGTGAATGGGCCAAAATTTGGCAGATGGAGTTTAACGTGGATAAGTGCGAGGTTATTCATTTTGGTTGGAAGAATAAAAAGACGACTTATTTAAATGGAGAGAAACTTCAGAATGCTTCAGTGCAGAGGGATCTGGGTGTCCTCGTGCATGAATCGCTGAAAGTTAGTATGCAGGTACAGCAGATAATAAGGAAGGCAAATGGAATTTTGGCATTTATTGCTAAAGGAATAGAGTATAAAAATAGGGAAGCATTGTTGCAACTGTACAAGGCATTGGTGAGACTGCACCTGGAGTACTGTGCACAGTTTTGGTCCTCTTACTTGAGGAAGGATGTAGTTGTGCTGAAGGCGTTTCAGAGGAGGTTCACTAGATTGATTCCAGAGATGTGGGGCTTGTCGTATGGGGAGAGATTGAGCAGTTTATCCCTATACTCACTAGAGTTTAGAAGGATGAGAGGAGATCTAATTGAGGTATCTAAGATGCTAAAGGGGAAAGGCAAAGTAGACGTGGAGTGGATGTTTCCCCTGTGGGGCATTCTAGAATGAGAGAACATAGTTTTAGGCTAAGAGGTGGTAGATTTAAATCAGAGATGATGAGGAATTACTTTTCTCAAAGGGTCATGAATCTGTGGAATTCCCTATCTCAGAGTGCAGTGGATGCCGGGACGCTGAATAAATTTAAGGAGGAGATAGACAGATTTTTAATTAGTAACGGGTTGAAAGGTTATGGGGAGAGGGTGGGAAATTGGAGTTGAGGCCAAAATGAGATCAGCCATGATCGCAATGAATGGCGGGGCAGGCTCGAGGGGCTGAATGCCTACTCCTGCTCCTAGTTCTTATATTCTTATGTTCTTAAGGAAGAAAGAAACGACTACTCACCAGTCATGCCACTCTTTAGCAGAACTGATCCTTACGATGCGACTATGGAAGGCTGGAGCCAGTATGTAGAATGTCTTGGTTTTTATATCGTGGCAAACAAAATTACTGTGGAGGAGAAGCAGAAAGCAATCCTGTTGAGTGTATGTGGTAGCGAGACATACAATTTCATCCACAGTTTGCCGGCTGCCAGCTGCCCCGGTTTTCCTCCTGCAGCCCGACTTGCTCTTGCATGCCCTCATTGGCCCTCTTCATGTTCCTCCAAACAGCACATTAGAAACCCAGTGCCACACTATTGCATCTGTCAAGAAAAATGACTGTGACGGGCACAAACGGTCATGAACAACTAAGTTACAGCAGCATAATGGACAAGGAAAATGTTTGAAAAATGAAATAAAAATATGCAGGAGTCTTTAAATGAACTTCCCTACATAATTCTTGAGAAGCTGCAGAGCATTTTATATAGGCAGGTAGATTAATTAATATTAAGTACAGATGAACAGTTGAAATTGCTTGGATGTCTACATGCCTAAATCATGATCCCATTAACTAATCAAAATGAAGCATTCACTCCAGACAACAGCTTCCTGAGCCCATTCAATAATCTACTTGCAATGTGCAAATGATGGACAAAGTTTTAGCATTACATAACTTTTTTTAGATCAATTATGCCAATTTGTGCCTAGAAATCAGGAATATTTAATTGAAAAATTTAGGGGCGGAATTTTCCGTGCCCGCTGGTGATAGGTGGTGTGAGCGGGCAATATGGCACGATCAGCTTCACGATGGCGGGAAGGCAGTTCATGATTGTCCGCTCAGCCCACCGATGGCAGGCCGCGTTTCCCACCATCAGTCGTCGGGAACCTCATTGTAATACATCAGCATATCATTATCAGGCCATCCCGCTCTTGCACCCCTGCTGTATTGTCTGTCCACATTGGCAGGAAAGCACGCCAATGTATTTCACAACAGCACAGAGGCGTCGTGCACTTGGCAGCCTGCACTCTGGGTGAACTGGAGGTGAGAGCACAGCAACGTTCTGCGGAGCTCACCAGGGTCGCCTGTTGCTTTGTAGGCTTCAAGGGCACCAGGGGATCGGGGTTAAGTGCCGCCCTGCCCAACTGGTGGCGGGAGGGGGGGGGGGGGGGGGGGGGCGTGGGGGTGGGGGGGTGGGGGGGTGGGTGGCAGTGATCAGGGGGCAAGTGCAGCCTTGCCGTTGAGGCTACTTGTGAGGGGGGGCAAGCGCAGTCTTGCCATTGTGGCAACTGGTGGCAGGGGTTAGGGGGTTGGCTAAAGGCAGCCCTGCCTCTGGGATGACTGGTGGCAGGGGTGGGGGAGCTGGGCAAGGGCAGCCCCGCCCTTAAATATTGCAGACAAGCATTCGGGGTGGGGGTAAGGGTGGGTGAGGGAAGTGGCCATGCATTTGGGAAACCTTTAGAAAGTGACCATTCCTCTGTAACTGAGACGGTTCAGAAGCAGCCACATTGATATAATTGGGGTCGGGCTCATAGCTTATCTGCCCACTCAAGCAACGCAGAAGCATCAAAATGCCACCAAGTTCTGCACAGCACCCCGCCTCCCCCCTTCCCACTGTACCCCTCCACGCGCCCCCGGCACAGACTGCAAATTCATGAGCACTTTAGTGGACTGCAGAACAGTTGGACTGCACGCATTATACAATCTCCTCGCTAAAGCTGGCAATGGAGCAGTCACTGCTGGAGGTGCTCCCAGCCCCTTGCAATGTCAACATCCCGGGTTTGGACCAGTCTCCCCCATGGTTCAAGCTAACCGGGCAGCCATGCAGCGCACTAATCTCTGGGATTCCAAGTGGTGGCCAGCACTCTCCGGGAAGCATTAAGGGGCCGTCACACTTAACCAGGACAGGTTCTTAGTACACCGACGCTAACCATATGTCTTTCTCTTTCACCCTGCAGGAGGAGCATATCAGGATCATGGAGCCTGGTGAACTGGCTGATAGCCTACAGGGCACAAAGAAGACAGAGGAGAGAGTGACTGAGGCTCCTGGCTGTGCAGAGGCAGGAGCAGCAACCTCAGGAAGAAAGGGCAGCTGGGGCTCCCGCACATACAGCCCAGGAGCTGTAAGTCATCGCTGGTTGACGCCTAGTGACACCCAGGGTCTATAGACATTGCCTTTCATTCCTGCAGGTGACTGAGAGCCAGTGTCGCTGAAGACTGCACATGTTTAGGGATTTGGTCGCTCAGATCTGCCAGCTACTGCAGGATTTGGGGCCACGGGGACATGAAAGTCACTCACTGTCAGTTTCTGTGAAGGTGACCACGGCGCTCAATTTCTATGCCAGTGGCTCCTTTCAGGGCTCGACAGGTGAGCTTTGTGGGATCTCAAAAGCCTCCACTCACAAATGCATCCATGAGCTCACGGATGCCATCTTCACAAGGCACATAACTTTGTGCATTTTTACCAGGACCAACAGAGCCAGGGTGCAAGAATGATTGCATTCGCCCCGTTCTCAGATTTCCCACAGATACAGGGTACGATTGACTGCACTCATGTGACACTTACACGGTGGACTACATCAACTGCAAGGGCATCCATTCACTAAATGTGTAGCTGATGTGCGACCACCAGAAAGGCATCCTGTCTGCACGGTTTCCAGGGGGTGTGCATGACACCTATATCCTCAGTCGGCCACAGAACCCTGGAGTCTTCCAGATTCCACACAGGCTGCAGGGATGGCTCTTCGGAGACAAGGGCTACCCGCAGAGGTTGTGGCTGATGACACACTCATGCAGCGGCCTCAGACCGCAGCAGAGCGACAGTAATGAGGCTCATACTGCAGCTCACAACTTGGTGAAGCAGACTATCGGGATGCTGAAGATGCGGCTCCAGTGCCTGGACCAGTCTGATGGAGTCCTGCAATACAGTCTGCAGAGGGTGTCATGCATTGTCGTTGTCTGCTGCGCCCTTTATAACCTGGTGCTCCAGCGGGGAGATGAACTGGCTGAGGAGGAGATGGAGCAGCTACACGTCTCCTCCGATGAGGAGGACGCCAATGGTGATGAGGCTGAGGAGGTGCTCGGAGGTGATGATGACGGGGATGAGGCCCACTCACTGGCTGGATGAGGCATGCATGCTTGGGAGGCCCTCATAGCTGCTAGATTTGTGGAGGATGATGATGACATGCAGTGAGGTGACCCCATAGTTCCTCACATTGCATTTGTGAATGTTTGGCTTATGGCAGCTTGAATACCCTCTGTGATAATGCTCCTGTCATGGAGATGCAGTGGAGGCCTTAATAGTCGCTCGATTGCAGGAGGATGATGACGACATGCAGTGAGGACACTTCATAAATCTTCACAGGACCTCTGAGAATGTCTGATTCCTGTCTGGCCAAGGGCAACTCGCCTGTGCTCCGTGATCAGGGTCACATCATAAAGGTGTAGCCATGAAACTTTGGAAGCATCTGATGCTTTGTCTGCCTCCAGCACCTGAGCTTTTCAGGAGCAGGAGCACAGTGTCAGTGGTTACAGATGCTGAAGAGATGAGGAACAGCCCTTCCATAAAGGTGCTGAGAGTACATCGACAGAATGAGAGAACAGTGTGGCACCTGCCCACTACATTCTGGCAGCAATGACCAGCACAGCCGAGGTGCAGGCATCAGTAATGTTTCCAGGGAGTGTGAGGCCGGCCCATCACTTTGGTCTGAAGGCTGCACAGAGCACAGGGAAGAGGCCCTGGACTGGAACACCTGCCTTTATCTTGTGCAGAAAGGTTTCACATCTGAGTGACTAGAACACTGCTCATCAGAACAACGAGCCACAGGCAGGGAGACATTGTTGAGGGTTTATTGACAATAGTGAACAGTATGTACAAGTGGTTAACACCCGTGCCCAGGCTGTGCAACTAATTCTCCTTAACTGTTCTAACCCTACCGCTACGTCTTGGTGCTCCCTGGACATCCACAACAGAGGTGGAGGCAGCCTGCTGACTGCAACGCCCAGTCTGTGATGTCTTTGGCAGGAGTCCTCTGGAGGGCTGAGACTTGGAGGGCCTCGGCCTGCTTTCAGGGTCCTGCTGTGTGGCAGTGGCACCCTCTTAGGCCTGTGGAGCTATAGCCACTGAGGTCACAGGAAGAGGGGAGTCGGATTGGGCCGGTCACCCTCAGAGTCACCTGGATGGATGAACCCGGAGTGTGCACCTGTGGATCCTCCTCCCTATGGTTGCTTGGAGGCCCCAGGCTAACTCCTTGAGGAGCAGGGGTAGCTGGAGGGAGATCAAGCTGCCCAGCACCCCTCTTGCGTACACACAGTTGGAGGCCAACTATGCCATCAGTGGTGGAGTTGAGCCTGCAGTGCAGGAGCGAAGTCCTGGACCAAGGTCTCCATGGTGGCTGCCGCCCTACCAGTGTTGACCTTGGTGTGTTGGCATGCTGGCGCTAATATCTCAGACTGAAGGTGGACGGACTCCTCCATTTGTCTTGAAATCTGAGGAGTGCAGTGGACATCCCTTCCTATGTTCCTGAGCTTGACTTTGCAGCTCCAGCAACTGTGACATGACCGAGTCCAGAGGCTCGTCATCTGACTCAGACTCAGCAACATTCTGGCCTCCAGCAGCCCTCCGAGTGCCGGACGCCTGGGAAGTCCCTGACACCACCTGCTGTGGATCAGACAGTCCGATGTGCTCACCATATTGTGATCCCGGGGCTACTCTAAAGCTAGATCCCACCGAGGTGTGTGTCTCTGCACTGGTGGAGGGTGTGGGTGAGCGCTGTGACAGGACTTCAGGGAGGGTGCCTCCAGATTCCTCTCCAGAGGCTTCTTCGGGGCTTGATTGGAGGCCCTGGGTCATGGACTCTGTCGGCTGTTTGGCAGATGTGCCTGCGAAAGCAGGGGGAGATAATTAGTGCATGGCAGTGCCCTGTGAAAGAGAACAGGCATTATTGTCTGTTGGATGTTGCACTGCTGGATCCTCACTTGGTAGAGCATCACCGACCTCACTGACAGCACAGAACCGGTCCAGATCCTCACCGGCCAGCTGGATGACTCTGTTTCCAAAGTCTGTGAGGATCTTGATTTCGGGCATTCCACAGCCAGTCTGTGACCTCTCTCTCTTATTGTGTGCCAACTTGTTCTGCATGGATAGAGATGGAGAAAGTATAAGCAGATGATAAATATGCCTGGCCTTGCGGGTGTTGGATTGGATAAGGACAATGGCGGTGAGTGTGAGAGAGTAAATGCTGATGTCCCTTGAACCGGCAGTGAGTGCAGGCCCCATAGATGTGTGATGAGTTTGTGAGTGTCTGAGTTGAGTGATGAGGTGAGGGACTTACCCTGGCGGAATGGAGGAGATAATTCATCCTCGTGGCACTCGGTGGCTGTCCTCTTTTGCAGGGTGTTGGCACTGACCACCGCTGCCACCGCCTCCCAAGCCAGGTTAGCACTGTTGCTGCCCATCCTGCGGCCAGAGTGGGGATGGAGGACATCCCATCAGGACTCCGCGGCATCCAAAAGTCACCTGGGTGCTGCAGTCGTCTTCAGTTTCAAGGCCATGTCTTCCATGCAGCAGCGGTGAGCTGGAAGCATTGAGATGTGTGCTTGCAGCTGGACTTTAAACATGGCGCCCGGCGTGATGCAGCGGCGAGGTAATGGCAGGCTGGCAAATGAGAGCCAGCCTGCCATGGAAGCGGCATGTTTCCCGGGAGTGCATAAATAATGTGGTGAGTTCAGGACGATATGTCGTGAAAACCCGCCTTCGTAGCCAACGGATAAACTTTGTTTTACCTGCCCGCTGCCGCACTTAGTGCAAATTTGGGAAAATTCCGCCCAAGGTCCTTGGGTAAATTTTCAAGGTTGAATGTTCAACACAGAACTTTATGTATTGGGCATGCACATTGGGCACTTGGGTGCGTGATCAAATTTCCCAAATATAACTTTGGCATGTAAAGCCCTGTGCTGAGGTGCTGAAAAAAAAGATTATCCTGTAAGTAAATCATTTTCAATTTACATACTTACTGCATTAATTGTGTTGCTTAAAAAGGGGAAACAGTATGCCAATTTCCCATCAACGTGTTGTTGTACATTTCAGTTAAAATCCAAAACTCGTTCAGGTGTTTTGTAGTTTCAGATCATATTCACATCAACAGTTCTTTTTGAAATTTATGGTTCTCTCATTTTTTTTCTTTCACTTTATTGCCCACACATTCCAATCCATTGTGAGTTATTTTTCACAAAGAGTGGGATGGGTGGCGATGGAAACTTGCTCAAACATTTGCCACCTTTCTGCGTGTTTGTTCAGTTTTTGATCCCTTGGGTCCAGCAACAAGCATTACACCTACCGGACTGATTGGCATTTTGAAATTAAAATGCAGCTCAGGAAAATGCATCCTCTGGCACAAGAAGTACCCTTAGTCCCAGTCAGCTAGTCCCATCCAGATGTGGGAGAGGGGAGTTCAAGATTATGGTTGCCTGGCCTGGGGATTTGCTCTTGGGTCAATAGATAACACAGGTAGAAAAATTGATCCATAAATATATTAGGACTTTGGCTCTGATCTTTATTAGGGCAGGGTTTCGAGAGGCAGTGAAGTGGGTGAGATTAGGAGTTTTTGTTGGGAGGGAATCTAGGTTTCCCAGAATGTGATATTTTTTTCAAACGGGATTTCTGCCAGAAGCCCGTCCAATTGTCAGGCTTGTCTCCCTATTGGATGATGAATGCTGCAATAGAGGCCAAAGCCAGGAGCAGGTAAATTTCTGAGGTTGAGATTGCTATGGGGTGGGAGGATGGATACAGCATTGGAAAGGTTGGGGATGGTGGCAGATGGTTGGAGAAAGACTGGGGGCAGAGATGGGGGTTGGGGAGGTTGAGGGGTCATGGGATGAGTATAGGTAATCAGGGGATATGATGCTCAACATCAGGAAACAATTATATCGGGACAAGAATCTGATTGTGGGGATTCCAATCCCAGAGGAAGATGTCCTGATCATGGGATGCAGTCTGTTGTCAGGGAGGGAAGCTTGGGATTCTGAAAGGAATCACTCCTGCTTTATCCGGCCAACAAGCTGTGCTGGAGAGCATTTACCTCATCTATGTAGCTCATTCGCTGCCAGGTTTCCTGAGACCTGGGCTTAAACCTGGAGCAGAGATAGAATATGAGGCACACATCTTCATTAAAACATTTAAATAAGCAATCCGCTCCCTGGGATTGGGTAGGTTGCCCGCCCTCACCCCACCTCCACTTAAAAACAGAAATCAGCATGTTTGAGGTGGGCTGTTTCCAGGTTTAAGATTTTTAAAAAATTTACATTCCAAAGGCATTAAAATTTCCCTCTTTGTGACTATTGGGAGACATTGGGGAGGCTGCCTGCTCTTCTGTGCTGCAGCACACCTTTGAAGTCTCTAAAACTCAAATTATGAACACACCATGGTTGGAGAGTCAGCTGGGGTCAGGAGTGTGTATTTATGCAAACAAACCTCCCTTCGCCTTTACCTACCCCACACACAAATGCCCTTTTGATGGAAAGGCAGAATATCTAAACCTTGATTTCCAATGTCTTCAGACTAACAAGAGCAAAAAAGCTTTTAGTAGCTTGAAAAGCTATTGGCCTGAATTTTGCGGTCAGCAACAAAGTAGTGGCACTTGCTGCTGACCTCAAAGAAGGCTGCCCATGGATCTAGCAATTCCTATAGAACAGATCTCCCCTTTCCCAATGGTAGATTAAGTCTGGCACTGAATCGCAAGGATCTCCAAGTGTACAGTGATCTCAGCATATAAGGCAAACAGCCAATCACATTGAAATATCCTCACAGGCAGCAAAGCAGAAAGTTAAAAGCACTGAATCCCTTTACTTTTAATTTAACATTTCAGAAATCAAAATAAATGATTATAATTGGATTTAGATAATAAAGATAAACAAACCTGAGCAAAATATTTTTTAAAAGTGCCTTTTTTTAATCATATGGAGAAACTTAACATTCCACAAATATAAAATTAGCTTGTCAAGGCCAGCAATAATAATTTAGCAATAGTTATGAACTTAGTGTGCCATTGAAAAACATTGTTACACCTCATTCAATAATGTGTAACTTTTTCAAGTGTTTTTACAGTATGACTGATGTTATGCCCAGTAAAGGCATGCCATATTTATAACTTTAGATATAGTCTTGGTGTTTGTATAGAAGTTTCTGGAACTGTCTTTTGTTTAAAATGGACACTGATGAATTGTTAAAATGGCTACCAAGTATCAGGTGACCTTTGCAACTTCAACACAGACTATCTGTTGCTTCTGTAAAGTTCCTAATGCTGTTACCTCACTGTTTCCTCAGTCCGGGTGCCATATCTAAACTGTAGCCATGTGCACAGTTCTCAATTCTTGCAAGCAAGGACTGTTCCAGTGAAGACATGGCCCTGTAGCCAAGAGGAGTTCAGTGACTCGTCACTGAAATGTCTTTTGGAGGCCCGCCATGATGTCCTCCAGCCCTGCTCTGGCCTCAGGAGGTTCAGCAATCTCACCACCCCTGCTTGGGAGGCGGTGGCAGTGGTGGTCAGTGACACTGCTGCACAGAAGAGGTTGCCATCCAGTGCAGAAAGAGGATGAATTACCTCATTTCTGCTGCCAGGGTAAGGCAACCATCTCATCATTCTAAACTCACACACTCACAAGGCCATCACACATTCACTGGCATCTCCCTCATTGCCAGCTCAAGGCAAGGGCGCTCACCATGCACCCTCTGGAAAAGCACTTAACAGCCTATCTGTGTGTATGTGGATTCTAGAAGTTACGGCAGTATCAATGAAGTAATCGCGGCCAACATTTACAATTTAGCTGTCATTGCATTACAACATATGAACCTAACAAATAGTAGCTAGAGTAGGCCACTTGACCCTTCAAGCCTGCTCTGCCATTCAACAAGATCCTGATCAATCTTGTACCTCAGCTCCATCATCCCCCACAGTCCACATACCTCTCAGTATCCAAAAACCTATTAACTGGACTATCGAATATACTCAATGACTGAGCATCCACAGTTCTGTGGGATAGGAATTCCAAAGATCCACAATCCTTTGAATGAAGAAATTTCCCCTCACCTTAACCCCTTAACCCCTTATTCTAAGATTGAGACCTCTTGTTCAAGATTCCACAGCCAGGGAAAACATTTTCTCAGCATCTATCTTGTCAAGCCCTTTTACAAATCTATGCTGGTTCTCCTTAATTCATTCAAATCTCTCCAAGTGGCTGTTGTTTTTTTTTCCCTTGTTTATTTTTTTAAAAAAAATATACTTTATTCATAAAATATCTGGAAGATCATTACAAAACATTTCTAAATTGCCATCACAAAAAGTACAATCAGCTTCAACTTTTACACATGGATCACGAGGTACATCAATACAATCAATGAATATTACAATCATTTCAATATAGTCATTACAGACAATCAAACAATGATATTGGAGTTATCAACATACATCATGTTGCACTCTGAGGTGCTTCCATACAATTATAATACAACTAGTATTCAATGCATACATTCATTGTGAGCTGTACAGCCTGAGGGGCTCTAAACAGTTCCCAGTCCCTCGGTGCACTATGGCAGAAAGGTCTTAGACAGAGACCTTTCCCCATTGCGCCTTTGCGGCGGCTGCCCCAAGCTTTAGTGCGTCCCTCAGCACGTGGTCCTGAACTTTGGAATGTGCCAGTCTGCAACACTCGGTCGGGGACAACTCTTTGCGCTGGAAGACCAACAAGTTTCGGGCAGACCAAAGAACGTCTTTCACTAAGTTGATGATGCTCCAGCTGCAGCTGATGTTTGACTCGGTGTGTGTCCCTGGGAACAGCCCGTAGAGCACAGAGTCCTGTGTCACAGAACTGCTCGGGATGAACCTCGACAGAAACCACTGCATCTCTCTCCAGACCTTCTTTGCAAAGGCACAATCCACAAGGAGGTGAACAACAATCTCTTCCCCACCTTGAGGGCAATGTGCAGAGAGGGTGAGACTCCTGGCGTGTTGGAAGGATCTGATGGGGAGGGCCTTTCTCACCACCAGCCAAGCTACATCTTGGTGCTTGTTGGAAAGTACTGGTGATGAGGCATCCTGCCAAATGATTTTGACAGTCTGCTCGGGGAACCATCCCAAAGGATCCACCCTCTTTTTTTCCCGCAGGGTCTCTAAGACATTACGTGCCAACCACTGCCTGGTGGTCAAAGGTGTTTCTCTGCATAAATTTTTCCACAAGGGACAGGTGGTACGGCACGGTCCAACTACTTGGAGCGTTCTGCGGCAGCGTGGCCAGACCCATCCTTTGCAACACTGGGGATAGGTAGAACCTCAGCACGTAGTGACACTTGGTGTTTGCGTACCGATGATGCAGCCGCACACAAAGGTGGCCATCAGTATGAGGGCGATGTTTGGCATGTTTACCCCCCACCTTATCCAGAGACTTGTACATCGCGTCCCTGCAGACACGATCCAATTTCGACCTCCAGATAAAGCGAAAGATTGCTCGGGTGATCGCCACCACGCAGGAGTCTGGAATGGGCCATTGTACAGCAACAGCGAGAGTGCCTCACACCTGATGACCAGGTTCTTACCTGCAATGGAGAGGGAGCGTCGCTCCCACATACTCAGTTTCCTTTGCACCATAGACACTCGCTCCTTCCAGTTTCTAACGCATGCCCCAGTCCCTCCGAACCATATCCTCAACACCTTCAGGCCATCAGCCCTGACGGTGAAGGGGACAAAGGATTGGTCAGCCCAGTTCTCTTGTTTATTGTTTCTAAAACCTTACCCACCATAAAAGTTAAGCAGAGAAGTTAAAAGTTAAACTGGCCTCTAGGAATGTCCTTACACCCTTTTCTGAGTAAGGGTGTCACATTTTCCATTCTCCAATTCTCTGGCAACTCCCTCATATGTAGGGAAGATTGAAAGATTATTACAAGCCCTTCCGCTATCTCCACTCCCACGTCCTTTAGCAACCAGGGATGCAAGCCATCCAGACCAGGTGACTTAACCACTCTATGCAGAGTGTTATGCCCAACAAAGGCATGTCATATTCATAATTTTAAATTTTGGCTCTGTTCGTATAAAAGTTTCTGAAACTGTCTTTTATTTCAAATGGAGAATGGAAAAGCAAAAGCAGAATACCCTCCCATTTTTAAGAGAGAGAACCTGGATAGTAAATCAGCAGAGACACACTCTGTGTGTTTTCAGTATGGGAAAGAAACCTGGGAATATTAAAGAAAATTTCTGGCATTACCAGGTTCATCCAACAGGGGGCTTAATAGCCAAACCAGCAACTGTGGCCCTAAAAGTGGCCAATTTGTGTTCAAATATTACGACCAGCAATCTAGACATCAGCAAGGATTTTCTCTTTAATGGAGACATGACTCCTTTTGTATCCCAAGACCTGAAAAAAGTGATAACTTATTGGTATGAATAGGGAGGTAAGGCAAACCTGAACTCCTTTATTTTCTTGCTATTTGTCCATAAACAGAGGTGTTTTCATTTTTGAAATAGGCTGTGGTGTGTTTCGCCAAACTGTCGTTTGTGAGGTCAATTTTTAAAGTGACTTGCAGCATACTCTCTTTAGAGTTAAACCAGAAGTATTGTTTATTCATACATTCAAACCTGGGGGATGATCGCAACTTCATACACACAGACACAAACACACAATAAGGAGATAGGAAAGATGAGTTTTTACAACTATAAACAGCTTTAAAAAAAGAACCACAGATTTGTACATCACTTCACATGATTACCAGAGACCAGAAAGTCAGAATCCAGTGAGAGTTACTTCACAGTGGAATTACAGTTCGGGTGGGTTCAGTTAGCTAAGGCATGAGTTGCAGAATTCCTTTAAAGTTCATGGTGATGCAGCCAGATGAGGTTAGTATACAGAGACTTGGGCTGTCCACCAGGTGATGGCAGGAATCTTCCTGAGAAACAAGCTTTGAGGAGGCTTAGACTTGGTGCAGGCTGTTGGTCAGCCTGGAGTCCTGCTGTGATGTTTGCAGGCTGGAGGTTAAACAGCAGACTGAGCTGCAAGTCTCGAGAGGTAATATTAAAACTTTCCAAAGGCCAGAGGCTTATGTCATGTAATGTTGCCCATTAATGAGTCAGTTGCAGGCTAACAAGCAGTTTCTATGCCTCTGGTCCCTGGTTTCCTCGATTGTAATGTGCCCTCACAATGAGAGATATGAGATTCCACGAAGATGAGGGTTGAGCTTTAGTCCTGCTTTTGGAAATTTCCAGAAACTGTAGCCAGCTTGTGAATCATATGGCAGCCACCTTTTGGTTCAACAAAGTCCACTTTTAAATAAGCAAAGAGGGTAAGGTTTATTTAACAGTTTATGATCTCTTTTATGTCTTAGGGACACTATTCTCAGGGACACTGGCTGTCTTCAAACCCTACTTGTAACACAAAGGTCACAGAGTTGCCACTGGAAAGCTGAACAAATACCACAGTTTATGGGTTTACAGGCAAATTCTTAAAGGTTCCCTTAGTTAAAATGTACCTGCAGAATAAGTTGGTCCCCAGAGTAGTGATGGTTGGGTTAATATCAGGCTTACCAATATCGGGGCTCAGCCTATTGCTGGGCAACGCTTTAGCCGGATGCCAGATCTTGTGTCCAGAAGCCCCAGAGCAGTTCACAGAGACTGAGGAAGTTGGGGGAAGCAAGAAAAATTCCACTTAACTGCAGAGGGCTAAGGAAACTTCTAAAATCCTCCAGGGTGGGGAGGGGGGGGGGGTGATAGAATCTGTAAAGACTAAAGAGGCTAAAGGAAAGCCAGCAGAATTTACAGGGGGTATGTTAGAGCCTGTAGCATTTAAAAAACCAAAATAGGGCCAGAGGAAAGCAAAAGTGCTGGAACAGAAGCAGCAGGGTTGAATGAAATGCACCCAAGGTGGAGCTGGCAGAAACCTTCTTCCAATATTTAAATAGGGACCAAGAGAGTTTCCAGGCAGGCAGACAGAAACTGAGGGAGCTGCCTCACATAGTCCAAGTGGCACAGAGAAGTGCTGCAGAAACTGAACTGCCACATGAGGGCAGTAGTGCCCCAGAGGACATGGGGCAGAGTGGGAAAAATCCAAGTAAATCCATCCCTGAGTTGAAGGGAAAGGAGAAGATGCTATGCCATACAACCGCCAGCTTTTGGGAAGACCACACAGGAAATACAAATGCCACCAGCACTGCTCACTAAAAGGTCAAATGGTCCAGTTCAATTTTCAAATCTCACCAAACCCAACAATTCAGCTTTAGAACCCATTGAAGATGAGGTGCAGATGTCTTGTAAATGCTTCAGAATAATTGATCACCCACCATCACCCGAAAAATGAGATCATCAATGTACCGGAAGCAGAACTATCTAACCCTAGGGCTGTAGAAACAGCCACCAAAGGGTTAAGCCATGTACGGTAGGGCAGTGATGCAGTAACAGAAATTTACACAGTTCTTCAACAGTCTGTGAAATCCGATACTTTAGAATTAAGTTTGGCATTCTATTAACCCCACGACTCACCAGAAGTCACATGTCTTTTGATAATAACATTTCCAAAACACTACAACCAAGTGTTAATAAAAACCCTTGGCTGCTGGACAAGACATAACTGGGAATTTTAGAAGGGAAACAGGGCTACAAGTCACTAGACTGCAAAACACAAGACATTTTAAAGCTAGCCTTAGCACCCAAAGAAATTCAATTACATCCTCATTCAAAGGAAAAACAAGGATAATGAGAAAATCGAAACTTGACAGACAAGTGCAGCATAGAATTGAGGTGTGGCTGGCAGAATGAGTGTGCACAAGGCATGATCCAAGTAAATTTGCTGCTGCTATTCAAATTGGATACATACTAAAGGGGGCTTAGAAACACACATACTCACCTTTCCAAAAAAAAGCACACTAATACAGACAGTAAGTGACGGGAATTGGGAGTCTCAGTTTATCTTTCCTCTCCTGTCTGTTACACAGGCAGTTTAAGGGTAGAAGTTCTCATCAGCTCAGAGATTTCCCATTGATTTCCATCTGGAGTAGCTCAAAATGAGCCCTGTGGAGAAACAATCATTAGGCTACTCGGCAAAGTAATGATGGCAAATGCTGGCAGTTTAGCCGTCACTGTATAAGAACATATGAACCTAAGAAATAGGAGTTGGCATAGACAACTTGGCCCTTCAAGCCAGCTCTGCCATTCAACAAGATCATGATTGATCTTCTACCTCAACTCCATCATCCTGCATGATCCACATGTCCTTGGGTATCCAAAAATCTATTAACCTCTCCCTTGAATATAGGGAGCGCATAGCACTTCCTGGCGGACGCCACTCTGGGCGGGCCTTAATTGGCCCGCCCACATAAAATGGCGGTTTGCCCCCAATTGGGGGCGCCGATCGGAGGTGCGCCTGCATGCGCCTGGCCCTGAATTTCCCCCCTAACGGAGGGATAATTCTGCCCTTAATTGCCAAGCTTTGTTACTTTGCAACCACACAGGCTGTTAGATCAAATCTATTAATTTTCATCTATGCTATTAATTCATGCAATTTGTTATGAATGCTTTGCACATTCAAATGTAGAACCTTGAACTTTGACTTACCACCACAAAATCGGTACCATTAAGTATAGCGTGTTGACCCTTTCTGTTAGATTAACTCTATTTAAGCACTTTTTGACCATATCCTTGAAATTCTCCGGGATCAATTGTTTCTTAAACATTCTACATTGATCTCTTCTGACAATATCAAACCAGATACATTCAGGTGAGGAGGAGTCGAATCCCTTGACCGTAACAGGTTTCTTTGGAAAGTGTTCAAAACGAACCACTTGACCATGCAAGTCGCTCTCTGTCGTATTCCTCGGCTCTGGTCTCACTAATTGTCATGGTCTACTGTGTCATACACAACCTGGCGTTCCAGAAAGGGGAAGCCCTGGCAGAGGATGACCTACTAGAGCAGGCCACATCCTCTGGTGCTGAGTCTCAGGAGGATTCTGAGGACGAGCAGGAGGAGCCAGGCCAGCCAGCAGTGGAATCCGTGTTGCAACAGGCTTTGGGTGCCAGAGAGACGCGGGACTCTCTTGCAAGGTGATATTTTACCTTGGAATATAGAATTTGTCAAACAAAAACATTTTTGCCTTGCTTATCTCACTTTTGTTCCTCTGAGGCATCAACTCCAGGGCCAGCTGTGCATGTGTCAATGATGAGGCAAACTACGAGACCATTCAGAGGGGTCCACATCAGCAATAACTCCCTTGATAACAGTCAATTCAAATCTCAAACAGGACACCTCACACTTGGAATACAATTGAAGCCAGAACAGTAAGTACACACTTAAGCATAAACAGTGAATAAAGCTTCTTAATGACATATCTCAAAAACAAAATAAAGGCAGAAAAACCACCCTTGTGCACCTATGTGTGACTAATGTGTTTTTTTAATTCACTTACAGGTGCTCCAGCATGGTTCTCTCCGCTCATTGCCAGCTGTGCTGGAGGCAGTCTGCTGATCCTGATGCCCCTTGGCTTGGGATGAACTTGGCAGGAATGCCCTGGTTGCTTAAAGCCATGAGGGCCCCAGCATGGTGAAGGTCTCCTACACAGTGGCAGGAGTCTCATCTGTCGCCGTGGCATCCTGAGGCATTGGTGTCAATGGCAAAGGGGTGAAGGCTATGCTAACCCCTATCAGGAACATCCTGAGGGGTCTTCCTGATGGCCCCGATGCAACAGCATCTGATCATCCGCTGCCTTGAAGTCCATTTGTCCTTTGCTGCTTTCCTGAGAGGAACCAGGGCGTGGTGGTGACTCCAGGCACCTCATACCCCTCTTGCCTTGGCTCTGACTATTTGAGCTCAGAGACAAGGCGATGTACCTCAGGTTAGAATGGACACTCAGCATCCCATGAATGAGCTGCCAGCCTGGCCCTCCATGAGAGTCACCATTCTCTTGATGGAGGAAGCCACGCATGCTGTTGAGAGGATGATCGCAGTGCTCTGTGCCAGGGCATGCAAAACCTCCGGAAGCACTGCCAGGACTCCATGTTCCTCGTGCTATACATCCAGCATCTGCTGCCTGAGAGCCGACTCCAGAGGCTCATCACCAACCTGGGCTCAGCATCTAGTTCACCGCCAACACTCCTCTGAGGTCAGAGTCCTGGACTATCTCAGCCTCCAATGGCTGGTCCAGCGATTGTGATATGCTTGCACCATTATGCTTTTCCCTTTCAGCCAACGCATGCAACTCCAGTGAGTTGTGAGCATCTGAGCTGGTGCTAGGTGCTGCACAAGGATGGAATTGTGCACCCTGTGTGGCTCACTCCCTCTTTATAGAGGTTAATGGCAGTCCCTTGGGGCTTGTAATTGTAATTGTTCCATTTTTACCTGTGTTGAGGGTGCAGCAAAGAACAATTATCAATGGCTCCACGGTCATTTGCACTGACTTCAGAAATTCACACTTTCTTAACACACTCTCCCACCAGGAGAGACTTATGATCCTTTAGAATCTCACCACCTGCCAACTACACAACTAGTTTGAGATCACGTGAGCAGCTTGCAATTGCTGAATTTGCCCAAGCCTCGTTGGTTATTCCAAAGACTCTAGCAGTAAATGCGGCTCAGGATTCTACAGACCTCATTGCTAAACTCTGTGCATTCCACAATGAAGCCCAGGCAAACCTCGAACACAAAAAACTCAAATAGGTTGGTCTTGATTTAACAAATGGAAAACCAAGGGACAACAAGCAAGCTGGTGCATTTGAGCCAACTATGGTCAAAACAAAGAGTCTGAAGTTTTCCCACCCCGCCCCTCACCTCAACCCCCACTGCCCGGGGCCAACATCCAGCCTCTCCACGGCCAATGGTCCTGGTGACTAGCCACCTGCAGAATCTCCTCCTTCATAGGTGTCACGAGTGTCAAGTTTGGTGCACCGTCACTGGCCCTTATTCACGTTCGGCCTTATGGGCCCACTTCTCCTGCAAAGGTAAGAGAAGGTTTCCAGGAATCTTCTCCTGAAAGATTACGCTGTTATGTAAATGCTCAATATATACTTTGTCAGAGTCCATCACTTCGCAATGATCCTCACAAACTAACTATTTTTTACTTCAGAGCACCCTCAGAATCCCCATTGCCGTGCAGTGTGACAGGTCTGCTTCATTCCACCTTCTGCATGTGGCCCAGACATTAGGCATTCCTACACTTGACACATGCCACACCCTTGCACCCTCCCATATAAACCTGCACACAAAACAGTCAGACACTCAATCTTGCTGAATGGGGAAGGTCATTCAGCCTCTTATGGCACTGCAACCATGACCTACAGATGACCCCACATCTGCTGGCCTCTGCAACCTCCATCCAGGCTTGTTTTGTCTGGCAGGGAGGTTTCTTTATGCCATCCTACAGCATGAGAACAGCATCATTCACAGCCTGGACGAAGACTCGCAGGGAGTTATCGCCGAACCTTGGAACCACCTGGCCTCCATTTTAACTGACAGCAGCAGGAGGGGGAATGGGATGGTCTTGAACAGATGTTTATTTCCCGCCTGACAAAGGAACCTGAGCGATACACTGCTGATACAATAGTCACCAGAATGAAATAACTGGCCTGACCTGCTGCTACTCCACTGCTTCAGTGTCAGCTCTGGATGCTGCCTTTTCCTGAAAGTCTGCACAAGCAAACATTGATGGCCCCACAGGCTGCCAACAACCCGATGACAGCTGCCCTTTAATTTGGTGGCCAGGACCAACTCCTGGCTCACGGCCTGGCCCTTCTCCCATTGGATGTCCCACCCTAGGCACATGGTTTGCTGTGGAGCCACCCTGAATAACGCTAATCGGCCACATTCCCGTCAGCCAGCTGCTAATTGGCCAGCCGCTGTTTGATTTGGTGTGATGTAATGACAGGGGCATCCAGAAGCAAGCAAACCATACACTTCCCATTCCACCTCTCTAACTCCGCTGGTAAGTGTTAAACCCAGCCCTAGTTTTATTCCTAACTTCCCATTATTTGGATTTAATGAATAATTTACAAGCATCAGCATTATGAATTCCCTTCTTAATCTTGAAAACTTCAATTAGAAACACTGTGATATTGTAACTGCACACTTAATGTGTATTTGTTTTTCTATCAAGAGCTAAAGACACAGTGTAATGACAAAGACAACATTTGTTTTCATTGCTAATAGTCAATTGCCAGAAGAAAGATTGTTTACCTGCCTTCATGAACAATCGCTTTAGGGAAAATCTAAATTGAAATTGTGATCAACACCAATGGGGTGAGAGCACCTTCCAATTCTTGCTAATTATTCAAAAGCATTCAAGACTATGAGGGATGCAATCAATATCCAGTTAGGTTCCTTAAAATTAAACCTATCTCTGAAACCTAGTTCAATGCCTCATGTGTATCAAAGCTCTGTTTGATCCATTCAGTATCCCTCACATTACATTCATTCCAAATGAACTAGAGTAAACATATAATATGTTCCATTTTAATTTAGTACAAAGTTGCCTTTATATGACAGATTGCATACCGAGACTCATTGTACAACACACCTCCCCCAGAGTTCTGACAACAGCTTAATGTTAGTAAGTCAAGCGATTCACAATTTATTCCAGAAAAAAAACATGGCTGAAGCACACCGTGCAGACCAAACATTACGTTGATGAATGTATTCAAAGGAAGAAAATTTTCATCAGCGAACAAAAATGTTTGTCGAAACCACTGTTGGTTGGGGAAGAAAAGCAGGATGAGATATATGTCATTTTTTATGATGAGATCATTAACAAGGTAAGGCATTTTGTTATGGTTGATGCCATAGATTCATGTCAATTATGGAATGTTTTTGTAAACAAATGAGAAAGGATTTCTGAACCTTTTTCTGATGATATAGATCCAACAGTTCCTGTTGACAACATTCAGCTTGTTATTGGACACAAGGTGACCTCAGTGACATGATGCAAATGGGCAAAGATAGTCTGGGAGATGAGTTTCCATTATGCTTTTGTGACAGTTTCCTGAAATAATACATTGAGGAACCAATTAGGGATAAAGATATTTTAGATCGAGCATTGTGCAATGAGACAGGTTAGCAATCTCATATTTAAAGGTCTGCTGGGGCAAATGTGGTTATAATGCAGTTCAATTCCACATTCTGTCTGAAAGTGACATATTCCTGCCCCAAGCAAGAATCTTGAACTTAAGAAAAGCCCAACCTGAGGGGAGAGCTGGCTAATTGGCTAAGTAGACTAAAAAGTACGGTGGTAAATAAACAGTGGGAAACATTTAAAGAAGCAGTTCAAAACATTCAACAGAAATTCCATTAAAAAGCAAAATCTTAGCAAGTGACATACATCTATGGCTTAGTCAGGAAGTTGAGGAAGATAAGGATTAAAAGATGAGAGTTATGGTGTAGAAAAAAAAGTATTCAGCCTGAGGATTGGAAGTGTTTAGAATCCAGCAAAGGTTGACCAAAATGTTGATAAAAAGGGGAAGAAAATAGAATAATGAGAGTAAATTAGCTAGGAATATAAAAACAGAGTGCAAGAACTTTTCCAGTATATAAAAAGGGCTAAATAAATGGCTAAAGTAAATGTTGGTCCCTTAGAGGTAGAGACAAGAGAAATTATCATGAGGAATGAGGAAATGGCAGAGACATTGAACAAATATTTTATATCTGTTTTCATAGTAGAGGACACAAATTAGATACTACAAATTGAAGGTAACCAAGGGGCTAATAAGAGAATGGAACTTAAAGTAATTAATATCAATAGAGAAAAAGTATTAGAGAAACTTAATGGACTAAAATCCGACAAATTTCCAGGACCTGATGGTTTATATCCTAGAGTTCTAAATGAGGTAGCTGCAGAAATAGTGGATGCCTTGTTATGATTTTCCAAAATCCCCTAGATTCTAAAATGGTCCCAGCAGACCGGAGTTTTACAAATATAACACTGCTATTCAAGAAAGGACTGAGAGAGAAAACAGGAACTACAGGCCAATTAGTCTGGCATCAGTCATTGGGAAAATACTGAAATACTGAATCAATGAAGCCTTAACGATGCACTTAGAAAATCATAATATTATCGAATTCAGTGTAGTTTAATAAAACTTGTGTTTGATAAATCTATTTTTTGAGGCTGTAACTAGTAGGATAAATGAAGGGGAGCCAGTAGATGATATATCCCTGAATTTCCAAAAAGCATTCCACAAGGTGCCATACAAAAGATTAATATAGTTGTTGGCCCCTTCTATCAATGCCAATGCTTGAGAGCAGGTTAATGGGGGATTAAGTAGCCAGATTAGATTTGTCTTGCTTTTTGTAGACAGGACATACCCGGGCAATTTCCCACTGTATTGCCTTGGTCTGCAATTTAAGTAATGTGGCTTGCATTAGTCCCTCTACGGCAGCCAGAAATGCACAACTCTTTTCAAGAAAATACTGATTGAAATTCACTGAAGTGAAATTATTAGAGCTGTGGCAAAAGCAGTAAGATAGGGAGTGAAGCAAATTAAATTGTATATGTAAGCAAGGTTGCCTATGAGTTGCTTTACAGCGTATACAATTAGGAATCAGTACTTAGTTCCCCACGAGCAATACAACTCAATTTATACAATATTATCTGTTTGATTTTCTGCAAGGCATTAGATCAGATTTTCTGTTAGTTTGTCGATTCTGTTTGTGAGTGGGTTTTGAAGCAGCATTTTATATGTAAATGAGATAGAATTAGATTCAATGGCAATACTTCAAGTGCCAAGTCGAAGCCAAGTAAAATGTCAGCCTAATGGAATTCTTCTCTTCAATTAAATGTTTCCTTACAAATTTAAACTCCAATTGGCAATCTTGAGTCAGTATAGTGAGTGGTGTGCTTATGGTGTCTAATTCTGCAACTCTGCCCATTATTCAGTGAAACAATTTTTGAGTGTATGCACAGAGTTGGGAAATATCTCGGCTTGTCACACCCACCTCAGGAAAAAGTGGTGGGATCTTCGTCATGGGGGCTGGTGCAGGATAGAGTCGGGCCGCCATCCCCAGACACAAATCAGAATTGGTTACAGGAGCTGCCGAGTGCTAAGGTGGGCTGGTTAAAAGGCACAACTTGGTTCTCTGGTACTTTGTCTCAATTTTTTTGTTAAATATTAGACCCTCTAGGCCTCACCCCTCATGCTCCCTCATGTCCCCAACCACTGCCCATGCCAAACCATGCCAACTCATGCCCCCTAACCACCCCCATGGCCCCTTGTAGCCCTTATGCCAACTTAGTGCCAACTCATGCCAACACGTGACCTCCCACACACCACCTTTGTCCTTAAACCCTCCATACCAACTTATCAGGAATCCACCATAGGCCAGGAACCATGCTGAGATGAAATAAAATAAAGTTCTAAATATCTACAGGAAGTCCTCATTTAAAGTTATAGTTGCATTCCTGAAAGTAACAGCTTTAAGTGAAATGGCATTAAATGAATCATAGGTTCCCATAGGAATCAACATTAAAACTGAAGTTAGGTTCCTTCAGACATTTCTCACCCAGAAAAAAAAAATGTGCAAGTTGAAATACTTTACTGTACATGAACAAGACTGTGTTTGCCTAACTGAAATATCTTGCTATATATTTATATAAATAAATGTAAAAAAAACTGTATAAATTCAAAGTAAATAACACTCACCAACCCCTCTTTCTTCTTAGATAATCCTGAGGGATTGGAAATGATCTGCTCCACTCCAGTTTGATGGGTTCTCAGATGGCTGATTAGCACAATGCACGATCAGCAGACTCTGACACGTGTGGAGCAGGTGTTGCTTGGAGGGTCAGTTAGGTGAGCTGTTTGGAGGTTTTTACACTCTCTCCACCACCTTGACTGCACCTCTGCATGTTCCCAATGAAGTCTCCCTTTGCTCGCTACCTTCCCGAATAAATCTTCTCCCATTTTGGTCAGTCACCATGAGTCAGTGGACTTCTCTTCAAGGGTGCTTTGAGGATATCCTAAGCGCTTTAGTGAAGGTGGTTTTGAGTGTGATTAGCACCTCGATGCCGGGCTCTTTCACTGGCTATAAAATTGCCTCTTTGCCTCAGGTGCTGCAGAGTTGAACAAGGGCCAGACTTGGGGCTCCACAATTAATCAGAAAATTGTAGTCTCGCTCCTGAATGGTAAGTACTGCACTGTGTATTTTTCACCCAAACAAGCTCTGAGACAAGGTAAGCAATTTTACCTGTGTACAGTAGCAAGTGCTTCTATCTCACAGACTTTAAAATGACCTGTCTGCCTCACCTGATGTAAAGTTCCATGTACAACAGGCACACCTGCGGGTCCAAAATTAAAGTACAGCTTTCTGAGTCAAGAAATAAGCCTTTTCTTCACAGAAGTCAGCAGCCCAGGCTTCAACTTCCTTGCAAATAAATCTTTTTTGTTTGGATATTCTTCTTGGAAAATTTTGTTTCAGAGATTTGGAAAAAAAGTTGTGAACCCTTCGAGTGCAATCGAATGCCTTTCCACACACTTGATTCAGAATTGCACTGGTTAGGTCATGGGACCCAAAGGCAAAGCAGCATGAAACAGCAACATGGAGCAACTGCAACAGTGTGAAACAGCGATACAAAAACAGCACAGAGCAAAGACACACAATGACAATATGAATTGATGTAAAATCAGAACTAAAGATGTAAATTGGGAATTCTGGCCTTAAAAATTGGATGACTTTCAAACAGAACAACTTAAAGTGGGCAGCTTAAAGCGGGAACTTACTGTATTACAGACATCAGTTTATTTAAAAAATCACTCTCATTCATGAAAGCCCATTCATCACATTTGAATCCTCTCAAGAACCTAATTCCATATAAAAGTAAGCATTTGTATTCAGAACCCCATATCAAAGACAGCTAATCCTTTAATAATGTCTTGGAACTGTCAATCAAACTGCAAATTTACAGCCCACTCCAATTGCAATAATGATGGGTTGTAGAAGCAGTCAAGCAGAAATAATGCTATAATTGTAGCACTTAGGGTTGTGTCAACAAACACCTATTGAATCTACAAGCACAGATCTTTTTTCAACTTACTGACACAGGCAGGTTTTGACAGTTTTACAGACCTGGTTAAGAGCATTGCAGTACTGGAGAAAGAGGATGTGTCAGAGGATTCAAGGGCAGAATTGATTTGGCTAAGGCTAAGGAATAAGAAAAGTGCAATTACATTGTTCGGTGTAATATATAGACCACCAGCTAGTGGGAAGGATATAGAGGCACAAATATGCAAGGAAATTACAGGGAGGTATAAACATTGTAGAGTAGTTATAATGGGGGGGCTTTAATTATGCGTACATAGACTGGGATGGTGGTAGTGTAAGAGGCAGTGAGGGACAAGTGTTCCTAGACTGTGTTCAAGAGAATCTCCAACAGCAGTATGTGTCCAGTCCAAGAAGAAAGGAGGCACTGCTAGGCCTGGTTCTTGGGAATGAGGTAGGCCAAGTAGATCAAGTGACAGTGGGGGAACATTTATGGGATAGTGATCATTGTATCATAAGGTTTAGGATGACAGCAGAAAAGGATGTTGGTCAATCCAGAGTAAGAATAATCAATTGGCAGAGAGCAAACTTCAATGTGGCTAGAATGGAGCTGGGCTGGATAGACTGGAACCAAATGTTGGTGGGAGAAACAGAAGCTGAACAATGGACTACCTTCAAGGAGGAGATGGTTTGGGCACAGTTAGCCTCAAAAGGGAAGGGTAGGACGAACAAATCCAGAGCTTCCTGGATGTTAAAGGAGATAGAAAATAAGTTAAAGAAGAAAAAGTGTCCGTACAACAAGTGTCAGGTAGCAAATACAGTTGAGAGCCCAAAAACAAAAACAAAAATACCTGGAAAAACTCAGCAGGTCTGGCAGCATCTGTGGAAGGGAGCACAGTTAACATTTCGAGTCCGCATGACTCTTCAACAGAACTGAATGCAAAGTATTCAACAGTTCTGTTGAAGAGTCATGCGGACTTGAAAGGTTAATTGTGCTCCCTTCCACAGATGCTGCCAGACCTGCTGAGCTTTTCCAGGTATTTTTGTTATTGTTTTCGATTTCCAGCATCCGCAGTTTTTTGCTTTTATCTTACAGTTGAGAGCCCAGCTGACTGCAGAAGGTTCAGAAGGGATGTGAAAAAGCAAATATGAGAATCAAAGAAGGATTATGAAAAAAAGACTGGCAGCTAACATAAAAGGGACTCCCAAAGTATTCTAGAAGCACATCAATAGTAAAAGGGTGGTAAAAGGTGGAGTAGCGCTGATTAGGGGATTTACACATAGAGGCAAGAGGCATGGCTGAGGTGATAAATGAATACTTTGCATCTGTCTTTACCTACGAGACGGATGCTGCCCAGGCCATGGTGACAGAGGAGGAAACTCAGTCACTAGAATGGTTTAAAATCGATAAGGAGGAGATTTTGGATAAGCTGTTGGCACTTAAAGTTGATAAGTTGATAAATTGCAGAGGCACTGGTAATAATCTTTCAATGTTTGCTGGACTCTGGGGAGGTGCTGGAGAATTGCAAACATTACGCCCTTGTTCAAAAAAGATTGTAAAGACCTGCCCTACAATTACAGACCAGTCAGTTTAATTTCGATCGTGAGGGAACCCTTAGAAGCAATTATTCAGGACAGAGTTAATAGTCACATGGAAAAATGTGGATTGATTCAAAGAGTCAGCATGGATTTGTTAAAGGAAAATCGTGTCTAACTAACTTGCTGAAGATTTTTGAAGAGTTAACAGAGATGGTTGATGAGGGCAAGGCCAAGAGAGTGCAGGAGAGGTTTACGAGAATGGTTCCAGGGATGAGACACTTCAGTTATGAGGAAAGATTAGAGAAGTTGGGACTGTTTTCCTTGAAGAGGAGAAGGCTAAGAGGAGACTTGATAGAAGTTTTCAAAATCATGAGGGGTCTGGATCGAGTAGATAGGGAGAGCCTGTTCCCACTCGTAAACGGATCAAGAACCAGAGAGCACAGTTTTAAAGTGTTTTGCAAAGGAAGCAAATGCGAGGTGAGAAAAAGCTTTTTCACACAGTGAGTAGTTAGGGTTTGGAATGCACTTCCTGGAAGTGTGGCGGAGCAAGGTTTGATTGAAGCATTCAATAGGGCGTTGGATGATTATTTAAATAGAAACAATGTGCAGGGCTACGGGGAAAAGGCAGGAAATTGGCACTAAGTTAAAATGCTCAGAGAGCCGGTGCATACACGATGGGCCGAATGGTCTCCTTCTGCACTGTAACAATTCTGTGACTCTGTGATTCTTATCTACCCTTTATGAGCATTTATATCTACTTTAAAGAAATTCATAACACACACATTGCAGGATAAGGCTCTTGCTCTAGCAAAAGTGGGGTCTGTTTGAATTCAGCTCTGAGTTCAAATGGCTCTGCTGAGTTCAGGTTCCCCCATGTGTGAATCACAGTTCTCCCCCTGTCACCAACCAGCGGAAATAGGACCTGTCGGAAATGGGGGCGGGACTTCCAGATCGGGAATGCTGCCCACCATTTTTAAGGACCCTGGAGTCTCTACAGCTCCATGAAAATCTAAGCCATTATGTCAGTGCTTTTATTGTAAGTTTCATTACCAATGTATTTAATTTTCATTGCTTACCAGTTTTAAAATTAAGAAAATGCAGCAAGTTGATATGTAAGATAGGAAATAGTAGGAGATAGGCAGCTGGTATTTAGCAGGGTTTAGTGTCCTGCAGGCTGATCCTGAAGTTTGGCAGAAATAGAATGAGAGCTCTGCAGCTTGGCAGCGCTCTGACAGAGCTGCTATGATTTGGCACCATTGAGGGGATTCTATGGTTTGGCATTACACCAGAGACCTGACAGCACAGTACAGAAAGAAGCTGAGGTTTGTCAGAATCATCATGCAGAATGAGGTTTGTCCCACTAGATCTCTGGTGATTTTCAGCAGTGTCAAGGGGCACAGGGCATAATGATTGGAACAGGGCTTGTAACGTTTGAAGATGCCACTTTAAATCATTACATTTGGTGTCATGATATTGGTTCCTGGAAGTGTATCTCTGTGTCTATATCTTCCTCTAGTTAAGTTTCTTTGTGTTTCTAATTCCATATCTTTTTCCCTCTCTGAATACTTACATTTACCAATTATGAACAAAGATGTATACTGATTGGAGGTTTTGTACTTCTCCAGAATTCAATTAGTATGTTTTTTTAAAAAAAAAGAAAGCTCAAAATAGAATGGAGAAATACTGTATCTTTATCTGCCTCTCTGTTCCCCCTTCCATTATTCTCATTTTCTCTCTTTCTCTGCCTCTGTAAACATTTTAAATACTAATGCCTGTGAGCCAAAGTGAGGGAGGCCTGTCAACAAAATGAAAATGATAATGAGGTGATTAAATGCTTCTCAGGTGCCTTCAACATTAAAACCACTTGGTTAAAAAATTGTCTCAAATTAGAATTAGGTGAAGTGTTTTGTCCAGCAGACACTTTCAGCTTTGCACACTTTCTGAAATTTATAGGGCCAGAACTTCCGTGGAGTGGGAATCATCGTCGATTGCCACTCCACTCGTTTTTAATTACATTAGTCTGGAGCTGCACATTTTTACTAACTGCCATAAAACAGGTAAGTTTAAAGCTCTCAGCCACTTTCAGAAGCCAGGGAGAAGATAAGTGAGTGTGGTAAATTAGTGAGTGGTTAAGGTGGTCAGGAGGGGGGTGGCTGTCTGGGTCGAGTGGTTGGTGTTGGGGGTTGGTGGAGTGGGGATGGGGTCTGGGTGGTCACGGAGAGGATGGTAAGGAGGTCAGGGGGAGGGTGGGTGGGTGGTCGGGGAGTGGGGGGGGGATGGGGTGGGGTCGGGGAAGTCGGACGGAAGTTGGAAGTCTGACCAGATGTTTGGGGGGTCAGCAGGATAGTCGTAGGTGTGAGGGGATCGGGTGGTGGGGGGGGTAGAGAGCAGGGTGGAGGTTAGTTAGTCGGTTGGGAGCATAACTTGGGAATTGGGAGAGTAGTCGGGGTGGAGGGTGTAGTCGGAGGGTCAGGAGGGAAGTTGAGGTCAAGAGGATAGTCTGGGTTTGGGGCTAGTTAGGGGAAGGTTAGTCGGGGAGGTTGGGAGGGTATTTGAGGAGTGGGAGGGTAGCCGTCAGAGTGGGAGTGTTCTTTGTTGGGGGTAATCAGGGGGTCAGGAGGGTAATCGGGGTAAGGAGTTTAGTTGGAGTGTGGGGTGGGGGGTTTGGGGGGGTGTTGTCGGGTGGTCAGGGATGTGGGGTTGGTCGGGAGGAGTGGGGTTGGTTGGGTGGGGTAGTTGGAAGGTCTAGTGGGGGGTTGGAGGACTGTCAGTAGTGTTTTTACTCAGTAGTTAGAAATTGTTTTAATCCTTCCAACTTTTCATAAATAACTATTCTGCTAAGAGAATCGGAACCATGTGAAGTCTCCAATTTAAATCAGAGTTTCAGATGGTTCCCGGTGCAGAGTAATTGCCCATCGGAAATTTTAACTTTACAGGCTATTCCCGTGCAGTCCTTGTGTGGGGGCTTCTGGGGGTCCCCCAGTGCATCTTCTGGCTACCCCCAGGGTAGGACCCCCAGAGGAACAGAGTTTCAGGGCCATTAGTGTAATTATAATTCACCACCATATAAAACTAGAACAGGTGTGCAATCAGTAGAGTCTATCAACGTTTTCTCTTTCTCTATCTTTCTCCTTCTCTCTCTAATACAGGCATAAACAAATGCACTGAGCATTGTTATCAATTCAATATAATCTCTATCTCTGTCAAGTTTTTAAAATGAATTTTTTCAGTTTTGTAAATAATTTTGAAAAACAACCAGAGGGCTTATTTTGGTGATTGAGAGAGAAGCAATCTATTTGGACGGCTTAAATTCTTTGGGATGCATTTTGAGTCATTGTGAAAACTTCATAAACAGAGACATCAGGAACTGCCTTCAGTTTTTCTATGTCACCACTCTGGACAAGCATATTAGTTATAGTCCTAGATTTTGGGGATGCTGATACATGCAAGAAAAAACAATTCAGTCGGTACATTTTATCATGTTATGAAATATTTATTCTTGTCTAAAATAGACAAAAGTTTCAGTTACTGTGAAAAATGCTGGATGATGTGATTTAAAGAAAACATTTTGAGATACAACATATAACCAAATTATGGTGAGAAAGCATTTACATCAAGTTTTTTTTCTCATTAGAAATGGTTACATAGAATGTTTCCATTCTAAATGTTACAGAAAGTAAAGTTTGTGGGTAGAAAATGGCTACCTTATGCAACATTTTTACTAAAGCACCAGAGGATATGCTGCAGTGTTGTTCTCTGTATTTCACAGCACCATTATCTTTCTTCATACTGTGCATTGCGTTTCTGCTACTGTTTCTCTCTGACTCTCTCTTTGCAGTTTCCTTTTCAATGGAAGATACCTGGTGGCGTAGCAACATGGGAAAGGATTAATTAAATTGTAGGATAAAAGCAAAAAAGATAAAAGCAAAAAACTGCGGATGCTGGAAATCCAAAACAAAAACAAAAATACCTGGAAAAACTCAGCAGGTCTGGCAGCATCTGTGGATAGGAGCACAGTTAATGTTTCGAGTCCGAATGACTCTTCAAAAGAACTAAGGAAAAATAGAAGAGGGGTGAAATATAAGCTGGTTTAAGTGGGGGTGGGACAAGTAGAGCTGGATAGGTGGAGATTGCCAAAAGATTCATAGACAAAAGGACAAAGATGTGCTGACGGTGGTGATATTAGTTAAGAAATGTGCTAATAGGTGACATTAAGGGTAGAAAGCAGGATGAGCAAGGTTCAGATAGCCCTACTGGGGGTGGGGGGAAGGGATCGAAATAGGCTAAAAGGTAGAGATAAAACAATGGATGGAAATACATTTAAAATAATGGAAATAGATGGGAAAATAAAAATCTAAAAAATTATTGGAAAAAAGGGGGATCGGAAAGGGGGTGGGGATGGTGGAGAGAGTTCATGATCTAAAATTGTTGAACTCAATATTCAGTCCGGAAGGCTGTAAAGTGCCTAGTCAGAAGATGAGATGCTGTTTGCCACATTTCCTACATTACAACAGTGACTAAACTTCAAAAGTAAAGTACTTCACTGGCTGTGAAGTGCTTTAAAGATATCCAGCGGTCACAAAAAGCACTATAGAAATGCAAGTCAAAAACAAAAATACCTGGAAAAACTCAATCCTGTTATCCCGGGAACAAGTCTGGTGAACATTCGTTGTACTCTCTCTATAACAATAACATCCTTCCTAAGGTAATGGGACCAAAACTGCACACAGTACTCCAGGTGCGGTCTAACCATGGTTCTATGCAATTGAAGCAAAACTCCAATACTCCTGTACACAAATCCTCTTGTGATAAAGGCTACCATACCATTACCCTTCCTAATTGCTTGCTGCGCCAGTATGTTAGCTTCCAGTGACTTATTGATGAGGACACCCAGGTCCCTTTGAATATCTACACTTTCTAATCTCTCACCATTTAGGAAATACTCTACACATCTGTTTCTCCTACCAAAGTGGATAACCTCACATTTTTCCACATTATATTCCACCTGCTATGCTCTTGCCCACTCACTGATGGAAATTTTCCAGCCCCTCATTCCAGCAGGATCTTCCGGACCCACCGATGTGAATGGAAATTTCAATGGCTTGCCAGCTCAGCCGCAGGGGAACACGCAGTGGGAGGGCTGGAAAATTGCAGCCACTAATCTGTCCAAATCCCCTTGAAGCTGCTTTGCATCTTCCCCACAGCACATTCCCATCTAGCTGTGTGTCATCCGCGAACTTGGAAATCTTACATTTGGTCCCCACATCCAAATCATTGATATATATTGTGAACAGCTGGGGCCCAAGTACTGATCCTTGTGATACACTATTAGTCATAGCCTGCCAAAATGGCAATGACCCATTTTTTCCTACTCTCTGTTTTCTGCCTGTTAACCAATCTTTAATCCATGCCAGTATATTAACTCCTATCCCATGTGCTTTAACTTTGCTAACCAACATCCTGTGGGGGACTTTATCAAACGTGCTATGAAAATCCAAGCACACTACATCAAACATGATTTCCCATTAATAAATCGATGTTGACTCTGCCCAATTATCTGAGTGTCCATTTATCACATGCTTTATAACAGATTCCAGCATTTTCTCTACTACTGATGTAAGGCTAGCAGGTCTGTAGTTTCCTGTTTTCTCTGTCTTTCGCTTTTTAAATAGTGGGGTGACATTAGTTACCTTCCAATCTGCAGGAACCATTCCAGAATCTATAGAATTTTGGAAGATGATCACCAATATATCCAATATCTCCATAGTTACTTCTTTCAACATTCTGGGATGTAGAATATCAGGTCCCAGGGACTAGTCAACCTTCAGTCCCATTTATTTCTGTAATACAACATCTTACTAATACTAATTTCCTTCAATTCCTCATTCTCCCTATCCTTTAGATCTGTAATTCTGGGAGATTTCTTGCCTCTTCATCAGTGAAGGCAGACACAAAGTAATCATTTAGCTTCCCTGCCATTTCCCTTTCCCCATTATAAATTCTCCTGACCCTGCCTGTAATGGACCTACATTTACTTCAGCTATAAATTTCCATTTCATTTACCTATAGAAGCTTTTACAGTCTGTTTTTATGGGCAGAATCTTTTGTTTGGCATGCAGGGATGGGCCCCACTCGCCACACATAAAATGACGTGCGGCAATGTCAGGCATGCGT
Organism: Cetorhinus maximus; assembly: GCF_964194155.1. Classification (NCBI taxonomy): domain Eukaryota; kingdom Metazoa; phylum Chordata; class Chondrichthyes; order Lamniformes; family Cetorhinidae; genus Cetorhinus; species Cetorhinus maximus. Next base: position 117,727,399 of record NC_135885.1, read on the forward strand.
CCCGATTTCACTGCGCATCATTCCGATCTTTAGTTTGGCGGGCGCGCACTGGAGTCAGCTGCATGCCCGCCGAACTGTCAAAGGCCTGTTAAGGCCATTAATAAACTAATTTAAATAATTGTCAGGGCTGCCCATCCAATTTTAAGGTTGGCGGGCAGGCGAAGAGCCCAGGCGGCCCTCACATTTTTAATGAAACCTCATCCATGGGCAGGATGAGGTTTCATGAAGGTTTTATTAATTCAATAAAAATTTTCATGATAATTCATAAACATATCCCAGCTCATGTGACAGTGTCACATGGGGGACATGTATGAATAATTTTAATTTTTCTTTTTTTCAATGTTTTATTATGAAATTAATCTTCCTGAGGCAGCTTCTTGCCTCAGGAAGAATTCTGCACTCTTTTGCACGCATGTGCGCGAAAGAGCGCAGGCCCCGCCTCTCCCTCCCCCCCCCTCCCCGCACAGGTAGAGCTGAGCGCTTCTGGTGCGCGTCACGCTGGGCGGGCCTTAATTGGCCCGCCCACGTAAAATGGCAGCATGCAGCCAATCGCCGGCAATGATTGGCTCTGCACCCTCTCCTGACTGGCCCATCCGACGGGGAGAAAATTTTCCCCTATGTTTTTTGTCAGTTTACAATCATATTCTGTTCTCCTTTTCTTTATCAGTTTCTTGGTCCTCCTTTGTTGTGTTCTAAAAATCTCCTAATCCTCAGGTTTACTTCTATTTCTGGCAACTTTAAACGCTTTTTCTTTTAATCTTAATCCTTAACTTCCTTTGTTAGCCACGGTTGAGTGACTCCTTTTTGGGTTTTTATGCCTTGTATAATTACTGTAAACCATGTAATAATTCTTTAAAGATTATCCATTGCCTATGTACTGTCATACATTTTAATATATTTTCACAATCTACTTCAGTCAATTTGCCCCTCATACCTTCATAATTTCCTTTGTTCAAATTTAACACCCTGGCTTCAGATTGAACTACCTCACTTTCAAACATAATGTAAAATTCTATCATATTATGGTCACTCATCGCTAACCTTCTTTTGCAACTAGATTATTAATTAGCCCTTTCTTGTTACATAATGCTAGATCAAAAATAACTAGTTCTGTAGTCGATTCCTCAACACACTGCTCTAGAAAACCATCCCTAATACTTTCCAGAAACTCATCCTCCACAGCATCAGTGCTCATTAGATTTACCCAGTCTATATAAAGATTGAAGTCACACATGATTACAGCATTACCCATGCCACATGCAGCTCTCATTCCTGATTAATACCATGCCCCACACTACCATTATTCCTACCAATATTTGCTGCACCTTGCTTTTTCTTGGCTCCACCCAAACAGGTTCCACATTTTGTCCTTCCCTGGAATCTGAGATCCTCCCTTACTAATGCACTGATCCCATCTCTTATTATCAGTGTAACCACCTCCTTTTCCTTTTTGCCTGTCCTTCCTAAACATTGAATATCCTTGAATATTCAGTTCTCAGTTTTGGTAACTCTGTAGCCCTGTTTCCGTAATGGAAATTAGATCATACCCATTTACCTCTATTTGTATCTTTAAGTCATTTACCTTGCTGCGAATGTTGGTTGCATTCAGGTAGGGTGCCCTTTACTTTGTCTTTTTAACATGATGCACACCTTCATTTTGCCTGCCTTCTAATCTCAGTTGCTAGTATTCTTTTTCCTGTTACCAGATTTATTTCCTTCCAATTTGAGCTGCCCCTCAGGTTCCCACCCCCCTAACAAGCTAGTTTAAACCATCCCCAACAGCTCTTGAAAATTTCCCTGTGAGGATACTAGTCCAGGTCCTGTTAAGGTGTAACCTGTCCATCTTGTACAGGTCCCGCCTGCCCCAGTACCAGTCCCAATGTCTCAGGAATCTGATGCCCTGCCTCCTACCAATTCTCCAACACATATTCAATCGCTCAATCCTCCTATTCCTGTGCCCACTAGCATGTGGCACTGGGAGCAATCCTGAGATTACTGCTTTTGAAGTCCTCCTTTATAATTTCCTTCCAAATGCCTTAAGACCTGCTTGCAGGACCCCATCCCTCTTCCTACCTATGTCATTGGTTCCAATGTGGATCATGACCTCTGGCTGTTCACCCTTCCCCAGAAGGATGTCCTGCAACTGCTCCGTGACACCCTTGACCCTGGCACCAAGGAGGCAACACATCATCCTGGAGTCACGTTTACAACCACAGAAACACCTGTCTGATCTCCTGGCTATCAAATCCCTTATCACTATTCTCTTTCACTCTTCTTCCTCCCCTCCTGTGCAGCTGAGCCACCCGTGGTGCCATGGTCTTGGCTTTGGCTGCACTCCCCTGAGGAACCATTGCCTTCACCAGCACCCACAGTGAAAAATTGATTAGCAAGGAAGATCGACTCAAGGGACTTCTGCACCACCTGCCTGGCTCTCTTAGGCTGCTTGGCAGTCACCCATTCCCTCTCCTAACCTGCGGTATGACCACCTCCCTAAATGTGCTATCTTCGTAGTTCTCTGCCTTGCAGATCCACAACAACAGTGACTCCAACCACTGCTGAGTTCTGAAACACGGAGCTCAAGCTTCTGCAGCCAGTGACATTTCCTACATATGTGTTCGTCTAGGACACATGATCCATCCATAGCTTCCCACATACTGCAAAATGTATATCCCACTCGGTCGAGCTGCCCTGCCATACTATAACTTTAACAACTATTTATTACAATTAGAATAAGTACAATAAATTACCAGTTACTCACCAACCAACTTCTTCCACTGCACTGAAGTTAGAAAAAAAGGAGCACCTCCTCCCCTTCACCGAATTCCCCACTCACCAAACTCGTATCAGCTCAATCTGCTTGCAATCTGCATTCTGACATAGATTGAAGGAGAGCAGTTGGGTGAATAAGGCATGGTTGAGGTATACCTCTCAGAAAATGCCTCGTTTGCCTCTCCAGCACATCCTTCAAATGACAGCCAGAATATACCAGAAAGTAAGCAAGGTCGGGCAGCCACTGCAGCAATAGATGTGATGGAGTCAGTTAGAAACACTAACTATTGACTCAGCAAAATGAGAGGACCCTCAATGCCAATCCAGCAGCCTGTCACTTCCATTAGGCCTGGAGAATGACTAACCCACATTTTAGGTAAATATCCATCTAACTTGCAGCTATCCTTCTTGATCAAAGAGCTACAGGAATATATTTCTTCCTTAGTTCTCCATATAGCTTAGCCTGCATAACTTCACAGAAGAACCACAGAAAACCTGGAAAAATAGCATGAGCATAAACAGCAACTTTCTCAGCTTTCCTGCAGTTATTTCAGCAAGGGTAAGATAGACAAGTGAGTGAACTTTGGTGGAAATTTGATCCATCATTTTGCTACATATGAATTATTTTACTAGTTCCGTTGTTGACGGGAATCTTTATTATCAGTAGCATTGGTAACACCTTTCAGAATGTAAAGAAGAAGGGGCAATATTCTGTGCATTTGTGCTGAAGGCAGGGGGTTGGCATTTTGGGATTTCTAAGAACTTAAATTGGACTTTGAAAATCTGGCCTGAATTTCCAGTATGTGCTCTTGGATGGCCAGAGCCCTTGCCACAAGGTGAAGTCTGAAAATTACCTTGTACATATGTAGATGGGGTCAATATTTTGCGATCACTTCCATTGGGTTGGTGGCAGACAAAACGAACCCATTCCGCACCTGCTGACAATAGTCAGATACTCAAATGTATTCTTTAGTCAGGTCTCATTTATATGTAATTGTTAATCTGCTACCTTTAAAAGAGCTGATCCAGTATGTAAAAGGAGAGTAGGCTCTTGCAGTGGAAGGTCACAAAGAGTCACCAAGGAGAGTATACCTATTTATTTTAAGCACATTAATCATCCTCCTGACTCCCCAAAAATCATTTACAAATATTTCTTTGAAACGTTTTTTTTTTGCGGCTTGCAACAACACCTTTAAGAGCTGCCTGTTAAGCTGCTCAATGCGAAGTAGCAATGGGCAGAACAGTACCACACACTGCTTCATCATTGGCACTTCAAAATGGCATTGGGTTCCTATGGACAGTTTGCATAGGCTAATGAGTGCCCACCTGTTCTAGGTAAAATCTTGTGCCCAGTTGAAAGCTCCAACTATAACTATAGCAGCTGTAGGAATGAGGCAATAATAGTGATGCTGCGATTTCACTTCACCACTGGCTTGTTACCACCAAGGTGTGAAGAACCAGCACCTGTCAGATGACAGGGCTCAATAATGGTGATGGGTATTGACTCCAACATAGTGTGGATATAAGGATGAAGAATAATGTGTGGGAAAATATATTTGGGGTTTTGAAAGAAAATAATACAGAAGCCTGAAGGATGATGGAGCAGATTGTGCCCAAATATTTTTTTATTGTAAACAGTAGCATTTTATCATACATATTAATTTTATAAACATTATAAAATATGTTGCTAAAGATTGAATAGTGTTAGAATTTCTGTGGTGTAAGACTGATATATATATATATATATATATATATTCACCTGGCAACTAGCATCTGTCTGTTGCTATGGTGACAGCAGTTTTGTGAGCTCATGGGTGGCGTGAATTGGAAGGGATTGAAAACTCGTCTAATTTGTCTGCTTTGATGTGCAGGCGTCAGCAGATTTGTCATGAGACTTCAGCAGTGAAGTAGTCATATCAGTGTAAATTAGAAAACAACAGAAATGAGTTCCTCGTGTAGGCTCTTAGATGGAGCAAAAACCAAATATCTGTTTACAACCAGACTGAGCTGCAACAGAGGATTTCAGAGCCAAGAACTGGCCTCAGTTAGTTGTCACAATAGAATAAAGGGCTAAAATTGCAACCTCAATTGTCTCACTGCGCATATTAGTGCAGTTTATAGAGTCACTGGCAGGCAGTTTCAACCAATAAAACTCAACAATACATTGGCATCTTCTATTAACTTTGGCTTTGTTCAAATACATCATGGGCAGAATATTTAGTTCGGCGGGCACATGCACACCCAGCCTGCTCGAGCGTGAAATAACACGAGATGACATTGTCCAAGTGTGCTGACATCAACACGCACTCACGTAATATTTCTCTACGTGAGCGCGCGATGGAGACAGAGGCACACCCGCCATTAATTAAGAGGCCAGTTAAGGACTTTGAGACACCAATTGCCTCCGACTTTACATAGCCCGTGCAATCTTTTGGCCTTTGCACGGATAAAACGGGTAGGTGGGCAGGCCACAATTAGCAAAAGCTCATCCGCGGTCAGGAGAAGAAGGGTCAGTGGCATTGTCAATGTGAGTAGTGAGGAGTTTGGATCAAAGTTGCTGCTGGTTGCTTTTGTGAACTGGACAGCTTCATCTTGCTTCAGAGCTTCATTCTGAGCATTTCTAGGCTTCATTTCAAGACTCTTTGTTGTCTTCCAGGCCCCACAGAGGATTCAGATCGTGTGGGCCCTCTCAGGTGTCAGACAGTCTTCTGTTACCCTGGCAATGGGAATTGTGGTCTCCACTGGAGGCACCTCCCCTGAGGAAGAAGAGAGGGGCAGAAGGGAGGGGAGGCCACGTGTCCCACTGCAACTTTCAGGGGAGTGACCTGTGGGAGGCACAAAGGGGCACAGGGCCAACATGAAGTCGAAGGCAGAAGGCGCCGCAGAAGACACCACTACCCTGCTGTCAGGATTTACAGGCGGCGATGCAGCTACCTCAATATGTCGAGGTGCAATGCCAAAGGAGGCTCCGTCTCTCAAGGGAGGTAGTGACCTCCATTTGTCAGAGGATCGGGCCTGAGATCAGTTCTGACTGTGTGGGTGGACATCCCATGCCAGTGGCACTGAAGGCCACAGTGGCCTCCAGGGGTCAGTGGGGGATCTGCGTGGAGTCTCACAATCAACTGTCCACAGTTGTGTCAAGCTGGTGACAGAAGCTCTGTTCAGCCGTGCATTGACTTTCATTCATTACCGTATGGACAAGGCCAGCCAGGCAGAGCGAGCCAGAGGCTTCACAGTGATTGCTGGGCTACCCCGTATCCAGGGTGCAATAGACTGCACACATGTAGCCATCAAGGCACCCACAAGTGAGCCCGGTGCCTTTGTCAACAGGAGGGGCTTCCACTCCATGAACTTGCAGATACTGTGTGATCGCAAGATGCAGATTCTGCAAGTCTGTGCAAGGTACCCAGGCAGCTCCAATGATGCTTACATCCTGAGACACTCCCAGGTGCCGAGGCTCTTCAGTGCTCCAGCCCGGCTGGATGGTTGGCTGCTGGGTGACGAGGGCTATCCCCTCAGAAGGTGGCTCATGACACCACTCCGCCACCCAAGAACAGAAGCCGAGCGATGGTACAACAGGAGTCATCCCTCCACAAGGGTGGTGGTAGGAAGAACCACAGATGTGCTTCAATGCCTGGACATTTCAGGGGGTGCATTGCAATACCCCCCAGAGCGTGTGTCACTGATAGTGGTTGCATGCTGCACTCTCCACAATCTGACATTGGCAAGGGGGGACGCAGTGGAGGAAGAAGGTCTTGACGCAGCTACACAGGCCACAGATGATGAGTCCAGTAGCGCGTCCGAGGACGTGCACAGCGATGAGAACGCTGAGGGCATGGATGCTGACCTGGGCGACCTCCAGGGAGGCAGGGGAACCCAGGATGCTTTGATCCAATGCTCCTTCATCTACCAAATAAGAACCACCACCACATGCCAGGGCTGCAGGCTCTATACTCGATACGTGACAGGAACATTTCCTTGGCCAACAACATACACACTTGTGCCTTTGCAATAAAGTTTCAGGAGACACACGTCCATCATTACATAATGACCTTCCCTGCACCTACAGAACAAATGAAGCATACAGAGGCCAATAGCACAAAATAACATTTCATTTAATTGTGAATGTGAAACAGAGCTGAAAGGGACATTATCTGTTGTTTTTAATCACAGCATAAAAAACTTCAAACCAAAGTGGGAAACAAAATATCACCAGTGATAAGTCTGTCTCGTGCTTAAGATGCTTTACATTTATGTTTGTGGGTGCTATGTCTAGGTGCTCCCCCCTCGCTGGCACCAGCATTGGAGACAGCCTGCTGACGCTGCTGTCTTGTTGGCCTTGATGACCTTGGCGGTCGTCCTCTGGCCCGTGGGGCTTGTGCTGGCCCTGCCTGGGAGGGAGAGGTCAGTGTCATGCCTGGCATCTCCCCAGACGCTGCAGCCTCATCAGATGCCATGGTCACTGGCAGAGGGGCGGAAGAGCTGCTGCCATCATCTGGAGCACCCTGAGAGGTTCCCACTGAGATGACAGGCAGCTCATGTGCCAACGTGATGTTGCATTAGACCTCCCTGCTCACCACTGATGGATGGGCACTTAGCTGGGATACTGGGTGCCCAATCCATCTCCCACACTGATACTGACCAGCTGAGGTCATTGCCGGTGTGTGTGCTTGCAGGTCCCAGTGCATCCCTGATTGAGCCCTTGGAGCAGCCTCTCACTGAGAGTTGCCACTCTCTCCATGGCGGAGGTAGTGCACTCGGCCATGAGGGTCAACGCAGTGGTAATGCTCCGTAGGGACTCATCCACAGCGGACATCATGGCACGCATTCCCTCATTTATCTCCGCCAGATCCTCCCGCACACCCTGCTGCACTTCCAGCATCTGCTGCCTAATAAACGCCTCCAGAGGCCCATCATCAGCCATCGACTGAGCATTGTCCTGGTCCCCTGCAGTCTGACTGCTGGCACCCTGGGCACCCTCTGCCTCTGCCTGCACCTCAAGTGAGTGTGAAGTACCCTCACCAATGTGCACCAAGATGCTAGACGGTGATCTTATGCCCACCGAGTTGCTAGTATCTGCGCTGGGGCCTGCTTGACAGAGAAAGTGTGACGCATGTGCATACTCAGCATGGTGCTCCTCCGGGGTCTGGGGTGGGCCTTCAGGGTCCTCATAGCGACCGCCTGCTGGTGAGCCTAAAAGGGACAAGAAGGACATGTCATTAATTTAAATCATCACATTGCCACTGGGCATGCCAGGCACCCTGCTGAGACAGAGATATGCATCATGGTGCCCTCGTCTTTCCATTATCAATGGGGACTCCAGGTTCCAGGCTCACATCAATATAGAGTGATTGCAATAGCCAACATTCTCACCTCAGCGCAGTGCACTCTTACCTCCACCTGGCACCCCAGCCTCACCGCGGCTGCTTGACCGAGGTGCATAGTGCCTCTCGAGCTCCCGGGCCTCCTGCTCGTATCGCGGGAGAGGATGAGGAGGTGTGGGGGTCCCCCGCCAGTCCGCCACATCTCAATATTGTTATGGGATGTCTTCTCCTGAAAGGACAGGGGAGCACTGATTAGTCCACTCTCTACCTGCAGTGCCATTGCACCATGGCCAACCCCACCTGAGGAACACCTCACAGGGCTCAGCTGATTCATGACCCTGGAGCCGCAAGGTCCAAGCATCCAGGGCTCACCCCTTGGCCAGCTCTTAACTGTTCTGCACACTGACCCATGCCAACACGGTACTCGCCCTTTCTGATCGCAGGAGATCATTGAACCACTTTTGGCATTGCACCCATGTGTGCCTCACCATGTCGCGGCTGCTAACCCCAGGATGCCACCTCCTCCCAGGTTTCTCTCCTGGCTGCAACCTCCTCCAGGAGGGCAGTGAGGCACTCACCTGAAAAGCGCGGGGCTGACTGCCCAGCCGACTGCCCTCCTGCCTGCTGTGTCCAAACACAATGGGATCCATCCTCACATCCATGTCCTTCCGTGGCAGCCTTACAGGAGCTGCCTGGCCTGGTTTTGAATCGGCCACCAGGTCATCATTGAACCCGGTGGACATCATGCCCCCGGCCCTGCCCCCGCCCGTCCCTTCTCGCTGATTCCCCAGCCGCCTATCACGCTGGGAGGGCCTAAATTGGCGGGCCAGCATGAAGTCGCAGAGTGCTGCCCATCACGGGTGGAGGTCGACTTTCTGACCACTGCCACCTGCCCCCACTGAGCCCACATGCCAAGGGTAAAATTCTGCCCCATGCATCGATTTGTGTCAGCTCTTCTATTTCCTCTAAATTATTTTGTGTTTTAAATTCAGAAATCCTATCACTTACTGATGAGCTAGAGTAGGCAGATATCAATTGGAAAGTAACAAGACATCATTCAACCTGACATCTAATCAACTCCGAGCTAATATATGGGGTGGAATTTTCCATCCCACTGGCTTCAGGCGTGCTCGGCAGTGTGAGCGGAAGTATGGCGAGAGGGCCAGGAATTGGTTTCATGGCATCATGAAACCAGCTTGCGATCGTCCACTCGGCCCATCAATGACGGGCCGTGTTCCCCACCATCGGACTTCGGTAACCTTATTGTAATAAATCAGCGTATCAGTATTAGGCCATTTCGCCGGAATCATGCCCCCCCGCCACCCCCCACCCCCCCCGCCCTGCAGGATCATCTGCCCATAGGCCGATGTGTTTCACAACAGAATATATAAGGCATGCACTTGGTGGCTGCACTTTGAAGGGAATTTGGAGGCGGGTGCAGAGTAATACTTTGCAGCCCGGGTCGCCTGTTGAGTTTGAGGTGCATTGGCAGGGGTGGGCAGCAGTGTTCGCAAGGGCTGCCCTGCGATTGAAGGTAGTGCACAAACACATGTGGGTTGTGGGGGAAGGAAATAGTAATGCATTAGGGAAACCTTGTATAAAGTGATTATTCCTCTGCAGTTAAGACAGTTCAGGCGCAGCCACATTGACATGCATGGAGTCGGGCCTCTAGCTTATCTGCCCACTCAAGCAACACAGGGGCATAAAAATGCCACCAAGTGCTCCAAATCTTTTCATCCCTTGGGCACAGACTGTAAACTAATGAGTGTTTTAGTGGTCTGCAGAACAGTTGAATAACTGGGCATGTTGTACAACCTCCTTGCTAAAGCTGGCCGTGGAGCAGTCATTGGTGGAGGTGTTCACAGCCCCTTGCAATGTCATCAGCCCGGTCTGGACCAGTCTCCCCCATGGTTAAACCTAACAGTGCAGCCTTGCAGCGTAGGTTACAAAGAATGCCTGCGCCTGAGCTGAGAGTACAGCATGCAGTCCAATGGGCAAGGCTGCCACCAATTGGTCAGTTGGAGTGGGGCAGAGGTGGTTGGGGTTTCGGGCAGCCATGCAGTGCACTAAACTCTGGCCTTCCAAGTGGTGGCCAGCACTCTCTGGGATGCATTAAGGGCTCTTCAGCCTTTTGAGGGGAGACGATGGCATAGTGGTATTGTCACTGTACTGGTAATCCAGAGACTCTGGGGACCTGGGTTTGAATCCCACCGTGGCAGAAGGTGGAATGTGAATTCAATAAAATATCGGGAATTAAAAGTCTAATGATGCCCTTTAGGGAAGGAAACCTGACATGCTGACCTGGTCTGGCCTACATGTGACTCCAGACCCACACAGCGATGTGGTTGACTCTTAAAAATGACCTATAAGCAAGGGCAATTGGGGATGGGCAATAAATGCTGGGCTAGCCAGTGATGCCCACATCCCATGAACAAATAGAAAAAAACAAGAAAGGTTCTTAGTGTACCCAAACTGACAAACTGAAAGCGTCTCTGTCTTTCATCCTGCAGGAGTACATTAGGAGCATGGTGAACTAGTTGCATGCCTCATGGCGTACAGAGAGCAAAGACAATGGAGAAGAAAGCGATGGAGGCACCTGGCTGTACAGAGGGAGGAGCAGCACCCACAGAAAGAAGGGGTGACTGGGGTTCCGGCACACAGCGCTGATGAGCCACAGCAAGCTGTCATTGGTCTATGGTATCTAGCTAGCTATAGACGCTGCCTTTCATTCATGTAGATGACCAACAACCAGTGTTGCTGAAGACTGCGCATGTCTAGGGAACTGGTCAGTCACATCTGCCAGCTACTGCAGGATTTGGCACCATGAGAGCATCCACTGTCAGTGGCTGTGAAAGTGACTGCAGCGCTCAATTTTTACGCCAGTGGCTCCTTTCAGGGCTCCACATGTGACCTCTGTGGGATATCACAAGCCTACACCTGCAAATGCATCCATGAGGTCTTGGATGCCATCTTCGTGAGGGCATACAATTTTGTGCATTTCGCCCAGGGCCAAAAGAGCCAGAATGCAAAAGCGATTGGATTTGCCCTCATCTCGGGTTTCCTACAGGTGCAGGGTGTAATCGACTGCACTCACATGGTGCTCAGATCTCCGTCGCAACAAATGCTCAACTATGTCCACTGTAAGGGCTTCCATTCGCTGAATGTTAAGCTAGTGTGCGACCAGCACAAACAAATCCTGCGGGTCTCTGCACAGTATTCAGGGACTGTCCATGACTCCTACATTCTCAGTCGGTCACAGATCCCTGATGTCTTCCAGGGTCCATAGAGGCTGCAGGGATGGCTCACAGGGAACAAGGTTTACCCGCAGAGGACCTGGCTGATGACACCCGTGTGGCAGCCTCAGGCTGCAGCAGAGCGAAGGTATAACGAGGCTCATGCTGCAACTCGAGGCTCAGTGGAGCAGACAATTGGGATGCTGAAAATGAGGTTCCAGTGCCTGGACCAGTCTGGTAGGAGTCCCACAATATAGTTCACAGAGGGTGTCATACATTGTTGTCACCTGCTGCGCCCTTTATAACCTGATGCTGCAATGGACAGAGGAGCTGTTTGAGGAGGAGATGCAGAAGCTGAGAGTCTCCTCCAATGAGGAGGACGTCAATGGTGATGAGGGTGAGGAGACCCTCGAAGGCGACAATGATGGCGAGTAGGCCATCGTACTGGCCAGACGAGGCATGCATGCTCAGGAGCCCCTCATGGCTGCTAGATTTGTGGAGGATGATGACGACATGCAGTGAGGAGATACCATAGATCCTCAAATTGCATCTATGAACGTTTGACTCCAGTCTGGCTTATAGCAGTGTACATATACTCTATGATAATGCGCCTGTCACTGAGATGCAGTGGAAGCCCTAATATTCGCTCAATTGTAGGAGGACGATGACGACAAGCAGTGAGGACACTCCAAAGATCCTCACATAGTCTCTGAGAATGTCTGACTCCTGTGTGGTTGGCAGCAGCTTGCTTGCATTCTCGCTTGTGATCAGGGTCATATCATGGAGGTGCAGCCATGAAACTTTAAAAGTACCTGATCCTTTGTCCACCTTCAGCACCCGACCCCTTCAGGAGCACAGCGTCACCGGTCACAGACGCTGAAGAGATGGGGGCCAGCCCCACCTTAAAAGGTGCTGAGAGCACACAGAGAGGATGACGGAGCTCTGTGGTGCCTGTCCACAATACTCTGGTAGCAATGACAAACACCATTGAGGTGCAGGCTTCACAAATATATCCAGGGAGTGTGAGGTCAGACCATCACTGTGGTCTGAATGTTCCACAAAGCACAGGGAAGAAGTCCTGAACTGAGACATCTGCCTTTATCTTGTGCAGAAAGGTTTCACATATGAGTGACGTGGACACTGCTCATCAGAACCAGGAGCCATAGGCAGGTAGACATTTGTGGGAGTTTATTTACAATAGTAAAGATTATGTACAAGTGATTAACACCCCTGCCCAGGCTGCGCAACTACATCGTCTTAACTTTCCTAACCCTGCTGCTATGTCTTGGTGCTCCCCCGACATTCATAGTGGAGGTGGAGGCAGCCTGCTGACTGCTACGCCCTTGCCAGTGACAACGTTGGTGGGCATCCTCTGAAAGGCAGAGACCTGAAGGACCCCAGCCTGTTTTCGGGGTCCTGCTCTGTAGCAGTGGCATCCCCCTCGAACATTGGAGCTGGACCTGTTGAGGTTGCAGCAAGAGGGGAGTAGGATGGGCCAGACACTCCGGAATCACCTGGATGGATGGCCCCGGGGGGCTGATCCTTCTCCCTATGGGTGCCTGAGAGCCCCTGGCTGACTCCTTGAGGAGAAGGGGTAGCTGGAGTGAGATCGGGCTGCCCCACACCCCTCACGTAGACACTGTTGGAGGCCAACTATGGCATCAGCATTGGAGTCCAGTCTGAGCAGCAGTGCAGGAGCAATGTCCTGGACCAAGGTTTCCACAGTGGCCGTCATCCTGCCAGTGTTGAGCTCAGTGCATTGGTATACTGGCACTATCATCTTCGCCTAAAGGCAGGTGGGTTCCTCCATCATGCCTTGCAATCTGAGGAATGCAGCGGACATTTATCCTGGATTGTTTTTGCAGCTCCGGCAGCTGTGATGTGACCGAATCCAGACGCTCATCATCTGACTCGGACTCAGAAAATTTCTAGCCCTCAGCAGCCCTTCGAATGCCGGACACCTGAAAAGTCCCTGCTGCTGCCTGCTGTGGATTAGACAGTGAGATGTGCTCACCAGATTGTGATCTCGAGGCTTTTCTAAAGCTAGGCCCCACTGAGGTGTGTGCCTCTGCTCTGGTGGAAGGTGTGGGTGAGCGCTGTGATGGAGCTTCAGGGAGGGTTTCAGCAGATTCCTCTTCTGAGCTTCCCACAGGGCTTGAAAGGAGGCCTGGGTCATGGACTCTGCGAAAGCAAGGAGAGATAATTAGTGCATGGCAGTGGCCTGTGAACCAGAACACACCACTCACAGCTGATGGATGTTCCATTACTGGACCCTTACTTGGAAGATAACTGCCGGCCTCCTGGTCAGCACAGGAATGGTCCAGATCCTCGTCGGCCAGCTGAATGGCTCTGTTTTCAAAGTCCTTGAGGACCTTGATTTCAAGCATTCCTCCACCAGCCTGCGACCTCTCCTTCTTGTTGTGTGCCAGCTTGTCCTACATGAATTAAAATGGAAAGAGCATAAACAGGATGCCTGCCAGGCCAGATGATAAGTAAGCCTGGCATGTGTGGGTGGTGAGTGGTCCCATGGACAGGATGAGAACAATGAAGGTGTGTGTGAGAGAGCAAATGGTGATGTCCCTTGAACTGGTAGTGAGTGAAGGCCTTGTGGATGTGTGATGGGTTTGTGATTGTGTGAGTTGAGAATGATGAGATGAGTGACTTACCCTGGCAGAACGGAGGAGACCATTCACCCTCCTTCGGCACTGTGTGGCTGTCCTATTTTGCAGGCCTTTGGCGCTGACCACCGCTGCCACCACCTCCCAAGTTGGGTTTGTGACGTTGCTCTCCATCCTGCGGCCAGAGCGAGGGTAGAGGACATCATGGCAAGCCTCCACTGCTTCCAAAAGGCGCTCGAGGGATGCATCATTGAACCTGGGGGCTGCAGTCTTTTTGCCTTTTGGAGCCATGTCTCCCAGGCAGCAGTCCTGGGCTGGAAGCATTGGGAGCTGTTCCCGCGACTGAACTTTAAACATGGTGCACAGCATGATGAAGCGGCCAGGTGATGGCATGGCGGGTGAATGAGAGCTAAGTGTAGTCGATAGGTCACCAACTAGTGGGAAGGATGTAGATGAACAACTCTGCAGGGAAATTGCAGAGAGATGCATGCATTCTAGAGTAGTTGTAATGGGGGACTTTAATTACCCAAATGTAGACCGGGACAGTGATAAGGGCAGAGAGGGGAAAAAGTTCCTAGATTGTGTTCAGGAGAATTTTCTACGTCAGTATGTGTTCAATCCAACAAGAAAAGACGCACTTTGGACCTGACTCTTGGAAATGAGGTGGGCCAATTCAATCAAGTGTCAGTGGGGGAACATTTAATAGACAGTGATCATTGTATTGTACGTTTTAGGATGAAGATAGAAAAGGATGATAGGCAATCCAGAGTAAGAATAATTAACTGGACGACAGCCGACTTCGATGGGGCAAGAACGGAGCTGGGCCAGATAGACTGGAACAAAATATTAGCGGGAGCAAATGTAGCTGAAAAATGGGCTACCTTCAAAAAATAATTGGTCCGGGCACAGTCAAGGTATATTTCATCGAAAGGGAAAGGTAGGGCAAACAAATCCAGAGCTCCCTGGATGAAAAAGGAGATAGAAATTAAGATAAAGAAGAAAAAGTGCGTATATGGCAGGTGTCAGGTAGAAAATACAATTGAGAATAAAGAGGAATACAGAAGGATCAGAGGGGAGGTGAAAAAACATACTACAGAAGCGAAGAGGGATTATGAGAAAAGACTGGCAGCCAACATGAATGAGAATCCCAAAGTCTTCTATAGGGGGAGTAGGGCCGATTAAGGAATTTACACATGGATGAAGGGGCCATGGTAGAGGTATTAAATGAATACTTTGCATCCATCTTTACCAAGGAGGTAGATGCTACCTAGGCCATGGTGACAGATGAGGAAACTCTGTCACTAGAAGGGTTCAAAATTGATAAGGAGGAAGTGTTCAATAGACTATTGATACTTAAAGTTAACAAGGCACCGGGACCAGACAAGATGATTCCAAGGATATTGAAGGAAGTGAGAGTAGAAATTGCAGAGGCACTGGTCATAATTTTGCAGTCTTCCCTAGACTCGGGGGATGTGCCAGAGCACTGGAGAATTGCAAATATTACATCTTTGTTCATGAAAAGTTGTAAGGATAAGCCTGGCAATTACAGACCAGTGTGTTTAGCTTCAGTGGTGGGCAAGGTTCTAGAAGCAATTATTCGGGATAGTAGTCACATGGAAAAATATGGGTTGATGTGGAAGAGTCATCATGGAGTTCTAAAAGGGAAATCATGTTTAACTAACTTGCTGGAGTTTTTTGAAGAGGTAACAGAAAAGGTCGATGGGGTAATGCAGCTGATGTGGCGCACATGGACTTTCAAAACGCATTTGATGCAGTGACACACGGCAGACTTGAAAGAAAAGTTATTGCTCAAGGGACAATAGCAACATATACATAAAATTGACTGAGTAATAGGAAACAGAGGGTAATGGTCAATGGATATTTTTCAGGCTAGAGGAAGGCTTGTAGCAGAGTTCCCCAGGGCTTGTTATTGGGGCCCTTGCTTTTCCTGATATATATTAGTGATCTAGAGCTTGGTGTGCAGGGGACAATTTCAAAGTTTGCAGATGATACGAAGCTTAGGAGTGTTATAAGTTGTGAGGAGGACACTGTAGATCTTCAAAAGGACATAGACAAGTTGGTGGGGTGGGCAAATAGGTAGCAGATGAAGTTCAATGTGGAAAAGTGTGAGGTAATGCATTTTGGTTGGAAGAACATGGACAGACAATATAAAATAAGGAGTGAAATTTTGAAGGGGGTGCAGGAGCAGAAAGACCAGGGTGTATATGTGCATAACTCATTGAAGGTGGCAGGACAGGTGGAGAGAGCAGTTAATAAGGCATATAGTATCCTGCGCTTTATTAATAGGGGCATGGATTACAAGAGCAAAATTATGCTGAATTTATATAAGACACCCATTAGATCTGTATTGTGTACAGTCCTGGGTGCCACATTATAGGAAGGATGTGATCACTTTAAGTGCAGAACGGGTTTACAATAGTCCCAGGTATGAGAAACTTCAGCTATGGGGATAGATCGGAGAGCTTGGGACTTTTCCCCTTAGAGAGAAGAAGGATGAGAGAAAGTTTGACAGAGATGTTCAAAATCATGAGAGGGCTGGACAGAATAAATAGGGAGAAGCTGTTCCCGCTCGTAAAAGGATCAAGAACGAGAGGACATGGATTTAAAGTGATTTGCAAAAGAAGCAAATGTGACGCGAGAAAAAACTTTTTCACACGAGTGGTTCAGGTCTGGAATGTACTGGAGGCAGGTTCAATCGAAGCATTCAGGAGGGCATTGAATGATTATTTGAATAGAAACAATGTGCAGGGGTATGGGGAAAAGGCAGGGCAATGGCACTAGGCCATAATGCTCATTCGGAGAGCCAATGGAGACACGGTGGGCTGAATGGCCTTCTTCTGTGCTGTTAAAATTCTGTGATTCTGTGTGGCGCTGACTGGACACTTTTTTTTCAATCTTTTTAACTCAAAAGGAAATCTTCAAAACAAAAAATTTGGGCAATCTAGTGGATTTCTAATGCATGGTTAAATTTTTAACAGTGCAGGTTCTGCTTTAAGAGCTTTCTCAATCTAAAGTTGGTGTCACCATTCACTTGGAAACAAAGGGATTTTCTGCACTTGACAGTTTTGGTAGATTCTGCAAGACTGACAATGGCACTCAGCTTGGAAAAAAAATTAATAAAGTTTGCCTGGTTCAGCTGCCTGCAGTGTTCAGCGTTCTAGTTTTTTTTGACTCATGAGTTTGTCAAATTTGACTTTCTGCTTGTATTTTACTAAACTGATCAACCACCATGTTCCCAAAATATTTAACTAATCATTTTTATTTTATTTCAGACGAGCTCAGATGCCACATGTTCGGGCTCTGACTCGGGGATTGGGTTTGTAGGGATGGGTTTCTTTCAAACTGCACTTCAGACACTGAATTCTTTAAAGATTTCTCAGGACTTGCTGCAGCCTGGAATTGTAAAAGATTTAGATCACCCTTGCAAGTTTTGCCGACACTGCACTCTGAAGCTGGACTTCCAAAGGAGACTCAATGGAGTCTTCTCTTTTGCTGCAGTAAGGAATTTTAAATCTCTGTCTTCAGCTTCCAAGCCTTTAGTTGGAGCTTTTTCCTGGTGATTTTTCCTCTGCGTCTCTGATTCTGGAGATTCTTTTCAGGTCATAAAGCTTTGTTGAATTTGTCTCAGCCTTCCAGCATTTCGGTTTGTCTCCAAAGGACTTTGGCATACTTATGGATGGTCCCTACAAAAGTAAGTAACTTTAAGATTGTTGTGTCTTATAAGAAAATTCTTGGGGGAAGTAAGAAGTGAACCTAAGGCCTAGCATATCTGGGTGTGAGCTATAGTGCTACTTAATCATGTTTGCTTTGTTTAAGTTGTTCTGTATGCAATAGAGTTTGTGTTTTGTTTTTTAAAAAAATGAAATCTTGTGGCATAGTTCTATTGGTTTAAACGGGGGCATTTGGATTTCTCTTTAAATATTAGCGGTCTCTAACTGGACCATAACAACATATTATGGTGAGGGTGTTGTTTAGTAGGTGTTTCTCTCATCACCTGCCACAAGCCCAGTCCTCAGGGCTCGACCAGCTTGGTCAGTACTGCCCCACTTAGACTACACTCTGTACCTTTCCACCCCTAGTGCCCCTTCCAAGTGGTGTTCAATATGGAGGAGTAGTGATTTATCTATTGAGTCAAAACTGTAGGTAGCAATCATTAGGAGGTTTCATTGCCCATGTTTGACCTGATGCCACGAGACTTCATGGGATCAGGTGTCAATGTTGAGAACTCCCAGGCCAACTCCCTCCAAACCATATACCAACATGATGTGCCACTGCACCTGGTGGGTCTTGTCTTATTGGTGAGATAGGATATACCCAGGAATAATGATGGAGAACTCTGGAACTTTTGTTGCAAGGTATGATTCTGTCAATATGACTATGTCAGGTTGTTGCTCTCCCAATTCTGGCACAACTCCCCAGATGGAAGTGACAGAGTTTGGATGTACCTTTGTGGTATCCAATGCCTAGGCTGATGTCAGGTAATCCATCCTGTTTTGTTCTTATTTGACTTTTCTGTAGTGATTTGCTACAACTGATTGGCTTGCTAGGCTTTTTCAGAGGGCAGTTAAGAGCCGACCATACTGTGTGGGTCGAGAGTCACATGTAGGCCAGACCAGGTAAGGACAGGCCCAGATGGAAAAAGCAGGAAAAACTGGGAAAAAGGAAACTGGTCCAGTCTGGTCTTGTATACCTTAACATGGAATACCAGTAATAACTGGGAAGTAAGAGTACTGGTCTGAACTGTTCTTCCTTTCTGGGAGCGGGTTTCCTTCCTTAAAGGACATTAATGAAACAGATGAGTTTTTATAACAATCCGGCACTTTCATAGCCACTATTACTCAGACTAGATTTCTATTCCAGACTTATTTAATTAGCTGAGTTTAAAATGACCTAGCTGCCATGTTGGGATTTGAACTCACATCTCCAGGGCTTTAACAGTGGTATGCAGGATATGTTGATTCTCTGGGGCTGACAGCACCGCAGGCCACTGTGTAGTATTCTTCAATTTATTAATGAGAAAATGTGTGCGGGCCACACAGGTAATGGTCTGCACTGTTGTCTGCCCCCTGGGGTATCGATGTATTGTGTGCGGAGCTATTTGAAACAACAAAATGGTGATAAATGTTTTCCCTTTGTCTGTAAAAAAAGGCGGAAAGGGTTGAAGTCAATGGAAACAACAATGGGGCAGCATGTAAAATGAATGGCCAATCCACTATGCCTTTTTGTGCCTGGTGGAAAAAGTGAAAAGGTACTCCCAAAAACATTTCAAACAGTGTGTCAACCAAGAGGGCAAGCTGTCTCCTTAAACAGGGCAAAATTAGTCCTGAATTATTTTGAAAAATCATCCAGTCAGTTGGTGGGTGAAAGTACTTGTGCCATTGTTGTAACTCCATTTAAGTAGCAGGATTTGTTTTATATTTTATGATGTACTACTTGACAACAAAACTAGCTTTAGCCATCACAATGCCACAGCTGCACGTGTACCGCTTTAGTTCCGGAGGCTGTGATTCACTGCTGTGTTTATGATAATAGAGCTGGCTTTTCTCATTATTTTCCTTTCGCAGCCTTAGCATTATAGTATGATTCCACTCTCTTTGGTTTGGAAAGCCATTCTTTTGGACATGCGCCCAAAGTAGGTTTTACACCAGCAAGTAACAACTCTGCACATAGCTTCTAAATTAATCATTCCTACCGCCTCTATACAGTAAATGTATTATTTAATATTGTTTCCACATGATATAATCCCTTGTGCCAGCTGTGGCTCAGTTAGTAGCATTCTCGCCTCTGAATCACAGATCTGGGTTCACGTCCCACTCCACAGCTTGAGTGCAAAAATCAAGGCTGAAACTCCACTGTGGGAGTACTGCACTGTTGGAGGTGCCAACTTTCAGGTGAAATATTTAATCAAGGCCCCATCTTCCTGCTTGGTTGGATGTAAATGGTGTTAATCTGCTGAGCAGGCATCAAGAAATGGAAGAAGCTGGAGCCAGCCTGTCTTCAACATCGGTTTATTCACATAACTCAATAATAAGTGCAGACAACTTTTCCGTTCTACATAGTTTCCCCCACACAGGTGGAAACTGGTTCCTATATATGTGCCCTAATCTTTTCCCAATTAGTATCAGCTACTCTTAATCACAACTAAAGCATGTACTCAATTTTCACAGTATTTGCAACATTAACAGGTTCCTTTAAATAGCAAGTACATATTTACAGACAATATTTCAAAAAAAATGAAGAAAGAAAAATAAATCTTGCACTCCCAAGATGTGAATCATGAGGCATCCTTCTTCTAAGACTACCAATAGCTTCTCACTGGAAGCTTTCCTTTTGGTAGAAGAGAGAGGCAATTGATGGCTTGTATTTACCTATTTAAGTTTGGGAATTTATTTTTTCTCCAACATTTGTTTCAAACTCTTGATGTCAATTCTTAATCTCTTCTCATTTACATATTTTGTGGAGTGCACGTTATCCCAAAGGGAACAAATGTCTATATAACGTTCAATAGGTATGGTTTCTTCAGCATCTCCTTGATATAGAATTCCCTCTAAAATCTTTGATAAAAAGAATGCCATGTCAACTGCGTCAACCAGTGCAAGGGTTTCAGCAGCCAGAGTACTTATTACTTTTCTCTTTATTTTCTTGGCTTCCCAAACCAAGAGGCAATTTCCCACCTTCCCCCATAACAAATTTAATAAAATGGGCTACATTCAAAAACCTATCACAAAGGTTTGCATCAGAGGCATCACTAAAAACACTCAATTTTATATTCCTGGGGTCACCCAAAGATAGAAAATTCAGCACACATTTCTCCATTTTAATTTTTTTAATGTTTTGCTTGCTTGTAAAATGCCCTTGACCTTTGGATGTTTCATTACAATACTTGCTTGTCCAAGAAAATGTTGCTAAAAGTGTTTTTCCGTGCAGATCCCACCTATGTGATAATGCTGGTTGACCCCTATCTGGAACCTCAAGCCAATACATTCCAAACTCGTTCCAACTTTCTGACTCTTTCTGTTTAGCCTCCCATACGGCTTTATCCCCTAATTTGTTGGCGGCTACAAAACGTCTCGGCCATGGGGACTTCTGCTTCTATTATTTTGGCGGGATGGTGCTGCATTTTTCTTTCCATTCTGTTGTCTGGTCAGACTGTGATAACTGTTTGCCTATTGAAGTCTTTCTGGATTGCTATGTTAGATCCCCTGCACACCCGATCTGAGAACCTTTCCAGCGTTTCCTCAACTGAGACTCATCGCCCGACCCGTTACTGGAACTTGAGCTATGCTTTCTTATTTTCCAATCTCGCACACCATTCTCCCAGTTCATGACCCTCACTTCTTGTCCACCATCCTGGACTTTAACCAATTTTTATATTTTCCAGTGGATTTCCCTTCCTGTCCTAATATTATTGCATCTCTCCAGTTATTTGATCCTTCTGGATGGTACGTCACCTGGGAACTCACTTTGGGTAGTTGGCCTCTCATTAAAGTAGTCCTTTCCTGTTCATCACGATCAGTTTCTCTATCGGCGTCTAACCCCCTGATCTATCATATCTTGTCCCTCTGGCACTACCCCAAAAAATATATGAGTATATGATGTGCAAGGTGCTTTGTCAGCCTCTGTCACATTTTTAGTATCCGAAAATTTATAACTCATCCCGATGATCCGTGAGGAATGGCTTTTATTGTTCGATTCTCATGTCAGATATTGACTATTTTCATCTCACGCACTATAACTTTCCACTTCCTATGCCCCTCTTTCTTGTAATAAATCATATCACCAGAAATAAAGTCTACCTCAGATGTTCTTATGCGATGTCGCAATGTTCTCCAAATTCTTTCTGAAACCTCAGCCTTGATAAAAGCTTTCCTGCCTGCATGTAATGCTTTCAAGTGGGCAAAGAAAATACAACTAATGGTAGTTCCTTTTGGGGTGGGAGGACAATCAGAGAGCAACAAAGGCAAATTTATATCTTTCCATACACCAACTGGTACATGCTATACCCCCAAACCATTTGCAAAGAATTTTTAGCATGCACCATTCATACCACTGCCATTTTTAACTTGCAAGTTGATTGGTTGGCCAAGATCTTATGCATCATCTCATTAATTATTGTCTGATTCCTCTCACATAAACCATTGTTTAATGGGCTGTCAGCCACAGTATTCATGATTACAATATTTAAATTTTCACAAGTCCCGAAATTCACTATTTGCAAATGCTCCTCCGTTATCCATCAAAAATTTGTTGGCATTCCAAGTTCAGTTCCGACCTGTTTTCCCGTGACCTTATCTATGATGGTTTGTTTATACCTGCCATTTATCACTGTGGACATGCTGAATCTAGTTGCCATATCACAAAGTGTAACAAAAAAATACCCTGATCCTTGTTCCATATCCTTAGGTTCATAGCCACTACATCATTAAATTCTCAGGCAACTGAAAGACTTACAATAGGACATGTTGGTGTCCTCCAATATTTAACACAATTGTCGCATTGAGACGTAACTTGCTCAATAAGAGTTTTGTATTCCACATCGATGACTCCAGCATCCCTCAGCAGAGCTTTTAATTTCTGCAATGAAGTGTGT
The DNA here is from genome assembly GCF_964194155.1 of Cetorhinus maximus. Taxonomy (NCBI): domain Eukaryota; kingdom Metazoa; phylum Chordata; class Chondrichthyes; order Lamniformes; family Cetorhinidae; genus Cetorhinus; species Cetorhinus maximus. The sequence continues at coordinate 117,749,954 of NC_135885.1, forward strand.
GTGAATTGTCTGTGTAATTTTCAATTTTTTTTTTCCCTCCGGGCCAGACTCTTACCCCCTGAAGTGAACAATACTGCCTAGAATTCTCAGTGAGAAACCTTTGGTTTCCTCAATGGTATGCAGAAATGCCCTGATCAAGTGAAATATAAATCCATGGCTTTTCCCAATTCAAGTATTTTGTCATTTTTCATATATAGTTTCATCTTTTTTCACTGAGTACTTGTCAACAGTGAAGGTATCTCACCGAAGACCACATCAAAGTTAATGAAGAGACTTATTCCAGCTATTTTCATGGGATGACCACTCTTGAAAGATTTTAGAGTATTGTCATCCCCAAACCTAAAGCAGGTGGAGCTTTCATACTATTCCGATATTCCTTGTCTAGAGATTCCCAGTAGCAATTGTGCCAATCCACCCCACATACTGTAGAGGTGCAACTGCATACAGCACATTTGAATGAATCAGCAACCAAAATGTTCATCACAGGACTCAGGCTTCCACTAACAAGCCAGTCATCCTCATCGTTTTTAGTGTCAGAATCGTCCACATCATGCATTATTTTCAAGACTTGATTTTTGTGCTTTAGACAGTTCACTGCATAATGATATTTAGAATCACAACGAAAACACCTGCTAACCATTCCCCGTGCATTTATAAGGTTTGTATGCCTTCAGTTGCCATCCCAGTCCTGCTTTCTGTCTTAATCCATAAATCAGCTAAAGGTGCAACCCTCCTCAGACTGCTTATCAACAACTCCGTCTTTGTATCGACACCTGCATCTAGTATTAAGGTGGTCTCAAAAATTAGCAACTGTGGAGTCCTCCAGTCTTTGCACTACTGCAGAGCTGCCTCCTTGTGACCTGATAGTGGTCAGAAATGATTGCTTTCCCAACAAATTTTTTTTAGGGCTGCACCCACATGGTCTAAAAGGAATCTGTTTCATGAAATTGAACCCTCATCAGTACCAGAAGCCTGTCTATATGTGAAATCTGTGCACAATCCAGTAACTTGAATGCAAGTACAGACTCAGGGATCTCTGGGTCAAACTTTGTCAATCTCTTGTATAACCTATCAAAGTCCATAATAAACTTTTCCTTGGACTGATTGTCCATCTCCTTCAATTTATCAAAAGTTGCTCACGCTTCATAGACTTCCAAAAGATCATTTTCCTTGTAACTCCTATCTATAAATTGTAATAGAAGAGGCAATCCCTCTTCAGTATCCAAGTCACCCACATCCAGCTCCAAAAATACTTTACTTCTAGTCTTACTTTTTCCTGGTAGTGACAAAGTCAAGGCCATATTTTGCTTCCTGTTGGATAACCAAGTAATCCGAGTCCACATTTTCACCTCATCTTTCCACTGATCATACAGTTTAGACTCTGAAGAAAACTGTGGATAATCAAAGTTTGAGAATTTGCAATGGGCCTCAGCCATTTCGCACCAGAGGCTGTGGGGAGAATTACTTTTGTCAGAAAAGCGAGACAAAAATAATCTCTTATTCAGCTTCCAACCTCCACGGATTGATGTTAATCCTCTGCTACTATGTTAATCTACTGAGCAGGTATCAGGAAATGCAAGAAGCTGCAGCCAGTCTGTCTTCAACATCAGCTTATTCACAAACTCAGTTACAAGTACAGACTACTTCTCCCTTCCACACATATTCCCCCCAAACAGGTGGAAACTGTTTCTTCTATATGTGCCCTAACCTTTCCCCTGTTAGTATCAGCTGCTGTTAATCACAACTAATGCATGCACTAAATTGTATTTGCAACATTAACACATGGCACTTATTCAAAGAAGGGCAGGGAGTTATCCCTGGTGTCCTGGCTAATATTTATTCCTCAATCAATATTACAAAAAAAGACAGCTTATCTGGACATTATCATATTGCTGTTGTGGGAGTTTGCTTTGTGCAAATTAGCTGCCGCATTTCCTAAACTATAACAGTGGCTACGCTTCAAAAGTACTTCATTGGCTGTCAAGCATTGTGTGACGTCCAGTGGTCATGAAAAACACGGTGATAGTGTTGCCCAATACGCTCACCAGTCGCCACTCGTGGGTGAATCAACACTCTTCCTCAGATGAGAGATTTTAATCAGATTGACATTAGGACTCTGCGACAGTCCATTCAACTGAGGACATGGTTTCAGACTCTGTCTGACACAATCCGTGATCATGTTAAAAGTAAATATAAAATCCTGCGGGAGAAACAATCCTAAACATTAAAAAACTGTAGCCTAGGTCCACTAAAGAATGTGATAAAAGGTCACCATTGAAGGAAGTCAAAGTTTATTTAAATATTTTATTTGCTACACTAGAACTGGATGTTGTATAATGATTAGTGGCAGCTACTAAAAGTATCCTTTGAAAGAGCTGCTGTCATATTGTGGTACATTATTGCTCATCTTAGTCCTGTCCTTCAATCCCAGTTCATCTCTGGGAGATTATTTACGAGATTCACTTAATCCTGTGACTTTACATACATGTTGTATCATATGGAGAATATGGTGACCTGATTATGGTTTGGAGAGCATTAAAATCCTAACTGGACAACACTGAGCTAAATGCAAGTCTTTTTTTTTCTTCAATGCATTGCTGCAGCTGCCTCCTCATGAACGGAGGGGGTGCAAGCCAAAGTTGTAGCTGTAGAAGGTAATGACATATCGGTAGAAGGAAATTGAGCAACTTTCATTGATTTTATCTGCATCATTAGTATCAGAGGAGAAAACTCACTAATGGTTGAATGAAATATTACTTTACACTCTTTAATACTGTTGTGCATTGAGTCCATGCAGAAAGCAAAGAAATGGCAAGTGGTGATATCACAAGTTGCAACCAATCACCTTTCTCAGTCATAGACCAAGGTGTATATATACTTTGCTGTTTGTTCATTTCAAAATCTATTATATATTACATTTAAATGTTTGTACAATTGAACTAATTGCTGCACGTTAGACCAATGGTGTTTGCTATGAAATGTTCATGAGGCATTGATACACCTTTGCATTATACTAACTATAATGCATTGGCCTGACTTTGCAAAGCTGAAGAGTAAGACTGTTGTAACTAAAGACCATCAGTAGTCATCAACTGCTGTTTCAAATACATGAAGAAATGTGACAGTTATAATGGTAAGCTACATTCTAGAGTAATTCTGTGACAAATCTGGCAATGCTGTAAGAAAGCACTGAATGTACAGAATTCTGAATGATTACTGAAACTGTCACAGTAGCATTTGCTTCAACAATAATTTGTATTTAAATAGTGCTCCTCAGATGCAGAAAAAGCATCTTGAGCACTCTACAATAAAGAGAAGAAAAACATGGCTGACTCAGATTTATTGCTATTATCCATACTAGCTGCACATAAACTAGAGCTATGGCAGACATTAACATCACCTCAAGCAACCACTAACTGGAATATTCGACAGTTATGACCAGACTTTCACTCGCCAGTATGCAAATATATTCATTATTTTGCATTAGGATGGCTTATTGTATAACATATAGCATGAACTCCTATCTAACCTGTCATACTAGACTGTTTTAACAAGCTGAATGTTGCATATTTCATGATTTGTCTGCATAAATCTCATGTTGACAAATAAACTTTCTAAGTATTTCCATTCAGACATCTGGCTGATAAAACTTTAACAGTGTCTGAGTAAAATAAAAAAAAATGCTATGAAATGTGCTTATCCACATTCTCCATATATTTTAATAGCATTCATGAGGGCATTGCATGCCCAGAAACTAGAAGACAGACTATTAAAGTGATCTATACTAATGTACATAAACACAAACCTGTAAGTGGTTGGAGCGTAGCTGCAGGCACACTCATTTAAACACTGAAGATGATAGATAACTAGCAACTCTCCTTGGCTGTATTGCAGTTCAATCACTTTCTGATTCAAGTAAAAACACATTAATAGGAGAAAATAATGTCATCACATAACTTTGCAATAATCTTTAACCTTACAAGTCATAGGGTTTATAACCTGATCCCGTAACTGACACCATAGATAATGTGATGTTCATTTTTTACTCTGCATTTGTGAGGACGGTTGTCTGTTTTAAATACAGCATCAGAAGAGGCATTGCTCCATTCTGTTACAGCCACTGTTAGTGAGCTAACTGATTGCTTATTTGACAGGCTATATTAACGCCAAATGTCTGGATTGACTCCTTGCACCTTTCCCATCTTTGGGAATACCTTCACAGGTGTTATGTGTTACTGCGCAATTACAGAGCAACAATTCTTCACTGCCAGATGACTCAAGCTTGGTTATTATTGACTCTGCTGATTTGTAAACCTGGATGAGTGTTGATGAGAATTGAAATTACAGAGGCATGGAACACCCAAAATAATTTTGATGTTGTCTTGGAAATGTTCTTATATCTTAGCATCAATAGATATAAAATTGTTTTCGTAATTAAAAAGTGCTTGCACTCTTCAGCTGTTTGATTCATTCTGGTCATTCAATTACAAATGCTGAATCACAGGTGCCAATGCTTCACATCACATGCATTGCTAAATCTTTCACAAGGACCTAGTTAAAGAATACTTCTTCCTGTAACTATTCTGTAAATGTCCCTATGTATTTCTATAAAATGGAACAAAAAGAAAAGTTCAGCAATCTGTATATGATAGCAGATCAGCTGCCACTTGCATAGTATGTAGGAATACTTTGAACAGATAATTCACTTTTACTGCAATTCAATGGGATTAAAGAAGATACCTTACCACAATGTGGAGAGTATAGGAGGGAATAAGCTGTCCTTTATATCCAGAATTGGCATGATAGCTATTTTTCTGCATAACTAATGACTGTTAATGAAGTTACATTCTAAGTAATCACATATTTCAATGGTGCACATTCTGCAATTTTATGAAAAGGTTGTTAATTAGAGAAAAATAGGCATCTTGCTGTTCATTAATATTACTGAAAACCCTGAAGTCAGCCAACCTCCACGGTTAAATTCCTACTGCATGAATCCCCTGGATTTGTAAAATATAAGCTCATGCTCAAGAAGATGGGAGTTAAAAATAGATTACTTAGGATTTAAACACTCCCCCTTTGTCAAATCAATGTTACCATCAGGGCAGACACACACCAAAGTTCTCCCTGTTTTTGGATTAATTGAGGTCAATCATCAGACCTTTCTTTAATATTAGCTGGGTCTCAACTGTAGGCCAATTTTCAACAAGTGATATTTGATTTCAGTTTAAAGCTCACTCATTACATTCAATAACACAGGGTATTTTAACTCCAGGGTCTCGATATAATCTCACGGGAATATTTTCCAGTGAACTGGTGGTTCAGATAGAAAACCCAGGAATGGTTTGCAGGGCAAAATTTCAAGCCAATCAGCCAAAGGTCTAAAGTAGGAATGCCTTTATTCAAGAGATGTTGCATTCCTGCTAGCTTATCTTATTTGCAAGTTCCTGGAAGAAGCACCTACTGAAGAATGGGTCAGAAGTAGGCATCATGTTTCTCAGATGTGTCCCCGGTAGTGCTTGTTGTAGAAGAGGGAGAGGTGGGAATTCCCATTCTCCATCAGTGATAGGAGAGTGGCTAAACATGTTGCCCACAAGGTTGTCAGTTCCAGAATAGATACCCTCAGGACCTGGATAAATTACAGGAGGTGCTTCAATGATCTCACCACAACGCTAAGGGTCAGCTACGCTCTTCATTTATTCCTCTCTCTCTACAACAAAAACAAAATTAGAGCACGTGGGATGGGGTGAATATACTGGCATGGATTGAGAACTGGTTAAAGGACAGAAAACAGAGAGTAAGAATAAATGGGTAATTTCCAGGTTGTCAGATCAGTGCTTGCCCCAGCTAGTAACAATATATATCAATGATTTAGATGTGGGGGTTAAATGTAATATTTCCAAGCTTGCCAATGACACAAAACTATGTGAAAGTATAAGTTGTGAGGAAGATGCAAAGACACTTCAATGAGATTTGAAGAGGCTGAATGAGTGGGCAAAAATTTGGCAGATGGAATATAATGTGGAGAAATGTGAGGTTATCCATTTGGTAGGAAAAAGAAATACAAAATATTTCTTAAATGGTGAGAGGCTGGGGAGTACTGTATTTAAAGGGACTTGGGTGTCCTTGTACATGAGTCACAGAAAGCTAACATGTAGGTACAGCAAGCAATTAAGAAGGCGACTGGCATGTTGGCTTTTATTACAAGAGGATTTGAAGAATAACGATGTCTTACTACAATTATATAGAGCTTTGGTGAGACCACACCTGGAGTATTAGGTGTAGTTTTGGTCTCCTCACCTAAGGGAAGATATACTGATCATAGAGGGAGTGCAACAAAGGTTTAGTAAATGAATTCCTGGGATGGTGGGATTGTCCTGTGAGAAAATATTAAATAGACTGGGCCTTTATTCTCTGGAGTTCAGAAGAATGAGAGTTGATCTCATTCAAACATACACAATTCTTACAAGGCTCGATAGGCTAAATGCAGGAAGGATGTTTCCCTTGGCTGGGAGGGGGTCTAGACCAGGGGACACAGTCTCAGAAAACGGGGCAGGCCATTTAGGACTAAGATGAGGAGGAATATATTTACTCAAAGGGTGGTGAATCTTTGGAATTCTCTGCCCTAGAGGGCTGTGGAGGCTCGGTCACTGAGTATGTTCAAGGCTGAGATTGACATGTTTCTACATGTTAAAAATATCAAGGGATATGGGGATAGTGCAGGAAAATGGTATTAAGGTAAAACATCAGCCATGATTTCATTAAATGGCAGAGCAGGCTCCAAGGGTTGAATGACCTACTCCTTTTCCTATTTCTTATGTAAACACACAGGAGTATTGCTTCATCCCTCTCTCAGCATTGCCAAAAGCTCCCTTTCCTCCTTCACTTCCTTGACTACCTAACACAAGTCCACTCAGCATCATCTCCCATTCTCATTACAAAAATGTTTGCCCCTTCCCTGGTCATTTCCTCACTGCCATTAGCAGTATTTTCTGTAGTGTAAAGGGTTAACATCAGAAGCATACATGATGCCAATGTAATAATGATGTCAGGTCACATGACTGAGAAGTACTAGAGATCTGGAAGGAGGAGAAGCTCCAACCTTGTTTAGAGATCCAAATGTGTAAATACTTGCTGTAAATAAAGGGTATTGGATCGAGGATAACTTGCCTCCTCTCCAATTTGATAGCTCTGAGGTGGCTCATAAGTCCAATGTGTGATCTGCAGACTTTATACATGTGGGACAGGTGGCACTTGATTGGTCAGGTAGATAGGTTATTTAGAGGTTTGTGCAATCTCTCCAATGCCTTGACCTGGCCACTGCGTGCCCCCAACAAAATCTCTCGATGTGCTCCCCAGTAAACCTTCTCTATTTTGGTCGGTCACAAGCCAAGGGCTGTCATGATTAGTGGGGATTTTTATGTTCTTCAGGGATGCTTCGAGGACATCCCTAAAGCATTTATGCTGTTTTCCTGGGATTCTCCTGCAGTGACTGAGTTCCAAGTAGAGCAGATGCTTCGGGAGCCTTGCGTTAGGTATATGTATGGAATGGCCTGCTCGATGCTGGGCACTTTGGCTTGGGGAGGACACTACTGTTGGACAACTTTTCTTGCCACTAGATTTGGAGGATCCTTGTGATGGCACTGCTGGTGGTATTTCTCTAGTGATTGGAGGTGTCTCCTGCAGGCTGTCCAAGTCTCCAAAGCATATAGGAGTGCAGGGAACACTGTTGGCCTGTAAACCATAATCTTGGGACTTGGGTTTCAAATCCTGGTCCTCAAATGCTCTTCTTCTCATTCAGTCAAAGGCTGAGCTGGCACATTGGAGCTGATGAAGACATTTGTTGTCCATGTCTGCCTTTGTTGAAAGGAAGCTCTCAAGATTTGGAAAGTAGCCCATATTTTCCAGGACCTGGCATTGATTTAATCGATGGGGGCAGGTATTGTACTGTAGGAGCTGGTTGAAAGAGGATTTTTATTTTTCGAATGTATATCAAAAGCCCCATTTCCTCAGATGCTTTGAAGAATGAGTCGGCAATATGAGCTGGAGCACAAGCATCATTTGCATACTGAAGCTCATTGCCTGAAGTGATTTTGGTTTTGGATTAAGACGGCATAGGTTGAACAGTTTCCGTCTATTCTGTCAATTATCTCCATGCCTGTGGGTAATTTGCTGGAGGTGAGGAAATTGTGGGCCTGTCATAACTGCATGAATGAAGCTTTTGAAGGTTGGGGCTTCACTGAAGAGCTTTCTATCAATTATTTGTACACGTTCATTAAGCACTGGAAAGACAAACCTTTAACCAGCCTTGCTACATTAAATGACATTATAATGTATGTCTTCTGCAATTGTGCAGCCTCCCAATATCATCCTAACTCTTGTCCCTTTTTTCTTTCAAAATAGACAATGCAGCAGAGGACAATCTTTTATAGGAGACATCATTATACGATCTATCACTTCAAAGCATGAACATAGAGACAGGTATCACACCTGGGTTAGAAAATGAGCCAGAGAAATCTGCACCAGTGATGTACCTGGCACTAGTGCACAGGGGCAGGTAGTGGTGGTAGGGACAGCTTATGTGACAGTACACAAGGTCCTTTCCCAGCTCTGTTCAGGTCCACAGAATGCAGACTACGGTACTTCAGAATAAGAAAAAAAAGACTTGTCTCACATTAATGCTCCTGTAAGGTAGTGTATCTTAAGTCTTGTCAACGTGTTTCACCATCACGGATGAAAGTGTGGCGCTTTCTGATTCCATCCTGAGCAGTATCATCTCATATGACATCAGAAGTCTGCAGTGTACTTTGGAGAGTGTGACTTACTCAAGGGATCCTGAAGCCAGGCCCTCCTCCCAACAAGAGACCAGAATGGGGCAGTTTCCATAAGTTGGTGGAGTTGAGGGTTGGGGGGGGTGGGGAAGGGTTGTGGTGGGGGGAGCGGGGCGAAGTTTAGTTTGGAAATCCGGATTTCCCCAAAAGCTGTGGAGTTTTAACAGTGTGCTTCTTTTTCTTTTAGCAGCTTCCCCACCGAAAAGTCAGGCCCGATTGACAGGCTTGGCTCTCTGGCAGGTGGGGAGTGTTTTGGAGGGGGTCCCCTACCCCAGGAACAGCTAGAGAATCTGGAACTGCAATTGTGGGAGCTTGGGAGCTTATCTGGATCTTGGAGGAGGTGGGACTGACTCCTGACCCCTGGTGGGGAGGGATCCAGCCAGTGATTTTGGTGAAAAGTAGGTTTCGATTCTAGGAGGCACCCTGATCCCAGATCCGGGGGATTCCTGATCCCATATCCTGAGGGTCCAGTACAAGGGTGGGTAAGCCTAACCCTTGATCCTTGAGGGAGGAGTAGATCCTAAGGATGGTGGGCAAGCCCAATCTATATTTGCTTGATCAGAGGCAGCAGTGTCTGATCCTGATCCTAGAGGTTTCTAATCGTGGTGGGCTTTTTGGATGGGAGTGGTGAGGTGGGGGTGGGGGGTGGTGGCGCTGGTGGTACCATGAAAGCGCTTTTGGATCCACTGGTTCGGAGGGAGGAAGGTAAGATAGTGAAGCTGGAAGGAAGCCATTCTACTCCTCTTGCCCCACAAGTAGCGCTGTAAAAGCAGTTACCTATTGCACAAGACAGTTTTTGTCTTCATTGAGCTGCCGGGTTTTGGAAGGCACAGGAAACCTAGGCAAGCAGAGTAAAACCTGGAAGACGGGCTAAATATGAAACAAACAACCTCATAATAACATTTAATATGCCGTCTGCTGGTAGTGGGTTGGTCACATACTCAAAATTGAAAATTTGAAAATCTGACATACCACCTATTCCCAATTCACCTGTTTTTCTGCAGTTAAAATCCCCCCTGTGTTCCATGCCTTGCAACTTTTGTTGAAGTTGACGGGTTGCCATCAGACTCTTGGTTCAAAACTTTAAAAGACTGACGTCCAGTTTGGAGAGATTGGTGCAGCAATTGTGTTAGGGCATTCAAGGAGTCACTCATCTGCACACCATTGAAGCCATCAGCCCTAGTCCTATGGCAGTGGCACAATGGGCATTGCCCCCACTCAAGATATCAGCACATTTTCTCTCTTTCCACCTGCTTAATCAAAACCCAGCAAATAAAATTATATAGAATGTACAATACAGAAACAGGACAATTTGCTCCACTGGTCCATTCTGGTGTTCATGCTCCACACAAACCACTGCCCATCTCTCTTCATCTAACAGTCTCAGCTTAGGCCAGCACAGGAACAAAGGGCCAAATGGTGGAATGTAAGCCTTTTGTGCTGTAGGATTTAATGACTCTATGAGAACTTTTTATTTCTCTCTACAAGTACATAAAATGAAAAAGAGTAGCTAAAGTGACCATTGGTCCCTTAGAGGATGAGACTGGGGAATTAATAATGGGAAACAAGGAAATGGCAGTGAGGTTGAACAAGAATTTTGTACTTATCTTCACAGTAGAAGACAGAGAAAACCACCCCAAGAAAGGAGAAAAATGGTAGGGGGGGGAGTGGGGTGGTGGGGTGGTGGGGGTGGTGGGGGGGGTGGGGGTGGGGGGGTTGGTGGTGGGGGGGGAAGGGAGGGAGGTGGGCGGCAGCAGCGGGAGATGGGGGTGGTGCAATAGGGAGGATGTAACTTAAAACAATCATAATCACTAGAAAAAAAGTACTAGGAAAACTAATGGGGCTAAAATCTAACAAGTCTGCTGGCCTTGATGGCCTGCATACTAGGGCCTTAAAGGAAATGGCTGCAGAGATAGTGGATGCATTCATTGTAATCTTCCAAAATTCCCCAGATTCTGGAAAGGTCCCAGCAGATTGGAAAACTGCAATTGTAACAATGCTGTTTAAGAAAGGAGAGAGACAGAAAGCAGGAAACCATCGGCCAGTTAGCCTAACATCTGATACTGGGAAAATGCTAGAATCCATTATTAAGGAGGTAGTAGCAGGACATTTAGAAAATCATAACACTTTCAGGCAGAGTCAACAGGGCTTTTTGAAAGGGAAATCACATTTGACAAATTTATTAGAGCTCTTTGAGGATGTAACAAGCAGGGTGGATAGAGGGGAACCAGTAGATGCAGTGTATTTGGATTTCCAAATGGAATTCAATAAGGTGTCACATAGAAGGTTATTGTATAAGATAAGAACTCATGGTATTGGGTGCATTATTCGCATAGATACAGAGAGTATAGGCTAACTAACAGGAAACAGAGAGTTGGGCTCAATGGATCATTTTCAGGTTGGAAAATTGTAACGAGTAACTGGAGTGCCACAGGGATTAGTGGTGGGGCATGAACTATTTACAGTCTATATTAATGACTTTGATGAATGTATTGTAGCCAAATTTGCTAACGGTACAAAGATAGGTAGGAAGCAAGTTGTGAAGAAGTTACAAAAAGTCTGCATAGGGATATAAATAGGTTAAGTAAGTTGTCAAAAAAAATTGGCAAGTGGAGTATAATGTGATAAAATGTGAAGTTAGCATTTTGGCAGGAATAATAGGAAAGCAGAGTATTATTTAAATGGAGAGTTCCTGCAGAATGCTGTGGTACAGAGGGATCTGGCTGTCCTTGTAAATGAATCGCAAAGTGTGGAATCGTCCCAAGTTTGCGGCGGTGGGCGGGAAAAGGGACCTTTTGCCCACCAGCCGCTATAGCGGCTATGTACACCGTATCATCCCATTACTGGAAACATGCCAGTCTCTCATTTGCCCGCCACGCCATCACTTTGCCGCTTCATCACACTGGCCGCCATATTTAAAGTGCAACCGCGTGAATGCCTCTCAGTGCTTCCAGACGTCGACTGCTGAAAAGAAGATGTGGCCTCAAAAGGCAAGACGACTGCAGCCTCCCAGTTTAATGATGCGTCCCTTTAGCCTTTTGGATGTATCATTATACATCGTGATGCCCTCTACCCCTGCTTTAGCCGTAGGAAGGCAGCAGCATCACCAATCTGGCTTGGGAGGAGGGCCAGCGCCAATGCCCTACAAAAGCGGGCAGCAACCCAATGCCGAAATAGGATGAATGATCTCCTCCGTTCTGCCAGGGTAAGTCACTCTTCTTATCACTCTCAACTCACACACTCACAAAGCCATCACACATTCACAGGGACCTCACTCCCAGCCAGTTCAAGGGACATCACCACTCACTCTCTCACACACACCTTCATTGTACTCATCCCATCCATGGGACAACTCACTATCCACACATGCCAGGCATACTTACCATCTGGCCTGGCAGGCACCTTGCTTACACTCTCTCCATTTCTATTCATGCCGGACAAGCTGGCACAGAACAAGAGGGGGAGGTCACAGACCGGAGGGAAAATGCCTTAAATCAAGGTCCTCACGGACGTTGAAAATAGAGCCATCCGGCTGTTCGGCAAGGATCGGGACCGTTCCTGACGGTGATGTCGGTGGTGTTCTATCAAGTGAAGATCCAACGGTGCAACATCCATCAGACAACCATGCTGTGAGTGATGTGTCCTGTTCTGCCGTCCCCTCCCATGCAGTAATTATCCCCCCTTGTTTTCAAAAGGCACATCTGGGAAATAGCTGAAGGAGTCTAGGACCAAGGGCCTCTAATTAAGCCCCGAAGAAACCTCTGAAGATGAATCTGGAGGCACCTTCATTGAAGTCCCATCACAGCGCTCATCCACACCCTCCACCAGTGCAGAGACACACACCTTGGTGGGACCTAGCTTTAGAGTAGCCCCGGGATCACAATCTAGTGAGCACATCGCACTGTCTGATCCACAGCAGATGGTGGCAGGTACTTGCCAGGTGTCCAGCACTTGGAGGGCTGCTGGAGACCAGAAATCTGCTGAGTCTGAGTCAGATGACGAGTCTCGATCATGTCTCAGTTGCTAGAGCTGCAAAGGCAAGCTCGGGAACATCAGGAAGGGATGTCAGCTGCACTCCACAGATTGCAAGGCACGATGGAGGAGACCCTCCACCTTCAGGCTGAGGCGATAGCGCAGGCATACCAATGCACTGAGGTCAACATTGGTAGGATGGCAGCTGGCATAGTGACCTTGGCCCAAGATGTCACCCCTGCACTGCTCTGCGGGGTGAACTCCATTGCTGATGACATAGTTGGCCTCCAACAGTGTGTACATGAGAGGGATGCGGGCAGCTCGATCTCACTCCAGCTATTGCTTCTCCTCAAGGAATCAGCCAGAGGCCCTCAGTCACCCATAGGGAGGAGGATCAGCTGGTGCACACCCCAGGGCCATCCACTCAGGTGACTCCGGGAGTGTCCGGCCCATCCAAATCCCCTCTTTCTGTGACTCCAGTATTCCCAGCAACACAGGTCAAGAAGGGTGCCAATCCCACATAGCAGGATCCCGAAAGCAGGCCGGGCCCTCCAATTCTTGGCCCTCCAGAAGACGCCCACCAAGGTCACCACAGACAGGTCGTAGCATTCAGCAGGCTTCTTCCACCACTGCTGTGGATGTCCGGGGATCACCAAGACATAGCGGCAGGGTTAGGAAAGTTAGGAAGATGTAACTCTTTCGGGTTATCAACAGTCACAGATTGTAACTCTTTCGAGTACATTCACAGTTCTTGGTTTCCGGGAGTGGGACATGAACCCACAACCTTCTGACTCAAAGGCGAAGGTGCTATGACCTGAGCCACAAGTTGCACAGCCTAGGCATGGTTGTTAATCACTTGTGCATAATGTTCACCGTTCTCAATAAACTCCCAACAATGTCTCCCTGCCTATGGCGCCTTGTTCTGATGAGCAGTGTTCGTGTCACTCAGATGTGAAACCTTGGTTCCTGCAGAAGATAAAGGCAGGTGCGTCAGTCCAGGGCCTATTCCTTGTGCTTTGTGCAGCTTTCAGACCAAAGTGATGGTTCAGCCTCACACTCACATTACTGATGCCTGCACCTCTAGGGTGCTTGTCATTGCTGCCAGAATGTTATGGGCAGGCGTCACATAGTTCCGTCATTCTGTTTTGGTCTCTCAGCAACTTTGATGTGGGGCAGGGCCCCATCTCATCAGCATCTGTGACCAGTGACACTGTGCTCCTGAAGGAGTCAGGTGTTGAAGGCTGACAGAATCAAGTGCATTTAACGTTCATAGCTGCATCTCCACAATATGACCCTGATCACAGAGCACAAGCGAGCTACCCTCAGACAGACAGGAGTCAGACATTCACAGAGGCTATGCGATGATCTATGGAGTGACTTCACTTCATGTCGTCGTCATCCTCCTGCAATGGGGCGGCTATAAGGACCTCCACTGCATCTCCATGACAGGAGCATTATCACAGAGGGTATGTGCGCTGTCATCTGCCAGACTGATGTCAAATATTCACAGATGCAATGTGAGGATCTATGTTGTCTCCTCACTGCATGTTGTCATCATCCTCCACAAATCTAGTTACTATGAGGGCTTCCCGAGGACATCTGCCTTGTCTGGCCAGTGCGATGGCCTCATCGCCATCATCCTCGCCTTTGAGGACCTCCTCACCCTTATCCTCGTCAACGTCCTCCTCATCAGAGGAGAAGTCCAGCTCCTCCATCTCCTCCTCAGCCAGCTCCTCTCCCTGTTGCAGCACCAGGTTGTAAAGGACGCAGCAGGTGACGACAATACAAGACAACCTCTGTGGACTATATTACAGGGCGTCACCAGACCAGCCCAGCCACCAGAACCTCATTTTCAGCATCCCGATGGTGTGCTCCACCAAGGTGCAAGTTGCAGCATGAGCCTTGTTATACCTTTGCTCTGCTGCAGCCTGATGCCGCTGCACAGTTGTCATCAGCCAGGTCCTCTGCGGGTAGCCCTAGTCCCTGAGGAGCCATCTCTGCATCCTCCATGGACCCTGAAAGATGTCAGATATCTGAGACCGATTGTGAATGTAAGAGTCATGGGTGCTCCTTGGAAACCGTGCGCAGACCTGCAGGGCATTTGTGGTGGTCGCATGCCAGCTGAACATTCAACGAATGGAAGCCCTTGCGGTTGACATAGTTGACTGTGTGTTGCGAAGGAGATCTGAGCGCCAAATGAGTGCAGTTGATAGCACCCTGCACCAATGGGAAACCTGAGATCTGAGCAAATCCCATCGCTCTTGCATCCTGGCTGTCCTGGTCCCGGGCGAAATGCATAAAGTTGCAAAGGTGACCTCATGCTTGAATTTGTGGGTGGAGGCTTGCGACATCCCACAGAGGTCACCTGTGGAGCCCTGAAAGGAGCCACTGGCACAGAAATTGACCGCCGCAGTCAATTTCACGGCCACAGGCATGTCCATGTCCCCGTGGCACCAAATCCTGCAGCAGCTGGCAGATGTGAACAACTAGTTCCCTAGATATGCGCAGTCTTCAGTGACACTGGTTCTCGGTCATCTGCAGGAATGAAAGACGGCGTCAATAGACCCAGGCTCTAGCTAGGTGCTGAAAGCTGTGGCTCTTCAGTGACGTGTACAGGAGCCCTAGCCACCAGTTCTTCCAGAGGCTGCTGCTCCTCTCTCTGCCCAGCCAGGTGCCTCAATTGCTCTCTTCTCCATCTTCTCTGCTCTCTGTAAGCCACAAAGCATACAGCTAGGTCACCAGGCTCCATGCTCCTGATGTACTCCTCCTGCAGGGTGAAAGAGAGAGACACATGGGTTAGCTTGGGCATTCTAAGAACCTCTCTTGGTTAAGCCTGAAGGCCCCTTAATGCATCTCGCACGGGCATTCTCCTAACCCACCCTGCAAGGCTGCACTATTAGTTTGAACTATGGGGGGTGGACCCAAACCGGGATGATGACATTGCAAGAGGCTGTGAGCATCTCCACCAGTGACTGCTCCATAGCCAGCTTTAGCAAGGAGATTATACAACATGCCCAATCACCCAACTGTTCTGCAATCCACTAAAAATCATTAGTTTGCTGTCTGTGCCCGAGGGGTGAAAAGCTCAGGAGCATTTGGTGGCAATTTCATGCCTCGCATTGCTTGAGTGGCCAAATAACCTAGAAGCCTGACTCCAAGCATGTCAATGTGGCTGCACCTGAACTGTCTCAGCTGTGGGTGAATGCCTGTTTTCCTAACGCTTCCCTCCCCCCAACCCCACATGTGCTGATGCACTACCACCAACCACAGTGCAGCCCTTCCCCCCCCTCACCCCACCAAGTCACCTCAACCACAGTGCATTCCTTGGCACTTCCCCTTGCACCCACCCCCCCCCAACCCCAACTCGCATCAGTTGCAGGGCAGCATTTGCCCTGGCACCTCACTGTCAGCCAGCTGGGAAAAAGTGACTTGCCTTTGCCCTCGCATGAATGCGTGGCACCTCAACCTTGAAGTCCAACAGGCAACCCTGGTGAATGCTGCGCACTGCTACTGTACACTCACCTCCGAGTTCCACTCAAAGTGCAGCCCGCCAAATACACACCTTGTATATGCTGTTGTGAATCATGTCGGCGTGATTGTGCTCGGATGATCCAGCATGGGGGGATGATTCTGGTGGGCTGGGGGCTTACGATGATATGCAGGTGTATTACAACGAGGTCCCCAATGTCTGACAGTGGGAAATGCGGCCCACCATTGACGGGCAGAGCAGACGATTGCAAGCTAGTTTCACAACGTCATGAATCCAATTTTTGGCCTTCTCGGCACATTGGCGCTCATACCGCCAAACGCACCCAATGCTAAAAATTCTGACCAAAAGGTTAGCATGCAGTTAAAGTCAGTCATTCGGAAGGCAAATGGAATGTTGGTCTTTATTGCAAGGGGTTGGAGTATAAAAGTAGGGAAATTTTGCTACAACTGTATAGTGCATTGGTGAGACCACACCGAGAGTACAGTGTACAGCTTTGATCTCCTTCCTTAAAGAGGGATATACTTGCATTGGAAGCAGTCAGAGAAGGTTCACTAGACTGATTCCTGGAATGAAGGGGTTGTCTTGTGAGGAAAGGTTGAGCAGGTTGGGCCTATCGTCATTGGAGTTTTGAAGAATGAGATGTGATCTTATTGAAACATGTAAGATTGTGAGGGGGCTTGACAGGGTAGATACTGAGAAGATGTTTCCCTTCATGGGGAAATTTAGAAACAGGAAGCCAATTTTAAGAATAAGGGGTGTTAGAGAGTTGATCTTCAGACAACTTCTCTTAGTGGAAACATTTGGTTTTATTTACAAGACAGCAGAAGCAACTACATGTGTGCATCAAACTCCATAACTAAAGTAATATTCTCCTGTAGAGGTTCCCTGCACTGCTAACACATTGGTTTACACAGATCATGTGATCTTACAGCACTGGATTATGTTTAAAGCTACAGTCCAACATTTCCCAAATCTATAATTACTATATCCCTCCCCCTTTAACTTTTCTGCACATTTTGTATTTTCTAGGATATTTATCTCAAGACATTACAATACGTACACAGGCCATGGAATTACAAGTTCAGTCTTTCAGGTGGTTTCCTGATCCCTGTGGAATATCGTAGTTCCATGACTTCAGATTCTTTTGTAGGAAACACATTCTCTGGAACCGTATTATCATCAGGTACCTCATTAGGCACAGGCAGTTCATTGTCTTCCACTCAGCCAGAGCCATCGGACATGTCTGTCCTTGGTTGAGCAACTTCAACAGGAACCACTGATTTTGTAATGGTTATGGTGGAACAATATCTTATTGTCACTTTCCCTTAAATGATCCCCATGCTTACGGGTGATCCGGCCCTCTACTTCCACATGGTATGACAATGGTCCGGTCACTAAAATTACTTTACCAGGTAACCACTCCAGTCCTCCACTGAAATTCTTTACATATACTATTTCTCCAACAGTAAATTGTCCCTCATGACTATGCAAATCATGCGTCGCTTTTTTGTTCCTTTGACTTTTCTCCACCTTCCCCTGCAAATTGGGAAGTATTAGCCTGAAGATGGCACCTCATCAATAATTCTGCATCTTCTTTCTATGTGTCTTCTTTTTACCACAAAATTTAGTCTCGGCCTTCTTTTTGACTTCACTGTCGCCTAGGCTTCTCCCAAATGCAATCTCAACCTGTTTTACTTCAGTAGCTGAGTCCCTAAGGCTTCATTATCTGCTCATCTCTTGGAAAGTTCTATGAATTTTGCTTTTAAAACCTCTTTAGCTTCATTTAGCTGATTCTTCAGCTCTTCTGTCTCCTTCTTGTATCTGTTGGCTTCCTCCTGGAAACGTGAACATTGCTGCATCTTCTCTGTCAACTGGTGCTTCAGTTTGTTCAGAGAGGTGTCAAATACTTCCTGTTTTTCTTCGTACTTTTCCAGAGGCACAACTTTGACCTGAGGGAACCTTGTAGCGTGTGAAGGTCTTTCAACGGGTTTTCCTTTTCTTTGCGAAGGTTACTCATTTTGTCTTGAACTCTGTTATTCAGTAGGGTCTCCTTGAGGTTCTTCTGCTGTTCTTCCATGTTGCTGTTCAAGAGTCTTCATTTCTTCAGGTTGTTGAATTGTTACACACTCCTTTTTCATTCTGTTGCAGTCCTTAGACTCTCCAGGCTCTTTCTGAAGTATCTTACCTTGTCCCTTTATCAAGACAGGAACTTCCTTTTGAAATCTCACTAGCCAATCAAGGTTGATTTCCCTTAACCAATTTCACCCCACAAAGCTTGGTCCGCTGCTTTTCAATACCATCACTGGAAGATATGCCAATTGGTTTCTCTAATTAACAGTTGCTCTGGTGATATCTTTCATTTGCATTTATTTGCCTGTGTATGTTTTCAACTTGGCTGTTGTTTGTTCCAATTTTAATTGCTGATCACCTTTATTTAAATATCCGAAAGTGTGTTCTCCTATCACAGTGATAGAAGGTCCCATGTCTACTTCCATTTTTAATGGTTTACCATTCACTTGCACTGTAAGAAATATTGGCTCTGTCTTCCCAACTTTCATGTTGAATAATGAATAAATGTCAGATTATGTTGTTTCAGGCTCTTCTACACTATAGACTTCATTGGGCTTCGTTTGTTGTTTAGAGGCCTGTTTAAATCTCGCTTTGCACTATCTCATTATGTGTCCACATCTATGACAAAAATAACGTTCTACTTTTTACAATTGTCAATCGCTAGAGGGCTGGTTGTTTCCACATCACTGAAAGTTATTTTTCGATTTCGTTGCTAAGCTGTTTTCTCTCACTTTTCCTCTCATGAATGGCTTGCCGCATTTTTCAGCCCAACCCTCGCTGCAATGGGGCCGTAAAATTTCACTCAATATTTCAACTGAGGCCCAACCAACATTTTCTAAAGTTTTAGTGTAAATCCGTTGCATTTGTACATTCCAATTATAAAGGATGCTGCATACTTTTAACAGCTTTATCAACTTGTCCTGTCACCTTCAAAGCTTTGTGTACATTAAGTCCCAGGTATCCCACTTCCTGCACCCCCTTTAAAATTGTTAATCCAAATTTTGAATTTAGCTTATAAATACTCCCTCAATCTTCATTTCAAATCATAACATAACATAACATAACATAACATAACATAAGTGTGAAACTTATCTGGATTAAATTTCATTAGCCATATGGCTACACAGTTCCAAAACAACAACAACATATATTCATATAGAACCTCCCAAGAGCATTATAAAACTCACGACGCCAAGTCACGCAAGGAGCTATTAGGTTGGATGATCAAAGAGGTAAGTTTTAAGAAGTGTCTTAAGGGAGGAAAGTGGAGTAGAGGTATGGAGACATGCAGGGAGTGAACTCTAGAGCTTAGGACCACAGCTACTGAAAGCACAATCACCAATGGTGGAGCAATTATAATTGGGAATGTACGCGAGCCTAGAATTAGAGTAGCAGAGAGTGGAGATTACAGAGATAGAGAGGGGGAAATAGGCAGTCTTCTTGATGGTATGAATGAGGTCAGAAGCTCATCTCTGGATCAAATGTGACACCAAGTTTGCAAACAGACTGGCTTAAATTCAGACTGTTCCTTGGGAGAGTGGTGGAGTTTGTAACTAGGGAACAGAGTTCTGGAGTGGAGACTGAAAACTACTGGCTTCAATTTTCCCAATATTTATGGCAACATTTCACCAATATGTCTATGTCCTCCTAAAATCTGTTACCATTCTCCTCATTATTCACAATATTTTTGAATTCTGTGTCATCTGCAAACTTAGAAATTATGGCCTGAATGTTATGCTCCCCCGCTTGTGGGTTTTTAGTAGGGGAGGTGAACCTGTGAAATTGAATGGACGGGATCCCCTCGTGGTTCCGGCCTGCCCCAACCACACAGTGATTTTACGCTGGGCCATTTAAGGGCCATTTCCCCATGAGCCTCAATTTTTAGGCTGGCGGGAAGATTGAACCTCCAAGGGGGAGGTCCAAAGTACATCAAAGTTACATCCACGCTGGGGAGGTGGGGGGGGCGGGGTCACACCTCCATTAGAAGCCCCCTTTGGAAGTCAGGCATCCCCCCCTTAAGGTCTGGTGGCCTTTGGACCTCCCTCAACCCCCGAACTCTCCCCCTCAACCTGATTGAACCCAACGCAACCCCCAGGTCTTCCCTACCCTTCCCCCCGGGGACTTCCTGAACTTACCTGGGCCTCCGATTCCTGGGGCTGAATCTCCCCCTGCCTTGGTGGTTGGGGGGGTGGGGTTGGGTGGATGTGCGGGGTGGGCGGGAGTGAGCGTGAACCCAATCAGCGCCTCCGATCAGGTGAATGCTGCCATTTTACGTGGGTGGGACACGTGCGCTCCCTGTGCAGCCGGGGAGGGATTCCCTGAGTCGGGGCCTGCGCTCTTTCATGCATGTGCGCGAAAGAGCGCAGAAATATCCCTAAGGCATGGAGGCACCTCAGGAAGATTAGTTTAAGCTCTGAAAAATTTAATAAAGGAAAAAAAAATGTTAAGGACATGTCCCCTCATGTGAAATTGTCACACGAGCTGGGTCATGTCCTTTAATTTTTTCAAAATTTTTAATTTAATTAATAAACCCTTCATGAAACCTCATCCTGCCCGTGGATGAGGTTTCATGAAAAATGTGAAGGCTGCCTGGGCTCTTCGCCTGCCCGCCAATCTTAAGGTTCTACCTTAAATTCTAAATAACTTTAATTACTTTCTTAATGGCCTTAATCGGCCTTTGACAGTTCAGCGGGCGTGCAGCTGACCCGGCTGCACGCTCACCGGACTAAAAATTCTGCCCCTGGACTTGGCCTCCAATGTCTTCTTGAACTTCCTTTTCTGTCCACCGTAGCACTGTCGCTGCAGGGACTGGAGGACTGATGGCCGGCAGCTCTCCAAGGCTGGACTTCCTACTGACTGTAAATTAGCTGCAGGGCTGTTGCAGTCAATGGGGATGTGTTCCCCACTGACTCTTCGGTTGGCAGGAAACACGATTCTGCCTCCCAAAAATTCAGGCCTATGTATTCCGATAGGACAAGGGTGTTCGGATTAGTAAGGGTTAATGTGGGACTAGGGAAACACTACCATTCACATTATGAAGCAGAAAGTCATATGATAGCAGTGCAGTAGTGCACAGATAGTGTAGCAGAAGCCAGTATGAGGATAGCACCGAGTCAGGGCTGTACCTTGAAGATATATATAGTTATAAGTTGTTAATAAACACCAAATGTTCAACCATACAAGTCTCCAGGCCTTTTAGCAGTGAGACACTGAACAAACATTCCAAGTCCAAGTCATTGTTATACATCAAAAAGAGCAATGTTGCTAATACTGACCCCTGTGGGACACGAATGGATACTTCCCTCTAGAAAAACAACTGCTCATCAATACTATCTGCCCCCTATCCATCAACTAAATTATGTATCCATGCTGTGAATGCCCCTTAAATCCAATAGGCTTCAATATTGCTAATAAGTCTATTGTATAGTAATTTATCAAAAGCCCTTTGAAAGTTCATATGCACAATATTAACCACACACCCCCACCACCCTCACCGAACCTCTCTGTTACTTCAACAAAGAAACATAGAAACATTGAAACCAGGAGCAGGAGTAGGCCATTCGGCCCTTGAAGCCTGTTCGCCATTCAATATGATCATGGCTGATCCTCTATCTCAACACCATATTCCCGCTTTCTCTCCATACCCCTTGATGCCCCTAATATCCAAAAATATATCAATTTCTTTCTTGAATATACTCGGTGATCTGGCTCCACAGCCTTCTGTTGTAGAGAGTTCCATTGGTTGACCACCTTCTGAGTGAAGAAACGTTTCCTCATCTCAGTCCTAAATGGCCTGCCCCATATCCTGAGACTATCATCCTTGGTTCTAGACTCCCCACCCAGGGGAAACATCCTCCCTGCATCTAGTCTGTCTAGCCCGGTTAGAATTTTATACGTTTCAATCAGATCACCTCTCATTCTTCTAAACTCTGGTGAATACAGGCCCAGTCGAACAACTCTCTCCTCATGCAAAAGTCCTGCCATCCCCAGTATCAGCCTAGTGAACCTTCATTGCACTCCCTCTATGGCAAGTATATCCTTTCTTAGGTATGGAGGCCAAAACTGTACGCAATACTCCAGGTGTGGTCTCACCAAGGTCCTGTATAACTGCAGTAAGACATCCCTACTTCTGAACTCAAATCCTTTTGCAATGAAGGCCAACATACCATTTGCCTTCCTAATTGCTTGCTGCACCTGCCTGTCTACTTTCATCGACTGGTGTACAAGGACGCCCAGATCCCTTTGTACATCCGCATTTCTCAATATATCACCCTTTAAATAATATTCTGCCTTTCTGTTTTTCACACTGAAGCACATAACTTCACATTTATCCATGTTATACTGCATCTGCCATGTGTTTGCCCAAACACACAACTTGTCTAAATCACCATGAAGCCTCCTTACATCCTCCCCACAACTCACAACCCTGCCCAGTTTTGTGTCATCAGCAAACTTGGAAATATTGCATTTGGTTCCCTCATCCAAGTCATTTATATATATTGTGAATAGCTAGGGCCCAAGCACTGATCCCTGCGGTACACCACTAGTCACTGCCTGCCACCCGGAAAAAGACCCATTTATTACCACTCTCTGTTTCTGGTTTGTCAACCAATTCTCAATCCATGCCAATATATTACCCCCCAAGCCCATGTGCTTCTTGAAATCCAAATACACCACATCCACGGGATCTCCCTTATCTATTTTACTAGTTACATCCTCAAAAAACTCCATTAGATTAGTCAAGTATGATTTCCCTTTCATAAACCCATGCTGACTTTGCCTAATCCCATTAATGCTTCCAAGTGTTCTGTTACCACACCTTATAAAATATACCCTTGCATTTTCCCCACTACTGATGTTAGGCTAACTGGTCTATAATTCTGTTTTTACTCTCCTTTTTTTAAATGGTGGGGTTATATTTGCCACTCTCCAATCTTTAGGAACTGCTCCAGAGTCTATAGAATTTTGAAAGATGACCACCAATGCATCCAATATTTCTAGGCCCACTTCCTTTAGCACTCTGGTATGTAGATTATCGAGCCCTGGGGATTTTTCAGCCTTTAACCCCATTAATTTCTCTAACACAATTTTTTTTACTAATACTGATTTTCTTCAATTCCTCCCTCTCACTAGACCCTTGGTTCCTAACATTTCTGGGAAATTATTTGTGTTCTCTTTTATGAAGACAGAACCAAAATATGTGTTCAATTCTTCTGCCATTTCTTTGTTCCCCATTATAATTTCCCCTGTTTCTGACTGTAAGGGGCCTACATTTGTCTTCACTAACCTCTTTCTCTTCACATATTTATAGAAGTTTTTACAGTCAGTTCTTTATGTTCCTTGAAAGTTTACTCTCATACTCCATTTTCCTCTTCTTGATCAATCTTTTTGTCCACTTATGCTGAATTCTAAACTGCTCCCAATCCTCAGGCTTGCTGCTTTTTCTGGCAATTTTATTTGTCTCCTCTTTGGATCTAATAACACCCCTAATTTCTTTTGTAAGCCATGGCTGAGCCACCTTTCCTGTTTTATTTTTGCGCCAGACAGGAATGAATAATTGTTCTGATTCATGCATATTTTCCTTAAATATTAGCCTTTGCCTTTCCACTATCAACCCTTTTAGTAAGATTCCCCAATCCATCATTGCCAACTCGCGCCTCATACCCTTTATTTAGATACAGGAGCATTGTTTTGGATTCAACTTCTTCACTCTCCATCCTAATGAAAAATGTTATCATTTTATGGTTGCTCTTCCTCAAGGGACCCCACACAACAAGATTGTTAATTAATCCTTTCTCACTGCACAATACCCAGTCTAGGATAGCCTGCTCTCTAGTTGGTTCCTCAATGTATTGGTCTAAAAAAAAAAATCATGTACACATTCCAGGAAATCCTCCTCCACAGTATTATTGCTAGTTTGGTTTGTCCAATCTATATGTAGATTAAAGTCACCCATGACTACATTGTACCCTTATTGCATGTGTCTCTAATATCCTGCTTAATTCCTTCCCTAACACCTCCATTTCTATTTGGGGGCCTATAGACAACCCTCACCAATGTTTTCTGCCCCTTGGTGTTTCTTATCTCTACCCAAACAGATTCCACACCATGATTTTCTGAGCCAATATCCTTCCTCATTATTACATTGATTTCCTCCTTTCCTAACAATGCTACCCCACCTCCTTTCCCTATTTGTCTGTCCTTCCCAAATATTGAATACCCTTTGATGTTCAGTTCCCATCCTTGGTCACCCTGCAGCCTTGACTCCATAATTGCAACTATTTCACAACATTTTATATCTATTTGTGCTGTTAATTCATCTATGTTATTGCGAATGCTCCACACATTAAGACACAATGCCTTTAGACTTGTCTTTTTAACCTTGTTAGTCATCTTAGCTTTATTTTGCATATGACCCCATTTGTTTTTCACCCTTGTTTTGTTTTTTCTGCCTTCCACTTTTGCTTCTTGCTTTCCTGTCTTTTGTTTCTATCCTTGTTTCCCCCTCCTCTGTCTCCCTGCTCAGGTTCCGATCCCTGTGCCATTCTAGTTTAAACCCTCCCCGACTGCACTAGCAAACACCCCCTGAGGACATTGGTCCCAGTCCTGACCAAATGAAGCCCGTCCTGTTTGTACTGGTCCCACCTTCCCCAGAGCCGGTCCCAATGTCCCAGGAATATGAATCCCTCCCCCCTATACCATTTCTTCAGCCACGTATTCATCTGATATATCCTGTTATTTCTACTCTCGCTAGCGTGTGGCACTGGTAGTAATTCTGAGATTAGTACCTTTGAGGTAATGCTTTTTAATTTATGTACTAACTCCCTATATTCAGCTTGTAGGACCTCGTCCCTATGTCATTGGTACCAATGTGTACCATGACCACTGGCTGTTTTCCCTTCCCTTTCAGAATGCCCTGCAGCCTTTCCAAGACATCCTTTACCCTGGCACTAGGGAGGCGACATACCATCCTGGAGTCTCTCCTGTGGCTGCATTAATGCCTGTCTGTTCCCTTTACTATTAAACCCCCTATCACTGTAGCGCTGCCACTCTTCTTCCTTCCCTCTTGTGCAGCAGAACCACTCATGGTGCCATGGACTTGTCTCCTGCTGCTTTCCCCTGAGAAATCATCTACCCCAACAGCATCCAAAACGGTATATCTATTAGAGAGGGGTGCAGCCACAGGGGACTCCTGTACTACCTGCCTTCCTCTACTCTGCCTGGTGGTCACCCATCCACTTTCTGCCAGTTCAATCTTTACCTGCGGTATGACCACCTCACTGAACACCCTGTCCACGATGATCTCAGCATCGCGGATGTTCCACAGTGAATCCACCTGCAGCTTCAGCTCCAAAATGGGGTTAGTCAGTAACTGCAGCTGGACACACTTCCTGCATACATGGTTGCCAGGGACACTGGAAGTGTCTATGACTTCCCACATAGCGCAGGATTCAGATGCAGAGCTCAGTGTAGTTGTTCAGACACTGTTTGTCTTTAACAAATTTTCATTGGCTGCCACTTATTACCCCACCTTTTTCCAAATGTCAATGAATTTTGTCCTAGAATTATAGCCTCTAAAAGTTTCCTCACTACCAAAATTAGGGCCAGGGTTTTTACCTTGTCTGGTGGGAGGGCCCGGTCGCAGTCACGAAGCAGACTGCTCTCCATGATCGGGCCCCGACATCAATTTCACGCTGGCTAGCCCATTAACAGCCAGCCAATGTGAAATGCGTCCAGCAGCGCTCAGCACTGCCGGGGCAGGAGCTGGAGGTGGGCGAGCACGGAAGATCTCGCATGCGCGCGAGTGCGCGCAATAAAAGCTCCCTGAGGAAAGCTCTTGGCATGCCCTCTGTTGTCTTGAGATCCATACAGCTACATGTAGTCAATGATGCCTGGTGCACAAAGGAAGCCTGCCATTGCTGCAAATCCCGAGTTCTCTCATTCTGGCTGTTTGCATTCATTGTGAAAGCAATATGCTGATTAGTTCCAGTTAAGAAATGACTGATGCCAGTTTAATGTAGCTGTTCACTGCAGGCTGGAAGATGTGAAAGATGTCTCCAGTAGTAACATGGCAGGAGCCTGAGGTAAAAATGTTCAGGCTGGTTGTGCCGTTCCATGCCATTGACAAAGCATGGTTTCCTGGTTAAGCAGACAGCAGGAGGCTGCACAGATCATTAACAAGCACAGAAAATGCTGAAAATACTCAGCAGGTCTGGTAGCATCTGTGGAGAGAGGAACAGAGTTAATGTTTCAGGTCTGTGACCTTTCATCAGAGCTGGGAAAAATCTGTTTCCAGCATTTTCTTTTTTTATTTCTGATTTCCAGCATCCACAGTGTTTTGCTTTTGTGTCAGATCTTTAACAGCCTGCCTGATATACTGTTCTTCTGACACATCCAAAAATGTGACTCTATAGGTACACAGACTATGCAGACCTTCTACGAGCATATCAACCCTTGCAACTTCTGCACTGCCAGAGGTGCCATCTTTCGAATGCAGCATTAAATCATGCCTCATAAACTCATAGACTCATAGATGTTTACAGCACAAAAGAAGGCCATTTGGCCCATCGTGTCCGTGTGGGTCAACAAAGACCTCACTACACTAATCCCATTTTCCAACACTTGGCCCATAGCCCTGGAGGCTGTGGCAACGCAAGTGAATATATAAATATTTCTTAACTGTTACAAGAGCTTCTGACTCGACCACTCTTTCAGACAGTGAGTTCCAGACTCCCACCACTTGTCCTTGTCTGCTCTTCCACATGGGTGTGAAAGATTATATGGCACCACTTCTAAGAAGAAGCAAGTTATCAATGCTGTCCTGGCCATCATAGAGAAAGTAGATTTTCTGGTGACTATCTCATTGTGAGAGCTAATTGTGTGCAAATTCGCTGTTGCATTTTCTACATTACAACAGTGACTACACTTCAAAACACTTAATTGGCTGTAAATGTTTTGGGGATGTCCTTTGGTTGTGGAAAGTGCTATATAAATGCAAGATGTTTTTTTGTTGTGCCCTATCAGGCCAAGTTGATGCTCATCTTGAATCTTGATTGTTGAGATTGATGCTGTTGTTGTTCTTCGTCCTCCAACTGTTCTTCCCCATCCAGGATTAAGAGGCAAAAGTGACACCCATAATGAGCTGAAAATGCTTAGTCAGGATAAGTAAGAGATACAAATCACAAAGGCACAATCTCTAGCATGCCTGGCAATCCACTAACCACAAAAACACACCGATCCAGAAGGTCCAAAAGGGCAAGGCAGTGCCCCTTTATTCCAGCCCTTTCGCAGAGTTTCTGAGACCAATCCTATGAGATTAGCCACAGCACTGTCCGGTTAAATAGCATTATTTTGCCAATAACATCATTGGAGTGCTATTTTCATAGAGCAATCAGGCAGCCACCTGTTTCCCTTGGGTGCAATTCTGATTTTGTGAGTGGCATTAAATCTGAAATGGGAGTTTCTGGCGGAATGGGGTCATACATCAACTTCCACAGCTTTATTTTGTTCACCTGCCCCATTCTCATCAGTAGGTTGGGTTAAAATTGGGGCCCTATAAATAAGTGTGAATCAGCTGCAAATGCATAAGCTGCAGCACTTGAGGTTTGGAGAGGATAAAATTAGAGTCAAATAAAGGTAATGCTTTGGTACAGGAACATTTTTCTTTCTTTGCTTTAGTTGATAGCAGTCTTTCCTTTGAATCAGAAAGTTTCAAACTTATGTTTTACTCCAGACAGCATTGATAACTTGCTTCTTCTTAAAGTGGTGCCATATAATCTTACAGACCCATGTGGAAGAGCAGACAAGGACAAGTGGTGGGAGTCTGGAACTCACTGCCTGAAAGGGAGGTTGAGTCAGAAGCTCTCATAACAGTTAAGAAGTATTTATATATTCACTTGCGTTGCCACAGCCTCCAGGGCTATGGGCCAAGTGCTGGAAAATTGGATTAGTGTAGTCACAGAGCAGCAGTGAGGGATTGCTGTGGGTGCTGCCTTTTGGATCAAATGAAAAAAGAAACAAGGGTTGCCTTTGTTCTCTTGTGGGGTGTAAACAATCATGTAGCGTTATTTGAACAACAGGGAAATTATTTTAATTTTTTTCAGACTCAACAGTGCGTGAGCATGGTAATGCCATTATCTTCACTGAGGTTTCCTTATGTACATGATAGATCCCCAGCTAAATTAGTATACAAATTGATCAGTGGCAGTTTCAGCTATGAACAAAAAAGTATTCCTGAGCCTGGAGATTGTCAGGTACAGCCCAACTTGAAAAAAAAAATATGTTAGTAAAATCAAGAATGCAGCTAAATACGTGTTCTCAATCAGTCCGCAATGCTTCCTATACTGTTATTACTATGAGGACATATCTTTATGCTAATACATATAACACAGGCATTATTGCTGATTAATGGGGCAGGTTTTCGAATCATCTTGGTGAGCTTGCACTGTCCTTGTTCTGGTCACATAATTCAAACCATTAAAGCTGAGCCGGCATCTCATCTGATGAAGATTCCCCAAGGAGCAGTTGACTTTGCAATATTGTTGTTCGTTCTACACAGTACAATGGCAATTACAAGTACCCAACTTAGATGTGGAACAGAAGCTGAGGCATTAGCAAGATTTAGTTGACAAAGATGTAAGTTAATACCAGAGAAATAATGTTGAAATTGTTACAAAAGCATGCTATACAGAATATTAATTTGTAATTTCATCAGCAGATCATATGTATGTATATACATATATATATATAGAGAGAGAGAGAGAGAGAGTATAGGTTATATATGTATATATAGAGACAGAGTTTATTTAAAAAGACACTTTTGATAATTAAGTATTCCTCTGTTGTCTACTTCTTAGAGTAATCCAAAATTTATTCCACTGTCGTCTCCTTACTCGATAGTCTTGTATCTTCCTTTACTGCCTGAAATTTAGCAAGGAATATTGGTTTAGGGCAGCTCGAGGTTAGCAATGACCATGCTGTGTCATCTATATTTCCAAGTAAGGAGCCATTAAGTTGAATGATTATGCTGCAGCATCGCCATGGCTCGGTTGTTTGCACTTTTGCCTCTGAGTCAGAGGTTATGGCTTTAAGTCCAACTTCAGGACATGAGCGCAAAAATCTAGGCAAACAATCCAGTACTGCCGAGTTGCTGCACTGTCAGAGGTGTTGTCTTTCAGGTGAGACATTCAACCAGTGCCCTGTTTGCCATCTCAGATGGATGTGAAGGATTCAATGGTACTATTCTGAAGAATAACAGGGCAGTTATCCGATGTATCCCTCAATCAACATTACAAAAAGCAGATTGTCTGATCATTATCACATCGCTGTTTGTGGGAGCGTGCTGTGTGCAAACTAACTGCTATGCTTCCTGCATGTAACAGTGACTACACTTCAGAAACACTTCATTGACTATAGCACTTTGGGATGTCCTGAAGTGAAAAGTGTGATATAAAAGTAAATCTTTCTTTTCTTTTTCTTTTCCTTCCAGGCTGGGGCTAGGGGCACCTGTGAACGCCAATCAATGCCCATAAATTCACAAAGGAAGTGAAGAGGCCTAAAACCTTCATAATATTTGTGATCAACCAAGCGTGACAATTCTGTTGTTTGTTGCTTGATTGCACTCATTTGGATCATTCCTTATAAAGGTGCCAACTCCATAAAGAGAAAATGGTTTAATTGTCTCAAAGTTACAACTGTTCTGTGACCACCAGAACAAAAAAATGTAGGTAAGGGAAGGGAACGTACATATTCATCTGGACATCCCCGGAGGAAAAATATTGTGGCTGGTAGGTCATGGGGAGGATGTGGAAGGTGATACCAGGGGGTTCATCAGTGATGGGTGGAAGGAAATGGGTGACTGGTGGAGGGGAAAAGATGGGGGACCAGGTGAAAAGCTGAATCACCACCATGCTGCCTAAATCAAAAGTGAAACGAGAGTCATGGTCGGCGAGATCAGATGTTGCATGGGAGTGTGATCATTGGGTGGATGGAAATGCAGGTCAGCTCAGATGGACAACTGAAAGCGAACCCAGGCAGGTTGAAAGACAGTATAACTGGGCAGTCAGTTACGAGAGAGAGAGAGAGAGAAACCGGTCAGTTATGAAGGAGAGAGAGAGAAACCAGCTAGCAGAAGGGTGAGCAGTTTTGAAAGCTGACACAGGGCAGTGAGCAGTTGGGAGTGGATGAAACAGAGTTTAAGCAATAAGATCTGGAGGTTTGCAGGCCCGCAGGCAACATCACAGTGAGGGGCACGGGGTGGCAGGCTCAACCGAAGACAACAAGGCCGCAACCGCAGCCCTCCACGAAAATCGACCACCCACAACTGCGCCCTCCACGCAACTGAAGAACCTTCGCAGATTCCACAGACCAGGACCACGTGGGGATAGCAGGCCCCAGAGGACACAAAGAGCGTACCCCAAAACTGCAACCGGCTTACCTGGCTGGATTTCGAACTGTCAAGGAACCCTGGTTGGTGAGCATGATCCCTGACCTCTCCTAGTTCAATTTCATTAGGTTTTGGGGGTGGGACAAGGGTAAGGGGATTAGTAGCGTGATTTTCCCTTGTTATGCCGTGAGTTCCCCATTCTTAACTAAGTGTACTTTGTAGGTCCGTATAATCTCAGTGTAATCCTAATGTTATAAATTCATTTGTGACTTCAATAAACTCAGTTTTTTTTGCACCAAAACCAGTTGTCTGCTGCACTTTGTCACAACCTCCAAATAAGTCCAAGGTCTAGAAGCCAGGGAGTGGGAGCAATTCGGACCGCTCAGAAGTCAGAGGTGAAGCTGACACTCACCACTACCACCCACTACATCAGTGCTGGTTAAACTCAAGCCCTTAGTTCAGCCCCAGTCCCTACCCCTTCCCTGGTGATCAGAACTTGGGGCCCAGTCTGTCTCTTTCTAGCTCTGCTTATTTAATGAAAAGCCAAAAATAGTTTTATTAGTTAGCTCTGCTGCTTGGCACATTTGCATGGTGATCTTTATTACACATTTTTAAAAATTATGAATTTATTGTTTTGACTTTTCTTTTCCTCAGCAAGTTGTTTATTTTTTCTCCACACCTCAACTATTTCTTTGAAATTCGTGTTTAATATGCCAGACCTTATCTTCCTGAAATTTGCTGATTAGCCCCTTAAGTGAGAAAGAAACTGAAATGTGGCCCCTTATGGGAAAAGGTTGGACACACCTGGTGTAGAGTGAATGGATAACTTCTGGGAGGTCTGTGCTATTCTTTTCAAATTTAATTATTGACACTTTGTGTCAGCCACAGACATACGCAGATCACACAATACAACAATCACTGGGAAGGTATTTATAGCAGCCCTTTCCACCAACAAGGTATCCAGAAGCATAATTGTTTGTTGGATGTTCTGTAACTTTCTGCAAATATTCTAACCACAGAGCGGAATCTACATAGGAGGAAGACTGAAAAATAAGGAAGTAGCTCCTGAAATACGCGAGCAGCCTAAATACTGGAGTGCCAGTGAATACAAGATTCATGTAGTTAAGTGTCAGAGCTGTTTCTTGTACTAAATGTCTTGTCTGTATGTACTAAACAACAGTACTTGAGTATGTTCAAGCGACACTGTACTCAGCACTTCTTCTACCAACATCAATAGACACAGAGAAATGGCAGATAGGAAAAGACAACTGAGTCCGTCTAGCCTGTCCCACACAGTCCTATTTCAACTGAAAATCATAATCCTCAATACTGCTTCACACTCACCAGTAGTATTGAATCTCCTAGGCGGGGTGTCAGGAAGATATAATAATTTTCATAATGTTATTTGGAATGTATTGTAGAGTAATAGTGGTGTCTGTGTCTATGGGTCTGTGTGTGTGTGCGTGTGTGACTTAATTGAATTAAAGGCAGCTGATCTGAAGGCTTTGATGTATCAGAAAATAAACTAAGTTTGAAATGCTAACTCAGTAAACATGGGTAAAGTTTTAGAATGTGAGGTGTAAAGGGAACATTTGCATTTTTAATAAAACAGACTAGCTTGAATCAAAAGAGGGGGTAAGATATTTCACCTAGCCAGGAGAAGTTAAGAAACTGTGTGTTTATTTTTCCCAAAGATTACTGGTAAACTTAGTACTATGATAGATTTTTATTTTAGAGAGGCAAAGTCCAAAGACAAAGCGAAACAATGGGAATTTGCATTCAAAGGGGAAAACATGTATGAAGGAGAAAAGGCAGTGTGCAAGGGAAGGCATTCTAAGATCTAACGCAAGTGTGCCCAAACTGCTGTCTACAAAAACTGAGGTTAAGAAAACTCACTTTGAATTTGACTGTTTAGGGTATAGTGTTACTTTGCCTGGGTCTTTTATAACCTATGTGTTTTTCCTGTTGCCTTAACAGAGATGTAACTGGGAGTTAGATTACCTAGGGGAGCTAGGAATTATCATATAGTAATTTGTAAACCTATGTATGTGCTTAAAAACATTTTTTTATTAATAAATGTTTAATTCAGTTCTGTAAAAAAAAACTCTAAGCCTTGGTGGCCTTCTTTTGACTGATTTCAAAGCCCACATCTCAAAATAAGTACAAATTGCAAATAAGTTTCCATCTAGGATTTGAGCAGCTTGGCATTTACCATTTGCTGTGCCATAAAAGGGGTAAAACAGAGAAAATGAGAAAGTAGCTCCTGTAATAGCAGCATGCAACTGAAATACTAGTGTGTAGGCACTACGATACAAGATACATTTAGTTATGTCTGAGTTGCCTCTTGAACCAACTGTCCTATCCATATATATCAAAAAGTGGTCCCAGGACTCCTCCAAAAGCACTATTTTCTGCGGCGATATAGTGGTGCATTATTTTTATTATCACAAAGCCATTCTCAACAGAATGTACGCATTTGGAAATTTATTAAATAGATTCGGTGACGTATGAATCAACTCATTGGGCAGAATTTTCAGCCTGCCAGGCAGGCCCGACCCAATCTCCGGCAGGCGGGGAGACGATTCCCGCCGGAGAAGTAGGCCCCGCCCCATTTTACGTGGGCGGGCCAATTAAGGCCCGCCCACCGTTGCGTCCGGTGGGAAGCGCTAGGTGCTTCCTGTGCGGGTGGGGGAGATTCCCCAAAAGTGAGACTGTGCTCCTTCACGCATACGCACGAAAGAGCGCACATCTCCCTGAGGCTAAGTGCTGCCTCAGGGAGATCGCTGACACTTTAAAAAATATTAAAAATAGAAAAAAAAATCCTTAACATGTCCCCCTCATGTGACAATGTCATATGAGATGGGACATGTTCGTAATGTACATAATAACTTAATTAAAATGTTTAAAACCCTGCATGAAACTTCATCTTGCCGATGGATGAGGTTTCATGTTTTTTCTATTTGCCGCCGGGGCTCCTGGTCTGCTCGCCAGCCTTAAGGTTGGACGGGCATGTCCTTTAATTGTTTAATTGAGGCCATTGACTGGTCAGCGGGCCCACAGCTGATTTTGCTCTGGGCCCGCCTTCCTGAAAATTTAAATCGGGCGGGATGACGTCGGGGGTTCCGCCCGATGTCATTCTGCGTCATTTTATGGGTCGGCGAGCGGGCCCCGCCCCCTGCTCACTCATGGCAAAATTCTGCCCATTGTATTTGCCAATGTACTTAATTTTTGGAATGATGGAGTATGTCTAGTGTTTAATCTACAACTTATAAGTGATTTCATAATGGAATGGATATTTGCATTGGCTGGAGGAATTCTTCCAGGATTCTGATGACCCTAAATTTGATAAAGTGTATTCAAAATTAGCTTGGTTGTAGGAGACAGAGGATGATGACTGAAGGCTGCTTTAGTTACTGGAAGCCAGTGTCCAGTGATGTACCAGTGGTGGAATTAATAAGTTTGCGGATGACACAAAGATTGGCGAGGTGGTTAATAGTGAGGTTTCTTGGGCTACAGGAAGTTATAGACGGGATGATCAAATGGGCAACTAAGTGGCAGATGGAATTTAACCCTGAAAAGTGTAAGGTGATACACTTTGGAAGGAATAATTTGACAAGGAAGTATTCAATGAATGGCATGATACTAGGAAGTTCTGAAGAACAAAGGGACAAAGGGACCTTGGTGTGTGTGTCCATAGATCTAGGCAAAAGGGCATGTTAGTCGGGTGGTAAAAAGAGGCATATGGGACACCTGCCTTTATCAATCGAGGCATAGATTACAAAAGTAGGGAAATCATGTTGGAGTTGTATAGAACTTTGGTGAGGCCACAACTGGAGTACTGTGTGCAGTTCTGGTCACCACATTATAGGAAGGATGTGATTGCACTGTAGGAGGTGCAGAGGAGATTCACCAGGATGTTGGCTGGGATGAAACATTTAAGTTATGAAGAGAGGTTGGATAGACTTGGGTTGTTTACTTTGGAGCAGAGAAGTCTGAGGGACGACCTGATCGAGGTGTACAAGGTTATGAGGGGCATGGACAGGGTGGATAGGGAGCAGCTGTTCCCCTTAGTTGAAGAGTCAGTCATGAGGGGACACAAGTTCAAGATGAGGGGCAGGAGGTTTAGGGGGGATGTGAGGAAAAACCTTTTTACCCAGAGGGTGTTAACGGTCTGGAATGCACTGCCGGGGAGGGTGGTGGAGGCGGGTTGCCTCACATCCTTTAAAAAGTACCTGGATGAGCACTTGGCATATCATAACATTCAAAGCTATAGGCCAAGTGCTGGTAAATGGGATTAGGTAGGTAGGTCATGTGTTTCTCATGTGCCGGTGCAGACTCGATGAGCCGAAGGGCCTCTTCTGCACTGTGTGATTCTGTGATTCTGTGATAAATCTCCCTAAATCTACTAACTGGGATGCTATATTGAGGCTAAAGAAAGATAATCGAAGGAGTAGCTAATTTTTGCTGCCTTCTTTCAGAAATGCTCTCTCATGCTAGGTGTGCCAGAGAATGAATCCCAAAATGTTCTTGGTTCTTCTCCACAATAATTGAGTTACAGAACATTAGCAATTCCAATGCACCATTCAAAAAAAAATAGGGAGATTTTTGAATGCTCTGGCTGTCATATTCAATGGTTTGATTGATCTGTGTTTGATTGTGTTGGTCTGTTCTCTGATCTCTGTAACTATACTTGGTTGCTTAAGGATAAGAGAGCTAAGAGGCTGAAAAAGTTCCATAAAAGAGGTTCTGGCTGATAACATGCATGTATAGAATCTCTTGTGAGTTCTAAGATGTTTTAAAGTATTGTAAATAAACCTGTCATAGATTTGGAACTAGTGTTTTCTCTTCATTGCTCTGAGATAATTCAAACATAAAAGATGTATAATGAACTGTAACACTGGCCTTTTACTTAACAAAAGCCTCCAACCTCCAATTAGCTAGTTATTTATCTCACTGGTGTTTGAGGGATCTTGTTATGTGAAAATTAGTTAATGGATTGATTTTCTATAGGGCATTTAATGCTCAAGTTACAGTGAATGACTGGGAGCAACCCCAATGAAAATGTAATTGGTTCAGAGGCATCTTAGACACTTGGCTAACTGGTATATATGGACATTTACCCAGCATTCTAATCTTTGAGTTTGCTTTAGTATTTCAGTATCTTCTGTATGGCTTCTATTGATGCTTCCTTAATGGGATGCCAAAACTGTAGACAGTATTCTAACAGTGGCCTAACCAATGTTTTGCACAAATTTAGCATTCTTTCTCTTTTACCCGTGTACTATGTGGCTACTTATAAGGCCATTTTTGGCTTATTTTATGTCCTTTTCCACCTGCATCATCATTTGCAAGGAATTATGTAGATGAACTCTGAGGCTTCTCTCTTTATCCATATCCCTTAGCATGTTTCTCTCAAGCTTATACAATTTGCATTTATATAGTGCCTTTAAGGTAATCAAAACAACCCGAGGCACTTTACAAGGAATGTTATCAACCAATAATGACACTGAAATTTGACACTGAAGTAACAATTGTAGTTGTATTGAGTTTGTGCTTTCATTCCTTCCTTATCCTCCAAAAAATTATTGCTTCACACAGGTGGTCTATTTATTGGAAGCCAAAGCATCCACCTGGGAACCCAATTAAATGTCAATGTCTATAACATCTTTAATCCAATCCAGGATTTCAGAGTCTCTGAATCATAAGACACAACCATTTGGGGTGATAACTGATTGAGCTGGTCGTTCATTTTGTGTTTTTCTTCATTTTGGTTCCTGATATAAATTCTCTTCTATTATTTGTTGTTACTTGAAACTTGGAACCTGGCAAGTGAAGGAGATTGGGGAAAAAAATCAATTTAAATTTGCAATTTTTAGTCCTTGAATTGAGGTTAAGTATATGCAAATGGCATCAGTATTCATTACATGAGTATTTGAACTTCCTTTAATAAAGAAAACTGTGCTGCAAACATAAGTTTTACATTTCAAAGGATATATTGTTCCGTAAATTAAACTTCAAACAAGTTTATTAAACAAATCAGGGTACAATTTCCATACTTTTCCTCATTCAGGAGTTTGATCCCTTTTTTCAAAATAAACAGAAATTAAGAATAGGAGCGTATAGTTATTACTGAGGAAGAGTGTGACAAAATACAAGACAAACTTATCAAATAGGCATATAAGTATCAAAAGGATTTCAACATAGATCAGTGTGATGTGTTGCATTTTAGTAGGGGGAATAAGAAAGATATTTACTGATGGCTTTGAGGCACAAAGAGAGCAGGAGATCTTGATTCATAAATAATGAAATGAAGCAATGCAGGTTAACAATGGCAACAATGTGCAAACAAAGCACTTAGGTCTTGAAATGCATTTACATAGTGCTTCTTCAGGCAGAGCTACAGAGGCATAATGCCACTTTATGGGGGGCTTGCAGTACCTCTGGTTTATTCTGGCATGCCTTGAATGGCAAGGCCTGTTCGGAGCATACCTGGGTGGGTGTCCCCTGGACATGCTGGAAGTCTGTGAAAGCAGCATCATCCTGACGTCACACAGCCTAACTGTCTGATATGATGCTAGGATCCCGAATTTGGGCAAAGCTAGTCCCTTGCAACAAATTTGTATGGCAATCTTCAAAGATCAGGTGCAAAGCTGAATCTGTGGTAGCTAAATTTGCTGATGACACCAAGAAAGGTATGACAGTAAGCTGTCATAAGGAGGCAGAGAGTCTGCAAAGGGATATAGACAAGTTAAGTGGGTGGACAAAAATTTCTCAAATGGAGCATAATGTGGGAAAATATGAATTTGTTCACTTTGGCAGGAAGACTAGAGAAACAGTATACAACTTAAATGGAGAGAAATTGCAGAACTCAGCGGTATGGAGAGATCTAGGTGTCCTGGTACATGAATCACTAAAAGTTAGTTTGCAGGTACAGCAAGTGATTAGGAAGAAAAATTGAATGTTGGTGTTTATTGGAAGGGAAATGGAATGTAAGAGTAGAAAAAGTTTACTGAAACTGTACAAGACTTGGTGAGACCACATCTGGAGCACTGTGTATAGTTTTGGTCTCCCTATTTGAAAAGAAGATAAAATTGCATTAGAAGGAGTTCAGAGAATGTTCACGTAACTCATTCCCGGGATGAAGGGCTTATCAAATGAAGAAAGATTGGATTGGTTGGGCCTATACCCCTCGGAGTTTAGAAGAATGAGAGGTGATCTTATTGAAACATATATGATCCTGAGCAGACTTGATGGGGTGGATACCGGGAGTATGTTTCCTGTTGTGCGGAAGACTAGAACTAGGGTATACAGTTTAAGAATGAGGTCTCTCTTTTAACGCAGAAATGAGGAGAGATTGTTTCTTGAAGAGGGTCACTAGTATGGGGAATTCTCTTCCCCAAAAGCAGTGGAGGGTGGGTCATTGAATTTATTTGAGGCAGAGTGAGGGGGATTTTTGGTAGGCAAGGGAGTCAAGGGTTATGGGGGGATGACAGGAAGGTGGAGTTGAGACCACAACCAGATCAGCCATTATCTTATTGAATGACAGAGCAGGCTCAAAGGGTCGAATGGCTGATTCCTGCTTCTAAGACCTATGCTCCAACCTTCCTATGAGGCTGCAAAATGGGCCCTGCACGAGCTTCCCTTAAAGGGCCAGGGCCCCAAATTGTAGGTAAGGAAATTTTTGACTGGATGTAATTCTGGATACTTTCTGTGTTCAGTTCCTGGATTTGCTGGAAAGTGTTGCTGCCTTGTCTCAGGAAGGACAGAGGTATAGGTACCTTGTGCACACATAGGCTGCAATAGATTTTGGGCCGCGAACGCAGTGACTCCTGCTCTACAGGACAACAGGGAGATTAGCAGAGGCTGTGTCGAGAGCAATCTCTGCATCATGCTCTCTGCCAACTTGGGGTTGGACTATTCCATGCTCCTTGGCAGCAGCAGTTGCACTCATCTACCCCCTTGTCATCTAGTGAGCTGGCAAATGAACCATCCTTTACCCGAGGCCCCACTGCATCCTACTCTTCTGTGCATGAATTACCACATACTGATCCCAATTCAGCATTTGAGCTTGAGGCTGTGACTGTCAGATCAAGTGACAGAGCCTGTTTGCAGTGCTGCGCTGTTGCTCTCTAGGTGTTCCTCCTCCTGGGATTGCTGGGCTGGGTCGGTGCCAGGTCTTGGATGCCTGAAAACAGGAACTCAGAATGGAAAGGTTGCTGTGTGGGAAGGGAGTTGGGGTCGGAAGGAAGGAGGCCATTGTCACACCAACAGCAGCTAGCTCATTATGCCAGGTAGCAGGGTGAAGGTGAGCTGGGAGCTGAGAAGGGGCATGATGCAGGTACAGTACATAGCGTCAGTCTCAATGTTCTCAGTGGAATGACAAGCCATGGGCCCTGTTACAGCTGGCCCCATGATATGGTCAACCATCTCCCCCAAAGGGCACTGGAGATGAAGATGCCCTTGACACCACTGGTTCTGCTCTGTTCCCTTCCATTATGCACCAGCTTGTCCTGCAGGCAGAGAGAGGGCAGAATATCAGGGTTTGTGTAGCACTGTATTTGGGTGATGTTCCAGCCACAGCTTAAGAGATGCATGTGTATAGAGGCAGCGAGAGGTACACTGAGGTTAATGGCATTGGTAGGTATGCAAAGGTGAGGTAGGATATCTGGATGTAAGTCATGAGCCTGGAGTGCCATGGAATGCTGCTGAATGAGTGATGGACATGTTGTATAGTGCACAACATGAAAGGCTGGTGGTAAGGTGGGTGTGGATGTCTTGTGGCACTGCTGTCAAGTCCTCAGGCTCAGTCTTCGGGAGTTGATCTCTTTCACCACCTCCTCCCATTCTATTCTGAAGGTGGTCCTTGAGAGCATGCTGCCACCAGCCCCCTCCCCCACCCCCCTGGGCCAGGGAGAGAAATCGTGGACCCTGGCGCTTCTCCTCATTCCAGGCCCTTCATTCCCTCCTCCCCTCACTTTAACCCTCCTCCTCAATCATGCATGATAATTTTCCCCCTTTCAAGATTCACAAATCAATTCACCAATCACAGAAAAGTATTAGTAAAATGATAACACCTACTGTTGGCATCTGGTTAGAAATACAGTGTAACATATATGCGGCGGGGGTCATTTATATTTAGAGCAGCAACAATATAATGCAGGGTTAGTTTGTGTGCGCCCTATAGGTGTTCCCACCAGAGAGTACAAATTTTACTTCATCAGCATCATGCAATATTGTTAATTTGACAGGAAAATATCCTATCAATTATTTATAACACTGTGCAAACAATAACACTGATTTTGGTTACTGCCTCATCCCTCATTAACATGTTCTGCACCTTGCACAGTGACAGCAAATTTATATTTGAGGAAAAGATTCAATACTTGCAACCCAGATCAACTGCATAAGATCTTTTCCATTCTGTAGACAAATTAGAAGTCTTTCTCCCACCTGGGTGCCTGATATTATTCAATATAATTATTTCATACAAGGGGTGTAATTGGATCCTATTTTATCAGTTATCTCACAGGGTGGAAAGATCAAAAGACTCTTGAGAATCATGTGCAGTGTAACACAGGTTACTGATTCACTATAAGCCCTTTATGCACTCCTGTCCTTATAATTTCACCCCACAAAGCCTGTTCACAGTAAACTTTCATTAGCAACAAAATAAACAGAACTCCAGCCATGATTCCACCCTCTGTTCGCAAGATAATTATGGATGAAAAAGACCATCTAGCCCAGCTCATCTTACCCATCCAAAATGACATACAAACATGAGGAGCAGGAGTAAACCATTCTGCCTTTCAAGCCTCTTCCATCATTTGATAACATCGCCTACATTATACAAGTGACTACAACTCAAAAATATTTGGTTGGTGGTAAAGCAATTTGAGACATCATGAAAGGTGCTGTATAAATGTAGATTTTGTTTTTCTTTCATTACATCAGCACATGGTAGCTAGGCTGACTGTAGCAATGGTGAAATTGGAGGTCCATGGCTGATTCTCTAAGAATAATTAATCACAGAGCAATCAACTGATGTTAAGAAGAAATCACTACATTTACAAAACAATTCCACTCTGTGGCTAATACAAACTTACCATTCTGACTTCTCTGGCGCCAGCCCACAATGTATCAAAAATGGCATCTGCCCCTTTTATGCTAATGATACTGTCCCCAGGATTTGTCAGTCAGACATCTACCAGCTGCTTAGGAAAAATGTTGAATAAACTTGTTATAGAGTTGATCTTCCAGGCAACTTTTCTTAGTGGACACATTTAACTTTATTTACAAGATAGCAGCAGCAACTGCATGTGTGCATCGAACTCCAAAGCTAAAGAAGAACTCTTCCCCTAGAGGTTCCCTACACTGTTAACTCATTTGTTTACCTAGATCGTGTGATTTTACAACACAGGATTGTTCTTAAAGCTACAGTCCTACATTTATTAAAACTATAATTACTACATAATTGTTGATCTGAATTTTTCAGAGAAGAACGATACATGGTACATAAATTCAGTACTCAAGAACTAGATTGTTTCCCTTTCCCCCAGAAACTGTCATACAAATTGTGTTGTACACTGTGAATTCACAGCCTAAAGGGAAAAATTTAATGAATAAATAAGAAACTCTGACAGCAAAAATAGTGACATTCCCCCCACCTCTGCCATCCCACACTCCCAACTTCTCCCCCACTCCCACACCACTCCTATTGCAAATCCCAAATCCTACACAGAAAAATCAGAGCAGCACAATCTTCATCCCATGGTGTCATTCCTAGGGGAATCAAATTGAAAAGCAAAGACGTTGGGGGTAGTTTCCAATTCCAAAATTGGATGGGTTAGAGTCAGGTGAGAGGTAGAAATTGAGATTTTAAAAGTCTCATGCCTAGGCCCAATCTAACTCCAACCTGCCCCCTTCCAGGTTTAATGAACGTCGCACGGGGGCAGCCAACCAAACCACTCCCAAGAAGTGAACTGGCCATTAAGAACAACAGCAAGATCAACTTCATTTATGCAGTGCTTTAAAAGTAATAAAATATCCCAGGTCTTTTACAGAAGCATTATAAAATAACATCTGACACTGAGCCACATAAGGTGATATTTGGGAAGAGGGCTAAAGGTTCAGTCAAAGTGGTAGGCTGCAAGGAGCACCTGAGAGGAGGAAAGAGAGTTAGTGAGACAAAGATGTTTATGGAGGGAATTTGAGAG
The DNA here is from genome assembly GCF_964194155.1 of Cetorhinus maximus. Taxonomy (NCBI): domain Eukaryota; kingdom Metazoa; phylum Chordata; class Chondrichthyes; order Lamniformes; family Cetorhinidae; genus Cetorhinus; species Cetorhinus maximus. Next base: position 117,791,915 of record NC_135885.1, read on the forward strand.
CTTAAGCCCTAGGCAGCTGAAAGCACAGCCACCGATAGTGAAGTAATTAAAATCAGGAACGATTAAGAAATTGGAATTAGTTGAAAGCAAATATTTCAGAGTGTTGTGGTGCTGGAGGTGATTACAGAGATAGAATGAGGCAAGGCCTAACTTGGAGGGGCTTAAAACCAAGGATGGGAATTTTAAAATCAATGTGTTGCTTAACTGGGAGCCAATGCATGTCAGCAAACACAGGAGTAATGTGTGAATGGAACTTGTTATGAGTTAGGACATGAGCAGCTGAGTTTTTGATTATCTTAATTTTACAGAGAGTAGTATGTGGGCAGGTGGCCAGGAGTGAGTCGGAATGGAGAGAGTCAACATGGTTTTATGAAATGGATATCAGGTCTGCCAAATTTATTATTAGAGTTCTTCAAGGATGAAACCAGTAGAGCAGACAAAGGCGAGTCAGTAGATGAAGTATACCAAATTTGGATTTCCAAAAGGCATTTAAAAAGGTGCCACTCAAAAGATTAATACACAAGATAAAGTCTCGTGGAGTTGGGGGCAATATATTAACATGGATGGAGAATTAGCTAACAGATGCAGAGAGTAGGAATAGACATGGCATTTTCTAGCTGGCAGGCAGTAACTAGTGCAGTGCCACAAAGATCAGCACTGGTACCGCAGCCATTTACAATCTATATTTAATGACTTATACAAAGAGACTGAGATGTATTCAAGTAAGCTGACAATACAAAACACAATGGACAGGTTAATTTAGCAGACAACAAGATGGCAGGTGAAATATAATGTGGGGAAGTGTGAGATTCTTCACATTGGTAGTAAGGATAGAAAAGCAGAATATTTTTTAAAAGATATGAATCTTTTAAATTTTGGTGTTCAGAGACACTTGGGTATACTCGTATAAGGAACATAAATTAAGCATGCGGATACACTATGAAGTTCTTGGGAAGAAACAATGAGATTCAGGAACAAGCATTCAGAATCAGAACTGCACCTGCTGTTAAAATGTGCATCTCTATTTTCTTCCACAATCCGTCTACTGGTACATCTGTGTATGGTAGTCTTAAATAGACAAAATGAACAATGCAGTTTTCAATATGTTACATCCCTCTGCTTCATAGTAAATGGGAGGCATAACGTGATTTAATGGTTTGTCTCCAAAAGTGTAAGCTTTTTCATAACTTGAACATTCAATTTCACCAGTAACACTATAACCAATGTAAGCTTTTATATTAATTAACCATGCACTCAATCATACACAACAAGATATAAAATTTGTTCACCAACTGAAAATAGTTCATATTACATAATGTAGCAGGGCCTCCAGCAGCAGGTGGTGATAGTTGGGGAGAACGCTGGGGATGGGGAACTGGTTGACCCCTGTGGGTACCTTTGTGCAGGGAGCAGCATCTTTGGAAGGCTGTGGGATGGCAGTGACAGATACAATGAGATGTGGAAGAGAGCAGCAGCAAGGAGCAGGAGCAGAAGTCCATGACTTGTGAGTTTCAGCGTGGTAAAAGACAAGGCCATGAATAAGGCAGCTAAGAGCCTCGACGGCTAGAGGACTGGGAAGGGGAAGTAGGGTGGTCATACAGCTGCTGGAGATCTAGTCAGACTGCCTGGGCAGCATCCCTGCATCCGAAAAGCCCCAAGGAGAGGAAGGTTCCCTTCATGTCTGGGAGAGAAGGTAATCTGTTTCAAGTGGTCAAGGCAATTTAAAACAGGGGCTTCACCAACTGAACTCTGCTACACGGCTGATTAGAGATCAGGAGTTAACCTCTCAACATTCTCCTGGTGGATCTGGAATGTCGATCATGAATGTCCTCTGTAAATAGTTCATTTCTTGGAGTTAAGTTTTTCCATTAATGTTTATAAAGATTTGATGCCAGTGGAATGAAGGATCCCTGTTCTATTACCATTGTGCAGTTCATGTGCTTGAATCACATGTAACAATAATCACTTAAGCATGGTGGACAATTTCTCTTGCGAGTAGGATATCATCTGACATCAGGTATGGTCTCATTTAGCTCATGTTCTTCATCTGAGATGTCGATGTCGGAAGCGGATCCAATGTTTAAAAATGTTTTTTTCAGTGCTTTGAATAATGATGTGTTTTGTGTGATGATTTCTAAACTGTGCTTAGCAGTGATCATTATGTTGTTATCACAACAAATGGCTGGATGTCATAGTGGGGTGTTTGCTTTTCAACATGACCATCATGTTTCACAAGCTCTTTATCTCCTGGCTTTAATGGTGTAGCTCTAAATTTCACATTTCACTCTGCGTTTATTTTCATTGGATTCTTCTCTTCTTGATGATGTTCATGTACATGTTGATTATTAGATCCACGGGGTAGCGCAGGAAGAAGTCTGTGGATAGAATGTGCAAAGATGAGAGTAGCTGGAGGCTTTCCAGTAGTCGAGTGAGGAGTTATTCTGTAATTGTGACAAAAGTGATACAAATCCTGCTCTCAGCTGTAGCTGTACATATCATTTTTTTCAAGATATGCATTAAATATCTTGACTTCTCCATTAGTTTTTGACCAATATGGTGTGATTTTTTGACAGGTGAAATCTAGGAGCGGATTTTCCATGCCCATTGGCATTGGGCACATTTGGCAGCATGAGCGGACAATGTGGCTTCTCGCCAATGTGCCCAAAAATCGGTTTCATGTTGCTGTGAAACTAGTTTGCAATCAGTCGCTCTGCCCGTCAATGGCGGGCCATGTTTCCCGTTGCTGGATGTTGGGAACCTCATTGTAATACACCTGCATGTTATTATAAGCCCAGCTTGCCAGAATTATTCCCCATACTGGATCATCTGAGAACGTCAGTTGTTTTGCAACAGCATATTTAAGGTGTGCCCGTGGCAGGCTGCACTTGGAGGGGAACTCCGAGGCGAGTGCATTGTAACGTTGCGCAGCGCTTTTGAGAGTCGCCTGTTGGACTTCAAGGTTGAGTTGCCGCGCATTCAGGCGAGGGCAAAGGCAAGTCAGTTTTTCCTGGCTGGCTGACAGTGAGGTGCCAGGACAAGGGCTGCTGAGGTGACTTTTGGGGCGGGGAGTGGGGTGGGTGGTGGGGGGGCAAGGGCTGTACTGCAGTTGATGGTAGTGCACAAGCATGTTCAGTGGGGGGTGGGGAGGCAAGCAGCCACACGTTAGGGAAACCTTGAATAAAGTGATAATTCCTCTGCAGCTGAGACAGTTCAGGTGCAGCCACATTGACATTGACATGCATGGAGTTGGGCCTCTAGCCTATCTGCCCACTCAAACAATGCAGAGGCAGGAAAGTGCCAACAAATGCTCCTGAACTTTTTACCCCTCGGGCACAGACTCAAACTAATGAGCATTTTAGTGAACTGCAGAACAGTTGGACAACTGGGCATGTTGTACAATCTCCTTGTTAAAGCCGGCTGTCAAGCAGTCACTGGTGGAGGCAATCACAGCCCCTTGCAATGTCATCATTCAGGTTTGGACCAGTCTCCTCCGTGGCTCAAGCTAACAGCGCAGCCTTGCAGTGCTGTGCCTGAGCTGAGAGCTCAGCTCTCAATGGGCAAAGCTGCCGCCAATCGGTCAGGTGGAGTAGGGCGGAGGTGGGTGGGGTCTTGGGCAGCCATGCAATGCACCAAACTCTGGCCATCAAAGTGGTGGCCAGCACTCTGTGAGATGCATTAAGAGGCCTTCAGACTTAACCAAGAGAGGCTCTTAGAACACCCAAGCTAACCCATGCATCTCTCCTTCATCCTGCAGGAGGAGTGCATATGGAGCACAGAGCCTGGTTACTGGGCTGTATGCCTCGTGGCTTACAGAGAGTAAAGACGAAGGAGAAGAGAGCAACTGAGGTGCTTGGCTGGGCAGAGGGAGGAGCAGCAATCTCTAGAAGAAGAGGCGGCTGGGCCTCCCACAAATGCCGCTGAAGAGCCACAGCGAGCTGTTGCTGTTTGGCACCTGGCCAGATACAGGGTCTATAGACGCCCCCTTTCATTCCTGCGGATGACTGAGAACCAGTGTCATCAAGGATTGCGCATGTCTAGGGGACTGGTCGGTCACATCTACCAGCTGCTGCAGGATTTGGTGCCACGGGGTCATGGAGGGCATCCACTGCCTGTGGCCGTGAAAATGACTGCCCCCCCCTCAATTTATATGCTAGCGGCTCCTTGCAGGGCCCCACACGTGACACCTGTGGGATATAACAAGCTTCCATCCACAAATGCAACCATGAGGTCATGGGCACCATCTTCACAAAGGTACACAACTTTGTGCATTTCACCCAGGACCAGGAAAGCCAGGATGCAAAAGCACTGGGGTTTGCCCTGATCTTGGATTTCCCACATGTGCAAGGTGCTATCAACTGCTTTCACATGGCGCTCATATCTCTGTGGCAACAAGCGGTCAATTATGGCAACTGCAAGGGATTCCATTCGCTGAATGTTCAGTTGGTGTGCGACCACTACAAGCGCATCCTGCAGGTCTGCGCACGGTTCCCAGGGAGTGTCTATGAAACCAACGTTCTCAGTCGGTCACAGGTCCCTGACGTCTTCCAGGGTCCACAGTGACTGCAGGGATGGCTCTTCGGGGACAAGGGCTACCCACAGAGGAGGCGGCTGATGACACCAGTGCGGTGGCCTCAGACTGCTGCAGAGCGAAGGCATAATGAGGCTCATGCTGCAACTCGCACCTTGGTGGAGCAAACCATTGGGATGCTGAAAATCAGGCTCCGGTGTCTGGGCCGGTCTGGTGGAGCCCTGCAATATAGTCCACAGAAGGTGTCACGCATCATCGTTGCCTGCTGTGCCCTTTACAACCTGGCACTACAATGGGGAGGGGAGGTGGCTGAGGAGGAGATGGAAGAGTTGGATGTCTCTTCCGATGAGAAGGACATCGACGGGGATGAGGGACAGCCTTTAGCACCTGACTCCTTCAGCAGCACACTGGTCACAGATTCTGACAAGATAGGGGCCAGCCCCACCTTAAAGGTGCTGAGAGCACACAGAGAGAATGACGGAACTCTGTGACACCTGCCCACGACATTCTGGCAGCAATGACAAGCACCATTGAGGTGCAGGCATCACTAATATATCCAGGGAGTGTGAGGCCAGACCATCACTTTGGTCTGAAAGCTGCACAGGGAAGAGGACCTGGACTGAGACATCTGCCTTTATCTTCTGCAGAAACCAAGGTTTCACATCTGAGTGACATGACTGCTGCTCATCAGAACAAGGAGCCATAGGCAGGGAGACATTCTTGAGAGTTTATTGACAAAAGCAAACATTATGTACAAATGATTAGCACCCATGCCCAGGCTGTGCAACTACATTCTATGTTGTAAGTTTCCTTTTAATTTTGTCTTTGGTTTTGCAGTGACCCTAACTTAGGGGCTGCGTTTAATTTATCCCTCGTTTTGTTAATTTAGTTTAATTGTTTGACTCCAAAAGAGGTACATTCTTAACCTTCCTAACCCTGCCACTGCGTCTTTGTACTTACCCGATATCCACAGCAGAGATGGAGGCAGCCTGCTGACTCTATGCCCTGTGTGTGATGACCTTGACAGGCATCGTCAGGGGGTGCCGAGACCTGGAGATCCCTGGCCTGCTTTCGGGGTCCTGCTGTGTGGCAGTGGTACCCTCCTCAGCCTGTGGAGCTAGAGCCGCTGGGGTCACAGGAAGGGGGGATTCAGATAGGTCGGACACTCGTTGAGTCACCTGGGTGGATGGCCGCAGGGTGTGCACCTGCTGATCCTCCTCCCTACGGGTGCCCGAGGATCCCTGGATGACTCCTTGAAGAGAAGGGCTAGCTGGAGTTAGAGCGAGCCCTGCTGCACCTCTCTCATGTACATACCGTTGGGGGCCAGCTATGACATCAGTGATGGAGTTCAGCCCATGCAGAAGTGCAGGACCAATGTCTCCACAGCAGCCAACATCCCTCCAGAGTTAAACTAGGCGCATTGGCATGCTGGCACTGTCACCTCAGACTGAAGGCGAGTGGACTCCTCCATCGTGCCTTGCAATCTGAGGAGTGCAGTCACTCACTTGAGTGCAGCGAACATCACTACCTGATATTCCCGAGCTTGCTTTTGCAGCTCCAGCAACTGAGGTGTGACTGAGCCCAGAGGCCTCTGAGTGCCAGAGATCTGCTGCTGCCTGCTGTGGATCAGACAGTGCAATGTGCTCGCCAGATTGTGATCCAGAGGCTTCTCTAAAGCTAGGTCCCACCAAGGTGTGTGTTTCTGTTCTGGTGGAGGGTGTGGGTGAGCACTGTGACAAGACTTCAATGAAGATGCCTTCAGATCCCTCTTCAGAGGTTTCTTCAGGGCTTGATTGGAGGCCCTGGGTCATGGACTCTGTTGGCTGTTTCCTCAGATGTGCCTGTGGAAGCAAGGGGAGATAATTAGTGCATGGCAGTGGACTGCACAACAGGACACATCACTCACAGCATAGTTGTCTGATGGATGTTGTGCTGCTGGATTTTCACTTGGTAGAACACCACTGACCTCTCCTTCACCGCAGGAACAGCCTAGATCCTTGCTTGCCAGGTGGGTGGGGGCTCTATTTTTAAAGTCTGTGAGGACCTTGATTTCAGGCATTGCTCCGCCGGTCTGCAGCCTCTCTCTGTTGTTGTGTGTCAGCTTGTGCTGTAAAAATAGAGATGGAGAGACTGTAAGTAGGACATTTGCCAGGATGTGTGGGTGGTGAGTGGTGACATAGATGTAATGAGGACAATGAAGTTGTGTGTGAGAGTGAATGACTGGTGATGTCCCTTGAACTGTCAGTGAATGAAATCCCTGTGGATGTGTGGTGGATTTGTGAGTGTGTGAGTTGAGAGTGATGAGAAGAGTGACTTACCCTGGCAGAACGGAGGAGATCATTCATCCTTTATTGGCACTGGGTGGGTGTCTTCTTTTGTAGGGCACTGGCATTGATCACCACTGCCACTGCCTCCGATTCTGGATTGGTGATGTTGCTGTCCCTCCTGCGGCCAGAGCAGTGGTAGAGGACATCACGGCGGACCTCAACTGCATCCAAAGGTGCTCGAGTGACATGTCAATAAACTGGAGTGGGAGTGGGGGCTGCAGCCTTTTTGCCTTTCGGGGCCATGTCTTCTTTTCAGCAGCCCTTGTCTGGAAGCACTGAGAGGTGTTCACACGGCTGCACTTTAAATATGGCGCCCAGCATGATGAAGCAGTAAGTTGATGGCGTGGTGGTCGAATGAGTGTCCGCCTGCCATCAAAATGGCATGTTTCCCGGGAATGCATTATTAATGAGTTGGGATTAGGACGATATGGTGTGAAAAGCCGCCATCGCGGCCGGTGGGAAAAACATCCTTTTTCCTGCCCGCTACCACGCTTTACGCAAACCTGGGATGATTCCACCCAAGGTAGTTTGCGAATGTAATGAACTTATCCCTGTTGAATGACATTGCATTGTTGCTTCTCTCCCTTTGAAAGACTCCAAACAAAGCAAAAACCTGATCAGGCTTTGGGATGACTGCTTTCACTGAAGTTGACATAACTATTTCTATGATGGGTAAATCTGCTGTAGTCATCAGGTACAACAATAATAGTTGTTCATCAGTGTGCAAATCAGCGAAATCAACGCTAAATTCAATTCATGCTCCTGGAGATATTTCAGACATCTTGAGAGGATCACAAAGATTTGACATTGTTGTTTCTTGACATGGTAAACACTGATTGATTTTCTGCTCTAACATGTCAATTCCTGGGAACCATATCTTTTCCCAAAGGAGTTGTTTGGGTTTAACAACACGCTGGTGACATTCATATACTGTATCAAGAACACATTCCCTCAAAGATTGTAGAATGGCAATACAGTGTTGCGTAACGCAAGTTCAGATGTCGTTGTAATGGTGAACTCATTTAAAACATTATGAAGACCTTAAAGTGTGTGAGCGATTTTGTTTGTATATACTCTATCGATCATGTCTTTCCAATTTTGTGATTCCATAGCTGTCATACATAGTTGCAATGCCTCATCTTGTTATGTTGCTGCTTTGATATCAGCTAGTTTTAATGACTTTGGCACTGCGTTTAGACTTACATAGTTAAGATATTGTTTGGTAACCTTTTCCTCGTGACTAGTAGGACTGACTGCTGGCAACAGATGTCATGAAAGGTATTCTGTTGGATCGCGCTTGCCTGGCTGGTACTCAGCATGGAACTCATGCGCTTGTACTTTGAGTATCAAACACTCTATTCAAGTTGATGGTTTGCTGTGTGGATTGTTGAAAAAGCTTACAGTCTATCATCGGTTATTACTTTAAACTCACGTCCATACAAGTAGAGATGAACATGTAAGATAATTCATGTGATTGAGAGCACTTCTCACTCTGTTTACATATAATGTTGGTCTTCAAGAGTGAGCGATCTGCTTGCCATGGCAATGATTGATGAGTTACATGTCATGTCTTTGCACATGAGAACTGCACTTAAGTCAACCTGGCATGCATCCCTGAATAACTGGGTGGTTTTCTCAGGATAAATAGGCATTTGTGCAACTTGCTGACAACTGTTATTTGATCTGGTGTGAAGTCTGTTTGTGTAATTTAATCCACTCCTACTTGGTTGTCTCTTTTGTCAGATCGTGTAGTGGGGAAAGATGACGTAGCAAGGACAGGAATGAAGTGACTACAGGATGTAATTAGTCCTAACAGACTACGGACTTGCTCTATCTTTGTAGGATATACAGTATTTGCAATGGCTTCAACTTTCCATGTATCAGGAGATACTCCTTCATCTCTGAACACATAACTGAAGAATTCAATTCTACTTTCGTTGAATAAGCGCTTGTGTTTGGTCAAGCTGAGGTTCCATTCTCTGAGATGTTGTAAGCATGCATGCAGACATGTATCGAGTTCACTTTCAGTGCGACCTGTAGATGGGAGCGCCATCACTGATGTTAAGCTTGCCTTCAAGTTCTTGAAGTGAAGAATGCCTTGTGTGCTGAAATACCTCAGCTGCTGAGTGGACTCCAAAGTTGAGCCTCTTGTATTGAAGAAGTCCAGTGTGAGTGGAGAATACTGTAAGACACCTTGATTCTTCTGCAAGCTTGATTTGATGGTATCCTGCATTGAGTTCAAGTTTAGCGAAGTGTTACACTTTCTCTATGATGTCATCAATTGTCAGCATCAAGTGTCTTTCACATTGTATGGCTTGGTTTGGAGACCACATATTCATGCAGGTGCTAACCTGGTTCTTGCTCCTGGCCTCTTGATGAGTTGTATGGGTGAGACCCAAGGGATAGGCTGATCCCCAACTTTCTCAATAATGTCAAGGTCAAGAAGGCGCTGAAATTCCTTTTCTGTTGGCTTCCTGACATGAAATGGCATTTGTCGCTGTTGATGTGAGACTGGCAGATTAGGGTCTACATGCAGCTTACAAGTATTACCTTCCAGTTTGCTACTATCAGTGAGGTTGTCAGCATACAATTCAAGAATGTTGTTGGCATGTGTAGGAAGTGACTGCAATCATGTCAGATCTATTACTGTGTGAGACTGAGAAGCATGCCACATTCTCCAGATATGATATAGAATACAGCATTCCCTCTCATGTCTTTGTATGACTCTTGCATTTCACAAGTCCCAATAGTTTTCAATGGTTTGTCACTGTTGAAAGGAAACATTTTCATATACCCTGGTTTACAGAGAATGGGGCAATCCTGGGGTTTGTTGAACATTTTGCCTCCCATGACATTGACAGATGCTACTCTATCTATGAGAGCATTTACGTCTGAGCAGCCAATAGTCACAGTCACATGTGGTTGGTTACTGTGTCCAAAAGAGAGCACAAAAGTATATTCATGTCATCCGTCTCTACATTAGCTACATTATCTTGCCCTTTTGCTGTGGTATACTTACGTGGCACCCTTCTGTGGCATTGATCTTAATGGTTGATTTTGCTGATGAGCGACCAACATGAGCAAAGTGCTTGAGTTTTCCACTAGCTATACACTGTTTACTACAGCAGGACATTATGTCTTGTGTGGTAAGCACTATCACAGTGGAAACATTCTTTGGCCAAGTCGCAACTCTGTTTGTGAGACTGCTGTTGTTGCTTTGCAGCTGGAATCCTGAGTGATGAACAGTATTCACATGAGTTGAACTTGAAGTATGGTAGTTACTGTCAGCAGCCTCAACTTCAGTGACTTTGGACTCTGAAAACAATAGTGATCTTGCTAACCCCAACAGTTCTGATTGTTTTATGTCTTCCTTGAGTGCTTTTCGGCATAGTTGACCATAGAGACAAGCTTCAATAATTTGTGTTTTGATTTCCCGTTTAGCATGTTCAACTTCAAATGAATTCGCATTTGGTTGCTAGTTGCCTCAATTGCATGCAATATTGGCAAATTGTCCCATTAGTGGGTCAGATAACAATAGTTTCATATCTTGTATTCTTCTTAGATGTGAAATTGGTTGTTAGTGCATCTTTTACTGAGTCGTAGTAATTTTGCTCAGGCGTAAGTGTCTCAAAAATAGCTTCCAATTCTCCACCTCCTATAGTTGTGAAGTAAGGCCTTTTTTCTTTTGTCATCTATAATTGCAAAACCTGTCATCGCACCTTTGAAATGTCACAGGCACTTTTGTCAACGTGGAAGTACAGATGATGACTCTGAATGCATATCAAAATGTGGTAGATTGGGCATAAATAATACGATATTGATTAGCAACCCAGCGACAGTGCATGATCAGAGATCCAGGATCACGTCCCTTTTAAAGGAAAACTTATTTGTGATGCTCTGAGATTGTTTTTTTTATTTGATTGGATGATTACTTTGGCAAGATCAATGAGTGTGTGTGTGTGGAGACTGTATAGGCTTTCCTGTTGTGAACCTTCAGCTGGAGTGCCTCCTGCATATGTCTAACAGCTTCTCTCCAACTTAAAATGCTGTCTGCAGAAAGTAGTCGAACACCTTCCAACAATTTTCAAACTTGAAAGCGATGTTTCTTATTTCTTACCTCCCTCATTGCCATTGTGCATTTATTGAGAGGAAACAGTAAGATTCAATAAGAAGTATTCGGAACCAGCACCATTCATACTGTTAAAGCATCTATCTCTTTATTTTTGTCCAAATTCCCCCTGCTGGTACATGCATGTATGGTGCCTTAAGTGGACAAATTTATAATGGCATTTTTAATATACTACACAAGGCAAGCAATTGGGAAGATAAATGACATATTAGCCTTTATTGCAAGGGAGCTGGAGTGCAAGAACAAGAAAGTCTTGCTACAATTACACAGGGCTTTAGTCAATACTGAGCACAGTTTTGGTCACCATATTTAAGGAAGGATAGAGTTACCTTGGAGATGGAGTGATGAACATTCATTCAGTTGGCTCCTATGGTGAGATGCTGAGTAAATTGGGCCTATACTCCCTGCAGTTTGGAACAATGTGAGGTAATCTCAGTGAAACATATAAGACTCTGAAAGGGCTTGATGGATAAGATACTGAGAGCTTATTTCCCCTGGCTGGGGAGTCTAGAACACAGGGACTTGCCCTCAGGGTAAGGGACCTAGGAATGGGATGAGGAGAAATCTCCTCACTCAGAGGATTGTTTGGATTACATATGATATATGGCACAGAAATAGGCCATTCAGCCTAGCCAGTCCAAACTGGCATTTATGCCCCATCCAAGCCTCCTGCTGTCTTTTCTCATTGGAACCTATCTCTGTACCCTTTTATTCCATTCTTCCTCATATGCTTGTCTAGCATCCCCTTAAAGGCATCTATACTATTCACTTCAACCACCCCCCGTGCTAGTGAGTTGCACACGCACACCACTCTTGGGGAAAATATACGTATTTTTAACTCCCTAGTGGACCTTTTGTGATTAGTTTCTATTGATGGACTATAGTTATAGGCTCTTGCCTATCTCTGTATCTATCCACTCTATCAAAACTTTTTATAGTTTTAAATACCTCTATTAGGTCACTCCAGCCTTCTTTATTCAACAGAGGATATTTTCACTTTTGAAATTCATGCTGACTATTCATTATTATATGTTTTATTTCTAATTGTTCTTCCATTTGCTACTTTAGTAGGGATCCCATTATTTTTCCCATCACTAATGCAAAAGTTGCTTGGTCTATAATTCCCAGGGCATATTTTTAAATATAGGTATTGCATTAGCTATCTGTCAATCCTCTGGCACTACACTTTTTCTAATGAATTATTAAATATGTGCTATCTCTGTTATCTCTTCCATGCATTATTTTTACATGTATGGATGCAATCCATATGGACCAGAGGTTTTGGTCCTCTTTGAGTTTGATTAATTTATTTGATGCATCCCTTTTTTAAAATGTGCTTATTCCTCATCATCCAGTGTGTAGACCAATATATCAGAGAACACGTTATTAACTACTTCTATTTTTAACTATGTAACTATGTAGGTAGACCGGTTGTGGTGTCACTGTGTGTATTGGGTTTAACAAGCAGTGGAAGATGGAACATCGAGGTGAAAGAGGAACCCGAGGCCAAAGACATCTAAGAACTGTGTAGTATGGGCATCGAGAGAGGCATGATGGTTAATTTAGCCAAACCAAGCCTCGCTAGAATTAGCAAGTTCTTCAAAATGAATTAAACTGTTGAAGTGTTCAACAAGTGTTGGCTTCAGGGAAAATATAGACTTTCCCTTGTTAAGGCTAATGAACATGTCTCCTTCTCTCAGCTTTGGACATTGATAACAGTGTTAGGGGTAACAAAGTAGAGCCAAGCTGGCTTTGTTACTTCAAGCATGGCCTTGGGATTCCTGCAAGGGGCCCAGCCAGGAGACATCTTGAGAAGGAACTGTGAATCCACTGACTTGTATTGGGAAGGACAGTGAGATAATTACAGAGCAATTGTATGTGTTAAAAATGTTTTACCTTATATCACACAAAGCCATGCAGAGCCAAAAACAACACAAAGAAAGAGCACACAAAGATATTGCTGCTGTGGTTGTTAGAGTGACCTGGTCACTCACTCAGAAGTCGTGGAGCGAGGGCTTGTCAGGGGACTGACCACCAAGATGGACTCCGGCTCACATAGAAACTAAGCAACCGGTATTATCATGAGTATGTACTATTGTTTCGTGGCTTCATAAAGGTGCTCCACAGTTTGTGGAACAATATCCAAGTTGTTGTGTACCATTGATACCCAGAGTAAAGGCTAGAACTTTTAGGCTAGGTAAGGGATCTTACAAGTGTCATGTACACTTGTTCAAATCCCATGCTAAATACTAAAACAAAATAATTATTCAATATTTCTGCCATCTCTCTATCATTACCTGTAGCACCGTCCTGTCTATCTGTTAATGGTCCCATTATAGCCTTCCTTTTTTTATTATTGCTGCTGCAAAATATTTTACTATTTTGTTTTATGTTTGTTGGTAATTTGATTTTATAGTTCCTCTTTGCCTTTCTAATTGTGTTTTTTTTTACTTCTTGCTGAATCTTTTTGTATTCTATCTTATCTTGCACTCCTCTGCTGTCTACATACTTAATGTATGCACCTCTCCTTACCATCAATTGTTCCCATGGAGTTTCACTAGTGTTCAGTTTCTTCTTTGCTTTTAATGAAATATATTTTTCTTGCACTCTGCTGAACAGTTTTATTTGTTTTCCATTATTATTCTGCATCATGAACCTTTGGAGTTCTCTACCCTAGAGACTTGAAGATGCTCCATCAATGAATATATTCAGGACTAGGATAGCTAGATTTTTGATCTCTCAGGCCATCAAGGGATCTGAGGAGTGGGCAGAAAGCTGAAGTTGAGGCAGATCAGCCATGATTGTATTGAATTGAGAAGCAGGCTTGAGGCCCCATATGGCCTACTCCTGCTCCTATTTCTTGCATCCTTACATTCTTAAAATTCTATGTAAGACCCTGGAGCAGTGGCATGAGATGAAACCTCATTTATTTTATTGGGCTGAAATTCCATAGGGATAATTCCAGTTTCCTACCATTACTCCGATTGGAGATGAATGGAACATGGAAAATGATGCCTGTTTCTGCAATTTTCTGACTTGCGTTGAAAGTGTCAAATCCTCCACTCACCCCATAGAAGAGAACTGTTGTTGGGGCCAATTCCAGGGGAATTCCCACTCTACTCAGGACTGAACATATTTCAGGAAGGCAGTATGTAAAGTGATTTGAGATGTACGAGCAAAACTGCATTCCACCAATGGATATTTTTAAAAGGGATTGAGTGGAGGGAGGGTAAGAGAGAGTACAAGGACCCCATCATTGGTGAGCACCATTGTCAAGAGCTTAAATATCCTGGTGCATATAGTTCTAGTGTACCTGCCAAATTTTCTGTCTTAAAGAAATTTGGGGCTAGTTGCAGAAGATAACAGTCTGAGCTTCTGAAACTTTCAGATTTGCCTCTCAAAATGAGGCTTGGCAAGCCTAAGTGATGTGTTCCTTAGCAATTACTTGTTTCCAAAGTTAACAACTAGATATTCATATCAACTTGGATCTTAGCTTGTCTCTGAGTTAGAGTTTGCTTGCTTTAAGTCCCACTCAAAATTTGAGTACATAGTCGAGAATAATACTTCAGTCTGATACTGGGGGAGTTGCCGCTTTGTCAGAGGCCTTGGCTATGAAATTCGGTTCCGTAGTACCCGGTTTTTTAGTGCTACAACTGCTACTTTGCCTCCAAAATGACATGTGAGGTGTGTATGTACACGTCTGGTGCTAGCCATTTGGTTCATGCACAGGAGGCATGCACCTGACATATACAGAGAAGGCACATTGTGACGTCTATCGGACTGTAACACTGATTGGACAATATTGCCATTTTGGAGCTCAACAGTCAAGTTGATGCTGTCTCTTAAATAAACACAGTTGAACACAGGTTTAGCAGCAGGAAGGGCCCCCACCTCACCCCCCCCGACCATCAAGCTATTTAAGGGGATCATTGATTAATTCAAGTTAGCTGCTGATTGATTTCTATTGGCTCTTGTTGTGGTTGTAAAAGTGTTTGATGGCTTCTAGAGTTTTTAAAGTTAGAGTTGTTGTTTAAAGTTGTTACTGTAAAGTTGTAAAGTCTACAGGAAGTGTTGTGGCTCATGCTGAACAACTTAGTCCTGACTTGCACGGAGATGTCACTGAGGCTCTGTATTTCAGGAGAACTGAATACATTTCATTCCTAAATGCAGGCCCAGCGAATAGGTGAGTTTGTGAGGATTGGAGCCTTTCCCATAGTACAGGATGCCATTGAAAGCCATGTATCACATGTCAACTCTGAAGTATACTACAAATAATAGGGATGCCACCCCCTCAACATCCAGCTGGTGTGTTACCATACACCGCATGTTATGCAGCTCAATGCCTGGTATACTGCCAGTAGTCATGATGCATGAATTCTGCAGCAGTTTGCCATGCCAGTTGCATTTAATCCACCACAACAAACTGAAGGGTTCTCAAAATTCCCACATTTTTCATATCATCAACAAGGATATTTTTATGGCAGAGGACCCAACTGTTGAGTTAAGTGTAGAACCCTGCAGCCCATGAAGGCCTGGGACTGGACATGCCCGGGCTTGTTGAGTGAAGTGTGGATTGTTGCCTGTAACCAGACAATGAGAGGAGATAGAACACGCATTCTTCCCTTTAAAACAATCAACACAGAGAAAGACTTCATCTTACACGAAACTAAAGCCCATCAAAATCTTGCATAAATAATCACTACTAACTACTAAGGTAGGAAGGCCGCAATCAATGCAATTATGTGAACCTATCAATACTCCACATATACAATGGCTTTCAGTTGAAGACTACGGGGACAGGAAGACAACGATAAACATCATGTGAGCCCATTAAAAACAGCAAGACAACAATCACCTGAAGAAGCCCAAATCAGACAAAGAACTAATCTTGATTTGGTTTCAGATAAGAAATTCAAAAAAACAGTATAACTGGGCTACCAGTTACGAAAAGAGGCAGTTTTGGAGGGTGAGCAATTTGGAGCGGTTGAAGCAGAGTTTAAGCAGGGAGCTGAGCCAAGCGGATGAAGGAGATCTGGAGGTTTGCAGGCCCGTAGGCAACATCACGGCGAGGGGCACGGGGTGGCAGGCTCAACCGAAGACAACAAGGCCGCAACCACAGCCCTCCACGAAGATCGACCATCCACAACCGTGCCCTCCACCCAACTGAAGAACCCTCGCAGATTCCACAGACCAGGACCACGTGGGGATAGCAGGCCCCAGAGGACACAAAGAGCGTACCCCAAAACTGCAACCGGTTTACCTGGCTGGATTTCGAACTGTCAAGGAACCCTGATTGGTGAGCATGATCCCCGATCTCTCCTAGTTCAATTTAGTTAGGTTTTGGGGGTGGGACAAGGGTAAGGGGATTAGTAGCGTGATTTTCCCTCGTTATGCCGTGTGATCCCCATTCTTAACTAAGTGTACTTTGTAGGTCTGTATAATCTCAGTGTAATCCTAATGTTATAAATTCATTTGTGACTTCAATAAACTCAGTTTTTCTTTCTTGCACCAAAACCAGTTGTCTGCTGCACTTTGTCACAACC
Source organism: Cetorhinus maximus (assembly GCF_964194155.1). NCBI lineage: Eukaryota > Metazoa > Chordata > Chondrichthyes > Lamniformes > Cetorhinidae > Cetorhinus > Cetorhinus maximus. Next base: position 117,808,442 of record NC_135885.1, read on the forward strand.
CCCAAATAAGTCCAAGGCCTAGAACCCAAGGAGTGGGAGTGATTCGGACTGCTCAGAAGTCAGAGGTGAAACTGACACACACCACCACCCCCTACAAAACTAGAGGGTGGCTACTGGGTTACAAGGGCTTTAACCTTTGACAGGGCTCATGATTACAATGTGTTGTGATTGTCTAATCCAATAGTGATGCTGGGGACTACAAGAAAATGCTGGCATTTCTGCTGGAGATGGTTACAAAAGTTTGCCTTTTGCACTGATGTGCTGGGCTCCGCCATCCTTGATGGATGGGGATGTTCATGGTGTCTCCTCCTCCAGTTAGTTGTTTAATTGTCCACTGCCATTCACAACCGGATGTGGCAGGACTGCAGAGCTTTGGTTTGATATGATGGGTTGTGGGGATGTGTGGCTTCCACTGATTGTTATAAATGTGGTCACATGTAATGGTAGGTCAGCTGTAGCTCAGCTGGTAGCATACTTGCTTCTGAAACATAAGGTTCTGGGTTCAAGTCCTACTTCAAACCTTGAACACAAAAATCATGGCTGATGTTCCAGTGCAGTGCTGAGGAACTATGTTGCCATTATAATTCTTAAAAATTCATTCATGGATATGGATACGTTGGTAAGGCCAGCCTTTCTTACCCATCCCTAATTTCTCTCGAGAAAGTGGTGGGCATGTCAGGATTTTGATGCAGTGACAAATGAAGAAACAGTGCTCTATTTCCAAGTCAGGATTGTGTGTGACTTGGGGAGGAACTTGCAGGTGGTTGTGTTCCCATGGGCTTGGAAGGTGTCATTGAACAAGACTTGGTGAGTTGTTGCAGAGCATCTTATAGATAGTACACACTGTTACACGCATGCAGAAAAGTGGGAATGTTCCATAGCACTCCTAATATGTGCTTGTAGATAGTGGAAAGGTTTTGGGCAGCCAAGACGTAACATTTTCATTCCAGAATTCCCAGTCTCTGACCTTCTCTTGTAGCTGCACTATTTATGTGACTGGTCCATTTAAGTTTCTGGTCTATGTCCACCAGAATTTCACCAAGAATTCATTGTAAAATTGCCACCAGGAAAATACAGTGCTCTACAAAATGTGTCGTTATTTAGATTTTGAAGTCAACATTAACATTCTGATTTTCCAAAGCGCCCCCTTCAAGTTGCAATGCTTACTACTTTAAGTTCAATGCACTTGGGGCCACAAAGTCTCAGAATAATGAAGCTTTGGTTCACACAGCTGCAGAAAATAACCTATTTATACCTTACTGAAATCTTTGGAGTTCTCAAGCAATTTTTATGTTATGTTTGACACCAGTGTTTCAAGTCATTTATGTTGTATTTCAAACAATCCCTGCTTTGCCTTTTCTAAAATGATAAAACACTTGACTTGGCACAATGATTATTCAGGGAAATTTGTTTTTCTTGCAGCAGAATTTGTTTATTAAGCCTTGTTATGCAAGTTTATTCTCTCTTGTTCTCAAAGTCCAATGAGCATTCATAGCAACATTAAAATGTTAATAAATAGGTAATCATTTTTAAAATAATTAAAACGTATTGATTTGATTTTTTTCTTTTTATGCAGCTTTTATTTTTAATTGAAACATAACCGTGGAACTCTTTCAGTGGTGAAATTGTATCAATCACTGCACCAAGCATGTGTAAATTGCTATTTCTCAATTTTAGAGAACTCTCTTATGTTGGAACCATTTGTGTTTGAAATGAGCAAAGTCGGCGCTTCGGGCATATTGCTACTTTTGGTATCCAGTTTTACAAACGAGCAAGCTAAAGTCCAGATATTGCAGAGAAAAGCTTCTTCTAGCTATTTCCAATTATATGCCTTCACCCAAGCATCAGAAGCACAGCTTTTAATGCACTTGTATGCAGTTTTATGGACACTTGGTCAGTACTTGCTATCCTCTTGTTCCTTTGTGTAGGATTTATAATTTAATTCCAATTGCTACTGCATTACTAACAATTTTGTTCTATTCACTCATGGCCAACTGGGACAGATTAGGGCTGTCCAAATAACTTCACATTGAACAATGAAAGGGAGGATAATTTTCTCCCATTAGTTTGGGTTAAATAGAAAGCCAAGAGTAAATCTCCACTGCTGTGTTGCCGATAAACACTGAGAGGACAGGTCACAAATTTGCAAAGGCCCAAAACTGTGATGTGTCAAGCATTAAAGTAAATCATAAAATCACAGGCTAGGGTGAGCATTTTATGAAATGGACTCGTGCCATAACAGTAGCAGAAAATTTACCCTCCCTGCGTTTTCTAATGTTGATAGTGACCAGAATTTTGAGGTCAGCAGGCCTGGGAGTAGCCGGGAAACAGCCCGCCGCCCATGTTCAGCCCCCGACCATGATTTCACACTGGCGGGCTAATTAAGGCCTGCCCAGTGTCAAATGCGGCTCCTCACTGGTCGGGAAGGAGCGGGCAGGGGCAGGTGCCTGTCAGCCACCGGGTCCAATGGCAACCCGGCGGCATTTAAAAACCGCCCAGGCAGCCCCTGAATGGCTGCTAGGGAAGAGCGTCTCCTCTGCGTCTTCAAAATCTACGTTATGGAGTCAGGTGCAGCTTGACATGGCAAGTGGGAGGGCAGGTTGGGCGGGCACTCAGCCCTCCGCTTTTCAGAAGCGCCCCGCGGTCCTCCTGGAGAATGTGGCTGCCAGGGGGGATAACCTTGTCCCCAGAGGTGGGAGGAGGAGGCCACTGCACCTCACAAAGTGGGCATGGGAAGAGAATGCAGTGCTGGTTAGCAGCCGTGATGTGATGCAGCGCACGTGGGTGCAGTGATGGAAGAGGTTCAATGACCTGCTGCGCTCAGGAAGGATGGGTACCATGTTGGCATGGGTCAGTGTGCACAAGCATTAAGGAATGCCCATGCCCCCTTATGGGGTGCTAGAGTCTGAGTGTCAACTGCCAATGACTCCACAGCTGGGGTGTGCCCTGGCTGCTTGGACTGAGTGACTTGCGGTGCAAGGGACACGACTTGGATGTGCCCTGTGAGGTGTTCCTCAGCTGGGGTTGGCCAGGCTGCAATGGCACTGCAGATAGAGAGTGGACTAAATAATGCTCCTCTGTTCATTCAGGAGAAGACAAGCCTTAACCAATTGGAGAGGTCATGGGCAGGCGGAGGCCCACTGTGGTAATCTGGTGGTAATATGGTAATATGCCTTTAAGAAGAATGTTATTATGGAAGATCACATGATCTTAGTATCCAATAGCAGAGTAGCACAGGCTACCCCTGTAGTTAGTAGCCTGTAGTCAGTAGTTAGTAGTTGAAAGAGTGTAGAGATAGAGTTTGAAGTGTAAGCACATGTTTAGTTGCTGCTGAGTACCTTTGTAAATAAACATAGGGTAGAATTTTCCCCCTGTTGGGGGCGTTGTGCTGGGGCAGGCGTGGGCGCAGATCCAATCGGCGTCGCGGATCGGGTCCGCGCCGCCATTTTACGTTGGTGAGCCAATTAAGGCCCGCCCAGTGTGACACGCGCCTGGAAGCGCTCCCCGTGCAGGCTCGGGGGGTTGGGGGGGGTGGTGGTGGGCAGGGGGTTCCCTGAGTCGGGAGTGCGCTCTTTCGTGCATGCACGCGAAAGAGTACAGAAATCTCCCTGAGGCACCTCTGTGCCTCAGGCAGATTAGTTTTAAGTTTGAACAGCGTAATAAAGTGTTATAAAAATTTTTATGACATGAAACTGTCACATGAGCTGGGACATGTGCATTAATTTTAATAAAAATTTTAAATCATTCATGAAACCTCATCCCGCCCGTGGATGAGGTTCCATGAAAAATGTGGGCTCTTCACCTGCCCGCCAACCTTAAGGTTGGATGGGCAGCTTTCTCAGTTGGCTTAATTAGCTCATTAATGGCCTTAACAGGCTTTTGACAGTTTGGCAGCCGAGTTGGCTGTGTGCCCGCCGAACTGAAAATCTAAATGATGCGTGGTGATGTCGGGGCGCACGCCCTGTTGTTACCCCGCTTCATTTTACACTTCGGTGAGCAGGCCGACGATTCAGCCCTTAGAGTTTTTACCTATGAAATGTCTGCTACTCAACTCTATCATTAGTACCAAATCGGCCACCACTTACAACAAGTGTGCGATAAGGATCCAAGAAACTGGCACCTAGGATCCAACAATTGGCGACGAGGATTAAACAAGTTAAATAGAAGAAATCAAGAGAAACAAAATTGGCATTATACTTCGCACAGAAATTGTAAGTAAAAGTTCTGTTCAAATCGTTGAAGTAACTCCCTCACAGCATGCCACAATTTGGAAGAATTGATCTTTTTGATCCAGCAATAGACGATTGGCCCCACTACATTAATCGTCTTTCATTCTTTTTCCAAGCAAATGAGGTTATGGGGCAAGAGATGAGGCAGACAATCCTCTTAAGTACCTGTGGAAATAAGACTTATGGCTTGGTTCGAAGTTTGATGGCAGCCAGTGCCCTAGACTCGAGAAATTTTGATGTATTAGTGGACCTGGTGAAAGTCCATTACCAACCAAAGCCCTCAGTAATGATGCAAAGGTTCAAGTTTAATTCAAGAATTAGAGCCCCAAAGGAGACAGTTGCAAGCTATGTGGCAAGCTTGAAGCAATTAATGGAGCACTGTGAGTTTGGTACATACTTAAACAATATGCTTAGAGATCGTTTAGCGTGTGGTGTAAATGAGGACACGATTCAGAAGCGATTGTTATCCAAACCAAGTTTGGATTTCAAGAAGGTGGTAGGCTTTTAAACAAAAGAAAAAAAGCTAGCGAGTTCTACAATGTAGAAGAGCCTGAAGCAAAAGATTGAGATATTTATTCATTGTATAACTTGAAGGTTGGAAAAACAGAACCAATCGATATAACAGTGAAAGTGAATGGTAGACCTGTTTGAATGGAAGTGGACACAAGAGCTTCCACTCTAATAATTGGGGGACATACCTTCAAATAACTGAGTAATGGGGAACATCAATTAAATTTAGAAGAAACAACTGCCCAATTAAAAACTTACACGGGTGAAAACATCCAAGTCAAAGGCATAAGTAGAATAAATGATCATTATGGGAGCCAATCAGCAAAGCTACCAGTGTTGGTATTGAGAAGCAGAGGACCAAGCCTCCTAGGGCAAGACAGGCTGAGGGAAATCAACCTTGAGGGGCCACTGAGATTCCAAAAGGAAGCAGGAAGTGTGTCTACTTTGGAAAAGGAATGTGTAAAGACTCAACAACCTGAAGAACTGCAGGCTGTCTTGAGCCAAAACATGGGAGAACAGCAGAAGGAACTCGAAGTGACCATGCTTAAGGACAGAGTTCAAGACGAGGTGAGCAACCTCTAAAAGGAAGAATAAAACCTGTTGAAAGACCTTCACACACTGCAAGATTCCCTCAGGTCTAAGTTTGTACCTCTGGAAAAGTATGAAGAGAAAAGGACAGAATTCATCACCTCTCTGGCCAAACTGAAGGATGAGTTGGCAGAGAAGACACAACAATGCCCAGTTTTCCAGGAGGCAGCAAACAAATACAAAAAAAGAGATGGAAGAGCTGAAGAATCAGTTAAATGAAGCCATAGAGGCTTTGGAGGCAAAAGTCGCGGAATTTCCTAAGCAGCAGACAGGTGATGAAATTCTGGGAGACTCAACCACTGAGTTCACTCAAGTTGAGCTGGCACCTGAGAGTCTGGCCAATATTGAAACTGAAAAGAAGGCCCGAGATTAAATTCAGTGCTAGAAAGAAGAAGGCACGTAGAAAGAAGTCACAGAAACACAAAGAAGACTTTAATTCTGGCAGCATACGAGTATACTTTTGTACATAGGCCTGGTAGTCAAATTGCAAATGCCGATGCATTTAATTGTTTGCCTTTACAAGAAAAAGATGAGGAAGTCCCAGTTCCACAGGAACTTGTTTTACTGTTAAATTTCTTAGATCCATCGCCGGTATGCGCTTACAGATCGGAGACTGGACAAGTAGGGACCCAGTCCTATCACAAGTACAAGAACAAATCCTTCATGGTTGGTCACAAGAGCCTGTATCTGACGAAATGAAACCATATTTTAACTGAAGGCATTTTTTGGGGGAGCATAAGTGATAGTACCTCCAAAATGAAGAAAGCCATTGTTAATTGAACTAATCAATGTACATCCAGGAATATCCCGAATGAAGACCATAGCTTGCAGCTACCTATGGTGTCCTGGAATGGATGGTGAAATAGAGAATTTAGTGAAGAATTGTGTGCAATGTCAGCAGCTGCAAAAGTTACCTTCAACAGCTCCGTTACACCCTTGGGTGTGGCCAAGAAGACCACAGGTGCGATTACACATTGACTATGTGGGACCTTTCATGGGAACAATGTTTCTGCTCATTGTTGATGCCCTCTCAAAATGGATGGACACATATGAGGTGAAGTCACCAATGTCTTCTGCTACAATTGAGAAGCTACATTAAAGTTTTGCCATTCATGGACAACCAGAAGTAGTCGTATCTGATAACGGCACAGTGTTTATAAGTGCTGAGTTTCAGCAGTTTATCAGCCTCAACAGTATCACTCATGTAAAAACTTCACCATACCACCCTTCCTCAAATGGACTAGCCGAAAGGGCAGCTCAAACATTCAAGGCAGGCTTGAAGAAGCTAACCAGAGATTCCATAGCAACCAAGCTAGCACGCTTTATTTTCCATTACAGGACCACCCTTCACACAACAACAGGTGTCACACCTGCGGAATTATTGATGAAATGCCACCTCAGAATGAGCTTCAGCTTGATAATGCCGAATTTAGGGGGAAAGGTGGAAAGCAGTCAGGGAAGTCAGAAAACTAGACACAACTGGTATCCGAGAGGAAATTTACTGTGGGCGAAGCGGTATACATGAAGAATTTTGGAGAAGGGCCAAATTGGTTACCGGGTGAAATCAGTACAGTGACTGGACCTCTATCTTACCATGTGAAGGTGGAAGGCTGAGTAATATGGAGACATGTGGATCATCTAAGGAAGAGAGAAACTATGCACCCAGAAATAGTTCCACCAGCGTTCGCGACCAAGGTCAGCGTTTCCTGTTGAGAGAACTCAGCCCAGCACAGACACATCTGTTGTTCCTTCAAAAGTGTAGGATATAGATCTGCAAGAGCCCACCGAAACACCTGATGTTCAGGTAACTCCGGAAGAGGAGATTCCTGCCAAAGTATCTGAAACTGTAGCGCTGAGATGCTCTACAGGCATAAGCAAACCCCCAGAAAGACAGAATTTGTAAATTACTTATCAGTGTAAATATTTTGCTATGTTGAGAAAATTGTAATTATAAATATAAAATGTATTCCTGAGTAAAGGGGGAGGGATGTGGTAATCTGATGTGTAATATACCTTTAAGAAGAATGTTATTATGGAAGATCACATGATCTTAGTATCCAATAGCAGAGTAGTGCGGGCTACCTCTATAGTCAGTAGTCTGTAGTCAGTAGTTAGTAATTGAAAGAGTGTAGAGATGGAGTTTGAAGTGTAAGCATGTTTAGTTACTGCTGAGTACCTTTATAAATAAACATAGAGTTTCTACCTACGAAGTGTCTGCCACTCAACTCGATCATTAGTACCGAATCGGCCACCACTTACAACAAGCGTGCACCAGATTCGAGCAGGACGCCCTTGATCTGGAGAGCTGGCATGCTCCATGTGTAACTGGGTGTGGAGAGGCAGGGGTGGCAGATTAAGGTAAGAGTGAAGTGCACAGAGTTAAGATTGTGCAACCATTTAGTGTAGCCTCTTCATTGATGGGAGCCTCAAACCTGGAGTTCACATTGATCATTGAAAGATAATGGCACTGTGATGCAGATCTCCATTGTCTCAGCAGAGTGCCTGGCATGCACAGTGACAGTGTGATGACTTTGACTAATGGCATGTCCTTGTTCTCGCTTTTAGATTCGCCAGCACGTGCTCCACTCTGGACCCCGAATAGCCACTCCTGATGCCGGAGGACCACCGGGCTTCATTTGCACCTGCGTCACACCCACTCTCTGAACCAGGCACCAGCACAGATACCAGCCCCTCGGTGGCTAGAATGTCTGTGCACATTGATGAGGCCACTTCACAATCGCTTGAGGTGCAGGCGGAGGCAGAGAGTGCCCAAGACGCTGGCCGTCAGGGCACTGCTGGAGACCAGGACAATGCTCAGTTGAAGGCAGATGATGAGCCTCTGGAGTCATCCATTAGGCAGCCAAAGCTGGATGTCCAGCGAGATGTGTGGGAGGATCTGGCAGAGATCCATGACTGTATGCGTCCCATGGTCTCCATTGCAGAGAAGTCCATGCAGAACATGAGCACTGCGTTGACCCTCATGGCCAAGCGCACTGCCTCCTCCATTGAGAGAGTGGCGACTCTGATGGGGAGGCAGCTTCAGGGACATAATGAGGGCTTCCTTGGGTTATGCTCAGACCTGCAAGCCCTCACACAGGCAATTACCTCAAGTGGTCAGTGCCAGTGTGGGAGATGGATGACGTATCCAGTATCCCAGCTAGACGCCCGTCCAGGAATGGTGAGCAGGGAGGTCCAGAGCGACCTCACATGGGCGCATGAGCTGCCTGACATCTCTGCAGGCTCCACTCTGGGCACTCTGGATGACGGCAGCACCTCTTCCGCCCCTCCGCCAATGACCGTCGCATCTGATGAAGCTGCGACGACTGGGGAAATGCCGGCTGTGGCATTGGCCGCTCCCTCCCAGGCAGGGCCAACACAGGCTCCACTGGCCAGAGCATGACCGCCAAGGTCATCAAGGTCAACAGGACACCAGAATCGGCAGGCTGTCTCCAATGCCGGTACCAGCGAGGGGAGGCACCAAGACATAGCACTCAGAAACATAAGTTAAAGATACCATGAGCACAAGAGGGACAGTTCACAGGTAATTTTCTGTTAATTTATGTTTGGTTTTTATGTCTGCTTGTGTGGCCATCAACACCAGTAATGGTAATGTCATTATGCTTTCAGTGTGACAATAACATTAAATTTGTTTTGGTTCTGAAGGCTTGAGTATGCTTCACCATTTTTCTTTCTGGTGCAGGGTACGCCAGTATGTAATGCTGGACGTGAGTAGCTCTAAACATTATTGCACAGGCACTGAGTGGACTTTAGGTGCAAATGAAAGGGTCATTTCAGACATCCAGGATGGAGGCGGTAGCCCTGGCATGAGGTGGAAGCAGATCTTTGGCAGCCTAGTTGAAGGAGTGTTGGATCAAGGTGTCCCTGCCTCCCTGGAGGTTACAGAGGTCTATCTCCACGTCTCAGCATTCTCCTCACCGTGTTCCTCTTCTGACTCACCATTAGATTTATCCTCTGTGGCCTGTGGAGCTGCGTCAGGATCCTCTTCCTCCAGTGGGCCCCCTCCTTGCCATTGCCAGATTGTGGAGAATGCAGCATGCAACCACTATCAGTGATACCCACTCTGGGGGGTATTCTAGTGCACCCCCTGAACAGTCCAGGCATCGGAAGTGCATCTTGAGAAGACTTAAGGTCCTCTCTACCACTGCCCTTCTGGAGCCATAGCTCCTATTGTAATGCTGCTCTGACTCTGTTCTTGGGTGGCTGAGAAGTGTCATGAGCCGTCACTTCAATGGATAGCCCTTGTCACCCAGCAACCATCCATCCAGTCAGGCTGGAGCACTGAAGAGCCTCAGCACCTGGGTGTTATAAGCCTGAAGATATAAGCGTCATGGGAGTTGCCAGGGTACCTTGCACAAACTTGCAGAATATGTTTCCTATCTGCACATTCATAGATTGGAAACCCTTCCTGTTGACGAAGGCACCCGGCTGACCCGCTGGCACCTTGATGGTCACGTGTGCAGTCAATTGCACCCTAGATATGGGGGAACCCAGCAATAGCTGCAAAGTCTCATGCTCACTCAGCCTGGCTGGCCTTGTCTATACGGTAAAGAATAAAGGTCAGTACCCACCTGAACAGAGCTTCTGTCACCAGCTTGACGTAACTGTGGATAGCTGATTGGGAGGCTTCATACAGATCCCTCATTTACCCCTGGAAAGAAACAGAGTATTAGAACTGGAGGGCCACTGTGATCTTCAGAGCCACTGGCATGGGATGTCCACCCACACACTCGGAGCTGATCTCAGGCCCAATCATCTGGCAAATGCAGGTCCCTTGAGAGGCAGAGCATCCTTTGGCATTGCGCCTCTGACATATTGAGGTAGCTGCTTCACCATCTGTAAATCCTGACAGCAGGATAGTGATGTCTTCTGAGGCCCCTTCTGCCTTGGACTTCCTGCTTGCCCTGCGCCCCTTGTGCTTGCACCTCTCCTCCCACAGGTCGCTCCCCTGGAAGCTGCATTGGGACACCTGGCCTCCTCTCCCTTCTGCCTCTCACTTCCTCCTCAGAGGAGCTGCCACCAGCGGAGACCACAACCCCCATTACCAGGGTAACGGAAGGCTGTCTGATACCTGGAAGGGCCCACATGGTCTGGGGGCCTTACGGACACCATAAGTCCTGAAATGAGGCCTGGAAATTCTAAGAATGAAGCCGCAATCAGGGATGAAGCTGCCAAGTTCAAATAAGCAACCAGTAGCAAACTATCTCCTAAACTCCTCACTACTGAAACTGACAATGCTGCTGACCTTTTTTATCCCAACCATGGATGAGGTTTTTGAAATTGTCGGCTGGCCTCCTGCCCGTTTTGCCCATGCGCCAAGCATGAAATCGCACGGTCAATGAAAAATTGGTGTCAATTGACTTTTTAATGACCTTAACTGGCCTCTTAATTGATGGTGGGCGCGGCCCTCGTACCCGCATTTCAGCACCCACCGAGCAAAATATCGGGCGAATGTGCGGTGACGTCGGGACGCTCACCAGATGTCATCGCGTGCTATTTTAGGCTCAAGCGTGTTGGTCACGCACCTGCAGGCCAAGCGAAAAATTCAGTCCAATGTCCCTTTTCAGATAAATGTTCGATCACAAATGACAGAACTCAGCCAAAATTATAAATAATTTCAAATAATTTTAATTCTGCTTTGATTGGGCGTAACAGCACAGACTTGTAATACTACATGGCAACACCTATCACATGAGGGCATATCTGACATAAAAAACAAAAAATGCTGGAAAAAAACTGCTTTTGCTTTTAACTTAGTGATATATCTGAAATTATTGATTCTAAATGAAGAGGGAGTAAAAGAGAGAGGAAAAGATAATATGATATGAGAAAGAGAAATCATGTAGGATGAAATTCTTGGCACAGGTAGCCAGGTTCTGCAACTGAACTAACTGGACTCTTGAAATGCAAATTGTAGCAGGTCTGTGGAAGAGACTCCATCGAGACTTGGAAAATGCCAAACTCAAGGCTGTCGGCTGATTCAAGGTAAAAAAATCTATTTTCTTCTCCAGCACAGTTTCAAATCCAGTTGCATCAGTCAGAAACATCCTGTATCAGTCAGAAAGTAATGGATGATAAAAGTTTCCATCAGCAATATACGCCAATCAAAATATTACAATTCATTGGTGCAGCCACTGTAACAGTGAACACCAACTGAGAGCAACTGTTTAAAATGCAAAAAAAAACATTTCAGGCTGGAAGTTGCTGTTGACATTAACCTTTACACAGTGGAAAAGGTGAAAATGCCAACACTGACAGAGAAGTGGTGTAGGATTCACTTACAGTATAATTTCCACATTGCTTGAAGTCATGGAAATACGACGGTTGTTGCATGCTACTGTAAATACCATGCTTTAACTTTGTTGTGCTAGTTGCTGATATGTTTGCTAGCACATCTGATTACAGTGTGCACACATCACACAGGGAATGTGCTACTAACTATCCATGCAAGATGTATGTTGCCTAATTTATTTGGGTCAGTATGACTGGTATTCTTCAGTGTCACCGGACAAAATTCAGTTCAGCAAGTGCCCCATGTACGAGGTTAGAGAACAAGTGCCTCAGCACTAAAAGTTAATCTAATAAAGGTCTAATCAAACTTATAGAAGCTTATCGTGAACTAAATCAGTATTTTGTTCCTCTGATCGATTATACAATGAATACCCAGTGGGTGTTGACTGCTGAATGATGTGACTAAGCAAAGTTCTTGTCTACTGGGATTCTGATGGTAACTGCTTTCATTGAGTTTCTGCTGACACAATGCCCACAAAGTTGGAACAATATTTAGCGCTTAACTTAATGAAGGAGAACGAACAGCACAAAAGGATTGCCAGAGAAGTCAGGTGGCAAAAAGGACATAATATCTTTGTATTGCACTGCTCACTGCATCAATAGGCCCTGGTGTTACCCTTTGTGGAATAAGTAAGTGATGGTTGGCTGCTAAGTTTCAGGGACAGCTTAATGGGGTTCCACTGCCCCACTACCTGAAAACTTTAACATGATTCTGTGCGCAATAGTGTTCACTTGCACTTGGGTGCATTACTCTGCATTCTGAAGTGATCTTTCAGTCATCATTAGAGATCTGAAAGTGATCAAGTGAGGTAACTGACTTGAAATGAATTCACACAGCACTCAAACCACATCAGTTGCGAACATTTATTTGTCTGCAAGCGTTCAGCTGACATAATTGATGTTCAACTGACATGGAATGACACCAAAGCAGCTCAGCTAGCTTCAACTTTGCTCACAGCAAGTACCTTAAGGCTTTTTAAGTGTTCACAGCTAGAAATGTATAAGTCCCTGCAGTTGTTGGAAACTTAACTAAGTCCATGCAGTGTGGTTTAAGTGTATGTACTTGGAAATTTAACTAACTTCCTGCAATGTGATTTAAGTGCAGATACTAGCAATCATTATGGGCCGGTCTCTACACATCTGCTTCCCAATTTCAGGTGTCACGAAAATGTATCCACTAAACCATTAACTGACCCCCACCCTCCCCTACCACCCCCACTGACCACCCGATCTCCACCCCTCTGCCTCCTGCTCCCAACCCCTCCTAACCAGACCTACACGTCCACCTGCCCTCCTAGCCCCCATCCCATACCCACCCCAACACTCCTACCCTCAAACCCCACGTCCACTCCTACCCCACATCCCCTCCTAACCCCAAACTCCACACCCTCCCTACCCCACAGCTACCATCCCCCCATCCCCCACTCTCCTCCTAACCCCTACCCCTGCCCCTCCTACACCCTGACCCCCATACACCCTATCACCCCTGCCCTGCCCCTCCTACCCCCGTTAGCCCCTTCCTGGCCCCATTTCCCTTCCAGGTTGGGGAATGGCCAGTACTGGAAATGACATCAGGCCCAACCAAAAGTGACGTCAGGGGCCTGCTCAACACATGCAGCCTCTGTGGGACTTAAGAGCAAAGTAACTTTTGAACTGTGGAGACTGGAGGGAGAGAGAGAGAGAGAGAGAGACAAAGAGAGAAAGAGATAGAGGGAGAGAGATAGAGAGAGAGAGCAAGAGAGAGAGAGAGACAGAGAGAGAGAGAGACAGATGGAGAGAGAGACAGACAGAGGGAGAGAGAGAGAGAGAGGGAGAGACAGAGGGAGAGAGAGAGGTGAAGAGAGAAAGAAATAGAGAGAGAGCGACAGACAGAGACAGACACAGAGAGGGAGAGACAGAGAGAAACAGACCAAGAGAGAGCGAGAGTCAGAGAGTGAGAGAGACAGACAGAGAGAGAGAGATGAAGGAGAGAGAGACAGAAAGACAGAGAGAGAGATAGACAGAGGGAGAGAGAGAGGAAGCAAGAGAGAGAGGCAGAAAGAGAGAGACAGACAGAGGTAGAGACAGAGAGAGAGAGAGAGACAGGGAGAAAGTGAGAGACAGACAGACAGAGAGAGACAGAGAGAGATAGACAGAGGGAAATACAGAGACAGAACTTCAGACAGACAGAGGGAGACAGAGAGATAGAGAGAGAGATAGAAAGACATAGAGAGAGAGAAAGACAAAGAGTGAGACAGACAGACAGAGAGCGAGGGGTATGGAGAGAGGGACTGAGAGAGAGAGGCTGGGGAAGGGGGTGGGAGAGAGAGGCTGGGAAGAATGGGGAGTGAAAGCTTGGAAGGAAGTGGGAGGGGTTGGTGGGGGAAGGGCCCTGAGGAGGTGGGGAGAGGGTCGAGTTTTAAGGGTGGGGCATGTAGGTCTGAGGCTGGAGGGGGTGTTGGGGGTACGCTCCAAGACTGGAGTGGGGCTGGCACGCAGTTCCATGTAAGTACATTTCTGGCAGGCCTGAGAGGGAGGGAAAGGGTCCAGGCCATGAGAGCTGGGCGCTGGGTGTTGCTGACTTACGGCAGGGGAAGTGGGATTCGGGAGGATCTAAAAGGAGGACTGTACCGCAAGAAACACCATTTTAGCCATGCATTTGGTGGTATTTTTTTCTTTAAAATATTTTTATTCACATTATGGACAGAATTTTCTGCTCCCGATCAGGCTGGGCGTGAAAGCTAAATCTCGAGAGAAGGCCCAAAACGGGATTTCTGATGACGTAAAACAAGGAAGCGATTGTGAACATCAGCCGTCAATGGCAGGCCGCATTTCCCGCTGCTGAATGTCGTGAATGTCATTAGCATAAATCAGCATCTCATTATGTTGCCTGCTCGTCAGAATCATCTATTCTGGACTAAGAGCCTACATCATCATACAATTAGAATGGCGTGTTTCACAACAGGGATTTAAACAACGTGCAGCTGGTGGCCTGCACTTTGCTCGGGACTCTGAGATTAGTTCACATAAGTTGAATTGCACAGTGCCCACAGGGATCAGTGCCAGGCTTCGCAGGCTGCACCATGTCAGTCTTAGTGGGGTTTCTCAGGCAAGTCTCCATAATGACTACACCGGGGTTAAGGCAGGGGTGGCTTTTACTGTGCTGCAGGGCAAGGTTCCATTGTGGAAGGGGCTAGACTCAACTGAGGGATAGGAAGGGGCTGCAGGGCGAGGGCTCCATTGTGAAAGGGGCTAGACTCAACTGAGGGAAGGGAAGGGCTGCAGGGCAAGGGTTCCATTGTGAAAGGGGCTAGACTCAACTGAGGGAAGGGAAGGGCTGCAGGGCAAGGGTTCCATTGAAGTCAACTTGTGGGGAAGGTTGCATTGAAACACACAACTGGGGTGGGGAGCACTAAAGAGCCAACCAACTGAAATGTAACTTCCAAAATGAGGAAAGAGCCACAGCTGAGATAGGTTAGCAGCTGTTCAATTGACATGCAGGGAGTTAGGGAAGTGAAGAAATTATGCCTATTAATACAACACTGGTCCCTCAAAGTTGCAATGATTGTTCCCCTAGTTTTAGCCCCTTGTGCACACCCTTCAAATTCAACAGAGTATTATAGAAGTGCAGAACTATTGGGCACAGAAGTTTGAGGACCCCCTCGGAAATGTGGCCATGCACCACTCACGGAGAATCCCACAAATTAATCTCATATAGACACTGAGTTACTCCTCATGGTCAGTCCAAACAGTGCAATCTTGGAGTACAGGTAAAGGTGAACCCATCAGCTGAGCTGACAGCAGAACAGTCAGCTGGCCAAAGCTGTCACAGTTGGTCATATGGGTTGAGCAGGGGAATGTTGTGGTGAATGTTCATGCGCATCCCACACTGGGCATCGTTTCAAAGGCCAGTACTCTCCAGCATGCTTGAAGAGGCCTTGAGGCCTCAGTCACAGACGACTCCTTGATCCAAAGTGGATGTTTGGAGACAGTTGCTGACTCTTGCAATGCAAAGACCATCGGGAAGATGGAGACTGGTGTTATTGCTGCCTACATTATTGCTTATATGCAGGAGAGAAAAAGGGGAAGAATGCAATGAAGGCACCTAGATTGTCATAGGGAGGAGCAGAACCTGCAAGACCAAGGGGCAGCAGATCCTCCTCTGGACGCAGAGGAAGATCCCCAGAGAGCTGTCATTCGAAGGTGCCTCGCTAGACCCAGGGCGCATAGACATCGCATGTGCTATCTGCAGATGAGCGAGAACCAGTTTCGCCAAAGCCTCCGCATGTCACGGGATCTGGTGGCTCACATTTGCTGCATTCTGTAAGATTTGGCGCCACGGGGACTTGGAGGGTATCCATTGCCAGTGGCAGTGAAAGTAACACCGCACTCAGCTTCTACCGCAGTGGCTCATTCCAGAGCTCCACTGGGGACCTCTGCAGGATCTCTCAAGCGTCCACCCACAAATGCATCAACCATTTTTGCAAAGGCCCACAATTTTGTTAATGTCAACAGAAATCAGGCAAACCAGGATGCAAGAGCACTGGATTTTGCTGAGATTTCCAATTTCCCACAGGCGCAGTGTGTCATCAAATGCACTCATGTGGCTATGAAAGTCCCCTGGCAACAAGCCTTTCAGTACATCAACTGTAAAAGCTACCACTTCCCCAATGTGCAGCTGGTGTGCGACCATGACAAACATATCATGCAGATTTGCGCCAGTTACCCAGGAAGTGTCAACGACTTGTACATCCTGGGTAGGTCTCAGATCCATGACATTTTCCAGGGACCACACAGGATGCAGGGTTGGCTCCTCAGGGACAAGAGTTACCCGCAATGGACGTGGCTGATGACGCCCGTGCGATGGCCTCTGATTGCTGCTGAAAGAAGTTATAATGGGGTTCGTGCTGCAACCCGGACATTGGTGGAGCGCACCATAGGGATTCTGAAAGTGCAGTTCTGACGCTTGGACAGATTTGGTGGAGCGCTTCAGTACTCCCCAGAGGGTGTCACACATCATCATGGCTCACTGTACGCTACACAACTTGGCTCTACAAAGTGGAGGGTGGGCTGGCAGATGACGAGATGGAGGAGCTGAACATCCCCTCCGATGAGAAGGACCTCAAAGAGGATGATCGTGATGAGGTCTTGGAAGCTGTGGATGCAGGCGAAGAGGCCATTTCATGGGCCAGAGGAGGCAGGCATGCTTGTGAAGCCCTCATTGCCAGCAGATTCCAGGAGGAGGATGTTGAGATGCACTGAGGGCCCTCCTGGACAAGTCTCCTCCATCATGGGCCAGCATGACCACGAGCATTGCTAGTACTCTAAGTTCAGCAATGAACTTCCAGATGACAATGCATCCATGCACAGAACGCTGACATTGCCCTGATGCTGTGAAGGATGAGGACGCCTCGGGGGCATGTGTCCATCTTGCGAAGAGGTGCTACTTGGGGAGAACATCCCAGCATCAGACATCAGAAAGTGTTGCATCCTCACACGTACATCCAGCATCTTAATCGCAACAGCACGCTCGAAGATGACAGGAGCAATTGGATGACCCTCAGTGGCTTATTGGCTGCATGCTTTCAATCTGGCAAGGCTCCTTAAGGAGATCCATCAGAAGCAAGGCCGCCACGCATGATGAATTACATTTATGATGAGACAGAAACTTAACATTTGGGACAAGGCAGCCAATGAGATTCCATTGCAGTGACAGCACTTACAGGTGAATTAGTCAGCTGTGGGACAATCCCCGAAATGACACTGTCATCCAGCAGTTTAAGTGAGAGTCCCTGAGAAGCCTCCTCTCACACACGACCAGTGTGCCCTCGTGGCCAGCCTTGGCCTTTGAAAAGTCCAAGTTAGACAACATGAAGCATTCAAGGGCACGCATCCTTGCTTATGAGGAGCACTGTTCTGGTTCATCACATAATCGCTCCTATCTCATTGCTCCCCTCCACACTGTCAGAAGCAACAATGTGCAATTCCAGAGCATGCCTAATGGCTGTTTTGACCACCACAGATCACCATTTGGAAGTAGCATTAGTAATCTCTTGGAGTCTCACGGCAATGGGATACATACCGCTGTCTGCCAACTTAGGGACGAGAACCTTCTCCCCGCAATAGTCACAACCACAGGGTGAGAGATGCTTAAGGTTGGACGTCTCAGCACCTGCACACAAATGTGGCATTGCTTCTTCACCTTGAGGTGGCAAGGTGCTCCCACTTTTTTCAGAGACAAGCAGATTGTCACTGAGAACGTTGGACACCTGTTCACCTGGGGCAATGCACAGGAGCTCCGATTATAGGCTCAAGTCATCGAATACCTTCCGAGGGACAGCGGCCAGATGGAATTGGATGGCACATGATCACATTTCCCCTTAATGACCACACCTTCACCTTTCAAGAATGCAGATGAGATAGGGGCACATCTGTGCCTCAATTGTACAGAGCCAAGAATGCACATGACGTCGTCTGGAGATGCATGGGAATGATGTTCTTACAACAACAACACTTTACATGAAGGTGCAGGAATAACTGATATGGAGAGTGATGTTGAAATGGGACGTTCACTGGTAGAGACAATTGCCATAAGTGGGTGCAGGAACCAAGGTATCACATGTGATTGACGGTAACACAGATCAGCATAAGATGGAGGCACAGATAAGAGAAGACATGAAATGATTGCGAGTGTATTTACTTTTGTGAACATTAAATACAATTGGTTCACATTCGTGCCAATGTTGTTCAACTACTTCTTTTTCACTTTCTTTGCCCTGCCGCTACAACTTGGTGCTCCCACGACATCCACAGCGGAGGTGGAGATAGGCTGCTGACTGCTACGCCCTATTGTCTGCGATGAACTTGATGGGCATCCTCTGGAGGACTTGGACCTGGAGGGCTCCGGTCTGCTTTGAGTGCCCAGCTGCAAGGCAGGTGCACCCTCCTCGGCCTGTGCAGCTGGAGCTAATGGGCTCACAGAAAGAGGGGATTTGGATCGGGCGGACACTGTCGGAGTCACCTGGGTGGATGGCCCCTGGATGTCGAGCTGCTGGTCCTCCTCCCTTTGGGTGCCCGAGGGCCCCTGGCTGACTCTTTGAGAAAAAGGGGAAGCTGGAGTGAGATTGTGCTGCCCCACAACCCTCTCGCGTTGACAGTGATGGGTGCCACCAATAGCTACAGCGATGGAGTGCAGCTCCTGTAGCAGTGCAGGACCAATGTGCTGGACCAAGGTCTCCATGGCGGCCGCTACTCTACCAGTGTTGACCTTGGTGCACGGGCATGCTGGCGCGATCACCTCAGACTGAAGGCAGACTGACTCTTCCATCATGCCTTGCAATCTGAGGAGTGCCGCTGACATCCCTTCCTGATGTTCCCGTGCTTGTCTTTGCAACTCCAGCAACTGATTTAGTGCCAAGTCCAGAGGCTAATCATCTGACTTGGACTCAGCAAATTCCTGGCCTCCTGCAGTCCTCCGAGTGCCAGTGACCTTGGATGTCCCCGCTTCCTCCTGCTGTGGACTAGACAGTGCATTGTGATCACCAGATTGTGGCCCTGAGGCAACTCTAGAACTAGGTCCCACTGAGGTGTGTGTCTCTGCAACGTTGGAGGATGTGGGTGAGAGCTGTGATGGGTCTTCTAAGGTGCTATCCTCAGGATCCTCATCTGAGGTTTCTTCATTGCTGGAGTTGAGTGCCTGGTTCAAGGATACCCTCGGGAGCTCTCCAGAGGAGCCTGCGAAAGAGAGTTAGGAATTAGTGCATGACGTGACTCTGAAACAGGAGAAGATGCTCACAGTATGGCTGTCTGATGGATGTTTCAGTGCCAGATCCTCACTTGGGTGTGGCCCCCGAACCTCACTGTCAGAACAGGCATGGTCTACGTCCTCTCCGGCCATCAGTATGGCCCTGTGTTCGAAATCCGTGAGGACCTTGATCTCGGGGACTCCACCGCTGGTTTGGGACCTCTTCTACTTATTATGAGCCAGCTTGTCCTGCATGAAGCCAGATGGAGAGCATGTGAGCAAGACGCATGTGATGGTTGATGATAAGGATGCCTGGCATGTGTGGGTAGTGGGTGGAGCCCTGGACAGGATCAGGACGCAAACTCCAGAGGAGATGAGGCCAGGTAGAGATATGAGGGTATGTGAGAGTGAGTATTGATGTCCCCTGAGGTGGCAAAAAGTGAAATCCTTGTGAATGTGTGATGGGCTTGTGATTGTGTGCGTTGTGAGTGATGAGATGTTTGACTTTCCCTGGCGGAACGGAGGAGATCATTCATCCTCTTCCTGCACTAGGTGGCTGACCTCTTCTGTAGGGTGTTTGCACTGACCATCGCCTTCCAGAACAGATTGGTCACCTTGGTGGAACTCCTGTGGGCAGAGCATGGGTAGAGAACATCACAGCGATCCTTGACTGCATTCAACAGGAACTCCAGTGAGGCACCGCTGAATTTGGGCGCAGCATACTTTCTGTCTTTGGAAGCCATTTCTTCTGTGGAGCTGCCCTAAACTGCAGAGAGTGTGAATGCTGTGCAGGGGTGACATTTAAATATGGTGCCTGGAGTGAAGGAGCGCTGCAGTCACGGCAGGGTGGGCACATTGGATGCCGCCCACCAGCGATACAGCATAATCCCCATGCATGAATATTTAATAGTGTTTGAAGTGCACGAAATGGCGCAAAAACCCACCATTGCAGCCGACTAGTTGAGCGCCGTTTTTTATGGTTGCAAGCGGACTTTGCCTTTTTCAGGGAAAATCCTGGCCTATGTTTTTACCTTTTTTCTGATATTTCCCCTTCAGGCGTAAACCTTGCTGGGATGGCCAGTTTTCTTGAGCAGCAGCATGGCCTGGATGTTGGGGCGGACCCCATCCTGGGCAACAGTGACTTCTCCTGGCAGCTTGTTGAGCTCCTGGTCATTGCCAATGGCAAGCTGCAGGTGCTAGAGGATGATGTGTGTCTTCTTGTTGTCCCAGGTCTCTTTCTTTTTATTCATTCATGGGATGTGGGCTTCACTGGCTGGGCCAGCATTTATAGCCCATCCCTAGTTGCCCTTGAGAAGGTGGTGGTGAGCTGCCTTCTTGAACCGCTGCAGTCCATGTGGTGTAGGTACACCCACAGTGGTTAGGAAGGGAGTCCCAGGATTTTGACCCAGCGACAATGAAGGAATGGTGATATAGTTGCAAGTCAGGGTGGTGTGTGGTTCGGAGGAGAACTTCCAGGTGGTGGTATGTCCATGCACCTGCTGCCCTTGTCCTTCTAGTGGTGGCCACTGTGAGTTCGGAAGGTGCTGTCCAGGAGCCTTGGTGAGTTGCTGGCTTTCTTATTTCATTATATACATCTAAATTTAATTCCACTACACTGTGACTTCTCAATGGTGCCACATTAACTTTGTTACTTACATTGTTGACTACTTCTTTACCCCACCACCTGCCCCACCCCAGACGAAGTGTTCCTTATTTTTCCCCAGACTTGGTGACCCGGGTGGAATCGGCGAAACAGAGGCACCAGAGAATGACCATTAGGAAGGGGTAACGTGCCAACTGAAATGGAACAGGTAAGGGAAGTTCTTGGGAAAATTTTCAAAAATAAGTGTTAAGATTTGTGTATTTTTTCTATCATAACATGTGGGTAGCCACACTGATACCCTCCTGGGTTGCTTTGAGGCCTAATGATCACACTTAATGCCTGTAATGCATAATGATCACTTCTGAACATAAATGATCACTTCCATCAATTTAACAAGCAAGTACGAGTGCTTCCATGATCTGCAATCAATATTCATTCCAAATTACAGCATTTGAAGTCAGGTCAGCACTGATCACATATGAGCTTTTATAAACGTTGAATCGATGGCAGATCTTTCATCACCTGGCACCACCTTTTATTCCCCCTCATGCCTATGCTGCAACTTTCCAGTGCTACTGCCTGTTCTGATGAATGGTCATTGATCTTATCTCTGTTCCTCTCTCCTCTGGTGTTACCTGATCTGTTAATCCTGCTCTTATATTATGTCTTCAATGATCTGCATCTCCGTGCTGCTGCTTAGTAAAGGTGATGGGCAGAGTCGTGTAAAGGATCCTGTGAAGGGCTGGCTTGCTCGGGGACTGTGGCTGTTATATCGTTGTGTTTTCAGCAATGCAGAAACATAAGAGGAGCAACATTGCTAACATTTTTACTCTGGAGAACAGTTTCTAGCAGCTCTTTTATTGTAATATATTGTGTATGATGTTATTGGAGTTGAATGTGTGCCTGTGCATCAGTGGCTGATTTGAGGGACAAGTTGCATAACAAGCCTGAGCTTGCAGGTGGACTTCAGTTTCAACCTCTACTTCTTTCCCCAGGTTTTCCTGTGTTAAGATCCTTTTAAGAAGCCCACCATTTGAATTACACAGGCGATGTCTGTCTGACCCATGCTGCCGTATAAGTATTTAGTGCCCAATTTCTTTCAGGCAAAACTGCACAGGATTAGTTATGGTGGCTCAGCACTAAAGGATTTGCCAACTTGAAGCAATTACTTGGCACTGTAAATTGTACTACAGCCTTTTCAGAATATTGAGGTCAGCAATTTTTTTCCTAGATTGCATCCAGAAAGTAAATTTTACAAATTCAAGAGCTTTCTATACCATTGAGAATTGAGAAATCATATGGGGTGAATTTTATGGGACTACAATAGCAGAGGGGATCCCTCCAAAGGAGGTACTGTAAGCTGGCCTACGTTTTTGATTTTGTTTTAGTAGGATTTGATGTGCTTGCTTAACTTGGCCAAACAAATGAACAGAAAAGAAGCCATGTTGATGTTGTTAATCTTTCACAACAAACTTACCTAAAACAGTATTGCGGAATAGTCACCAACGAGCAACAGATTATTTCATTAGAAGGAAGTGACTCAATTATTCTGGTAATTGAAGGATAAGTGATTAATAATCAGTATTTAATTAGAAGGCAGTTTATGTTATTTCTGTATTTCTCCATTAGCATTTCTTATGAGAGAATTAAAGTGCTGCAGCTGGGAGAGAAATAGCAAAAGCCTGGACTCCCTCCCTATCAGGAACACACACTATCCTTGACTGTTGAGTCTGTCCTAACGAATGGGATGCCTATAAAGGATAAGAGACATAGCTTAAATGAAAGCGTTAGACAATGTGCACAATTAGCTAGAACCAATGAAGTTAACTCTTATGATATTATTGACAAACTATAGACCAATTAGGAGGTGTCAGCTGTGGCTCAGTTCATAGCACCCTCGCCTTTGAATCAGAAGGTTGTGGGTTCATGTCCCACTCCCGGAAACCAAGAACTGTGAATGTACTCGAAAGAGTTACATGCGATCTGTTGATAACTCGAAAGAGTTATAGACCAATTAGCCATTTCCAACAACTTGGCCTGATGCCTTACCCATTCTGATAATATAGGAGGGACAGCTCAAAGGTTATCAGGAAGGTGGTGGGCTGGCCACCTTCTTTATTTTACATGCCACCCCACCAC
Source organism: Cetorhinus maximus (assembly GCF_964194155.1). NCBI lineage: Eukaryota > Metazoa > Chordata > Chondrichthyes > Lamniformes > Cetorhinidae > Cetorhinus > Cetorhinus maximus. Next base: position 117,831,543 of record NC_135885.1, read on the forward strand.
CTGCACCCCCACCCCCCCAGCTTGCCTTCAAATTGGTTGGCAGGGGGGCCATAAAACTCCCCCCTTTAAGTCGACTGACCTCCTCATTTAAATTCTCAACATGTGTTATCATCACAAGAAGCTCTGGAAAATGTGTTCTCAGGTTAACTGGATTCTGGAGACTGCATCCTGCCACTGATTTGTTCCCGAGCTTAATGTACAAAGTGCTTCTGGGTGGCCTTCAGTTCTGTGGAAGACTTACTTCCTGTCCCTTACATCTTGGACGAGCACTTTGAGTGCACAATTGTCGCAATAGTTCTTTTGAAAGAGTATGATAGAGTAAACCACTGGCTTGCTGCAGCTGCCGATGAATGCAAGGATTTCTTACTCATCACCCACCGCTCAGTCCTCTTATTACATCTGCTGGTCTGCTTGCTATTGTAGCACAATGTATTCTTGCTACAGAAGCTAGTAATATCAGAAGTTAAAGTATTTTTATTTTTATTTTTGTTTTGGACTTCCAGCATCCGCAGTTTTTTGCTTTTATGTTAAAGTTTGGTTGTTCATTCTCTCAGACAATGGCTAAGGTTTAGGAATCGATAGTCAATTCCTGAATGGTGCATCAACAGTGAACTCTAAACCTGCAATGTATTAAAGTTCTAACCTGAACTAAGCTATTAAATTTCTGTTGAAATGTAAAGAAAAATGTGTGACTGTATTTCTTTTACCTAATCAATAGGAAGTTAAGCTAGTATGTAGAAGGTCCTACAGGAAATGGGGTGGTGATGGACTTAATTTTAGAGAATGAAGCCGGGCAAGTGGTAGAGGTATCAGTGGGGGAGCATTTTACAGATAGTGATCATAACTCTGTTAGATTCAAGGTTGTTATGGTAAAGGACAAGGATGGGTCAGAAATCAGAGTTCTAAATTGGGGGAAGGCCAATTTTAATAAGATCAGATATGATTTGGCCAGAGTGGGCTGGGAGCAGCTACTTTGAGGTAAATCTGTGTCATAGCAGTGGGACTCATTCAAGAAGGAAACAAGGAGAATACAGGGCCAATATATTCCAGTAAAGATAAAGGGTGGGACCAGCAAATCCAGGGAACCCTGGATGTCGAGGGATATACAGGATTGGATAAAGAGGAAAAGGGAGGCTTATGGCAGATACCGAGGGCTCAAATCAGTGGAAGCCCTAGTGGAGTATAGAATGTGTAGGGGGGAACTTAAAAGGGAAATTAGGAGAGCAAAAAGGGGGAATGAAGAGATATTGGCTGGTAAAATAAAGGAAAATCCAAAGTTATTTTACAAGTACGTTAAGATTAAGAGGATAACTAGGGAAAGAGTAGGGCCCATGAAGGACCATCGTGGTAATTTGTGAGTGGAGCCGGAAGACATAGGTAGGGTTCCAAATGAATATTTAGTGTCGGTGTTCACAAGTGAGGGGGATGACATGGGTATGGAAATCAGGCAGAAGGACTGTAATGTAATTTTTTAAATTAGCATAGAAAGGGAGGAGGTTCTAAGTGGTCTGGCAGGCTTAAAAGTAGATAAATCTCCAGGCCCGGATGAAATGTATCCCAGGCTGTTGAGTGAGGCAAGGGAGGAGATAGCAGGGGCGCTGACAATAATTTTCAATATCTCTCTGGCCACAGGAGAGGTGCCAGAGGACTGGAGGACAGCCAATGTGGTACTGTTATTCAAGAAGGGAGGAAGGGATAAACCAGGGAACTACAGGCCAGTCAGTCTAACCTCAGTGGTGGGGAAACTATTGGAAGCAATTCTGAGGGACAGAATTAACCTACACTTGGAGAGGCAGGGATTAGTCAAGGACAGTCAGCATGGTTTTGTTAAGGGGAGGTCATGTCTGACCAATTTGATTGAATTTTTCGAAGAGGTGCATAGATGAGGGCAATGCATTTGATGTCGTCTACTTGGACTTCAGAAAGGCTTTTGATAAGGTCCCGCATGGGAGACTGATAATGAAGGTAAGAGCCCATGGGATCCAAGGCAATTTGGCAAATTGGATCCAGAATTGGCTGAGTGGCAGGAAGCAGAGGGTGATGGTCGAGGGGTGTTTTTGTGACTGGATGCCTGTGTCCATTGGGGTTCCACAGGGATTGGTGTTGGGTCGCTTGCTGTTTGTGATATATATAAATGATTTAGACTTGAACGTTGGAGGTTTGATCAATAGGTTTGCAGATCACATGAAAATTAGTGGGGTGGTAAATAGTGAGGAGGATAGCCTTAGATTACAGAAGGATATAGACGGGCTGGTCAGTGGCAAATGGAATTTAATCCGGATAAGTGTGAGGTGATGCACTTGGGCAGGACAAACAAGGCACGGGAATACATGATGAATGGTCGGACCCTGCGAAGTATCAAGGATCAGAGGGACCTCGGTATGCATATCCACTGCTCCCTTAAGGTAGTGGGACAGGTAGATAAGGTGGTTAAGAAGGCATAGGGGATACTTGCCTTTATTAGCCGAGGCATAGAATATAAGAGCAGGGAGGTTATGCTGGAACTGTATAAAACTCTGGTTAGGCCACAGCCAGAGTATTGCATGCAGTTCTGGAATCTGCATTATAGGAAGGATGTGATTGCACTGTTGACTGGGCTGGGGAGTTTTAGTTATGAGGAGAGATTGGATAGACTAGGGTTATTTCCCCTGGAGCAGACATGATTGAGGTGTATAAAATTATAAAGGGCGTAGATAGGGTAGACAGGAAGGAACTTTTCCCCTTGGTGGAGGGATCAATAACCAGCAGGCATAGATTTAAGGTAAGGGGCAGGAGGTTTAGAGGGGATGTGAGGAAGAATTTTTTCACCCAGAGGGTGATGGGAATCTGGAGCTCACTGCCTGAAAGGGTGGTAGAGGTAAAAACCCTCATAACATTTAAGAATTATTTGGATGTGCACTTGCGATGCCATGGCATACAAGGCGATGGCCTAGTGCTGGAAAATGGGATTAGAATAGTTAGGTAGTTGTTTGGACTCGATGGGCTGAAGGGCCTTTTTCTGTGCTGTAGACCTCTATGACTCTGTGACATTAAGTGTATTTTAATGAAATTAAAGCTGACATAAGTTAGTATTTGTCTTGAACCACAGTGGAGAGCCTTGCTGCCAAAAACACAGGTTAGAAATTCTGGCCTCACAGAAACAGGTTTACTTTCACTGTAATTTTATGCTTATTAAGTGCAGCAAATGCCAGAATTAATAATACACACTCTTGGTAGTTGAGACTTCCTGACAAGGGAACAACATTTGGAAAATTATCTCTTTAATATAGTTTTGTAAGGGTGACTGAGTGGTACTGTTAATGATAGAGTTGATCTGCAGACACTTGGGTGGAAACATTGGCCAGAATTTTGACCTTGATTGGCAGGCGGGCCCCACTGGCTTGGTGGCGGGCAGGCAGCCGAACTCCGCCGCCGAAACGGGGCCGGCCGCCATTTTACATGGGTGGGCCAATTAAGGCCCGCCCAGCGGCCTGCCCGACAGGAAGCGCAGAGCGCTTCCTGTGTGGGGGGGGTGGAGGGATTCGCCATCTGTCAAAGTGCGCTCTGTTGCACATGCGCGCTAAAGATCGCACTGCTCCCTGAGACTAAATGCTGTCTCAGGGAGAGTGCTGAATGTTTAAAAAAACTTTAAAAATACAGAAAGAAAAACATTGTCACACAAGATGGGACATGTTAATAAATATGAGCAAAACTTTAATAAACTTTTTAAAAACTGAGATGAAACCTCATCCCGCCAGTGGATGAGGTTTTATCTTTTTTCATAAGTCCGCTGGGGCTCCTGGCCTGCCCGCCAGCCTTAAGGTTGGACCGGCAGGTCTTTCAATGAGCTTAAAGATCCTGTCAGTGGCCTCAATTGGCCATTGACAGGTCGGCGGGTGAACAGCTGATTTCGCTGTCCGCCCGCCTTCCTAAAAATTTAAATGGACCGGGATGACGTCGGGGGTTCCTCCCGATGTCATTTTCCCGTCAGCAAGCAGGCCCTGCCCCCAAATCGTCGACGGGAAAATTCTGGCCATTAAGTTTATTTACAACATACTCAGCAGTAACTACACACGTGCTTTAAACTCCAAATCTACCTCTACACTGACTGCTGAGGTAGCCTGCACCACTCTTGTATTGGTTAATACAGATTATGTGAGCTTCCCTAACAAGTATTATTCTTAAAGGTACATTACCCGCTCTGACCGCAGGAGGGGCAGATATCTCACTATTCCGGCTTGGTAGGCGTTGGAAGTGGTGATCAGTGCCAATGCTGCACAGAAGAGGTTAGCCATCCAATGCAGAAAGAGGATGAATGATCTCATCTGTGCCGCCAGGGTAAGGTAACCATCTCATTACTCTAACCTCACACACTCACAAGGCCATCACACATTCACTGGCATCTCACTCACTGCCAGCTCAAGGGACACCACCATTCATTCTTTCACACACACCCTTACATCTCCAACTGGCCTCATCTCCTCTGGAGACTGACTCCTCAGCCCTCACCATCTTTTGGCCACTTGTATAGATTAACTTGTGGTCCCAGACACACCCTGGGATACCCCCCTTCCACAGTACAGCCCTCAGCCTGCAGCCTCTCCTGGCCCTGAGACCACTTCTTCCCCTTCCCCAAGCAAACCCTAGCCCTGCAGCTGTTGAAAAGCCACCCCCGCCTTTTGGTCGGCCTATTAGGTAGAGACTTGCCCTTGAGCCTCCCTAAAAGTGATGTGGTGCTGCCTGCGAAGCCTGGCACTGATGACTGCGAATGCTGCCCGAAGCAAGGTAGGCAACAACCCTCGAAGTCCCGAGTGAAGTGCAGCTTACCAGGTGCACCTCACTTATGTGCAGTTGTGAAACACATCGGCGTGCAATCATGTCGAATTGCTCGGATGATCCAGCATGGTGGGGGGGTGGTTCTGGTGAGCTGGGCTTATAATGATATGTAGATATATTGCAATGAAGTTCCCAACATGCGACAACGCCATTGACGGGCGGAGTGGATGATTGCCGACTGCTTTCACGGCACCGTGAACCTGACTTTTGGCCTTCTCACCATGTTGTCCGCTCACGCCGCCAAAAATGCCTGCCGACAATGAGCACGGAAAAATTTCGCCCACAGCATCAGACATGAGAGACTTGTGTCCCTATCATTGCTCAATGCTGCCAAGTGGGAGGTGTGTGGCAGGAAACCTGGGTATTCAGAGGGTGATCAGAAGCTATCCATTTTGGATGCTATGCTTCTGTCCATCATCAGGTTGGGATGGGATACCGGGGTGCGGGAGTGGGTGAGAGGGCAGGAGGAATATACAAACATTTATCTCCAATTCATACAAAGCCAAGTTTAAAAGTTCTCAGGTGGCTTTTTAACCTTGATTTATCTTTATATAGACTGTATAATGTTGTGTGAGATACTAGGGTTTGGATTTTCACAAAGACATGGAGACTCTGCAGTGCATCCAAAATGGCTTGCGGACCCCGGATCCCCATGCCCAGCAGAAACATTTTTTGCAGATTGTCAGTGGGGAGATAGTTTCAGGGACAGGATGTGACTCACACTTGAGGTAATTTTGAACTGAGCAGGGCCATTTGAACTCCATTCTGTGCTCAAATGGACCCCATTTTTGCTGGACCAAAGGCCTTATTCCACAGTGTGTGAGTTATGAATTTTTAGATAGACAGGCTCTTGAAGGACTGTAGAGCTGTCAAGCAATCAAGTTATTTAGAACCCAGGCCCTTTAACTTAAAAATTTGGAAAAATTAAACTGCCTGCCTTTGTCTCAGGTGAAAAGAATCTGAGTTAGCAGTTTTAATAGCTGGTTATTGACATAACTCTAAGTGCTATCATTTTGACATTATTAATGGTTGAATGCTTTCTACAACCTATCATTATCAAATTAGCAGGGGGTGCGGGTGGGGGTACTGAAAGTTTTCAGTTTGTTTGACAGCTAACAAAAATTATTAAAGGATTACCTGTCTTTGTTGTTGGGTTATGAATACGGATGTTTGTTTTTATAAGGGCTTAAATACTTAAGGGGGTTTAAATATATTATGGGCTTTAATGAATACGAGTATTTTTTATACAGAGAAATCTTTAAAAGATATTTAGAACTTTATTTCATTTGATGTCAGCATGGCTATTGAGCTCTGCCCAGGGCAGATACTGGGTGAGTTGGCATAGTGTGCATTGGCATGGACAGTGTAAGGGCAAAGGGTGTTGGATGAGGGATCATGGGTTGGCACCAAAGCCCTATTTTAGCCCAGGGTGTGGGAGATAATTATGTCAAAAGTCTTGTATTGGTTGAGTTAAGCCAGAGGTTGCAACATTTTTCAGCAGATATTCTGTGAAGCTGAAGGGCGTTTGCAAATTTTTCAGAGTATGACTTTTGTTCCATTTTAATCATTGTTTTCCAAATACCTCCAGATAGACAGCAGCTTTAATGACTGTTTAGTAATGTCTATCTTTGAGAAAATACGTAAAACAAATTTACTAAACTGTTTAATGCTGATTTTTTTGTGCGCAGTTGATTTGGATTAATATCAAAGGACAGGTATCCTTCCAGTAATTTATTACTAAACACCTTTAAAAAAAACATAGCAGGGCAGATAATGTCACCAGGAATATTATAGTAGACATCTTTTATACATTGAAAATTAGTTGCATTGTCATGACCATGTGGTTTGTAACCTTCACCTTACATAGTTGGCCATGCCTGAGTTGGTAACACACTTCTCTCCGAATCACAAGGTTCTGGGTTCAGGACCCACTCCAGAGTACAAAATCAAGGCTGGCACTTGAGTGCAGTATAGATGGAGTGCTGAATTGTTGGAGCTGCTGTTTTTTGGATGAGACCAAGGCCCCCATCAGATGGGTGTAAAAGACCCCATGACACTGTTTTAAAGAAGAGCAGAGAAGTTATTCCTTGTGTCCTGGCCAATATTCATCCCTCAGTCAACATCATAAAAACTGGGGGCAGAATTTTGCAGTCGGTAAGCAGGGGGCGGGGCCTGCTCGCCGACGCGTAAAACGATGCGGGATGACGTCAGGCAGAACCCCCGGCGTCATCCCGCCCCATTTAAATTTTCAGGAAGGTGGGGGGCACAGCAAAATCAGCTGTGCGCCCACCGACCTGTCAATGGCCAATTGAGGCCATTGACAGGATCATTTAAACAATTAAAGGACCTGCCTGTCCAACCTTAAGGCGGCAAACACAGAGGAAGTACAAATAAATTTAAGAAAATACAACTGTGGAAGCTTTTCAATTTTAGTGTAACTCATTATGATGCCATGTGCATTCATTATAACATAAAAAGCTTAATAATAAATCATAATAAAACAACAGAAAAATGATAATGAATCCTGCTATGCCTCCAATTTACCTTGGACCTGTGTATTCACAGGAAATTTGACTATATCGGCCCCTTTCATGGAATGTAGAGCCATGATAATGAGCCATAATACACCGTGGGCACAGGTCTCGTCGAATGGCTGTAGAACATAGAGGAAATTGGAGTGCATCACAAATATGTGCATAACACACTTATGCTAGAATTTCCTCAATTCAGAAATAAGCTTGACACTACAATTGAGCTTGTCTTTGGGCAGAAATTCACAAGAAATTTTAGGTTCATGTGCTGTACTTCTTTGAGCATTATACAGCACAATGTCTAACCGAGATGAAGGGGCTCATCTTGAAAGAACCAAAGTTTGTCCTATGAAATTACTTTTGACATGTATTATAGTTAGCACAGATTCCTATTTTGGGAGTTTGAAATATATGCATTCTATAGAGATGTATCTATTTTAACATGTCTGCAAGTTATTAGTGAGGACCCAGGTCAAGTGAGGCTGATAAAAGATAAACTGTTTTTACTTCTGATCTTTCATTGAGGCAACAAATACAATAGGTGAGGTGATCTAATACCCTAAACAAAGCATCAGTCCCCTAGATGATATACTTTGATGTCACCTAGAAGCATGTTTTTAAGTTGACGTTATATAACCTTGGGTCTTCCTTGCTGATTTAGCTGCTTTGATGCATATAATGAATGCAATTTTCTTTGTAAATTTGACTGCCTCTGTGCATAACCATGGGCAGTTATGCACAACACAGGGTATAAATGATTCAATTGCCCAGTGATTCACCAAGCTTACGTAAGGGGACGGAATACATTTTCTCTTCTCTATTTTTAATCACAAGCAATAATTTGTAAAAATAAATTGCAGTTTGTGAATTATTACATGAAATACAAGATGGTACGTCAAGTGTAAACTACACTGTTTATGACTGCACAACACAGAGCCAAGGACACATGTATCCAGCTATGAACTAATATCAAATGAATGTCACGTAATGTGAGGAGAGTCATGCCTCCTTAAGATGTTGGGTAAGATAATCATGGATTTATTCACTAATAATTGTTTTCCTGATTCATTTGCCAATATGTTGTAAAGATGGGACTCTGCCTTTGATAATGTAATAATATGAATAAATTTTAAAGGTGCAATTAAGTCCAGTAGTTTTGTAAAACCAGCAGTTTGAGTAGTTTTAAAATGTATGTAGGCTGTATGTTTGAACAGACAATATGTCAGAACAGAATAGCGTCTCAGGGAAGTGTTTGTAATTCATAACTGCAACTTGTGAACCACATCAGTAATTGCTATTGTCTGTTGGAGATTGATAATAAATATAATAATAACTGTTTATTGATCCAGCCTAAAGATGGGCAGGAAATACCAGGGTGCCTTTACAAAATATTGAATAGGAGCAAGAAATACCTGTGTAGAACTGAGCTCAAGATGTGTGAGCTTGCTGATCAAGTAGGGAAACCAGACTTTATGTTGGTGTGGAAAAAAAAATGGTTGATCTTATTGGATCAGATGACCAGCAATCTAGAATATAAAGAGGAAAGTGTTTTAATGATCAGTATAGGGTAGAAGGCAAGGAGAAGATGGCTTGTATGGCGAGACATAATGTTGTTAGAAGTCTAACACCCATCTGGTTAAAGAAGATGAGAACTGGACAATGAATGTTACTGTGTTTAGTTACCTAACCAGTGATATCTGAAATGTGGATAGAAAACTACGGCCTAGACATGTTGATTTCTGCTGTGTACCAATACAAGGTTTGTTGTAACCAATGGGTATCAAGTTCAAATCTCTGAAATTCTGACACTTAGGAGATACAAGAGCCCAGTCTGTAAAAGACATGCAACTCAGCTGCAGACATAAAAAATCTGCTTAACAGTACAATTTAGCTGGCCCACAAAGCTAGACTCACATCAGTGGGCAGGCATAGGGTGGTTTCAAGTCACAATACTGTCACACTCAATTTTAATGCTTAGTGTTTGCTTCAGCTGTTGCACTGGAACCAACACAGCATTACATAACTGGAGCAATACCTTTCTTGGGCATTGTTGGAGCTGATATAGTCAAATCACAGATTTTGTTGTTACATATGAGCTGTGTGCTAGATTGCTGCCATTACTAGTCCAAAAATTGAAATGTTATAATTGATAAGGTGAGAGTAGGGGCAATTTTGAAATTCTACTGACAAGACATGGTTCACTGTAAGCTCTTCTGCAATCCTCAGCTTCTGATAACTCAGTAGCTGTTTGCCACCTGTAAGTTTGGCTAAGAAAGAACATGCATGATCACTATCTATACAGGTGGATCTGGACACTATTTTCATCCATATCTTCAAAGATCTTGCCCTAGTGGTTTGGCCATGCAGCATCTGTATTTGGGTGCCAGCCAGCCTATTAGGTCCCGAATATGGCGATTAGGAAATGCATACACATTTCTGGCCTTTGTGCTCCAACGATCATAGTTGTTTTGTTGTTTGTATGTGCAAATAAGAAGTCTAATGCCAGTTTGAGGCCCACACTTTAAGACTGGTTTCCCAAGTTGCAATCAATAAAAACAGACCTTGGGACTGCTTGCTAATGACAAGGCAAATGTTTGAAATTTAATTATCTGAACATGGGGCACATTTTATAAGAACATACACAGCCAGTGTTGTAGCTGCACTGGAACAGATTGACTAGGTATGCAGCTCATGTTGGAGCACAAATCTTCATTATTATATCCAGGATATTGCTAGGAACCACAGCCTTTAGTTTTTTGAATCCCTTCAACATTTCTTGATAGCACATGGCATGAATCAAATTGGCTGAAGACTCACATCTGTGATGGCAGGACCCTCAGGAGGAGGCGGAGATAGATCATCCACTTGGCACTTCTGGTTGAAGATGGCTGACCAGGTGTGGGTTGTTACGAGTCTTTTGGCAGCATTCAACAACAGGCTGAGTTTCTTGTATGCAGAATTGGAGAGATCGAGATTGGTTTGCACATCTTGGGCAGAATTTTTCCGTCCGCGATTCAGGGGCGGGGCCCACTCGCCGACCCGAAAATGACATGGGATGATGTCGGGGGGAACCCCCAATGTCATCCCGCCCCATTTAAATATCCAGGAAGGCGGGCAGACAGTGCAATCAACTGTCCGCCCGCTGACCTGTCAATGGCCAATTGAGGCCATTGACAGGATTATTAAGCAAATTAAAGGCCCTGCCCGTCCAACCTTAAGGCTGGCGAGCAGGCCAGGAGCCCCAGCGGGCTTCTGATAAAACATGAAAGCTCATCCACCGGTGGGATGAGGTTTCATGTGTGTTTTAAAAAACTTTAATAAAGTTTATGTGATATTTACTAACATATCCCATCACGTGTGACATTGTCACATGAGGGGGACGTGTTAATATTTTTTTTATTTTTCTATTTTTGAAGTTTATAAAACTTTCAGCGCTTTCCCTGAGACAGCACTTAGTCTCAGGGAGCTGTGCGATCTTGCGCGCGCATACGCGAAAGAGCGCACTCTGACAGCTGGGGAATCCTTCCCTCCCTGCACAGGAAGTGCATAGCGCTTCCCGTCAGGCAGCCTGCTGGGCGGGCCTTAATTGGCCCGTCCACTCAAAATGGCAGTGAGGTCCGTTTCTGCGGCGGCGATCGGCTGCCCGCCTGCCCATCAAGGTCAAAATTCTGCCCCTTGTGAATATTGGCAACAACAATGCACAAACTTCATGTCTATGGTGGTCAGTTTATTTTTGGCATGGAGGTGACTGAGGTTAAGAGTTTTCTATGTAGGTGGGGGCAGTTGATCGTTGATGAGATGACTAGCCACTGTCAGGTAGATTATAATATTATGGGGGCTATCAGAGTCTTGCTTGATCCCAGTCTGGATTTTGAAGGTATGTGTTTCAAATCTCCTACTCAAGATAGTTGCAGTCGCATCATCATGAAATAATTTGAGGGTTGTGTTGAAGTTTGTTGGACATCCAAATCTTTGGAGCACGATATACAGAGCCTCGCAATTTCACAGAATCGCACAGTGCAGAAGAGGCCCTTCTGCCCATCGAGTCTGCACCGACACGTGAGAAACACCTGACCTACTTACCTAATCCCATTTACCAGCACTTGGCCCATAGCCTTGAATGTTATGACGTACCAAGTGCTCATCCAGGTACTTTTTAAAGGATGTGAGGCAACCCACCTTCACCACCCTCCCAGGCAGCGCATTCCAAACCATCACCATCCTCTGGGTAAAAAAGTTTTTCCTCACATTCCCCCTAAACCTCCTGCCCCTCACCTTGAACTTATGTCCCCTCGTGACTGACCCTTCAACTAAGGGGAACAGCTGCTCCCTATCCACCCTGTCCATGCTCCTCATAATCTTGTACACCTCGATCAGGTCGCCCCTTGGTCTTCTCTGCTCCAACGAAAACAACTCAAGTCTATCCAACCTCTCTTCATAACTTAAATGTTTCATCCCAGGCAACATCCTGGGGAATCTCCTCTGCACCTCCTCCAGTGCAATCAGATCCTTCCTATAATGTGGCGACCAGAACTGCACACAGTACTCCAGCTGTGGCCTCACCAAGGTTCTATACAACTCCAACATGATCTCCCTAGTTATGTAATCTATGCGTTGATTGATAAAGGCAAGTGTCCCATATGCCTTTTTCACCACCCCACTAACATGCCCCTCCGCCTTCAGAGATCTACGGACACACACGCCAAGGTCCCTTTGTTCCTCAGAACTTCCTAGTATCATGACGTTCATTGAATACTTCCTTGTCAAATTACTCCTTCCAAAGTGTATCACTTTACACTTTTCAGGGTTAAATTCCACCTGCCACTTATCTGCCCATTTGACCATCCGTCTATATCTTCCTGTAACCCAAGACACTCAACCTCACTGTTAACCACCCGGCCAATCTTTGTGTCATCTGCAAACTTACTAATCCTACCCCCCACATAGTCATCTATGTCATTTATATAAGTGATGAATAATAGGGGACCCAGCACAGATCCCTGTGGTACGCCACTGGACACTGGCTTCCAGTCATTAAAGCAATTTACTGAGTCAGCTGCTTTGGTCAGGTTGGTGAATGCAGTGAAGAGTTCTTGGTGTTACTCTTGCATTTTTCTTGGATTTTTCTTGCAGCAAAGACATGTCGGAGGCTCCTCTGGAAGGTCTAAGGAAGTAGATGAATCAGGAGGATGCATGTCAGGACTTTCCCTACTGTAACAATCCCCGTTAACTTTTAAAAAGAAATTTGACCTTCCAGTTAATAGCTGAAAGGATAACATAACAAGATTTCATATTTTAAGACTTTTACTGCATCAAAAGGGTAAAAGCACTGTGACTAAACATTATCTTGGTAGGGAACTTGTACTTTAAACCACAGGACAGTACTTTCCTGTTTTTACGTTTGGCACAACTGGAAACACACTTCACAGATATCTGTTACACTGTCATTACATAGATATTCTCTTTGAACCAATCCAAAGTGATTCTTAGCTCTCAAGGGTTTACTTCTGTTCTTTCCCTTTCTCAGGCTGGTAACTTTTAGGGCTGGATTTTCATGGAGGGACCTTTAAAAATAGCACACAGGACCTGATTCTGGGATTCCCTCCCCAATTCCGAGCACCCCCAATTTTCACTAATTCAGGGGAAGAGTGCCAAGACCAAGCCCGCAACCTGCACTGCTGATTTCACTGGCTCAATCTTCTGCCCCCAACATTTTTCATGAATTTGGCCCAGCTTCTCAAGTATTCATGATTCATAACCTGTCAGATGTGTTGTGAACCTTGGACTGGATGGGGAAACCTTTTGAAATGACTTCCAAAAAGCTTACCCATGCCCTCCATGCCAACTGATGCCACCAGACAACCCAACTGACCCTTCAGGCCAATCTATCCTCCTCCACCCACCCACAGTAGCCCCCATTCCCCCCACACCAACTCATAGCACTTCCGTGCCCATTCACATAGTATAAACTCTGCACAGAAACAATGAACCTGATAATAAAAATAGCATGTGTGGAAATGCTTAAAAAATAGCCATGTACAACTTTCTTAAAAAAAGAACTGTTGTTACTACAACCCTAGAAAAAGTGTTAACCAACCAGAACTTTAAAGTCTCAATAGCAGAAACTATAGCACTTGGCACCTCTTTATCTTGTGCAAATTAACATCGAACCATTGACAACATTTATCTAAGAGAAAAAGCCTGGCAAGCAAGCAATGTTTCCCTTTGCCTTTATGTACACCTGTTTCAACAGACTAATGGAGGTCTGGGTTCTCAGCCAAGAATGCTAAATGAAGCTGGCATGGAGGGTATCAGGGGTAATTGGGGGTGGGTGGGTACCAGGAGTTGACATGAGTTGGCATGGATGGGGCATGTGAAGTGTGTGAGTGGGTGAAATGGCATGAGGGATGAGAGCTAGAGAGCCTGTTGTTGAATAAAACAACCGGGACCAAGTCCCAGAGAACTGTGGCAGGCTTTTTAACCATCCAGCCAGGGCACCCGACAGCCACTGTGGCTGCCTCCAAACTGTTTCTGGGGTCTGTGGGCCTGACTCCAGCATGCACCCAGCCCGCGGAATGAAAATTGCACTGTTTAGGTCACTTTTCCAAAGGCATGCATGCCGAGTCAGGAAATTTCCTGACTCCCACCCCTGACATGTAAATCCAGCCCTTAATCTAAGAACTGTCTTTTACGGTGAGAATTTGTACCCAGGATTCTTCCTCTAGTGCAAGCTAGGTGAATCTTCCAGCCTCATTTTAACTCCTCAAGGAATTGGTCTTTCCAATCCAAGTGTGAGTTTCCACCCACATTCCTGTCTGGTGAACCATAGGAACTTTCGGCCTCTAGCAGCTCTCTATCTCTGACTGTCTGTATCTGAGAGTTCTCAGGTATATCCTAGACCCTTCCCCTCTCCAAGCCCATCTCAATGGTAACATGAAACATATGTACCATATATCCAGGTAGAAATGCTGGTGAGCTATGCTTGAGACCCCAACTCTCTTTTATCTTGGAAGTAAATGGATAGTTTAAAGCACAACATGTTTACCACACAACATTCTAAACACTTTTCTGGGACTTTGGATGCTCACATTTTAACACTGTTAGCACACAGAATTGTCCTAGATTTGCACTAAGTGCGGTAGCGGGCAGGGAACAGAATGTTTTACCTGCAGCCACAATAGTTGCTTTTCACGCTGTATCGTCCCAATCCCACCTCATTAATCATGCATTCCTGGGAATCATGCGTTTTCGATGGCAGTAGAGCTCTCATTCGCCTGCCACACCGTCACCTTGCTGCTTCCTCATGCCAGGTGCCATATTTAAAGTGCAGCCGCACACACACCTCTCAGAGCTTCCAGGCCAGGACTGCTGAACAAAAAACATGGCCGCAAAAGCCAAGGAGACTTGCAGCCCACCGATTCAGTGACACAACACTGGAATGCCTTTTGGACGCTGTGGAGGCCAGCCGTGATAACCTCTACCCCGGCTCTGGCTGCAGGATGGGCAGCAATATCACCAATCTGGCTTGGGAGGCGGTGGCAGTGGTGGTCAGTGTCAACACCCTACAGAAGAGGACAGCCAACCAGTACCAAAAGAGGATGAATGATCTCCTCCGGTCCACCAGCATAGTCACTCTTCTCATCACTCTCAACTCACACCCTCACAAACTCATCACACATCCACAGGGATCTCAATCACTGCTAATTCAAGGGACATCATCATTCACTCTCTCATATACACACCTTCATTGTTCTCATCCCATCCATGGCACCACTCACCACCCACACATGCCAGGCATCCTTATCATTTGGCCTGGCAGGCATCCTGCTTACACTCTCTCTATCTCTATTCATGCAGAACAAGCTGGCACACAAGAAGAGGGAACGGTCACAGACTGATGGAGGAATGCCCGACATCAAGGTTCTAATAGACTTTGCAAATAGAATCATGCAGCTCGCTGATGGATCTGGACTGCCCTACGCTGGCGGTGAGATCAGTGGTGCTCTACCAAGTCAGGATCCAGCAGTGCAACATCCATCAGACAACCATGCCATGAGTGATGTGTCCTCTTTCACAGGCCATGGTCATGCACTAATTATCTTTCCTTGCTTTTGCAGGCACATCTGGGAAACAGATGAGGGAGCCCATGACTCAGGTCCTCAACTTAAGCTAAAGCTCTGAGGAAGAGTCATATGGACTTGAAACGTTAACTCTGTTTCTCTCTCCACAGATGCTGTCAGACCTGCTGAGTTTTACCATAATTTTCTGTTTTTTGTTTCAGATTTCCAGCATCCGCAGTATTTTGCTTTCATCAGATGACGAGCCTCTGGATTCAGTCATACCTCAGTTGCTGGAGCTGCAAAGGCAAGCTGGGAACATCACAAGGGGTGTCCACTTCATTCCTCAGATTGCAAGGAATGATAGAGGACTCTGTCCGCCATCAATTTGCAGCGATAGTGCCAGCATGCCAATGCACCGAGGTCAACACTGCCACGATGGCGGCCGTCATGGAGACCTTGGTCCAGGACATCAGTCCTGCACTGCTGCACGGGATGAACTCCATTGCTGACGCCATAGGTGACCTCCGACAATGTTAATGCGAGAGGGTTGTGGGGCAGCTTGATCTCACTCCAGCTTCCCCTTCTACTCAAGGGGTCAACCAGGAGTCCTTGGGCACCCATAGGGAGGAGGATCAGCAGGTGCACACCCCAGGGCCATTCACCCAGGTAACTCTGGGTATGTCTGGCCCAAAAAAATCCCCAATTTCTGTGACACCAGTAGCCCTGGCTCCACAGGCCAAGGAGGGTGCCACTACCATGCAGCAGGGCCCTGAAAGCAGGCCACGCACTCCAGGTCTTGGCCCTCTGGGGAATGAGAAGACGCCTGTCAAGGTCATCACAGACAGGGTGTGACAGTCAGCAGGCTGCCTCCACCTCCGCTGTGGATGTTGAGGGAGCACCAAGATGTAGCGGCAGAGTTAGAAAGGTTAGGAAGATGCAGTTGCACAGCCTGAGCATGGGTGTTAACCACATGTACATAATACTCACTATTGTAAATAAACTCCCAAAAATGCCTCCCTGCCTATGGCTCCTTGTTGCGATGAGCAGTGATTGAGTCACTCAGATGTGAAACCTTGGTGCCTGTGCAAGATAAAGGCAGGTGTCTCAGTCCAGGGTCTCTTCCCTGTGTAGTGTGTAACCTTCAAACCAAAGTGTTGGTCAGGCCTCACACTCACTGGATACATTAGTGATGACTCTTTTTGATTAAACCAAATAGACTAAATTAGCAAATTAAGAGACAAATTGAAAGGCAGCCCTTAAAGGGATGCTGCAAAAAGAAAAGCAAAATCTTAAAGGAAACTTAGAAACATCAAATAAAAACGTGATTAAAGGGGTCAATAAAACACCCCAGTGCCCACCACACACAAAATGCCTTGATTGTGCTGGCGGATAATGCGTGCTCCCTTTCCAGGAACACCCAGCCGCGAACATAGCCGCGGAAGAGGGGCACACAGTTGGGCCAGAGGACCCCTTTGATCACCCACTGCTGGGACCAGTTGATGGCCAACTTGGCCAGGCCCAGGAGCCAGGTACACTAGGAAGTTCTCCTCTCTCCCCGCCTCCCTCCGCACCGGCTGCCCAAAGGTCAGAAGTATGGGACTGAAGTGCCAACAAAAATAAAAGGTTCTTCAAGTAACTAAAAATAGGGTGCAGCCTACAACAACTAACATACATCTGGTCCACGGACTCCACAAAGCCGCAAAAGCATGCAAGAATCGTGGGAGTCCGTGAACCGACACATCCTTCGGTTATATGGGACCACTGCATGCAGCACTCTCAACCCCAGATCCCCGATGGTAAGGGGGAGGACTCCCGAGTGGAGAGCCCTCCAGCAGCAGCCCATACAGGAAAACCTCCACCCCGAGTTAAAAGGCACGGAGGGAATTTCTGCGAGGCGGCTCAGACTGCAGAGTATTGGCTCCCAAGGGAAAATTTGGGGCTTGGGGCCAGTGTGGAATTCCATCTGAGCAGGGGTTCACTCAGATGGGAGTCCACCGCATACCTATACCTCCTCAAGACCCAGTATAGCATCGGGGCAGAGCATGACCGCTCTAAGGTCATGGATGGCATTGGCCATGAGCTGGACGTCCACCAACTCCTTGGGTATTATCCAGCCTACTCCTCTGCTACCCAGCATGACCCCAATTCTGGTCACCCCAGCTGCCACAGCTCTCACCTACTCCCCTCCTCCAGCCACCTGAAATGGTGGAGGTACGGATTCCTAAGTAGCAGCTCTCTGATGATAACCACAACTCGTGACAGCAGAGAGCTGCGGTGCAAGACGACCATGTTCCAGACTTTGATCAGGCCCTGATAAAAGACGGGCAACGCCTGCAAGGAGCCACAAAGGCCCCTCAGGTCTACAAACAGGAGCTGCACATCATAATTCAGGCCATATACCTGACAGAAAAAATACGTTGCCGGGGCACACCATCTAGGAGGAGACTCTACGTTAAGTTTTCACTGCAGGGCCTGCAGGCGGAAAGTCACCACCTGTGTACGTAGGCACACCAGTGCCTGACCGCCCTCCCTAAGCAGGAGACTCAGAACCTCAGCAGCAACTCAGTGCAGCCTTTAGTCCCAGAAGAAATCGATTAGCTTTCTCTAAATTTTTGTGACAAATTCCAGGGGAGGGGTCAAAGTGATTATCCGGTACCACAACATGGTGGCAATCAGCTGGTTTATGACCAGCACTCGACCCTAGTAAGAGCAGTCCTGTCCAGTGCTGCAGACAAGTGATGACTTTGGTCTCCTGCTCCTGCCAATTCGCCGGCCAGGATTCCTCAGCAGGGCAGAGATGGGCCCCCAGGTAGAGGAGGCTGGTCCTGCTCCAGGTGAAAGGCCTGAACTCTACATAGGTTTGGTCAGTGTGAAGTTTTGAGGGTTTTTTTTATTCATTCATGGGATGTGGGCATCATTGGCTAGGCTTGCATTTATTGCCCAAATACACTAGTGATGCCTGCACCTCAATGGTGCTTGTCATTGCTGCCAGAATGTCTTGGGCAGGCGTCAGAGTTCCATCATTCTCTCTGTGTGCTCTCAGCACCCTTGAGGCTGGGCTGGTCCCCATCTCTTCAGCACCTATGATCAGCGATGCAGTGCAGGGGTCAGGTGCTGAAGCTGACAAAGGAGCAGACACATTTAAAGTATCATGGCTGCATCTCTATGATATGACTCCGATCATAGAGCGCTAGCAAGCTAATCTCAGCCAGACAGGAGATAGGCATTCACAGAGGCTATGTGAAGATCTATGGAGTGTCCTCACCACATGTCATCATTATCCTCCTGGAATCTAGCGACTATTAGGGACTTCACTACATTTCCATAACAAGAGCCTTAACACAGAGGGTATGTGTGCTGCCATCAGACAGACTGGAGTCAAAACGTTCACAAATGCATTGTGAGGATCTATGGTGTCTCCTCACTGCATGCTGTCAGCACCCTCCATGAACCTAGCAGCTATGAGGGCCTCCCGAGCCCGTCTGCCTTGTCTGGCCAGTGCGAAGGTCTCATCGCCGGCACCCTCGCTTTTGAAGACCTCCTCACCCTCATCTCCCCTGACATCCTCCTCATCAGAGGAGATGTCCAGCTCCTCCATCTCCTCCTCAGCCAATTCCTCTCTCCGTTGCAGTGCCAGGTTGTGAAGGACGCAGCAAGCGATGACGATGCATGATACCCTCTATGCACTGTATTGCAGGGCTCCATCCGACCAGTCCAGTCACCAGCATCTCATTTTCAACAGTCCGATGGTTTGATCTATCAAGGTACGAGCTGCAGCATGAGCCTCATTATACCATCGCTCTGCTGCAGTCTGAGGCCGCCACGCGGGTGTCATTAGCCATGGCCTCTGCGGGCAGCCCTTGTCCTGGAGGAGCCAACCCTGCAGCCTCTGTGGACCCTGGAAGACATCAAGCATCTGAGATCTACTGAGGATGTAGGAGTCATGGACACCTCCTGAGAACTGTGTGCAGACCTGCAGGATGCGTCTGTGGTGATTGCACACCAGCTGAACATTCAACCCTTACGGTTGACATAGTTGACCGCTTGTTGCCACGGAGATTTGAGTGCCACATGAGTGCAGGTGATGGTACCCTGCACCTGTGGGAAAGCTGAGATCAAATCAAATCCCTGAAAGCAAATCCCAGCGCTCTTGCATCCTGGCTTTCGCGAAGATGGTGTCCGTGATCTCATGGATGCATTTGTGGAGGTTTGTGATATCCCACAGAGGTCACCTATGGACCCTTGAAAGAAGCCACTGACATAGAAATTGAATGCCGCGGTCACTTTCATGGCCACTGGCAGTGGACGCCCTCCATGTCTCTGTGGCACCAAATCCTGCAGCAAGTGGCAGATGTGACCAACCAGTTCCCTGCACATGGGTTATCTTCGGCGACACTGGTTCTCGGTCATCTGCAGGAATGAAAGTCGGAGTCTATAGACCCTGGGTCTAGCAAGACGCTGACCAGCAACGGCTTGCTGTGGCTCTTCAGTGGCATGCGCAGGAGCTCCAGCCGCCCCTTCTTCCTGAGGCTGCTGCTCCTCCCTCTGTCCAGCCAGGTGCCTCCGTCACTCTCTTCTGCTTCGTCTCTGCTCTCTGTAAGCCATGAGGCATACAGCGAGGTCACCAGGCTTCATGCTCCTGCAGGGTGAAAGAGATATGTGGGTTAGCTTGGGTGTTCTATATACCTCTTTTGGTTATGCCTGAAGGCCCCTTAATGCATCCCGGAAAGTGCTGGCAACCACGTGAATGGCCAGAGTTTAATGCGCTGGATGACTGCCCGAAACCCCACCCACCTCCACCCCACTCCACCTGATCGATTGGTAGCAGCTTCGCCCACTGGACAGCATGCTGTGCTCTCAGCTCAGGTGCAGGCATTCTCCTAACCTGCGCTGCAAGGCTGCACTATTACTGTGCACTCCGCTCCGAGTTCCCCTCGAAGCGCAGCTTGCCTTATAAATGCTGTTGTGAAATGTGCTCGGATGATCCAGCGTGAGTGGATGATTCTAGCGAACTGGGCTTATAATGATATGAAAATGTATTATGATGAGGTTCCCAACGTCTGGCCAGTGACGGGCAGAGCAGACGATTGCAAATATTTTTCACAATGGCGTGAAATCGATTTTTTGCCTTCCCGCCATATTATCCGCTCACGGCTTGCAATGATGCCTGGTGCCAGCGGGCACAGGCCATTCCACCCAATCTTCAAGAGTAAAGGCCTTGCATGTTCTTCCCGGCAAAACAATCCAGGTCCCCTTTACTCACTAACAATCAAACCACCCAGGCTTGCTGTCAGACAGACTTTAGAATAAGTCACATTACCCGCTTCATTTTACTTTAAATTAAAAACACAGTCCCAAAATATAACAATCTTATAAACCTCATAATTGTAACACTGCCATGGACAAGAGGGAAATACCTCAATAGTTTCCACAGCATGACATATCTCCCTTCTTGAAGATAGTTACAATTGTCACATTCCAAGTTGGGGGTGGGAGTGTTGGGGAGAGTTATTTTTCCTCCCAAATCTATAGGATGAGTGCATGGAGGCTTAACGTGAGCGAAGACCCACCAGTTTTGAACACCACAACTCAGGGCCCCAGTTTTTATTGGGTTTCATCCATTTGATTGCTTGTTGCAGCTCTCCCATCGATGGTAGTTCACCCATGGATACTGGGGGATAGCCTGGAGCTGGCACTGTGGATTCACCCCTGAGGAGTTGTTGAAAATGTTCTTTCCAGCATTGACAGATGGCATTGTCATCCTTATGAAGAGAAACACCATCCTGTGAATGAAGGGCATTTTTTCCATTTGACCTTGGTCCATAGATGCTCCTGGTGGCTTTAAAAAAGCTTTACATGTCATGATTATCAGCACACTGTTGGGTCTCTCAGGTTTTCTCTTCCCACCACATGTCCTTTATCTTTCGGATTTGTCTTTGGGCATCAGCTTTGAGTTATTGGAATGCTGTCTTCTTGACTTGCAACCTTGGGTTGTTGTGCCAGGAAATGAAGGTTGTTCATTTTTTGCTCTACCAGGTCATACATTTCAGCATTGTTTTTATTGAACCAGTCCTGGTGACAATGAAGCTTGAGCCCAATGTCTAGGCACAGAAGTCTAGTACAGCTGATGTTATGTGATTCCACTTTTCTGGAACTGAGTTGAGTGAGTGAAGATTTTCCAGATATGTCATGAACTTCACTTGGAATTCCTCTCTTTGGTAGAGCTACTTTATGGTTGAGACATTGATCTTCTTCCTCTTGGAATTGTTTCTAGGTAGATCTTCATCACAAATCTAACCATCGCCCCTTGACGTTCACTGGCGTTATCATAACTGAATCTTCCACTCTCAACATCCTGGGGGTTACTATTAACTAGAAACTGAGTTGGACTAGCCATATCAATACTGTGGCTACAAGAGCAGGTCAGAGGCTAGGAATCCTGTGGCGAGTAACTCACCTCCTGGCTCCCCAAAGCCTGTCCATCATCTACAAGGCACAAATCAGGAGTGTGATGGAATACTCCCCACTTGCCTGGATGACTGCAGCTCCAACAACACTCAAGGGGCTTGACACTGTCTCGGACAAAACAGCCCTCTTGATTGGCATCACATCCGCAAACATTCACTGCCTCTACCACCGACGCACAGTAGCAGTAGTGTGTACCATCTACAAGATGCACTACAGGAATTCAACAAGGCTCCTTCGACAGCACCTTCAAAATCCATGACCGCTACCATCTAGAAGGACAAGGGAAACAGATACCACCACCTGGAAGTTCCCCTCCAAGTCACTCACCATCCTGGTTTGGAAATATATTGCCGTTCCTTTACTGTTGCTGGGTCAAAATCCTGGAACTCCCTTTCTAACAACACCACATGGACTGCAGCAGTTCAAGAAGGTAGCTCACCAGCACCTTCTCAAGGGCAACTAGGGATGGGCAATAAATGCTGTGCCAGCCAGTGATGCCCACATCCCATGAATGAATAATAATTTTTAAAATTGCATGGATTGAGCGAAATAGACGTCACTTAGATCTTTGACCTAAATAATAGCATAATCCATGTGATGCCAATGCTTTGATCTAGTTTGCCCCCCTGTGGTTTTATATTTGTCCTTCTAGCAGAAGAGGATGTTTGTTATAATGAGGCCATGCTGAGCACACCTTGTTAGCAGGAGGACAGCATTTGTATTGACTTTTCCCACCCCCATTTTCCCAATGGTTCCTCTCCAGACATCGGAGTCATGGCCAACCCTGGCAGTAAAGTGCCTAGAGGAGTGATCTTTTCTTCTTTTGGGGTTGCAGTGGGGACTTCATCAAGGTCAGAACAGAACTTTTCCTTAGCATCTTCATCAAGGTCAAGGGTTGGTGCCTAAGCGCTGATGACGATGGCATATTGATTACCGCTAAGCTGTAATGAAGTGTAATGAGTCTTTCATTTATATATTGGGAAGTTCTGGTAGTGCATGGAAGGTCCTATTTGGGATGGCAAAATACACTGTGGATAACTTACAGTTTCAGTTCACTTTCACTTTCAGTTTTTCCTTTCCTCTCAAAGGTATACTCCCCTGCTTGTTCCTTCAGCTGCCCCTCCTGAGGAAGTTGGGTCTCACTGAGGGTGGTGATGTCAATTTGGAGTCTTGATAGCTCAGGTGATAGGGTTGCAGTTCTTCTTTCTGGATGGTTCACAACCCTGTTCCTGTTGTCAATTCACTATCGCCACAGGACTTGGCAAAGGTTCCTAGTGGAAGCCTGCATGTGACTTTGTTGAATATGGAGACCTTGAGAGGACTGTCATTGTCCACATGATCTTGACGGGTCGGTGGTTTGATTTTTGTATTGTGTCGAACCACGATGACCCGGGCTACATTGCCTCTTCTGTCTTTGCAGCTGGTGAGATGTAGTCTTCCTTCACTTTTTCTGCCATTGAGAAGTTTTTGGACTGCATTTGTCTGGCACCTCCCCCCAACCTTCCAGCCATTAGTGGCCCTACCAGGACCAAGGAGGTCCCGACGGCATCACTCAAGGGATTATTGGGGTGCACACGCCTCTCCACCACGTCAAGGTGGCATCCACAGAGGGCAAATGTTGAGTGCTCCCAAGACCACTCCCTCCCGACTCCATACCACTGTGCTGCCACCTCTGGTAAGTCTGTCCTGCCACTGGGACAGGATATAACCCAGGATGGTGATGGAGGAGTCTGGGTCATTAGTTTTAAGGTACGATTTGGGGAGTATGACTACATCAGGCTTTTGCTTGCCTCATCTGTGGGGCAGATCTCCCAATTTTGGCACAAATCCCCAGATGTTATTTTGCAGGGTTGACTGGGCAGAGTATGCCTTTGTCTTTTCCAATGCCTAGGTCGATGCCGGGTTGTTTGTCTGGTTTTATTCTTATTCAACCTTTCTGTAATGGTTTGATACAACTGAGTGGCTTGTCAGGCCATTTGAGAGGGGAGTTTTAAGGGTCAACTACATTGCTGTGGTTCTGGATGTAAGGCAGACCAGGCAAAGATCTTCCCTAAAGGACATAGTGAACCAGATGGGTCTTACGGCAATCCAATGGTTTCATGGTCACCATTACTGAGACTAACTTTTCATTCCAGATTTACTATTGAATTGAATTTAAGCTCCATCAGCTGGTGTGATGGGATTTTAACTTATGTTTGTAGACCTTTAGTCCAAGTCTCCGGATTACTAGATAAGTAACATTATCCTATCCAGCCTTGAATGAATTTTAACTTCCTCAACTCAACAATAGTCAGACTGTGCCACTATCCCTGTCACAAACTCTGCTCCCTTGCCACAGTTAGCCACCTCACCTGCCACTCTCTTAGGCTAAGCCAAAGTGTTCACAACCTCAGCATCCTGTTCAACCCTGAACTGAGCTTCAAACCAATTGGGCCCAATCATAATCCATTCAAAACCCACCACTTGGATAGAGTTAAAATTGGGCCCAATATTTTTTCCATCACAAAGACCACTAATTTGTATCACTGCAACACTGTGTCCACTGTAGTAACCTGTGCTCGCCCCTACTCCAGCCCCCCATGAAGCCCCACAATGCTGAAACTGTTCAAAATGCTTTTGTCACCTTTTGACTTCATTTAGCCAAGGCCCCTTGTTTGAAGGCATCACTCGACTCTCTATAAGCTACAGCTCATTCAAAGTCTGCTCTTTGTACCATGTCTCACTCGACTACTCATCCATTCCTTGATTTCCAAATGCCTCATATTTAAAATATTTGCCCCTTTTTAAAAATGATTTCAAAGTCTTCCAAGGCTTTCCTCTACTCCTTTGCAATTTGTTTCCAAGCCTATAACTTCTGCTTTTAATACTTCAGCATCTTTTGCTCTACTCTCTGGAATATATTCCCTAAATCGCTCAGCCTTTCCACCTCTCCCCCTCCTTTGAAAACATTTCCCAAAACGCTGTCTGTGAAGCATCTTGGGAACCTTTTGCAGTATTAATGCATTAAATTAATAAGTTGTTCTTGTTGAAACATCATGATTCAACAGGTTGTTTTTGCTGCCTGCTCCCTCTGCAGCTCATTACATTCCTTGGAGCAGCAAAGGGTGCTGGAAGCAAAAGCCTCATGGTGCATTCACACCACGAAGTTAGAATCAGTGCAGAGTGTTTATGCCTTTGCAATAATACCAATCTAAAGACCCACAATTGTCCTTGAAGTGAAATGGACTGACAGTACCTCCTTCAGAGATGGTCAGGCTTTTCTCTTTGCTCTGTATCCTGGCCAACCATTTCCCCACAACCTCCAACACTACAACAGATTATCTGGTCATTTTCACATTGCTGTTTATGGGGCCTTGTTGTATATAAATTGGCTGCCACAACTCTCACATTACAACAAGTGACAGCACATCACAATGTATTTCATTGGCTGTAAAGTGCTTTGAAATATCCTTAGGGCATGAAAGATGCTACACACAAAAAGAAACAAGAAAAAATTTGCAATTAAGTGCAAAAGCCTCTCATTTCAGAAAGGAGCATTGGAGAAGTGGGACAATGATGGTTCCAATAGTTGAAGACTGCCTCTGTTAAAACTGTTGTTCCTTTTTAACTTGATTAATGCTTCAAACACATCAAGTACAGGACCTAATTTTAGGAACATTCTCAATGATAAGTATATTGTAGGGTGTCATCCACGAATATGCTAAAATTTGATTGAAACATTCACAAACTACACATATAATTGTTGGGAAAATCTAATACAAAGGGGTAAATTAATTCTGTCAATTAGAAGGAATATTTTTGTCCATTTCTACAGTATTTCCATGAGTTCACAAATTTGCTTCATGCAATTGCTAGAAGATCTGGTCCATTTGATATTGCGAGGAGACACAACCAAGCATCCAATACAAAATTAGTTGCAAGGATGCCGCTTAACGGGAAGAAATAGTGCCCCAGATCTTTCACGTAGCAACATTCATCGTCAGATTGCCAGTCTGCTCAAACCTCGACCTGCCTGCCGCGACCTTGCTCCACATTTCTTACTGCGTCTTCCAAGCCTGGCTTCCCCAGAAATGCAGAGCTCAGTGGTAGGTGGATGAGGTAAGTGGGTAGGGTGGCAGCTGGGTAGGGTGGCAGGTGAGTAGGGGGTATGTTGGTAGGGTGGTAGGTGGGTGAGGTGGTTGGAGTGTAGGGTGGGAGGTGGGTAGGGTGGCAAATGGATGAGGCTGTAGGTGGGCAGGGTGGCAAGTGCATAGGGTGGCAGGTGGATAGGGTGCAAAGTGTGGGCAGGAGGCAGGTGGCTAGGGGGCAGGTGGGTAGGATAGTAGGTGGGTGAGGTGTTAGGTGGGTAGGGTGCCAGGTGGGTAAGGTGGCAGTTGGGTAGCACGGTAGGTGGGTAGGGGGTATGTTGGTAGGGTGGTAGTTGGGTGAGGTGGTTGGTGTGTAAGGTGGGAGGTGGTGAGGTGGCAAATGGGTAGGGTGGTAGATGGATGAGGTGGTAGGTGGGTAGGGTGGCAGGTGGGTAGGGTGCCATGTGGGTAGGATTATAGGTGGGTAGGGTGGTAGGGGGTAGGGTGGCGGGTGGGTAGGGTGGAAGGTGGGTACAGTGGCATAGAAACATAGAAAATTGAAGCAGAATTAGGTCATTTGGCCCTTCGAGCCTCCTCTGCCATTCAATATGATCATGGCTGATCCTCTATTTCAACGCTATACTCACACTCTCTCCCCATACTCCTTGATGCCTTTAGAGTCTAGGAATCTATCTATTTTCTTCTGAAATATATTCAGTGACTTGGCCTCACAGCCCTCTGTGGAAACGAATTCCATAGGTTCACCACCCTCAGAGTGAAGAAGTTTCTTCTCATCTCAGTCCTAAATGGCCTACCCTGAATCCTGAGATAGTGACCCCTATTTCTAGACCCCCCAACCAGGAGAAACATCATCCCTGCATCCAGTCTGTCCATCCTTTTCAGAATTTTATATGTTTCAATGAGATGCCCTCTCTTCTAAACTCCAGTGAATACAGGCCTAGTCAGCCCAATCTCTCCTCATACATGAATCCTGCCATCCCAGGAATCAGTCTGGTGAACCTTCACTGCACTCCCTCTATGGTAAGTATACCCTTCTTGGGTAAGGAGACCAAAACTGCACACAATACTCCAGGTGCGGCCTCACCAAGGTCCTGTATAGCTGCAGTAAGACATCCTTGCTCCTGTACTCAAGTCCTCTTGCAATGAAGCCAACATACCATATGCCTTCTGAACCGCTTGCTGCATCTGCATGCTTGCTTTCAGTGGTTGGTGTACAAGAACACCCAGGTCCCTTTGTACATCAACATTTCTCAATCTATCACCATTTAAATAATACTCTGCCATTCTGTTTTTCCTGCCAAAGTGGATAACTTCACATTTAGCCACTTTATACTGCATCTGCCATGTATTTGCCTGTTCACTCAACCTAGCTAAATCGTCTTGAAGCCTCTTAACACCCTCCTCCTCGTTCACATTCCCACCTAATTTTGCGTCATCAGCATAAGTGGAAATACTACATTTGGTTCCCTCATCCAAATCATTGATATATATTGTGAATAGCCGAGGTGCAAGCACTGATCCCTGTGGTACGCCACTAGTTACTGCCTGGCACTCCGAAAAAGACCCATTTATTCCTACTCTGTTTCTTGTTTGCTCACCAATTCTCAATCCATGCCAATATATTACCCCCAATCCTATGTGCTTTAATTTTACACGCTAGCCTCTTATGTGAGACTTTATCAAAAGCTTTCTGAAAATCCAAATACACCACATCTACTGGTTCTCCCTTATCTATTCCGCTAGTTACATCCTCATAAAACTCCAGTAAGTTTATCAAACATGATTTCCCTTTCATAAATCCATGTTGACCTTGTCTAATCCCATTGATATTTTCTAAGTGTCCTGTTATCACATCCTTTATAATAGACTCTAACGTTTTCCCTACCATTGATGTTAGGCTAAACGGTCTGTAATTCTCTGTTTACTCCCTCCTTTTTTAAATAGTGGGGTTACATTTGCCACCCTCCAATCTTGTGGGTGAGTAGGGTGGTGGGTGCATAGGATGGTAGGTGGTGAGGTGGTAGGTGGTTGAAGTGGTAGGTGGGTGAGGTGACAATTGGTGCAGTGGCAGTTGGGTAGGGTGGCGGGTGGGTAGGGTGGCGGGTGGGTAGGGTGGTATGTGTGTAGGTGGGTAGGGTTGTAGGTAGGTGGGGTTGTAGTTGGGTAGGGTGGTGGGTGGGTAGGGTGGCAGGTGGGTGAGGTTGTAGGTGGGTAGGGTGGCAGGTGGGTAGGGTGGCGGTTGGGTGAGGGTGTAGGTTGGTAGGTGTGTAGGGTGGCAGGTGAGTGAGTGGTATGTGGGTAGGGTGTCAGTTGGTAGGGTGGCAGGTGGGTGAGGTTGTAGGCGGGTAGGGTAGCAGCTGAGTAGGTTAGTAGGTGGATAGGGTGGCACATGTGTCGGGTGGCAGGCGGGTAGGGTGGTGGGTGGATGAGGTAGTAGGTGGGTAGAGTGGTAGGTGAGTGAGGTGGTAGGTGGGTGAGGTTGTAGGTGGGTAGAGTGGTAGGTGGGTGATGTGGTAGGTGGGTAGAGTGGAAGATGGGTAAGATGGTAGGTGGGTGAGGTGGTAGGTGGGCAGAGTGGTAGGTGGGTAGAGTGGTAGGTGGGTAAGATGGTAGGTGGATAGGGTGTTAGGTGGGTAGGTGTGTGAGTTGATAGGTTGATAGGGTGGTAGGTGGTGTAGTAGTAGGATATAGCACCTAAAGGGTTAACATGGGACTGAATACAATACCGCCCACTCAGTAATGTAAGAAGGCACATGACCTAGAGTTAAAGGCAGTCTAGGGATAGGTAGCAACATATAAGGACCTAGTATGAGGTCCTCTCAATACCTTTACCTTAATATATATGCACATAGTTCAGTACTGTTAACAAAGACTCGTTGTAAATTAACCAAGACTGCTTCATGATATCTAAACAGTACATATCACGGATAGCAACAACATGGTGGCAGTGGGGGATAAAAATCCACATCCTGTCTAAAGGACTGAAGAGATATCATTCTCCCCTGGAACAACCTCACTCATAAAGCAAGATGCTGAGAAAACGCACCTGAGGATCTCCAGAGGCACAAGAGCCAGCAGCCTGCAGGGTGAAATCAAATCCTTTTAAAGTTCCAGGCAAGCCAGTGCTGTGAAACGATTTTTAAAAAATCCAGTCAGGCAGAAGCATTGTGGTGCATTACGTCATTAGCCCAAATCGCAACTCAGCGCCCTCTCCACATGGCACCCTGAGTTTGGGACGTCATGAGAAAAAAAAGAGATTGAACACGGAGGAATTAAAAAAAAAAACAAATTGGGTGCCTTGCGATTCTTTGACCTCCCAGCCAACTAGAATTCTGCTCTCACAACCCATCCCCGACCTGCAGCACGCTGATACATTGAAAACGACCCTCAGCAGCAACCCAACCTGGATTTTGAGGCTTCTCCTACCCAACGGACCAGCGCCGCCATTTTGAATTTCATGCCAAATCTGCGAAGCATGAAAAAATACCATCTTTATCAATACCGGTGACAGCATCTTGAAATCCCCTTCACTCTTGAAATCCCCTTCACTCTTAAAGGGACACTCACCATTAAAATATTTTAAAGCTGGAACACAATTCTTCACCGCCACCACAAATGTGCCTTACCTATGGCACTGAGCAATCTCAGAATTGGATAAAAGCAAAAAACTGCGGATGCTGGAAATCCAAAGCAAAAACAAAAATAAAAATAAAAATACCTGGAAAAACTCAGCAGGTCTGACAGCATTTCCAGAGAGGAACACAGTTAACGTTTCGAGTCCGTATGACTCTTAAACAGACTCCAGAATTGGAGTCTTTGCATGAAGATTTCTCGAAGGAGCAGTTTTGCTGCAGACCCAGGCACAAAGGCTGTAGGCCTGTTACCAATAGGTTCCTGTCCCCTTGACAAGGCCTTCCAGCAAAATATCCTGTCAGAGTTATGTGAACAAAGCTGGACTATCCTACGGGGAAGCAGCACTTCACGGGGCAGATTCAAGCCGCACAAGCGCAGGGACCATCCAAGCCAAGGTAAACAATCCCTCAATCCCCCAGCCGAATGACTGTGCCAGCATTGCAGTGTGAAGCACACTCACAGTAAGATTCAATGTCCTGTGAGTGCTGCCACATGCTTCCACTGGCACCGACAGGGACACTTCAGTCATGGCCTCAGCACCGCACAGACAACCTGAGAGCCATACACGAAGTCAAGGCCCCCGACCAAGAAGACACACAGCCTTTCTTCCTGGGCGACGAAAGATGATGCAGCTCTTCCTTCTGGAACACAGACTCAGGTGAACGGCGGCATTGGAATGACAGTCCTATCAGACGAGGCTCCAAGGCTGCTGGGTCTGAATGATGGACACACCACTCTACTGTGAAGGGGGAGTCCAACTCTTGCTCATCAGTATGATTCAGGAACCATAGTGACAAACAAGTTATGGAGCTGATGTATGTTGTGCAGAATCAGCACTCTTCATTCCTCGGCAGAGGCACCTGCATATCTTTTCATCTCCTTCAATCGGCAGAAGATGTGAAGACAACCATAGTCTCCACCCAGCTTGAAAGGCATCCTCACGAAGGTCCAACCACTTTACAATATCCAAATGTTTCCTTTGTTGGTAACCTCTGTCCACAGAGCAGGTCTGTCCTCCTTCTTTTCAGGTCCCCAAACCTACCCAAGGGCCAGACCAATGCACTGCACAGGAGGTTACCACGCACCCCCAGTAGAGATGATGCCAGAGCCAGATCGACCTCCAGAGAAGCCTTTGCCTCCACCAGCAATCACAGTGCACTCAGTAGAGACGCTGACCAACAGCCCCAATAACTAGCACCCAGCGTGCTGAAACCACAGCGTCAGCTGGCACCAGGTAGCAGCCTCATGCAAACACAAGTACACAAAGGTGACCTACCTTCCTACTCTTCTTCTATCCACAGGACTGCTCTTCCTCAAGGCAGAGAGCTTCCTAATGCTGGAAAAGGCAGAACAAAAAGAAGAAACACCAGCAATAACTTGACGAACACCGCTTTCATCCACCCAGAGCGAAATGATCACTGAAGGGTTCTCAAAATTCCCACATTTTTCATATCATCAACGAGGATATGACTTTTGGGCTTTTACCTGAAACCAGACAACGAGAGGAGACAGAATACACATTCTTCCCTTTAAAACAATCAACACGAAACTAAAGCCCATCAAAATCTTGCATAAATAATCGCTACTAACTACAGGGGCGGGAAGACCACAATCAATGCAATTATGTGAACCCATCATACTCCACACATACAATGGCTTTCAGTTCAAGACTAGTTACGGGGGCAGGAAGACAATGATAAACATCATGTGAGCCCATTAAAAACAACGAGACTAAAATCACCTGGGGAAGCCCACCAAAATCAAACAAAGAACTAACCTTGATTTGGATTGAGATAAGAAATTCGAAAAAAAAAAGTATAACTGGGCCAGGAGATCTGTTTTACGAGCGGATTTTGGGCAGTGACACAGAAGGATGAGCAGTTTTTAAAGCAGTTTTGGGCAGTGAGCAGTTTTTGGAGTGGTTTTGCAGAGTTTAAAGCCAGAGCTGAGCCAAGCGGAGGAAGGAGATCTGGAGGTTTGCAGGCCCACAGGCAACATCACGGCGAGGGGCACGGGGTGGCAGGCTCAACCGAAGACAACAAGGCCGCAACCACAGCCCTCCACGAAGATCGACCACCCACAACCGCGCCCTCCACCCAACTGAAGAACCTTCGCAGATTCCACAGACCAGGACCATGTGGGGATGGCAGGCCCCAGAGGACACAAAGAGCGTACCCCAAAACTGCAACCGGCTTACCTGGCTGGATTTCAAACTGTCAAGGAACCCTGGGTTGGTGAGCATGATCCCTGACCTCTCCTCGTTCAATTTAGTTAGGTTTTGGGGGTGGGACAAGGGTAAGGGGATTAGTAACGTGATTTTCCCTCGTTATGCCATGTGTTCCCCATTCTTAACTAAGTGTACTTTGTAGGTCTGTATAATTTCAGTGTAATCCAAATGTTATAAGTTCATTTGTGACTTCAATAAACTCAGTTTTTCTTGCACCAAAACCAGTTGTCTGCTGCACTTTGTCACAACCCCCAAATAAGTCCAAGGTCTAGAACCCAGGGAGTGGGAGCGATTCGAACTGCTCAGAAGTCAGAGGTGAAGCTGAGACACACACCACCACCCCCTACATCACACTCACTACAACAAATCACTGTTACATCAACCAGACTGACCAGGCATAGTGCAGCATCCATCAATGGAAGATGCACATGAAGCCATGCCTGCATCCAGACACAACTCCAAACCACTGCCAAGATCCAGACCTCCAGGGCCTGCCACTCATCTGGCCAAATGGCGAACGGGAAGCAGAAGGGTTATAAAACCTCCAGCCCGCCGGATTCTCTGCGGTCAAGGACTTGAAAGGGGGAGGTGGGGTAGTAAGAACATTGTTAATGCATGCTATTAATGTTGTAATGTTAATCATTAAGTAGTTTGGAGTTAGAATAGTTTATAGTTGCAACACTGAAGTTAAGTATACAAGACGTATAGTGGTGTAAGACTTGAAGCAAACTGTAACTAAATAAATGTCAGTCTCGCCCACACAGTGAAGCAAGACGGCATATGACCTAGAGCTAAAGGCAGTCTAGAGATAGGTCTTCTTATCGTGTCCACGGACAGTCTATACATGGCCCAGCCAGAACTGGACACATTTTTGCGCCTTGTTATTGAATTCGGCAAGATCTGCAACAGTGCAGGGTTCCTCTAGTGATAGACATTGCAGGAGATGTTGCATAGTCTGTGGCTCAGTTCCACATTCACAAGTTGTCGGGCAGGTTGTATATCCCCATTTGCTTAGTGACTCCTTTGAACAACCTACACCAGGCCTAAGTCTGTTAAGGCACTTCCAGGTTGCCCAGTTCCAATTAGCTCCTGGGCGAAGGCTTTCATCCGGTAGAATTTCCATCGCTGGGGGTTGTTCGAGACTTGCGAGCCGGTCTTTCCACAAGGCGATGCGGGCTTCAGATGAGGTTGATAGTAATGAAACAACACTGTTCATGGAGCTCTTTCTTGACTTTAGGCGGCTGGATGTAGGTGTATGACCATGTAGAGGGTGCCTCTCATCTGATGTTTGACGGAGTCGCTCTTTCTTGCTGGCTACCGTTCTTCTTATATCAGGGAGTTAGGTAGCAACATGTAAGGAGCTAATATGAATCCTTTCCATACCTTTACCCTCTACTGTAAATATGTACATAGTTCAGTAATGTTAATAAAAACTTCTTTGTAACTTCATCAAGTCTGCTTCATGGTGTCCAAGCAGTACACATCACAGATAGCGAGAACAGAATCGATCAGGGGGTAGGGTGGTAAGTGGGTTCATTGGCAATTGGGTGAGGTGGCAGATGGGTAAACTGGTAGGTGGGTGAGTAAGTAGGTGATTTGGGGGTAGTTGGGTTGGGGGTGGTGGTCAGGTTGGGGGCTCATCAGGTCGGGTCGGGGGGATAAATTGGTGGTGGGGGTAGAATTTGACCGATTAGTCACCTTACAGCCTTCTGGACACAACACTGAGTTCAACAATTTCAGACCATTAACTCTGTTGCCTGGACCATCATCGCCTGCTGTGCCCTTTACAACCTGGCACGCCAAAGGGGAGATGAGCTGGCTGAGGAGGAGATGGAGGAGCTGGAGGTCTCCTTGGATGAGGAGGAAGGCAATGGGAATGAGGGAGGGGAGGTCCTCGGTGTTGACGATGACGGGGATAAGGCACTCGCACTGGCGAGATGAGGCAAGCACACTCTGGAGGCCCTCATAGTTGCCAGATTTGTGGAAAATGATGACGACATGCAGTGAGGTGACACCATAGATCCTCACATCGCAGTTATGAATGTTTGACTCCAGTCTGGCATATGGCAGTGCCAAAAGTCTCTGTGAGAATGCTCCTGTCATGGCGACGCAGTGGAGACCCTAATAGTCACTTGATTGCAGGAGGATGATGACAACATGCAGTGAGGAGACTCCATGAATCTTCACATAGCCTATGTGAATGTCTGACTCCTGTCTGGCCAAGGGCAGCTCGCTTGCACTTCATGATCAGGGTCATATCACAGAGACGCAGTCATGAAACTTTAGATGCATCCGATGCTGTGTCTGCCTTCACCACCTGAGCCCTTCAGGAGCTGGTGCCCAGCATCACTGGTCGCAAGTGCTGGTGCTATGGGGGCCAGCCCCACCTTAAACGTCTTGAGAGCACACAGAGAGAATGCGAGAGCTATATGGCACCTGCCCACTACATTCTGGCAGCAATGACAAGCACCATCGAGGTGCAGGCATCCGGAATGTTTCCAGGGAGTGTGAGGCTGGACCATCACTTTGGCCTGAAGGCTGCACAGAGCACAGGGAAGAGGTCCTGGACTGAGACACCTGCCTTTATCCTGTGTAGAAAGGTTTCACATCTGAGTGACAAGAACACTGCTCATCAGAACAAGGAGCCACAGGCAGGAGTTTATTGACAATAATGAACAGTATGTACAAGTGACCAACACCTGTACCCAGGCTGTGTAACTACTTTTCCTTAACTGCTCTAAACCTGCTTTGGTGCTCCCCGGACATCCACAGCGGAGCTGGAGGCAGCCTGCTGACTGCGATGCCGTCTGTGATGACTTTGGTGGGCGTCCTCTGGAGGACCGAGATTTGGAGGGCTCTGGCCTGCTTTCGGGGTCCTGCTTTGCGGCAATGGTGCCCCCCTCGGCCTGTGAGGCTGGACCTGCGGAGGTCACAGGAAGAGGGGATTCGGATGGGCCGGACACTCCCGGGGTCACCTGGGTGGTTGACCCTGGGGTGTGCACTTGCTGATCCTCCTCCCTATGGGAGGCCGAGGGCCCTTGGCTGACTCCATGGGAGGAAGGGGTAGCTGGAGTGAGATCGAGCTGCCTGGTACCTCTCTCGCGTACACACTGTTGGAGGCCCAACTATGGCATCAATAATGGAGTTAAGCCCACGCAGCAGGAGTGACATCCTGGACCAATGTCTCCATGGCGGCCACGATCCTGCCAGTGTTGACCTTGGTGCATTGCACTGCTGGCACTATCACCTCAGCCTGAAGACAGACAGACTCCTCCATCATGCCTTGCAATCTGAGGAGTGCAGCGGACATCCCTTCCTGATGTTCCCGAGCTTGCCTTTGCAGCTCCAGCAACTGTAACATGACCGAGTCCAGAGGCTCGTCATCTGACTTGGACTCAACAGGTCTCTGGCCTCCAGCAGTCCTTCGAATGCCCAGGACCTGGAAAGCCCCTGCCGCTGCCTGCTGTGGATCAGACTGTACTCACCAGGATGTGTTCCCATGCCTATGCTAGAGCTGGTCCCACCGAGGTGTGTCTCAGAGCTGGTGGAGAGTGTGGGTGAGCGCTGTGATGGGACTTCAGGGAGGGTGCCTTCAGATTCCCCCTCAGAGGTTTCTTCAGGGTTTGATTGGAGGTCCTGGGTCATGGACTTTGTCAGCTGTTTGGTAGATGTGCCTGCGAAAGCAGAGGGAGATAATTAGTGCATGGCAATGGCCTGTGAAATAGGACACATCACTCACAGCATGGTTATCTGATGGATGTTGCACTGCTGGAGCCTCACTTGGTAGAGCACCATCAACCTCACTGTCAGCACAGGGCCGATCCAGATCATGGGTGGCCAACCGAATGGCTCTCTTTTCAAAGCCCGTGAGGACCT
Source organism: Cetorhinus maximus (assembly GCF_964194155.1). Lineage (NCBI taxonomy): Eukaryota > Metazoa > Chordata > Chondrichthyes > Lamniformes > Cetorhinidae > Cetorhinus > Cetorhinus maximus. Next base: position 117,867,241 of record NC_135885.1, read on the forward strand.
TGATTTTGGGCATTCCACCATCGGTTTGCAATCTCTCTCTCTTGTTGTGTGCCAGCTTGTCCTGCATGAATAGAGATGGAGTAAGTGTAAATAGGACGCCTGTTGGGCCAGATGATAGATGTGCCTGGCCCGTGTGGCTGGTAAGTGGTCCCAATGACGGGCTGAGGACCATGAATGTGTGTGTGAGAGAGTGAATGATGATATCCCTTGAACTGCCAGTGAATGAGGGTCCTGTAGATGTGTGCTGGGTTTTGTGAGTTGAGAGTGATGAAAAGAGAGACTTAGCCTGGTGGAATGGAAGAGATCATTCATCTTCTTCTGGCACTGGGTGGCTGTCCTCTTCTGAAGGGCATTGGCGCTGTCCACCGCTGCCACCGCCTCCCAAGTCGGATTGGTCACGTTGCTGCCCATCCTGCGGCCAGAGCGGGGGTACAGGACATCACAGTGGGCGTCCACAGCATCCAGCAGTCACTTGATGGACCCGTCATTAAGCTGGGGGAGTGGGGGGGTGGGGGCTGCAGTCTTTTTTCCTTTGCTAGCCATGCCTCCCGGGCAGCGATGGTCAGCTGGTAGTGATGAGCAGTGTGCTGGCGGCTGCCTTTTAAACATGGTGGCCGGCATGATGCAACGGCAGGGTGATGGCAGGAGGGTGAATAAGATCCCGCCTACCATGGAAATGGCGTGTTTCCCGGGAATGCATAAATAATGAGGCTGGTTTAGGACAATACGGCGCAAAACCTGCTGCTATGTATGTTGTACCTCTCTGACAATTAATTATGAAATGTTTTTGCACAGGCAAATCATGTTTATAAAGACATACAGTAAAAATATCTTCACAAGTATTCTTCATTGCACCTACTGTAACAAAAATATATTATTTAGCAAATTCTACTGTATAACATTGAAAATCAGGAACTGATTTCTGTATACAGCATGATTGGTTAAGTGGATTATAACTTACCTTCCAGACACAGAGTCATCAATTCAAATCAGTGTTTCTTGTGACTAAACTCAATTAAATGAATTGTACCTATTGTTATTTTGGTTGTTAAGTTTAACACTGCATAAAGTTGGATGTGCCACCTTGGACAGAGAAAAGCTGTGGTCAATATTCAACTTATTCTATTGAAATATGCATCCCAATGGACAGTCAAAAAATGGAGCTGCCATTCCATTGCTATAACAATCATATCATCCTGTTATTCCAGTCAGAAGACAGACTGTGATCAATACGGTGAAGAAAAAACTAAATAGAGTTAAAAAAAATGTTAATTTTACATCTATTTTAAAAGCAAAACATGAAATTCAGTGAGCACAGAGTTAAATGTTAATTTTATACCAACCTTGTTTTAAATCTGATTCTGGGACACCATTACATGTGAGCCAGCTCCTGGTATTTAAACCATTAGATTCAACCTCCTTATCCTCGTGGCAGATGCATAGACCCTCAAAGACCAGGATTGATGAGTTTCCCACCATGGTAAGGGAGCCTTGATTTAGCAGTGTAGACACCAGAAACTTACAGACACCACTCTCCTGAAATTTTAATTACATATAGTCCAATGCAAAGGCAGCTAAAACTTGAACTGTGAGCAGACTAGTAAACTCAAAAGTATTCTGAAATAAATTGGAAGGCATAATCCAATTTAGTTGTGCAGAAATCTCCCATGCAGTTACATATTTATCAGTATACTGACAGAAACTTCTAATCATACAGCACAAATAACCCCTATTTACATGTTGTCGCAGTCCAACATTCACAAGATTGTGATTCTGATTAGTAAACAGATTGACAAGTATGAAGAATGACAAATACAAAGTCCTGACTCTGCATCAAAATGTAAAGGATTGGGTGGAATCTAAACATCAGTGAGGCACATAAATCACAAGCAGTAGGATGTGGAAATCTGACTTTGGATGTTATTGAACAAGACAACCTGGCAGGTAAGCTTGCCAATTATTGTAATAGTACACCCTCTCATTTTCTAATGCATATGTTAGGGGTTCAGGCTTCTCCCAATACTGTTCATTTACTTTCACAGTGAAATGCAGCTTCCATAGGCAAGGCCATGTTCCATATGATCTTAATTTGACCTTATGAATTTAATATATTGGATAGAGTGAGCTATGGGGCTAAAATGATGTTGCCGGATAGTAAGTAATATTGAATTAAATCACATCACCTCAAAAATGGATTATATCAGTCATACTGGATATATCTTGTCACAGGCTAAACAATTAACCAGGTTTAAAAAGAAATGGAGTTATTGACATAAACGCACCGTGTAGGTAAGATATTAAACAATTCAATATGGTAATGGAATCATGGAAACAGTTCACAAGAGGATAATCAAAAAATAAACTAGTCAGAGATGAAGGACCCTTCAAATTCCAACAGAAATAGTTTTGAGACACATTGGCCAGGATTTTGTCAACAACGTGTCATTCCCGACATTGTAACCCGAACTGAGTGCCACTTCCGCTCTCTCTCTCTTTTTGCCTTTTCCTATGCGGTGTGCATGTAAAACACGTGTGCTTTAGCAGCAGGGAAAGCTTCTCACTGGTGAAACCCACTGTCAGCTGACAATGCGGCATCTATGTGCGGCCTATTGAAGAGCCCCTGTTCAAACAGGGAGGCTGTGCTTCATTGCCAGGATGCTCCACCACTGGTTAAAAATAGCATAATCTTCCCAGAAACGTCTGACAGTTGCAACAGACCAGCCCCAAGGTTCAGTGATGCCTCCCTGCACATTCTCCTCCAAGCCATCAGGGAAAGGCAGGAGGTTCTCTTTCTTGAAGTTGGTAAAAGGAAGCCCTCCTGCTAGACCATGATGACTTGGACGGAGATGGCAGAGGAGGTGAGCAACTGTGGGGTCACCCACTGAACCTGGGTCCAGCGCAGCAAAACCAGTCAGGAACCTGCTTTAATCCCCAAGAGTAAGTGTCATTGTCACATTCAACAGGAGTTTCTTGTGTGACCATCATGGTATATGTGTGAGCTATGCCAGGAGAATGAATACATGATCAGCCTTAGTGCCATATGGCAATTGAGGACATAGCATGTGTAAGTTTACCTTTTGTTTGTGCTTGGATGCAATGTTTGAATGACAGACCCTTATGTGTGATGGGGATGCATGAAGGCAAGGGGGTTAGGTATCACTTGACATGTCACTAATTCTGCACTTTTTCATGCAGGACAAGCTGAGCAACAAGAGCAAGAAGAGGAGCTGCATAAGAGGAGGAGTTCCAGACTTGAGGTTCCTCACAGCTGCTCAGGAGGCGGCGATGGAGATTGCTGATGAGGAGAAGCATGATCAGTGGCAGATGGCAAGGCTGGACCAGCCAGCAGTAAGAAGGATGAGACAACCATCCTGCTGGTGGCAATTAGAAGCGATGAAATGCGAAGTGGTCAAACCATGATGATTCTTGACCTGATCCTTTTTGTTCTCCACTCCAGGTTATCATCATCCAAGGACCAGGCCGCAGATAGACAAGAGCTAGAACAAATAAACATACAAACATACGAACTAGGAGCAGAAGTAGGCCACTTGGCCCTTCAAACCCGCTCCGCTATTCAATAAGATCACGGATGATCTGATTGTAACCTCCCACCTATCCCTGATAGCCTTTCACCCCCTTGTTAATCAAGAATCTATCTAGCTTTGCCTTAAAAATATTCAAAGACTCTGCTTCCACTGCCTTCTGAGGAAGGGAGTTCCCAAGACTCACGACTTCTAAAAGAAAACACTTTCTCCTCATCTCTGTCTTAAATGAGTGATCCCTTATTTTTAAACAATGACCCCTAGTTCTAGATTCTCCCACAAGATGAAACATCCTCTCCACATCCACTCTGTCAAGACCCCTCAGGATCTTTAAGGTTTCGATCAGGTCAACTCTTACTCTTCTAAACTCCAGTGGATAGAAGCCTAACCTGTCCAACCTTTTCTCATAAAACAACCCACCCATTCCAGGTATTAGCCTAGTAAACCTTCTCCGAACTGCTTCTAATGCATTTACATATTTCCTTAAATAAGGATACCAATATTGCACATAGTAGTCCAGGTGTGGCCTCACCAGTACCCTGTATAACTGAAGCATAACCTCCCTGCTTTTGTATTCAATTTCCCTCACAATAAATAATAACATTCTATTAGCTTTCCTAATTACTTGCTGTGCCTGCATACTAGCCTTTTGTGATTCATGCATTAGGACAGCCTTTGAATCTCAGAGTTCTGCAATCTCTCACCATTTAGATATTAGGCCTATTTTTTATTTTTCCTGCCAAAATGGACAATTTCACTTTTGTCCACATTATACTCCATTTTCCAGGTCTTTGCCCACTCACTTAACCTATCTATGTCACTTTGTAGTCTTCTTACATCCCCTTCACAACTTACTTCCCCATCTATCTTCATGTGTTCAGCAAAATTTGCAACCATACTAGCTGTCCCTTCACCCAAGGCATTTATATAAGTTGTAAAAAGTTGAGGCCCCAGCACTGATCCCTGTCGCATATCACTCATTATATCACGCCAACCTGACTAAGACCCATTTATGGCTACTCTGTTTGCTCTTAGGTAGCCAATCTTCTATCCATCCAATGTGTTACCCCCTACATCATGAGCTTTTATTTTCTGCAATAACCTCTGATGTGACACCTTATCAAATGCCTTCTGGAAATCTATGTATAGAACATCCACTGGTTCCCCTTTACCCACAGCACATGTGACTCCTTCAAAGAACTCCAATAAATTGGTTAAACATTATTTTCATTTTACAAAACCATGTTGACTCTGCCTGATTACCTTAAACTTTTCTAAATGTCCTGCTATAACATCTCTCATAATAGCTTTGAACATTTTCCCTATGGCAGATGTCAAGCTAACTGGCCTGTAGTTTCCTGCTTTCTATCTCCCTCTCTTTTTTGAATAAAGGAGTTACATGTGCAATTTCCAATCTGATGGGACCTTTCCCGAATCTAGGGAATTTTGGAAAATGAAAGCAGTACATCAACTATCTCTATCACTAGCCACTGCTTTCAAGACCTTGGGTGAAGTCCATCAGGACCGGGGATTTGTCAGACCGCAGCTCCAACAATTTGCTCAATACCACTTCCCTGATGATTGTAATTTTCCTGAGTTCCTTCCTCCTTCACTTCCATTTCCTGATTTACAACAATTTCTGGAATGTTACGTGTATCTTCTATAGTGAAAACCGATGCAAAATACTTGTGCGATTCATCTGCCATCTCCTTACTTTCTATCATCAATTCCCCAGACTCACTTTCTGTAGGACCAATGCTCACTTTGTTAACTCTTTTTAAAATTTAAATATCTATAGAAACTCTTACTATCCATCTTTATGGGCAGGATTTTTTTGGTCGGTGTGTGGGCACGATTGGTGGGCCCGGGAGCGGCCGGGGAACGGGGCGCCTCCCACGATTGGCCCTCGAACGCGATTTCACGTGGGCTGGCCAATTAACGCTGCCTGGGCTGGAGACTGGAGGATGGCGAGCACTGAAGTCAGCGCAGGCACAGGGGAGCGCTCACCAAAAGCCCCCTGAAAGCAGAGAGCTGCCTGAGGGAGCTGAAAACTTCAAATGTATTAAATAAAGATTTTTAAATCTGGAAAAAAATTTCAACACAATACAAGCAACCACCTGAGCATAGATATTATAAAAATTCTGTGCATAGATTTTTACTTATTTAATAATGGAAACCTAATCCTGTCCTTGGACGGAGGTTTCCTGAAAAGATGCAAAGGCTGCCCACCAGCCGACTGTAATGTTGGACAGGTAGTGAAAAATCCCACTCAATTGCACTAAGGGGCTTAATAGCTCTCTTAATTATTGGCGGGCACACTTCCGAGTTTACCATATGCCCGCCAAATGAAATATTGCGTGACTGCGCGATGACATCGGGACACTCACCAGACGTCATCGTGCGCTGTTTTACGCTCGAGCGGGTCGGGCATGCGCCCGCCCACTCAGCGAAAATTTCTGGCCTATATTTCCAGCTAAATTTCTCTTGTACTCTAATTTTTCCCTCCTTATTAATCTTTTTGTCATTCTTGGGGCAGAATTTTCTGCCTGTCGGGAGGGTTGTGCGGGCGCGTCTGCTGTCACATGAGCTGGGACATATCAATTACTTGAATGCTGAAACTTAATAAACATTTTTTAAAACCCTCATGAAACCTCATCCCGCCCGTGGATGAGGTTTCATGTTTTTTGGGAAGCCCGCTTGGGCTCCCAGCCTGCCCGCCAGCAGTGAGGCTGGACGGGCAGCCCAGACAACAACCTCAATTAGGTCATTAACAGGCCTTAATAGGCCTTTGACAGTTTGGCGAGCACGCAGCCGATTCGGCAGTGTGCCCACCGAACTGAAAATCTAAATGACGCAAGGTGAGATTGGGACACATGCTCGACGTCACCCCACGTTATTTTACGTGTCGGCGTGCAGGTCCCGCCCCTGCTCGCCAACCGGGAAATTCTGCCCTTTGGTGTTCTTTATATTCTGTCCAATCCTTTGACCTGCCACCCATCTTTGCATAGTTATATGCTTTTTCTTTAAATTTGATACTGGTTTTAACTTCTTTTAGTTAACCATGGATGGTGGGTTCTCCCTTTGGGAATTTTCTTTCAAGAGAAGACTCCATCTCAGAGGGAGAAGCAGCCAGTGCCCCAGAGCATGCCTCGTCATCCACCTTCACCAGCACAGTTGTACCCACATGACCCGCATCATTTGGAAGCACAATCTGGTGAGCACATCGTAGATCACCCCCAGCAGCTGAGGGAGGATGTGGCAGCCAGATCCTCAGAGGATCCGAGGATTGCAGGAGGGCAGGCCCCTGCTGAGTCCCACGCTGAATACAGGCCTCTGGTCATGGACACAAGAAACCCTGCTGGACATGCAACAGAGTTTAGGGGGAAAATATGACTGAGATGGCAGCGATTATGGGCAGTTTTGCACAGGGTATGAAAGACTCCATGCACAGCATGGGTTCTACCATGTCTCAGGCATTTGAACACATGTCTTCATCCATGGAGAGGATGCGACCATCATAGAAAGCCAGGTCAAGTATTTGATTCAGATGCGCTCTGACTTGCATTCCATCGCTCTAGGCATGGGCTCAATGCAGCAGTGGCTAAGGGGTGGGGGTGGGCGGGTGAGGCCCATGGACCTCCCTCCAGGAAGCCCTTACTCTCAGGGAATCAGGAAAGTGCCATTATGCATCATGATGGATGAAAGGCTCAGCGCTGCCGAAGTGGAGGCAGGAGGAGGGCGAGTGCTGAAGTCAGTGCGGGCACGGGGGAGCACACAATGAAAGCTCCCTGAAGGCAGAGAGATGCCTCAGGGAGCTGAAGAAATTAAAATCAAAAATAAAAATTTGGGAATTCTGAAAAAAATGTCTCTACATGGGACTCACTCACGTGAACATTGACATAATAAAAATTATGTCAAAACATTATTATTTTTTTAAATTAATGCTGGAAACCTCATCCCACCTGTGGATGAGGTTTCCTCAAAAATGCAAAGGCCGCCTGGCCGATTCACCTTCCCGCCAACTGTAAGGTTGGACGAGCAATGAAAAATCTCTCTTAATTAATACTTTAATGACCTTAATCGGGCTCTTAATTGTTGGCAGGCACACTGCCAGCTCTTGCGCACGCCCACCGACCAAAATATTGCGCGAGTGGGCAATGACGTTGATAAGCTCGCCCAATGTCATTGTGCGCTATTTTACACCCGATCGGGTCGGGCATGCGCCTCCCCGCGGGACGTGAAATTCCGCCCTGTGTGATGAGGGAGAAGTGGGATGTGGGGAATGGAGGATTAGGTATGAGAATTCTGTCAGCGTCAGTGGATTCAGCCTTATTGCTGGCCAGCGATGGCCCATTTGATAATGGCTATAACTCTTCCCTCCATGGGAATTCAAGGATACAAGTATTTCTCTCTCTCTCCAGTTACTTCCTGCTGCTGCTAGTTATGCAACGCCTCTTTCTGCAACGGAGAGGTAAGTGGGTCAATAGGTGTGGTGCAATGTATTTAGGTGATGTGGCTATCATGGATAAATAGTTGGCAGTGTGCGCAAACTATGAAATATCAGTGTGAGGCATGTAATGGTGTGACATTTGAGGTGAAGTGGAGAACATGAACATCAGGTATGAGTCTGGTCTGATGGAGATTGTTGGTAGATGAGCAATGATTTCATATGTGGTTGAGGCTAATGGTGCAGTTGATAGAATATGGCATTTGAAGATACATTCACTGACCTTGAACACTCATGTAAGATCATTAAATTTAATGCAACACCTCATCCAGTCCTTGGGGCAGTGCTCCTGGCACTGAACTCTATGGAAATCTGTTCCCATTGCCTTTTCAATGTGTGTCTGTAGAGTATCCTGGCCCCTTAAAGATTCAGGACATCTTTCCTCCCTTCCAACACCTCCACCAAGACCTCGAGTGCAAACTCCAGGAATCTGGATGCTCGCTCTCTTTCACGTTCAGCCATTCTTCTGTCTTTACCAGGTTGAATTCAGCTCATAAAGGTTTCCAACATCTGCTCCATCACAAAGCATTTCCCCTTTACGAGGTGCAGGCTAACTTTAAGCAGCGATAGTAAGTTATGATCTTAGGTCTCAGCTGATGTGTGCAGTTTGACGCCAACCGGTTTAGCACTGGGCTGCAGGCAGAAATCATGACAATGAACAGGCAGCATGAACGTGCTGTGCTGCCTGTATTACATCAAAAGAGCATTGGGCCATTGTGCATTGCAATCTCGACGCCATTTTTGATGGGCTATCCAATTTAGCCCCATCTCCTCTTAACATCCTTATAATTAAACATGAGCATTTACTATACTTTGTTGTCTTAGTGTCAGTAAACCAGATGCCATCTCTTCAAACAAACTAGGAGGGGTAAATTGCCATGTGACCCACACCCACAGGGTATGGAAAGGCATGCTAACTACCTGATCCGTGGCGAAGGTCAAGGGCCTGAACCATACTCATCATCAATCCTTATTTAGATATCATCAATGACCTGCCAGTGATAAAGGGCGCTGATAGGCAGCCCTCTGATTACAGCTCCCTTACAGAGCCAAGTTGACCCAGTAAGTAAAGGGAGGGAATAATCAGCAGAGGGGTGAGGGCCACAGAGAGTTGGGCATTGCAGAGGTCGGAGGGAGATTCTATTCATGTCACAGAGTGCTTATTTATATTAGAAATAAATAATAAAATCCATTGTGGATTTAAGGAAAGGTCAGAGAGGCTATTCTTCTAAGTAGGTCTCTGGACTATTTTTTAACCTGACAGCCTCATGTTGATTATAACAGCAAAACAGTATGTGGACATATTTTAAAATTCAAAGTGTATTTCAATATTTTTATATATAATTTTCAGCTTAGTACTGAGTTCATAAATGAATACTTATGGGTAATATTTAGTCTAACCTGAAGATTTGCATGCTAAAAAGCATTAAATCATCTTAGAAATATAGACATATTTTAAATCTTTAATTTCCAGTACTATTTTCATGATGGGGGGACTAACTCTGAGAAACTGCAATGAATATGCTCAAAAGAACACATTATAAAAAGGTAACTAGTTTACAGTGGTTATAGTCCATAAATTCAGAAAGGCCCATTTTTAGGCAAATGGTGGCGTGGGGCGTCATGGAGGGTGGGCTGTGGTTGGACTCATGATATGTTCTCTGTACCACAATGGAGACATTTAAAAGGCCCCAATATTGGGCGTCAGACCTCATTAATATCAAGCCAACGTGGTGGGACGAGCTCACTGGCACAATGTGAAGCAAGGTTGTGTTGCTCCTTGTGCTTTGGAGGCCCTCAGAGTCAAGTGAAGGCTAGGACTCTGGTTAGTGACCAGGAGGGAGATCAAAGTGGAGAAGTGGCAGGGAGTTGGGGGTTCAGGGGTATGTATTGGTCAGCAAGTGATAAGCGACCAGTGGTAGTGGGGAGGTGTTAGTGATCCAGTGATCTATCAAAGGTGCTGCAAGGGATACATTTCTAAGCCACAGTGTCAGTCAGTCACTTTGTTAATCCGCCATACAATGCAGAAGGTTAGTGTATTTTTAATGTTTTAATCTTTTCTATCTGATTTTGATATTTCCAACTGACTCGATATGTGCGCCTCTTTAGAAAGGTCAGGGTATGTCTTTTGTGTTGCTATTTAAAAACAAGCTTTCAACTATTGCTGAAATTATACTGACCATGTGCAGACATTTTGAATCTGTGGGAATATATTAGATGAACAATATATTTACATTCTGTATTTACCTATGGCTTCAGCCTTGACACCGTCTTATTTTTTTCAAACTCTGCAAAAGTACCAGTCTTCAGGTTTGAGAGCTTTCTTTCCATCTATCTCTGTGAATTACAGATATGAAAACAATAGCACACAAAAACCCTATATCCTTAAGGCGTTGAGAGTCCTAGCAATGGTGTGAACAAGTCAAAATCGATGCATCTTTAACAAAATTGTAGGTGTTGTTAATACTATTGTTTCAATAGTTTTGTTTCAATATTCTCAAAGGAAAACAGCAGGCTTCAGATATTTATATTCCACATGTTAAATAGGTGTTTGATTTCAGCTCTAGTCATTATTTATTATCTTTTGATGCTGATAGAAACATTTGAGGACAGACGAGTAGAAATGGAGCAGTCAATGATGAAATTGCCCATATTCAGTAATTGCTGTCTTGGGCTACCATCCCAGCTCAAATAATGATTCATGTTACATACACCAAAAATTATCAGCAATTCCTAAAGCACATCTGATCATTTTACTTACGGTTTAGAAAACAATACTCAGTTGACAAGTTAACGCACTCATTATCCTCTGTCATCTCAACCTTTGGTATCTTCCCTGTTCCAGTGCAATATTTCCATTTCAATCTCCTCTCAGATGAGTTTATCTTGGACCCCTTTCTACCATCTCTTGATTTCAGCTTCCCTTCCATTCCCTTAATTATATCTTAGATCCCTGGCATCCGTTCCATGTCAGTGTTCACTTCAAACGCTGCTTTCTAGCTCTCCTTTCATAACTGATCCTGCACTTTCACAGCTTATTCTGGAGCAGGGCTATCCCACTATCCATTACATTAGTAAATGGGATAGATCAGAACTGCAGGCGCTGGATGGAAGTAGTTGAGCCTGAGCTAAGCAGTCAGGTGGAGTATGAACTAAAGCAGTCGTGGACAGATGTCTGAGACAGAGTAATGAGAGTTGAAGAAAAGAAAAAGCTGAGAGAAGGAATGTTAGGCAGATGATGAAAAGCTACGTCGTGGAGGTAAGATTTTAATGATATAGATAAAGGAGCTCTCAGAAACACAATGAAAAATCAAAGTCATGAAATAGAGACCTTAGAGACATAAAATGGGCACTAATCTCTAAAATGTAGATGTGAAGAGATTAATTAATCTTTAAATTGCAGAAGTGGACAGGGACACGGGGAACGCGGGGAGTTGGGTGGGGGGAATTCAGCTTACGTATGAAGTAGATGAAAAAAGGATCTTCAGTTTATTAAATTCCTTTCACATTGGGCAATGGATTACTTTTAAAAGTGGTCACTGTCATTATGTAGCCAAATGCAGCAGCCAATTTGAATACCATAAAGTCACACAAACAGCTATGAGACAGACAACCAGATTATGTATTTCACTGATGTTGATTGAGGCATAGAGTCACCATGATGCCACTGGACTTTAGCGGAACTCTTTCTTCAGTTAGTGTTATAAGACCTTTTATAGCCACCTAACTCAGAAGAAAAGCTACCATTATGCTTTAGATGGTACAGATAGTCATGAGGTTGACAGATCGACTGCTTCCCCTCCCATCCGTGCTGACTTGAGGTCTGAGCTATTTTGAGCCTCAAGCCTCATTAGCACCCCACAGGCAAGCTGCCAGCACCAAGCAAATACCCCATTGCAGTTCAACAGTTCTGGATGGCACCAATCATAAAATAAATGATGATGCTTTGGAAATATACGCCTTTTGTTCCTTCTTCAGACATACTCTCTGCATTTGACAGTGTGTAGAGTATGACTCCAAAGCTGTATCTAAACAAATTTAAAAAGTGGTTAGCAGTTCACGCTCTCAGGACATATCAATACAGAAAATGTGATTTGTGGAAAAGCAATAAAGCAACAGCATTTCAGATTCTGAATTGCAGTTTTCACCCACCATCAGACCTCTGGATGTGCTAATGTAGCCTTCTCATTCCTGTCTGAAATTCTTCATGTTCAGGGTCAATCAAAGAGTAAAGTCAAAATGTTAAAATCTGGGAAACAGCCTTAAGGACAGAACATACAGCTCTTGAAATAATAAACCTTTGTGTTCAGAAAGCTGAGTCAAGAAGATAAGCAAATATGATAGAAAGGTCATGTAACCATAGAAACAAACATTGTTAAGCATCCAAAAGAAGGAACATTTCTCCAGCAAAAGGATTTATTTTAGATGGTACAATTCAAAATATGTTTGTATTGTTTATAAATGTATGTGGAATTTAAAAAAAAATAAAATAGCTTTCTTTATCAGCCACATTAACTCTGGAAATTAATATAACAAATGATGTAAAGAGGCTTGAAGCTCCTTGAGGCATATATTTACTGCTGGCTGGATGGACAGTGTTATTTAGTCATCAAGGGAAGTCGATTCATTGGATAAGATCAAATTTGACAAATTTGCCCTTTGACAAAATTTATTCATCACGCCATGGTACATCCCCCTGCATTCATAGTTGCTTTGAGTGTTTCTTTGGGGTTGAGATGGCTCCAAGTTGAAAGGCTGAAATTTAACACTTGGACCAACATGCAGTAGGGGAGGCCAGCAGCAGGACACAAACCTAGGGCCTAGCAGGACAGGTTCATAGAGCGGGTTTTCCTGTGATTCTTTAACTGAGCCATGAATTTCCCAATTAGTCGGAGCAGACATGATCAAGATCCATACTTGACTGTTGAGTCCGAAGTATATAAAGGAACCCTGGTTAGGAACAAAAACAAAAATAGAAATACCTGGAAAAACTCAGCATGTCTGGCAGCATCGGTGGAGAAGAGCACAGTTGACGTTTCGAGTCCTCATGACCGTTCAACAGAACAGATTTTTGGATTTCCAACATCCACAGTTCTTTGCTTTTAACCCTGGTTAGGAACACTGGCAACCAAAGGGATGGACACCCAAAGAGGGAAGGCTGACCCATGAACCCTGTTTTTTTTGAGGCATCCCTGGAGATCATGCTGTGGGTTATAAGGGCTCACAGAGAAATTTTGTTCCCAGTGGATGAGGAAGAAGCCAGCTTCCGAAACCAAGCAGATGTAGCTGAAAGTGGCTGAGGAGGTGAGTAGTAGGGCCCGTTCACTCCCAGAAACGCTCAGATACACACACCTCACTGAGGTCTCCAAGACAGCAAGCTGGGTTGTCACATAGTGAGCCACATATCAAAAGTAAGCAGGTACTGGTCCCAGAGTAAATAGTGAAGAGCCCCCATATGAGGGCAGAGGACACTCCAATTTTTGCTCAGCTAGAAAAAAGATACTGAGCCAAAGGGGTCATCCATAAAGAAAACTATTCTGAAGCAAAAGGAAATATGTGATGTTCACCATGAGTGCCATGATGTCCCTGGTCTCGTCTAGCTTCATGGAAAGAGTGGCCACCTGCATGGAACCTCATACGCGGCAACCAATTGAGTCCTGACCAATGGCTTTCCACTCAATCTGTGACCTTAAATATGATGGAGTTCAGCCTCACCTTGGCTGCTTAGCACATCACTGAAATGCAGCAAAGTGCTCTCCAGCTTTTGGCTAGCAGGAAAGTGCAGGTGGGCCACAAGATGGAAGATGGAAAGGCTGATATGGAAGTGAGGGCTTTGTTCAGAGCACTCACACTCCTCTTCTTCCCACACCCCCTCAGTCACTGTCCCCCATGTTACCTCCTGTCCTGATGGTTGGTTCTGCCCCTGCACAGGTACAGGAACAGTCTTTTACGAGACTCTCAAGGGCTCTAAACCCCAGAGGACATTTGCCTTGACCATCTCTGCAGTCAGAGCAGGGGAATAAGCAGCCTTCCTCTGCTGAAGCTGCTGGGGTGGCACCCCACATAGGAGTAATAGGCAAAGGAAGAGAAAAACCTTGTAGCTTCAAAAGAGAAATAACTTGGATGTTTATATTTTTGTTGAGTTGTCACTTTTATTGTCAAGGTTTATGTAGCATAAGCTTTACTTCACAGCTCCATTATACAGTCGTCCACACCGCCTGCCACCTTCCAAGTGGCCGTCAGCTTTGAGGAAAATGGTGTCACAAGAATAGAAAATGAGCAGGACGAACCAGTGAGAGGGATGGATTGTTGACTGTGGAAATGTGTTATTTTGGGGTCTGGGGGTCGACACAATGGTTTCAGTTGGCTGCACTGCCTCAGATCAGCTGACACGTGCTTGAATGAGTCGGACCCCCATGCATCCCTGGCAGTTATGATTGTGGCTGCAGAAATCCTGCCTACACCAGGTTCTTCCCGCTGTCCTTTCTGTGCTCCTCCTCCTTCAAAGATGGGGAGTGGTCTTTACCTTCCGCTTCCTGCGACTTTAGTTCTTCCTGTTGCACGATGTTGTCCAAGGCACAGCAGATCACTGGAAACTTTTGCTGATGCATGCTGAAGGGTCCACCCAGATCTATCCAGGTAACTGAAACACAGCATCCCGAAGGCTTGTTCATTGAGCACTCTTGCCTTTATACAGCTTCAGTTGTACCTTTCCTGTGCCTTAGTATTCGAGCTCTGTAAAAAATGTTAGCAGCCACACCTTCAGAGGGTAACCCTTGCCTCCAAAGGACCACCCACTGACTTTGCCTGAAAGAGTGACTATCAGTGGCAGCTTTGACTGGCTCAGAGTGAAGCCAGCATGAAAGGTTCTCGGGTGTCTTGTGCATAGATACACGATAATCTTTTGGTGGTTACATATTAGCTGAACGTTAATGGAGTTGAATCATTTTCGATTGATAAATACTGCTGGGTGGTCGGAGGATGCCTCGATTGCCATGTCAGTGCAGCCAATGACTCCCCAAACTTGTGATAATATAGCCAGTGCAGAAAATTCAAGTACCCTCTTATTCAGACTGGTCTCATCAGTAGCAAAGTGGATGTCAGTGGCAGTGCTGGCAAACATGACATTGGTGATCTGTGGGTAGTAGATTGTGATATTTTGCATATCACCAGTAGATCCTTGGAAGGAACCAGAGGTGGAGAAATTCCGGGTTGTGGTGATGTTGACTGCCACTGGCGACAAATTACAGCAATGACCTTCCACGAAAAGCTGAACCTCCTTCGGCACTGGTGCTCAGTCAGGCCCAGAAAGCTCTTCCTCTGCCTGTATACCCTGAATCTGTGTATCACCTCATCTGCTGGAGCTTCTTGTTCATTCCCTCTGTCCTGTGGAGTGGCAGGTTGTTGAGGAGAATGCTCCTCCTGGTACTTCCCCTGCTGCTATTGGTCTTGTTGGCTCTGCTGCTCTTGTTTCTCATCAGATGTCCAAGGTAGAGCTGCATTAGCAACTCCCATGCTACTGAGGATGTTGAAAGCTAAAAAGTGAAGGGTTCTCAAAATTCCCACATTTTTCATATCATCAACAAGGATATGACTTTTGGACTTTTACCTAAAACCAGACAACGAGAGGAGACAGAATACGCATTCTTCCCTTTAAAACAATCAACCCAGAGAAAGACACGAAACTAAAGCCCATCAAAATCTTGCATAAATAATCACTACTAACTACTAAGGCAGGAAGACAACAATCAATGCAATTATGCGAACCCATCAATACTCCACATATACAATGGCTGTCAGTTCAAGACTAGTTACGGGGGCAAGAAGACAATGATAAACATCATGCGAGCCTATTAAAAACAACGAGACAACAATCACCTGGGGAGGTCCACCAAAATTAAACAAAGAACTAACCTTGATTTGGATTGAGATAAGAAATTCGAAAAAAAACAGTATAACTGGGCCAGGAGATCTGAAGTGAGCAGTTTTGGGCAGTGAGCAGTTGGGACCGGTTGAAGCAGAGTTTAAGCAGGGAGCTGAGCCAAATGGAGGATGGAGATCTGGAGGTTTGCAGGCCCGCAGGCAACATCACGGCGAGGGGCACGGGGTGGCAGGCTCAACTGAAGACAACAAGGCCGCAGCCCTCCTCGAAGATCGACCACCCACAACTGCACCCTCCACCCAACTGAAGAACCTTCGCAGATTCCACAGACCAGGACCACGTGGGGATAGCAGGCCCCAGAGGACACAAAGAACGTACCCAAAACTGCAACCGGCTTACCTGGCTGGATTTCGAACTGTCAATGAACCCTGGTTGGTGAGCATGATCCCTGACCTCTCCTAGTTCAATTTAGTTAGATTTTGGGGGTGGGACAAGGGTAAGGGGATTAGTAACGTGATTTTCCCTCATTATGCCGTGTGTTCCCCATTCTTAACTAAGTGTACTTTGTAGGTCTGTATAATCTCAGTGTAATCCTAATGTTATAAATTCAGTTGTGATTTCAATAAACTCAGTTTTTTTTCTTGCACCAAAACCAGTTGTCTGCTGCACTTTGTCACAACCCCCAAATAAGTCCAAGGTCTAGAACCCAGGGAGTGGGAGCGATTCGAACCGCTCAGAAGTCAGAGGTGAAGCTGACACACACCACCACCCCCTACAAAAGTGCAGGTTAAAGTAAAGAAATTCGAGGTGGCAGGAATCATGTCCAAAATATTGGAAATCACCACTAAAGCAGTGAAAGTACACTCTCAGAACAAATGAGCAAAAGTCTTTCACTGAGGCAACAAAATAGCTGTCATATCTCAGTATATAAAGGGTTTCCAGCCTGTCAATTTCTCAAACCTGTCAATCACTTCTGCCTTCTCACCTTGTTCAACCTGTTAAGTTTCAAACAGCCTGGCAAACTCTTGTGCTGGCAGTTATAGCCAGAATCCAAGGTTAAAGATGCTTTTCAACATATATTAATCACAGATCCAACTGCCCATGGGGATTTCCCACATTATAGCAAATGTGTACAAGTTAATCTGGAAGGCCGTGGGTTCCAGCTGGCTCCCTGGCACACTGGCAGTTTTTGCCTCTTTTATCTCCCACAAGAATCAACGCAAACTCAGCTTGACAGGTTAAAATTTAGTTCAATATCTTTGGGTGTGAGAATTTGAAACCATGTCAGCCCAGTGAGCACATCTGTTCAATGTGATTAAAATGCATTTCCTCTGCGATCTACTGCCTGTCTCCTGATTCCACTCATACCTGTTACTACAAAGATATTACATGTTGCACATTTTCTCCAATTGCATTGGCTATATTGTCGCTTCTAGTGTACCTGGGAACTCCATTCTTGATCACTTCTCTTGAATCTTGGGCTTTAAAGGTGGAGGTATTGAGTACAAAAACAGTAGGGAAATTATGCTGAGCCTGTACTAAGTTCTGATTAGGCCACAGCTGGAGTATTGTTTTTTATATTCTGTCCAATCTTCTGACCTGCCATCCATCTTTGCACAATGATATGCCTAGTCTTTAAATTTGATACTATCTTTAATTTTTTTAGTTAACAATGGATGGTGGATCCCCACCCTTGGAATTTTTCTTTCTCATTGGAAATATTCCCTTAAGTGTCTGCCACTGCATCTCTATTGACCCATCCCTTAACCTAATAAGCCAGTTCACTTTGGCTAGCTCTGCTTTCATGCCCTCATAATTACCCTTATTTAAGTTTAAAATATTAGTCTTGGACCCACTCTTTTCTCCCTCAAAGTGAATGTAAAATTAATTCATATTATGATTGCTGCTACCTAGGAGAGCCTTCACTAGGAGGTCATGAATTAATCCTAACTTGTTGCACAATGCTAGGTCTGGTATAGCCTGCTGTCTGGTAGAACATGCTGTTATAAGAAACTATCCTGAAAACATTCTTTGAACAGCTCATCTAGGCTACCTTTTCCCATTTGATTGTTCCAGTCTTTATGTAGATTAAAATCCCCCATGATTATTAACATGCCTTTTTGACAAGCTCTCATGATTTATATGCCATCCTGTGGTTACAATTAGGAGACCTGTACACCACTCCCACAAGTGACATCTTGCGTTTATAATTTCTCATCTCTACCCAAACCGCTTCTACATCCTGGTTTCCTGAACTTAGGTCATCCCTCTCTATTATGCCAATACTATCACTAATTAACAGAGCCACCCCTCCACCTCTTCCTAGCTTCCTGTACTTCCTAGATGTCATACCCTTCAATATTCAGGTCCCAGTCTATGTTATCCTGCAGCCACGATGTAATGGCTAACAGATTGCACTTATTTATTTCTATCTGAGCTATCAGTTCATTGTTTTGTTTTGAATGCTGTGTGCATTCAGATACAGAACCTTTAGTTTTCTCCTTTTAATATTTTTGTGGTCTCTAGCCTTATCTGCTGATTTACTCTTAGCATCGTACTCTCTATCCCTTCCTGTAACAGTCTGTTTTCAATTTCCCATATTAATATCTTTCTCTCTTGCCTTGCATCTAGTCTTTGATTTACCACATCTTCCCAAATTTGATCCCTTGCCTCCACTTATTTTAAAAGCTTCTCTACTTCCCTAGTTATGCAGTTCATTAGCATGCCACTACAAGAGGCCATTCAACATATCGAGAAACAAATTTTCCTCATCTCCCCTCTGGTTCCGTTGCAATTTGTCGTCATCTGTAACCTGTGGCCACTGAAGCCATTGCTGGTAGAAACTTTACTCTGTCAAATTATCGAAATGCTTCATAATTTTGAACACCTCTATTAAATCTCCCTTTAATATTCTCTGTTCTAAAGAGAGCAAGGCCAGCTTCTCTCGTGTCTCAAAACAATCCTCTTATATAATTCTAGTAAATTCCATCTGTACCCTTTCCACGACTTTCACACCCACCTAAAGCATGACACCCGAATGGGAGGTGGGGGAGGCTTTAATCTATTAATCTGCTGGGACTGGTGGTGGGGCTTCACATGGGAAACCCAGAAATCAGGGTTTCCCTGCACATTGTGGATTTTTCACTCCACAGCATAATGTCACTGATACATTCCTCACCCAGGCGTCAGCCCGATTGACAGCCATGGCTTCCAGTTAGGTGGGGAAAGCTGGTGAAGATGTTGCGGAGCTAGGTATGCCCATACCTCAAACTGGTGGGTTGGGCCTAAACCCGGTGAGGGTAGGTCCCAAACCCGGTGAGGATGTGCCTAAATCCAGTGAGTGTGAGTCCAAATCCAGATGGGGTCCCAAACTCTGAGTAAGAGGGGAAGGTCGGGATCTGATGCCAGGGTGGAGTGTCCGAGCCCTGAAATGGAATGGGCTGGTTGATTATTTGACCTGAGTTGGGAGGGAGGAGGAGGGGTCCAATCCCGGAATGAACCCGGGGTGGGGGAAGGTTTGATCCCTGGCCTGGGGTTGGCAGTGTCAAATCTGGGAGGGCGGGGGTTGGAGTTTTGATCCTGGTGGAGGTGAGGGATGTCCTGAGGGGTCAAAATCCTGTGTGGGGAGGCCCATGATGGGCAACCTGAGAAACCAGAGGCCAAAGCTGAGGAGGGGCAACCAAAGACCTTAGGGTAGGGGTGGGGTTCGGAGTCCTCATGGGGGAGATGGGGGTAAATCAAAAGGGTCCTGGGGCTGGTTATCTGACTGGGGGGGTTGGCAAGGCAAATACACTGGATCCAGTAGATAAGTGAAAAGATACATACCTTCTGGTTTCAGCATTCCTTCAGATAGATTTTACAGGAGCACGGATTACCTACACCCACGATCAAAAATTCTGTCAGTCCAGCACTGACAAAACATCCGGCTGCCCTACAATGATAGTATGCTGGGGGCAACCTTAATTGTTTTGGAGCAGGGTTTCCGCTCTTATCTTGGATGAAGTCCTGCCCTAGAGAGCTGCCAGCTCATTGGATTGGCCAGCAGCCCCATAGTCCCAGCAGCTCCAGAAGCGAATAGTGGCCACTACTGGGACTACAAGCAGACCAAAAAGAAGAAGCGTGATGGATCCTCAATTTCAGGTAAGCCAGGGATTTTTGGCCGGGCCTGCCTGGTAGACACCAGCCAGGGGGTGGAGGTTGGTAGGGAGGTGGGGTTGGGTTTTAGAGGCCCCCCTGGCTGGGGTAAAGGGGGTGAGTGTGATCTTGTAGGGTGATGAATATCCTTAATGGGCATATGGATGCCTGCAAAGGTGGTAAGCCTCCTTCCTGCCCTCCAGCAGCCAGTGCACTGAAAACAGCCGGATGAAAAATAGAGGCAGAGAAGCAATGAGGCCCTTAAATGGCCATTAATTGGCCACTTAAGGGCCTTAATAGGCTTAAGGGTGGGTGGGCTGCCTGACATCTTGCTACCCCATCATCATATGGGAGGCAGGTTGGGAGTGGGTGGGAAGGCAGAGGGCAGACCAGCTGCTTTATTTTATGAGCCTCCCCGCCTTTGAATATGGCAGCGGCAGGCTGTAAAATTCACCTCCTTGTCTTCCTTTAGCCACAGAGTTTCCTGAGGCCCAGGAAACCCAGCTGGACAGAGTTAAATTTAAAATGGTGCAGATTTATGGTGTAAGCAGCCGCTTAATGTATTTAAATTGCCAACCTGCCTCTTGGGAGTAGGTCGGCTGCTCAGTGCTCCCATACCACCTCCGAAAACTTGAACTGGGTAGTTTGGAGGTGGATTGGGGTCGCGTTTTAGCTTTTTAACACTTAACTCCTACCCCATCCAACATGCCCATTGCTAAAGCCTCACAAGTAAAGGTTTAGCATAATTTTTTTTGCTTTTGAACTATAGACCTCTATTCTTAAAGGCAAGCATCCCCTATGTTTTTGTTAATACTCTTCTCAACTCTTCCTATCACCTTCGAAGATTTTGTGTGTGTAAATCCCCAGGTTTTTCTGTTCTTGCACCACTTTTAAAATTGTACCATTTAGTTAATATTGCCTCTCCTAATTCTTACTGCCAAAGTGTATCACTCATTCCTCATTAAAAGTCTTCTACTATATGAAGATGCCATTGGAGAATGAACAGCAGAATTCAGCTTATTATGAGGGAACAGGATAATGTCTACTTGGCTCAACAAAATGCTGGTACTTATCTGAGCAAACTCTATTCCATCAAAATGTGTGATATTCTGAATCTAAATATCCTGGTACAAAAGACATGGATTTACTTGGTACTGATGCAAAGATCAGCATTCTGGTGTCCCACATTGCAAGTGTATTACTGATAAGATTTTGCAATTTATTCTGGAATGAGTATCCTATTGACCAATTGCTTTGTGAGAAATCTCTGGGTTTTCTGAGTGTCCTGATTTAGCTCCAGCATAAAAACAGTAGAATCCTTGGAGAATTTACCATTTTTAGCCATTTGCACTATTCCTCCTGGGATTCCACTATAAAGGCACCATACCAGGAGGACTCAAGTGAAATTTCAAGGGCTTTTTTTAATCTTGAAAAATATAAAGTGGGTGTGCTTTTTAATACTTCCAAATGACAAGTAGAAATGTTGAAGTACAAGACTTAGTAATATTCATTTCCAGTTAAAATGGTGGTAGAGAAAAATGTCGTCTAATCATGACACAGCTGCAATAATGATCCTTCAATGCTTCTCTAATAGTTAAAGTATCACTAAACTGCTTTAAATATGGAAAGATGTATTCATCCAGCTGCAGAACCTACATTTATTGAGTGAATAGGCTAAATCCTGGCTGAGAAAATCCCAATTTGCCCACAAGATGCAACGTATATCCAGGCCTCCAGTAACAGCTATCTCTTGCCTTCTCAAGATCACTTTGAAGTTCGGCGCTGAGAAAGATGTTATTTTTGACACCGGAACAGATTCAGCTTGGGAGCCTGATCAAACCATTTAGTTGTTCTACGTTATTTTTTTGAAAGTTTAGCGCTTTTAAGATGCAGAAATCATTGCAGGCAAAGTAAAAGTGCACTTGAACTGTTCACTGATAGTTACTTTGGGACATTGTGGTGCCATTACAGATAAATAGAAAAGGCGCTTTCTAAATTCCCACAGCCCCATACTTACATAAACTTATCTATTCTTTTATCAACCAGTCACTGGGTAGTACAGAACATGAATATTGCTGAAAAGAAAGACATGTTACCAAAGCTTCTCATTTTGCACTCAGCAGACAAATGGAAGAATGCCAAATATCAAATCATCACGACAATTTATACGACAGGAGAAAAGGGGTGCTGATTGGTTGGCAAATTGGCTTGCATTCTTGTACTGGTCCTGATGAATGCAAAATTAAAAGCTTCAGTAATATCGCTCTTTTTCAGCAATATTCATTTATCCTTCATATCAAATGATGAGCAGCATTTGTATCATTCGTGCACAACATAAAGGCAACTGTCTCAGTCCAGGGCCTCTTCCCTGTGCAGTGTGTAACCTTCAGACCAAAGTGATGGTCCAGCTTCATACTCATTGGACACATTACTGATGCCTGCTCCTCGATGGTGCTTGTTATTGCTGCCAGAATGTCATGGGCAGGCATCACAAAATTCCATCATTCTCTCTATGTGCTCTCAGCACCTTTGAGGTGGGGCTGACCCCCCATCTCTTCAGCATCAAGGTCCGGTGACAATGTGATCCTGAAGGGTACAGGTGCTGAAGGCTGACAAAAGATCAGGCACATTTAAAGTTTTATGGCTGCATCTCCATGATATGACCCTGATCATAGCGCAAGTGAGCTGCCCTCAGCCAGACAGGAGTCAGACATTCACAGAGGCTATGTGAAGATCTATGGGGGGTCCTCACTGTATGTCATCATCATCCTCCTGGAATCTAGAGACTATTAGGACCTCCGCTGCATTTCCATGACATGAGTCCGAGCACTGAGGGTATGTGTGCTGCCATCAGCCACACAGGAATCAAACATTCACAGATGCATGGTGAGGATGTCAGAACTGTCCTCACTGCATCTCATTATTATCCTTCACAAATCTTGTGGCTCTTAGGGCCTCATGAGTGTGCCTGCCTTGTCTGGCCAGTGCGATGGCCTCATCACCGGCATCCTCACCTTTGAGGACCTCATCATCCTCATCTCGTTTGACATCCTCCTCATTGGAGGAGACTTGCAGCTCTTCCTTCTCCTCCTCAGCAAGGTACTCCCCGCATTGCAGCATCGGTTGTGTTATGCACAGCAAGCTACAATGGTGCACGACATCCTCTGGAGACTGTATTGCAATGCTTCACAAGATCTATGAGGCACCAGAACCTCATTTTCAATATGCCTATCATTTGCCCCACTAAAGACCAGGTCTCTGCTGCAGTCCGAGGCCGCTGCATGGGCATCATCAGCCACGTCCTCTGTGGATAGGCCTTGTCTCTGAGGGACCAGCCCTGCAGCCTCTGTGGACCCGGGAAGATGTCAGGGATCTGAGACCTACTGAGGGTGTAGGAGTTGTGGACGTTCCCTGGGAACCGTGCGCAGACCTGTAGAATGCATTTGTGGAGGTCACACACCAACTGAACATTCCGCGAGTGGAAAACTTTGTAACTAATGTAGTTGACTGATTGTTGCCATGGAGATCTAAGCATCATGTGAGTGCAGTCGATGGCATCCTGCACCTGTGGAAAACCATAGATCACTGTAAACTCCAGCGCTCTTGCTTCCTGGCTTTCCCAATCCCGTTCGAAATACACAAAGTTCTGTGCCTTCGTGAAGATGGCGTCTGTGACCTTTGGATGTACTTGTGCGTGCAGGCTTGCACGATCCCACACAGGTCACTTGTGGAGCCCTGGAAGAAGCCACTGACATAAAAATTGAGCATTGCGGTCACTTTCACAGCCACTGGTAGGGGATGCCCTCCATTTCCCGTGGCACCAAATCCTGCAGCAGGTGGCATATGTGACCAGTTCCCTAGACATGCGCAGTCTTCAGCGACACTGATTCTTGGTCATCTTCTCGAGGGAAGGTGATGACATAGTGGTATTGTCACTGGACTAGTATTCCAGAGGCCCAGGGTAATGCTCTGGGGCCCTGGGTTTGAATCCCACCACGGCAGATGGCGGAATTTGAATTCAATAAAAACTTGGAATTAAAAGTCTAACGATGACCATGAAATCATTGTCGATTGCTGTAAAAACCCATCTGGTTCACTAATGCCCTTTAGGGAAGAAAATCTGCTGTCCTTACCTGGTCTGGCCTTCTTGTGACTCCAGACCCACAGCAATGTGGTTGACTTTTAATTGCCCTCTGAACAAGGGCAATTAGAGATGGGCAACAAATGCTGGCCTAGCCAGTGATGCCCACATTCCCATGAATGAATAAAGAAAAATCTTCAGGAATGATAAGCACTGTCCATAAACCCTGGGTCTAGTGAGGTGCCTACGAGCGATGGCTCACTGTGGATCTTCAGCTGAGGGCGCATCAGGACCTGCCGCCCCTTCATCTTGAGGGTGGTGCTCCTCCCCTTGGCGAGTCAGCCACCTTCGTCGCACTCTTCTCCTTCTTCCTTGCTCCCTGTGATACCGCATAGTGCATACTCCATGATCCTGATGTCCTCCTCCTACAGAATCGGGGTGTGGGTTAGCACTTCTAAAGACCTCTATTGGTTAAGTCGGAAGACCCATTCATGCAGGCCGGAGAGTGCTGGCCACCACTTGGATGGCCAGTGTGTAGTGAGCTCATTGGCTGTCCAAGCTCAATTGGCAGCAGCTTCGCCCATTAGACTGCATGCTGTACTCTCAGCTCAGGCGCAGGCATTCTCCTAACCCACACTGCAAGGCTGTGCTGTTAGCTTGAACCATGAAGGATACTCTCCAAGCCTGAATAAAGACATTGCAAGGGGCTGTGAGCAGCTCCACCAATGACTGTGCCATGGCCACCTTTCGCAAGAGGATTCTATTACTTGCTTAGTCACCCAATTGTTCTGCAGCTCCCTAAAACGCTCATCAATTTGCAGTCTGTGCCCAAATTCTGGAGCATTTTGTGGCACATTCATGCTTTTGCATTCTTGAGAGGGTAGGAAAGCTTCAGAGGCCTGACTGCAAGCATGTCATGGAACTCCAGCTGAATGGTCTCAGCTGCGGAAGAATGCTCACTTTTGACAAGCTGTCCCAAGTGCGTGGCAGTTTCCCTCACACTCCACCCCCACAGACCCATGCAACACGTTCCCCCCACTGCCCAGCATGTGCTCGTGTACTTCCTTCAGTCTGTGCTGCCTTGCATTGCACACCCCCCACCCCACAAGCCCCATCCGCACTGGAGCCCTTGTCCCAGCGCTGCACTGAAAGCTAGCCAGGAAAAAGCGACATGCCTGTGCACCCTGCACCCTGCCCCCACCCCCCTGCCGAATGCATGGTGCCCTTTCCTTGATGTCCTACAGGCGATCCTTGCAAGCGCTGCACAAGGTTGTGTGCACTCATCTCCGAATTCCCCTCGAAGTTGAACTCGCCGGGCGCAGGCTTCTTAAAGGCAGTTTTAAATCACACCTTTCTGTTGTCACACCAACATGGGAGGTTAATTTGCTGTGGTCGGGGATGGGGGAGGTGGCTGATTCTGGCATGCAGGCACAATGATGAAATGCAAATGCATTAAAATTAAGTTCCTGACATTGAATGGTGGGAGACGTGGCCCGCCATTGACAGGAGGAACGGACGATCACAAACTGGTTTCACAAGGGCATAAATCTGATTTTTGGCCTTCTTGCCGTATTGTCCGCTCACACCTGCCATGACGCCCGCTGCCACTGGGAGCGGAAAGTTCCGGTCAATGACACTATTTCCTTTGTACAGTATTCAGTTATATGCTGTCAATTCCTCTCTGAATGTCCAATATGTTCTTGTGGCCACCAGTGTGTCCTTGATGCTCTCAGGCCATCCTTTCATCAACACTTCTTGTAGCACTAGAATTGCAACTTGTTGGGTAGTTTGCTCGATTTGAGTAAGGCCCTTGTCTGTCAAATTCAATGGCTGTGATTATCCGTCCCTGTTGGTGTCAGGCATTATGATGGGTGTCAGCGGACAATATGGCGTGAAAGGCCAAAAATCAGTTTAACGCCTCCATGACACCAGTTTGCGATCATCTGCTCTGCCCGTCAATGGTGGGCCATGTTTCCCACCGCCAGACATTGGGAATGTCATTTTAATACATCTGCATATCACTATAAGCCCTGCTTGCCAGAATCATCCCCCCACATACGGATACATTGGCATGATTGCGTTCCGATGTGTTTCACAACAGCATTTAAAAGATGCGCACCCAGTGAGCTGAACTTTCAGGGGAACTCGGAGGTGAGTGCACACTAACATTGCACAGCATTTGCAAGGGTCACCCATTGGACTTCAAGGTTGAAGCCGCACATATTCAGGTGAGGACACAGGCAAGTCGCTTTCTCCCGGCTGACTAGCAGTTTGGTGCTGGGGTAAGGGCTGCCCTGCGGTTGGGGAGAGTTGGGGGAGGTGGGGTGCAAGGCAGCATGGTCTGATAGTAGTGCACAAGCGGAGAGATGGAGTAGGGAAGGGGAGGTGGAGGGAAGCGGCTATGCATTAGGGAAATGTTTTATAAAGTGACCATTCATTCCTCTGCAGCTGAGACAATTCAGACACAGCCACATTGACATGCTTGAAGTGGGGCCTCTAGCTTATCTGCCCACTCAAGCAACGCAGAGGCATGAAATTGACTCCAAATGCTCCAGAGCTTTTCACCCATTAGGCACAGGCTGTAAACTAATGAGCATTTTAGTGGACTGGACATGTTCTACAATCTCTTTGCGAAAGCTGGCCATGAAGCAGTCACTGGTGGAGGTGCTCACAGCCCCTTGTAATGTCATCATTCAGTTTTGGACCAGTGGTTCAAGCTAACAGTGCAGCCTTGCAGCGCAGGTTAGGAGAATGCCTGCGCTTGAGCTGAGAGCACAGCATGCAGTCCAATGGGAGAAGCTACCGCCAATCGGTCAAGTGGAGTGGGGCTGAGGTGGGTGGGGTTTCAGGCAGCCATGCAGCGCACTAAACTCTGGCCATCCAAGTGTAGCCAGCAATCTCCGGGAAATGTTAAGGGGCCTTCAGACTTAACCAAGAGAGGTTCTTAGTGCACCTGCCAAACCCATGCATCTCTCTCTTTCATCCTACAGGAGGAGTATATCAAGAACATGGAGCCTGGTGACCTAGCTGTATACTTCATGGCTTACAGAGAGCGGGGATGAAGGAGAAGAAAGCGATGGAGGCACCTGGCTAGGCAGAGTGAGGAGCAGTGCCCTCAAGAAGAGGCGGCTGGGGGACCTGCACACGCCGCTGAAGAGCCACAGCAAGCCATTGCTGGTCAGCACCTAGCTAGACCCAGGGTCTATAGACAACGCTTGTCATTCCTGCAAATTACCGAGAACCAGTGTCGCCGAAGATTGCGCATGTTCAGGGAGCTGGTCCATCACATTTGCCACCTGCTGCAGGATTTGGTGCAACAGGGACATGGAGGGCATCCACGGCCAGTGGCCAGGAAAGTGACCACGACGCTCAATCTTTATGTAAGTGTCTCCTTTCAGTGCTCCATAGCGACCTCTGTGAGATATCACAAGTCTCCACACATAAATACATCCAGGGGGTCACGGATGCCATCTTCGCGAAGGCACAAAACTTTGTGCATTCTGCCCAGGATCAGGAAAGCCAGGAAGCAAGAGCGCTGGGATTTGCCCTGTTCTCAGGTTTTCCACAGGCGCATGGTGCCATCGACTGAACTCATATGGCGCTCAGATCTCTATGGCAACAGGCGGTCAACTATGTCAACCACAAGGGCTTCCACTCACTGAATGTTCAGTTGGTGTGTGACCACCACAAAAGCATCCTGCAGGTCTGCTCATGGTTCCTAGGGAGTGTCTATGACTCCTACGTTCTCAGTAGGTCTCAGATCCCTAATTTCTTCCAGGGTCCAGAGAGGCTGCAGGGTTAGCTCCTCGGGTACAAGGGCTATCTACAGGGGATGTGGCTGATGACGCTTGTGCAGCGGCCTCAGACTGCAGCAGAGAGAAAGTACAATGAGGTTCATGCTGTAACTCACAACTCCTCCAACACAGCTTCAAATCTTCTCGCATCATTCTCATTCCTCAGTGGACTCTCAGTTTTCAGAGTGAGCACATTCACAGGGCTCCGTGGGCCAATACAGAGATCATGGTCTGGTGATTCATGTGGCCAGAACGTACAAGTGTGAATGCTGGATTCGTCCTCGCTACGCATGGTTGAACATCCTCTGAAATGAAAGGGAGTGACTCAGGTTATAGGAGTCATTGGCAACTCCCAGGATACCATGCACAAATGTGCAGCATCTGCTTCCGGTGATCACAGACCAGTTGTACATTGATGGAATGATAGCCCTTGTGGTTTATAAACATTAGGGCCTGCTGCAATGGAGCCTGTATAGCCACATGGATGCAGTCTATTGCACCCTGCACCTTTGAGAAGCCTAGGATGGCGGCAAAGCTGGTGAATCTCTCAGCCTGGCTATCTTCATCCAGAGCAAACCTGACATAATGATGGGCCTTCCTGTAAAGGACATCTGTGACCTCCTTTATGCATCGATGTATTGCAGACTGAGATGCTGCACAGGTCCCCTGTTAATCCCTGGAAAGACCCAGAGGCAAGAAATTGAGTGCTGCGGTCACCTTCAAAGCCACTGACAGGGGATACCCTCCAACTCTACGTGGCGTCAGGTCTTCACGAAGAATGTGGCATATGTGATGTACCAGAACTCGGGACAAACGCAGGTGTGCACGGCATTGTCTCTCACTCATTTGTAAATAGGGGGCTCTTCTACGCTGTACCCGAGACCTGGAGATTCACCTCTGTTGTCTTGGTCTTTCCACCTGAGTCTCCTGCTCATGCTCTGGCTCCCCTTGACCATATCCCTCAGGCATTGCCTCATGCCGGAGCTGCACCAAGCATCACCTCTCCCTCCTTCGCCTGCTCATAGGACCATAGAAACATAGAAAGTAGAAACAGGAGTAGGTCAGTTGGTCCTTCGAGCCTGCTCCACCATTCAATGCGATCATGGCTCACCATCTATCTCAACGCCATACTCCCGCTCTCTTCCCATACCCCTTGGTGCCTCTAAAGTCTAGAAATGTATCTACTTCCTTCTTTAATATATTCAGTGACTTTGCCTCACAGCCTCTGTGGTAGGGAATTCCACAGGTTCACCAACCCCGGAGTGAAGAGGTTTCTCCTTATCTCATTCCTAAATGGCCTACCCCGTATCCTGAGATTGTGACCTCTTGTCCTAGATCCCCCAGCCAGAGGAAATATCATCCCTGCATCCAGTCCGTCCAGCCCTGTCAGAATTTTTAAAAGTTTCAATGAGATCTCCTCTTATTCTTCTAAACTCCAGTGAATACAGGCTTAGTCGGCCCAATCTCTTCGCCTACGACAATCCTGCCATCCCAGGAATCAGTCTAGTGAACCTTCGCTGCACTCCCTCCATGGCAGGTATATCCTTTCTTAGGTAAGGAGACCAAAACTGCACACAGTACTCCAGGTGTGGTCTCACGAAGGCCCTGTATATGTGAGGTTATGCACTTTGACAGGAAGAATAGAGGAGCTGAATATTATTTAAATGGAGGAAGACTGCAGGAGGCTGCAGCACAGAGGGGTTTGGGAGTCCTTGTGCATGAATCCCAAAAAGTTAACATACAAGTACAACAGGTAAAAGGTAAGGCAAATGGAATGTTGGCCTTTATTTCAAAGGGAATGGGGCATAAAAATAGAGAAATCTTGCTAAAACTATACAAGGCGCTAGTTAGACCACACCTAGAATACTGTGAACAATTTTGGTCCCCTTACCTAAGGAAAGATATACTGGCATTGGAGGCAGTCCAGAGAAGGTTCACTAGGTTAATCCCGGGTATGGAGGCATTTTCTTATGAGAGCTTGAGTAGGTTGGGCCTGATCTCATTGGAATTTAGAAGAATGAGAGGTGACCGTATTGAGACATATAAGATTCTTAGTGGGCTTGACAGGGTAGATGCTGAGAGATTGCTTCCCCTTGTGGGAGAGTCTAGGACCAGAGGGCATAATCTCATAGTAAGGGGATGCCCATTTAAAACAGAGATAAGGAGGGATTTCTTCTCTCAGAGGGTAGTCAGTCTGTGAATTATTTACCACAGGGGATGCAGAGGCTGGGTCGTTAAGTATATTCAAGGCTGAGATAGACAAATTTTTAATCAGTAAGGGAATCAAGAAAAAGACCCATTTATTCCTACTCTCTGTTTCCTATCTGCTAACCAATTCTCAACCCATGCCAATATATTACCCCCAGTTCCATGTGCTTTAATTTTGCACATGAACCTCTATATGTGGGACTTTATCAAAAGCTTTCTGAAAATCCAAATACACCACATCCACTGGTTCCCCTTATCTATTCTGCTAACTACGTCCTTAAAAAACTCCAGTAGATTTGTCAAACGTGACCTCCCTTTCATAAATCCATATTGACTTTGTCTGATCCCATCAATATTTTCTAAGTGTCCTGTTATCACATCCTTTATAATAGACTCTAGCATTTCCCCTACCACTGATGTTAGGCTAACCGGTCTGTAATTCTCTGTTTTTTCCCTCCCTCCATTTTTAAATAATGGAGTTACATTTGCCACCCTCCGATCTTCCGGGACTGTTCCAGGGTCTACAGAACTTTGGAAGATGACAACCAATGCACCCATTATTTCTGTAGCTGCCTCCTTTAGTACCCTGGGATGTAGATTATCAGGCCAAGGGGGTTTATTGGCTTTCAGCCCCATTCAATTCTCCAGCACTGTTTTCTTAGTAATTCTAATTTCCTTAAAATCCTCCTTTTCACTAGACCCTCGATTCCCTAGCATTTCTGGGAAGTTATTTGTGCCTTCCTCCATGAAGACAGAACTCAAGTAGTTATTTAATTGTTCTGCCATTTCCTTGTTCTCTATTATAAATTCTCCAGTTTTGGACATTTGTCTTCACCAATCTTCTTCTTACATACTTATAGGAGCTTTTACATTACATTAGGATCCTGACAAAAGCAGCATTGAACCCTGGATCTACTTGCGCTTATGTTTTCTCTCAAAATGAATCATCGATGACACTAATGATTAAAGGGTCAAGAAAGCGAAGCTCAGAGTATGAAACATATGACAACTGCCAGGGTATATAGTTTTTCCTGCCCTACTTGCATGGTGGCTGATGCAGCCTTGTCCCTGAGACGCTTGCATGCACATCGAGTTGACCAAGTTGGCATCACAGATATGTAACATCTGGAGCCCTGCGTGGGATGATAAAGTTTAATTGAGATGAGTGACACAACTTAGTTCTGTGCTCCAATCTCTGATGTGGCATAGCAATGACTAATCAGTTGCTCATGATCAATGAGCAGATGTCCTTTGGCTCGTTAGGAGTGTCAAATCTGGTGAACACATGACAGGCCTTCATTGATTAAATGCCATATATGATATAGCTGTACTTCACTATTGCCTGCATTCCCAAATTCTACATTCCTATGTGATCCTCTTGAGATGCAGGGACTGTGATGTGAAGCCACTGAGCTCTGAGTAGCTCTTTAACAGCACAACAAAGGCATTGGCTTTCAACGGCTTTCCCCCCTTGGAAGTCTTCCTCCTTTCTCACTAAGCAGATTCATGTTCACTCTTGCGTCACCAGCAAATTAAAGGATGCCCCCAGAAAGGGCCCCTTAGCCCAGCAGTGCGCTCTTCCCACACTGCCTCAGACCCACCCACCGTACCAATCAAGTTAGTTGGTACTTTCGATTTAAGACAGCAAGTGGTGGTTCTCCACTATTACTTTGAAATGCAATTCAATGCTCACTCTCTCACTGTCCATCTGCCTGATATATACCTGGAACCTCACAATGTGAAGATAGGGTTCCCCTCCTGTTGTTCTCCAGCCTCCCCCAGTAATACTAGATCCCATAGCTGTTGTGGTGGACATTCCTATCCTCCCCCCGCCCACAAGTCCATCACTTGTGACGTGCCCATTCCCCATATGGACCCCTACACACCCCATCTAGAAGCTGTGTGCACGGTCACGTACAAAGGGGAATCCCCCAGGAGAGCTTCTCACACTCCCACCTCCCCCTTTATTATGTGTTTCCAATCTTCAGGCTGCAGATACCTCCAGTTGCCAACACCATTCCATCTGCTGCCAAACCCAAGGACAGCAGCTGAGACGGCCCTACACCCCAAACTATGCTTTTTTCCTCTGGAGCACACAGCCCTTGCTCTTCCCTGCAGCTGGAGTACATTGTGCTCCCAATAATTCCTCCTGCTGCATGCCTGCTGCACCCATGGACTGTCTCCTACCTCTGACTTCTGATTATGAGGTCCATATAATCCCTGGACTGCCTGTGCTCTGTGACTCCTTTCTTCATTGCCACAGGACTGTCCGTACTCTGTGACTCCTGACTGCAAGCCCCAAACCAATGACTTGGACTTTCACAGAGTTCCCCATTGTCCTGGTGACTGAGGACTACAGAGTTCCCTCCGAAACCATCCCCCCAGCCTTCTGAGTCCCCGAGCGATCCATGCCTTTTAGGCCACACGAACAATGCCCCCCCGATTCCTATTCCAGAGTCTGCGTGCATCTCCTTCCAGTCAAACATGTGTTATCCCCTTGAATGTCAGCATTTCATGTTCCCTTGTCGGGCTCCACTGCTCAGTCTAGCCGCTGCCTTCCATTGTTCCCCCTCCTCCTCCACCTCCTTGCCCCTGTGCCTTCCATCATGCCCCCTTTCCACCCTCACAGCCCTTGCACAGCTTTCCTTTCCCATTGCCCATTGTGTTAGTCATCCACACCCTCCTCTCACACCCCACACCCAGTCAAAGCACTTATTTCTGAACGTGGCATTCTGCCTGACTGCCACTGCACAGGTGTGTCCTTGTGGACAACGGTCTCAGCCACTGTGAGTAGAAGACCCCTGCATTCCCAACCCCGGCTGCAGTGCTGGTCACTGTCTGAAAGTGGAGGCCTGCATAAGCACCACAACATAGTGGTGTTCTTTGGGACAATGCAGGCAAAGAGTGGGAGCAAACGAACCCTACAACCCCAGTAGTATAGTGTTCAATGCAAAATGACCAGAGCAGCGCTATGGCAGGTAGGCTGTGTATGTTGCATTCACCTTGAAGTCACAAGTGAACTGAGGTCCAACATGTGCACGCCACCCCCTTTCAAATGGGTTTCAGGCTGATGTAATTTCCCGCTGGAGTGACACAAAATTGGAAGGCATTACGAGATTCCAGCGAGCAGCTTTTTCAATGAGCATTTTCATGAGATGTAATGAATGCAAGTGAAGATCATGCCATTAGGCAGCAGGTTAACCAACCCGCTATCGACAAAATCACAAGCTACTTTTACACCGGCAGGCTTCCGACTTTTTGCCTGTCACTGGATTCACCATTCCCACCCGCCACGAAACCTGCGATGGGAAGGGTGGGAAAATTCCACCCATAGTGTGGAATTTGTTAAGAGCTCTAAACTGTTAGACATTAAATAAGCAACTAATGAGGATTATATTGCAACTGTCGATCTATATTTGTCATTTGAGATTTGATATGGTGGGATTGACATTGCTGCCAGAGTTACTTCTGGTCTCCAAAGTAATGGGATTCACCTCCAAAATAGGGAAAACATACTCTCAGGTATTTTTCACCTAGGCAAGAAAGCAAATGTGGTTTTTCAGCTTTTAAAGCATTTCTAGCCTATTAGTTGCTCAGGTCCCTTAAATCCTGTGGTCCTCCCACCTTGTTTCAGTTCCAGGTGCCTGAGAAATGCATGGCCAGACAGTTATAGTTAGCATTCAGCTTTAAACAAGCAGGTAATTAGCACTTTACATCTTCAAATTGCCAACATACTGATCCTATGGAGGTTCCCCACACCTGTGTGGAAGTCACTGAGTTCCTGCCCACTTCCTGACACACTGGCAGTTACAGCTCTTTTAACCTGCCGTCCACTTGCAAATTCATCCACTTTGTCAGGTTAAAATTCTCTCCTCCATCTCTAAACCTCTCTACCTTGCCACCTCCAACTCCTTTGAAGTACTTCTTAAAATTCAACTCTTCAATGAAACCTTTACTTATCCCTCAATCTCTCCTCTCCTGGCTTGGCATCTGATTTATTTACACCTATTAGGCACAGCAGGAAATTCTTATTTTTAAAAGTATGATATTAGCACAAGTTATTTGTTTTTGTTTAAGAAAAAGGAACAGGTTTATTCTCACAAACACCCACTGCCCATCAGCTCCTGAAATACTTTGAACAGGTACAGAACTGGAGATCTGCAATCCCTCATTACACATTGTGCAGCTTTGCTGGGGGGCATAAGAATGGAAAACCTCTGCCTGAAAAGGCCCATAAATGGGATTTCTTCCAAACTCTGCCAAAATTATGGTGGAAGAATGGGACAAGCCCTAGGAAATTCCCATTGTAGTAATTAGACTCAATTTGACAGTGGAACATAGATCCACTACAGCCTAGTTAGATGCATAATCTGTATCACTTATATTGTCATAGACAAAAGCACAATTTAGAAGCATTGGTGATTGCTACTCAGTCGCTTTCTAAGTGGTCTGAGCGTCTCACTTTTTAGAGATTTGGCTCATACTATCCTGTACATATAATATCTGGGGGTGTAACAATGAAATCCTCTTGTGGTCTGCAGTTTAATGGTGGCTCAGGGATTAAATGGGGGTCACTTGGCTTTCCTGCACTTCCTGAAAGCTACCCAACAACCTCTGTCGGTTTTGCCAACAGCCTACCAGGGGCTTCTTCGTAGGAAAGCACATTGTCACCCTGGTGCCTGATCAAGGGACCTGACATTGGGAAGGGAGGGAGGGCACTGAAAGCCACCCACTACCTTTGCCTCTGACCCACGTGTCGTCCCTCTCCTGCATTCCCCCGCCCCTGCCCCCGGCTCCCACCCCCCCATCTCGTGATTCCCATCGCACCTTCACTTACCTTTGTTTTGGGGTTCCACGATGATCCTGGACCTCTGGTGGGCCCATCACTGTTCCTGTCGGCACTGGCAGCGTGAGGAACTGCTGGCCTCTGATTGTCTGGCAGCTCCCGGCGGGCGGGAATTCTCAGCAGGCTGGGTATATGCCAACGGGCACCTCAATCGTGGAAGGCCTGATGGTGCCTGAAGGGCACTTGATTCTTTCGGGCCTCCCCCACAGAACTGGCGGGGAGTGTTCTCACCGGTTATCCGACCGGTGGGCTAGACCCCTGTCGGCCTGACAGAACCCCGCCTTTTCTTTCGTACATGCTTTTTTCAATAGCTGCTATGGTGGAAAAAATTAACACAAGATGAGATAAGTCATTGTTTCAATTATTAAGCCACCTTATTCCACAGTAAAGTGAATGCACATAGCAACAGACTTCATCATATTCATTTAGTTCAATTTGTATGATTTATCTGTGTATGATAATATACAAATAATAATCAGACAAACCTATCATACTTTGTATTTCATCTTTCTCAACATAATCAGGATTACCTCTTTGCATTTTCCTACCATTATATCCTTCTCACTGTCTTCTTTTTGCCAGTATTCTGTTTTTAAAAACCACCCGCTTGTCCCACTCTCATAGACTGACAAAGATTAAAGAGTTTTCCAGCACAATGGTGAGAATTTTTTTTCTCTCAGGATACATGGGCAAACTAACAAATCATTTACTGTTTAAATCTCTGGGAGAAACAATTAACACATCAGCCACTTTCATCTTGATGCTTCGTCATGTTGAGAGAATAAAAACTGGTTTTAAAGCCCCAACATCAAAGGTAACTTCTTCCATAATCTTCCTGTGGTCACAAAACCTTAAATGTGACAATGACTTACAAACTAGTGAATGTGACTGTTGAAAGTGAAAGATTTTTTTTTATGGAGGCAAGTTCCCAGAGCTCTTAAACCTCAGAAACCTCATTTGTTGCCCCGTTGTCACCTAATCCAATTCTATGAATCTCAACATATGTATTTTTTTTTCATTATACAGGATACATTGGGGTAAAATTGGTCCTTAGCATTAGATAGGCAGCCTCTTTGTACACCTTATCCCATTTTCCTCTCCATTCACGGAAATAAATTTTAGGCTGGGTATATATCAAGCTGCCCAAACATTATCACCTGTTTTACGTTGCCATTGAAACAAAAACAGTCCTTAATTTTTGTCAAACTTTAACAACTCAGTGTGTACAAGCCAGTTAGAATATTAAACTTATCTCAAAAAGCAGCTACAACCAGTAAAGGGGAAAAAAATATCAAGTAAGCTAACAACTGGACATGCCCCAGAAAATTTCCCTTGAGGGAAATGGGGCAGTTGTTGGACTTGTATCTGGTCTACAGGTGCAAAATAGCAACAATAAATCCTTTTTCAGGTCTAAGACCAACATAACATTTTGGACATGGAGGCAGAAGAATGGGAACAAGCCATTGACTCTTAAGTAGTTCTCTGTCTGCATTTTTCTCTAAACATCTTTAGGAGAAATCCAAAATGTACACCAGCCCCACTTCCCGAATAAATTATGTTAGTTTTTGTATACATCACCACCAGGGTCTTCTATTTGTCAAAGAAGGTGACTCAGACTTGTCAGGAAGTCTCCATACCTGCTTTCCAGTAATATAGCACGTAGAAGTAATTTAATGGAAAGATCATAGATTACCAAACGAGAGTCACAGTGACACATCACTCACTGCACCTTAACACAGATCAACACAGATTGTTTCCTGGAGAAAGTTTAAAAGCATGAGCAAAATATAGCAACAACTTCATTAATGGTTATACGCCAAATTGCTAAAAATTAACACACCGTTAACTCTTGCATTGGCTTTAATAGATAGGAGAACGTTTGCATCCATTATTATGAACTACATGTATTTGTACTGATTAAACTAACGCTTCCAATCTTTAAATTAAAGGTAGAACAAAGTCCATTTTTGATACCCAGAATTGGCTCTCTCCTTTTACTAATGGGTACTGTAGAAAAGGAGACAGCTATGCTCTGTCTTACACAAAAGCTGATGTGACAGGAATTTCCTAGCAAATCATTAGTTTTCACACTGAGCATTACTCAATGCTGATACTGATAGTAGCATTCTCAGCACTTCAGATGGTAGGTGATTTTTGTGCGTATGCTGGCTCTTATTGAATCACTTTAACTGGCTCTGTAAGATTGCTCAACTTCACCCGTCTCAGCCTATCTGCTGTTGAAACCCTCATCCATGCCTTCATTTCATTTAAAATCAACTATTCCAATGTTCTCCTGGCTGGACTCCCACATTCTAGCCTTCATAAACTTGAGGCCATCCAAATCACTGCTGTCCATGTCTTAACTCCCTGCAAGTCCCAATCTCCTATTACCTCTGTGTTTGCTGACGTACTTTAGCTCTCAGTCAAGCAACTTTTTGATTTTAAAATTCCCTTCCTTGTTTTCAAATCCCTCCATGGCATCATCCCTCCCTTTCTCTGTAATCTCCTCCAGCCCCACAACCCTCCAAGGTTTCTTCCTTGATTCCCTGATTCTGGCGCCTCATACATTCACAATTATAATTGTTCCACCATTGGTGGGGTGCCTTCAGCTGCCTCGGCCCCAAACTCTGGAATTCCCTCCCTACACCTCTCCATCTCTCCAACTTGCTTTCCTCCTGTAAGACTGTTTAAAACATACCTCTTTGACCAAGCTTTTGGTCATCTGACCTAATATCTTCTTTTGTGGCTTGGTGTCATATTTTATTTTATAATGCTCCTGTGAAGCGCCTTGGGACGGTTCATTATGTTGAAGGCACTATTAAATCTAAGTGTTATTGCTATTGTACCAGATGGACTCACCACATCATGGTGCAGCAAGATCCAGATTGCAGTGCGCAGGTATGGGATGTGGGGCGAGGAGAACACTATAGGGTTTTATTGTGACATAAATGAATAGCATATAAACATTTACTGTCAGGCATTACCCATATCTAAATACCATTTGCTGAGTTACTGAAGTGCAGCTAGCACCCATGGAAATGTACTCCACCAAGTTGCCCTCAAGGAGAGGACTGGAGAGAAAAGTAACTGCCAAAAAAAGTTGCCCATTTGCATTATCTCCCACTGCAGCTGTTTCTTTCTTCGACATTAAAACTGTGGGATTCCTTATCTGGTTCTGTCTTCCCTCTTCCAATAACCTTCAGGCTTTTGAAACAAACTTTGTGTCGTTTATTCACTACCATCTTTCTACCATTCTCTCCCCTGCCGAGGTGGTGCTTCCCACCTCTAACATTGATTCTTCAGTCTCTCATTTTAAAGATGCTTATCACTGACAGTAATATGCTACTTTTGGCAGTTATAGTTGCAATTAAATAGTCACCAGTGCAGGGTTTCTACATTGAATTAAACACTGTGATAATAGACTATCACATACTTCTAAACTAATCATGTCAAGTGTGCGAGATACCAGGATGCAAATTACTTGTAAAACTGACAGTATTCCGCTATTTTGAAGCCTTGTGAAGTGAATATTTCCTCTGTGCACTATGTATAATAAATTCATAAACCTGTTCATAAAGTATTGGTCACGCAAAGTATAAAGGAGGAATCCTAGAAATGTGGCTATGGTTTCTTTAAGTAAAGCTGTGAGACCAATAAAGCAATTACCAATTGGAAATTCAAACTAGTAATATTAATGAAATACAGCACGTGTTCAGTAAAACCAGGACAATTATGAAAAGACAAGGGCATTGGTCAAAAGATATTTTATGGATAGAAAGCCATGAATTGTATGCAGACCGATATCTGACATGTCCTTCTCAGCTGAATTTAGACTAATTCTTAAGTGAAAGAATGTATTACTGAGAGATGTATGTAGCAACAGGAACATGTGAAATGATAAGGAAGGATATGCTTATTGTAATTATATGAAATTAACTCCAACTAGTTGGAAACGAGTGCAGCTTGTGATTGAGTTTGGTGAGTGGGGGAGTTTAAAGTGTTAATCTTATTTTTGAAAAATATAACCTTGTCTGTAGTTAGCAGTAACGGAAATACTGTGTAAGTAAAGTTTCTTCCACTCTTAGCCAGGGTAAACATTCTCTACTGAGAGTTGCTGAGTGGTTAATTGGTTAACTGCTTTATCCGGGGGCAGAATATTACGCACACCCGACATGCCTGAGCGTAAAATGATGTGCAATGACATCAGGCGTGTGTCCCGACGTCATTGCGCAGTCTTACAATATTTTGTTCAGCAGGCGCGCAGCCAATTCCGATAATTAAAAGGCCTATTAAAGCCATTAACAATGTAACTAAATTCAAATTTACGCTGCCCACCCAAACTAACAGTTGGCAGGCAGGCGAAAAGGTCGAATGGCCTTTACATTTTTTAGGAAGCCTCATCCACGAGCGGGATGAGGTTTCCTGAAGCAAATGAACATTAAATAAAAACTTCATTTTTGAATTGAAAACATGTCCCAACTCATGTGGCAGAGTCACATGAGGGGACATGTTTTATTAAATTTTTATTCTCTTCATTTTTTTTTTACACAGCGCTTCAATCTCCCTGAGGCAGCTTCACATCTCAGGGAGATTGAAGCGCTCGTTCTTGTGCATGTGCAAACTGTGCAGTAGGCCAGGCTCTCCCTCCTTCCCCTGCCCGCGCAGGCAGTGCTCAGCGCTGCTGCTCATGATCCATGCAGGGCGGGCCTTAATTGGCTTGCCAGCGTGAAATCGCGGTGCGGAGCCGATTGCGGGAGGCGTCGGCTTCCCGACTGCCCGCCCCCGCTAAGCACCCCCGCCAAGGGCAAAATCCTGCCCCCCTGGTTTCTGTAGCTGCAGTTCATCTAGTATAAATACAGGGGCCTTTAGTGCAGCTTGCAAACAAGTGCAGCTTGTGACTGAGTGGATACCTGGGAGTTTGGTGAGGAGGCGTAGGAGGCGCTCCTTTGCTTTTCCTAACTTTTTCACCCTGTAAGAATTGGTTCTTTACTACAGGGAAAGAAGCTAGCTGTTTGGGTGAGTATCTGGTGAGTGGTTAAGGTCTATTCTATTCCTAAGGTTTGGTGGCAAGGTGAATAAAGTATATGAAAAATTAAAATCAATAAGTGAATAAAATAATTAAGTAGTTACTTATAATATATAAAGGGTGGCAAGGTAGGTGATGTGTCATGGCTGCAGCATGTGGGTTTCCAAAGCAGAAATTCATTGCAATGAGTCTCCTGTTATGAAGGTCTTGTTGTTGAGCTCACTGGAAAGTGCTGTATGGATACAGCTCCTGGATATCAGTGTGATCCAGGGCAAACACGTCTACGGTAAGCATTTGCTGCTTGAGGTGCTTCGGTTCAGAGTCATTGTGCTGGAGGCCAAACTGCAGACGCTGCGACACATCAGGGAGGGGGAAAGTTACCTGGATGCTTTGTACCAGCAGGCAGTCACACTCATGATGGTAGGGTCTTCTGATATGATCAGTGATCAGGGACAGGTCAGTGTGACTGCAAGTGAGATAGGTAAGGGGACTCAGAGGGCAGGAGTGCAGTAGCTTCAGACTTCGCAATTGTCAAACAGGTTTGAGGTTCTCTCAGCTTGTTTGGATGAGGGCGGGGGCCGCAGGGTGGATGTGCTAACTGACCATGGCACTGCGGGGAAGCACAAAGGAATGTAGTTGTAGTGGGTGACAGCATAGTGAGGGGGATTGAAACTGTTCCCTGTAGCAAAGGGTCAAGAAGGCTGTGTTGCCTGCCAGTTGCCAGGGTTTGGGACATCTGCGCAAGACTGGAGAGGAACTTGCAGTGGGAGGGACAGAATCTAGTTGTCATGATAAACCAATGACATAGGCTGGATAGGGAAAGAGGTTCTGCATAGTCAGTATGAGGAGTGAGGCATAAAATTACGAAGGAGAACCTCAAAGATAATAATCTCTGAACCTGAGCCACATGCAAATTGACATTGGGAAAATAAGATTAGAGAAATAAATGTGTGGCTCAAAGATTGGTGTGGTAGAAGTGGATTCTGGTTCGTGGGACACTGGCACCAGTACTGTGGAAAGTGAGGGCTGTACCATTGGGATGGTCTACATCTGAACTGTGCTGAGACCGGTGTTCTAGTGAACCACAGACTAGAGAACTAGAGATGATTTTAAATAGCGGGGGCAAGGGATCATATTTGGGAAGATGTGGTAAACCAAAGAGTAGAAACAAGGCAAGAGAGAAAGGTATCAATATGGGAAATGATAAACAACCGTGGCAGGAAGGGACAGAATGTATGATTCTGGGAGTAAATCAGCAGATAAGGCTAGAAGTTACAAAAGTAATAAAATTACAAAACTAACTGTATCTAAATGCATATAGCATTCAAAATAAAACTGATGAACAGATGGACTTCATTCTAGGGTCTTAGAAGAAGTTTCCAGAGAGTTGGTTGATGCGTTGGTTTTAATTTTACTAAATTTACTGATGAAAAAGGTCGGTAGGAAAGTAAGTTGTGAAGACAATATAAGGAGGCTACAAAGAGATATCGGTAGGTTAAGTGAGTGGGCAAAGATCTAGAAAATATGAAATTGTCCATTTTGGCAGGAAAATAAAAAAAAGAAGCATATCATCTAAATGGTGAGAGATCGCAAAGCTCTGAGATGAAGAGGGATCTGGGTGTCCTAGTGTATGAATTGCAAAAGGGTAGTATGCAGGTACAGCAAGCAATTAGGTAAGCTCATAGAGTGTTATCATATATTGTGAGGGGAATTGAATACAAAAGTATGGAGGTCATGCTTCAGTTATACAGGGCATTGGTGAGACCACATCTGGAGTAATGTGCCCAGTATTAGTCTCCTTATTTAAGGAAGGGTGTAAATACTTTAGAAGCAGGTCAGAAAGGTTTAGTAGACTAATATCTGGAATTAGAGGGTTGTATTATGAGGAAAGGTTGGATAGGCTATGCTTGTATCCACAGCAGTGTAGAGAGTAAGAGGCAACTTGATCGAAACATATAAGACCCTGAGGGATTTTGATAGGGTGGATGCGGAGAGGATGTTTCCTCTTTTGGAGAATCTAGGACTGGGGTCACTGTTTAAAAATAAGGGGTCGCCCATTTAAGACAAAAGTGAGGAGAATTTTTTTCTCTCAAAGGGTTGTGAGTCTTTGGAACTCTTGCTCAAAGGATGGTGGAAGCAGTGTATTTGAATATTTTTAAGGCAGAGCTAGATAGCTGCTTGGTAAGCAAGGGGGTGAAAGGTTATCAGGGGTAGGTATGAACGTGGAGTTGAGGTTGAAATCAGATCAGCCATGATCTTATTGAATGGCGGAGCAGGCTCAAAGGGCTGAGTGGCCTACCCTTGCTCCTAATTCATGTGTTCGAGTATATTTGGACTTCCATCCGACCGAACGACAGAGAACTGATCAGTTGCCTCTTCTGGCAGCGCAAGAGGTTGCTAAAAATATTAAACCCTGGTCTCATTTAAATTTGGCAGGCAAGCTGCAGAAAATGAAACAAGAGTCCTGTTCCAGGTTGCCAAGTTGAGGTGTCAAAATCATGGCAGGCAGCCAGCATCAAGGTGGGATGTTGGTCGTGATCTCGAGGGGTGGACGCCCAGAGTATATTTATGATTACATTTGAAAGCACTCCTGCCCTTCCTGAGGCCAGTCCCATAAAAGTAATTCAACACTTAGCTTTGACAAGCTCTTCAGTTTAATTACCCATGGAACTGTGCAGGTCCAATCAAATGTTAACACACAAGGTAAGGACACATGGAGTCTGGGGCCATATATTAGCTTGGATAGAGGATTAATTAACAGACAGGGAACAGAATGCTAGGGCCTAGGCTGTTTACAATCTATATTAATGATTTGTATGAAAAAGCAAGAGTAATGTATCTAAATTCTCAGATGGTACAAAGTTAGGTAGGAAGGAAACTGTAAGGAGCATTCAAAGATGCTGCAAATAGATTGACACCTGGAATAGTGTGCACAGTTTTGATCTCCGTGTCTAAGGAGGGATATGCTTGTATTGGAAGCAGTCCAGTGAAGAAAACTAGATTGGTCTTTGGCATGAGAAGTTTGCCCTATGATGGGAAGCTGAGAAAATTGGGCCCAGGCTTTCTGGAGTTTAGAAGAATGAGAGGTGATCTCATTGAAACATACAAGATTCATAAGGGACTTGACAGGGTAGCCTCTGAGAGGTTGTTTCTTCTGGCTGGGGAATCTAGAAGACAGGGGCACAGTCTCAGGATAAGGCATTGATCATTTAGGATAGAGAAGAAGAAATGTCTTCACTCAGAGGATTACATAGGATATAGAGCACAGAAACAGGCCATTTGGGTCAACCAGTCCAAAGTGGTATTTATGCTCTACTTGAGGGGTTGCAAATCTTTGGAACTGTTTACCCCACAGGGTTGTGATTACGCTGTTGTTGCATATATTTAAGGCTAAGATAGACTGATGTTTGGTCTCTCAGGGAATCGAGGGACATTGGGAGTGGACAGAGAAGTGGAGTTGAGGCAGAAGATGAGCCATGATTGTATTGAATATCAGAGCAGACTTGAGGGG
The DNA here is from genome assembly GCF_964194155.1 of Cetorhinus maximus. Lineage (NCBI taxonomy): Eukaryota > Metazoa > Chordata > Chondrichthyes > Lamniformes > Cetorhinidae > Cetorhinus > Cetorhinus maximus. The sequence goes on from NC_135885.1 coordinate 117,910,772, forward strand.
GCTTATGGTCTACTCCTGCTCCTATTTCTTATGTTCTTATTTCAAACTAAAATGGTAAATCAGGTGCTATTTATGTCAGAGGATTTCCAAATTCAAATGTTTCTATCGATAGCAACAGGCCTGAACTCTGGAAATCTAGAAGTAGCTCACTACTGAAATGGAGCCAGCTGCATTGCCAGCATTAACCTGCCTGTAAGGCTATCATCACATGGAGTGTCCACTATATACACAGTCAGAGTAAGTTACTTCAAGGAAAGATCAACATCTAGCAGGCCCTAGGACATATTTCATTGAAATTAACCTATATGTAATGGGTAATGGACCTCAACTTGAGGATTCCCTAGGATCACAGACGAGAGAATGAAGGTAAAGCTATTTATAAAAACAAAACACTGCAGATGTTAGAAAGCTGAAATAAAATTAAAATGAGCTGGATATACTCAGCAGGTCAGATACAATCTATGGAAAGAGAAACAAAGTCAATGTTTCAGGTCGATGACAATTTATTGAGAAATAATGGTGGCTTGTAAGAAAAATATTGCAATAATCATGGGCGATTTTAATCTCCATATAGATTGGATAAATCAAATTGGCAAAGGCAGCCTGGAGGATGAGTTCATGGAGTACATTTTGAACAATTTTTTAGAAATACATTCTGGAACCAACCAGCAAACAGGGTATTTTAGACTTGGTAATGTGTAATAAGACAGGATTAATTAATGACATCACAGTAAAGAATCCTCTTGGTAAGAGGATGTAAATAACATGATAGAATTTTGCATTCAGTTTGAGGATGAGAAATGTAGGTCTGAAACTAAAGTCATAAACTTAAATGAAGGCAGTTACAAGGGTATGAAGAGAAAGTTAGCTAAAATGCATTGGGAAACTAAGCTTAAAGGTAAAATGGTAGAGAAACAGTGGCAGACATTTATGGAAATATTTCATCACTCTCAAAGATATAGGATTGAATTGTTCCAGATTTGCACAAAGTGAGGTAGCAGGCAGGAAAAAGAACGTTTTACTCGCTGGCCACAATGGCGGCTTTTCATGCTGTAACATCCCAATCCCACCTCATTAATCATGCATTTGTGGGAAACACGCTGTTTCGCTGGCGGGCGGTCTCTGAGTCATCCACCACACTACTACCTCACCGCTTCCTCATGCCGGGCATCATATATAAAGTGCAGCTGTGCACACACTTCTCCGTGCTTACAGCTCAGAACTGCTGCACAGAAGACATGGCCCTGAAAGGCAAGGAAACTGTAGCCCCTTGATTCAGTGAAGCATTCCTTGGAATGCCTTTTGGATGCAGTGGAGGCCCACCACAAAGTCCTCTAACTCCACTCTGGGCAACGGCCAGTAAGCAAGGTCACCAATCCAGCATGGGAGGCGGTGGCAGCGGGGGTCAGCGCCAATGCCCTGCAAAAGAGGACAGCCACCCAGTGCTGAAAGAGGATGAATGGTCTCATCTGTTCCACCAGGGTAAGTCACTCTTCTCATCACTCTCAACTCACACAATCTCAAATCCATCACACATCCAAAGGGATCCCCACACCTAAGGGATAACACCACTAACTCTCACACATGCACTCACATCTCCATCAGGCTCATATCCTCTGGACCTAATGTCACTAACCTGTCCATGGCTCCGTTCACCACACAAACATTCCACGCAGTGCCATGCATCCTACTCACTCTCTCCATCTATTTTCATGCAGGAGAAGCTGGCTGACAACAGTAGGGAGAGGTCCCAGACCTGGGGGTAGAGTGGCCCATATTAGGCACCTCGGTCACTTTGAGCAGTGTGCCATCGCGCTGACTGGTGAGGATGTGGACCATGCCTACAGCGATGGTGAACTCAGCAGTGAACGCCCATGTGAGGATCCTGCACTGCATCTTCCCTCTCCCAACGCAAATGTGAGTGATCTCTCCCCAACTTCTGACTCTGCTGCCATGCACTAATCATCTCTACTTTTTTTCAGTGACCAAAATCTTCAACCAGCCAATCCCTCAGCTCCATCCACATCCTCACCTCCAGCCAAGAAGACACCTCCTCCATTGAAGAGCTGGAAATAAGCAGCCTGGAAGACCCATCACATTGCTTATCCATACCCTCCACCAGCGCAGAGACACACATCTTGGTGCCACCTAGATCGAGAGCAGGCTCAGGGTCACAATCTAGTGGTCAGCGCACAAACACATGTCCGCAGCAGGAGGAGGCAGGTTCGGCCGAGCTCCCCAGCACTCGGAGGACTGCTGGGGAGGAGGCTTCTGTGAGGTCTGAGTCAGATGACAAGCCTCAGGATTTGGCCTTCCAACTCATCGTGGAGAGTCAGCAGAAGGTGGGGGGAACATCATGCAGAGCTGTTGGAATCCCTCAACAGAGTGGCACAGTCAGAGGAGTACGTCTATCTTTCTCTGATGAAGTGGTGTTCACATGTGCAAACATGGAGGTCTCTGTGGGAAAGTTGGCAGACGCCATGGAGACCCTGGTCCAGCAGAATGCAGTGGTATGTGCAGACCGCACTCCATAGTGGGAGCCATGGGTGAGTTCCTGCAGTGGCAAGGTGAGAGGGAAACAGGGCACCTCAAAATTCTTCCAGGTGCTGCTATCCCTCAAAGAGTCAGGCCGGAGCCCTCAGACACCCGAAGGGAGGAGGAGCAGTAGCTGGACACCCCTGGGTCAACCACTCAGGAAGCTCCAAGGCTGTCCTTTCCCTCTGAGTCCCCTTTGCCTGTGACCCCCTTGGCCATTTGGAGCCTCGTGCACACACTCTCCATCACACTCAACTCAATGTCCTGAACATTTTCAATGCTGCCTGCTCGGTCCTCTTTCAGTTGTCCATCTGAGCTGACCTGCGTCTCCGCCCACCCACTGATCTCATTCCCATGGGGCACCTGTTGCCGCCTGACACAAGTCTCCTTTCACATTCAGTTTTAGGAGCAAGGGACTGGTAACATTTGTCTTCAACTCCCCAGCCCTTTCTCCTCGCCCAGTTATCCATGTCCTTTCCTCCATTACTCTCAACCCCTCCGGTATCACACTCCACATCTCAACCAACAACTAGCCGCCAGAAGCCTTTTCTTTCGGGGATGTCCAAGTGAATGTGCACGTTCCCTACCTTCCCAAAAATCCCACCTCCATCCACAATGACAACCCCGACCTTCTCCTTTCCACCCTGTGGGTCTGTCTTCCTCCAAATCCCTAACCACCCTTGTCCCTGCCTTCTACCAAAATTGTCACACCTTCACCCCCTCACCCTGCCAGCTCACTCCGACCTCTCATTCTCACCATTCCCTCCTACTACGTCCACCATCATTTCGCTCCCCAGGAGGCAGTCATCGAGTCCACGGACCCTCCCTTGCATGTTCGCCGGGACATCCATCTCTTATTCCTTCCTCCCCGCCGAACTCCTTTACTCCTTCCTTCTATCTCCCTTTAAACTTCTATCCCCCTCCGAACTCTGCAACTACACCTTCATCCCCCCTTACACCTACCTCCCCTGTTGTCATATTCCCCGTTGCACCCTCCTCTCCGATACTTCCTTCCCCCCAATACCATCGTTCCCTCCTCCCAACCTCACCTTCCCCCCATCAACACCATTGTTTCCCACCTCCCAACCCCACCACCCTGAAACACCTCCCTCTCCCAGTCAAACCTACACCTTCCTCTCCAGCCCCTCGATCATCGGTTGCAAACCATGGCCAAGACACTGTCCCAAAGCAGACCCTCAATCGTGACCTTCAGGGTTGAGCCATGTCCATGAGAATCCACCCAGCATGTGATGCACATTCCTTCAACGTCCCACTTCTGTAGGACTCCAACATCTTCTGTTCCTCGTATTTCCTTGAAGTGGGCATGGCCCCGACGGTAAGTCCTGACTTCTGCACGTCACACTTGTCAAGATGTGGTTTGCACCAACGTGTTTTCTCATCAATGTGGGTGGTAAATTTGACATGAAGGGATGATTCCAGTAAGCTGGGCTTATAATGATATGCAGATTAGAACATAAGAACACAAGAACTAGGAGCAGGATTAGGCAATTCAGCCCCTCGAGCCTGCCCCGCCATTCATTGCGATCATGGCTGATCTCATTTCGGCCTCAACTCCAATTTCCTGTGCTCTCCCCACAACCTTTCAACCCATTACTAATTAAAAATCTGCCTATCTCCTCCTTAAATTTATTCAGAGTCCCGGCATCCACTGCACTCTGAGGTAGTGAGTTCCACAGATTCACGACCCTTTGAGAAAAATAATTCCTCCTCATCTCTGATTTAAAACTACCACCCCTTAGCCTAAAACTATGGCCTCTCATTCTAGAATGCCCCACAAGGGGAAACATCTGCTCGACGTCTACTTTGTCTATCCCCTTTAGCATCTTATATACCTCAATTAGATCTCCTCTCATCTTTATAAACTCTAGCGAGTATAGACCTAAACTGCTCATTCTCTCCTCATAAGACAAGCCCCGCATCTCTGGAATCAATCTAGTGAACCTCCTCTGAACCACCTCCAACGCAACTACATCCTTCCTCAAGTAAGGGGACCAAAACTGTACACAGTACTCCAGGTGCGGTCTCACCAATGCCTTGCACAGTTGCAACAACACTTCCCTATTTTTATACTCTATTCCTTAAGCAATAAATTCCAAAATCCCATTTGCCCTCCTTATTACCTGCTGTACCTGCATACTAGCTTTTAGCGATTCATGCACGAGGACACCCTGATCCCTCTGCACTGAAGCATTCTGAAGTTTCTCTCCATTTAAATAATAAGTCGCCTTTTTGTTCTTCCAACCAAAATGGATAACCTCACATTTATCCACGTTAAACTCCATCTGCCAAATTTTGGTCCATTCACGTAACCTGTCCATATTCATTTGTAAATTTCTTATTTCTTCATTGCAACTTACTTTCTCACCTATTTTGGTGTCATCTGCAAACTTAGCTATAGTACCTTCTATCCCTGAATCCAAGTCATTAATATAGATTTTAAATAGTTGGGGCCCAAGGACCGAACCCTGTGGCACCCCACTAGTTACAGCTTGCCATCCAGAAAAAGACCCATGTATCCCGACTCTCTGCTTTCTGTTGGTTAGCCAATCCTCCATCCAAGCTAATGTATTACCCCTAACTCCGTGTGATCTTGTCTTGTGTACTAATCTGTTGTGCGGCACCTTATCAAAGGCCTTCTGGAAGTCCAGATATACTACATCTGCAGGATCCCCTTTATCCACTTTGCTTGTCACATCTTCAAAGAACTCTAGCAAATTAGTCAAACACGATTTACTCTTCATAAAACCATGCTGACTCTGATGGATTGCATTTTGACTTTCCAAATGCCCCATTACTACTTCCTTAATAATGGATTCCAACAATTTCCCAACGACGGACGTTAAACTAGCTGGTCTATAGTTTCCTACTTTCTGCCTCATCCCCCATCCTTTTTGAATAAGGATAGGATTTTTAATAATATGGAATAATATTAGCATTTTTCCAATCCACTGGAACCTTTCCAGAATCCAGGGAATTTTGGAATACTATAGACAATGCAGCCACTATCTCTGCTGCCACTTCCTTTAAGACCCTGGGATGTAGGCCATCAGGTCCTGGGGGCTTGTCACCCTTTAATCCCAATAATTTGCTCAGTACTTTTTCTCTAGTGATGGCAATTGTTCTAAGTTCCTCCTTCTCTATACCCTCTGCACTACCTGCTACTATTGGGGTGGTACTAGTGTCCTCCACCGTGAAAACTGAGGCAAAATATTGATTAAGTGTCTCTGCCATTTCTGTGTTCCCCACTATTCACTCCCCAGTCTCATCCTCCAAGGGACCAACATTCTCTTTAGCTACTCTCTTTCCTTTTATTTACTTGTAGAAGCTTTTCCTATCAGTTTTTATATTTTGCGTGTTTTCTTTCATAATTCACCTTTGTTCTTTTTATTATTTTTTTAGTAACCCTTTGTTGATATTTAAAAGTTTCCCAATCTTCCAGCCTGCCACTGACCTTTGCAATTTGGTATGCCTTAGTTTTTGCCTTTATGTTATCTTTAACTTCCTTGCTTAGCCATGGATACTTATTCCCCCTCTTCCCTTCTTTCTTCCTCTTTGGAATATATTTTACTTGGGAGGAATTGAATATCTCCTTAAATATCTGCCGCTGTTCATCAACTGTCCTACCTGCCCAGTCCACTAGGGCCAAATCTGCCCTCATGCCTATGTAGTTACCATTGTTTAACTCCAGAACACTAGTGTGGGACTCAAGTTTCTCGCTCTCAAACTGAACTTGAAAGTCTAGCAAGCCAAGGCTTTTCTCTAGAGGATCCTTTACTATGAATCATTAATTGATCCCATCTCATTACACAAAACCAAATCCAGAATAGCCTGCTCCCTGGTTGGTTCCACAACATATTGCTCCAAGAAACAATCTCTAATACACTCTATGAACTCTCCCTCAAGGCTACCCTTGCCAATTTAATTAGTCCAGTCTATATTCATATGAGATTAAAATGAAGTTCCCGATGTGTGGCGGTTGGAAACATGGCCTGCCATTGACAGGTGGAGCGGACGATTGAAAACTGGTTTCACAGCATCATGAAACCGATTTTTGGCCCTCCCGCCATATTATCCACTCGCACCTGCCATGCCACTTGATGCCAATGGGCACGGAACAGTCCGCCCATATTCATTGTAAAAGTGAGACTTGATAAGAAGGATGTACTATCCAGGCTAACTAAGGAAGTTAAGGATGGTATCAAATTGAAAATAAAGATGTACAATGCTACAAAGACTAGTGGTAGACCAATTGGAAAATTTTAGAAACCAGCGACGGATGACTAAAAAGAAGTGAAAGTTGGATTGAGAGAGAAACTAGCAAAAAACATGAAAACAGGCGGTAAAAACTTCTATAAGGAATATATTAAAAATAGGAAAGAAGTAGCTAAGATGAGTGTTGGATCATTAAGAGAATGCGTCTGGGGAATTACTAGTGGGAAATAAGAAAATAACAGAGGCTTTGAAGAAGCATTTTGTATCTGTCTTCACAGTAGAAGACAGAAAATGCATCCCAAGAATAGTAGAAAATCAGGGGGAAAAGGAACGGAAGAACTGAAAGAAATCACAATCACTAGAGGAAAAGTACGAGGAAAACTAATAGAAAGAAAGGCTGACAAGTCTGCTAGTCCTGATGACCTGCATATGAGGGCTATAAAGGAAGTGGCTACAGAGATAGTGGATGCATTGGTTGTAATCTTCCAAAATTCCCCCAATTCTGGAAAGGTCCCAGCAGATTGAAAAACTGCAAATATAACACCCCTATTCAAGTAAAGAGAAAGGCAGAAAGCAAGAAGCTATCGTCCAGCTAGCCTAACATCTGTCATTGGGAAAACACTAGAATCATTTTTAAGGAGGCAGTAGTAGGACATTTAGAAAATCGTAGCACTATCAGGCAGAGTCAACATGATTTTGTGAAAGGGAAATCACGTTGACAAATTTCTTAAAGTTGTTTGAGGAATTTTCTTTTTCCACAGGAGGCGGGCATCATTGGGCGGGCCAGCATTTGTTGCCCATCCCTAATTGCACTCGAAGGTGGTGGTGAGCTGCCTTAGGATAGGAGCTCCAAGAATTTGACCCAGCAACAGTGAAGGAATAGCAATATAGTTCCAAGTCAAGATAGAGTGGCTTGGAGAGAAAACTTAAAGGTGGAGGTGTTCCCATGCATCTGCTGTCCTTGTCCTTCTAGGTGGTAGAGGTCACGGGTTTGGAGGGTGCTGTCAACATGCAGGGTGAATAAAGGAGAACCAGTAGATGTGGTGTCTTTAGATTTCCAAAAGGCATTCAATAAGGTGCCACATTAAAGGTTACTGCAGATAAGAGTTCATGGTTTTGGGGTAATATATTAGCATGCATCGAAGATTGGCTAATTAACTGAAAACAGAGTCCAGATACATAGATAATTTTCACGTTGGCAAACTAACAAGTTGTGTGCCACAGGGATCAGTGCTGGAGCCACAACTATTTATCATCTATATTAATGGCTTAGATGAAGGAACAGACTGTATTGTACCCAAGATAGGTGGTAAAGCAAGTTTTGAGAAGGAGACAATGAATCTGAAAATGGATTTGGGTAGGTTAAGTGAGTGGGGAAAAATTTGGCAGATGGAGTATAATGTGAAAAAATGTGAGGTTGTCCACTTTGCAAGAAGAATAAAAAAGCAGAATGTTATTTCAATGAAGAGAGACTGCAGAATACATACAGTTTGGTCATTAACTCCACGCGGTCGCTCAGGAAATGGGTGCAAAGATGAGAGTAGCTGGAGGTTTTCCAGTGGTTGAGTGAGGGGTCGCTCTTAATTTTGAGGAAAGCAATACAGCTTCTGCTTCCATGACTTGCTCTCAGATGTAGCTGTATGTATCACCTTTTTCAAGATACACATAAATCTCTGGACTTCTCCATCACCTCTTGGCCAATGGAATGTGATTTTTCAAAGCTTGAAACCCAGGTAGTTTGCGAATTTAATGAACTTATTGTTGAATGGGGTCCATTGTCATTTCTCACTGTTTGAGGGCTCCAGACAAAGCAGATATCAAGCGTTGGGATGACTGCTTTCACTGAAGTAGTTGTAACTATTTCCACGACTGGGAATCTGTTGTAATCATCAGTGACTCAAGCAGGTATTCACCAGTGTGCAAATCAGCAAAATCCACACTAACTTCAATCCATGGTTCTGGAGGTATTTCAGACATCTTAAGAGTATCACAAAGTTTTGACATTGTAGTTGCTTGACAATGGCAAACACTGATTTTGAGCTGTAACTTGCATTCAATTTCTGGGGACCATAACTTTACCCAAAGGAGAGTTTTGGTTTTGACAATTCGCTTGCGATTTTCATGTGCTATATTAACAACACGTTTCCTCAATGACTGTAGAATGACAACACAATTGCCGCATAACACAAGATCAGATGGTAAACTCATTCCAAACATTGTGAACACCTTGTAGTGTCTGAGGAATTGTGTCTGTAGATGTTCTCTCTATCACACCTTTCTAATTTTGTGATTCTTTAGCTGTCATATATAGTTGCAATGCTTTATCTTGTTTTGTTGCTGCTTTGATATCAGCTAGTTTTATTGACTTTGGTACTGAGATTAGGCTTACATGGTTAAGATATTGTTTGGCAGCCATTTCTCTACAGCTAGGAGGATTGACTGTCAGCAATGAATGTCGTGAAAGATAGCCTTCTAAATTGATCTTGCCTGGCTGATACTCAACATGGAACTCGTACTCTTGTAGTTTGAGTATCAAACGCTCTACACAAATGGATAGTAAGATTTGTGGATTGTTGAGCAAACTTATATGTGGTTCATGATTGTATATTACTTCAAACACTTCCATAAAAGTAGAGAAGGAAGTGTAAAATTCCCCATGTGATTGAGAGCACTGCCCTCTCTTTTTGCAAATAATGTTGGTCTACAGGCCATCACAGTGATCTGCTTGCCATCACAATTACTGATGGGCTCCCTGACTTAACTTTCTGCACAAGAACAGCACCTATGCCACCTGAGCTTACATCATGACTAAGTGGGTGGTTTTCTCAGGGTCAAAATAGGAATATGTGCAAATTGCTAACAACCATCATTTAACCTGGTGTACAGTCTGTTTTTGTGACTTAGTCCACTCCCACTTGGTCTCTTTGAACATTGAAACTACCTTGAATAGGAAAAGGATAGAATAACATTCACTCAGGCATCTTCTGGTGCCTCTTAGCACACTGGAGAAAGGCCTGAAAAGATTAAATATCTTCAACTCCAGCAAAGGATTGCACAGCTGTATCGCTCACTGCTTGCTTTGACAACACAAAAGGTATTCAATAGCTCAGATTCAAAAGAATCTGGGTGACAAAAAGAAGGGCGACAAAATTCTTCTAAACATTACAGGAAAAAGAAAATATAATTTCCTGACAACATTTCAGAAATGACATTCACTTGCATTGGTAACATTGCCAGACTTTCTTCAGCGTGTGATTGCTCCACTGTAGGTGGTGAGAGGACTGTGTCAGGATAAGAAGATATGACAACACAATTTTCAGCAATGGTATGAATCTCCAGAATGACATCTAGATGAAATTCTTGTACAGGACTGCAGCTGTAGAAGCTCTGACAGCTGGGCCTCAGCTTCTGCGCTGAAGGACAGCTTTACTGGAAAGAAGATTTTCTAATGTAATTGAAGAGTGGAAACTAACTTACTTTCACCCAAGCTAATAGGCTGTACCAACTCTCTGGCAGTGTGATCCTCAGTGGAATCAAGCATTTTGTTCTCCTTGAACCACTCTTCATGGTCGATTAACGATATACAATGCATCTCATTGGTGGGTTCAGTGGGACAAATATCCAAATGCTGCTCTTCCACAGGAAACACAGCCGGCTCCTCAAAAAACAAAACAAAAACAAATAATGTACCAATTTCTAAGACTTTATGTCCCAACGGATAACTTGGTGCTACCACGGCTTTTCTTGCATAAGCTTCTCCCAGAAGAGCCAAACTAAGTCTAAAAGGTCCTCTTGTGGATGGTCACCGTCTGTAGTGCCGTCTGTGTCCGGATCCTCCGGTCTAGATTCAACAAATTCTGAAAAATCCACATTCTATATTTCCACCTGGGGTCTAGTGATATGTTTTTATTATTCATTTATGGGATGTGGCATCGCTAGCTAAGCCAACATTTATTGTCCATCCCTAATTTCCCTCGAAGGTGGTGGTGAGCTGCCTTCTTTAACCGCTGCAGTCCCTGTAGTGTAGGTACACCCACAGAGCTGTTAGGGAGGGAGTTCCAGGATTTTGACTCAGTAACGGTGAAGGATCAATATATTTCTAAGTCAAGGTGGTGAGTGGTTTGGAGAGGAACTTCCAGGTGGTGGTATTCCCATGTGTCTGCTCCCCTTGTCTTTCTAGATGATAGCAGTCTTAGGTTTGGAAGTTGCTGCCTACGAAGACTTGATGAGTACCTGCAGTGCATCTTGTTGATGGTACACATTGCTGCCACTGTTCGGTAGGGGAGGGTTTGAATGTTTGTGGAAGGGGTGCCAATAAAGTGGGCTGCTTTGTCCTAGATGGTGTCTAGCTGCTTGAGTGTTGTGGGAGCTAAACTCATCCAGGGAACTGGGAAGTATTTCATCACACTCCTGACTTATGCCTTTTAGATTGTGGGCAGGCTTTGGGGAGTCAGGAAGTGAGTTAGTCACCACAGGATTCCTAGCCTCTGACCTGCTCTTGTAGCCACAGTATTTATATGACTGGTCCAGATCAGTTTCTTTTTTTTAAATTCATTCATGGGATGTGGGCTTTGTTGGCTGGGCAAGCATTTATTGCCCATCCCTAGTTGCCATTGAGAAGGTGGTGGTGAGCTGCCTTCTTGAACCGCTGCAGTCCATGTGGTGCAGGTACACCCACAGTGCTGTTAGGAAGGGAGTTCCAGGATTTTGATCCAGTGACAGTGAAGGAACAGCAATCTATTTCCAAGTCAGGATGGTGGGTGACTTGAAAGAGAACTTCCAGGTGGTGGTATTCCCATCTATGTGCTGCCCTTGTCCTTCTAGATGGTCATGGTTATGGGTTTGGAAGGTGCTGCCAAAGGAGCCTTGGTGAATTCCCACAGTGCATTTGGCCAATGGTAACCCCCCAGGATGTTGATAGTGGGGGATTCATCAATGGTAATGCCATTGAATGTCAAGGGGCGATGATTAGATTCTGTCTTGTTAGAGATGATCATTGCCTGGCACTTGTGTTACTTGCCGCTTGTCAGCCCAAGCCTGGATATTGTCCAGGTCTTGCTACATTTGCACATGGACTGCTTCAGTGTCTGAGGAGTTGCGAATGGTGCTGAACATTGTGCAATCATCAGCAATCAAAGGTATTCGATACAGTGTCACACAACACACTTGTGAGGAAAGTTATGGGTCATGGAAAAAAAGGGACAGTAGCAACATGGACACAAAATTGGCTGGGGAATAGGAAACAGAGAGTAATGGTTAATGGGTATTTTTCAGCTGGAAGAAGGCTTGTGGAGTTTCCCAGGAGTCGGTATTGGGACCCTTGCTTTTCTACATGTGCAGGGGGCAATTTCAAATTTTGCAGACGACACAAAACTTGGAAGGATTGTAAACTGTGAGGAAGACAGTGTAGGACTTGAAAAGGACATTGACGCATTGGTGGAGTGGGCAGATCCTTGCCAGATGAAGTTGAATGCGGAGAAATGTGAGGTGATACACTTGGGTACAACGAACATGGAGAGACAGGATAAAATAAAGGAAGCTATTCTAAAGGGGGTGCAGGAGCAGAGAGACCAGAGTGTATATGTACATAAGTCATTAAAGGTGGCAGGACAGGTAGGGAGAGCTGTTTCTAAGGCTCACAATATTCTCGGCTTCATTAATAGGGGCATAGAGTACAAGAGCAGGGAGGCTATGATGAACTTATATAAAGCACTGGTAAGACCTCAGCTGGAGTATTCTGTACAATTCTGGGTGCCACACTGTAGGAAGGATGTGAAAGCATTGGAGAGAGTAGAGAAGAGGTTTATGAGAACGGTTCCAGGGATGAGACACTTTAGTTATGAGGAAAGATTGGAGAAGTTGGGACTTTTTTCCTTGGAGAGGAGAAGGCTAAGAGGAGACTTGACAGAAGTTTTCAAAGTCATGAGGAGTCTGGGCAGAGTAGATAAGGAGAAACTGTTCCTGCTCGTAAACAGATCGAGAACCAGAGGGCACAGTTTTCAAGTGTTTTGCAAAACAAGCAAATGCGAGAGTAGTTAGGGTTTGGAATGCACTACCTAGGAGTGCAGTGGAGGCAGGTTCAATTGAGGCATTCAAGAGAGAATTGGATAATTATTTAAATTGAAACACGTACATGGTTACAGGGAAAAGGCAGGAGATTGGCACTAAGTTAAAATGCTCAGACAGCTGGTGCAGACACGACAGGCCGAATGGCCTCCTTCTGCACCATAACAATTCTGTGATTCTGTGAACATCCCCACTTCTGACTTTATGATGGAAGGAAGGTCATTGATGAAGCAGCTGAAGATGGTTGGGCTCAGGGCACTACCCTGATGAACTCCTGCAGTGAAGTCCTGGAACAGAGATGATTGACTTCCAACAGCTACATCCATCTTCCTTTGTGCTAGGAATGACTACAACCAGTGGAGAGTTTTGCCCCTGATTCCCATTGACTCCAGTTTTGGTAGGTGATTCCACAGTCGGTCAAATGCTGCCTTGATGTCCAGGACAGTCACTCTCATCTCATCTCTGGAGTTCAGCTCATTAGTCCACGTTTGAACCAAGGCTGTAATGAGGTCAGAAGCTGAGTGACCCTGGCGGAACCAAAACTGAGCATCAGTGAGCAGGTAATTGCTAAGCAATTGCCACTTGATAGCACCGTTGATGACCCCTTCTATCACTTTAATGATGATCGAGAGTAGACTGATGGGGTGGTAATTGGCTGGGTTAGATTTGTCCTGCTTTTTGTGTACAGGACATACCTGGGAAATTTTCCACATTGTTAGGTAGAAGCCATTGTTGTAGCTGTATTGGAACAGCTTGGCTCAGGGCATGGCAATTCTGGAGCATATGTCTTCAGTACTATTGTCGGAATATTTTCAGGGCCCATAGCCTTTGCAGTATCCAGTGCCTTCAGCTGTTTCTTGATATCATGTTGAGTGAATCAAATTGGCTGAAGAGTGTCATTTGTGATCTTGTGGACTTCCGGAGGAGGCCGAGATGGACCGTCCACTCGGCACTTCTGGCTGAAGGTTGTTGCAAATGCTTCAGCCTTATCTTTTGCACTGATGTACTGGGCTCCTTCATCATTGAGGATGGGGATATTTGTGGAGCCTCCTCCTCCATTGAGTTGTTTAATTGTCCACCGCCATTCATGACTGGATGTGGCAGTACTGCAGAGCTTAAACCTGATCCATTGTTTGTGGAATTGCTTAGTTCTTTCTATCACTTGCTGTTTGGCACGCAAGTAGTCCTGGCTTCACCACATTGATACCTCATTTTTAGGTCTGCCTGATGCTACTCCTGGCATGCCCTCCAGGGTTGTTCCCCCGGCTTGATGGTACTGGTAAAGTAGGGGATATGCCAGGCCATGAGGTTACAGATTGTGTTCGAGTACAATTCTGCTGCTGCTGATGGCCCACAGCACCTCATGGATGCCCAGTCTAGAGTTGCTAGATCCATTTGAAATCTATCCCATTTAGCACGGTGGTACTGCCACACCACACGATGGAGGGTATCCTCAATGTGAAGATGGGACTTCGTTTCAAGGACTGCATGGTGGCCACTCCTACTGATACTGTCTTGGATAGATGTATATGCGGCAGGCAGGTTGGTGAGGATGAGATCAGGTATGTTTTTCCCTCTTGTTGGTTCCCTCACCACCTGCCACAGACCCAGTCTAACAGATACTTCCTTTAGGACTTAGCTAGCTCAGTCTGTGGTGGTGCTACCGAGCCACTCTTGATCATGGACCTTGAAGTCCCCCGCCCAGAGTATATTCTGCACCCTTGCCACCCTCAGTGCTTCCTCCAAGTGGTGTTCAACATGGAGTACTGACTCATCGGCGGCCGGGTCGGGGGGTACGTGATAATCAACAGGGGGCTTCCTTGCCCACGTTTGACCTGATGCCATGAGACTTCATGGGGTCTGGAGTAAATGTTAAGGACTCCTAGGGCAACTCCCTCCCGACTGTATACCACTGTGCCGCTACCTCTGCTGGGTCTGTCCTGCCGATGGGACATGACATACCCAGGGATGGTGATGGTGGTGTCTGGACATGATCTATAAGGTACGATTCCGTGAGTATGACTATGTCAGGCTGTTGCTTGATTAGTCTGTGAGACAGCTCTCCCAATTTTGGCACTAGTCCCCAGATGTTAGTAAGGATGGTGTATCTCTGATGGAGAGTTGACCACTGCTCAATGAATAAACCTCCCAGCAGCTGGAGGATAAAAGCCCATCGGTTCCACACATGACTTTGGAAATTCCGCCATGAAAGGCATCCAGTTGCTCTGCTGTTGGTCATCGTCTGCTTTTTTCCAGAATGCTCAGTTGTATACAGACATCTCCACTCATTAAAAATGTGCTTATATTGTAGACAACCAAGAGGGTCTCAACAATCTGTTGCCCCTTCTAGTGAAGGGTGATGGTGATCTCACCTTCTACTGGAGGATTCATGCCACCTAGACCTTGCAATTCAATGTTTGATGGGGAGAGAGGTATTGTTTAGAGCCATTCCAGATGATCAGTTGGTATTGTAACACCCTCGTTGATAAGTTTTCAGAGGTCATCTTCCATTTTCTCACCGTGGATGTTCTGTCGCTGGCAGCAAATTATTATTAGATTGGTGTCACCACCGCTGCTACTGACTTACATGAGGGGAGTGAAGACATGATAGCTAAATTTGCAGATGGCACAAAGATAGGTAGGAAAGCATGTTGAGAAGAGGACATGAGGAGGTTGCAGGTGGATATAGATAGGTTGAGTGAATGGGCATAGATCTGGCAAATGGAGTTTAATGTAGGAAAATGTGAAGTTGTTCACTTTGGCAGGAAGAACAAAAAAGCAGAGTATTACATAAATGGAGAATGCTGCATAATTCTGAGGTGCAGCGAGATCTACGTGTTCTAGTACATGAGTCATAGAAAGTTAATATGCAGGTACAGCAAGTAATTAAGAAGGCTAATGGAATGCTATCCTTTATTATGAGAGGGATTGAACATAAAAGTAAAGATGTTATGCTTCAGTTATACAGGGTATTGGTGAGATGGCATCTCGAATACTGTGTGCAGTTTTGGTCTCCTTATTTAAGGAAGGATGCAAATGCATTAGGGGCAGTTCAGAGGAGGTTTGCTAGATTGATTCCTGCAATGAGTGGGTTGTCTTATGAGGAAAGGATGGACAGGCCGGGCTTATTTCCACTGGAGTTTAGAGTGAGGGTGATTTGATTGAAGTATACAAGGTGGACCTCGAAAGGACTTTTCCTCTTGTGAGTGAGTCCAGAACTAGGGGGCACTGTTTTAAAATTAGAGGTCGCCCTTTTAGGACAGGGGTGAGGGGAACTTTTTTCTCAAGAGGGTTGTGCGACTTTGGAACTCTCTGCCTCAGAAGGTGGTGGAAGCGGGGTCATTGAATATTTTTGAGGTAGCTAGATTCTTGTTAGGCAAGGGAATCAAAGGTTATTAGGATTAGATGGCAATGTGGAAATTGAAACACAAGAAGATCAACCATGATCTTATTGAATGGCGGAACAGGCTCGAGGGGTTGAATGGTCAAACCTGTTCCTATCTCTTATGTTCTTAGCATTTTTAGTGTGTCGATCTCATGGCCTTATCTATACTAGGAAGGTTTCTCTCTTACCATGAGTAATTCTGGTCTGACTCAGGTAGGTTATTTCAAACTACTTTACTAATACATCATACATTGTGGGTACAAGATAGGTACATCTCTTGAATACAGACTGTTCCATTTGCTCTACGGAGTTTCTAGCACATGACTGCTGATGTCACTGCTACATCATGATACACATCACTAACTCATTACCATAACCATTAATCCATAAAACTACAACTACAGTACGTGATGAATCCTAGCAAATTCCGGACGACCTGCACATTTGTAGGATCCGTAGTGTTTGCAATGGCTTCAGCTTTCCATGGCTCAGGTAATTCTCCTTCACTGCTGAACACATGACCAAAGAATTAAATTCTGTTTTCATTAAACAAGCAGGTTTTTTTTGTCGTTCAAGGTAAAGTAACATTCTCTAAGACATTGTAGGCATGTCTCAAGGTCATTTTCCGTGCAACTGTAAATGAGAATGTCATCACTGATGTTCAGCATGCCTTCAATTTCTTGAAGTGCAGACTGAATCACGTGCTGAAATACCTCAGCTGCTGAATTGACTCCAAAGTTGAGCCTCTTGTCAAACAGTCCAATATGAGTGGAGAATATTCGATTCTTCTGCAAGCTCTATTTGATGGCAGTCTGCATTGAGATAAAGTTTAATGAAGTGCTCGGCACTATTCACTTCCTCCATGACATCATCGATTGGTATCAAGTGTCTTTCTCATTGTATGGTTTGGTTTGGTGACTGCATATCAACACAGATTCAAATCTGGTTCTCACTTTTAGATTTTTTGATAACTTGTATGGCTGGGACCCAAGAGTTAGGCTTATTCCCACTGGTCTCAAGAATAAGTTATTAAGTGACAGCCAGAAGAGATTTGTTGCAAATAAATCATGTCTAACCAACCAAATTTAGTTCTTCAGTGAAGTAGCAGAGAGTTGATGAATGTAGTGCAGCAAATGTTGCATATATGGACTTTTAAAAGGCATTTCATAAAGTACCACATAATGGACTTATTCAGAAAGTAAAAGCATGTGATATTAAAGGGATGGTAGTAACTTGATTAATTAATTGACTGAGGGGTAGGAGGCAGAGAACAGCAGTAAGCAGATGTTTCTCTGACTGGAGAGAATTATGCAGTGGGGGCCTTCAGGAGTCTGTATTCAGACTTTCACTTATTCTTGTTCATCAATCACCTGAATTTGAATATAACGAGTACAGTATTGAAGTTTGCGAATAATACAAAACTTATCATTGTAGTTATTTGTGAGCAGGATTGTAGCAGAGTTCAGGAGGGTGTAGAAAGACTGGGTGAAATGGGAAGACACGTGACAAATACAATTTAACATGGGTATATGGGGGATGTTGTACTTTTGGAGAAACAACATGGAGAGGCAGTATAATCTAAATGGTATTATTTCGACCAGGTGCAGAGAAGAGGGACCTGGGAGTGCATATTCACAAACCCTTGAATGTGAAAGGGCAAGTTGATAAACTGAAGGCATTAATACAAAAACAAGGAAGATGCAAGGGGCTGAATTGTTCCCTTCTATGTTGCAAGGTTCTATGATTTGGTTCCATGATTCCTGTTCATGATTTTCCATTTGGTGAATGTGCACTCAACTGAAGACAAGGGGATAATTTTGATTCAGTGTGATGGCATAAAATGAGTGATGGTGAATCAGCAACCCATTATACATCTCTCCTGATGTTTTACTCCTACTGATGTCATTGGACTGAAATTAGCGATGGGGGGAGGGGTCAAGTAAAACCAACTGTAATTCACTATTCCACCCTTCTACACTATCACACACATTCAACATCTAGCTCACAAGGTGCTTCACAAGGAAGGAGCAAAAATTGAATGGGACTCAATTAAGGGTACAGTTATTTAATCCTAATGGTTCATTACAGAGTAGTGGGTTAGGGAATTCATCTACCTGTTTTTATAGTAACACACTCATAATTATCATAAGGTGCAAGAGAAATTTGCAAAGAAAGGCAAAGTAAAAACTCTGTGGGAAAACTGATTGATCTGTAGCTAACTAAAGAGGTTAAGGATAATATTAAATTTCAAAAAGACTTATAACATTACCAAGAAGAGCAATAAGCCTGAGGTTTGGGAGAGTTTTATATGCCAATCAAGGATTACCAGAATTGGTAAAGACTTAGGAAATAGAATATGAGAGTAAACTAACGAGCAATATATGGAAAAAAAAGATTGAAAGGCCTTCTACAAGGATGTAGAAAGTATGAGTAGTGGAAGTAAGTGCAGTTCCCATAGAGGGAAACTTAATGGGGAAATTGCAGAAGTGTTAAACAAATGTTTTACATACCTAATATAGTGAGGAACCAAATTAATGAGATTGAGGAACTTAAATTAAAGTAATCAATATTAGTAAAGAATAACTCCTGGAGATATTAATCCCCTGAACCTACATCTTAGGACTTTAAAGGAAGTATCTGCAGTGACGGTGCATGCCCTGGTTTTGATTTGCCAAAATTCCCTGGCTTCTAAAATTATCCCAGTGGATTAGAAGATAGAAAATTTAACATCACTATTCAAGAAAGGAGGGGAACAGAAACAGGAACAAAGAACTACATGCCAGTTAATTATGAGGAAAGTGCTTGGATTCATTTTTAACAAAGTGGTTGCCAGGCACTTAGAGTATCACAACATGATTAGGCAAAATCAGCATGATTATATGGAAGGGAAATTGTGTTTGACATATATTACAGTTTTTTGAGGACAAAACCAGCAGAGCATAAGGAGGATGTAGGTATTTAGATTTTCAAATGGCACTCCATTAAGTTCCACATTAAAAGTTGTTGCACAGGATATGGACTCACAGGGTTGGGGATAATATATTAGCATGGATAGAGGATTGGTTAAAGAACAACAAATGAGAAAGTAAGAATAAAGAAGTCATTTTCAGCATGGTGGGCTGGTGAGGTGCTGCAAGGATCAGTGTTATATACAATCTATTTTAATGACTAAGATGAAGGTACTGTGTGTAATGTATCCAAGTTTGCTGATAATATGAAAAACAAGCTGTGAGGAGGACAGAAAGACCCTGCAAAGGGATATAGATAGGTTAAGCAAGTGGGCAAGAAGAGGACAGATGGGGTATAATATGGGGAAATATAAAGTTGCTTACTTTGGTAGGAAAATTAAAACTTTTTTTTTAAATGATAAGAAATTATTAAATATTTTGGTAATTTGGGTGTCCTTGTACAAGACACAAAAAGTTTACATGCAGTCACAGCACGTAATTTGGCAGGGAAATGGTATGTTGACCTTTACTGCAGAAGGGTTAAGACTACAATAGTAAGCAAGTTTTGCTGAAATTGTATGGTGCTTTGGTGAGGTCACACCTGGAGTACTGCATACAGTTTTGATATCTGCACCTAAGAAACTATATACTTGCCTTAGAAAAGGTGCAACAAAGGTCACTAAGTTGATTATTAGGATGTGAGAGAGTTGTCTTTTGAGGGGTGCTTGAATATAATGGGACTCTACTCTCTGGGACAGAATTTTGCCCTTGGCGGGCGGGCTCATTGGGGATAGGCGAGGGTGGTCAGGAAGACGACCGCCGCCCACGATCGGCACCGCACCCCGATTTCACGTTGGGCGGGACAATTAAGGCCCGCCCAGTGTGAAACGCAAGCAGCCTCAGGGAGATGAAGAGATATTTTTTAAAAATTAAAATGTAGTAAAACATGTCCCCTCAGGTGACTCTGTCACATGATCAGGGACATGTTAATAATGAAAAATTAAAGTTTTTATTTTATTTTTATTTGCTTTTGGAAACCTCATCCCGCCTGTGGATGAGGGTTCCAAAAAAATGCAAAGGCTGCTTGACCTTTTCACCTGCCCGCCAACCTGCGTGTGCCCGCTGACCAAATTATCACGCTTCTGCGCGGTTACGTAGCATGCTCGGCCAACGTCAACGTGTGTCATTTCACGTTCGAGTGGGTTAGATGCGCGCCCGCGCGCTGAGCAAAGATTTCTGCTCTTGGAGTTTAGGAGAATGAGAGATGATCTCATTAAAGCATATAAAATTCACAGAGGTGTTTGATAAGGTAGATGCTGAGAGGACATTTCCTCTGGCAAGACTTAGTTCCAGGATAAGGGGTGAGCCATTTTGAACTAAGATACAAATAAGTTTCTTCACTCAGTGGGTTGTGAGTCTTTGGAATTCTCTACACCAGGGGGCTCTGGATGATTAAGTCATTTAGAACATAGAAGGCTGAGGTCAATAGATTTTTTAACTCTAAGGGAAGAAAGGGATATGGAGAATTAGGCGCGAAAGTGAAGTTGAGATTAAGGATCAACCATAATCTCATTGTAACATGGGCCTGAATCTTCGGCTCGGTGAGTGGGGGGGACGGGGCCCGCTTGCCGAGGCGTAAAATGACGCACGGTGACGTTGAGCACTCCCAGATATTTGACATCCAATGAGTATTCCAAAAGAGTAAGTAGAAACACATTAACTTGGTGGCTTTTCCTTCAAACACAAAGGCATGATGTGATAAGGACTCTAAGGTGTGAAAATCCTTGGCCCTTTGAACACTGCAGGTGGTAAGGAGACTTTGGATTGCTAAATGGAATTACCATTTGCCTTATATGGAACAGTGACTCAGCATGACAGTGGCCATCTTTGCTTCATGCTGTATTGAAAAAGAAAGCAAGTTGTCTAGGCGAGACAGAACCATCTCGAAATATCGTCAAACACAATGTTCATGGGTAATTTTGGGGGGAAACACCTTTTGAAGTGTGTGTGACAAGATAAAATGACACATAATGCATTTTAGATTTGTACTTGTTATGGTCCTTGTGGGGAAATGGTAAACCTCAATAACCAAATTTACTGAATGACCCCCAAATAAGCAAATTAGCAACAAGATTCCGTTTTGTAGCTTTTACTTTAATGCAAATCAGAACCTACACAAATTAAACATGAATTAACAGGCAAATGATACTTCAAGTAATAAGATCAATTTTACTTTAAATCATCAAAAGGACAAAACAAAAACAGAATTACCTGGAAAAACTCAGCAGGTCTGGCAGCATCGGTAGAGAAGAAAAGAGTTGACGTTTCGAGTCCAATGACCCTTCAACAGAACTGAGTGTAGTTAGGAGAGGGGTGAAATATAAGCTGGTTTAAGGTGGGGGGCGGGGGGGGAGAGAAGTTGAGGGTGGGGTGGTTGTAGGGACAAGCAAGCAGTGATAGGAGCAGATAATCAAAAGATGTCACAGACAAAAGGATCTTCCCCCTCCCTTTTTTTTTCAATAATTTATATAGATTTTTCTTTTCCCACCTATTTCCATTATTTTTAAATCTACAATACCTTGTCAGTCTTTCCACCCCACCCCCACTAGAGCTGTACCTTGAGTGTTCTGCCATCCATTCTTAATTAACACTTTTCTTAGATAATATCACCACCTTCAACACCTCTTTGATCCTTTTGTCTGTGACATCTTTTGATTATCTGCTCCTATCACTGCTTGCTTGTCCCTACAACCACCCCACCCTCAACTTCTCTCCCCCCGCCCCCCACCTTAAACCAGCTTATATTTCACCCCTCTCCTAACTACACTCAGTTCTGTTGAAGGAAGGGTCATTGGACTCGAAATGTCAACTCTTTTCTTCTCCACCGATGCTGCCAGACCTGCTGAGTTTTTCCAGGTTTTTGTTTGGGATTTCCAGCATCCGCAGTAGTTTTTTTGTTTTCAACAAAAGGACAAACCTTACGCAACCATAAACATCCGTGTCACTCCCTGCACAAATATGGCACCATGCACAATCTCAAATCTTTCCAACTCAATCAATGCGGCCATATCACATTCACTGGCAGGTGTATTACATTCGAGATTCCTGGATACAGTTAATACTGACAAAATGCACGTCTATGAACCCTCTCTCACTCAGGTCATGTCAGTCTTGATGGTAGCTTTCCAGGGTTCCTTTTTAACCAACCAACAATACCTAGCTCATAATCTGAACCTTTGATACAAACTCTCAACTCATTTGTGTGTCTTAGCACTGTCCACACCGCTTTTTAGGATTCTGTCCCTTTTAGCTTATTTGTGCATCACTACCCCAAGAGCTCCTGAAATTCTATTTTTCTTATTACTGCCAAAAAGAAAACCAATCTTCTCAGAGAGCTTAGTTGGCTTCACCTCACTCGAATTCTGCATTCCTCTTTCCATCTCTTTGTGTCTGCATCTGTGTGCTAATTTGCTCTCCTGCTTGTTGATCTCCTTTCCCAGAAGGAAAAAAAACTGTAAAAACTGTGAAATAAGAATACTTGGTCCGAACTGGTCTTGCATACCTTAAAATGGAACACCAGTAAAAACTGGGAAATAAGAGTACTGTTCCAAACTGTTTCTTCCTTCTGGGTTGTGTCCTCTCTGTATCTGGTCACATGACTTTTTGTATCTTAACTTCCTTTCTGTTGATGTTGTCTCCAAGTCAAGGGCCATCTGGTCACCTGGACCAGCGTTTTTATATTATCCAAGAAAATTACAATTAATGCAAACTGTTAAACGTCTTTTCTCGAACATTCTTAAAACCAATTACAGGTTTCACAGACATTTTAAAGACGTTGCAAATTTTCCTTGTACTCTTCTGGGTCAAAGGTTGTAATAAACTTTGGAATATTAACAATCAGTGGTGCTGTGTTCTCTGAAAAAAGAGTCAATGTATCTATTCAATTGATGCAGGTAAGTTTACATTTATAATTCTTCTCCCAAATATACATATCAAGACTCTCTTGTGGATATATTGGTTAATATTTATGAACAGTTATTTACTGTAAAGTTTATGCAGCTAATAAAAGTTGACTGATATTGTTTTATGCCATTGCAAGCTATTTGCAACATTGATGGACATTTTGCTATATATATTATTAATCTGCATCGCCAGCACAATCTGCAACTTAACACTTTTCATGTTAACATTTACACTTGAAGAACAGTCTAATGAACCAACATTCCTTCCTATCTGCCTCTAAGTATTCAGTGTATTTTCAGTGAACAATGTTAATGGCATTTGCATTTATTTATTGAAAAATGGGTTTATAGGGTTTGATTTTTATCTGTCATTTTGTAGCTTTCTGTTATATTCGAGTATGGTCAACTCTCTTTGGCTTAGAAATGCCCTCATGTTGTGTATGGGAAGCCTTTTGAACTCTGCTTATAGATAAGGGGAACCAGTCAATAGTTATTGCATTTTAGGGCAGGTTCCAATGCCCCATACAGAAAACCTGCACTCTTCATTGCATTGTTACAATGGCTGGAAGTGCCTCAGTTGAGAAAGTTAACATGACTTTGTTCCAGGTATTAGAATGTTCCTTTTGTTTTCTTTATATTGGTGTATTTAGCCATAATCTCTTTGACAACCAAAAGTCAACTTATTCTCATTTGGGTATATTTTAACTTTTTTCAAATTAGACAGTTACTACAGCTTAGGGTTTCATATAATTGATTGGAGTGTCAAGTGTTGGAGTGAGACAGATGCTTCAGTGTAATGCAGCTGTTAGGAACATAGGAACAGAAGTACGCCATTTAGCGCCTCGGCCCTGTTCCACCATTCAATTAGATTATGGGTGACGTGTGACCTAACTCCATACACCCATATCCCTTAATAACTTTGGAAAACAAAACTCTAACAATCTCAAGTTTAAAATGTATGATTGATGTAGTATCAATTCCCATTTGAGGTAGAGAATTCCAAGATTAGGAGCGGGTGAATGACCTTCTCTTCCTATCTTCCTATGGATGTGTGTGTGGTGCTATGTGCAAAACATTTAATATATGTTGAAATATAAATAGATTTATTGTATTAAATAATTCTAAGGGGTAAAATCTGCAATGTTGGTAGCTAAAGTTAAAGAAAGAACAGACATTTCAACTGGCAGGACATTTATTGATTTGGCAGGACACCTGTACTCCAAGGGTTAAGTTGCAGGGAGAGATTACACAATCTAGGTTTGTATTTCCTTGAATTTAGAAGGTTAAGGGGTGATTTAATCAAATTCTAACCAGCCCCCTTTAACATTGCTGAACCCCCACCATCAACATCCTGGAATTTGACCGGAGACTTAACTGGACCAACTGTACAAAATACTGTAGCTATATGAGCAAGTCAGAGGCTGGGAATTCTGTGGCGAGGAACTCACCTCCTGACTTCTTAAATCTTGTCCAGCATCTACAAGACACAAGTCAGGAGTGTGATGGAATACCTTCCACTTGCCTGGATGAGTGCAGCTCCAACACCACTCAAGAAACTAAAACACAATCCAAGACAAAATAATCTGCTCGACTGCCACCCATCCACCACCTTAAACACTCACTCACTGACACACAGTGACAGCAGATAGGAAAGAATTTTGGTTCATCAGACTGTTCTTGAAGTGTAAGTTTCAGCATGAGAAGCGTTAAGTTGCAGACTGTATTAGCGATGCAGATTAATAATGTGTTCTACATACAAGAGGTGTTGTATCAATATGCCAAGGCTCCTTGGACAGCATCTTCCAAACCTGTGCCTTCTATCACGTAGGAGGACAAGGAGAGCAGTTGCACAGGAGCACCATTACCTGCAAGTTTCCCTCCAAGCCACACACCATATTGACTTGGAACTACATCAACAATCTTTCACTATCACTGGGTCAAAATCCTAAAATTCTCTTTCTAATAGCACTGTGGTGTACCTACACCAAAAAGACTGCAGTGGTTCAAGATAGCGGCTCACCATCATCTTCTCAAGGGGAATTAGGGATAGGCAACAAATGCTGGCCTTGCAACGCAAATACATTCCATGGAATATTAAAAAACAAATATAAAACTAGGAGAAGCAAAGCTTCTGAACTTCCTTGTTGCAAGTGGTCAATGCGTGGCACTTGAGTGATGTGAATTTTAATTGCCATTTATCAGACCAAGCCTGAATGTTCTCCGGGTCTTGCTGCATATGAACACAAGTACCCGAGTTTTATTACCCGAGAAGTGGTGAATGTTACTGAACATTGTGCAATCAGCAGCAATATTCCCCATTCTGACCATTTGATGGAAGATCATTGATGAAGTACAAAAGATGGTTGGGCCTCAGATACTGCACTGAGGAACTCTTACAACGAATTCCTTGGGCTGAGGTGATTGATGTCCAACAACCACCTCCATCTTCCTTTGTACTAGGTTTGACTCAAACAAGTGGAGAGTTTTCCCCCTGATTCCCATTGACTTCAATTTTGCTAGGGGTCCTTAATGCCATGTTTTTTTTAAATTCATTTGCGGGATGTGGGCTTCGCTGGCTGGGCCAGCATTTATTGCCCATCTCTAGCTGCCCTTGGTGGTGGTGAGCTGCCTTCTTGAATCACTGCAGTCCATGTGCTGTTAGGAACGGAGTTCCAGGATTTTGACCCAGCGATAGAGAAGGGACAGTGATATATTTCCAATTCAGGATGGTGAGTGACTTGGAGGGGAACTTCCAAGTGGTGGTGTTCCCATCTATCTGCTGCCCTTGTCCTTCTAGAAAGTAGTGGTCGTGGGTTTGGAAGGTGCTGTCGAAGAAGCCTTGGTGAATCCCTGCAGTGCATCTTGTAGATGGTACACACTGCTGCTACTGTGTGTCGGTGGTGGAGGGAGTGAATTTTTGTGGATATGGTGCCAATCAAGTGGGTTGCTTTGTCCTGGATGGTGTCCATCTTCTTGAGTGTTTTGGGAGCTGCATTCATCCAGGCAAGTGGGGAGTATTCCATCACACTCCTGACTTGTGCTCTATGGACAGTGGACAGGCTTTGGGAGTCAGGAGGTGAGTTACTCGGCGCACAATTCCTAGCCTCTAACTTGTTGTTGTAGCCTCGGTATTTCATGGCTAGTCCAGTTCAGTTTCTAGTCAATGCTAACCCCAAATATGGTGATCGTAGGGGATTCAGTGGTGGTAATGCCATTGAACATCAAGGGACGATAGTTGGATTCTCTCTTGTTGGAGATGGTCATTGCCTGGCACTTGTGTGGCGTGAATGTTACTCGCCACTTATCAGCCCAAGCCTGGATATTGTCCAAGTCTTGCTGCATTTGGACATGGACTGGGTCAAATGCTGCCTTGATGTCAATGACAGTCACCTTCACCTCACCTCACTTTTTCTAGAGATGTGCAGACATTGCCAAGCCCATATTTACTGTCCATCCCTAGGTATACTGTGTTGGCCCTGGTTTTTGAGCCTGCTGCAATTCCAATGATGGTGCTATGCCCACAATGTTGTTAGGTAGGAAATTCCAGGATTTTGACAGAAGATAAAAAAACAGCAATACATGTCCAAGTCTAAATAGTGTATGACTTGAAGGGAAGCCTGCAGATAATGGAGTTCCCATATTGCTGATGTTTGCTGTTGTTCTTCTCAGCGGTAGATGCTGTGGTGCTGGGAGGTGCTGTTAAAACACTTTGTTAGTTCTTGTAGTACATGCTGTATCAATAACAGCAATGGTGGAATCAACTAGAGATAAAGTTAACTTCAATCTAGTATTGTGCAATGAGGCAGGTTTAATTAGTAATCTCATAGCAGGTCAACCTCTGGGAAAAAAGTGATCAGAAGAAAATTAAGTTTCGTTTTAAGTTTGAAAGTAACATACTCCAGTCCCAAAAAAGTACCTTGAACTTAAACTAGGCTGGTACGAGGGGGGAGTTTGTTTGGGGTGATCAGCTAAATAAACTATACGGTATGGTGGCAAATAAACAGTGGGAAACATTTAAAGAAGCAATTCAAAATGATTAACAAAAATACATTCCATTAAAAAGGATGATAAATCAGCAAGAAAGATTCACTTTTTGCTGATTTCCAAAATGCTCACAATCATCAAGCTTAAGACTATTGTTTGCAACATTATAAGCCTCTTCTTTTAATCTAATGCAGTTCTTAATTTTGCTAGTAAGACAAAGATTGTAATAAGAATAGAAACACAGAATATTTTTTATAAGGTGTGAAACTTGTATATGTTAATGTTCAGAGGGATGTGGGTGTACTTGCAGAAAGAACCCAGAAATACAAATACAGCAAGTAACTGTGAAGGCAAATGGCACGGTGGCCTTTACTGCAAGGGTATTGGGGTATAAGAATAAGGAAGCCTTGCTACAATCGTAAAGGGATTAGTTGAGCCCAAACCTCAGGGTGTGCAGGTGGAGTGGCTCGTAAAATTCCTCGGGTGACCTCCCAGCCACCCAAACCTGTCCAAAATTTTACATGGGGCGGCAAGGCCACTCAAGGGCCGCTTCCTGCTGGGCCTTAAATTCCCGCACCCCCTGTAGGTGTTCCTTCCCCTCAACCCCGGCCTCCCCATCTAGAACCCCATCCCTCTCTCCCCACCCTCCTAACTGTGAGACCTCCACCCCAACTCCCACACCCCCCCAACCCACCACTGCACTTATGTGGTCACGGACTATGGACTTAGAATCTGGGACCGGCTTGTAGTGCCAGTTGGGGACACTGCTGTCACAGGCGCTGCTGGGACTACTGAGCTGCAGGCCAGTTAGATTGGTGGCAGCTCCCTGAGGTCGGACTTCCACACAAAGGCCCTGTCTCCAATCAACTAGTGCTCCTCAGCACGGTAAATGGATGTGGGGCTGCTGTGATTGGTGGGGATATATTCCCTGCCGACTCTTTGGGTGATGGAGAGGGAAACCCTGCCATCTGAAAAGTCCTGCCCCTGGAGTATTGTGCGCAGTTTTGGTCTTCATATCTAGGGAAAGGTATACCTGCCGTGTAGGTGATCCAGCGAATGCTAATTAGATTGGTTCCTGGGATAAGAGCTGAGTAAATTGGGCCGAGATTCTCTGGGATTTAGAAGAATGAGAGTTGATTTCAATGAAACAAACAACATACTGAAGGGACAAGGAAGAGGTTAAACTTACTAACAAGGTAGTACTTTCTGTGTTTAAAATGTCCAGCAGTCATGTTCACCAGTGGCCAATTGGCTCTGTAAGAATCCCAGGGTTCGAGTTCATCAGTTTGTCTCAGCCATCACTTACATTTGAAGGGACTCAGCAACATCTCTGAGGAAACGCCTGTGACTGCAACATCTAATATGTTGCAATCTGAGTCTGTGAAAACATTGTGGAGAAAATTGCTGCGGTCATGTGTAGGATTGTGTGCAATTTTGCATATGTTTGCAATTGTTTTTCAAAATGTGCATTTTTTACACAGTGAATGCACCTTACAGATAAACCAACTGAAAGTGACTTTTAAATGAAAAAATAAAAATGTGTAAATGCTAAAAATCAGAAACTTAAAACCAATAATGATTGAGCTGATAAAATGCAATTAAAGTTGTGCATATTCATTTTCAAAAGTCATTTGAGAACTTGTTGCATAGGTGGCTTGCCAATAGGTAAAGGCATACAAGAATTAAACAAGTTTCAACAGCATGAATGGGAAGCCGGTCAAAGGGCAGGAAGCAGGAGTCATGTTTAATGTATGTCTTTTGTACATGAAGGATATAAACAGTGATGTCTCCAAGGGATCAGTGTTGGGTTTGTTGTTCTCTCTCTTGAGAGAAAGAGAGTTTAAGAAGAGAAACACAATGTCAACACTTACTGAAAACAGAATTAGGGAACATGGTAATTTTTGAAGATGAGTATAAATTATTTTATTGGTTTACTGACTGGGCAGATAGACAGCAATTAAAATATAATGTAGATAAATATGAGGTGATCTATTTTGGGAGGATGAATCAGAAGAGGGCATATACATTGGGCAAAATTTTTACCTTGGCAGGCGGGCGCGTGCCCGACCCGCTCGAGCGTAAAATGACGCGCGTTGACGTCGGGGTCGGGCGAGCGTCCCGATGTCAAGGCGCAGTCATGTGATATTTTGGTCGGCGGGCATGTGCCAGAGTCAGCAGTGCACCCGCCAAAAATTAAAAGGCCATTAAAAAGGTAATTAAAATAAATTTTTCACTGCCCATCCAACCTTACTGTTGACGGGCAGGTAGGAAACCTCATCCACGGGCGGGATGAAGTTTCCAACAGGAAATAAAAATAAAATAAAAAATTTTACATTTAATTTATAACATGCCCCTGCTCATGTGACAGAGTTACATGAGGGGACATGTTTTATAACATTTTGGAAATCTTTGTTTTATAATTGGGAAAATGTTCATCTCCCTGACGCAGCACTGTGCCTCAGGGATATTTTTAAACGCACATTCACAAATTTCATGCTCGCATTCAATCCTCCGCCCACACAGGCAGCGCTGAGTGTTGCCACTCATGTGCTCGCCAACGTGAAATCATGGTCCAGCCCTGATCGCAGGCGGTGGTTGGCAGGATGAGTTTTCCTAAACCAAATAACAATAAAATAAAAATTTTTAATTGAATTAATAACATGTCCCTGCTCATGTGACAGAGTAACATGAGGGGACATGTTTCAGAATATTTTTCATTTCTTTATTTGTAAAAAAAAAACTGTTCATCTCCCTGAGGCAGCTCTGTGCCTCAGGGAGATTATCAAGCGTGCACCCGCGTGCATGCGCGAAGTTCACACCCACCTACCTTACCCCGCCCACTCGCATTTCACACTGGGTGGGCCTTAATTGGCCCGCCAGCATGAAATCGCCTTCTGGCCTCGTTCACGGGCAGTGATCAGCTTCCCCACCACCCCCGCCTGCCCCTGCATGCCCCCACCCGACAAGGGCAAAATTCTGCCCCTGGATTCAGATATATCAATCTTTAAAAGGAAGCTGACAAACTGATAAAGCTGTAAAGGAAGGCAGATGGAATCCTGGACTTTATAAGTAGGGGGAACAAAGTACAAAACCACAGAGCCTATACAAATCACTTGTTTGGTTGTAGTTGTAATATTGGGAGAGAAATTCAACTGATGGTTATTTGCTTTTCTCATGTCGATTTGGGCATCTGAATTTTGTATCGCGATTATCTGAGGAAGTTTATTCTAAACTGAAAGTTTGCTGTATGTTGGGTTGACATGGACATGATCCTAGTAAACCAAACCTCAGGCACACCACTTTGGTGCAATACCTCAGGCATAACGTCTCTTTAAGATTGTTGTGTAGCACTATGTCATGGACAGAATTTATTGTTTCCTGTGATCAAAGTGTTCTTATGTGTGAGGTTAATGTATTTTCTTATCCTCAGAGTGATTTATCCCAACTTAAATTATTCCAGCAGCAAGCCTTTGTGAATTCAAAAATAAAGAAGATTATTAACTATCACACACTTGCCCTAGAGGTTTAAACGAGACGTCTCATACACATTATCACACACACAAAGATTAGATACAGATGAAGCACAAAACATTACAATCTGGGATTATTTTGGTATCCTTCGTAGCAAGTCTGTAGTTTCTTGGATTAATTGATGCTTTAGTTGGAGCGGAGGTCTTGTAAAAGCAGAGGATTCTCAGTAAGCTGCCATGCTTCTTGTAGTTCAATTGCCAAGAGCTCAGTTCTCAGGTAAACTTGAAGTTGGAACAGGTTGCTGAAAAGTCCTCCTCCCACTCTCAGGGTGAGGCTGTTTATTACTTTAGCCGCGTAGTTTTCTTGCAGCTGGTTTGATGGCTTGGATGGTGTTTTTGATGGTATCTATCCCAGAACAGCTGTTATTTTTAAAAGCAGGTAACAAACATGCCTGCCTTACTGATGTGACCTGTTACAAGTCCAAAGTCCTTTTCCAAATAAGGCAGTGTGCTGAATTGGTAAACATCCTGTGCTATTGGTTTTCACACCCCGGGAGTTTCAGGCAGCCAGGGTCTTTGTTTTTGGGATGAGGAGGCATCACAATAGAATGAAAGGTCGATGAGATCCATTTCATATTTGTCTAACACCCAAATGAGTTTTGATGTTGCTATTGTCCGTGGTGAAGCAGAAAGACGAGTTGGCTCGTAGGTTATGAACTTTTCTGTTGAAGGTGTATCCTTAACAAAGGAATGTGTAAATTTCACAAGTGGCTGTGATTGTCCATATTTTAATTAGGCATTTGCTTGAGTTTCAGGACTGTCTGGAGCTTAATGCAGCCAAGTCACATGATATGCTCCAGCCATCCCAAACAGAATTTGGTGTCCACTTTTTAAAATATAGCTTTAAAGGTTGTAATATCTTTATGCCTGTACTGGGCATGACTAGCCTCCCATGGGAGAAAATGGATTTCCATACGGTTTACTTGAGAAGCAAAAGAAAAATGTATACATACACTCTCCGCACACACACGGACTGTCATGCACAGAAATTCAGTTCACATTTTTTTTTCTGTCACATTCCCTTTTCTTACATGTCCCAGTTATATTTTATATGGTGAATGTTGATTACAATTAGTGCACAAGGTTTTGGGAATGGTGACTCTACTAGGTCAGTGAACCTAAATGCGAATTGAGGAAGGTTCGGACTGCTGGTTCCAAGGGAGAGGTTTGGTTTCAGCAAGTTGTACTTTTTTTGGAAGCTTGTAATATGCAGGTTATTCTGACACATTGTTGTGATGTCTGAACAGCACTTAACCCTTTCATGGCTACTTCCACAATCCGTGTATCAGATAAGTTAGGTTGTAGTCCATTAATGATACACATTTCTAGGATGGTGTGTGGGATGTATTGTTTTTAGGTGCCTGTGAGATGTCTGGGTTCTCCGCTAATGTATTTTTGGCAGTGGCCTTAGAATTTGAACCATTGGGTTCAGATGGATTTAAAATTTGATTTTTTGATGGCTTGGTGGTTAACCCTAAGTTCGATGCCCTTGTACTTCCCTTTGGCTTCAAAAATTCGGTTTATCTTGAGGGCTAGTGATTTCCCTATTTGTGTTACTTTGCGGGTGGGTCGGTTGACAATCTGCCCCATATCCTTGGGGACACTACTGCCCACAGATGGCTGGCCAGCTTCTGCTGCAAGGTCCTGGAGCACTTCAACTGAGGCATCTCCCTCACTGTCTGCTGGTTTGGGAACTTTCCCTGTCCGTATTTAAATCCACAATGTGTCTGCTAAGCAGATCTCAGGTTCATCCCCTTCATTCTTTTAAATTCTGTATGTCCTTTGTTGGCCTCTTAAGCTCTATTGGCCTGGTTTTGGCCTCTGTATCTTTTCTGGGTTCCATCCTGACATTTTGTTTTTAATATCTTGGGGGGCTCTTTCCTGGCCTCTAGAAAGTTCTGTGGATTTCCTTCTAGTTCCCTAATCCTTATGGACTCTATCGCGCTCCCTCCCCTCCCCTGAAGCATGTTAGGGTCTTCTTTAGTTTTATGCAGCTGAACAGCCTTTTTCTGGTTCCCTCCTGTTTATTCAGTCCCTGTGGACCCCATGGACACAGAACATGATCCACGACCAAGTCATTTCCCAACAATAGGTCTATTTCCCCTATAGGTAGCTTGGCCCTGACTGTCACCACCACTCACTCTGTAGGTGAATTTTTACCAGGGGAATCTTCAGGACTCGGACCCACCAGTCAAAAGTTAATTGTTTAATTCTTCCAAATTCTAGAAAGATCCTGTGTGGGTTTTTTTTTAATGGGAATTCTGCAATTGTTGGCATTATGTCTCCTGCACAAGTTCATAGGCACTGAGAATAGCAGCCTTTGTCTGATCGTAACTGACAGTGCTGTCAGCAGGCTGCATGAATAAACTTCACTGGCTTTCGTACTACCTGACATTGTAACAAGAATGTCCAAAACTTTGTTAGCCATTGTAATTGAGATGACAGTTTTGCAAAGGCTATAAAGAAAGTTTCCATCTCCTCCTCTTCAAACTGGGGTACAAATCGGGAATGCTTCAGGGAATCAAAATTTGTCTCTGGGCTAAGGGTGTTTGAATTATCATTAGGTAAAGTCAGTTTTTCTCTAGCTGCTGGCCAGCATCATTAGTACCTCAGGTCTCCTTGTTTTAATTTGAAGATTAAGCTCTACCTGCTTAGCCATGGGTTTTAGCTGATCCATATTTAGGGATGATAATTTTTGCCAAGTTAAGCCCTCCTCCTACAGAAATGCTTTCAGATCAAAAGTAGCCATCTTATTTTCTATTGTTAGTATTCACAAAGCTTATTGCTGTAATCCCTTATGTTTTGTTTCAACAATTTTGGCTTTATGTAATTTTTCCTTCCTGCTTCCAATTTCCTTAAAGTCAGATTTGGCTTGTTTGTAATGGATTTATACCTGACTACAGCACCCAGTTTGTCACAGGCAGATTTTACATTTTTTATGGTTAAATTTTCTAGCAGCAAACCTTTGTGAATTTAAAAATAATGAAGATTATTTATTGTCATACACTTGCCCTGGAGTTTTGAACACTGCCTCACACATACACTATCACACAAACAAAGGGCACAATTTTTAGCTCGGCGGTTGGGCGCATGCCTGACCCGACCGAGCGTGAAATGACGCGTGATGACGTCGGCCGAGTGTGCTGGTGTCAATGCGCAGTCGTGCGATAGTTCGGTGGGCGGGCACACGCCAGAGCCGGCAGCATGCCCACCGACAATTAAAAGGCCTATTAAGGCCATTAAGTTATCAATTGTGCTGAATTTTTCACCGCCCGTTCAACCTAAACATGAGGGGACATGTTTCATTAATTTTTTGTGCTGTTTAATAATTTTTTCAGTATATTCTTCATCTCCCTGAGGCAGCTCCGTGCCTCAGGGAGATTATTCAGCGCTCTTTCACGTGCATGTGTGAATAACATGCTAGGTCTGCTTGCTTTCCTCCCCCTGCCCGCACAGGCAGTGCCCTGCACTGCCGCTCGTGTATTACGCTGGGCGAGCCTTAATTGGCCTGCCCGCGTAAAATCACAGAGTGCTGCTGATCGCGGGCCCACCCTCGCCGATTCCCGCATGCCAAGGACAAAATTCTGTCAAAAGATTAGATACAGATGAAGGACAAAACAATATGATTACAATTTGAAATTATTTCAGTCCCTTTTGTAGCAGGTCTGTAATTTCTTGGATTAATTGATGCTTTAGTTATATTGAAGGTCTCGTAAATGCAGAGGACTCTCAAAAAGCTGTGAGGCTTCTTGTAGTTGAATTGCCAGGAAGTTGGCTCTCAGGTGAACTTGAAGTTAGAACAGTTTGGGGGGAG
Organism: Cetorhinus maximus; assembly: GCF_964194155.1. NCBI lineage: Eukaryota > Metazoa > Chordata > Chondrichthyes > Lamniformes > Cetorhinidae > Cetorhinus > Cetorhinus maximus. The sequence continues at coordinate 117,945,229 of NC_135885.1, forward strand.
ATTCCTTCTCCCACTTTCAAGGTATAGCTGCTTATTACCTTGGCTGTGGATTTGTCTTGCAGCATGTTCAATGGTTCAGATGGTGTTTCTTATGGTAGCTATTTCAGAACAGCTCCTGCTGTTATTTTGAAAAGCTGGTAACAAGCATGGCTGCCTTACCCATGTGAACTGCTACAAGTCCAAAGACCTTTTCCAAATAAAGTGGTGTGTCAGACTGGTAAACATCCTGTGTTGTGGCTTTTCAGATGCTGAGAGTTTCAGGCAACCAAGGTCTTTGTGTTAGGGATGAGGAGCCATCACAATACAATGAAAGGTCGATGAGGTCCATTTCATAGTTGTCTAACGCTCATTGTGTTTTGATGTCACTATTGTCCACGGTAAGGCAGAAAGGCGAGTTCGCTGGTAGGTCATGGACTTTTCGGTTGATGGTGCATCCTTAACAAATGGATATGGAAGTTTACAAGTGGCTGTGACTGTCCATATTTTAATTGGGCATTTGATCGAATTTTAGGACTGTCTGGAACTGAATGCAGCAAAGCCACACGAAATGCTCCAGCCATTTTAAACAGTTTTTGGCGTCCACTTTTAAAAATATAGCTTTAAAGTTTGTAATATCTTCATGCCTGTACAGGGCATGATACTTGCATTTGATCAGTTCAAATTTCCTATTTCAAATGGATCAGGGTGGCTGCCTGAAGTTCATGGGTCCAATGCCTGTTTAAGGACCTTTCTGCCAAATTTGGAGTACTAGATTTATTCACTCCTAAACCCAGTCACAAAGCCTTAGCTGCAAGAGTTGGGGAAATAGCTGGATTGGGTAAGTATCTGGTTGTTATTTTACACTGCTAATGGGCAATTTTACCTATTTTTAGCTGCACTTGCTTCTGTAGCTGACTAGAAAAATTGGAGACTGTTATATTTTGCAGCTGTAAGATAATCTTTGCCCAGCTGGTTGTACATCAATATTCTCTGGCAACATGGGTACAGTACTCGGTCTGCCAATTGTACAGGAGAGTGAACAAGACGAAGAGCAACCATTAAGAATGCAGAGCCCTGTAGCTCCTGGGAATGGAAGGTGAAGGAGAGGGCAGGAGGCCCTAAATTATTTGAATGTACAGGACCAGAACATTTTAACTCCAGTTAACTAAGGAGCAACAGGCTGGATTTTCATGGAGTCGAGGAGACTCTGTGGAGGGGCCCTGATTTCAGCCCCATTCCCAGGGTTTCCAATTTTCAGAAGTGCCTTTTCAGGGCACAGGTTGGTTTGAGGTGTAAGCTTACACCTTGCACTTCCAACCAGGCTGGCTCCATTGCAGTGCTAATCATGCGCTAATCCTCTGTAATTTTCATTTAATCTGGCCAGGTTTTCAATGAGTCATGGTTCACGGCATCTCAGCAGTGTTGTGAACCATAGTCTGCATGAGGAAACCTTTTGAAAGATAAGTTAAAAAGGTGGTGTTCTTGCCCCTCATACTATGCTATTCTGCTCACTCACCCCCCACCCGGGGGCTCCTCATGGCCCCCATGCCAAGTTATGGCACTTCTATATCCATTCACCAAATGCATGCTGTATAGAACCAATGAAACCTATAGCAACAATAGATTATGTAAAGAAACACTTTAAAAAACAGTCGGTCATTGATAACTTTCTACTTTCCTTAAAATTCCCCTTTTCACTACAGGCCAATAAAAGTGTCAACCATTCAGACCCTTTAAAGTTCCAAAAGCTGAAACTGCAAGCGCTTGAAACACATTTACCTTACGTAAATACACAATGTGCAATTGACAGGATAGATCAGAGAGCCGGAACTGTCAATCAAGCAATGTTTCCCTAGGGCTCAGCTGTTTCAGTATGCTAATGGATTCCTACGCTCTGAGCCAAGCCTTATTATGCATTATTGGCTGAGAGCCAAACATCCATTCAATACTGAACAGCTGATTCCCAGGGGGAACATTATTGGATTGACAGCTCTGGCTCCCTAATCTATTCTGTCAGTTTCACAATGTTTATTTACACAAGATAAAGAGGTTTCAAGTGCTTGCAGATTCAGCTGTTGATAATTCCAAGGGTCTGGATTGTTAACACTTCTGTTGGCCTGAAATAAAAAAAAAGATTTTTTTTAAAAGAAAGAGGACCATTATCAATGAATGACTGTTTATAAAGTTTTTTTGGGCATCCTATTGTCACTATAGGGTTTATTGGTTCTGTGCAGTGTTTAGCAGGTGAATGGGCATCGAAGTGCATTGCTTGGCATGGGAAACATGAAGGGTCCTAGGGAATGGGTGGGGGAATACTTTGGCATGAGGGGCCATCGAGCATAGGTGGGGGCCATATCTTGGCATGGAGGCATGAGGGGCTATAAGGGTTGGGTAGGGGAGGTGAGGTGGCATGGATGGTGCATGCGGATGTGTGGGGGGTGAGGGGTGTGGGCTAGAGGGCATTTTCTTTTATTATAACTGGGAGGGACTCTCACTGCACTGAGGCTGGCCTTTTAAACTGCCCGCCTCTGCACCTGGCAGCCCCTGTTGCTGCCTCTGAATTCTTTCCCAGCTCGACTAGCCTGACTCCCCCACCCTTCCCCCCCATTTCCTGCCACCCCACACTGTGAAAATCCAATCTTTCTCCCAAGCCAAGTGGGCTGAGCCAGGAATTTTCCCGACTCCCGCTACCTGTCTTGAGGATGAAAATCCAGCTCAATATGTCAAGTGGAATGCGCTTCACCAAAGAGGTGTGACAGAGCCATGTCACTTCTTTCCACCTGATTTTCTATGCCTTAGGTCATTCTAGCATGCAACAGATGACACTAGCAACATCAATCAGTTTACAGAGCGTTCCTGCATCAAATAGGTTATGAATACAAGGCTCACAAATCCATTAACTTCCCTATCGAGGCAGCAAAACAGGGCACTGGACATCTCTGAGTTCCCCCAGGAACTGGACAGTATTAGTTGCGCCCACATAGCCTTCAACATGACCCTGGAGTGTACTTGAACAAGAAGTGCTTTCACTCAATGACAGGTATTGCATTATGCAGTTTGTGCCCAGTTTCTTGGCAGATCCCGTAATGCAATCAGACCATTGTGTATTGGACTGGCGAGCTGAGGAGCACTTCTCCCTTTATACCCTTTATACCCTGAACACACAGGCCAGGATTTTGCCCTCGTCAGGCAGGCTCAGTGGGGGAGGGCGGGAGCAGTTGGGAAGCCGACCGGGGGCGGACCGCAATTTCATGCAGGCAGGCCAATTAAGGCCCGCACAGTGCTCAGTGCTCAGCGCTGCCTGTGTGGTGGGTGAGGGGGGCAGAGGAGGGCGAGCGTGCAAGTTTGCACATGTACGCAGGTGTGCACTGGAAAAGCTCCCTGAGCCACAAAGCTGCTTCAGGGAGATGTAGATTTTAAGAAATAATAATAAAGAATTTTAAATTGTTAAACAATACGTCCCCTCATGTGACTCTGTCACAGGAGAATGGACATGCTATTAATTAAATGTTTAAATTTTTATTTAATTTTTAATAGCTGTTAGAAACCTTATCCCACTCGTGGATGAGGTTTCCTAAAAAATCCGAAGGCCACATAGCCCTGCCGCCTGCGCACCAAACATAAGGTTGGACGTGCAGCCAAAAATTTAATTCAATTATTACTTTAATGGCCTTTTAATTGTTGGCAGGCGCGCTGAAAACCCCCACGTGCGCCTGCTGACCAAAATATCGCACAATGACGTCGGGATGCTCGTCCAACGTCATCACGCGTCTTTTTATGCTCATTCGGGTCAGGTGCACGCCTGCCCGACGAGCTAACAATTCTGGCCATAGTTTAGCACTGTTCCCCAGTGCCACCAGGGAGCTTAAGGCAGACTGAAAAATTCCAGTTAGCCTCTGACAATAGGTCTCAACAGGCTATTTATGAGCTGAATTGGCTACCTGTTGCTTGTGTGCAGGTAGCTCAGCCATACCCCGCATCTGCTTTCCAGAAATGGCCGGGGAGCAGGATGGATCTCAGGAACCAGCAAACCAACAGACAGCGAAAATTCCCCACCTGTGCCCATTGGAGCCTAAAAATTCAGCCCTAAATGCCTGCCTTCATTGTTCTTTTGCCTAATATGGTAGCTCTACAAGGTACTACCATAGCAATAGTATTATAATCCTTATTGAAGACTTGCAGCTTTAATTATGATTATAATACTATTGAAATAATAGAAATATTAAGAATCATAAGGAAATTGCTGAAGCCTTGCAAATCACATATTCAAAGGTCTCAAGGTCTCATTTGTTTTTCCCTAGGTTTCTTCCAAAAGCAGGAAATGAGACAATGCACTTGTTGGTCCACAAATATCAACATCCTTCTGTAGACTTGGCCCTTGAAGTCAACTCCTGTGTTATCATAAGAAGGTTTAAGATGCAAGCTTGAATTTCTGGCTATCTGGTATCTAGCTGATCCCTATGTCCTGGCTTTGGTACAGTTATGAATTTCTCTGTAAAGATCGTTCTAACCTTCTAAACTACATGGGCGACCAATTTCTGAGCAGGTACCTGCAAGGGTAAGGTCAAGCAACAATGGTCTTCAGGGAGAATGTCCTTCTCTTCCTCTGTTGCAAATGGATTTGTCATTTGTAATGGACCTGGAAAGAGGCAAATGACAATGATTAGCAATTAGTGGGAAGGGTTAATAGAACTAAACGAGTTGCAGCCAAGCTATACCAATATGTCAAACAGAAATTGAGAGAGACAGAATTTAGTGAGAATAGAAAAGGAGGCTAAGGTAGGCAGATAACCTGCAAAGCATAACCTTGGATCTCATCGGTTAATGATGTTCCAAACCTGCCCTCTGCTCGCTAATTCAATTGTGGCTTCTTTCATTGCAGCCAGCATTTATAGGGTTTTTGGTCCCCCTTATGCCTGCTCTTTCTTATTGTGTGCCAGTTTGTCCTGTAAAAAGGGAATCGTGTTAAAATGTGACCTGAAGGGTTATAAAGATGTGCATGTCACAACAAGATAGTATAGGTGGTATGTGAATGATGCCACAGGCGTGAGGAGCTGAAGAGAGCAATTGTGAGGACAGTAGGAGATGTAGACTATGCAATTAGTAGTGGAAGATAGCACAGCTCAATGTGCTGTTGTGATAGGAGGAAAGTGATGATAATTGTTGGAGGGAAAGCTTATACTTGCTCAGAAGCCAAGGGCTCAACACAGAAATGCAAGTAGGAATCACATCTTATCAGCTCTGGTCAGATCATTTATTTATTTTGCAGCATTGCAGTGGATTTCGGTCCTATGCTCCTCCCATTAACCTGCTCTTTGCTCTCTGCCCACTGGTTTTGTGTTATTTGCTGGGGAATACTTTCCTGTCAGCTGCAAACAGCACTTCCTTCCTCCTGATGATCTTTAATGTTGTTTCCTACGTTGAAATGCTGGCTACACTTCTAAAAGTTCTTCATTGGCTGTAGAGTGCTTTGGGGTAGATAAATGCAAGCCTTCCTTTCTCTCGTCCCACAGGACCACTGGGTGTCATAAAAACAGGTGGCTTTCACCGTAATCATTCTGCTTTACATTTCAACTTGCGACTTTAATTATGATTATAATACTAGTGAAATAATAGACAGGAATCCAAAAATCACAAGAAAATTGGTGAAGCCTCGCAAATCACATGTTCAAAGGTCCCATCTGTTTTTCCCTAAGCTTCTTTCAGAAGCAGGAGAGGAGACAGAGGAAAGTCCGGTGAACCACTGAAGGGTATAAGGTTGGGAACATCCTGGTGAAGGGAGTGCAGCTTGGGCATTCAACGCTAAATGGGCCAGAATTTTCAAGTCAGCGTGCGGGGGCGTGCCCGACAAGCCGACGCGTAGAATGACGCGTGATGACGAGGGCGTGCGTCCCGACGTCACCGCGCGCTGTCGCGATATTTCGGAATGCAGGCGCGCTATGAGTTCTGAGGCCCACCATTAATGAACGGGTCACTTAAGGCCCTTGAGGCAGCAACTGACAATGATCTTTCACAGCCCCTGCGATTTTCAGTGCATAGCATGGGCGCAACGGGCAGGCAGATACGCCACATTTTTAAAAACCTCATCCATGGGTGGGATAAGGGGGGTGAGTGGGCTCACTAATGTTGTTAGTGTTGTAGTTTTTAAACTCTCTGCTACTTGCTTGTGTGAACAGGACAACTTCAATTCTCTTCACAGCTGCTTTGACAGAAAGAACAAGCTTCAGTTGAGCACTCTGGAGGAATCGTAACACTTGGGACCTTGCAGCTATCAGACAGCCTTCCTTTACGCTGGGAATGGGGATTGTGCTCTCCGCTGGAGGCACCATCTCTGAGAAGGAAGAGAGGTCCAGGAGAGGGAGGGGGCCAGGAGTCCATATTCAGCCTCCAGAGAAGCCACTTTTGGGAGGACAGGTGCAGACATAAGGGGCGCAGAGCCAACAGAAGTGCAAGGTGGAAGGGGCTGCAGAAGACGACACTATCCTGCTGCCAGGGTTTACAGGTGGTGAAGCAGCTACACAAATATGTCTGAGGTGCAGTGCCGAAGGAGGCTCCGTCTCTCAAGAGAGACAGTGACCTCCATTTGTCAGATGATTGGCCCTGAGATCAGCTCCAATTGTGTAGGTGGACACGCTATTCCAGTGACGCTGATGGTCATGGTTGCCCTCAACTTCTTCTTGCCTCTGGCTCTTTCCAGGGATGGGTGGATAATCTTTGCTGTCCACAGTTGTGTCAAGCTGGTGACAAATGCACTGTTCAGGCGTGTATTGACTTTCATTCACTACCGCTCAGACAAGGCCAGCCAGGCAGAGTGAGCCAGAGGCTTTGCAGCGATTGCTGGATTCCCCCGCGTCCAGGGTGCAATAGACTGTACACATAAGACCATCAAGGCAGCAGCAGGTGAGCCGGGAGCCTTCGTCAACAGGAAGGGCTTCCACTCCAAAAACATGCAGATAGTGAATGACCATAGGATGCAGATTCTGCAAGTCTGTGCAAGGTACCCAGGCAGCACCCATGACACCTACATTCTTAGACACTCCCAGGTGCCGGGGCTTTTCAGTGCTCCAGCCTGGCTGAATAGATGGCTACCGGGTGACGAGGGCCATCCCCTCAAAAGGTGGCTCATGTTGCCCCTCTGCCATCCAAGAACAGAGGCCGAGCGGCGGTACAATAGGAGCCATTTCTCCATAAGGGCGGTGGTAGAGAGAACCATCGGTCTTCTCAAGATGCGCTTCCGATGCCTGGACTGTTCAGGGGGTGCACTCCAGTACCCCCAGATCGTGTGCCACTGATAGTGTTTACATGCTGCACTCTCCGCAATCTGGCGCTGGAAAGAAGGGACGCAGTGGAGGAAGAAGATGTAGACACAGTTGCTCTGGCTGCAGATGATGAGTCCAGTAGTGAGTCCGAGGATGAGCACGCACAGCAGAACGCTGAGGGGATAAACACCGACCCGAGCAACCTCCAGGGAGGTGGGGACACCTGGGATGCTTTGATCCAACGCTCCTTCAGCTAGCCTACCAAAGATGAACCACCAACACATGTCAGGGCTGCTGGCTCCATACTTGATACCTGAGAGCAATATTTGCCTGGTCAGGAACATTAACTATGTGCCTTGTAAATAAAGTACAATGACAAATCACTCATAACATCATGGGTTTCCCTTCACCTGCAGAACTAATGAAGCACGCAGAGGCTTGTTGAGAACCAAAACATTTAACGATTGCCAACTTGCAAACAGAAATGAAAGTCCATTAAAAGGAGTTCAAGAGCACACCTACTGAAAAACAACTGAAATGGGGCGCAAAAGAAAGCCACCAGTGATAAGCCCCTATTGTACCTAAGGTGCCTTACACTTACGTTTTTGGGTGCTACGTCTAGGCGCTGGCAATGGCATTGGAGACAGCCTGCTCACTGTGCTGTCTTGTTGGCCTTGATGACCTTGGCGGGTGTCCTCTGGCCCATGGAGCCTGTGCTGGCCTCGCCTGGGAGGGAGTGGCTGGCATCTCCCCAGTCACCGCAGCCTCATCGGATGCCACAGTCACTGGCAGAGGCGTGGAGGAGCTGCTGCCATCATCCGGGGCGCCCTGAGAGGAGCCGCAGAGACAACAAGCAGCTCGTGCGCCAGCATCAGGTCGCTTCAGACCTCCCTGCTCACCATTGATGGACGGACACCTAGCTGGGATACTGGGTGCCCAATCCATCTCCCACACTGACAGTGGTCACCTGAGGTCAATGCCGCTGTGAGGGCTTGCAGTTCCAAACGCATTCCCAGGAAGCCCTGATTGTCCTCCTGGAGGAGCCTCCCCATGAGAGTCGCCACCCTCTCCATGGAGGAGGCAGTACGCTCGGCCATGAGGGTCATTACATTGCTCATGCTCCGCATGGACCCCTCCTCAACGGAGACCATGGCACGCATTGCCTCATGTATCTCTGCCAGATCCTCCCGCACATCCTGCTGGACTTCCAGAAACTGCTGCCTCAGGGATGACTCCGGAGGCATATCATCAGCCACCGACTGAGCATGTTCCTGGTCCCCGGCATTCCTCCGACTGCCGGCGCCCTGGGCACCCTCTGTCACTGCCTGCACCTCAAGTGAATGTGAAGTATCCTCACTGCTATGCACCAAGATACTAGCCAACGATTTTATCCCCACCGAGGTGCTGGTATCTGCGCTGGTGCCTGCCTGGCTGAGAGGGTCAGACACTGGTGTGTTTATATCTTCAGGGTCCTCAGGGGTCAGTGGCGGTCCCTATGCCTCCTGAGTCTGGGCGTGCTCCAGTGAGGCTGAAAGGAAGAACAAGGACATTTGATTAGTTGAAGTCGAGACACTGTTAATGTCCTCCTTCCATTATCAATGGGCAATCCATGTTGGATGCTGAAATCAATATACAGTCAACAGTGGAATGGAAGGAGGAGCGCATCCTAATCCGGGTGCTACCACTTACTCGAGGAGGGCAGCGAGGCACTCAGCCGAAAACCTCGGTGGCGACTGCCCTGCCGACCTGCCCTTCTGCCCAGCCTGCTCTCGGAGGATGTTATCCGAAATCCTCCTGCCCGACATCAGTGGCAGCTTTTGGAAAGCTGCCTGTGCCATTTTTGAATAGGCCGCCGGGTCGTCATTAGATCTGATGCTCATTGGTCTCCCGTCACCACCCGCTCCTTCCCACTGATCTCGGGAGCTGCAATTCACGCTGGGCGGGCCTTAATTGGTGCCTACCTGTGCCCGGTCCTGCCCAGCCCACCCGCCATAAGTAAAATCCTGGCCATGATATCAATGTGCAGACAGCACCAGCCACGCTGGTCGTTAACTGCATGTATAGGCAGTGTACCCAAAAGGATAACTTCCGAGCACTGATTAAAATTGGCCTAAGCTTCTTAAAAGTGTGGGCATTGTGGCTGGAACAGGTGCTAGAAGTCATGCAGGAAGTGAATCTGACCTGAAAAGCAGTGAAAAATGGCACTACATAGGAGAGAGCAATCACTCAAGACTGGTGGAGGAGGTGGAAGGACAATGAGTTAACCTGTGTCTACTGAGGACCTATAAGCCTGAATTTTCAGCCTGGTGGGTAGGCACAATCAGTGGGCCTGGGATCGGTCAGGGAACAAACCGCTGACCGTGATCGGCCCCCGACTGCAATTTCACGCTGGCTGGCTAATTAACGGCCAGCCAACGTGAAGCACATGCTGATATGATCAGTGCTGCCTGGGTTGGGAGCAGGAAAAGGGCATGTGCTGAGGTCAGCGTGGGCACGGGGGAACGCGGAATAAAAGCTCTCTGAAGGCAGAGAGCTGCCTCAGGGAGTGGAAGAATTTAAATACACAAAATAAAGATGTAAAAAACCAGGAGAAAATGCCCACGCATCATAAACAGTCACCTGAACTTATACAACATGAAAATTGTGTCCAAACCTTTTTATTTTTTTAAATTTAAAGACAAAAAACTCATCCCACCCTTGGATGAAGTTTCCTGAAAAATGCCAAGACCATAAGGTTGGGCGGGCAGCGAAAAATCCTAGTTAATTGCACTGGTAGTGGGCTTAATAGCTCTTAAATGTCAGCGGGCGTGCTTCCCAGTTTAGCATGCACCCACCAGCCAAAATATCACGCGAGTGCGCGATGACTTTCGCACGTTCGCCTGACCTCAGCACGCGCTATTTTATGCTTGAGTGTGGCGGGTGTGAGTCCGCAAGCCAAGCAAAAAAAATCTGCCCATAATTAAAAGTCACAGGGCAGAATCTTATAAGACCAGGGGAGATAGATTCGGAGGCAGGGGGAGTGGGGAATGTTTGAAAGTTGCACATCGGGTCAGCTACCTCCATGAGATTTTGCTGGTGCCATGACTCACTGGGGATAACGCACTATAATATCAAGCTCCACTGTTTCCCAAGCCGCGACAAATATGAAAAGTTTGACCAAACCACCAGACTCTCCCAATTCTACCTAACTGTTTAATTTAGGTTAACAGAATACGAGCACCAGGTTTGTAAACTTAATAAATAAATAAATGTTTATTGAACAAACTGTCGTTAACCAGTGGTAGAAGAAAGAAATATGAACTGCTAATTTCTAACTCTATGACTTAAACTCTACCCCTTCTTAAATCCCTATATACACACATACAAGACACATTAGACACACAAAAACAAGGATTGTAAGGGTGGATTAAGACAGTTCAATAGCACTAATTGCAGAGGACAGGATTCGATGGGTTGATTTTGATCGGTGTCTTCCAAATTCCTTTCAGTTCTTGTGGATGACACAAGGTGGCCTTCCAGCACTTTCAGCATTTAGCTCACTAGTTAAGCACTGGCCTATCAATGTCTCTAACAGTGATTTTCCTCTTTGCCTCTTGGCAGGGGTTTTCAGAGAGAGCAGGCTATAGGGATATGAAGAGCAACGGCTAGCTAGCTATTATTGTGGAATTGCTGGAATCTTCCACACACAGGAGAAAGAGGTTTTAGGTCTTGTTCCTTTCAGGCTAGGAGCTATTCTGCTGCACTGCCCTCACACAAAACCTGGTCACCTAGTTAGGAGCCAATTAAAATGTTGTTGCCAGGCAGCTCCCTTGGTCCAGAACTCCTTTCAGGCACCATCCTGTCTTTCATTGCACACTCTGTTCCAGGACTGAAACATTGTAGACATCTCTGATCCTGTTCCAGTGGATAAGTCTTTCAAACTGCACCCATTGCAATATTAATCGACAGTCCAAAAGAAAATAAAAATATATGTTTTTTACAACAGTCCAACAGAAATAAAAATATATGTTCCTTACACTAGAGTTGCCACAAAGAAACATAGAAAATAAGAGCAGGAAAAGGGTCATTTGGCCCTTCGAGCCTGCTCTGCCATTCAATATGATCATGGCTGATCCTTTATCTCAATGCCACACTCCCTCAAATGCCTTAATGCTTTTAGGGTCCAGAAATCTATCTATTTCTTTCTTAGGTATATTCAGTGACTTGGCCTCCACAGCCTTCTATGGCAGGGAATTCCATAGGTTCATTACCCTCTCCTCATCTCAATCCTAAATGGCCTAGCCATATCCTGAGACTGTGGCCACTTGTTCTAGAATTCCCCCCAGCCATAAGGAACATAATCCCGGCATCCAGTCTGTCCATCCTTCTCAGAATTTTATATGTTTCCACAAGGACCGGCAACCCACTCCAGAGGCAGCAGCCAATTAGGGCAATTAAGGCCCTACTTCAAGAAACTGTCAGCATCTTCCCAATGTCGGACAGATCCCTTGCTGAGGCCTGGGCCTAGCGGCTTCCTGGAGGTTCTCTCCCAGTGGCAGGTCAGGAGTGCAGGGTGTGATCGGTGCCTCCTCTCAATTGCCCAGTGGCCACAAGAAATCCTATCAAGAGGTTTTCCCCTCTACACTGTTGGCCCTGACAAATGTGGACATTCTTCGTTTTTACATGTTCAACACTCTTCAGCGAGCACCCTCATGGTCCCCTGCCCACCTCAGCTGTACATAATTCTCCTACTGGTGCTGCTGGCTGTCCAGAACTGCAAGCCCTCTGATTTGGACTCCAACCTCAGGAACCACTGTCCTTAATTAAATGGTGAACACAGTGCAGCATATTTATCGGTTGCCTTCCAGAAGATTCCAACTGTCAGCCCACGTGTGTAGGGTCTGAACCCTAAAATTTTCCCAATGCCAGAAATTTCTCATAAGGCATGAAATATTGCCCAAGAGGAGCAAATACCTGTGGAGGTCAATGCCAGGTGCCTAACCCTGAGGACATGGATATAGTGCCAAAATAAGTTCAACTACCTCAAATAAGCAGTCAAGGTCAGTGAATGCATCTTGAAATTCCACATCCTACCAAATGCACCCCCAGCCTCAGTCAGTCCCCAGTTCACTGCACCCACCTCCACCTATTTGCCTCATCACTCATCTGACAACAATCTTTATCAATCATAGATTCACCTCACCCTCACACACTTATTGAGCCTAATTTTGTGTCCTATATTACCTTTGCCCTGCATGCCAGGAATCCAAACATGTACTCAAGGTTAGAAATATTTTTTAAAATCCTAGGGCCAGATGAATTGTTTCCGAGGCTGCTGAAAGAAGTCAAGGAGGAGATAGCAGATGCTCTGAGGATGATTTTCTAATCTTCACTAGATACCGGGGAGGTACCGGAGGACTGGAGAAATGCAAACATACTTCCATTATTTAAAAAGGGATCAAAGGAAATGCCAAACAATTATAGGCCAGTTAGTCTTACATCAGTAGTGAGCAAATTAGTAGAATCAATCCTGAGAGATAGGATTAACTGTCATGTGGAAAGGAATGGACTAGTCAGGGATGGTCAGCATGGATTTGTTAAAGGAAGGTCTTGCCTCATAAATTTGATTGAATTCTTTGAGGAAGTGACAAGAAGGGTTGATGAAGGTAGTGCAGTGTACATGGACTTTAGCAAGGCATTTGACAAGGTTCCACATGGCAGTTTGGTTAGGAAAGTAAAAGCTCATGGGATTCAGGGTAATGTGGCAAACTGGATAAAAGGTTGGCTTTGTAACAGGAAACAAAGGGTAATGGTCAATGGATGCCCTTGCGAATGGAAAGTTGTCTCAAGTGGTGTTCCACAAGGCTCGGTGTTGGGACCCTTGCTGTTTGTGTTATATATTAACGATTTGGGCGTGAACATGGGGGGCACGATTGGGAAATTTGCAGATGACACAAAGATTGGCCGAGTAGTGGATAGTGTAGAGGATAGCCATAATCTCCAAAACGATATAGATTTGGAATGGGCGGTAAAGTGGCAGATGGATTTTAACATAGAGAAGTGTGAGGTCATACATTTAGGGAGGTCAAACAGTTACAAGGATTACAAAATAAATGGGAATATACTAAGAGGGATAAATGAAGTGAGAGATCTTGATGTACAAGTACTCAGGTCCCTGAAGGCAGCAGTTCAAGTAGACAAGGTTGTAAAGAAGGCATACGGAATGCTCTCCTTCATTGGCAGAGGTATAGAATATAAAAGTAAGGATATAATGTTGGAATTGTATAAAACACTGGTGAAGCCACAACTGGAATATTGTGTGCAGTTCTGGTCACCACATTACAGAAAGGACGTAATAGCTCTGGAGAGAGTGCAGAGGAGGTTTACAAGAATGTTGCCAGGGTTAGAAAAGTGTAGCTACAAGGAGAGATTGGATAGGTTGTGGTTATTTTCCTTGGAACAAAGAAGGCTGAGAGGTGACTTGACTGAGGTGTACAAAATTATGAGGGGAATAGATAGAGTGGACAGGATAAAATTGTTTCCCTTGATGGAGAATTCTAGAACCAGGGGACATAGATTCAAGATAAGTGGCAGAAGGTGTAGAGGGGACATGAGGAAGAACTTTTTTACACAGAGGGTAGTGGGTGTCTGGAATTTGCTACCCAAGTTGGTGGTTGAGGCAGAAACTTTAAACTCTTCTAAAAAATATCTGGATCTTTACCTAAAGTACTGTAAGCTGCAGTGCTATGGGCCAGGTGCAGGAAGGTGGGATTAGAAAGGGCACCTGGGTGTCCTCGGGCTGGCATGGACAAGATGGGCCGAATGGCCTCCTTCTGTGCTGTAACTTTTCTATGATTCTATGGTTCTATGTGTGGAGAACCACATAATCTTCTTATATTATGATGGATTACTGTCTATATGGAAAGAGCAAATTGCTTATCTGTAATCTGTACAAAATTGTGCGCTCTTGAATGCTGGATAGTAATGTCTCTGTTCGAATAACTTTGAGGAAATTGTGTAGAACTTGCTAAATCTAAATGAAATTCTGATGGATTTCTCGTAAAAAGTATAATATCTAAGGTTCTTAATGATCAAATTTGTTAGGCATGTGTGGAGCATAATTACTGGCATGGACATGTTGGACTGAATGGCTGCAAATTGTTTTTAAATTCTTTAATGGAATTTGGGTGTCGCTGGCTAGGCCAACATTTATTGCCCATCTCTAATTGTCCTTGAGAAGGTGCTGGTGAGCTGCCTTCTTGAACCGCTATAGTTCACGTGGTGTAGGTGCTGTTAGGGCGGGAATTCCAGGATTTTGACCCAGCGACATTAAAAGGAACTGCGATATATTTCCAAGCCAGGATGGTGAGTGGCTTAGAGGGGAGCTTACAGATGGTGGTGTTCCCATGTGTCTGCTGCTCTTGTCCTTCTAGGTGGTAGAGGTCGTGGGTTTGGAAGGTGCTGTCTAAGGAAGCTTGATGAGTTTCTATGTTGCATCTTGTAGATGCTCCACTGTGAGTCAGTGGTGAAGGGAGCCAATGTTTGAGGATGGGGTGCCAATCAAGTGGGCTGCTTTGTCTGGATGGTGTCATGCTTCTTGGAGTTGTTGGAGTTTAACTCATCCAAGCAAGTGGGAAGAATTCCATCACACTCCTGACTTGTGCCTCGTAGATGGTGGACGGGCTTTGAGCAGTCAGGAAGTGAGTTATTCGCTGCAGGATTCCTAGCCTCTGACCTGCTCCTGTAGTCACAGTATTTATATGGCGCGTTGTCGTAACTGAAGGTGTAGCCTCTCCTACTGTCTATCAGGGGTCACATGATGTTCTTGGAGTCTCTGACCAATAAACCTTAAGCATGGGCAATCTGGGGAGGTGGGGCTTCCTGACGAGAGTCCTGATCGAGCATGCAGTACCTGAAAATCTCTCTGTAATAAGATGTATCTGTTTCTTGTTGAAACCTGCCTGCTCCATCAAGTCATTACATTTGGCGATGAAGGTAAAATAGCTCCGACTTTGCACCTCACCTTGTTAACATAAGTACATCAAATCTTAAGAATAAAGAAAAGACTTCTTACCAATCATGCCACTCTACGGCAGAATCGATTCTGCAATTGAGCGCAGAAAGCGGGGAGACTTCATTTTAAAGAAACCGGGGAGAGCGGGTAGAGTCATATGAGACCAGTGGCGGAACGACGTCATGAACCACAACGTGATGCGAGTGCAGGAAAAGCAGATGGTTTGTGAGTATTTCTAGTCTGTAAAGCAAAAGTAAAGTTTTTAGTTTGTGTTTAGGTCTCTAGCCTTTTTTTTCTCTCTTTGTCTTAAAAATACCTTGTTAACTATAAGGTCAACACTGGTGTAAAAGAATAATTACAATGAAGTGTAGAATGGGGGATTCTTCAAGTGTAAAGGGTAGGAATACTAGAGTAATTAATTAATAAATTAAATAAAATGCGATAGTGATAGCAGGATGGTTGATGTGTTGCTGCTGCAGCATGTGGGAGCTGCTGAATGCCAAGGTGATCCAGAGCGAACACATCTGTTGTAAGTGTTTGCAGCTCGAGGAACTTTGGTTTGAGTTGAGGAGCTGGGGTCCAAGCTGCAGACATTGCGCCACATCAGGGAAGGATAAAGTTACCTGGACACTTTGCTCCTGGAGGCAGTCACACCCCTCAGATTAGGTAATTCAAATTCAGTCTGTGATCAGGGTGTGACTGCAGGCAAGACAGGTATGGGGACCCAGGGGATAGCACTAGAGGAGCCTCAGCCCCTTCAATTGTCCAACAGTTATAAGGTTCTTGCAAGCTGTGTGGATGAGTGTGCAGAGTGCAGGGAAGATGAGTGAACTGACCACTGCACCATGGTACAGGGAGCCATTCAAGTTGGGCAGGGAAATAGGAACATTATAGTGGTAGCGGACTGTGTAATTAGGGGGATAGATACTGTTCTCTGCAAACATGAGCATGAGTCCAGAAAGCTGTCTTGCCTGCCCAGTGCCAGGGTTAAGGACATCTCCACAGAGCTGGAGAAGAACCTGGAGTGGGGAGGGAGGGATACGATTGTCATTGTCCACTTTGGTACCAACAACATTGATAGGAGTAGAAAGGAGGTTCTGCTGAAAGAATCTGAACAGTTAGGAGCTAAATTTAAAAAAAACCCTAAAGGTAATAATCTCAGGATTACTACCTGAGCCATGGGCAAACTGGCATAGGCTAAATAAAGTCAAGGAGTTAAATGCGTGTCTCAAACATTGGTGCGGGAGGAATGGGTTTCAATGCATGGGGCACTGGAACCAGTACTGGGTAGAAACGAGCTGTTCCAATGGGACGGGCTTCATTTGAACCATGCTGGGACCAATGCCCTGGCGAATCGAATAACTAGGGCTGTAGAGAGGGCTTTAAACTAAATAGAGGATGGGGGGAGTGTTCTGGAGAGGGTATAAGTAGGCTTACAAGCAAAAAGATTTGGCAGCATTGCAGGGTGGCCATTTAGGTAACGATTCCCAGAGTGTGACAGGAAGGGACAGAGCGTGCAAACATAAATAAAAACCAGCAAATAGGGTCAAAGGGGGAAAGAATGGTAAAAAGGCAAAATTAATGGCTCTTTACCTAAATGCATGTAGTATTTGCAAGACGATAAATGAATTAATGGCACAAATAGAAGTTAATGGTATGATCTTATAGCCATTAGGGAGACATGGTTACAAGGAGATCAAAGCTGAGAACTAAATATTCAGGGAAATGTGACTTTTTGAAAGGACAGGCAGGAAGGAAAGGTAGCTTTGTTAGTACGAGATGAAATAAATATGATAGCAAGAAATGATCTTGGATCGGAAAATGTAGAATCCATACGGGTGGAGGTAAGAAATAACAAGTGGAGGAAGATACTGGTGGGAGTAGTCTATAGGCCCCCTAACAATAGCTATACTGTAGGACAGAGAATAAATCAGGAGGTAATAAGGGCATGTTAAAAAGGCAGTACATTAATCATGTGCGACTTTTATCTTCATGTTGATTGGGAAAATCAAATTGGCAGAGGTAGACATGAGCAAAAAATCATAGCGTGTATTCGGGACAGTTTCCTAGAACAATATATTATGGATCCAACCAGGGATCAGGCTATTTTGGATTTGGTAATACGTAATGAGGCAAGTCTCAGAGTAAAATATCCCCTAGGAAACAGTGGACATAACATGTTAGAATTTAGCATTCAGTTTGAGGGTGAGAAACTTGTGAGAAAACAACTGTGTTAAACTTAAATAAGGGTAATTACAAAGGAATGAGGGCAGAGTTGGCTGGAGTGGACTGGGAAAGGAGCTTAACAGAAAAGGCGGTTGATGAACAATGGCAGACGTTTAGGGAAATAGCTCATGACTCACAACAAAGATATATCCCAGTGAGAAAGAAGGATTCTAGGAAGGGATAAACCAACCATGGTTAACCAAGTTAAGGATAGTAACAAAGTGAAAGAAAAAAACACAATGTGGCAAAGTTTAGTGGTTAGCCAAATGATTGGGAAAGTTTTAGACACCAACAAAAGATGAACAAAAAATAGTAGAGGGAGAAAATAAACTTTGAGGGTAAACTAGCAAGTAACATAAAAATGGACAATAAGAGCTTCTTTAAATATATAAAAAGGAAGAGAGAGGCCAAAGTGGACAAACACCCCTTAGAGAATGAGGTTGGGGAAACAATAATGGGGAACCAGGAAAAGGCAAAGCAGTTGAATAAATACTTTGCATCAGTCTTCACAGTAGAAGACATTATTAGCATTCCAAAAATACTAAATAATCAAGGGGAAAAAGGGAGGAGGAAATAAATGCAATAACTATCAACAGAGAAAAAGGTACTAGGGAAACTAAAGGAGCTAGAGGACGATAAGTCCCCTGGACCTGATGGGTTGCATCCTAGGGTATTAAAGGAAGCAGCTACAGAGATAGTGGACGCACCGGTAGTAATCTTCCAAAAATCCTTAGATTCTGGAAAAGTCTCAGAGGGCTGAAAAACTGCCAATGTAGCACCTTAATCAAAAAGGGAGGGAAACAAAAACAGATAACTATAGGCCAGTTAGCTTAACATCTGTTATTGGGAAAATATTAGAGTCTATTATAAAGGATGTAATAGCAGAGCATTTAGAAATGCATAATCTAATCAAGCAGAGTCAGCATGACATCATGAAGGGGAAATCATGCCTGACATATTTATTAGAATTCTTTGAGGAGGTAACAAGCAGGGTAGATAAAGGGGAACCAGTAGATGTCATATATTTGGATTTCCAAAAGGTGTTCGATAAGGTGCTGCATATAAGGCAACTTCATAAGGTAAAAGCCCTGGTGTTGAGGGTAGTATATGAGCATGGATAGAGGATTGGCTAACTAATAGAAGACGGTGAGTTGGGATACGGGGGGCATTTTCAGGCAGGCAAACTGTAACTAATGGAGTGCCACAGGAATCAGTGCTGGGGCCACAATTATTTACAATATAAATTACTGACTTGGATGAGGGAAGTTAATGTACTGTGGCCAAGTTTGCATATGACACAAAAATAGGTAGGAAGGCAAGTGGTGAGGGTGACACAAAGAGTCTACAGAGGAATCTACAGAAAGGTTAATTGAGTGGGCAAAAGCTTGGCAAATGGAATATAATGTGGGAAAATGTGAGGCTATGCACTTTGGCAAGAAGCATAGAGGAGCTAAATATTGTTTAAATGGAGAAAGACTGCAGAAAGCTGCAGCACAGAGGGGTTTAGGGGTCTTTGTGAATGAATCACAAAAAGCTAGCATACAAGTTCAGCAGATAATAGGTAAGGCAAATGGAATGTTGACATTTATTTCAAAGGGAATGGAGTATAAAAATAGGGAAGTTTTGCTAAAACTATGCAGGGCACTAGTTAGACCACACCTAGAATATTGTGAATAGTTTTGGTCCCCTTATCTAAGTAAAGATATACTGGCATTGGAGGCAGCCCAGAGAAGGTTCACTAGGTTGATCCCAGGTAGAAAGGGATTTTCTTATGAGGATAGGTTGAGTAGGGTGGGCCTGTACTCATTGGAGTTTAGAAGACTGAAAGGCAGCCTTATTGAAACATATAAGATTCTTAGGGGGCTTGACAGGGTAGATGCTGAGAGGTTGTTTCCCCTTGCGGAAGAGCATAAGACATAGATGAGGAGGAATTTCTTCTCTCAAAAGGTAGTGAATCTGTGGAATTCTTTGCTGCAGAGGGCTGTAGAGGCTGGGTTGTAGGTATATTCAAGGCTGAGATGGACAGATTTTTAATCAGTAAGGGAATCAAGAGTTATGGGGAAAAGGCAGGTAAATGGAGTTGAGGATTATCAGATCAGCCATGATCTCATTGAATGGCAAAGCAAACGCGATGGGCCAATTGGCTTAATCTGCTCCTATGTCTTACGGTTTTATCCTTACTATGGAAGACTGGAGCCAGTATGTACAGCACCTTGGTTTTTATTTCATAGCAAACAAAATTACCATGGAGGAGAAGCAGAAAGTCATCCTTTTGAGTGTATGTGGTAGCAAGACATACAATCTTATCCGCAGCCTGATGGCCCTGAATGCACTCAATTCTAAGTCCTTTAATGAATTAGTGGACCTCGTGAAAACACATTTCCAGCTGAAGTCACCCATAATAATGCTGCGTTTTAAATTTAATTCCAGAGCTAGGTCCCCGGGAGAGTCCATCATGTAGCAAATCTCAAGCAGTTGACAGAAACACTGCAACTTCGGGGACATGTTAAATGATATGCTGCGGGACCAATTAGTTTGTGGAGTTCAAGATGATGCCAGACATCGCCGTTTACTCGCCGAGGTCGACATTGACTTGAAGCGCACCCTAGAAGTCTCCCTCGCCATGGAAAGTGTCGCGAGAGACTCGCAGCCTTTGCAACACATACAACATGGTGCTGTTCTTCATGTGGGGTGGGAGCCTATTGCTGAGCGTGGCATGAAAACTAGACCCACAGCATCGAAGCAACAGGCAATGTTCACTGTTAGAAACATGAAAAGGCCTAGGAGAAACACTTCAGCAGCAACTCCAAGGTTAATCTGTTATAGATGTGGGGATGACCACAGACCGACACCTGTAAATTCAAGGAGGCAGAATACCATTACTGCCATAAGAAAGGTAACGTAGTAAGGCAATGCAGGGCAAAGTTCAAACAGCCCATAAAGCAGCAAACCAACATGTCTGAATTAAAAAATACAGCAGAACCTGAAGCTGCCAACACCTACATTTATTCCCTGTATAACGTCACCGCTATAAAAACCAAACCTATCACTGTCACAATCCAAGTTAATGAGAAGCCACTAATAATGGAGGTGGATACCGGTGTCTCAACTACAGTGGTGGGCGAGCACACTTTCAAATATCTTAATGCAGGAACACAGCTACTAAAGCTGCAGCGGACAACTGCTAAATTAAATACACACACTGGAGAATCTATTCAGGTAAAGGGCATCACCACTTTACCAGCTTCTTATAGGCAACAGACAGCCCAGCTTCCAGTGATAATAGTGAAAAGAGAAAGACCCACTCTTCTAGGCCGAGACTGGTTACAGAAAATCAAGCTTGATTCGTCGGAGATATTTCACCAGAAATCAGGAGGAGTTCAGGTGAACTGCTAAGGAAATACAACAGGGTTTTTCTGGATGAACTAGGGAAGTTAAAAGGCATGCAGGCAAAGATATATGTGGATCTTCGGGCGACACCACATTTCTTTAAGGCCAGACCTGTACCTTATGCGTTGGACGAGAAGCTGGATGCAGAACTGTGCTGGTTAGAAAAGCTGGGCATCATCCAGCCTGTCCAATTCTTGGAATGGGCAGCACCCATAGTTACAGTGGTTAAGCCTGACCAAACAATACGCATTTGTGGGGGCTATAACTTGACCATAAATAAGGGAGCAAAATTAGACAAGTACCCCATTCCAAGGACAGATGACTTATATGTAAAGCTGGCTGGAAGCAAGTCCTATACAAAATTGGAAATGAGCCATGCCTACCAACATTTAGAACTGATAGCATGTCTAGAGAATATGTGACTATTAACACACACAAGGGTCTTCACCAGTACACTCGCCTACCCTTTGGAGTATCGTCTGCATGTGCTACCTTCCAAAGAACAATGGAGAGTCTTTTGCAAGGACTTCCCCGAGTGGTAGTATACCTAGATGATGTTCTGATCACAGGGTCAACTGAGACCGAACACTTGGACAACCTGGAGGAGGTGCTAAGAAGGTTCATGGAAGCCGGTGATTAAAGAAAGAAAAATGCACATTTTAAGTGCCAGAAGTTACTTACCTGGTCACTGGGTGGACGCCATGGGTTTGCATCCAGTAGAAGAGAAAGCTTGGGCAATAAAAGATGCACCCTCACCATCCAATGTAGCTGAGCTTAAGTCTTTCCTGGGTATGATCAACTATTATTGCCACTTCCTGCCTAACTTGTCAACCGTATTGGCACCATTGCACTTGTTGTTGAAAAGAATCACAGTTGGCCGTGTAATTCACAACAGGAAGAAGCCTTTATGAAAGTAAAGAATCCGTTGCATTTATCGTGCTAATTGGTACACTACGACCCATCGAAAGAGTTGGTATTAACATGTGATGGCTCTCCTAATGGTGTAGGAAACATGTTATCACATTAAATGGAAATGGATCAGAAAGGCCCATTGGCTATGTCTCAAGAACCCTTTCCACAGCTGAGAAAGATTATCCTTAGCTCGAAAAGGAAAGTTTATCGGTGGTATTCGGAGTGAAGGAATTCCATCAGTATCTGGGCAATGTGTCGGACCATAAACCATTAATGGATTTATTCAGTGAGGATAAAGCCATTCCACCAATAGCACCAGCAAAAATACAACGTTGAGCTTTGATATTATGTGTATATGATAATACTTTTATGTACTGTCCTGGCTTACACATTGCAAATGCAGATGCATTGAGTCATCTCCCGTTACCAGATAGCATTGTGCATTCTCCAATGCCACAAGAAGTTGTGCTAGTACTGAATTTCTTGAATTCTTTGCTTGTGTGTGTGAAACAAATTAGAAATTGGATGAACAGAGACCCAGTTTTGTCCAAAGTCAGAGACTTTGTTTTGCAAGGTTCGTCAAATTTGCCTGTACCTGAAGAGTTGAGACCATTCCATGCCAGAAACACAGAGTTAAGTTGTCAAGATGGAATTTTGTTGTGAGGATCAAGAGTTGTCGTCCCTTCACAAGGTGGAGAACCACTCTTGACAGAACTTCACAGTGCACATCCAGGCATATCAAAGATGAAAATGCTTGTACAAAGATATGTCTGGTGGCCAGGCATTGACAGTGACATTGAAAGCATGGTCAAGCACTGTCTCCATTGTCAGCAACAACAGAAGCTGCCTGTTTCAGCTCCACTGCATCCGTGGGAGTGGCCTGGTTGACCCTGGGTTACAGTACATATTGATTATTTAGGACCATTCTTAGGTACCATGTTTTTGTTGATCTTAGATTCACATACTCAATGGGTGGGTGCATACAAGGTCAAATCGCCAATATCGAGCGCAACTATTGCGAAGCTGTGTCATTGTTTTAGCATACATGGCCTACCTGAAATCGTTGTTTCTGATAGCGGTACATCCTTTACCAGCACAGAGTTTCAGTATTTCATGAATCTGAATGGAATCAGACATACTATCCCTCATCAAATAGTTTAGCCGAGAGAGCTGAGCAAACTTTCAAGTCTGATATGAAGAGGTTATCAGAAGGTACTCTGGAAACTCGACTTCCCTGCTTTCTCCTTGGTTATCGCACAATGTCACACTCAACTATGTGTTCAACAGCATCTGAATTATTGATGAAACCCCACCTGTCTGTTGGGGTCATGTGATATTTAACTTTAACACCTGTATATAATTCAGAGAAGAGAATTAAATAGGGAAGATCACATGATCCTATCTAATGTTTCCTCTTGCAAATTCAGGCAGGCACTGCTACTGGCATGGAGCCCTCCAATCCTAATATTTATTCTATGTTGTGCCCAGACAATGCTATATATTCCAGCACAAAAGATGAAAATCTACTTGATGCCTACCAACATATTAGGAGATATAGATACATATTCTCTGCCAGAGTGTCAAACTAAATAGACACATAATTAACCTCTAGAGTGTCAGGCAATGGCATTGCTGACAGGAGCATTATGTTGGAGAATTACTTATGAAATTAAATAAAGTGACTGGTCTATGTAAGCACAGCAATAGGTTATAGCTATTAGGACAGTTTTGAAAATGCAGTGCAATATAGAAAATGGAACAGCTTTTGAGCAGATATGCACAGCAATCCTGTCATCTTGCAAAGGAATCATTAAACCTGTCTGTCATGATTTTATAAAGGTGTGTGTGTTTGAATCTGAAACAGTTCAGTTCTAAGCTCAGTGAATAAACACTCTTCTTTTTCTTTCTGACTTGTCTCAGTCTGCCACTGTACAATGCAGGGAGGTAAAACTCAATTTTAACAGTGACGTTTGTAGGTTTTAGAGTAAATTAACATAAAATGGCTAATATACATAGATATAAAATAAATGATATAACATGCATTCTGGGAAAGAGAAAATAGTTTAAGTTAGAAATACAGGCCACAACGTCACTGCGAATGTCACCAAGGTGACACTGATAAGGCTGCCTATCATCTAACCAAAAACTTTAATGTACATGAGAACTAGGATTTGTCTATCATTAACTATTAATATAAGATTAAGCAAGATTGAGTAATATTTTGATTTTATTTTGATGTTGGATGTCTGTAATACAAAAGAATTTATAGAATTAATGGTAGGTCAGTTAGTCTAAGTATAATAAGAAAATTACTGAAGGAAAGCAACTCAGTGCTGCTGTACAAAAGGACTGTGGCCTTACAAATCACCGATTGAAAAGGTCCCAGCTGCTTTTTCCTGGCTTTCTTCCAGAAGCAGGAGTGATGAAAAAGTAAAGTCAGGTGAACCACTGCAGGGTATAAGGTTGGGAGCATCCTGGTGAAGGGAGTGCAGCTTAGGCATCCAACAGAAAAGATTAACCTCAGATGTGTGAGGTTCAATCCAGTGAACTCAGCTAATGTAAAACACTGTGGGCAGAGGACCTGCAATGGATACTATGATTGATATATCAATGTAATATAGGGCAGAAGCTAAGTCTTGCAGTTCTTAATAATATGTTATATTTGCTAACAACAGACTTGCAAATTTATGAATTAGTAAGATTACCTGGAGTGGATCAATCTGAAGAAGTTCAATGGTAAAGAAGGTCAAGCAGGATAGATAACAGCGGCTAATTTCCTCAGGCCCTTTTTTCACCCTGCGCAAGTTGAACTTAACCTTCAAAGCCTTTTATTTTATTTTAAAAATCAATTTGTATAAAAATAGTTGAAATCTTGAAGAAAGTCCAAGCATTACTTTGACCTTGAAGAAAATACTTAATAGTTTCTAAATGGGAGCCCAAGTTGTCAGGGGCAGTTAAGGATGCTTTCTTGTCTTGAAACCTGACTGCACTAACTGGAGAATTCTAAAATTTCCTTGACTCAAGCTAATGGTGGCTTTGCAAGCAACTCTAATTACATGATATCAAAACTGGAGCTATGAACCCTGATCACAAACAGAATCTAAACCCACAGCCTATATTCCCGAAGGACTAAATGATTCTCTAACTCAAGCTAACCATTGCTTGCAAATGCCTTTTAGCTAGACAGAATCTAATTGAGAAGCTTAAATGCTGCATCACTAATGGAATGTTGCCAGTGTCTGTACCACTCACTCCCACAGCAATAAAAGGTTGAACTTGAGCTAATGGTAACTTCAAAAGATTGTCCACGAGCAATTTAATTTAACCTCCGCACCTTCAGCGTCCCACACATTTTGTATAGCTGACATAGTAAGGATGGGGTATAATGGTTTTTCAATTCTCACCTAGTTTTAAAAGGTTTTACATACGAACATACAAAATAGGAGCAGAAGTAGGCCATTCAGCTACTCGAGCCTGCTCCACCATTCAATGAGATCAGGGCTGACCTGTTTGTGTTTTGAATTCCACATTCCCATCTACTCCCGATAACCTTTGATTCCCTTGTCTAACAAGAATCGATCTACCTCTACCTTAAAAATATTCAGTGACCTCGCCTCTACCACCTTCTGAGGCAGAGTTCCAAAGTCACACAACCCTCTATGAGAAAATATTTTTTCCTCATCTCTGTCCTGAAAGGAGAGCCCTATTTTTAGAACAGTCCTGGATTCACCCTCAAGAGGAAACATCCTTTTCATATCCACCTTGTCAAGACCATTCAGGATCTTATATACTTCAATCAAGTCACCCCTCACTTTATAAACTCCAGTAGAAACAAGCCCATCCTGTCCAAACTATCCTCACAAGGCAACCCTCTCTTTCCAGGTATCAATCTAGTAAACCTCCTCTGAACCGCCTCCAATGCATTTACATCCTTCCTTAAATGAGGAGACCAGAACTGCACACAGTATTCGAGGTGCGGTCTCACCAATGCCCTGTATAACTGAAGCATAACATCCTTACTTTTATATTCAATTCTTCTCATAATAAAGGATAGCATTCCATTAGCCTTCTTGATTACATGCTCTATCTGCATACAAACTTTTTGAGAGTCATGCATGAGAACACCAAGATCCCTCCACACCTCGGAATTCTGCCGTCATTCTCCGTTTAAGGAATAATCTGCTTTTTTATTCTTCCGGCCGAAGTGAATAACTTCACATTTTCCCATCTGCCAGATCTTTTCCCACTCATTTAGCTTATCTATATCCATCTGAAAACTCTTTGTCTTCTTCACAACATACTTTCCTACCTATCTTTGTGCTGTCTGCAAATTTAGATACCATGCCTTCGCTCCCCTCATCTAAGTTGTTGATGTAAATTGTAAAACGTTGAGGCCCCAGCACAGATCCCTGAAGGACTCCATTTTTTACATCCTGCCAATAAGACAAAGACCCATTCATGCACATTCTCTATTTTCTGTCAGCCAGCCAACCTTCTATCCAGGCTAATATGTTACCCCCTGCATCATAAGCTTTCATTTTCCACCATAACTTTTAATATATCACCTTATCAAATGCTTTCTGGAAATTCAAGTACAGTACATCTACAGGCTCCCCTCTATCCACCGCACATGTTACTCCTTCAACAAATTCTAAAAATTGGTTAAATTATGATTTCACAAAACCATGCTGACTCTTCTGGATTATCTTGAGCTTTTCTAAGTGCCCTGCTACAACCTCTTTAATGATTCACTCTAACAGCTTCCCCATGACAGACATCAACCTAACTGGCCTATAGTTTCCTGTTTTCTGCCTCCCTCCATTCTTCACTAGAAGGGTTATATTTTCTACTTTTCAATCTGACGGAAACTTTCCAGAACCTAGGGAATTTTGGAAAATTAACATCAGTGCATCGACTATCTCATTAGCCACCTCTTTTAAGGCCCTAGGATGAAGTCCATGTTGACCCGGAGACTTGTCACCCTGCAGCTCCAGCAGTTTGCTCAGTACTGCTTCCCCCTAGTGATTGTAATTTCACCAAGTTCCTCTCTCCCCTCCACCTCCTGATTTACAGCTATTACTGGAGTATCATCTATATTGTATCATCTACAGTGAAGACAGAAGCAAAATATTTGTTCATTTCATCCGCCATTTCCTTATGATCTATTATTAACTCCCCATTCTCACTCTCTAGAGGACCATCACTCACTTTACCTGTTCTGTTGAGGAGTCATGCGGACTCGAAACATTGACTGTGTTCCTCTCCGCAGATGCTGTCGGGCCTGCTGAGTTTTGCCAGGTATTTTTATTACTGTTTTTGTTTTGGATTTCCAGCATCCGCAGTTTTTTGCTTTTAACTCACTTTACCTACTGTTTTCCTGTTTAAATAACTGTAGAAACTCTTGCTATTCATTTTTACATTCCTTGCTAGCTTCCTCTCATATTCTAATTTATTTCTCCTGAATAGCCTTTTAGTGATTCTCTGCCATTCTTTATATTCTAACATCTGACCTGTTGCTCATCTTTGCACAGTTATATGCTTTTTCCTTAAGTTTGTTGCTTTTTCTAACTTCTTTAGTTAACCATGGATGGTAGGTCCTACCTTTAAAATTTTTCTTCATAGTAGGAATATACTTATTCTGAGTATTCCATAATACCCTCTTAAATATCTGTCACTGTTTCTCTATTGAGTTATCCCCAAGCCTAGCATCCAAGTTCACTTCAGGTAGCTCAGCTTTCATGTCCATATAGTTGTCCTTTTTTAAGTTTAAAATACTAGCCTAAGACCCACTCTTCTCCCTTTCAACTGGATGTAAATTTAAATCATATTGTGACCGCTGCCACCTAGCGGTGCCTTTACTCTGAGGTCATTAATTAATCTTGTCCTATTACACGTCTAATATGACCTGCTCTCTGATTGTTTCCACAATGTGATGCTCTAAGAAACTAACTCAAAAGCATCATATGAACTCCTCATCCAGGTTACTACTGCCAATCTGGTTTTTCCAGTTTATATGTAGATTAAAGTCACCCATGATTATTGTCATCCCTTTATCACAAGCATCCAATATTTCTTCTTGTATAATTTGTCCTACAATGTGGTTACTGTTAGGGGGCCTGTAGACCACCCCCACTAGTGACTTTTTCCCCCTACTTTTCCTCATCACCATCCAAACCGATTCTATATCCTGATCTCCTGAACCAAGGTCATCTCTATTGCACAAATGCCATCCTTGGTTAACAGTGCTATCCCTCCACCTTTACCTAGCTTCGTATTCTTCTTGAAGGTCATATACTCCTCAATATTCAGGACCCAATCCCTATCATCTTGCAGCCAAGTCTCTGCAATGGCTATCAGAGCAGATATATTTACTTCAATGGGCGCTATCAATTTGTTTACTTTGTTATGAATACTACGTGCATTCAGATACAGAGCCTTTAGTTTAGTCTTTTTGTTACCTTTGTGGCATCTAGCCTTGATTCTTTGCGCATTCTTAGGTTTCTCTCTGTCCTTTCCTGCCGTCCTCTGACCCTCATTTCCAATATTACTATTTTCCTCTTTTATCTTGTTTCTACTCTTTGATATATCAACTCTTTCCACATTTGATCACTTGCCCTCACTATTTAGTTTAAAACCCTCTCTACTTCCGTAGTTATGCAGTTCACAAGAACACTGGTCCCATCCCGGTTCAGGCGTAGACCGTCCAAATGGTACAGACCCTACTTTTCCCAATACCAGTGCCCCACAAACTGGAACCCACTTCACCCACACCAGTCTTTGAGCCGCATATTCAATTCTCCAATTTCATATACCCTATGCCAATTTGCACGTGGCTCAGGTAATAATCCAGGGGTTACAAACATGAACAAGGAGGAGTAGGCCATTTGGCCCCTCAAGCCTGCTCGGCCATTTAATAAGATCATGGCTGACCTAATTTTAACCTCAAATCTGCATCCCGCCGATCCCCAATAACCTATCATCCCCACCTCTGCCTTAGGAATATTCAAAAACTCTGCATCCACCGCCTTTTCAGGAAGAGGGTTTCAAAGACTCAACCCTCTAAGAGAAAAAATTTTGCTTCACCTCCGTTTTAAATGGGTGGCCCCTTATTTTTAAACAGTGACCCCTAGTCCTAGATTCTCCCACAAGAGGAAACATCCTCTCCACATCCAACCTGTCAAGACCCCTCAGGATCTTATATGCTTCAATCAAATTGCTTCTTACTTTTCTAAACTCCAGCGAATACAAGCCTAGCCTGTCCAACCTTTCCTCATACGACAACTCGCCCATTCCAGGTATTAGTCTAGTAAACCTTCTCTGAGCTGCTTCCAGTCCATCTTATTTTGTGCATTTTCAGGTGTTTTGGAGCCTATTGTAATTCTGTCTTTTCAGGCAAAAGTAATTTTTTCTGAAAAGATTACGAGTATTTTAAATTTTAGAATGAAAACAAAAGTAGCATGACCGACTTCACAACAGTGATACCGAATTCAATAAATTTGGACCCAGATACAGCTAATTTATCTTGAGAATTAATACATCTTATAACACACACCGACACAATGAGAAGCAGCATTGCATTGTCCATGTACTAAACAAAAACCACTTGTTATCATATCTTTCCTTGGGCCTGATCCCCTCAGCAGCGCGGGTTAGCATGGGATTAGGTGAACTGTGTATATCAGTTTAACTATTTCAACTAAGCAACTTTTTATTTTTTCACCAATGATTGAAGATTCGGGCACAAATCACACCCAAAATTGTGTCCTTTTTTGGGCTGAATTTTATTCAGGAACTGAAGGCCCGAGCAGCAGCTCCAGCAGCGGGTGCCATTTCTGTTTGTGAGTTAGGCGCTGGCTGCACAAGAGCCCGCGGCATCCGGCCAATTAACGCGCCTGAGACACTAGGGGCCATTCAAACCTGAGCCTGAGCTGAGAGCGGGGCAGCAAAAATCGGTGTCAGCTGATTCTGTGGCAGGTGCTAGCGCCATATTTAAAGGACTAGCAGTCCTGCATTCGTTTCTGCCTGTTGCCTTGGGTTCTGCTGTCCCTATTGCCTTCAATCATTCTGGGGCTGCTGCTCCCCTCACTGAAGACTCAAAGCAACCAAGGAGCTCGCTGAAGGGCTGCAACAATAATGGCAGAAAGAAGGCCTTGGGTTGCCCTATGTTTCAGTGATGCCTCCCTGCAGATTCTTGTCCAGGTTGCAAAGGTGAGGCGGAAGGTCCTTTTCCCTCGGAACAGGGGAGGGGGGGAAAGGGACACACAGAGGAGGTCAGCAAGCATGGAGTCAATCCCCAATACCTGAATCCAGTGTCAAAAGTGTATCAATGACCTAACTGGTCCACCTTGGTGAGTTCACTATACTTCTTTTCCATGTGGAGCTTATATGTGGCAATGTGAGAGAATGTGCCTGGTGGACAGGGAGTCACCACTCAGCCAGTGGGGATGGGGTCAGCCAACAGTATATCCTGTCACAAGCATGGCTGCCATTTGGTGAGAGGTGCTTGACTGTGTTTGTTGACCCCTCCACAAGATTCTTTGAAAGTGGCCTTATGCAGATGGCATTCATGTGCAGGTGACATTCGTGTACCCCCATCATGGACCACTGGGCCCCCACCAGCATAGGTGTTGTGCTTGTCTCCGTGTGCAAACTAACAGCCTTCCTTTTCCCGCTTCCAGGAAAAGATGGCACACAACATTATAGAGAGGGCCAAGACTGGTGGAAGCGCTGTACCTCCACATCTATACCCCCACGCGGGAGGAGGCCTTGCAACTGGCAGGTCACCAGGGTGGCTGTGCAATTTCTGATGGCGAGATGGAAATGCCAAGTCAAGAGGGTGAGTTAAGAAGTATGGTTGCACAAGAGTGCATCTCCCATAGTGCCCATCGACCAAAGTTGGACACATGCAGTTCCACAGTAAGCTTGGCTGGGCTGAGGAAATGAAAAATCCTTAACCCTTACATGTTTATGTTCTCCCATGCAGGTTAAGATCAATCCAAGGCCAGAAGATGCTGAGAGGTCTGGAGTCAGCTGACCACCACTGAGGAGGAAGAGGGTTCCTCACGGGTGTAACATCCCATCATTCCCTCGTGCCCTCCACCAATGCAGATACTCTATCATCAGCGGGTATCCATTTACAAGTAGATTCAGGGTCACAAGCTGGTAAGCACATCAAAGACATGCCTGAACAGGTGCCAGAGGCTGTAACAGTTGAGGCCATTGACAGTAAGAGGACTGTGGGAGGTCAGGCCCATTCTGAGTCCCAGGTTGATCACATGTTTCTGGAACCTGTCATGACATATCAACTGCTGAGGCTGCAGTGGGGGGTATTGGAGCATCTTGTGGAGGTTGCCAACGGTATACACACCCATGTGCAGATAATGGAGGAGTCCATCCAGGTCATGAGTTCTGATGGTGCATGCTTGGCTTCCTCCCTGGAGTGATAGATAACCCTCATAGATAGAGTGCCGGCAGATCACTCAATGGAAGCCGGAGATATGCGCAGATCTACATACCATCATCTTGCCCATGAGCTTAATGCAGGGTTGGGAAAGCGAGACGGGGACGAGCTGCTTGGATTCTCCACCAGCTCCTCATTCTTCTCAGGTAAGCAGGGAGGTAGAAGTGTGCCTTGCAAGGAATGAGGTGTGGCTTTATGCTGCTTCTGGGGGCTCCTCTTAGAGCACCCCAGCTGTGAACAGCATCTCTTCAGCCCCACTGCCAGTGGCACCATTGTCTGAAAACGTGATGACAAATGGGGGTCCTGTACATGTGGAGGAGCCTGTCAGCCTACCAGAGCCATCCAGGCCTCAGGCAGCTACAGGAAAGGCACCAAGGTCATCCCAGGCCATAGGGCAGCATGATCAGCAGCTTTCCTCCACTCCAGCTGCACAGGAGGAGCACCTCAGAGGAACACTTGTAAGAGAGTTAAGAGCACGTAGGTACACTTGGGACCATGGGTGATTTAATTATTTAGATGTTACATTTTGTTGTCTCAATAATTCTTTCACTCAATCTTGCTGCTTTTCATTCTAATTCTTGCTGCCCTGTAAGATCACACTACACACTTTCCCTCTCATTGGACTTGAAGCAATGGACTGAGGCACATCTTGTTCAGCTCCTCAGCCTTGCCACTGTGCACCTTGGCTTTGGCCAATGGAGTGCAAAATGAAGGTGGTGCCATCTGGACTGATTAAAGGTAAGGTTTTATTGGAATTTTTCTGAAAGGACACAGGATCACAGGAAACGGTTCTGCATTAGGGCATACCGAGCTTCCCTTGCAAGTATCTCGTTTTGCTTTGCCTGTGGTCTAAGGGGTTCCTCATCTTGAATCATCTGGTCAGCTGGCTCTTACATATCCTTATCATCTAAGGAAGTGTCACAGTCAGTGATGTCCTCATTATTCAACAACTCCATCCCACCCACCCCCCGCCTCCCAAAATCTGCTGTGCCAGATTTTGCAGTTCCCAGCAGACCACCAGACTACATGACACACTCGCTGGGGTATACTGAAGGTCCCCACTGAATTTATCAAAGCATCTGAATCATACCTTCAAAAGGCTAATGGCCTGCTTGATGGTCACACTCTTAAAGGTATATGCACATCATATCAAAACATCATTTTTTTTTCTACTAAAGGTTTACACTTAAAGAAAGCAAAATATAATAGCAATGTGTCTGAATGGACCATTTTACAAAAGCAATAAATTTACAAGTCCCTGAAATGTATCAGTTGGTTGCTTATCCATCCAGATTTAGTTATGGTGATTTTTTTTGGAGGCTACTGTGCGTTTTCAAAATGCAGGGTAGGGGTGCTTTGCTTGTGTTGTATCTTAGACCTTGTTCTAGCCACAATAAGATTATTCTGTGTTTCTGGTTGAGGTATCATTGTGATGTGACATCTGTTTCACTGAACTGTTGTGCTGCTTGATGTTTGTACTTGATACAATCTTGGTTCTGGACAAATGCTGACAATTTCTGCTAGATTCCCAGTGCCATCAGTCGGGTGTTGTACTTGAACTTCAGTCTGATGTTCAGGTTGGATAATTTGTTATCTGCATGCCAGTCATGGACATCTCTCATCTTTCCTTGTTTTTTGAGTAATGCAGCACACACTTTTGGGATTATTGAGTGATGACTGGGGAGATTTGTCTGCCGAATAGCAATTCTGAATAGGCTCCACATATGATGTTTGCAAGTTTGGAATGGGTATATGTATTTGGTTTCAACAGCCTATCGGCTGATGATCTGCATTGCAGAGTTAGGTGATCTTCTCCCAGTGCAAACACAGGGCTTCGGATGGTTCCCCTTGTGGGCTGTAATCCTACTTGACTGCAATGGCGGCGTTGTTTCTCTTTCTGATTGTTTCCCTCAGTTTAAAATCTAAGCTCCACCCACAAAGCAGTGATTAAGGCAGGAACATGTTTTGCAGGACTTTGAAAATGAAAGAAAACAATAAAGACAGTTTTTATACAGGCTTCTTCTCACTGTTAGGAGCTGTTACTGGATGTACTTTTTCTTTTAAGCCCAGCCTGTGGTACTTAACTTCAGCAGTAATGAATTTTCCCATCTGTGAGTTCTGCTTAAAATGAGACCCTCCAGACTCAGCTATTTAATTTCTGTCCATTTGAAGTTTGCACATGGATGGTAACCAAGGGAAGCTTCTTGCACACCAGTAGGCCTGCAATCATTGAACCTGCGGCGTCCACGATATAAAATATCTGAGATGACCAGGGCGAGCTTTTGTAGCAATACTTGGGTGTAATGGATCCCATGGCTGAATCTCTGGTTCATTGTTTGCAGTGAATTTGGCAATGGTTTGTTGCTACTCCTGAGGATGTATACATTTTAGTATATGAAGTGAAAGGATGTTTGCAGCTGCAGCAGTCCAGTTTTGCATATGAATTATGCTGACCCTTCATCTGTGCGATGTTATCTGGATGGTGGAAAAAGTTTCTGTTGGTACCACATTGCAAATTCATTCTTTGATATTCACCACACTGAATGTCTACTCACTTTGTGTGTCGAAGGTCTGATCATCCTCATCATCTGACTGTATAGCTTCACAAGACATTTCATGGATCTTTTCTTGTCGTTGTTTGGTACACACTCTTGGTTGGTTAGAATGTTACACCTGCCTGGCCTCTGGTTGTGTCTTCTCATGACATTGAACCAGTCATTTTGTCCTTTGCTTTCTGTACTTGTGCTTCCAATGTCCTTTGGTGCCACATGCCTTGTAAGGCATGACATTTCCTGGGTGCATGTATGAGGCTGCACCACCCACATTGCTTACTGGGTTTGTATGTATTGGCTATCGTGCCAATGGTGGATGAATTACTCATAGTCTTTCGACTCTGTCTCCCCATTAGTATGGCTTTATATTAGCATCTGCTTTGTATCACAAGCTCGATTATTCGGTCAGCCAGCTCTGCTTCAGTGAAGTTACAATCACACCCCTTGTCTCTGCATCCACTTATGAATTGGTCAATGGCTCTGTTGTTTGTTACCTGTTGGATTTGAATTCCAGACGGTGTATACTGAAGTTGAGTTTCACTTGGAATTGATCTTCAAGTGTTGACCATATTTTATCTGGATTTTTAAGACAGTCATCAGACAGACCTGACATGTTCAGTCTGTGGAGGCCTCATTTCCTATCACAATTTTAATTTTCATGGCTTGTTTTTCTGGTTCAAAAATATTGAGGTGCAGGAAACATAACTCAACGCTTGTTGGAACAAAATAAATCCAGATATGAGATCTGTTGCTTTCCAAATGAGTGTTGGAAATTTTGTGGTCATCTTTTAGCTTATAGAAGGATTTTAAATGCTATCTAAAGCTTTTAACAACTATGCAAGTTTCTTCCAGCTCTTTAATTTAGCTCTGAGTTGTAGTTCCTTTGGTAGCCACTGCCTTAGCTGGTCATCGGTTACTACTTGACTGCAATGGTGGCGCTGTTTCTCTTTCTGATTGTTTCCCCCAGTTTAAAATCTAAGCTCCACCCACAAAGTAGTGATTAAGGCAGGAACATGTTTTGCAGGACTTTGAAAATGAAAGAAAGCAATAAAGACAGCTTTTATACAGGCTTCTTCCCACTGTCAGGAGCTGTTCCTGGATGGGCTTTTACTTTTAAGCCCAGCCTGTGGTACTTAGCTTCAGCAGTAATGAATTTTCCCATCTGTGAGTTCTGCTTAAAATGAGACCCTCCAGACTCAGCTATTTAATTTCTGTCCCTGTTTGAACTTTGCAGATGTTAGACTTTTACTAATTAAGCTCCCCAAATTCAAACAATCTTACCAGGGCCTGGAACCTGCTGCCTGGAATGAGGTGTGATCCCAGAATGAAGGTACAGAATGTAGAATTCCTAAAAAGCTGCAAAATCCTTACACAGGGTGAGTGTTGATAGTTGTTTCACTTTCACACTAGCTCTTTTCTTTGGTTGTGTGTGAATGGTTGAGGCTTGTATATGTTGCTGTCAAGTCTTCAAAAACCATGCTGCCACCCTGCCACCATATCACATTCTTCCTCTTCTTCAACATATATGTGCCAATCGTACACAAAGATTGGTGAAACAATAATATGGGTTACTTATTTGAAGATAAGACTATACACAAGTAGAATTAACTGGAAGACTACACACATCTGACCTTGACTACTGCTGCTTGCAGACTGACTGCAAGTCCTGGGACTAATACATCATACTCTGCCGAGTTAGTAATTATGACAGTAGTTTAAGATATGCCCCTCAAAGGTGTAGGCATATCATATAACAACAGAATCTGAAATGAAATTACTCAGAGACACAGACACGATAAAGTGACTTCATGAATATGCTAACCAAGAGATAGCTAACGCAATCAGACCTCACAATGTCCGATTTAAGTGACTGTCTTGACTATTGAACCCCTGTGGTGAAGCTTAAATAGCACTTACAAGCTAATAGCTGTGGTTCCATTATGTCTGGGTCAGCAACCATATCCTTTGGAAGCACTAATTCCAAAACTGCTTCAGAGGTTAAAACTCATTTACTCATCTGATGATGCTGATAAATCCAGAATATTGCCCATCAAAACACCTTTATATGTTAATGGTCTAAACAGAAACCCAGGATGGGTAATTTATACAAGATTTAAGATATTACAATCGAAAGAGTGTGGAGTGTGTGGAGGGAGGGAGGGGTGGTGACGAGGTGTAGGGGGGCTGGGAGATTGCATCGATTATTGTTATATTTTCTTTGGACTATAAGAAGCATATGTTTAGGGACAAGGGTGCGACTTGCAGTATAATCGCGGGTGGGATTGATCATCGATATGGATGGGACCATACTTCACTGAGTGATCATCAGGGTGAGTACTGTTTGAAATTCAGAAGAGTAAAAGGGAACTATGTTTGTGGGTACTGACTGAAATTGAAGAGAGCAGGGGGTACTGATGTTTGTATGTTATCAGTGTTACAATAAGCTGTTAAAAGAATACTGAGTTGTACTGTGTTGTGAACCTTGACCATTTTATCACACTGCAAGGGTTCAGGTCAGATTCTGGAATTCCAAGTGAAGCTCAACTTCAGAATGCACCGTCTGGAATTCACAGTTTAAGAGCGGACATGCGAGTTCACCCGCCTACAGAGTGTTGTACCTCTCCTCTGCATCCATGTGTGGAATACTCACAGGTGTGAGTAGCCATGTCTTTAATGGGTGGTGCTTGCCTCCAACTAGCCATCCCTGAAGGTGTGCGGGAGTCTGGAAAAGCTGTGAGACCTGGGACTGCTGAAGTATGTAGGCGTCATGGCTGTTTCTCGGGAACTGTGCACACACCTGAGGGACACAATTTCAGTGGTTGCAGAACAGTTGTACATTGGTGGAATGGAAGTCCTTTTTGTTGATAAAGGCTGCTGGTTGGTCAAGTTGAACCTTGATGGCTACATGCATGCATTTGATAACATCTTGCACCTGGGGAATCCAGCAATGGCTCTGAAGCCAATGGACCCTTTCTGCTTGACTGTCCATTTCAGTTTGGTAGTGCACAGAGTTGCTGGCCCTCTTGAATATGGCATTGGTCACCTTCTTGATGCACTGGTGGGCTGCAGACTGTGAGAACCATGTTGGTCTTCAGCACCACTGGCATTGGGTGTCCACCAAACCCCATAGGTCTCAGCTTATCTGCAACATGGTGCAGAGATCAGTGACAGCCTCCTTGGAGAGTTGTAATGTTCACTATCATTGCTGCTTGATATTTAGAGAAACTTCAGCCTCAGGTGGTGGACTTTGTCCTCAGGATAGGCACTTCTGTGCAGACATGGTTGTTGCTGTGCCCCTCTGTGCAATTCTGTGCCCTGCCCACCCTGGGGCTAGCCCTCTTTATGATTGTGAGGTTTGTGATGTGCCTCCCTGGTGTCTGGACGAGCCTCCCTCTGAGCTGCCCTCCTCCTGAACAAGGGACACGTGGCCTGTGTTTGAGGCTTATGACAGGTGGCTTTTCTCTGAATCCTAGGCCTTCTACTAGGATGGACTCCCACCTCTAGTGCTAGTGAGCATTGGGATAGGAGGATAGAGAGGATGAATGCGTGGCTGAATAGATGGTGCAGGAGGGAGAGCTTTAGTTTCCTTGATCACTGGGTCTGTTTCTGGCTAAGGTAGGGGCCTGTACAAGTCGGATGGGTTGCACCTGAACCGGAACACGACCAACATCCTTGTGGGGAGGTTTGCTAATGCTATTGGTGGGGGGTTTAAACTAATTTGGAAGGGGGTTGGGATACAGAGTGGAAGTACAGTAGGTGGTGATGCACAGCCAAATGTAAAAGGGAAACCAAGTCATTCTAGAAGGCAGAGCAAATATAGACCTGTTAAGGCACAAGGGAATAATGCAAGTCTGGATTGCATCTATTTTAACACAAGGAGTCTTACAAGTAAGGCAGATTTATTGAGGGCATTGATTAACACAGGAGAATATGCTATTGTTGCTATCACAGAGACATGGTTGAGGGAAGGGCAGGACTGGCAGTTCAATATTCCAGGGTATAGAATCTTCAGGTGTGACAGGGAGTTGTAAAAGAGGAGGTGGCATTGCACTATTGATCAAGGGGTCAATTGCTGCAGTAAAGAGGGATGGTATCTTAGAAGGTTCCTCAAATGATGCCATATGGGTAGAACTTAAAAACAAAAAGGGGACAATCCCTTTGCTGGGAGTGTACTTTAGGCTTGCAAACAGTCAGGGGGATATAGAGGAGCAGATATGTTGGCAAATCTCAGAGAAGTGTAAAAATAATAGGCTAATAATAGTAGGGGATTTCAACTTCCCCAATATTAACTGGGATAGTCTTAGTGTGAAAGGGGTAGAGGGGGCAGAATTCTAAAAGTGCATCTAGGAGAGCTTTTTGAGCCAGCACATAGAAAGTCCTACAAGAGAAGGGGCAGTACTGGACCTAATCTTGGGAACGAAGCCGGGCAAGTGGTAGACGTGTCAGTGGAGGAGCATTTCGGGGATGGTGACCATAACATTGTAAGATTTAAGGTAGTATGGAAAAGGACAAAGATGGACCAGAAATAAAGGCCTGAAGGTCGATTTCAATATGATAAGGCAAAGTGGATTGGGAGCAGCTACTTCCAGGAAAGTCAACATCAGACCAGTGGGAGTCATTCAAAAAGCAACTAGTGTCAGTTCAGGGCCAACATGTTCCCGTAAAGCTGAAGAGTAGGACCAATAAGTCCAGGGAACCTTGGATGTCAAGGGATATAGAGGATTGGATAAGGCCAAAAAAAAAGAGGCTTATGGCAGATACAGAGGGCTGAAAATAGCAGAAGCCCTAGAACAGTATAGAAAGTGTAGCGGGGTGGGGGGGTGGGGGTGGGTGCTTAAAAAGATAATTAGGAAAGCGAAGGAGGGGCATGAGAAAACACTGGTGGGT
This sequence comes from Cetorhinus maximus, assembly GCF_964194155.1. NCBI lineage: Eukaryota > Metazoa > Chordata > Chondrichthyes > Lamniformes > Cetorhinidae > Cetorhinus > Cetorhinus maximus. The sequence goes on from NC_135885.1 coordinate 117,983,887, forward strand.
AAAATAAAGGAAAACCCAAAGGCATTTTATAAATATATTAAGGGCAAGAGGATAACCAGGGAAACAGTAGTGCCCATTAGGGACCAAAGTGGCAATCTGTACGTGGAGCCGGGGGACGTAGGTGAGGTTTTAAATGATTACTTTTCATCTGTGTTCACTATAGAGAAGGACAATGTAGGTGTAGAAATCAGGGAGGGGGACTGTGATATACTTAAACAAATTAGCATTGAAAGGGAGGAGATATTAATGGTTTTAGCCGGCTTAAAATTGGATAAATCCCCAGGCCCAGATGAAATGTATCCCTGGCTGCTGTGTGAGGTAAGGGAGGAGATTGCAGGGACTCTGACACTAATTTTCACATCCTCTCTGGCCACAGGAGAGGTGCCAGAGGACTGGAGGACAGTGAATGTGGTACCATTATTCAAGAAGAGTAGTAGGGATAAACCAGGTAATTACAGGCCAGTGAGTCCAGCATCAGTGGTAGAGAAACTATTGGAAAAAAAATCCAAGGGACAGGATTAATCTCCACTTGGAGAGGCAGGGATTAATCAGGGATAGTCAGCATGGCTCTGTCAGGGGGAGATCATGTCTAACAAATTTGACTAAATTTTTTGAGGAGGTCACTAGTTGTGTAGATGAGGGCAGTGTAGTTGATGTAGTCTACATGGACTTCAGTGAGGCTTTTGACAAGGTCCCGCATGGGAGAATGATCAAGAAGGTAAGAACCCATGGGATTCAGGGCAAGTTGGCAAATTGGATCCAAAACTGGCTTTGTGGCAGGAGGCAGAGGGTGATGGTCGAAGGTTGTTTTGGCGATTGGAAGTCTGTGATGAGTGGTGTACCGCAGGGATTGGTACTAGGACCCTTGTTGTTTGTCGTGTACATTAATGATTTAGATGTGAATGTAGGAAGTATGATCAGTAAGTTCATAGATGACACAAAAATTGGTGGCGTTGTAACTAGTGAGAAGGAAAGCCTTAGATTACAGGATGATATAGATGGGCTGGTAAGATGGGCAGAGCAGTGGCAAATGGAATTTAATCCTGAGAAGTGTGAAGTGATGCATTTTGGGAGGACTAATGTGGCAAGGGAGTACACAATGAATGGTAGGACCCGAGGAAGTACAGTGGATCAGAGGGACCTTGGTGTACATGTCCATAGATCCCTAAAGGCAGCAGCACAGGTAGATAAGATGGTTAAGAAGGCATGTAGGATACTTGCCTTTATTAGCCGAGGCATAGAATATAAGAGCAGGGAGGTTATGTTGGAACTGTATAAAATGCTAGCTAGGCCACAGCTGGAGAACTGTGTGCAGTTTGGTCGCCACACTATTGGAAGGATGTGATCGCACCGGAGAGGGTGCAAAGGAGGTTCACCAGGATGTTGCTTGGGTTGGAGCATTTCAGCTTTGAAGAGAGACTGAATAGGCTAGGGTTGTGTTTCTTAGAGCAGTTTTCCCAATTGGTCTTTGCCACCACGTTTGCAGCCACCAGATGCCAGCTCTCCCGATGGCTTCGGGTGAAATAATTTCATCACATTTTTGCTCCTCTTTAGCCCTGAAGAAGAGTCGTACAGACTCGAAACGTTAACTCTGTTTTTCTCTCCACAGATGCTGTTAGACCTGCTGAGATTTTCAAGCATTTTCTGTTTGTGTTCCCAATGGCTTTGTTGCAGAGCAAGCACTTATCATCACCTTTTTTGAATCTCCTTTCTTGGTGCTGTCTCATTTCACCAGGCAGGGCTCTGAGGCCCTATTGTCCTGTTCACTGCTGATAAAATCCAGAGCACCCTGTAAAATTACGGTTAATTGAGCTTTTAGAAACTTCACTTTGTGTTCTGTTACCTCAATGTCAGAAGTCCACCCCCCCCATCGATCTCGTTGCTGGTAAAATGCTGAAACGATGTCGCAATGTTGTGCTTCAAGTCAAACACAGTCTGCTTCCATTGTACAGACCCTTCACATCTGCACTGGCACTTAGTGGCCTGGTAAAATTCCAGGCCTTCTCCCCAAGTTTCTGCTCAAATTCACTTCCAATTCTTCAAGTGAAGAATCTGCCATAACCCAAAGCAATTGAGCAGCATTTTAAAACTTTAAAATCAATCTCTTAATACATTTAAGAGTGGATCTTTGTGCACTTTGCTTAATATGGCTGAAAGTGGGTTTAAAGCATTTTAAATCAATGTCCACCATCTTCTATGAGGAACCTAATTTTAAATTACTGATAATGAGTTTAAGAAATGTATACAAAATGATTTTCTAGTTAAATTAATATATAATAGTTACTTAGCAAATTAAAATAAAAGCATTTAAAAATGTTAAAAGTTGTTCTTGATTTTAAAACAGAACTTATGTTGCACTTAACACCATTTGTGCTCACAATCCAAGATCTTTCACACCAATTGTACCAATATCAGGTGAATTGTATTGATAAAAAAAACAGCAAAACTGAGCAAAAATTCCAGGCCAATATCACTGAAACAAACATGTAGGAGCAAGCAAGGTTTTTGAGAAAGTGCGGGGCAAATTGAATCGCTCTTTCAAAACAGCCAAATGGCCTCCTTTGCTGTAAGATTTTATTATTCTAAGTTTTAAGTGGGAAGGGTCACAGGCGGACATTAAGTTTGGTTTTTAAGCTAATCAACCTGCTATGCATTATAAGCATATTCTAACACATAGCACTAGAAACTATTGTTGGTGATATTGCAGGCTCAAGTATACTGACATTCCTACTCTCACGATTTTAACAGGTGAGGGGTTAACCTATTTAAAATAGCCCTTTTACTTGGACTTTTTCTCAGGGTGTGGGAAATACTACAAGGCCAGACTTGCTACCATCCCAGTTGCCTTAAAGCGGTGATGGGCCTTTATTCTCGAATGGCCGCACTCCTTGAGGTAATGGTACTGTCACAACGTTTCTAGGTGGTGAGTTGGGTAATGAAGGCTAATGCTCTTGCTTTAAATGGCAAAGTCATTCAAATATGATAAGCATTCATTTGTGTGGCATTGTCACTATGTATCAGCTCTCGCATCAGTTTGCCCTCCTGCTTCTGTCAAATAAGCATATTTTCTTTTACTGGATATAAAAGCCACATTACAATCATTAAAAACCCTAAACTGCATAAATAAGATGGATGCAAGAATGGTGCCTTAATTTTGTGCTTTCAGCTGACCTCAGAAATTGCCTCCAGTCAGCAATTGCAATCTTTGATCCTCTTATAGCTTATTAATGTCACTCCTCATATCTCCCCATGACTGTTAACCCTCTCTAATGAAAAAAGTACTGCACTCTTCCCTGGTTACCCCATGACAACACAGGGAACTCCAATATGATAATGGAAACCAACTGAAAAGACTTGCAATGTTGCAGAATAAAGCCAGACAATGCAACTTATCCACAAACAGGCCAAATATCCACAATATAAGTCATTGTAATAAAGCATTAAAAATGTCCAACATTCAATCAAAGCGATTCTTTAATATGATTAAAATTTCACCAGTTCAACTCTACTTTGTCTTTTATTGCTATACTCTGGTAATTCTGAATGTGCAGTGAAAAAAAAATGCTCGAATAAAGGATCAGTTCTCCTTATCTCAAAAAGACTTGTGCAGCTAGTCTCAAAACTTCACATAAGATAACTATCCAGTTCAGAGAGTTCTTTAACAAGAGTAATATTAACACTGAATTTTATCAGCATTATACTTGTTACGCATATCTTCTAAAGTGATTATCATGGCTATGATATCACTCTAACCTCTGAGCCAGAAAGCTGTGGGTTTAAGTTCCTGGCAGCCTTCCATCCCATAAGACAATGCTTTGCGCCATGGTAGCCAACTCTGTTAAACATCGCCCATAGTGTGGCTCAGGAGTCCCATTCTATTTCAATCTCAGCCATATTTGCTGCAGAGTGAGCTGAGAAGGTGCACAATTCCCAGGCCTCTGTTTTCTCTGGGCCCTCTCCTCAGCCAGCTGAGCTTTTCATTTCTCTAGCTTCTTCCAATGCCCTTCCAAACAATCAGCCTCCAGAGGTCAAATCTCCCAGTTGTCAGTGTCAATATCCATCATCTTCATATCTTGTTTGCAGGTGCCCTTGTAGTGAAGGTTTGGATGCCAGGAGTTTGTGACCCAGTGGTCAGTTTACCATACTGAAGGACTTTGGGTAAACGGCCATCATCCATCCGATGAGCATGGCCAAGCCAGCGCAGACGTCATTGGCTTAGCAATGAGTGTATTCTGATGGCATTGGCACGTTTCAGTACCTCTGAATTGGTGACCTTGTCCTGCCAAGAGATGCAGTGGATATGTCTGAGACAGCGAAGGTGGAAACTGTTCAGCTTTTTCTTCTGCCTAGCATACGTTGTCCAGGCCTCATCACTGTAGAGGACTGTGCTGAGGCTGCAGGTTTACATTCCACTCCATTGACTTAAGCACCTAATCTAGACTGATGCCTCAGTGTGTTACTGAGCAAGTGATTTACTGTCAGCAATATTGACTTTAGGATTAGATGTGAAACCAAAATTCTGCCTTGCCAATCAAGTAAATGTAAAATATTCAATGGCACTATTTGAAGGAGAGCAGAAGCGTTCTCCCTGGAGTCCTGCTAAATATTTATCCCGCAACCAGCATCATTAAAATAGATTATCTGGTCATTTATCTCATTGCTGTTTGTGGGATGTTGCTATGTGTAAACCCACTGCCACATTTCCCAACATTACAACAGTGATTACTCTTTGATAATAGTTCAAGATAGAATGATCTGAGATTGTGGAAGTTGCCATATAAATGTTCTATCTTTTTCCCTTTGTTTCTTCAGGGAGAAGAATGACACAAAATGTAAACAACTGTAGTTGTAACTCTCAGAGACCATCAGATAATTTGAAAAAAAAATCTGCCTCAAGTTCATGTGCAACAAAGCAGTGACAAAAATTAACTAATAATGGGAGAAAAGGTTCAAATAGGGTTCAGTTCCATCATCCAACCAATATGATTGATTAATACTTCAGTCTACAAAATAAATGAAAAAACTTGAAACTAAAAATTTGATCACCCCTCAACATAGGCATGGGGATTGTGAAACAAAAATAAAGATATCTAGAAAAACTCAGCAAGTCTGGCAGCATCTGCGGAGAGGAACACAGTTAACGTTTCGAGTCCGTATGACTCTTCAACAGAACTAAGTAAAAATAGAAGAGAGGTGAAATATAAGCTGGTTTAAGGAGGGGGTGGGACAAGTAGAGCTGGATAGAGGGCCAGTGATAGGTGGAGATAACCAAAAGATGTCACAGACAAAAGGACAAAGAGATGTTGAAGGTGGTGATATTATCTAAGGAATGTGCTAATTAAGGGTAGAAAGCAGAACAAGCAAGGTACAGATAGCCCTAGTGGGGGTGGGTTGAGTGAAGGAATCGAAAAAGGCTAAAAGGTAGAGATAAAACAATGGATGGAAATACATTTAAAAATAATGGAAATAGGTGGGAAAACAAAAATCTATATAAATTATTGGAAAAAAAGGGAGTGGGGATGGAGGAGAGAGTTAATGATCTAAAATTGTTGAACTCAATATTCAGTCCGGAAGGCTGTAAAGTGCCTAGTCGGAAGATGAGGTGCTGTTCCTCCAGTTTGCGTTGAGCTTCACTGGAACAATGCAGCAGGCCAAGGACGGGCATGTGGGCATGAAAGCAGGGTGGAGTGTTGAAATGGCAAGCGACAGGTCTGGGTAATGCTTGCGGACAGACCGAAGGTGTTCTGCAAAGCGGTCACCCAGTCTGCGTTTGGTCTCTCCAATGTAGAGGAAACTGCATTGGGAGCAACAAATGCAGTAGACTAAATTGAGGGAAGTGCAAGTGAAATGCTGCTTCACTTGGAAGGAGTGTTTGGGCCCTTGGACGGTGAGGAGAGGGGAAGTAAAAGGGCAGGTGTTGCACCTTGTGCGGTTGCACGGGAAGGTGCCGTGGGAGGGGGTTGAGGTGTACAGGGTGATGGAGGAGTGGTCCAGGATGTCCTGGAGGGAACGATCCCTGCGGAATGCTGCCAGGGTGGGTGAAGGGAAGGTGTGTTTGGTGGTGGCATCATGCTGGAGTTGGCGGAAATGGCGGAGGATGATCCTTTGAATGCGGAGGCTGGTGGGGTGATAAGTGAGGACAAGGGGGACCCTATCATGTTTCTGGGAGGGAGAGGAAGGTGTGAGGGTGGATGCGCGGGAGATGGGCCAGACACGGTTGAGGGCCCTGTCAACCACCGTGGGTGGAAAACCTCGGTTAAGGAAGAAGGAAGACATGTCAGAGGAACTGTTTTTGAATGTGGCATCATCAGAACAGATGCGACGGAGGTGAAGGAACTGAGAGAATGGGATGGAGTCCTTACAGGAAGCGGGGTGTGAGGAGCTGTAGTCGAGGTAGCTGTGGGAGTTGGTAGGCTTTTACTGGATATTGGTGGACAGTCTATCACCAGAAATTGAGACAGAGAGGTCAGGGAAGGGAAGTGTCAGAGACGGACATGTGAAAATGATGGAGGGGTGGAAATTGGAAGCAAAATTAATAAATTTTTCCAGATCCAGACGAGAGCATGAAGCAGCACTGAAGTAATCATCGATGTACCGGAGAAAGAGTTGTGGGAGGGGGCCGGAGTAGGACTGGAACAAGGGATGTTCCACATACCCCATAAAGAGACAGGCATAGCTAGGGCCCATGCGGGTACCCATAGCCACACCTTTTATTTGGAGGAAGTGAGAGGAGTTTAAGGAGAAATTGTTCAGTGTGAGAACAAGTTCAGCCAGACGGAGGAGTGTAGTGGTGGATGGGGATTGTTCGGGCCTCTGTTCGAGGAAGAAGCGGAGAGCCATCAGACCATCCCGGTGGGGGATGGAGGTGTAGAGGGATTGGACGTCGATGGTGAAGAGGAGGCAGTTCGGGCCAGGGAACTGGAAATTGTTGATACGATGTAGGGTGTCAGAGGAATCACGGATGTAGGTGGGAAGGGACTGGACAAGGGGAGAGAGAATGGAGTCAAGATAGCAAGAAATGAGTTACGTGGGGCAGGAACAGGCTGACACGATCGGTCTGCCGGGACAGTCCTGTTTGTGGATTTTGGGTAGGAGGTAGAAGCGGGCCATCCGAGGTTGGGAGACTATCAGGTTGGAAGCTGTGGAAGGAAGATCTCCAGAGGAGATGAGGTCAATAACAGTCCTGGAAACAATGGCTTGATGTTCAGTGGTGGGGTCATGGTCCAGGGGGAGGTTGGAGGAAGTGTCTGCGAGTTGACGCTCAGCCTCTGCGAGGTAGAGTGCAGTGCGCCAGACAACAGCACCACCCTTGTCAGTGGGTTTGATGACAATGTCAGGGTTGGACCTGAGAGAACAGAGTGCAGCAAGTTCAGAGAGAGACAGGTAAGAGTGGGTGAGAGGAGCAGAGAAATTGAGACGACTAATGTCACGCTGACAGTTCTCAATGAAAAGATCAAGAGAAGGTAAGAATCCAGAGGGAGGAGTCCAGGTGGAGCGAGAATATTGGAGGTGGGTAAAAGGATCCTTTGAACGGGGAGAGGACTCCTGCCCAAAGAAGTGAGCATGGAGACGAAGGCGGCGGAAGAAGAATTCAGCATCGTGCCGAGCCCGAAATTCATTGAGATGAGGGCGTAAGGGTATGAAACTAAGTCCTTTGCTGAGCACTGAACGTTCAGCATCGGAGAGGGGAAGGTCAGGGGGTATGGTGAATACACAGCCGGGGCTGGGATTGCAAGATGGGATGGGGACAGAGGGACAGGCAGGGTGGAGGGTCCTGAATGGGTGTTGGTGTCGATGAGTTGTTGGAGCTTGCGTTCCTTTGCACCTGAACTCCCACAGCTAGCTCGACTACAGCTCCTGACACCCCGCTTCCTGTAAGGACTCCATCCCATTCTCTCAGTTCCTTAGCCTCCGTCGCATCTGTTCTGATGATGCCACTTTCAAAAACAGTTCCTCTGACATGTCTTCCTTCTTCCTTAACCAAGGTTTTCCACCCACGGTGGTTGACAGGGCCCTCAACTGTGTCCGGCCCATCTCCCGCGAATCCCCCCGCACACCATCCTGTCCCTCCCACTTATGTCCTCACTTATCACCCCACCAGCCTCCGCATTCAAAGGATCATCCTCCGCCATTTCCGCCAACTCCAGCATGATACCATCACCAAACACATCTTCCCTTTACCACCCCCACCCCCCACCCCCCCCCCCGGTGGCATTCCGCAGGGATCATTCCCTCAAGGACACCCTGGTCCACTCCTCCATCACCCCCTACAGTTCAACCCCCTCCCACGGCACCTTCCCATGCAACCGCACAAGGTGCAACACCTGCCCCTTTACTTCCCCTCTCCTCACCGTCCAAGGGCCCAAACACTCCTTCCAAGTGAAGCAGCATTTCACTTGCACTTCCCTCAATTTAGTCTACTGCATTCGTTGCTCCCAATGTGGTTTCCTCTACATTTGAGAGACCAAACGCAGACTGGGTGACCGCTTTGCAGAACACCTTCGGTCTGTCCGCAAGCATTACCCAGACCTCCCTGTCGCTTGCCATTTCAACACTCCACCCTGCTCTCATGCCCACATGTCCGTCCTTGGCTTGCTGCATTGTTCCAGTGAAGCTCAACGCAAACTGGAGGAACAACACCTCATCTTCCGACTAGGCACTTTACAACCTTCTGGACTGAATGTTGAGTTCAACAATTTTAGATCATGAACTCGCTCCTCCATTCCCACCTCCTTTCCGATCCCCCCCATTTTTTTCCAATAATTTATATAGATTTTTGTTTTCCCACCTATTTCCATTATTTTTAAATGTATTTCCATCCATTGTTTTATCTCTACCTTTTAGCCTTTTTAGATTCCTTCACCCTACCCCACCCCCACCAGGGCTATCTGTACCTTGCTTGTCCTGCTTTCTACCCTTAATTAGCACATTCCTTAGATAATATCACCACCTTCAACACCTCTTTGTCCTTTTGTCTGTGACATATTTTGGTTATCTCCACCTGTCACTGGCCCTCTATCCAGCTCTACTTGTCCCACCCCCCCTTAAACCAGCTTATATTTCACCTCTCTTCTATTTTTACTTAGTTCTGTTGAAGAGTCATACGGACTCGAAACGTTAACTGTGTTCCTCTCCGCAGATGCTGCCAGACCTGCTGAGTTTTTCCAGGTATTTTTATTTTTGTTTTGGATTTCCAGCATCTGCAGTTTTTTGCTTTTCTCATGGGGATTGTGATATGTGATTACTCTGTACCCATTCATAGTACTACAATCTTCATGCTGCCTGCTTATCTACATGAAAACTGCACGTAGCAATGCTGAACAGACTGTTGGGCGGCTGCATGACTGAGGAGAGGGCCCAGGTTTGTAAGAAGTGAGCTCCCCTGCACTATTAAAGCCGGCTTGAGCCTTTAAAGGTGAGGTGCATACTGTTTGTAGCAGGTACTGGAGGCCGTTGTGGAAGAGGCTCTGAACTTCAGGAATAGTGAAGGTGGTGGAACATGACAGAGAGCAGGCCCCAAGGTTTTCTAATGCAGCATCCAAGGCCCTGGGACAAGAGGTGGACAAGAGGAGAGATGTCTTCTTGCCGTAAGGGGCAGGGGGTCCTCCAGACAAACGTTGAGAAGAGACTGGAGCAGACAACCATAGAAGTCAATGCAAACAGTATTGCCCTGAGGATCTGGATACATTGCTGCAAGAAATATAATGACTTCACACGAGAGGTCAAAACCAACGAATTAATCTTCAATTGCCAGATCCTTACAACTGAACCACTTGACTTGCACACTGATCAATTCTCCACACCCCCATCACTCACTTACCAACATTCTCTATCAGTCACATACTTAAAATTCATAGCTTCACTTTACCTTCACGTACTGCCACAACTCACAACTTGCACACACTTGCAGCTATTCAATCATGACAGTCACATCCCCCAAACTGCACTGACTTACATATTTCCCTCCCTCTTGCAAAACAAAGTGGTGCGCAACCAGAGGCAGCAGAAGTTAACTGGCGAGGAGCAGTCACAATGCATGTCTTTAGCCCCATGGAGGATACAGTAGTCTCCATAAGTAGAGTGGCATCACTGAGACCCTGTTCATCAACAGGGCTGAGAGAGTGGCACAGACCTCCCCATGGTTCAGGGTACTATCGGCTACACACACGTGGATCTTTGGATGCTGCACCTCAATGCTGAGATGTACACAATCGCAAAGGTTACCACTTGCTGAATGTGCGTCCCCATTATAAAACAGTTTCAAACCTTACCATCCCTCTGTTACACACCATTACAATATCCTCTTGGCCACAATGCTGAAATAAAATACACCACTGAGAAACCATTTCTACCTGCTTAATCCAACGAAACATCCAATATTCCATACAATACTCAACCATTCATTCTTGTGCTTTCCCTGAGTGCGTGTATTGTGGGTATTTTTGCCTGGCCTTGTTCTCCTACACAGTGCCACCCTAGTGGCTGCAGATGGCTGGTGCAAGGTTGCTGACTTTCACCAGGGAAGATAACAGTTGGCCTAGCTTGCGGATGACCTCGAGCAGCTCTGGGCATGGAAGGCCCGGCTTCAGACCTCACCACCTCAGGATGGTTGACAGTTGAGTGGTCTGCCTGATGATAGGTAACAGCAAGGGCACAGGCAGAGTGGCAGTTGGTAGGATCACAAATGCTCTAATCCTGAGGGAGGTCAACAGGTTTGTGTTCCACACAACCATTGCCACTCCTTTGGAGCATGCCTCGGCAATCTTGGTAATCTGTTGCAGCACAAATTGCTGAATTACTGTGAGACTTTGAAAGCCTCTTTGAGCACTGGAATCTGCAGCCATGATGGCAGCAGTCTGAACCCTCATGGCAACAAGCTGGTCTTGTATGTCAGTAAGCAGAGACCTCACGCCCTCAATCTGAGTTTCCACTCCAGAACTCAGGCATTGGGTGACTTCTGCTTGTGCTGCAATGAAGGCTGAGACATTGGCCATCAGATGCTACAACACGGTTGCGTCCACAAGTGTTCTGATGGAGCTGGTCACCACTTCCATGCTGGAAAGGATGGGCCCCAAGCTCTGCACAAAGCATTGTGCCCAGTTGAAGCCAGACTAGTCCACGCTCTTTAAGCGGAACTTCTATCCTGAGATGTTTAACAGGAAAGGGAGGATATGAATTTGGCTGTGTTCCCATAACTATCTTGAATGTTATTCTCATGATAAAAAGCCATACTCATGGCTTGAATGCAGGTAGGGCCTGATTCCATGGCTGGAATTTTCTGGTCCCACCTGCAAGCAGGATCTTTGAATAGTTCGCCACATTTTCTGGCCCTGCGCGCCCCCCCCCACACCGCACCCCCACACCGCCCCCCACACACCGCACCGCCCACACCGCACCCCACCGGCCCCACCATGACAGGGCTGGAAATTTCCTGCCCGTGTGTCTCTCTGTAAGGTGTAATTTGAAACAATTTTATTCAAACCTTCCATTTTGAACCTCTGTAATATAAGAGACATGAAAGAAATTGCACATTAGGTTATTTAATACCTGTAATGTTTGCTTTCATCTTCTAGCAGGTTTTTCAATAATTGCTTTAATGCAATCACTTTGGCATCAGATAAAGTTTACTTTTAAGCACACTGAGCTGAATCCTGTATCTAATTGAGGAAAAGTGCAAGGTAATGAATGTAGAACAACACCAGAGGCCAACAGACAAAGTCTATAGTGAAAGACAAAATGGCCAAATTCCAAATCACATGTAAGAAATTCTGGGACACAATGATCATTAACAACCAAATATTTTTGAACAGCACATACCTCAGTTTACAATATCAGCTGTCAGCAGAAAAAGTTCCACTCTAGGACTATGAATTCCTAAACGTTATCTGAACTACATCTGGCCATGCCCCTCCTGGCCTCCTCTAGCTCCACATGGCAACAAGTGTCTTCTGCTTTAGGAACTCTGATACCTTTATTTTCTGTCAGCAGCAAGGCCTTCAGCCACTTAGCACCACGCTCCAGAAATTTCTCCTTAAACCTGTCCTGGTGATTGTTGCTTTAAGGCCTACCTTACTGAGTAAGGGTCACGTGGTCGGAACAGCCAATCAATACTGAGCACGAGGAATCTCAAAAGGGGGTGGATTTCTCCAAGCCTGGGAGAGTGTATTGTAGCCTTGCTAGAAGCAGGCTAATCGAACAGCTCTGTAAATAAAGTTTGTTGTTCAACTAAAGAAGCCTCTCGGTAGCACATCTCTAAATTGGTTCACTCGGTTATTTCCCTCCCCTCCTATGGAAGTCTGCTCAAAGCTTATTTTCAACCATGTCTTTAGTAATTTATCCTGATTCTTATCAGTTACCCTTCAGCATACTTTTAGTTGTTTCTGTGAAGTCTCTTGAAGCATTTTGTGTCTTTAAAGGTTCCTCACTCTCATGTCCCCTTTCAGTATTGTACCTCTCATGGAATAGCCACACTACCCTGCTACCACCGAAGAAAACGTTGAGGCAGATCATTGGGGTGCTGATTGTGTAATCTTTATCCTTTTTAATGTAGCATCCAGAGTTTGCAACCCCTTGCTGAAAACCTAAAAGTACTCATTGTTCCCTGCATTTCTCTGCAGTTGGCCAATCTATCCATGGAAGAAGACAACATCATAATGGCTTGCAACAACATTCTGCATATGCTTCAGGTGGACTCTTCAAATCTTTCTGAAATCATGAACACTGTGCTTGGAACGCCTGTCAGTGCATCACACAATGTTTCTGCTCAATGATTATTCACTTCACTGACAGCCCCAGAGGTACAATGTTTCCATTTCCAATGGCCTGGCACACTGATACTATACTGATGTCAAGCACCTCCTCTCTTCAGCTTTCAGTTGTGAAATGGTTGGAGAGCCATCACTATTTCTTTGTCTCACCTTGGTGCTCTGTACTCCTGAAAGGAGGCAAAAGGGGGTTCCATGTGTGAGAGTAATGGCACGCATTCACTCAATGAATGGAGAGCACTTTTTTTATTCATTCATGGGATGTGAGCATCGCTGGCTAGGCCAGTGTTTATTGCCCATTCCTAATTGCGCTTGAGAAGGTGGCAGTGAGCAGCCTTCTTGAACCGCTGCGGTACATGTGGTGTAGGTACACCTATAGTGCTATTAGGGAGGGAGTTCCAGGATTTTGACCCAGCGACCGTGAAAGAATGGTGATATATTTCCAAGTCAGGATGGTGAGTGGCTTGGAGGGGAACTTCCAGGTGGTGGTGTTCCCATGTGTCTGCTGCCCTTGACCTTCTAGATGGTAGTGGTCATGGGTTTGGAAGGCACTGTCTAAGGAAGCTTGATGCACTTTCTGCTGCATACCTTGTAGATGGTACACACTGCAGCCACTGTGGATGGTGGTGGATGGAGTGCCAATCAAGCAGACTGCTTTGTCTTGGATGGTGTCAACTTCTCCAGTGTTGTTGGAGCTGCACTCATCCAGGCAAGTGGAGAGTATTCCAACATACTACTGACTTGTGCCTTGGAGATGGTCCACAGGCTTTGGGGAGTCGGGAGGTGAGTTACTCACTGCAGGATTCCTAGCCTCTGACGTACTCTTCTAGCGACAGTATTTATATGGCGAGTCCTGTTCAGCTTCTGGTCAATGGTAACCCCCAGGATGTTGATAGTGAGGGATTTAGTGATGGTAATGACATTGAATGTCAAGTGGTGATGGTTAGATTTTCTCTTGCTGGAGATGGTCATTGACTGGCACTTGTGTGGCACAACTGTTACTTGCCACTTGTCAGACCAAGCCTGGATATTATCCAGGTCTTGCTGCATTTGGACATGGACTGCTTCAGTATCTGAGGAGTCACGAATGGTGCTGACCATTGTGTTACCATCAGTGTATGCCCCCATTTCTGACATTATGATGGAAAGAAGGTCATTGATAAAGCAGCTGAAGATGGTTGGGCATAGGACACTACCCTGAGGAACTCCTGTAGTGATGTCCTGGAACTGAGATGATTGACCTCCTACAACCACAACCATCTTCCTTTGTGATAGGTATGACTCCAACAAGCAGAGAGTTTTCCCCCTGATTCTCATTGACTCCTGTTTTGCTAGGTTGCCTTGATGCCACACTTGGTCAAATGCTGCCTTGATGTCATGGGCATTGAGAGTGACTATGAGGAAGAGAATGCTATTTTATGAAGAAAGGGTGGATAGATTGGACCTGTATCCATTTGAGTTTAGAAGAATGAGAGGAAATCTTATTGAAACATAATAGGTTCTGAGGGGACTTGACAGGGTGGATGCTGAAGGATGTTTCCCCATGTGGGAGAGACTAGAACTGGGGGACAAAGTTTAAAAATAAGGAATCTACCATTTAAGATGGAGATGAAGGGAATTTTTTTTCTGTCACAGGGTCCTGAGTCTGTGGAACTCTATTCCCCAGAGAGTGGTGGGGGCATGGTAATTGAATATTTTTAAGGCAGAGGTAGATAGATTCAAGACTAACAAGGGAATCAAAGGGTTTTGGGGATTGGCAGGAAAGTGGCGTTGAGGCCATAAGGGCCAGATCAGTCATGGTCCTTTCGAATGGCGGAGCAGTCTTGAGCGGCCAAGTGGCTTCTCATGCTCCTATTTTGTATGTTTGTCTGTAACTTTGCATAAGGATAAGGGTGAGCGTCACCTATAAGCATAGGTGGGGATGTCAGGAAATGCATAGACAGAAAGGAATGTGTGCAAAGTAAGTTGGTATGAGGAGTAATGTACTGGAGGAGGTTTGAGAAAGCATAGTGAGGGAATTAGAGTGATCCACACATCATCACATAGGTGAATGTCACTGTTCTTTCCTTTCCTGCTCTGATTAGGTCATTGAACCACTTCCTGCATTCTATCCAGGCACGTGGCACTATGTTCCCACGATTGACCTCTTGTGCCATTTACAACCATACCTTCTTGCTTTTCATAGAAGGCTTTTTCTCTTCCTGTTGTAAGAGAAGAGTATCTCCCTCCCGGTCCCCACCACTCCCAGGAGCACATCCAAGGAGGAACCCATAAACCAGGCGCAGTCTTTCGCTGTCTACCTTCTATTTTAACACTTTTTTCTTTCTTCTTCCCAACTCCAACTCCATCACCTTGCATATGTCAAGTATTCTTTTAAATACTGTACTTATAATCATGTCCCGTGGATCATCATCAGGGATTCTAATTGGATGGGAAACCCTGGAATCAAATGGTATTGAGGTGGTTGTGTTAAGAAGCCAGTCAGATGTGCTTAACATATTTCTGTGTTTCCCATACATGGAGTTGGGTCTTCATGAAGTCAAGGAGGCTCCGTGGATGTGTAAAAATGGCAGCCAGTGCCCAATTCAAGAATTCCTGACCCCAGTCCTGGGCTTTCTGGTTTTCAGGCATGCCTTTTAAGGGTGTGGGCTGGCTGAGGTCGTGAGCCGCAGCTGTTTGAATACTCTAATGGATTTCTGGGCTCTCTGCCAAGCCTCATAATGTATTCTTGGCTGAAAGCCCAGACATCCATTAGAGTACTGAAACAGCTGAGCCCCAGGGAAACATTGTTGATTGACAGCTCTGGTTCTCTGATCTCTTCTGTCAATTGAACAATCTTTATTTACATGAGATAAAGAGGTTTCAAATGGTTGTAGTTTCAACTATTGATACTTAAATGGTCTGGATGGTCTGCAATAAAAAGGAGTTTTTTTTTAAGAAAGTGAAAAGTTATCAATGAATGGCTTTTTAAAAACATACCATTGCCACTATAGGGTTCAATACAGCGCATGTTGGATGAATGGGCATGGAAGTGCTATAGCTTTCCATTGGGGGAATGAGGAGCTATAGGGGCTGTCTGGGGTGGCATGAGGTGGCATGGAGGGGCTGTGGAGAGTATGTGGGTGGTGAGGGAGTGTCGGGAGTGAGGGCAGGACTTTGATTTTTTCATTTTAACTGAGCCAATGTTCAACAGCACCGAGATGGGTCTACTAAACAGCCCACCTCTTTCCCCAGCAGCCCCTGTGACTGCCTCTGAACTCCTTCCCTGCTCTGCTGGCCCCACTGCAGCCACACCAGCCCATCCACAATGAAATTCGTTTTTTTTACTGGCACTTTCTCCAAAAGTGAGCAGACCAAGCCAGAAATTTTCCAGACGCCCACTGCCTGCCTCAAGGATGAGAACCCAGCCCGCCATTGCTCCCTTCGTCCCCGCACCACCACCACCACCCCATAGCTTGTCTGTGCATTAAAATCCAGCCCAGAACCTGTCTGTTTGGATGTGGAGAATCCTGAGTATTATGATGAATTTCACCATGAGTTTGCTGTTTGTGGGAACTTGCTGTGTGCAAATTAGCTCTCACATTTCCCGCATTACAACAGTTATTATATTTCAGAAGTATTTCGTTGGCTGCAAAGCACTTTGGGATGTCCTGACGTTGTCCTGAAATACACTACGTAAATGTAAGTCTTTTTTTCTTCAGGTGTTTAGTGGTGAAATAAAATCCCTAAACATATATTTGTTAAAAGTATGACCACATACATTTTGTCCAAACTCAGTAGCAGAGGAGTAAGTTTTAAATTAAGAGTTGTTCTGCCTGAACAGGTTGGTAAAGGCAGCATGTAAGTCAACCGGCTGTTAAGCCCTAGACTCAATTATCATACAGACTTTAACTGATTGCAGTGAGGTGGAAGCAAAGGTGTTTTAATTAAACTCAGTGCCCAGTTCTGGGAAGGGATAAATCAACTCGCTCCTAATCATTTACCTAGTTTTAGCTTTTTCCTATTCTTCACCCATTTCCAATGGGTTTTTGTGCTCACTAACCTCCTTATCATCCTTCTGCATGATTTTGTCTTCTTGGATGATAAACATGCAGGAAAAAGTGATGGCCAGAATTTGCTCCCCTATTACTGTGTAAATAACCCAGCAATTTGATACAAGGCAGATCTATTCCATGTGTTGCAAATTGCCACAAAATAATGGACAACTTGCATCACTCCATCATTAGTTTCATGAAAACCAGACCTAATCGCCAAACTGCCTGTGGGTTTATACTTTTAAAACAAGATAAACTCACTGCAGGAAGTTAGGGCTGGCAGTTAAGAGCAGAATTTTGTAGGCTTTAGCTAGACAGCAGATAAGAAAGGCAGGGCCTCAAGCTGACGTGCTTAATTTTCCAAGGGGTAATTTGGGTACAAGTTATTAGGCATCTGACCATTGTTTGTGGCCTCTTTTGAACATTTAATTCATGACAAAATAAAAGTTTCCAAGTCTGGGGATATTCTGCCCACGGCACATGCTTCTTCCATAAATCGGTTACGCAGGGATACCAGGGAGCTCGCCTACTGAAATAGGCCTGTTGAGGCAAGTTTTAATTTTATTCTTAATGAGGTCTCGATTTTAAACTAGGACAACTTTGTGTCAATGGGTATATCTCCATATCTATTAATAACACATGTAAATAGTGCTTCCTCCCCTTTTCCAGGACTCTTAACAATTCCTTTCTTCCATCACATGGTTAAGTACATGGGCACAATAGAAGACCTCTCATCCTCATTACAAACATATGCTTATCTCTTTGTAGCCACTACCATCTTTCTCTTTCCACTCTGCAGCCTTTTCACAATCTTCAACTATTTTTTTGGCTCCTTCTTGATTTCACCTTGTACTTTCCAGCCAGCACATTGATTCCAATTTGCTACATCTCACCTTCAATATAATCTCAGCAAACAGAGTTCCACGTGTCTGCATGTTTCTTTGTAGGAGACATTCATTAACTCTCTCTCTGTGGGACAAGTCAGTGCATAACACAAGGAGAGTAAAACTCAGAGAACACCAAACAACGCCATGGATCTCGCCAAGCCTTGGAAATCAATGTCCCATATAGAACTGCTAAACTAGGAATTTCTAAGATCAGGAGCTTGTTGACTAAAGGATAACACTACAAGTCATGCAGCTTGACCACATTGAGTTACATTGCAATGCCCATCATCTGCTTTTATCCAGCATCTCAGCGCCATCTTCACTGTTCTCCCTTTTCCCCCTCCCCTAGGTCATTGGAAGCAGTGACAGCCCACAGAAGTAAACACAGCAGAGGAGGTGAAGCCTTCTGGGGAGGCACATTCATGTATTGCATCAGTCCAAAACAGCAGCACAGAGACTGACACCCAGGCTGGGTTACAGATTGAGTTAAAGGGGCTTGCATATGATAATATGTCTAGCAATACTTTTCTTTGTTTCTTCCTGATTGCTGGCTTTGGATTATGACCTTATAAGGATGTGAGGATTGATATTCCTTTGGGGATTCCAAACAGGCTGCACGATTGAGATGAGGAAGAGAAGTTTATGAGGAACTTGAAGTGTTTTTACCAGCCGCTTCACTAATTAGGTTTCTGCAGCTGGTCAGTTAGAGAGAGCTTGTTCCCGACACTTTCACGCCATAGAATTGTGTTATCTGCAGCATGGTGAACTGGTGACAACAGGGTAGATTTTCAACTTGCCACATCGGCGTAAAACTGGATCGCTGCCTGTTATTGAAGCCGCTCGATTTCTACAATCAGAAGCGCATTCACAATATCAGTGTAACGCCCAGGGGAGGCAAGCTGAAATCCAATCTCAATATCTTCACCTGTTAAATGCTACCTCTTTGCCAAGTCACCATAATGCCCAAACACTCAATGGTGCACCATCATTAACAAACTTTAAATGGGATGAAAATTGAACAGTTCCTACAAATGTTGGATGATCCACTCAATTAGACTAGGTGCTGTAGGTAACAATTACTTTATTGTTAAAAGACATTCATTCAGATGATCACAGAATTGTACCTCTCATAGTGTTGTATTTGAAATTTGCACCTTAAATACTAAAACACACTGTAAATCCCGCATCTTATCAAAATAGGGCACAATATTCACAATTGTGATTTGAAAAAGAGTTATGATTTGAATATTTTGTTCTTGATTCTAAGGAAATTCTAATGATTTTCACCATAGTAACTGAGGCAAACAGCATTGCATATCCTTGTTACGACACAACCGATGATACATGCTGAGTCGTTCAAATCCCAAAGGGAAACTTGAAACAACTGCCAGAGCTTGTTTTGCAATTTGTATAAATTTCAAGATGCGGGCCTTAAGTCCAGTAGTATTAAGACCACCAGGTCTTATAGGTTTTTACAAAACTAGATTAAACATTTATTAATAAGAAAAAATGATTTTAAGCACATACATGTGTCTACAAATTACTATTATAATAACTTATAAAGCCCCTACTTAATCCGGCACCCAGTTACACTTTCTTTAAGGTACAGTAAGGCACATACATTTCAAAAGACCCAGGCAAAAAAACATGATACCCTGAACAAGTCAAATTCAAAGTGAGTTTTCCTAACTTCAGTTCTTTGAAGACAGCAGCTTGAGGCATAGATGCTGAAGGCTTTTCACACTTGCTAGGTCTTAAAATGCCTGCCCTCACACTCAGCGTTCATTCCTTTAGACGTATTTTCCCCTTTGAATACAAATTCCCATTGTTTCACTATGTCTTTGGACCTTACCTTTCTGATAATAAAAAAAATCAGTACTAAGTTTTACCAGAAATCTTTGGGAAAAATAAACACACTGTTTCTAAACTTCACCTGGCTAGGTGACACATTTCACTCCTCCTTTGAAAACAACATAGTCTGGTTTATTTAAAAATACAAATGCCCTTTTGCACCTTACATTCTAAACTTCCCCCCATGTTTACTATGTTTACATCAAAGCATTCAGACCAGCTACCTTTAATCCAATTGGGTTCATGTGGAAAAGCCCTGCTCCTCCCAGCTCACATTCTGGTATTGTTTATCATCTCTTTGGTGGTAGCATTCAGCAGTCCATTTAGGGTTAGCAAGTTATCCATTTTAGGCCCAAGAAAATTGACCTTAGTGCTAAGGGCTTGCACTATGTTATTATGAAATATCATATACATATATATAGGATATTTATATATGTTTATATTCATGGCTAATTCCTAATATTTTAAAAACTGACAATGACCTTTTAAAATGACTGAAGCCATGTCTGGCTGTGATTTTCAAGCCATAAGAGCTATTTAGCAGTATCACAGAAATTTGTACCTCATTATCTCTGAAGACATGCTAATGACCCCTGTGGGCTGTACAGACTAAATTCAAAGGGAATTATACAAATGCCATCTACAACTCATAAGCCAGGCCCGGCCACTGGAGTCTACTAGTCTGTTAGGACAAAGGGCCCTCCAAGCTTCCTTTCAAATTCTTAATGGTTGGAACATTAACAATCTCAGGAACCCTGACAAAGGAATATACACCCTTTATCAAAGCCAAAGTGGAGAGGTGGGAGTCATGTGGCATGACAGCGCTGAGCTGGGAGAATGAGTTACCCTGTCTTGCTGTACTATAATTCAGTCTACCATCTTCTATCTACCAAGCAGCAGCACAGAAAAAAGGCTCTGTTCGTGTTTGAATGCCTGGCCCTAACTACAGTGTTTCTACTGAAACTTCTGAACTTTGTTACGACCTGGGTCAGGAGAGCACATGAATTATCAAGCTCCACTAATCTGCAGGCCAGACCATTAACTTAAATTTTTAATTTTCCTCACAAAATGGCCAATAGTTTACCTATACTTCTAATGCCCAGAAGAAAAGAGACTCTGACCAGGCAGATCTTAAAAAATTCAGAACTATTAACTTATTATAAAATAAAACTCATTTTAAACAAGTTTCAAGAACTGGTTGACACACAATTGTAATCTGGAAGTGGAACTAACTAATCCTTTTAAACTTCCCCAGCACACACACACGCACACATGCACACACACACACAGACAAACAAAAGACACACAAGTAGTCTCTGCAAAGTTGGGTGGATAGGGGGAAAACAAAAACTCTCTGACAAAGAAAGAAAAAATAAAGTTCACAGAGGTTCAATGCTGTCGATCTAAAGTTCCCTCGGATGAAGACGTGCTGCTGAGCCCAGTAGATGTTAGGAAGTTCACTAATGATGCTTCAGCATGGAGGAGAGTATAGCTGAACCAATTCTTCCTGTCTCATTTAGCAAGTCCAAAATTATGCAGACAAACTACGTTCAGATGAGGATTATCTGGCTACAGGTCGAGAAGCGCATACAGTTTCACAAACAGGGAGGGAGAGAAGGCTAGTCAGGGTAGACTTCTGTTCTCAGATTTTCCACAACAAGGCTGAAAGCAAAACCACATGTTCAAATCTAAGTTTTGCCTCTGCCATGTGATTGCCTTTTTGTCATCCAGTTTTTCATTAATTAAAGAGCTTTGCGGTTCAAAACAAACAAATAACGTTTTCTCAAGTACCACATAGCTCAGGTGATTTCTTGGAAGAGGTCTTCTTGTTGACAGTTCCAAGATGAATTTATGACACTTTAAAAAAAACTCTCAGCAGCCTCCAAATGTCCAAATATTGCAATGTCCTTTCATATTTCAAAATATAAACTCCACTTTAAAGAGATATGATTCTAACAACTTTTATATCATCACCTATAAGACTAATTTATCTCTGTGTACCTATCTTAATGTGGAATTCAACTCTACTGGAAAAATGAATTATCCTGCATCAGTTTTCAGCCTGCCAACCTTTGTGAAGGAATACACCATTGGCCTTTTGATTCTGGAGTCTGGACTCACATGAAACAATATTTCTTTACTCTTTGGTTTTTTGCCCTGTAAATCTCTCTTTTTCTATCTCCCCTCTTTATTGTATGGGTGAAAAGGAGGCTGCATTGCATACCTCCTCTCATGTTTAAGTGTATGCAAATAAACCAACTGTTTGAGTTCATCCTATCATCCTGCTGTAGGGCTATTAATAGCGATTGGATCACACCAAAACTGAGGGGTTGGGAAATACGCCACCACTTAGAAAGAGGGAAATCAAAATCAAAACAACTTTCCATTTACACACAGGTGGTGAGAGGAAAAGTCAGGGCCATTTAAATTAAACCCCCTCCTGTCCGCAACATTAGAGTATGTGGTGATTGAGAATTTGAAAGGTGCCTGGAATGAGTGTTAAATCTTGAATAGGTTATGGGTCTATTGCTAATTTCAGTTGTGCACCCTGCCTAACTCTAGTACTTTGGCAAACAGAGCTCTCCAAGAGTGGAATTGCAATGCACATGCCTCCTGCAACATTTTCAGCAGCCATTTTTCACTGGAAAAGTAATGCTTCACAATTCAATTTCTAGGCCAATAGCTTATTAGATGAAATTGGAAAGCTCCATTCTTTTAAGAACGTGACACTGATTATTTTTTAAAGGAAACGCTCAGGGCAGGATTTTGCCCTTGGTTGTGGTGCTTGGCGGGGGCGGTTGGGAAGTCGACCGCCGCCTGTGATCAGCTCCATACCGCGATTTCACACTGGCGGGCCAATTTAGTCCAGCATGGAATACGAGCGGCAGCGCTCAGTGCTGCCTGTGGGGGCAGGGGAGAGGAGTTCGAGCGGACCTAGCGTGATCTTCACTCATGCATGCGAAAGAGCGCTTCAATCTCCCTGAGGCACAGAGCTGCCTCAGGGAGATGAGGCGCTGTTTAAAAGAAATAATAAAGGAAATAAAATTGTCATAAAACATGTCCCCTCACGTGACTCTGTCACATGAGCTGCTACATGTTTTTAATTCAAAAATAAATTTTTTATTTAATGTTTATTTGCTTTAGGAAACCCTATCCCAGCATGGATGAGGTTTCCTAAAAAATGTAAAGGCCGCTTGGCCTTTTTGCCTGCCCACCAAGCGTTAGGTTGTACAGGCAACGTAAATTTGAATTTAGTTAGCTTCTTAACGGCCTTCATAGACCTTTTAATGGTCGGCGGGCATACAGTCGACTCCGGCGCACGTCCACCAAACGAAACATCACGTGACTGCGTGATGACATCGGGATGCTCGCCTGATGTCATCGCGCATAATTTTACGCTCGTGCACCTGTGCATCATTTTCTGCACCTAATGTCCAGCATTCCTAATACCAATTAGACTGAACAATGTGAACTAACTGAGATATGTTCTCTGGACTAAGACCGCTTAAAATATCTGAAAAGGAGCATAACATTTCTTTACAATGAAAGAGTGAATTAAACTACAAGGACAGATCAAACCTAAACATTTTCATTAATAAAAAAGGCCAATTACACTACATGAAACAAAACAGCAAGTAACAATAAAGAGAATTACTTAATAAAGAGCTGTAAGTTAAGTTAATGCAACACTTGGATCTAAACCATTGTCCAAAGCTGTCAACAAAAATAGCAACATAAAATAATGAAGCTCTTACCTGATGGGCCAGATTTTGCTCTCTAGGTTGACTGAAGTTTACGATTGAAATGCATTGAATGTGGTGAAGTTTCAGTATTTGTCCAGGAGACACAATTGAAACTTGCCACAGAAAGTTAGGTTTTGTCATTTCAAGTGTAAGTAACTTTTTAACAATGCAATGGATATTAATTACTGTGAATTAATCTCTCTGACACTGAAAATTGACCATTGCAATTGTGGAGCATCATTCCTTCTGGTATTACTTGTAGTTGGAGATTTTAGGATTTTCAAATTTGATTTTTTTAAAAACTTTTCCTTTTGTCTTCTTTTCTCCCTTGTGATTTGTGATCTCGAAATAAGATCCTCTGTCAAGTATTCAAGATTGTGTGCAATTGAAAATTTCAGCCTTTAACATAAATTACTTGCATCACATCACTCACTGTTTTCTTGCACAATACTTTCTGGAACATAAAACCTACTTATAGTTAGCTTGTGCTCTGCTACCATTTTATAAAACTTACTTTTGTGTTTCAAATGTTAAATTTCAATGGAGATCCATTGAGACTTCCATATATTTTTCAGAGGGCTGTAATATATGCCCATATCTTTACACCAATATTTCCCCACTGTTTCTTTGACTGCGGCAAAATAGGTTTACATGAACATTAATATTTTAATGTTGTATAGCTTAACATTAAAATACTTCAGCTAACAGTCCCATGATAATTGTTACTACATCATTATTTATTCCCATCAAGCAGTTTTGCAAACAACAATAATCCTCAACACCTGAACAAGATGTGTGAACATTTTTAATTTTCTTATGTGGCATCTTAACATCTCACCCACCATCCTTACAATTTTTACAAATTCCTGAAGCCCTGTGCACTCCATCTCTTGAACAATCCTGTTCTTTCCATTTCTGTACACAATCCTCTCTCTCTCTCGCTAATGCCTGCCATCATTGGTTCACTTCCATTCCTGTTGCTGTCTTTTCTGCAAGACTGAAACTCCACATCCCACCCTGATTTCAGGTGACATTGTAACTGTAGGCCAGTTAGCCTAGCATCTGTTAAAGGGAAATTGCTAGCATCCAATATTTAAGGAGCTTATAACAAGATACTTAGAAAATCATTATGGAACCAGGCAGAGTCAACATGGTTTTGTGAAAGATAAATCATGTTTAACTAATTTATTATAGGTCTTTGAGGAAGTAACAAGCAAGGTGGATAAAGTGGAATCTGTAGATGTGATGTACTTGGATTTCGAAAAGGAATTTAGGAGACGGTGGAGCAGTGGTAATATTACTGGTCTGGTAATCCAGAGACGCAGGCTAATCCTCTGAGGACATGGGTTCAAATCCCACCATGGCAGCCAATGAAGCATGAATTGAATTAATTAAAAGTATTTGGATTTGAAAGCTAGTCTCAGTAATTGTACCCATGATTCTATCATTGATTGTTGTTAAATACTCATCTGGTTCACTCATGTCCTTTAGGAAATCTACCATCCTTACCTGGTCTGGCCTACATGTGACTCCAGATCCACAGCAATATGATTGACTCTTATTTGCCCTCTGAAATGGTCTCGTAAGCCACTCAGTTCAAGGGCAATGAGTGATAGGCAACAAATGTTGGCTTTGCCAGCGATGGCAAAATCCCATGAAAGAATAAAAACATAAAAAATATAGATAAGGTGCTACTTCAAAGGCTACTACACAAAGTAAGCAATTGTGGTGTAGGGGATAACAAATTAGCATGGATACAGGACTGGTTAGCTAACAGAAAGCAAAAAGTATGGATAAATGGGTCTTTTTCGAGTCAGCAAGCTGTAACTAGTGAAGTGCCAGAGGGATCAGTGTTAAAGCCTCAACTATTTACAATCTATATCAATGACATTGATGAGACTAAGTGCAGTGGTAGGTGGTTTCGGCAGCGTCCACCTTGTTGTCCAGAATGGTGGGAACTTGCACCCAATTCCACACTTGGAGGGCCATTAATTATGCAAAGCCATGTATTAGTCTGAATCACCTGGCAGCTCAGGAGCTGATTCATCCCACTGCCGTCAACTGGTTTCAAAGGTCTGAGCACCATATTTAGAGGCCAGTCCAGCACACAATCTCGCTCTCTCCAGCCCATCAGAGATGCCTTGCAGCCAGAAGAAGAAGGCCGAGAGCCTCAAGAAGAAGTCAGCAAGCCGCTTCACCCACCAGGCCTACCAGGCCTTGACCAGAGGGGTGCAGGTGCACAGGCAAGTGCTCCATCCCAGGAATGGCTGCAGAAAGCACAGCAGCCTCAACTATCTGGTCTGGGAGTCCATTGTAGGGCAGGTCAGCGCGCCTGGCAACCCTGCCCAAGATGACACCCAGTGCAGGAAGGGGATGAATGATCTCATTCGCTCTGCCAGAGTAAGTCATTCTTCAACTCTGCCCAATATCAAACTCTCATCATGACATCATACACACAAACAATGACTTTTTTCAGGGATTTCACACAACCATTAGCAGGGGACACATATTAACACTCATTCTGTCACCGAGACTCTCACATCACCACCACCCCATCTATCGTGTTGCTCACACTCCATCCTCTGGCCCTTCTTGGGAGGACTCAACACACACAGGGGACATGCATCTCACCCAACCTCTGCTCCATCCCTTCCCATCACATGACTTTCTTTCTTCTTCATACTGGCCAAGCTGGTGCATGGCAGGCATGAGGGATCACAGACTGGGGGAAGGATAGCTGACATTATTGCCCTCAGTGAATTCAAGGATGCTACTACCGAGCTGTCTGGGAGGACAGGGATCACTCCTGTGGGGAAAGGGAGATCGGCCTCAGCGAGCAACCTAGTACGGATCACAGCTCCATCACTTCATCAAATCCTGACAATCACAGTGAGTCACATGCAGTCTTATCTAGCTTACGTTCATTAACTGAAACTCTATTTTCTATTTTCTAGGCAGCAGCAGGTCGAGGCCATCAAGCCAGTCCAGCACCAGTGTGAGCCCCAGAATTCATCCGAAGAGGAAGCTCTGGAAGAACCATCACAGTGCTCACACACACCCTCCACCAGCTCAGAGACACACACGTCAATGGGGCACAGCTGTGGATGTCGAGGCTGTACCTAGGCATAGCAGCAGTGTTAGGAAAGCTAAGAAAAATTGATGTCACTTTTGGGTAATGAGTGTGCTGTAACTAAAGAAATTGCACTTTTGTGAATACATTTGATGGTTATGTAAATCTTCTTGGCAATGGAAGGTATTGTGAGTTTGTACTATGGAAACATCTTATTTCAAGGTTTAATCATCCTCCCACTCAGTGATAGTGTCCCATTATTAACATCCCTGTGATGTCAACCTCAGTTGAACTAGTATCCGTACCCCTTGTGTGATGCCAGGGAGATGTGTTTAAATCTTTAATGGAAGTGTGTGATGTAAGCGTTTCTAAACTTTCTTCCTCAAGATATACCATCGAGTGAGGGCAACTCATCAGCATTGTTATTCTGGGGGCATTTGTGTCTCCTCAGTGGTAGTTGCAGAAGAAAAGACATGCACGGGAGGAGGAGATCTCTAGGCATGACCATATCTCAGGCGCAGCAGTGTTTGCATCATTAGATGGCAGCGAAGGCTTCAAGTCTTCCCTCACATTGCTCTTGTTTCTAAGTGGGCATTCACTTCCCAGAATGAGATCACTCACAGAGCCCCACAGAATAAAGCAAAGATCATGGCCTGGCGATTCATGAGGCCAGGACGTGCATGTGTGAATGTGGGACTCGTTCTCACTGCAAATGGGTGGACCAGGACCCCGGCACTCCACTCCACCGCACGCTGGTCTCTGGGCTCAGGTTGGAGGTGCCAGAGCTCTGCTCTGGTAGCACTACACCATTGGTTGGGGAACTGCACTTAGCATCGATGGGAGCCACCACTGGCTCACAGGCCTTGCCATGAAGAATACTGGTTTAGGTCTATATATCTGTTTTCCCTGACACCTGGCTCTTGACACCTCGAAGTGGCAGGTTAGCAGCTTCTAAAATAAAACAGCCTAAAGTCCACTGGCCTACTCAGTACTCACTGCCAGCCTGAAGGGAGAAAGGCCTCAGTCAGAATTGCTAACAGCTGCTCATAGGAAACAGGAGAAGCTAAAATCTCTAAGCCCAGAGCCTGAGATGAAAGAAGATGGCATTGAGGGCTAGGAGAGATGTGCCCATATTCTCTCACTTAACTTTACTCTTCCTGGAACCTGTCAGCAATTAACGTATCATGGGCATGTCTCTCACGTCTTCCTTCCTCCATGACATTATCATGCTCATACTGACCCTCAGCAGCCTCCTGACGTTCCTGGGCCTCTGGATCTTCGGATAATGCCAGGATTCTCCGATGAGCTCTCATCCTCCTCCAGGTCACTCTCCTTCTGGAAGGGGGTCACCTCCATACATTGATTTGGGAAAGAAGGCAAAAATGAAGGAGGCACAGCTGTATCATATATGGCATTGCTTCACTGAAGGCCTGACACATGTTCACCAGATTTGACACTCCTAACGTGTGCACTCGTGTGGCCATGCAGCTTGGAGGGAGTATTGCATATAGCACAAATTTATGAAAAGATACACTGGAGATGAAGAAATGATTGCCTGTGGTCCTTGCAGGGTGTGTGGTCACTGTTGAACATAGGAACAGAGGGACATAGGGCTTCTGAGCAGGATTTGGCCATTCGGCCCTTGAAACCTGCTCTGTCTTTCTATAAAATCGTTACTGATCTGATTGTGGTTTCAACTCCACTTTCATGTATTGCCCTTGACTCCTTTGCCCATGAAAAATCTATCTAACTCAGCCATGAATAAATTCATTAGGAGGAGTTTTCCCATCCCGCCTGCGGTGGGTTTCATGGTGGGCAAAAGCAGAGAATCCAGCGGCAGGCAAAAAGTCAGAAATCCGCCGGCATAAAAACGGCTTGCAATCCTCCCGATAGTGGGTTTATAGCGGGTCAGTTATCCTGCCGACCAGTGGTGTGAACACCTTTTGCATTCAATAACATGTCATGAATGCTCATTTAAACAGCAGCTCACCAGAATCTCGTGATGCCTTCCAATCTTGTGTCACGCCAGCGGGAAATTATGTCGGCCTCAAACCCATTTGAAAAGGGGCGGCGTGCCCAAGTCGGACCGCAGTTCGCTGGTAACTTTAAGGTGAGTGGAACATACACAGCTTACCTGCCGTAGCGCTGCGCCGGTGTTATTGCAATGAACGTCACACTGCTGGGGCTGTAGGGTCGGTTTGCTCCTGCTCTTTACCTACATTGTCCTGAAGAACACCACTGTGTTGTGGTACTCGTGCAGGCCTCCGCTTTCAGAAAGACAAACTGGGGGCGGTTTTTGAGGCAAGTGTAGGATTAACGAACACAATGGGGGTAACGGGGAGGGAAGGATAGCTATGCAAAGGCAGTCAGGAGGAAGGGTGAACCTGAGGGGCCTTTCTGGGGTCGCCCTCTAACCTCTTGTTGCTGCAGGAATGAACAGAAGTCTGCTTAGAAAGAAAAGAGGAAAACCCCCTTGTGACGAAAACCACTGAAAGCTGGCTTCATGAGCACTGTTAATGGATTACTCAGAACTCAGTGGCTTCACATCACAATTGCTGCTTCTCAAGAGTAACACGTAGGATATGTGTAATTGGAGGGGAAAAACTAAACAAACCTTCAAAACCGCCTGATAGCAACACAATGACCACAAAACCAAAAAAGCATAACCTCCTTCTTCCACAGCGAAAGTGAAGAAAGTAAAGAGTATTTAAGTACTGTCCCTGGAAGAACTATTCAAGAATGTCTTCCAGCAAAGTATACTCTGAAATCTGAACCCTCCCCTACAAACAGAATTGCAAATGGTCCACACGTTGTGTCATGAAAATATAAAAATGTTCATAATATTATTGTGATTTATTGTAAAGGTAGATTAATAGTTGGGTTTAGATTCGTTTATTTGTGTGTTGGTGTGTGGGTTTTAATTTAATACAGATGGCTGGTCTGGGTGCTTTGATGCATCAGAAGGGAAACTAGGTTTGAAATGCTAAATACATAAACACGGCTGAAGTTTTAGAATGTGAGGTGTGAAGAACATTTGCACTTTTAGATAAATCAGAGTCGTGAGTTTGGAAGAGATGGTAAGATGTTACACCTGGCCAACAGAGGCTAAGTCAAACAGTGTGTTTATTTTTCCCAAAGATTACTGATAATATGAGTACTATGGAAGATTTATATTATGGAAAAAGTAAAATTACAAAGACATATTGGGACAATGTGGTTTACATTTAAAAAGGGAGAAACCCGTATAAAGGAGGTGAGGTTATGTGTAAGAAGAAGACATTATAAGGTCCAACAAGTGTGAAAAGCCTCCAGTTTCTATGTACCAAGCTATTGTGTCCAGGAACTGAAACTAAGAGAATTCATTTTAAATATCACTGTCCAAGGTATTTATGTGCTTTGCCTGGGTCTATTGAAATCTTTGTTGTTTTACTGTTACCTTAACGGAGCTGTTACTGGGAGCTAGATTAAGTCAGGGGTTTAGGTCATAGTAGTAAATTTGTAAACCTATATATGTACTTAAAATTATTTATTTTATTAATAAATGTTTAATTTAGTTTTGTAAAAACCCTCTAAGATTCAGTAGACTTATTACTACTGAATTCAAGGCATGCATCTTGAAATAAAAATTCAAATTGCAACAACAGTTGTTGCAACTGTTTCAAGTTTCCCTCTGGGAATTGAGCAACTCAGCATTTACCATCTGCTGTGCTATAGCAGTTGCAACTTATTACAGGTACCCTGTATTTATAATTCAGTGATACGTCTTGCTTTTCTAGCCATTTAATTGACTTTAGACTATAGCTAACCTAGGTTTAGATTATTATAGTGTAAGCAGGCCTACTCCTATGTGCCACGTCCAAAAAACAAAATTATCTGAAATCTGAAACTCGAAATGCAATCGACCCCAAGGAGTTTGGATAATGGATACTTGACCTGTAAAATGTTGTATAATGACATTCTAGCTACTCTAAAGACTAATGATTCAAAATACCACACAGTTCAAAATAAAATGCCTACTGCCTACTACCATGAATATTTTTCACTTAAGAAACATAGTTTAATGATGTTTGGGGACTCAAATGATTAATACATAAGGAAACAATGTAATAGTAGATTGAGAAATGATATGGCAACACATTTTCTTAGAGCTCCTGCACATCAAAATTTCCCACTACACCATTCCTATCTCCATCCCCCGAGCCCGTATGTATTCTGCTGCAGGGGCTCTCCAAGGGACGCTGTGCTTCGTAATTCTAGGAAAGCTGGGCCCGGATGTCCCAGCAAGAAATGTGGAGCAGCAGCAAGTTGGGGGAAAGTTCGAGCGGGGCAGCAATCCGATAATGATTGCCGTTCCTCAGAAGATCCAGGGTGTTATGTCTGGATGTGAAGCTTGGAAAATTGGGAAAGAGCAAGAAAAGAAAATTAACAGCTTTAAAATGTCATGCTTAAGAAGATTCCAAAGGGTAAACCGAGTGGAGAAAATAGCTCATGAAGAAGTGCTGAATGAGTCCTGGAGGATTCATTCTAAAACTAATGACTGATTTAGGAGCTCTGGAAAAAAATATACTTACCTGTCCCCTTTGGCTTGGGGAAGGCCACAGATCTTTATGGCTGTAGAATGCTCCTAGTTACTCTGGCCATGGTACACCTGCCCTTGCCATATAAACATCATACAATTTCAGATGTGTTTTGACATTCCCTCTTCAGCACACATAGAAAAATACTGTGCCTCAATTCCACCTGCAGAATGTCCTGATCAGGATTTCAGGCCCAAAGAACTTGCAACAGGTTGGAACACTAAAGCTTAAAGGCAATTCCCATATTGCCTGCTATTCACCACATTTACTGGATGTTTATAAACAAAGACAAAAGCTCAGCAATTATCACAGTTAAGCAAAAAATGAGTCCCATCACACCAATAAGAATTGAACTTTTCACCTTTGAACTGCTGAGTAGATATTTTAAAAGCAGATTGAAAAGTCAGCCAGAAAGAAATACTCAACAATGCAGAGGCAAATTTAATTATACAAGGGATACTAGCCAGGAACATATTAATGTTTAGTTCTGGATTATCTCCCTTTACCCACATGGTAAAGTAATAAAGCAAGGCTAGAAGTGGATTAATAATTAACATCCATAGAATAACATCCGGAGATCATGATGAGACAACAGCAACAATAACTGGTATTAATATAGCATCTTTAACATAATATAATGTCTCAAGTCACTTCGCGGGAGCGTTAAAAAATAAATTATGATACTGACCCACATATTAGGGCAGATGGCCAAAGGATTAATCAATGAGGCAGAATTTAAAAAGCATCTTAAAGGAGGAAAGTGAGGTAGAGAAGCAGAGAGATTTAGGGAGGGAATTCCAGTATTTAGGGCCCAGGCAGCTGAAGGCACGGCCACCAATGGTGGAGTGATTAAAATCATGAATGCTCAAGAAACAAGAGGAGAATAGGTACCACATAAGGTTATGGTCCTGGAGAACACTACAGTCCGAGGACATGGAGGGATTTGAAAACAGGATGAGAATTTTAAAATCAAGATATTACTTATGGGAGCTATTGTCAGGTCAATGAGCATAGGAGTGATGGTTGAACGAGACTTGGTGTGAGTTAAGACAGGGGCAACAGAGTTTTGAATGACACCAAGTTTACAGAAGGTTGGAAAAGTGTTAGGTCAGGCAGAAATGCTTTGGAATATTGAAGTCTAGAGGGAAAGACATGGAAAAGGGTTTCAGCAGCAGATGAGCTGAGGCAGGGGCAGAACCAAAATTCCCTCAGAGATGGGAAGAAATGGGTACTGGCCAACGGACATTTTTGTGACTCAAAAGCTGTTTCTAATGGGGTTCCAGAGGGTTCAGTACTAGGTCCTTGCTTTTGTGGTCTATGTCAATGATTTAGACTTAATATAATCATGGATAGGAAGTTTTCAGATGATACAAAAATCAATTATGTAGTTGATAATGAGGAAGAAAGCTGTAGACTGCAGGAAGATAACAATATCAAGG
The DNA here is from genome assembly GCF_964194155.1 of Cetorhinus maximus. Classification (NCBI taxonomy): domain Eukaryota; kingdom Metazoa; phylum Chordata; class Chondrichthyes; order Lamniformes; family Cetorhinidae; genus Cetorhinus; species Cetorhinus maximus. Next base: position 118,016,252 of record NC_135885.1, read on the forward strand.
CTTCAACGTGATTGGGGGGGGAGGGTGGCTGGGATGGGATTGAGTTGGGCCCGCCAATTCGAGAAGCAGTTCAAATATCACGGAGGTGGGCAAGTGCCAAGGGGGGCTGGTGGCAATGTTTTCTGAGTTGATTCAAAGGCTGTTAGGTCTTCTAGCCCTCACCCTTCACACGCCCTCATCCCCCAACCACTCACCAAGCCACCTCCATGCTCCCACGCCACCTTCATGCCCCTGATGCCACCTCCAAGCCCCCATGCCACTTTAATATCCCCCATGCTCCTTCCATGGGCCCCCTGCATCTTCCATGCCTGCTCTCCCAAAATGCACTGTAGAACCACTGAGTCATAATAATAGTCTTGAAATGCACTCAAACCCATTCAAAAATCTGCTTTGAAGCAGACAGAGCAATTATAGAGTATCAATAACAGAAGCTTTACCTCACTTCACTCCTCTTGACCTTGTCCAAATAAACATATATTGAAAGAAACAATTCAAAGAAACAATAACATACTCTAACCTCATAAAGATGTCAATAAATCAAAGAAACACTCCAGTCTGTGTAAACAGATCTCCTGCTGAGCTAATCAACTAATGAGCCTTGGAGCTCAGCTAAACATCGATAATATGGCTTACTGAAGAAACAGATGTCTGGGCATCTGACTTTGTTGCTGCAGTTCACAGATGGCCTCATTATGAATGTCTGGCTGAGCTCCAAGACTGAGCTGCTACCTTTAAATCTGAGGGATTACCAGGCCAGGAACCAATGTAGGTCAGCAAGCACAATGGTGATGGATGAACAGGACATGACGTGCATTCAAAAGTAGGCAGTAGAATATTGAATGAACTTTTTTTTAATGGAGGGTGGAACTTAGGAGATTGGCCAGGAGTGCATTGGAGTAGTTGAGCTCAGATTTATCATGCATGGAATAGATAGAAGTGTGTTTCAACAGCAGATGAGCTGAGGCAGTGGTGGAAATTGGTAATTTTATCTAAGTAGAAGTGGGCAGTTTGTGTGCTGGAGAAGGTATGGGATCAGAGGCTCAGCTCACAATGAAATATGACACTAGGGTTGTAAACAATCTGGTTTATCTTGAGACAATGGCCAGGGAGAGGGCTGGAAACAATTGTTATGGAACGGAGTTTGCAGTGGGAACCAAAGACGATGGATTCAGCTCAAATTGAAGGAACTACTGGGTCATCCAGGACTAGATGTCAGGCAAGCAACAGGACAAATCAAAGGCACTGATGGCGTGGAGAGAGGTGACGGTGAAGTAGAACTGGATGTCGTCATTGTAGATATGGACCTTAATGTCAGGTATTTGGGCAATGTTGCTGAGGGATAACATGTAGATGCAAAATGAAAGGGAGACAGTGGTAATCCTTGAAGTTTCCAGAGGTTATAGTTCAGCGATTGGAAGAGAAGCCACTGTAGGAGATGTCCTGCTCCTGAGTAGGTCCAAAAGTATGCATGCAATTTAACAGTGTGGTCCCAAGACTGATGATAGACCTCTCATCTATATATATATAAGGAATTGAAAACCTCTTTTCGATGTCTGCCAGAGACAGCTGACTAATGGTCCAACCATCAGCCAGTGTTGTTCAGGTCATTGACCTGAAACATTAAGGGTGGGATTTTCCAGCCCTGCCTGCCACCAGGATCGTCCAGTCCCATTGAAATTCAATGGACTTTCAATGGGCTTGGCCATCTAAACTCCCGCAGCAGGTCCCGCCACAAAAGAGCCGGAAAATCCCAGCCTAAATCAATTTCTCTTTCCACAGATGCTGCATTACTTGCTGAGTGTTTCTTCTTCTTTTGTTTTTCTTTCAGATTTCCACCATTTGTAGTATTTTGCCTTTATATTCGTGCCAGCATTGCCCAATTGACCAGAGCCATCAGTAAGGTCCTGACACATGTGCATGCCGATGACGAATACATGGGAAAATGGTGGTAAACTATGGGAAGAATTTTACCGTTGGCGAGTGGGGGTGAGGCCCGCTCGCCGACATGTAAAATGACACCTGGATGAGGGGCGGTGTTGGTGGTGGTGGAAGTTGCAGGCAGATCAGAGGATAACCTCATAGGACTGCTTCTGGGTCTGGCCAAGGCGGCCGTGAACAGGTCCAGGCAGTGTGCGGGGGTTGGTCCAGCCTGACTATCTGCCTGTCTCTATCCCATGGTTACTTCCACATCCAGGTGTACCTGGAGGGGGAGAACGTTGTGTTGACCGATATATTTGAGGTCTTTCGCCACCGACGGGCACCAGAGGGGACTGGAGTGGATTATCAATCTGAGGAATTAAATTTGAATTTAAGTTATTAAGTTTCCTTTAACGCTTCAGTTTGTTTTTGTTTTGTTCGTTTTTGTTACAGGGGGTCAGCAGTGCCCCTTTCAAATGGGGCACTTAATTGGTTAATTGTTGGCATATATAAGAGCAGACTGAAACGCTGATGGTTGTGGTTTGGAGGATTATTTTTCCAATGTGTATTTCTCTAAAATATTTTTTTCATATAGGCTGAATTTTATGGCCCTCCGGGGCTGGGTGGCAGGTGGGACCATGGGCATCAAGGCAGCAGTACCATGCCCATCACTTGACCACATACGTGAATATTTTACTTGCGATGGGGGAGGCGTCGGGCGGCCCTAAGCCCCCCCACTAAATTAAACCCCATGCCCACCATACATTTCAAGTCCCCCCAGTTCTGTTGATCCCAGCACCCCGCAACCCCACCCACCCCCACCACCTCTCTGGGACTGCCAGCCTGGCTTCAGCGAGACTTGGATTTCGGACTCCATCAACGTCTCCTCAGGACTGCCTGCAGTCTCAGCAGTGGCCACTGCTGCTGTGACAAGGGAGCTACTGGCCATTTGATTAGCCAGCAGTTCTCGGAGGCTGGACTTCTTCTCCGATAAAGGTGGAAGCCTTACCTCAAGCCTATTAAAGACCCGAAAGACATTAAATGGCTGCAGGATAAGCCGGCTATGTGGAGGCGGGCTCTCCCCTGTCCTCTATTCCCCCTCCCCACATGTAAAATTCAGGCCAAAGTGTCTAAAGATGGAGCTGCAGTTCTATCCTTCACTGACTTACTTTCTGGAATAGAACACTACCAGGGTACTTTAGGAGGAATCAATGAATGTAATGTATTTGAAAAAGTCCTTCCTCACATCCCCTTGTATCTCTTGCCCAAAACCTTAAATCTGTGTCTCCTATTTTTTGCCCCATCAGCTAATGGGAATGCCTTTTTTTTGTTTACCTTATCAAAACCTGTCATAAGTTTATACACTTCTTTCGAGTCTCCTTCAAACTCCTTTGCTCCTTTGAGAACAAACCCAGTTTCTACAACTCAGTCTGTACCTAAATTTCCTCAACCCTGAAGCCATTCTGGCAAATCTCCTCTGTACCCTCTCAAGGACCCTCACATCCTTCCTAATGTGTGGCCTAACCAGAATTGGACATAATACTCCAGTTGTGACCTAACCAGAGCTTTATAAAGGTTCAGTGTGAGATCACTGCTTTTGTACTCAATACCTCTATTTATGGAACCCTAGATCCCTTAAGCTTGGCTGACTACTTTCTCAATATGCCCTGTCACCTTCAAAGATTTATGCACATGAACCCCCCAGGTCCCTCCCTCTTGGAACACATATTGGAACTGTACCATTTAGTTTCGATTGCCTCTCCCAATCCCTTATTTCCAAATGGCCTCCTCCAGTGCTGCAAATAACACTATAACTCCATGATTTTCCTCCAGTCTGAAAAAACAACCATTTACCGCGACTTACTGTTTTCTGTCCTGAAATCAATGGTTTAATCCAAGCTGACACTGACCCTCCTATTACATAATCTTCAATTTTGTTAACTTTTTTTATGTGATACATTGCCAGACACTTTCTTAAATTCGTGTAAACAACATCCTCCCATTCCTCTCATCAACTTTCTCTGTTATTTCACCAAGAGTACAATTAGATCAGTCAAACACAATCTGTTAATCATAAATCCATGTAGACTCTCTTTAATTAACTAAAACCTTTCCAAGCACCTGTTAATTCTTTCTTTCTTTGATGTTTGTTTCTAAAATGTTACCAACCACTGAATTTAAAATGGCAATTCTGTATTCTTTCTTGGTGTCATATTTGCCACTTTCCAAACCTCAGATCCCTTCTCTATATCTAGGGAAGATTCACCCCCATTTCCCTTAGCAACCTCGGATGCAAGCCATCCAGGCCAGGTGACTCATCCACTCAAAGCATTGCCAGCCTTTCCTGTACAGTCAGCTGAAAAATTTTCACCCCAGCCTTTACAGCTACCATCTCAGCTTTAACCAAAATTTTGTCAGCATCCTCTTCCTTCGTAAATATTGATACAAACTACTCACTAAGTATTCTAACCTTGCCTGTTGTCACTGAGCATATATCACCCTCATTATCCCTAAGAGGCCGAAACCCTCCTCATGCTTACTATTTACATTTTGATAGATGATTTTTGGGTTAATCAGGTCTGATTAATTTGATTGACATTTTTGAAGAGGCAAGATTCAATGAGGGTAACAAGTTTGCTATAGGCTATATGAGTTTTACCAAGACTTATGACAAGGTCACACGTGACTGACTGGTCAGAAAAGTAAAAGCCCATGAAATCAAAGGAAAAAAGACAAGTTGGATCCAACATTGATTCAGTGGCTGGAAGCAATGATTGATAGTGAAGCAGAAAGCTGGAGGCTGTGGGAAGATATCAATGGACTGGTCAGGTGGGTGAAAAAGTGGCAAATAGAATTCAATCTGGAGAAGTGTGAGTTAACGGATGGTGCTGCGGGGGGGATAGGGCAACGAAATGCACAATCAATGGTAGGGTTCTGAGAAGTGTAAAGGAACTGAGGGACCTTGGAGACCTTGGAGTGCATGTCCACAGAAAGTGGATTCAATAGGACAGGTAGATAAAAGCAAAATACTGCGGATGCTGGAAATCTGAAACAAAAACAAAAATAGCTGGAAAAACTCAGCAGGTCTGACAGCATCTGCAGAGAGGAATACAGTTAACGTTTCAGACAGGTAGATAGGCCAGTTAAGAGGGCATCCAAAATACTTTTCTTTAGTAGCCATGGCATAGACCATAAGGAGATTATGCTTCAAACTGTAGATGAGCTAGATTACTGCATTCAGTCCTGGTCACTATTTAGAAAGGTAGCGAAGGTACAGAGGAGATTTGAGATGTTGCCAAGACTGGATAGGTTGGGACCTTTATCTTTGGAACAGAGGAAGCTGAGAAGAGATGTAATTGAGTCGTATTGAAGTATGATAGGGCAAGATAGAGTGCAGAAGAAGGATGTATTTTCCTTAGCAGAGAATTCAATAACAAGGTAACATAGATTTAAAATAATTGACAGGAATGTTAGCGAGGAGTTAAGAATTATTATTTTTTGGTTCAGAGGGCAGTGGAGGTCTGGAATGCACTCTCTGAAAGGTTGGCAGAGGCAAAACTCTTCATCACATTTAAAAAAAAATACTTGGTTATGCACTTGAAGTCAGACTAAGGGTTGGAAAGTAGTTTTAGGTGGGATAAGTTTTTTGCGGTCTGCACCCATATGAGGCCCCGAATGGCCTAAACCTGTCATGAATTTCTATGATTCTGTGATTCTATAAAATTGAGGGTAATACATTGGTATGAATTGAGGATTGGTTAACAGACAGGAACAGATTAAGAATAAGCAGGTCATTTTTTGGTTAACAAGGTGTAATGAATGGGATACTGCAAGGATCACTGGTTGCATCCCAACTATTTACAACCCATATCAATGCTAAGAATGAGGGGATAAGGAATAATGATGCAAGTTGACTAAGGGTGTCACCATCAAATGTAAAAGGTGGTATCTCTGGGTGGACTTTGGAAAACAATCAAATGTAATATTTATACTTCCCTGCATGCATACATTACAACAGCTCCTGCTAATGTGGATTGCTTAGGAAATAACATTACTAACATTAAAACAGCAATAATAGAGAGTCTTCTTTCCTTCTTTTCAACAAACAGCAAGCTAAGAGTAATATTGCTGGTTTGCCTCACCATATAGTACTTCAGCTGCTAACATTTCCCCCTTTTACACGGGAAGAACCATAACCAATATGCACTTGTTTTTCACTTATTACTGCTAAGGTAATGGTACCATAGCTATGCTGTAAAAAGAAAGACAAGTTTATAAGAGCGTGGTGTCTGGAGTAGCATCACCAAAGTACTGATTATGATTGTGCTCAATTGACCTCTGCACTTGTCTACGTGTATCCAATTTCACTGAACTTCTGTCACGCACGCTGTGTAAAATTATAAGAGACATTAGTGCACAGAGATATTATGAAAGCTGGAAGTGATAGATTTATTTAAACTTAATCCAAAATTTAACCTGGCTTTACAGGGTAAATAAAGATATGTAGAAACTTGCATGTTTAAAATTAAAAATGGGAATGTGATTTAGTCTCAACTCGTTAGGTGGAAATAAAATTTGAGGGTTGAAGGATGAGGTTTAAGACACAGTTTTATATCACCAGACCTTAATGAAGGTTTCAGGCAGATTTTACAATCGTTTGGAGAACATGAAGTGATCCAAGCTCTCATCTTATCTTATTAGACTAGTTTATTGCTGGGACATGTTTACTGAAGTATGTAAAATGCTGTGAAACATTAAAGTAAAATTTTATAGATAAGCAGAAAAGATGCAATCGATTTTTAGTGGCCTTGAGGTAATTTTCAAGAGTCCATGAGGATAAATGTTTAATAGGTTAATAATAACTGAAGTAGCCCGAGCTACAGACATGTCACTGAATAACAGCAGTTATCTAGTTATTTCCATATACCACAAAACATAGCACAAGTGGATTTTTAAAAATTCAATGTTACATGCAATCTAAGCACAGGGGTTACATAAAGGTTATAAAACAGGGATCCTTTATTCCACTTGCATCAAGCTGTTATGAACATTAATGGAAAAGCTTAAATCAAGAAACAAACTATTTACAATGGACCTGCACAGCCGGCACTCCAGATCCACCAGAATACCACTGAGAGCTTAATTCTAATCAGCTAGAGTTCAGTTAGTGGAGCACCTATTAATTCCCCATGTCTGTGTGAGACTACCTGATCATCCAGATCTGAAGGAAACCTTCCCAGTGGATTCTCAGGCTCAGGGGCGCTATCCAGGCACCTAAATCTCCAGCAGCTGTACGCCTGCTCCAATTCCCCTTGCTGGTTCTTTAGCGACTGTCAGAGGCTTCGAGCTGTCATATTCATGGCCTTGGTACTTAGCACATTGCAACGTACAAGTCCTGGACTTCTGCTGCTTCTCCTTCTTGCTGCCCTCTCTCCATCCCTCCTTGTGGCTTCTGTTTCTGCCCCTTCTTCACCCTGTGCTCAGGGCTTCAGACTCCATGCTCCCCCAACTTCAGCCCACACTCTGGACTAGAGGCTCTGCCCTAGGCTGCCTTGGGCATCACTCTTGTTGCAAGGGCGGTCCATAGGGACTGATTCCCCTGCCTGGCCTCTTCCCACTTCTACAAACTGTTCTGGCGGGAACCCAGTGCCCCATAGGGCATCCCCACAGTGTTGGGACTGCAATGACCACTGGGTCCAATGGCGACCCGGCAGCCTGTTTAGAGAACACGTAGGCAGCCTAGCAAAGGCTGTCAACCATGGCCAGCAGAAGGGCACCCCAGGGCGCTGCTGGTGAGCAGGCCAGGCAGGAGGGCAGGTCAGCAGGGCACTGTGTCCCTCGCTTCTCAGATGAGTACCTTCCTGCCTTCCTCGAGGAGGTGGCAGCACGGTGTGAGATCCTCGTGCCAAGGGACAGGAGGAGGAGGCCCCCCCACATGATGAAACGTGCCTGGGAGGAGGTGGCACAGACTGTCAGTTTGCACAGCGTAGTGTGATGCACCGGGGTTCAGTGCTGCAAGCGTTTTAATGACCTCTTGTGCTCGGGAAGGGTGAGTACCATGTTGTCATGGGTCACTTAACACAGCAGTTAGATTTCCCCCCCACCAACTCTGAATGTAGTTACTGCATTGAATTATTTATGGCATGTGGCCTTCGCTGGGTGGGCCAGCAGTTATTGCACATGCCTAGTTCACCCGTGAGGGTTGTGCTGAGCTGGGCTCTGCACCCACTGCATGTGGTGCACTTATACCCACAGTACTGTTTTGGGGGCTACCTCAAGGATCTGCACCTAGGTGCAGTGCTGGAACTCTGAAATATGTCAAAGTCAGGCTGCTGACATGCTGGGAGGGGAATTTCCAGATGGCAGGGCATCCATCCATCTGCTGCCCTTGGCATTCCACATGCTCGTGTGTCCTTGCTTTGGAAGGTTATACTGTGTAGGTGGCAAATGTGATGGAGACATCGTGTGGGCAAGGGGGTCAGCCCTGGCTGCTTGGTGTGAGTGTGCGGCTGCTCCAGGGTCATGATTCACTGGAGCCCTGCAAGGTTTCACTCAGGTGGGGTGGCAGGGATGCAATGGCAATCCGGATACAGGGTGGACTAATCAATGCTCCTCTCTCTTTTTCAGGAGAAGACCGCACACAATAACACAGAGCGGATGCGGACTGGTGGAGGCCAGGCACAGTTGGCAATTATAACCAGATATAAGCAGGAGGCGATGGAGCTGGAGAGGCACCATGTGCCCAGGTCCACTGGTGGCGGTGAGGCTGTGGGGTGCCAGGGTGAGGTAAGATGGCCGTGCATTGAGGTCACCATTTGTGCCCCAGCAGCCATACCAGTGTTGACTGTTTAGTGATTTAAGCTTCCAACATGGGTTTCCCATTGATTATGGAAGGATGAGCACCTACTGATCTGGGGGCCAGGCATGCACATTGACATTGTCCCGACTTTAACTAATCAAATGTCCTTGTTCTTCCTTTCAGCATCACCGGAGCAGGGCTGGGAGGAGGCAGAGAGGTTGCCACTAACACTTGAAGGCCTGGACTAATTTCAATCACCAGTGTCACACCATCCCTGCAGGCAAGCACCAGCGCAGATACTAGCACCTCGATGGGAATTAGATCATCGGCTAGTGCCTCAGGGCACAGCAATGAGGGCACTTCACCCTTGCTTGAGGTGCAAGCAGAGACAGAGAGTGCCCATGGCGCTGACAGTGGGAGGACTGCAGGGGACCAGGAACATGCTCAGTTGGTGGCTGATGATGTGCCTCTGGAGTCATCCCTGAGGCAGCAGATTCTGGAAGTCCAGCAGAGTCTGCGGGAGGATCTGGCGGAGATACATGAGGGAATGTGTGGCATGGTCTCCGTGATGGAGGAGTCTATGTGGAGCATCAGCAATGCATTGACCCCCCCAAGTGCAATGCCTCCTCTATGGAGAGAGTGGTGACTCTCTTGGAGAGGCTCCTCCAGAAGAACAATCAGGGCCTCAGCTGGTCAGTATCAATGTGGGAGATGGATTGGGCAGCAAATATCCTAGCTCGGTGTCCATCCATCAATGTTGAGCAGGGAGGCCCAAAGCGAACTCACGTCGGCGCATGAGCTGCCTGTCGTCTCTGCAGGCTCCTCTCAGGGCGCTCCAGGTGAGGGTAGCAGCTCCTCCTCCTCTTTGCCGTTGACCATGGGATCCGATGAGGCTGCGGCGACTGGGAAGATGCCAGCTGTGGAACTGGCAGCTCGCTCCCAGGCAGGGCCAGCACAGGCTCCACAGGCCAGAGGACACTCACCAAATTTATCAAGGCCAACAGGACAGCAGAGTGAGCAGGCTGTCTCCAATGCCAATGCCAGCGAGAGGCAGCACCTAGATGTAGCACCCGAAAACATAAGCTTAAGGCACCTTAGGCACAACACGGGCTGTTCACTGGTGGTTTTATGTTGCCCCGCCATTAGTTGATTATAATTTGGTGTACAGCTCAACACCTTTGAATTAAGTCTATTCTGTTTATGTGTTACATTCATTAAATGCTTCATTTGTGAACATGGCTCAGGGTGGTTCCTTACTTCTGCAGGTGTATGGGAACATATGATGTTATGGGTGATTTGTTTGTCATTGAGCTTTATAACAATGCACATAGTTAATGTTCCTAACCAGGCAGATGTTGCTCTCAGGTATCGAGTATGGAGCCTGCAGCCCTGGTGTGTGTTGGAGGTCCATCTGTGGTGGGCTAGCTGAAAATTCCTTGGAATAAAGCCTCCCAGATGCCCCTGCCTCCCTGGAGGTTGCCTGGGTCAGCATCAACCCCCTCAGTGTTCTCCTGTGTGTGCTAATCCTCGAACTCGCTACTGGACTCATCGTCTGCAGCCGGAGCGTCTGCATCTACATCATCTTCCCCCACTGCGTCCCCCCTTTCCAATGCCAGATTGTGGAGAATGCAGCATGCAACCACTATCAATGACACACGATCTGGGCATTGCAGTGCGCCCCCTGAGTGGTCCAGGCATCGGAAGTACATCTTGAGAAGACCGATGGTTCTCTCTACCACAGCCCTTGTGGAGGCGTGGCTCCTATTGTACAGCTGCTCAGCCCCTGTTCTTAGATGGCGGGGAGGCGTCATGAGCCACCTTTTGAGGGGATAGCCCTTGTCATCCAGCAGCCATCCATCCAGCCAGGCTGGAGCACTGAAGAGCCTCGGCATCTGGGAGTGTCTCAGGATGTAAACGTCATGGGAGCTGCCTGGGTACCTTGCACAGGCTTGCAGAATCAGTATCCTATGGTCACACACTATTTGCGTGTTCAAGGAGTGGAAGCCCTTCCTGTTGACGAAGGCATCGGGCTCACCAACTGGTGCCTTGATGGCCACATGTGTGCAGTCGATTGCACCCTGGACACTGGCGAGCCCACCAACACTGCAAAGCCTCTGGCTCGCTGTGCCTGGCTGGCCTCGTCCCAGCAGAAGTGAATGAAAGTCAATGCACGCCTGAACAGAGCATCTGTCACCAGCTTGACACAAGTGTGGACAGCTGACTGGGAGACTCCGCAAAGATCACCCACCGACCCCCGGAGGCAGAGAAGTTGAGGGCGGCCGTGACCTTCAACGACACTGGCATGGGGTGTCGACCCATAGTTGGAGCTGATCTCAGGGCCAATCATCAGACAGATGGAGGTCATTGTCTCCCTTGAGAGACGGAGCCTCCTTCAGCACTGCACTTCAGACATATTGGGGTAGCTGCTTCGCCGCCTGTAAACTCTGGCAGCAGGATAGTGGTGTCTTCTGCGGCCCCTTCCACCTTGGACAACCTCTTGGCCCTGAGCCCCTTGTGCCTGCGCCCCTTGTGCCAGTGCCTGTTCTCCCAAAGGTTGGACCAACCCTGGACGTTGAATATGGACTCCTGGCCTCCTCCCCCTTCTGGCCCTCCCTTCCTCCTCAGAAGAGGTGCCTCCTCTGTGGAGAGCATGGCTCCCATTCCCAGGCTAAGGGAAGGCTTCCTGAAACCAGCAAGGCCCCAAGAATTATGTTTACTCCAGAGTCCTGGCCTGAATCCTGTTATTCATGTCCAAGCAGCTGTGAAGAGTTTTGAAGTTGTCCTGTTCAGACAGGCAAGTAGCAGCAAGTTTAAACATTAAATGCCTACCAAAGACCATGCACAACCCCACTCATCCCTCTTATCCCGCCCATGGATGAGGTTTTTAAAAATATGGCCTACTGGACTGCCCAATGAGCCCTTGCAATGATCTGAAGATCGCACAGGCCCCAAAAAATTGCCGTCTATTAGTGGTTCAGGAGCCTTAACTGGCCTGTTAATAATGGCAGGCACGGATCAGAGATCATCGCGCGCCTACTCACAAAATACCGCGGTGTCTCCACGTGTAATTCTGCCTGCCGGGCCCGCCTGCCCCACAAGCCAAAGAGAAAATTCTGCCCATGGAAATGATTGAGGTGGAAGTCACAGTTTTATATCACCAAAGGCATTAATGAAAGCTTCAGGCTGATTCTACAGCCCTCAAGGAAAACATGGGGTGATCCAAAATGTCATCTCCCACAAAGATTTAAACAAGGGCCTGGATTTTCCAGCCTCATTCATGGTGGGACCCACCACGATAGATTTGGCAGCCCAGCCAAAGGTCCATTGACTTTCAGCGGGACTGGACGATCCCGGCTGCAGTCCGGGCCGGAAAATCCTGCCCAACAAAGGAGAAAAAAATGGAAGAAGGAAAGAGATGCCAAGTTATGGAAGGAACAATTGAGAGATGATAGAAACCTTGCTTGAAAGGTGGGATTGAGAGCTTTAAAGGTGAGGAGAGCTGCAGAGTGAAGAGACTTCAACAGAGTGCAAGAGAGCAGAGTCCTCAGAAGGAGGGAAGCAGTTCAGACCAGTACTCTTATTTCCCAGTCTTTACTGATGTTTCCTTTTAAGGTATACAATACCAGTTTGGGCCAGTATTCTTATTTCCCAATTTTTACTGTTTTTTCTCACTGGGTCAAGGCAACTGAAGATCATTTCACCACTGGGAGATGTATATTTAAGGCCCAAATCTAAGGGACCAAATGGCATGGATGGACTTTAAGTGTGAAGGTGATTTCAGAGTTAGTGTGAGGTGAGACAATGGAGATGTTTGAATTTAAGGATGAAAATGTTTCAATTTACTTACTTTTTCTTCCCAAGTAACTTTCTGCGAGAGGAATATTTTCTACATTCTTGCAATTATCTTTTTTTCTGGACTTTCTTAAAATCAGTTCAGTTCTAATTTTACAATTGTGCCCTGGATTCCCCTGTAGACAGTTGAAGTGTTCGCTACCCTGTTCTCATAATTTTACATACCTCAATCAGCTCATTCCTTAACTTCCTCGATTGGGAAACAACGCAACAACCATTATTATCTCAAGCCAAACTAAATTAGTTTCTGCCATGACAATTTTATTGAGCCTATTGCTGGAAACTTTCTCATAACTTTGTTGTAGGTGCACCAGACGTCAAACTGAGATTCAATTCCTCAAACACTTTGCCCTGGGTCCACTTATTTTAGCCCCCAGGCAGCAACATCTTTCTCCTCCTATCACACGTTCATGTTCTTCTGGACCCCCACATAAATCTGCTGATCTGCTACTGGCTCATTCTCATTCCTTTTCCACCCCCACCAGAATTCAATTCCCTCCTAACAGGCCCTGCCTACTGTTTGACTCCATGCAAAAGGAGAACATTTTGTCACAGAAACAAGCTGGGAAGCTACAATAGAGTGCCCATCAATACTTGAAGCTTGTTGGTAAAATTTAAATGGGATCTGAGTCTGAAAATAGTTTGTCTTCCCCACCTATAGCTTTGCTCCAATACTCCGCGGCCAGAATATAACGCTCATCAGGCGGGCACACGCCCGGCCCGACAGAGCGTAAAATGACATTGGGCGTGCGTCCCGACGTCATCGTGCAGGAGTCGGCAGCACACCCGCCGACATTTAAAAGGGCTATTAAGGCTATTAAATGTATAACTGAAAGAAATGTTTCGCTGCCTGTCCAACCTTACGGTTGGCGGGCAGATGAAAAGGCCAAGCAGCCTTTGCATTTTTAGGAAACATCCTTGAGCAGGATGAGGTTTCCAACAGCAAATAAAAATAAAATAAAAGTTTTAACATTTCATTAATGACATGTCCCTGCTCATGTGACAGACATGTTTTATAACATTTTAAAAATCTTTATTTCTAATGTTCTAAACTCTTCATCTCCCTGAGGCAGCTCTGAGCCTCAGGGAGCTTTTGCAGCATGCACTTGTGTGCATGCATACAGTTCCCCGCTCATCCTCCCCCCACCGCCACACACAGGCAGTGCTGAGTGCTGCTGCGTGCGTTTTATATTGGCCGGGCCCTAATTGGCCCACCAGTGTGAAATTGTGGCCCGGCCCGGCCCTGATTGCGGGCGGCAGTCAGCTCCCCGACTACCCCCGCCGAGCCTGCCCGATAAGGGAAATATCCTTCCCCCATTCATCAATGCATCAATGATAGCAGGCTTGAAAGAAAATCTTCTCTACGTTCAAACATAATGATGGTAACTTTCCACAGTGACCAGCAGTTATTGGCATATGAATCAGGGGCTGGATTTAACACTCCCCTGCTGGCAGTTTTGAAGAGGCACATAAAATCCACCATGCCTGCCACCTATTCATCCTCCCCCTCGCCGCCCCCCCCCGACCCACTGCAATTCTACAAACAACAGTGGTGGGGGTGGAAGGGAGTGGAGGGCACATTGACAAATTGAGGCCCTTAAGCTGGCCAATTAGTGCTCATCTCACTGCTACTGGAATTTAACCAGCAGTGAAAGAAGTCATTATCACATTGCTGTTTGTGGGAATTTACTGTCCACAAATTAGCTCCTGTGTTTCCAACATTACAACAGTGACAACACTTCTAAATCACTTCACTAAAAGCATTTTGTAAATTGCCTTGTGACATCCAGTGGTCATGAAAGGTGAAATATAAATGTTAGTTTTTCTTTTCTTTCTGATAGAAATTGGCAACCTGCTTTACATCTCTCCCAATTTGTATTTCCATTGATATAATTTAAACTTGTAAGCTAACAGGCAGAAACTCTGTCATGTACAAGGTTCAGCTCTTCTCTTCTGCTGAGTTAAAGTTGTCAGGCTCTATTATTCTAAAATCATTATGCTCTCCTCAACATGTCTTTCACTTTCTAACTGCTCATGTTGGATCTGCGGCTTGTTCAAAAATGAAAAGAACAATTCCTATGGGCCAGTAGTGATTGAACTTTCTCAATGATAATCTTGAGATGTCAGACGAAATTGGAGAATTGGAATATTAAGGAAAAATCCTGATTGTTGAAAGGATTGCATGCCATAATTGGAAGAGTTGTTAATTAAAAGAGTTGGATAAAGAATATGGTTGAATTTGGTCAGAACTGTATACTGGAAATTAGTTTGGGAAAATATTCCAAAAGTGGTATCAAGAAAATGGCTCCCAACACCACACACATGGGTAAAATATTTGTAACATATGTGTCAATCCATGTGAGTGATGGTCATCATCTCCCTATGGATATAAAAACAATAATTAATCTGCACCTATTCATAGAGAACTGTAAAACAAGTACCACAAATCCCAGAGCATGCTCCTACAGTGAGTTGATATGCGAGGGATGATGGGTGTATCTTCTCAGCCTACTGCATAAGAAAAGCTACTCAATCCAATGCCTCTTCGAAAAGAAAGCATAGCTTCTGCCCAATTACTTCATTCTCATCAAAACATTGTGGCAATTGCCAATAATCAGAGAAAATTATCGAGCTATTACAGCATAGAAGGGGCTATTCGGCCCATTGAGTTCATGCTGGCTCTCTGTAGAGCAATCTACTGCTTTATCTCCACAGCCCTGTAGGTTTATTTAGAAACATCATACAAATCTGGGATGATTCTGCCCTAAGTGCGGTGGCCGCGGGATAAAAGACGTTTTACCAACCGGCCACAATGGCGGCTTTTCGTGCCGTATCATCCCTTCCCACCTCATTAATCGTGTAGCCATTGGGTACACGCCATCTTGCTGGTGGGTAGCCTCTGATTTGACTGCCATGCTGTCCCCTTGCTGCTTCCTCATGCAGGGCGCCATATTTAAACTGCAGCTGCACACACAACTTCTCAATGCTTGCAGCCCAGGAGGGCACAGGTGAAGAAATTTCCCCAAAAGCCAAGAAGAGTGCAGCCCCCCGATTCATTGATGCATCACTGGGACACCTTCTGGACACAGTGGAGGCACGCTGCAATATCCACTACCCTCGCCCTGGCCGCAGGATGCCCATCAGTCTCACCACTCCGGCTTGGGAAGAGGTGGCAGAAGCGGTCAGTGCCAATGCTGCACACAAGATGTTGACTAACCCATGTAGAAAATGGATGAATGATCTCATTTGTGCTGCCAGGATAAGTCAACCATCTCATCATTCTAAACTCACATACTCACAAGCCCATCACACATATACTGGCATCTCACTTACTGCCAGCTCAAGGCCCATCAGCACTTACTCACACATGCACATCTCCATCTGGCCTTATCTCCTCTGGAGTCTGCCTCCTCAGCTTGCACCATCTTGAGGCCACTTGCACAGATCAACTTGTGCCCCCTCACACACCCTGGGATATCCCGCTTCCCCAGTACAGCCCTCGACCTGCAGCCTCTTCCCTTGCCTGACGCCACTTCTTCCCCATCCCTAAGCAAGCCCTAGCCCTGCAGCCATTGAAAAGCAAGCCTTACGGTTGGTCTGTTAAGTAGAGACCCACCAACGAGCCCTCCTAAAAGTGATGTGGTGCTGCCTGTGAAGCTTGGCGCTGATGACCATGAGTGCTGCCCAAAGAAAGGTAGGCAAACAAACCTCGAGGTCCCAAGCCAAGTGCAGCTCGCCAGGTGCACGTCGCTTACGTACAGTTGTGAAACACGCTGACGTACCCAGATGATCCAGCATGGGGGGATGATTTTGGCGAGTGGGGCTTATAGTTCGATGCAAATATATTAAAATGATGTTCCCGATGTCTGGCAGTGAGAAACGCGGCCTTCCATTGATGGGTGGAGCAGACGTTTGCAAAGTGGTTTCATGACAGCCTAAAACCGATTTTAGGCCTTTTTGCCATATTGCCTGCTCCCGCCCGCCGTGATGCCTGATGCCAATGGGGATGGAAAATTCTGGCTGTAGCAATATAGAGAATAGGAGGAGTAGGCCTTTTGGCCCTTCGAGCCTGCTCCTCCATCCAATATGATCATGGTTGATCCTCTATATCAACACCATACTCCCACTGTCTCCCCATGCCCTCAAGTGTTCACCCAATTTTCCTTTTGAAATCATTGATTGTGTCCACTTCCACCATTTTGTAAGCAGTGAGTTCTACATCATTACCACTCGCTGCATAAAAAATGTTCTTCCTCACATCCATCTTGCATCTCTTGCCCAAAATCTTAAATCTAGTCCCTGAGCCACCAGCTGATGGGAACAACTTGTCTTTGTCTCTCATATCTAAACTAGTCATAATCTTGCACATCTCTATCAAATTTCACTTTAATCTCTTTTGCTGTAAGAAGAACAGCCCAAGATTCTCCAACCTAAGCTTAAAGGAAGAATCTTTAAGACAGTTGTGAGGCTGCTTTTGTTATATAGTGCAGAAATTGAGCAACGTCAAAGGGAGAGGAATAATGACTGAATGTTAATGAGATGCGAATCCTGAGATGGACATATGGAGTGACAAGAAAGGACAACACCAGCAACCAGCACATCAGGGGTCAGTGAAGATTGTGGAAGCATAAAAAAAAGTGGCTGAGAAGAGATTGAAATGGTCTCCTCTGTTGTGGAGAGAGAATAAATGTGGTGAAGTGAGTCATGGAGATGGGATGTCAAGGAAGAAAGAGAATAGACCATACGGAAATATGCAGTGGCAAGAGACTTAAACACAGTGGGACTGGAAGAAGAATGGGTGACTGGCAGTAGGAGATGGAGAAGGGTGATCAACGAGCATTGTGGTGATCCCAAGTAAAATGAGAGAAGCCGAAAGAAAGAGGAGAGGATCTTGTTGCACCCTTCAGGGTGTTTCACCTATTGTTGGTTCTCACTGGAAAGCAGCTTTTATCTACAGTTCCAAATAGTTGTTTGCATGTGAAGTTGGCCACAAGCCAACAAACAGTCTTAACAGACAGGGAAAACCAGGCGAGCATAGGCAATACGTTCTCACATCAGTGAGTTTGGATTTGCCTATCTTTGCATAAAAAAATCTTTCTTTGTGGAGTGGAAAGGAGAGTTCAACATTAATTCAACAGCCAGGCGCTCAAGGTACCAAGGTCATCCACTGCATCCAAAATCACCTCTACCCATTTTGACTTTGCCCCGCAACTGGACTTGGATTTGCCTGGCTGAGAGAGTGAGGTTTTCACTGTGCAACTCATAATCTATTTCACCTATAAGTCATGCCGTCACCCATTGATTCATTCATTATAGAGTCTTCAAGTTCTGTGGTGTTGGTTGAGTGATGAAGCAGCATACACTGGAAACTGTAAACAGAGCTCTTCATGTTCATATTGGATTGATTGGTCATCTTCGAACACATCACACCTAAAACTTAAATCAATGAATTTTAGTTGATGTCGTGGTCATCTTCAATTACAATGAATGTGTACATATTCGTGTGTACGTTCACATGTTTGTGCCTTCATCTTCCAGTACAGTTATTGCATTAATACAAATTCCCAGTAAAAAAAAATTAGTTTAATCATTATGTATATTATAAAATTGTGAAAAATAATGGTGAAAAAGCTGATTGAGGACAACAGAAATTGAATGCTTTAGTATCAAAAGCTCTTTGCAGCACAGGCTGTGAAACCTAAACCTTACTATTCTATTTGTATTCAAATTAAAAACTGAATTAAAAACAGAATTCAGAACAGAATACTTGGATGCAATATAAATTCTGCCAATTACAATTCTTATTTAAAGAAAAAGGCAAACAAAATAAACAAGGGTTCCACTTTGTGTTGTGCAGATATTGAACATATGGAAGGCTTTGTATGAAATTTCTTTATCAAATAGTTTAACAATTTTAGGAATTTTCTACTAACTCTCTTAACATGTCCATGTTTATTTTAATTCATGTTTGCACTACTTGATACCAAGCATGTTGGTGTGTTCATTGCTGGTATCACTGTCTGATTTCAAGCTTAAAAAGATTAAAAAATCTTTAGACATCAAAACAATAGCAAAATACTGGAAATCTGAAATGAAAATGTTTATAACATCATGTAGCATACCCACACGAAGAACAAATACTAACAAATTGGCAGCCTGATGTACACCTTGTCTGAATTACTTCTTCACTGATATTATTAGAAGAGAAAATTGCATGGATTATTAAATGAGCTGCCAATTCACTATCACACATTTATTTCCAAGCAATGAACATTATAATTATGCCCAATGTGACAAACATGGTTTTGAATGTACCTCCTTGTGTTTGGGTCGATCAATCACTTTACATGCTCTTACTTTTTATGGGAGTTTATTTACGCTGATTTATGTATCCAAGAATCGTAGCAGAACTCAGGGGAGTAACCATAGACTCTCTCCTGATTGGAACCACGTATTCCTACATGTCACTGATGTGGAAACCTATTGCCTACCCTCACCTGGTTTTACCTGTCTTTTGAGGCTGTTTGTCGGCATGTGGCCACTCTCACATGCAAACAACTACTTGGAACCATAGATAAGAGCTGGGTTCCAGTGAGGACCAACAAAAGGTGAAGCACTCTGAAGAGTGCAACAATATCCTCTCCTCTTTCTTTCAGCTTCTCCCATTTTACTTGGGATCACCACAATGCTGGTTACTCACATATTCATTTTTGTATACGTGTTTTCTCATTCTCTCTGAAAATGAACAGAAGTAAGATTAGAGGAGAAAATGTTTGGTTTGAATTGTAAACTGGAGTTAGGCAAAGGTGTAATGTGTCATATTTAAAATGTTTCATGTATCAGCCGTGGCTCAGTGGATAGCATTCTCACCTCTTGAGTCAAGAGATTCTGGGTTTAAGTCCGACTGCAGCACTTGAGTACCAAAGTCAAGGCTGACACTTCAGTGCAGTGCAGAGGGAACACTTCACGGTCTCCGGTGCTGTTTTTTTGGATGAGGCCCCATCTGCCTTCTTAGCTGGGTGTAAAAGGTCCCATGGTGCTGTTTTGAAGTTGAGCAGGGAGGTTATCCCCAGCGTCCTGGTCAAAGTTAATCTCTCAATCAACATCATAAAAACAGGTTATCTGGTCATTATCACATTGATTTTTGTGGGGGTTTGCTTTACACATATTTGCTGCTAGCTGCATGTCTTACATTGCAACAGCCGCTACACTTCAAAAATACTTCATTGGCTGTGAAGCTCTTTGAGATGTCTTGTGGAAATCAAAAACACTATATAAACGCCAGTCTTCTTATATATAATGAAAAGGGGATATTCGGCTTGGAGGAGTGTGTCTGGGTTTAGTTTGCAGATGGGGGGTTTAAATTGGCAAAAAAAAAGTGAGCACGTTGTGAAGCCGGCTCCAGCCCTTTCAGCTTTCGCACTTAGTTCAAGCGCATTAGGTCGGCTGCCCATGGACAACTGAGTGGGCGGATTAAAACTCATGGAAATGCTGCAATAAGTGCTCATTACTCCCAGTGAATTGATATTGTCAAGGTTATTAAGCTGAAACTCATCATTATGAAGAGGGTATTTCATTTACTATTGAAACCAAGACAACATGGTTGAATATTGTATGAAATGTGGGTCACTGATATTTAATTGTATCATGAAATTTTAGAATATGATATATGAACAAGGAGCAGGAGTAGGCCATTCAGCCGCTTGAGCCTGCTCTGCCATTTAATAAGATCATGGCTGATCTGATAATAACCACAAATCTGCATCCCACCTACCTATCATACCTATCATGATAACCTATCAGCCCCTTGCTTACCAAAAATCTATCCACCTCTGCCTTAAAAATATTCAAAGACTCTGCTTCCACCATCTTGCCAGGAAGTGTGTTCCAAAGACTTATGACCCTCTGAGAGAAAATGTTTTGCCTCACCTCCATTTTAAATGGGCGACCCCTTATTTTTAAACAGTGACACTTAGTTCTAGGTTCTCCCACAAGAGGAAACATCCTCTCCACATACACCCTGTCAAGTCACCTCAGGATCTTATATGTTTCAATCAAGTCACCTCTTACCCTTCTAAACTCCAGCGAATACAAGCCTAGCCTGTCCAGCCTTTCCTCATAAGACAACACGCCCATTCCAGGTATCAGTCTGATAAACCTACTCTGAACTGCTTCCAACGCATTTACATCCTTCCTTAAATAAGGTGACCAGTACTGTACACAGCACTCCAAATGTAGTCTCATTAGTGCTCTGTATAACTGAAGCATAAATTCCCTACTTTTGTATTCAATTCCCCTCACAATAAATGATAACATTCTATTAGCTTTCCTAATTACTTGCTGTACCTGCATACTAGCCTTTTGTGGTTCATGCACTAAAACACCCAGATCCCTCTGCATCTCAGAGCTCTGCAAACTCTCTCCATTTAGATAATAAGCTTCTCTTTAATTTGTCCTGCCAAATTGGACAATTTCACAGTTTCTGACATTATTGTCCATTTGCCAGACCTTTTCCCACTCACTTAAACTCTCTATATATTTTTATAGCCTCCTTATGTCCTCTTCACATCTTACTTTTCTACTTATCTTTGTGTCATCAGCAAATTTGGCAACCATCCCTTCCATCCCTTCATCCAAGTCATTTATATAAATTGTAAACAGTTGAGGTCCCAGCACTGATCTCTGTGGCACACCACTTGTTATATCTTGCCAACCTGAAAAAGACCCACTTATGCTTACTCTCTGCTTCCTGTTAGCCAGCCAATCTTCTATCCATGTCAATATGTTGGCCCCTATACCATGAGCTTTTATTTTCCACAATAACCTTTAATGTGGCACTTTATTAAATGCTTTCAGGAAATCTAAGTACAGTACATCCACCAGTTTGCCTTTATCCACAGCACATGTTACTTCCTCAAAGAACTCTAATAAGTTGGTTAAACATGATTTCCCTTTCACAAAACCATGTTGACTCTGGCTAATTACCTTGAACTTATCCAAGTGCCCTGCTATACCTTCTTTAATGACAGCTTCTAACATTTTCCCTATGACAGATGTTAAGCTAACTGGCCTGTAGTTTTCCACTTTCTATTTCCCTCCCTTTTTGAATAATGGATTTACATGAGCTAACTTCCAACCTAATGGAGCCTTCCCCAAATCTGGGGAGTTTCAGAAAATTAAAACCAATGCATCAACTATCAATGAATAAAGTCTAATACAATCCAATTTCAACACATGTAGATCTCTAATGTAAACTGTGAAAGGTAAGAAGCAATATTTTGGGGATAAGCCTCTTTTGGTGGAATCAGTGGGTAAGAGCAAAAAGTAACCTGATAACTAGAGCAGAGCTTAAGAGTCTATTGAGAGAATGGAAAAAGGATGCAAATGCAAATTGTGATAAATCAAGGCTCAACAACGAGTTATACAGGGGACGTGTGTGAAATATAAATTTACATGAGCATGCCTATTTGTGTTAAAGGTATGAAATGGATGTCAAAGTTTATCATTGTTTGTATGATGAATATTGCGGAATGCCATTTACTTTAATAAAAGGCACCTAGCTAATGAAAACATGAAACATAATTCATCTTTAACTGCACTTTGATTTTTGTGCCTCTTGCAATTCTACGTTGGGCATTGAGACCTAGAAATGTGATCGTACAGCATCCATTTATTGGGCACAAAATGGGCACCAATATGGTGGGCAAGGTGCAGATGGCAATTACAAGTTAGAAGTGTATCATCTACCATAATAGTATAGACATAAAAGGCCCCTACTGCAAGGTTGGATTCTCCTGACTGTTGACATGCTTGCCCTCAGGAAAGCTGCATGTGGCCTAAATGGTGTTCTTTAAAAGGGTACCAAAAAGGTTAGATTATGAATAGCCATGTGGTAGTACGGAACCCAAGTATTGCTGAAAAGGAGACATTTTTTGTCGAAGCTTTCGTCTTGCACTTATCAGGATAATTAGCAAGAATACCAAATGTTAAGGGAACAACAATTTGTACTGTGTGAGAAGAGAGTATTGATTGGTTGGCAAGTGGGCCCTGATTGGTAGAGGCATTGCCTTGGAGAATGCACCAGTTGATGATGACTGACAGTTAACTGCCAAGCATTATTTGAAATTTAAACCAGACAGCTTGACTCTGGTTGGTCAAGGCATTGCCCCGAGGAATGAACCAACAAAAGGCTGTCATTTACTTTGTTTAGCTGAAACAGGAGTAATGTGTGTACATGTTCTTTCTATCTGCAAATAAAAGGGCCCCTTGTATTAATATATGTAGCTTCCAGTACACGCAAATGCCCCACACTAAGAGCCCGACTGACAATCTTGAATTGGTTGTCAATGTAATTCTTAGCACCCTGAGGATTATTTAGCAAATGTTGTCCAATCACAGAATCACATCTAATGTTGGACACTGGGTTTTGAGATTTGCAAGCATGGGCTGGTTGGGTATGGTCTGTACCTTGCCCAATGCGAACAGTGGAAGGGACATGCTGTTTAATATGATCCACCAGTCTTTGCGTTGTATGGTCTACATACCTAGCATCACAACAGCACTGAAATTCATAAACCATATTACTCATTTGTGTGATAGGCAGAACATGTTTTTGGTTTGATGGCAAATTCTGCTAGTGGTGAATACCACTCGTGTTGCTACTGCATAGTAGCAGTGTGAATCTGTTGTTTAAATTTTGCCCTTACAGGATAATCTGAGGTAGACTGAGCACTTTTGGGGCCAAAAGTGATGGCCTTAGGCCGGTTCATGAGTTTGCACGAGACACAGCGCAAAATGAATAGATCAGGGTAGCCATCATCCCGCAGGATGCCTTTGACACACCCTTATTTAGCATCAAGCTTGCATGGCTCGGGCCCTATTTACGAGGTTGCCAATAAGGCCAATCTTATAGCATGAGGAACTGTAAGAATTCCAATGCATATATTGACAAGTGAAAGTAGGCTTGTGGTACACCATGGTGGAGAACCACCTGCAGATTTCTCAACTAGTACATCAAGGAAAGGGAATTAATTTGACTGCTCAATTTCAAAGGTGAATTTGAGTACAGGATGGAGCCCATTAAGACATGTAAGGAAATGGTTACATGCATCTTAAGTTTATAAATGTGTACTTATGAAATGTGGAGTTGGAAGGACCTGATCTGCTCTTCTCCACCACAAATCAAAACCATGAGCCACTATTGGCTGCTGCTTGTCAACCCAACCTGGTCTGAACCACTGCCTCCATCATATAGGAACCACCCTCCTGATCACTTCTTCAACAACTACATGCATGAATCATGACCTTGACATCCATGAATTTGATTTCAATTCTTGATCGCTGTCACCATCCCCACAGTTGCCAACCCCATTCAGCCCCCAATCGCCCACTGTCTAGTAAGCTTTGAAAGCCTATCTGAGGGCTGCTGCAAACAAATTGTCTGAAGATTTCTACAGCTCACGTGTGTGACTGAAGCAAGGCTCAATATCAGCTGAGTCATGGTCAGGGTTGATTCCCGTGTTTCATTCACCCTGGCCTGCCAGTTTGGAAAGATCTTGTGAAGTATGACATCCTCGGCTCAGAATTAGCACCATCACCTCGAAATCTGAAGGTTGTGTGTTCAACATCACTCCAGAGACTTGAGTGCACAATATAGGATGACACTGCTTGAGGGGCTATCTTTCTGGTGAAACATAAAACAAATCTGTGGTCTCAGTGTGACATCTTGTTAGACAAAAAGAGATTGTGTGCGACATGGATTTCAAATGTCAAACTGAATTGGTTTATTCCCGTTTGCTTATATACATACATTCATACACAAATGGCCACAAGAGGGTGCTATTACATCTCTCCCTCCTTAATAAAAAGTTACACAATGTTCAAAATTCTATACAACTTTTATATACAGTTCTTGTTTTTCCTTTATTTACAAAACTAAATTAACCACTTATCTCCTATTCCTAAGAGGATATTTCCGTTCTTGACACAAATTTTCTGAACTTGGGGAAGGACCTTGACCAATCTAGCCTGAGTCAGAGGGGAAAGTTTCTCCAACAAGAGCTGATTTTACCCTTGACCTTCAATTGAATTTCCCACTTCATCGGACATGTCTGTCTGACTCTGACTTGGATCTGAACTGGTTTCAAGCACAACTTTTGTTGTAGAAGCTACTCTACTCATGTCCCAACTATCCACTCTATTAGACTCATTTAATTCTTCCCAACTTCCTTCTTCTATGTGAGCTTCTGAATATAAAACATGGGGCAGAATTTTTCCGTCGCCGAGCTGGGGGTGGGGCCCGCTTGCCAACGCAGGATGATGTCGGGGGAACCCCTGACATCATCCCGCCCCATTTAAATGTTCAGGAAGGCCGGGGGACAGCGCGATCAGCTGTCCACTCGCCAACCTGTCAATGGCCAATTGAGGCCATTGACAGGATAATTAAAACAATTAAAGGCCCTGCCTGTCCAACCTTAAGGCTGGAGGGCAGGCCAGGAGCCCCGGTGGGCTTCTGAAAAAACATGAAACCTCATCCACCGGCGGGATGAGGTTTCATGTCGGTTTTAAAAAACTTTAATAAAGTTTCTGCGATATTTATTAATATGTCCCATCTCATGTGACATTGTCACATGAGGGGGACATGTTAATAATGTTTTTATTTTTCTATTTTTAAACTTTCAAACACTGTCAGCGATCTCCCTGAGGCAACACTTAGTCTCAGGGAGATGTGCGCTGTTTCGTGAAAGAGTGCAGTCTTGCAGTTGGGGAAGCCCCCGCTGCCTGCACAGGAAGTGCAATGCACTTCCCGTCGGGCAGCCCGCTGTGCGGGCCTTAATTGGCCCGCCCACTCAAAATGGCGGCGAGGCCTGTTTTGGCAGCGGCGATCAGCTGCCCGCCTGCCCATGAAGGGCAAAATTCTGCCCATGATCTATATGTATAAACCAAAGGACCCTCTACCTGGCCTAAAAGCTCTAGCCTTTACTCTGGGTATCGATGGCACACAACAACTTGAATATTGTTCCACTAAATGTTTTATTAAACCACTAAATAATAGTTAATACTCATAATAATACTGGCTGCTTAGTAGCCATGCAAGCCAGAGTCATACTTGGTGGTCAATCTGCCAAAAGGCCCACCATGCGGAATTTCCGGGTGGCTTTTTTAAAAATTCAGTCATGGGATGTGGGCGTCACTGGCTAGGCCAGCATTTATTGCTCAACCCAAATTGCATTTAAGAGTCAACCACATTGCTGTGGGTCTGGAGTCACATGTAGGTCACCCTACCCACTGCAGAAATTATGTCTTTGTGTGCTATTTCTTTATACTGTTTTTGGCTCTGGTCTTGTGCCATCTAAGGTAAAACCTATTCTTAACCCATTCAATTGGTCTGTTATTAGCTCACTGCCCTTCCCAATACAAGTCAGTGGGTGTACAGTTACTTCTCAGGATGTCCTCTGCCCCAGGCTCATCGCAGCAATCCCAAGGCCAGCTTGACTCCACTTTCTCTCCAACACTGCTATCAATTTCCAAAGGTGAGAGAAGGAGACATGTCTATTAGCCTTTATGGAGCAACGTCTGCATCTTTTTCCCTACACAGGCTGATTTGTTTCGCAAGACTGTTAGTTTCAGCAAAGCTGTACCTTGGCTAAATTAACCATCATGCCTTTCTATATGCCCACACTACACAGTTCTTTCAATGTCTTCGGATTTGGATTATTTTTTAAATTTAAAAAATGGCAATTTTTTGGGCATGAAAGATGTGCTAACTGAAGTTAACTGGGATACTAGGCTAGGGGATAGATAAATAGAGAAGTGGCAGAATTTAAGGGCATTTTTCAGAGTACTCAGAATAAGTGTATTCTTACTATAAAGAAAAATTCTAAAGGGAGGGCCCACCATCTGTGGTTAATTAAATAAGTTAGGGAAAGCATCAAATTTAAGGAAAAAACATATAACTACGCAAAGACGAGCAGCAGGTCAGATAATTGGTCAGGATATAAAGAACAGATAATAACTAAAAGGTTAACCAGGAGAAAGACATTATAGTATGAGAGGAAGTTACCTAGAAATGTAAAAATGAGTAGCAAGAGTTTCTACAGGTATTTAAACAGGAAAAGAGCAGGTAAAGTGAGCGTTGGTCCATTCGAGAGTGAGAATGGGGAGTTAATAGTGGATAATAAGGAAATGGCAGATGAATTGAACAAATATTTTGCTTCTGTCTTCACTACAGAGGATATAAAAAATATTCCAGTAATAGCTGTAAATCAGGAGGTGGAGGGGAGAGAGGAATTTGGTGAAATTACAATCACTAAGGAAGTGGTACTGAGAAAAGTGCTGACAAGTCTCCGGGTCCTGATGGACTTCATCCTAGGGCCTTAAAAGAGGTGGCTAATGGGGTAGGAGATGCTTGCCACTCACTTTCCAAAATTCCCTAGATTCTGGAAAGGTTCCATCAGACTTGAAAGTAGCAAATATAATCCCTCTATTCAAGAAGGAAGGGAGGCAGAAAACAGAAAACTGTAGGCCAGTTAGCTTGACATCTGTCATGGGGAAGGTGCTAAAGTTGATCCTTAAAAAGGTTATAGCTGGGCACTTAGAAAAACACAAGGTAATCGGAAAGAGTCAGCATGGTTTTGTGAAAAGGAAATCATGTTTAACCAATTTATTGGAGTTCTTTGAAGGAGTAACATGCACT
This sequence comes from Cetorhinus maximus, assembly GCF_964194155.1. Lineage (NCBI taxonomy): Eukaryota > Metazoa > Chordata > Chondrichthyes > Lamniformes > Cetorhinidae > Cetorhinus > Cetorhinus maximus. The sequence continues at coordinate 118,043,515 of NC_135885.1, forward strand.
ATAGATAAAGGGGAGCCTGTAGACATATTGTACTTGGATTTCCAGAAAGCATTTGATAAGGTGCTACATCAAAGGTTAGTGCGGAAAATAAACACTCATGGTGTAACATATTAGCCTGGATAGAGGATTTGCTGGCTGGCAGAAAACACAGAGTATGCATTAATGGATCTTCATCTAATTGGCAGGATGTGACTAGTGAAGTTCCACAGGGGTCTGTACTGGGGCCTCAACTTTTTATAATTTACATCAATGATTTATATGGGGAGAGCAAAGACATGGTATCTAAATTTGCAGATGACACAAAGATAGATAGGAAAGTATGTTGTGAAGAAGACATAAAGAGTTTGCAGATGGATATAGATAAGTTGAGTGAGTGGACAAAAATCTGGCAGATGCAGTATAATGTGGGAAAATGTGAAGTTGTTCACTTTGGCAGGAAGAATAGAAAAGCAGAGTATTACTTAAATAGAGAATGACTGCAGAATTCTTAGGTGCAGAGAGATCTAGGTATTCTCATGCATGAGTCACAAAAAAGTTAGTATGGAGGGAAAGCATGTAATCAAGAAGACTAATGGAATGGTATTCTTTATTATGAGAGGAATTGAACATAAAAGTAAGGAAAAGTAATAGAAGTAATAAGTTCTGTTGAAGAGTCACATGGACTCGAAACATTAACTGTGTTCCTCTCCGCAGTTGCTGCCAGACCTGCTGAGTTTTTCCAGGTATTTTTATTTTTGTTTTGGATTTCCAGCATCCGCAGTTTTTTGATTTTATAAAAGTAAGGATGTTATGCTTCAGTTGTATAGGGCATTGGTGAGACTGCATCTCGAATAGTGTGTGCAGTTTTGTTCTCCTTATGTAAGGAAAGATGTAAATGTGTTGAAGGTGGTTCAGAGGAAGTTTACTAGGTTGATATCTGGAATGAGTGAGCTGTCTTATGAGGATAGGTTGGACAGGCTAGGCTTACTTTCACTGGAGTTTAGAAGAATGAGGGGTGACTTGATTGAAGCATATAAGATCCTGAAAGGTCTTGACAAGGTAGACGTGGAAAAGTTGTTTCCTCTTGTGGATGAGTCCAGAACTAGGGCGCACTGTTTTAAAATTAGGGGTCGCCCTTATAAGACAGAAATGAGGAGAATTTTGGAACTTTGCGACTTTGGAACTCTCTGCCTCAGGAGGCAGTGGAGGCGGGGTCACTGAATATTTTTAAAGCAGAGGTAGATAGATTCTTGTTATGCAAAGTAATCAAAGGTTATCGGGAGTAGATATGTAGAACTTGAAACACAAAAAGACCAGCCATGATCATATTGAATGGTAGAGCAGCCTACTTATGCTCCTATTTTGTATGTTCTTATGTTCTTTCACCTCGATGTTCCACGTCCCATAGAGACAAACTCTATGCCCAAGGCTAAACCACAGCTGGTTTACACACATAATTAGCAAAGTAGTTACATAGTTAAAAATGTAAGTCATTAATATTGTGTCCTCTGATACATTGGCTTCCAAAACCTAACCTTTCCACTACCAAACATCTTGACCAAATATGTGCAAGGACCAAACATTTTCATGACTCTTCCTGGTAGCTACTTCAACCAATTATGATGATCATCATTCAACTGAACCTTTTGGTTCAACTGCAGACTTCTTTCTCTTGCTCTTCCCTGATCATGACTCTTTTTCTGCCTGGATCATTTTCTTTTACTGACTGTGCCAAATGTGGCTTCAGCTATGAAAGCCTTGTCGCAGGCTATCTTCTCAAAAGCGATCCAGCTGGCATTCTGTTGACAGGTGTGTGAGTACAGTGGAACTCTAATGTGTTTAACACTGTTCATTCTCATGAATTTTTTGAACTTCTCTGAACAAAACTGAGATCTGTGTTGAATACAATTTCCTCTGGGAACCCATAAGCAGCAAACAAGCTCCACAAAATATCTGGGGTTTTGCTAGTTGTTGTTCGATACTTTGGAAACCTCCCAACCCGCTTAAGATGGCTATCTATTGCAATGAATAGCTGTTGCCCTTCAAATTCTGAAAAATCAATGTGTAGCCCATGTGACATTCTAGCTCACCATTTCCATGGTTGTAAATGTGCTGACTTTGGCTCTCTTTCTACTGCTTGTGGCATACTTTACACTGCTTCACTGTGTCTTCTATGTCCTTATCTAACCCTGGCCACCAAAGATAGCTGCTCGCTTGACTCTTTGTCAAGCTCATCCCTAAGTGCTGATCGTGAAGATCACATAGCAACTGCAATCTGTACCTTTCAGGAATTACAACCCTGGCTCCCCACATAACACAACCTTTATCAACAGGCAACTCATTCTACTGCATAAGAAAATGACATGATTTGTAAATCCAGTATCTGTGTTGGCCACCCATTTGCAATATAGTTGTATACCCTTGCTAATACGGGTCCATATGAGTTATCTGTCAATGTCATCTACGTGTGAAAATATATCTTCGCCTGTTGAGCTCTACCTCAGATTGCGATGGTAATCTAGACAATCCATTGGCATTCCATCTTCTAATTGTCCCTAATTAATGTCATACTGCAAAGCACTCAAAATCAAAGCCCATCTCTGCATTCAGGATGCAGCTAAATTGGATAATGGAGAATTAATCAGCAATGGGTGTTTCCTCTAATTGTGCTCTTTGGTGGCTCTTTGAGGCGGCTTTCAAAATAAAGTTGATTCTTAAGGGTGCAAGGACAGGAACAGGCACATTTTGAAAGCACCTGTGTATACATACATGTATTTTTAAAACAATATAGATATATAAATGTTTTAATTTGCTGAAAAATTGACTAATATACCACAAAAGAGCTAGGAAATGGGTTCTATATATTCTTTTTAAATTTCATTTAATTACAATCAGGTTCTTCACAGATTAAAATGCTGATTTTTTTTCCTGATAAACCCATTTTCAGCTGTATTAATCTAACTGGACCAAATTACGAGCCTTATGCACACCAAGGGATATTTTTTAAAGCATTTTAAAAAAAAATTATGATTAAAATTGATGCATAATTGCACTGGTGGATTCTGCATTCGACAAGCAGCAAATAAGATTGAGCAGAAACATGGGGCAGGATTTTCCCCCCCGTTGGGGGCAAAGTTGAATGGTGGGCGCATACAGGTGCGCTTCCGATTGGCGCCCCGAATCAGGGGGCGCGGCGCCATTTTACGTGGGCAGGCCAATTAAGGCCTGCCCAGCGCGATGTCCGCACGGAAGCGCTATGCGCTCCATGTGCAGGCGGGGGGAATCCCAAATTTGAGAGTGCGCTCTTTCGCGCATGCGCACAAAAGAGCGCACTCATCTCTCTGTGGCTAAGTGCTACCTCAGGGAAATCAGCTGTTCTGTGACAAATACTAAAAATAGAGAAAAAAAAAATTCCTGACATGTCCCCTCATCTGACACTGTCACATGAGTTGGGACATGTCCATAATTTTTACAAAAGCTTTAATAAAATTTTTAAAAACCTACATGAAACCTCATCCCACCCGTGGATGAGGTTTCATGCTTTTTCTAATCCCCGCCGGGGCTCCTGGCCTGCCCACCAACCTTAAGGTTGGACGGGCAGGTCCATTAATTAGCTAAATGACTCTGTTAATGGCCTCAATTGGCCATTGACGGGTCGGCGGGTGCACAACTGATTTTGCTGCGCCCCCGCCTACCTGAAAATTTAAGTGGGGCGGGGTGATGTCTGGAGTTCCACCCGACGTCACTGCACGTCATTTTACGCGTCAGCGAGCAGGCCCCGCCCCCCACTCGCCAACAGGAAATCCTGCCCATGGAAAAAAAAATCACTTGCAGAATTGGAATAATTTTGGACTCAATTTGAATCTCTTTGGACAATTGCGTGCAAAGTGGAAGTTCATTCTCACACTGTTCTTTGTGGGACCTTGCTGTGTACCAATTAGCTGTCACATTTCCCACATTTCAATGATGACTACAATTCAACGTACTTCTTTGGCTGTACTGCAGTTTGGGAAGTCCTGTGGTTCTGCAAGTTTTTCTTTATATAACTTAGTTCTTTCTTGTCTTTAATTGGGATTTGTTTAAAAACAAACAAAACTTAGCCAACATGCCTGTACTCCAAGTTGGCCAAGATTCACTTCTATTTAAGTGTTGTTTTATGTTTTGGATTATCGGGTTCGCTTTGTCCAGTGAACACGAGCTGCGCCCTTGATATTAACACATTAGTTGGTGCTTGAAACAATATAGTCAGAGAGGCTGATAAACTGAACAAATGCTGGTAGTTTATTGGAACTAAGAACAGAGCACTAACACAATGTGTGTTTCCTCAATCACCTCCAGCTCTAGACGTACAGTTAGCCGAGTAGCCCACGATGTATAGTGATTGGTCGATACAATCACGTAGTCAGTTAACTACATTCTCTTAAAGGTACATAGCACTCCACTTTACCACATCCCTCCCCCTTTACTTGAAAGTGCAATTGACATGCATCACAACATCCCAATTATTTATATGAATAACTATTTACAAGTCAAGTCCCTCAGGAGGTTTCCTTGGACATGCCGAGCGTCGTAGCTCAATGACCTTGGCTGGTTTTTCCGTGACCCCCTCCTCAGAGGTCAACTGACCACCAGGCTCTTCGGTGGAATTGGGCAGGTTTGCGTCTTTGACCCTCTCGGGTCCAACAGGCCTCACCAGTACTTCCAAATTGTGTGATATTTCTTCCACATGCGGTGCAGACTCAAACGCAAATGATGACATCATCCTTTCTTGTGGGGCTGTCTCTCTTCTCCAGAGATGATCCACGTGTCAGCTAATTATTCTGCTGTTTACCAACACACTATAGGAGAGAGGTCCTGACACGGCACTCACGTCATCTAATAGCCAATTAGGCCCATCTCCAAAGTTCTTAGCGAGAACTGTATCTCCCACTGTGAAATTTCTTTCATGATAAGGGCCATCATGTCTGGTCGTCTGAGCCTCTTACCTTCTCTCCACCCTCCCTCTAAATTTGGCCTGATAAGTGGAGACGCCACTTCATTAGTAATTCAGCGGTCGTGTGTGGTGTCATCCAGTATGTGAACAGGAACGGTGACAATCTGGTGCGGATGGAATCCCCATCCAGCTTTTTCATCCCGGACTTAAAAGTTTGGACTGCCTGCTCAGCCAAACCATTAGAGGTGGGGTGGTAAGGAGACGTTTTGATATGAGTTATTCCGTTGAGGGTTGTAAGCCTGTGGAACTTCCCGCTGGTAAAAACAGTCCCGTTGTCTGACACGAGCACCTCTGGTAACCTGTGCACTGCAAAACTCTGTCGCAAACGACCTATGGTGGCAGCAGACATGCGTGACTGGATTTTGTAGAAATCCATCCACTAGGAGTTGGCGTCGATTAGTAAAAGAGACTCAGTGCCCAAGAAGGGCCCCACGTAGTCGACGTGGAGGCGCACCCATGGCTGCCACGGCCATTCCCAGGGGTGCAATCGAGCTAAGGTGGGGGGGTAGCTTTGGTACCTGCTGGCAGTCAAGACAACTTTTGACTCCAGTTTCAATGTCCATATCCATTCCAGGCCACCACAAGTAGCTGTGCATGAGCATCTTCATCCTACTAATGCCTGGGTGAGCACTTTATAATTCGGCCAATAATGGCCTTTGCCCTCTCAGGGGCACAATAACCCTTGCCCCCCCAGAGCAATATGCTGTCCTGGCAAGTGAGCTCGTATCTGTGATTGAAATAAGGCTTCATGTCATCAGGCTTTGGCTCTCCTGGCAATCCATTCAAGACCTGCTCCCAGACGTGAGATAAAAGTGGATCTCTGCTTGTCCACTCATAGATTTGTTTGGCCTGGACAGGGGAGGAATCCAAAAAAGTTAGTACTAAGACAAGTTCCTGTGGAATCGGAACCTTCACATTGTTATCTGGCAGGAGGAGGCGGCTCAGCATGTCAACATGTGCGATCTGGCTTCCCGATCGGTGAATAAAAGTGTATTTTTAAGCAGGCAATATCAGTGCCCACCTTTGGATGTGAGCAGATTCAATAGCGGGGGCACCACCTTATCCTCTCCAAATAATTCCAGCAGAGGCTGGTGGTTGGATATAACTTGAAAATGGTGACCGTGGAAGTATTGATGCAATTTCTGAATACCAAATACAACACAGATAAGTTCTCCTTCTCAATTTGAGAAGATCGTTGCTCTGCAGCACTGAGCGTGTGAGATGTGTAACCAATGGGTCATTCGGAGCCATTGGCCATCTGATGTGAAAGTACAGCCTCTACTCCATAAGGGGATGCGTCGCAAGTTAAAATCAATTCTTTCTTTGAGTCAAAGTGGACCAGTAGGGCCGATGATCTTAACAATTGCTTTACCTTCAGAAACACCTCCTGGTGTGGAGCTTTCCAAGTCCATTTATGGTTTTTCTTAAGCAATGTGTATAACGGAGCCAGTACAGTTGATAGAATTGGGAGAAATTGCCGTAGTAGTTTATCATGCCTAAGAAGGCCTTTAGCTCTGTAGTGTTCTTCAGGGTGTAGGTGCCTTGCGAATAGCCTTGACCTTTTCTTCCATGGGATGCAGACCCTGCACGTCGACCTTATGGCCCAAGTAAACTACCTCTTGTCTTGGAAAACACATTTATCTCGTTTCAAGTGTACCCCCACTTGTGAGAAGTGTTTCAGCACCTCCTCCAAATTAGCTAAGTGTTCTTTGTCAGTTAGTCCAGTGACTAAGGCATCATCCAGATAAACAACGACATGGGGCAGTCCCTGAAGTAGATTTTCCATGTTACGCTGGAAAATAGCACACGCCAATGAGACCCTAAAGGGTAGTCGGGTATATTGATACAATCCTCAATGTGTATTGACGGTCATGAATTCCCTAGAGCCTTCTTTCAACTCTACCTGCTGGTAGGCGTGACTCATGTCGAGTTTTGAATATGTGTTTCCCCCTGCCAATTTCGATTATAATTCATCAATCTTCGGTATCAGGTATCTATCAAGTTTGGCCACTCTGTTGACGGTTAACTTATAGTCACTGCATAAGCGAACAGTTTGGTCTGGCATCAGTACGGGTACTATGGGTGCCGCCCGCTCGGAAAGTTGTACCATTGTAAGATACCCAACTTTTCCAGCCTGTTTATCTTGGTCTCAAACTTGTTCCATAGAGCATAAGGGACTGGTCTGGCTCTGATAAATATGGGGGTTGTGTTAGGGTCTACACGGATTTTGGCTTGTAGCCCACGAACCTTTCCTAGCTTGTCACTGAAAATGGAAGTGTACTTTGTAACAATTCCTGTAAGTTTCTCATTTTGATTTGAAAAATCTCGGCTCATTGCAATTTAATCTTTTTGAGCCTGTTGCAACCAATTAAACTGGGGCCCACCCCAGCTACTACTATAAGGGGTAAATTTGCAGACTGATCCCCATACTGCACCAGGATTTGACATATTCATTTCATTCTTATTTCTTCGCCCGTATATGTTTTTAATTTATTGTCTGATTCTTCCAAACTTAAAGGATGGACTCCTTTATTCAAGTGTCTGAACATATGTTCTCCTGTGACAGACATTGATGCCCCAGTATTGACCTCCACCTTGATGGGTTGTTCGTTGACTCTAATGACTACCTGGATTGGCTCAGTTCCCCCCACTTTCAGGCTTTATAATGAATAGATGTCAGATTCGGCTTCCTCTGGTTCTTCAATAAGACAGATTTCGCAATTTCTACCTTTGTTTTTAAAATGCTGTCTCAGCCTATCTTGACAGTGCCGCAGTATGTGACCATTGCGGTGGCAGAAAAAGCATTCGATATTCCTGAACTGTCGATCACCTGAAGGCTGCCTGGATGCATTTCTCTCATTAATGTCGTGGGTTTTCACTATAGCACTGTTGTTCTTCAATGGTCTGTACATAGTGGACGCTTCCCCGTCTTTCTGCAGAGTCCGACATTTTCGCGCCTTTTGTTACCGGCCCTTCCCGCCCTACAAGATGGACGGCGTCATTTTGTGTATCTTTTAAAGCCTCCGAGTCTCTAACAGCGCTCTCCATGGTTATTGCTAATTATAATGCCTTACTGATAGCAATCGCTTTTGAATAGCATCGTCCCTGATTCCGCATATCAATCGGTCTTTCAACCTGTCATTAACTAAAGTTCCAAAAGTCCACAATATTCTGTGAATTCCTTTAAAGCATCTACATAGCCAGCGATTTTCTCTCCTGGAAGCCTATTCCTCGAACTGAATTTAAAAAGATGCATAGTGACTGAAGGCTCTGGCTTCAGGTGGTTTTTGACAATATTTACTAACTCGTTGAAAGTCTTCGTATTGCTGGTGTTGTGTGATGTGAAGTTGCAGATTAGCCAATATGTTTTGCTTCAGTATATGGACAAAGAATCACCCTCTTCTTGTCCTCTCCCGCGATGTCATTAGTGGTTCTTGATTGCCGTCAAGTGATCTGGTTTATCCTCATCACCAGTTTTATGTTTTTGGTTATCAGGTTCGCTTTGTCCAGCGAATGCGAACTGCACCCTTGATAGTAACATATTAATTGGTGCTTGAAACAATATAGGCAGAGAGACCGATTAACTGAACAAACACTGGTAGTTTATTGGAACTAAGAACAGAGCACTAACACCAAGTGTGCTTCTTCAATCACCTCCAGCTCTAGACTTACAGTTACCCAAGTGGCCTATGCTGTATAGCGATTGGTCAATACAGTCACATGGTCAGTTAACTACATTCTCTTAAAGGTACATAGCACTCCACTTTACCACATACTGAAAGGGTAAACAGCCAGGAAATGGGTGGGGAGGTAACATATTTTCTCCTAAGCTCTGAAACACCTTGTAGTTTTAACCAGGATGGCATTTGAAACCAGCTAACACAAGAGCATTGTGTTCTGAAGCACATATGATGCTCTTTCCAGCAAAATAACTGTTACTCAGTATCAGATACTTTCCAAGGAAAATATGCTGAAAGATTGATAATAACAATTAGCAGATCAGGCAAGTACAAGTAGAAAATGATGTTACCAGTTTAAGAATGTAAGTGGTCCCACTTTTCATTTGTTGAAACTGTTTATTCGGATTGTAATTTCTTTTGTACATTAATGCTTGATCTTGGCCAATCAAATTGATTAAGTGTAATAGTTTCAACTAACTTACATTGTATCAGACTGAGAACTAAACACGATTGCAATCCCACTTGAAGCTTATCCTCATTTTATCTTTGCATAATGTCTGGCTATAATTGCCTCCTGTTAGGCGCAGGAATGTTGCATATTCCTTTTTTGCATACACATAAAGCTTTAACTACCTGCTTATGTTCCTTTATCAGAACTAAAGAGAAATAGAAATGTGGTGAAATATAAGCTGTTTAAGGGGGGTTGGACAGGTGAAGCTGGTTAGAGGGCCAGCTTATATTTCACCACATTTCTATTTCTCTTTAGTTCTGAAGAAGAGCCCTATGGGCTCAAAACATTAACTCTGTCTTTCTCTCCACAGGTGCTGTCAGACCTGCTGAGTTTTTCCAGCAATTTTTGTTTTTGTTTCAGATTTCCAGCATCCGCAGTATTTTGCTTTTATTTTGCTTACGTTCCTAGGTTGCTGCCCGCTAGCCATTAACCTTTTTGGAAAAGATAGCAGAACTGGTTTTCATGTTTCCACTCCAGTCATTCAATTTACCCAGAAGGAAGTTATAATGTCTGTCAAAAACCTCAAGAACAGTTAGTTGCACTTTTAACCAGCAATGCTTTTGATATGTATGTTTACATATATACACATACATACATAAATGTATCTATACATATACACAACGTATTTTGAGCTTGTTGGTACAATTTAATTACAATTCCAATCACCATTTGGATTGTACTGTGTCCTGCAGGTTAATCACTATTGGATATTAACATAAAATAGATTTGTTTTGAATATAATAATAATAAGATTATTTTGCAAACGTTAGTCTCATATTTGTTCCATGCAGCAATTAAAGCTGAAAACACTCCACACTGATTACGCCAAAGGGATTTTAAATGTAACACAGGCCACTAGAAAATGAAAAATCATTAAAGCAAAATATTTAACTGTCTAACTGTTGCTAAGTGGATTCACTTGACACTTAATGGGGAAATATAATGTCTTAAGTAGACAAATAGTTTCGGTAATGTGCTGCTGCATTAAGTACTTCATAAACATGCTCAAAATGTACCACTTATTTAAGCAGCAAGCGCAGGTCAAGCAGGGGCTTCTGTTTATAAATGCAAAGAGTTGGAAGCGTCTAGCCTGCTCTCAATGATGCCAGCTTTTTAATATTGCTTTTGCTTTGCACCAGTGTTCTGCAGTGAATGACAATAATTGATTTGCATATGAGTATACTTTTATATTTGTGCACTGCTCATGATAAAATGTCTTCTCTAAATGCTTCCAAGTGCACAGATTTATAATGCATAGGGGGAAAATTGCCCTCTAACACTCTTCATTAACTTGACATTGACATAGAACACAAGTCAATGGAATGTGAGTTGTGACCAGCATGCACATGGAAATTCAGAATTAGATATGAAGAGTGGAAAATTATCAATGTACCAGTAAACAGGTTGACACATTGATTTTGATAACTGGCTTTAGGTTTAGACAAGATTAGCACTGGCCGAAATGTTCATATATAAACAGGAAATATAGCTGCTGCATTCTGAAAATTAAATGGCTACATTTTCTGAATGTAAGAAACAAGTGTTTTCTTAAATTTCTGTGCTCAAAGTAAAGCTTTCCAATATTAAGTACATCACTTATATTACAAGAGCCATAAGTGGAATAAAATATATACAGTTTTTCTAATTTAACAAATCTAAAAGAGAAAGTTTCCAAAGCACCTTAGCCCATGTTTATCTTCAAAATTGATGGATTAAGATGATCCAAAATATGTTAGGGACAGCTACAAGGTCAATGCCTTCAGCCAAGGCTGCGATGATGCCTCTAGAGGTTGTGCTGTTCTATTGAACACAAACAAAAGGATTGCCAGCTACTTTAGAAATAATTCAATTTAATAAAAAAAAATCTGAACATATTCCAGGGAACAAAATGCACCAAACTGTACTTGAGGTTTTTTTTTGTCAAATGCTGCCTAATAGAGCAATCTGGTTACAAGTGAGCAATCAGATTTATATGCAAAAGCTGGGTGAATAACAAAACTGAATAACAGCTTTGGAAGACCCAGTCCCCAGGAAGCTGACAGCTCAGTGATGGCTTTATTATATTTGGGAGGAAACTTTCAACTGCCTAGCATCTGTTTATCACTGAAAAAATGAGAGAGGGGGCAGCAGTTAACAATCAGTGAGAGAGGGAGAGTTTGGCATCGTCAGTAATGCTCAAGACTTTCTGAATGCAAATTTCAGGAGGGCCGTAAATGGCCAAGCAGAATGCCAGCCTGTTTCCAGCAGCTCAAAATTAAATAGGCATGTTGAATCTGAGGCCAGTTATAGGGTTCCAGTTGCAACTTTCAGGTACAAATAAGCAGCATATTCCCTATATAGGTCCACCCTGTTGTGTAATGGGATAACCGAATAGTTATGGTAATGAGTGAGGTAGACCATGATGTTACAGTGACATCAGCAGTCATGTGTCAGAGACTCTGTACAGCAGACAGAGCAGGCAGCATTCAGGAGAGGTGTGTCTACTTAGTGGCTCATCATGTATACTGTGTAGTAGTGTAAATAAACCAGTTTGAAGTAAATACTTGAGTCAGACTACAGTTCCTCTGGATAAGATAGGCCACGCAGCCAGTATATGAAACATGGTAGCAGCGGTGGTGACACCAATCTAACAAAGTGTTGGTGCCATTGAGGGAACACCCATGGCTCAAAGCTGGAACAAACCCTGATCAGATCGACAATCTATAAGCGTGCCTAAGAAGGAGGCCAACAGGAAAGCAGTTGCAATGGTAGCACCCAAAAAGCAGTCACTGCTGTTCGAAAGTCTCGAGGACCCACACAGAGGGCAACATTGGAAGATGTGGCGAAAGAACTTCCTGAGGTACCGAGCAGCTTTGGGTGTCCTTACCGAAGAGCAGATACACCAGATCAGTTCATTCCTCTACATCGTAGGGCCTATCACTGACGAGGTCCCCCTCAAACAGGGGGTAGAAGAGACCTCTGCAGACTTCGAATCTGTTTTAAAAGCTTTTGATGCATTTTAAAAATTCTGAAATGGAACTTCATTGCTGGGTGTGTGAGATTCAGAGATCCACAAACCAGGGGAATCCGTCAAATCATTTTTTACTGACCCATTCAAGCTAGCTTGCTGTTGCAAGCATGGGACATTGAAAGATGACCACACACTCGATCAACCACTTCATGGTGTTTATTCGGCCGAACTAAAGAAGTAAAATTGGCTTCTCATTTGTCAACATAACGAGACGCCAGAGATATCCGCTAATGGTCTAGATCCAAAGGCGATAGCCCCACCCACTCAAAAGCTTGCCAAAATGGCCAGAGGGGTTTGAAACCCTACAGCAGCCATCTTGAAGTACTTACGCTGCAGCACAAAGAAGCAACACAGATGTCCAGCAGGGGGTTTCCGATGTGGGAGGACAGGACACTTACAGCAGTTCTGTACATTTAAAAACTCCACTAATGGAAGAAAACAACAAAACAAATATGGCTTACAGGTCACCCAAAACATAGACCAGAAACAAAGAAATACCATCCCATATTTCCTGGGATAAGTATAGGACTGTCAACAAGACCTTTGGTCCGTCACTTTGGGAGTTAAAGGTTTTAAAAGCCACTTTAAGCTGGATTTGGGCGCTGGTGTTTCCATACTGGCTGATCTTTTAGCATGGCTTATAATGGATCCTGTGCAGCCATCAAATATCAAACTTCACGGTCCAGATGGAATAAATCTGCAGGTGAAAGGCCAGATCACTGCCACTCGTTGCCACAAGGGGTGACAGATCACAGAGTCCCTCCATATTCTGCATAATCAAAATATCTCTTTACTCAGCAGAAGTGTGTGCATGCAACTGGACATTCTAGAAAAAGTGGACAAAGTCTTTCAACCAGACAACAGGACTGAATTCCAGCAGAAATTTTCATAGCTGTTCCAGGAGCTCGGTAAACTCAAACATGAATGCCATATTACACTGCTTCCCGATGCCATGTCAGTGCACCTATTTACCCCCAGGAGGGTACCATATCCGCTGCTGCCAAAAGTTAAAGAGGAACTTGACTGAATGCATAGAGGGGTAAGTGGGGTTGGAGAGTGCTGGGACTGCAGCGAATGGGAGGGGTAGTTCACGGTGCACAGGTGTTGGTATTGGTGTGGGGATGACCATTGTCTCTGGAGTCCCCTCTGTGGGCCATAGAGTGCCCTCAAGGGAGGGCCCCCTCCCCAGAGTTGCAGGGAGGCTGCCAGGTTTCACTGGGCAGTTTCCCCACAGGGCGGCAAAATGCCTCTGGAGGCGGGAATTTACTTGTAATTAGCCATTTAAGTGGCTCAATAGGCCATCAGGCAGTCGGCCAAAGTGCCAACATCCCAACACAGTGAAAATGGTTTGGTCCCCGAAGATGTTAGGCATCTCCTCCCCATGCCTTCCCATGCATTTTTCCAAACTTCCTGTCTGCAGACTATCGGCAAAGGTCTGGTAAAATTCCAACCGGCGTTTCTGTGTTTGTGATAGGACCATCTTAGACATCACAATTGGATCACCCTTCTATGCTTTAGGGAATGCATGCCAAGTTTATGCAACACATCTCACTATTTAATCCTATAAACCCTGGTACAATTCTAATGAATCTACACTGTACCCACTTCAAGGCCAATATATTCTTCCTTAGAAATGTGTCTCAGAGTAAATGCAGTACTTTGGATGGGATTTGACCACAACCCTACACAACGGAAGCACAACTTCCTCACTTCTGTTTTTCAACTCTCTTGAGATAAAAACCATCATTCCATCAGCATTTTGATTACATTTTTGTTAGCTATGCGCTCGCTTTTAATGACTTGTGTACCAAGGCATTCAAATGCTTTTTCTGCTTCACGGTTCCTAATCTCTTGTCAATCGCAAAAATTCTGATTTTGCCTTTCATGGATCCAAAGTGAGCTCATTTGCATATGGTGAAAGCTGAAATACCAGTACAGGTCACATCCCATAATCATTTCCAATATTGCTACGCTCTGTCTCTCCACCGTCCCCCCGCCCCTAACCAATTTCTAACCGTATATAAGGTTACCTCCGATTCCATTATTACTAATAATCTCAGGTGCAGAGCTTCTTCAAATGCCTCAGGAGTCCACATAGATAGCATCTATAGGCATTCCCTTATTCACCACTTTGCTGGTATTGCAAATAAAATCTCCATGTTCACTGTTGATGCTGAAACAGGAAAAAGAGCAAAAGTAACTCCAATCAAGAGAAGTACTACCAGATATTCAGTATCACCCTTGATATATGCACTGTTGTGACCTAGGGTATACACTTCAGTCTACAAAGTGGGCACATCCATTTTTACATGCAGGTCTATGAGAAAAATAATTGCTGTGTTTACCCTATTCCAACAGACCTTGGACCTCATTCATCATTTCTTCTGTATGGATCCTTTTATGTGCCTGATGTGACTCTGAGGTTTCATACTGCACCTAGCATTGACTGACTCCAATAGTGAAAAACACTCATTACTGTGTATATCTAGGAATGGCTACTTCTGAAATATTACAACAGTTACTTGAAAACCAATAATGTAATTGCATAGTCAGCCATACTGTTGTCGATCAAATGTGAAGTGCTGTGATGTTTATTCCTGGGGATGATCACAACATGATGCTTTAATGGTTTATGTGTTTATGATTTGTGTCATGCTGTTCTGCCCAGAGATGGTATTGAGTGCTCCAGGCAATCCACCAGGAATAGAGCAAAGAAGAAAAGGACAACTTCTTCAGTTTTTCTTGCACTCCAGTAACTCTAAAAAGGCAATGCCAGTATCCTGAGAACAATTCTTGCTTAAACTTTTGGCCAAAGAATGGTGCATAGAATAAGGGAAAATCTAAATAACTATTTTCCTGAGATAAGAATTCAGATGGAATTTTCTGGCTCTTTATGTTAGTCTAACATGGTATCACTGTAGAAAAGTAGATTGATAGTTTCAGCCATTTTCAGGCCTTCAGTTGGGACTGATATTGCATGGAAACCTGAGCCCCAGAGCTCAAGCAAAATTGTACAAATTGCTTATAAGCTATATAACCCTAACATGCATCCAGAGGCATCTTTTAATGAAATAATGGAAAGTTCTAATTGGACATTTGTTTCATATCAGTATTGGTAACCATACTGTTCATTGTAATGAAATGTTTCATCTTTGGGGCAACAGTGCATAAAACTAAAAATAACAAGCATTCCACAGATGCCAAATATCTTTTTCAGATGTTTTCTTTGCTTTGATACTGTGCTTTCCAGATTTGTTATGAGAAAACTAGAACATTTTCCATATGTATTAAAGTGTGTTATTTCCAATATAGTATAAAAGCTACTCAATGAATTCCAAGTGCACTCTAAAAATAGTTCTGCATCCATAAAGAGGTAAGGTGGTGGAAGATGGGAGGCTTAAATCCATTTCCATATGTAACGTGTTGTAATACGAACTACAGGGAGCCTCCATAATATTTAGTCATGATATTTTCTGAGGAGATCAGTTGTTAAGTTACCTGTGGTTTTACATAGACATTGTGGCCAGGTTGCTATTATTCCTGAGGAAGCAGCATTAGAAATAATCTTTCCTGATATACCTTTGCAGAGTGTTAAAAAAAAATCTATTGCGAGTTTCAATACATTGAAATAACTGCAGCTTGTTGAGTGATATGGATCAGGCAGTCCATTTTACAGGAATCACAGGAGTGTTAAGAGTTAAGGAGATTAAAAACTCTAAACCCATTTACCTTTCCACTATGCAGAAAATCTCCACTTAGATACCTGAGAAGCATTTTACAATTTTTTCTCTCCTGGAAAATCTCAATGCCATGGTAAATAGAAATAGGTTTGGTTTATTGCAGACTTGTTTTCTATGGCAACTTATGGTCAAATCAGTTATTATTTTAAGCTTATGATACAATTACGTCTTCATGTAAAAATCTTAAGTAGGAACCCACACTGAGATTTGCTTTATAATATCCTAACACCTGGATGCTCTGTATGCCTGAATGTGAACTTTGTTTATCACCCTGATCAAGTGTCACATGTAGTGGTATCGCTCTGTCACTCACTGAGTAACACTTTATTTACGATGTGGGAATATGTTGTGAAATCATGGCAACATATGTAGAATACTTATAATAAATTGGCATAAAATCTACTTTTTTGTGAATCGCAACTACTAATGGCAAACATAAAGTTGGTACAGCTGCTGAAGGGATTTCCAGTATCCGCTGATGCTCTTGATTTTCCTATAATTTTATATTATGATAATGGTGGCATATTCTTCCTTTTACACAATTAGGTACGAGTTTGCTTTTATCATGCATTTGTATCAAAAACAATTATGTTAACATTTTTGAAAAATTTCTCTCCATGAAGCAAGTTTCAAGTTCAAGCACAGCAGATTAATGTAAGAAAGCTTTATATGTGGAGCAAATTTAAATGTTTTTCTTTAACATAGAGAAGGAACAAAGTTTGAATAAGTTTTTGACTGTAAGCAGAAACTTTGTTAAATAGGTGATGAAGGCCAAAAATAAAAACAGATATAAACAATTCATTGTTTTGCAGTTCTGCAAATAAAGGATTGATTAATTAATTTATCAGGCACTAAAATTCAGATATGTCTCATTCTTGTTAGGATCTGATGGAAAGTTGATATCCAATACCTGTGAAGGGACTGCAACAAACACTGGATCCTTCTAAGAAAATCAATTATCAAGGAATTTTATTTGGGAGTGAGATTTGACATGCAAAGAACAGGCTCAGAGCTAAACAGGCTCAACTTATGCAAGGTAAGGCCAGAGCAATTTTAACTCCTGGACCTCAGTTGCTCCCTTCTGTGTGAATGACTGGGAGTTCCACTCCACGATGCTAGTACTGGCAGATTGAGACTCATTGCGAGAAAATATGAACACAATCATGGAGTTCAGACCTCAAAATGTTAGTACAAAGCACTATAAAAAAAACATAAATTAATTTTTGCCATTACTGTAAATCAATAATTCTGTTAAAGCATTATTTGTTACATTGGAAAATTTAGAGTGTTAGTTAGAAATTAGACAAAGATTTTCCCAATACTCCACTATAAATTCAGTGGAAATCGCAGAGATCACAGCTCCTTACACCACTTTTCCAGGGTTTCCGCCAAGCATCTGGCATATTTACAGCAGAAGAGCAAGAGAGCACCCATGAAAATGTTATTGGATTCAGTTTGAATATTACAGCAGGACATTCAAAGAGCATTATCTAGCATGTTTGACTTTGGAAATAAACTACTATCTTGCTACATTCTTTTGCTTCAATGCACTGTTTTAGTTATAAATAAATCTGGCAACATAGTTAGCCTGTTAGTGATTTGGTAGTGCACTATTTGACCACCTCTGAAGTGAGAGGATAGTTGTCATCTCATGTATTTACCAGTAAGTAATTTATTTCAGTTTGGGATTAAATATTAATGATGTGAATTCTGTGTGAAGAATAAGGGTGCAGGTTTGGGTTAATAAGTGCCTTGGTATGATTATAAAAGCTGTAGTCAAGTGAGGAACATCAAGTATTGGAGAATGACTGGACAGTATTACTGCAATCCTGCTCCCTTTAATGTGCTAATCTTTGATTTGTTGGTGGAAATGTACTTCACTGCGACAACATGTAAGCCCAGAAATAACTGTTTCCTGAAGTGGTGTTGGAATGATAAACATGTTCACACAATATTGTCCTATCCACTACTTTATTGGTTTTGGTAACCCATTCAAAACAGACACATCAATACCTATAAAACACGACAACAGCAACAATTTATATCATGCCTTTAACATATTAAAACTTTCCAAGGTGCTTTACAGGGGCACTAAAAAACAAAATTTGACATTGAGCCACCAAAGCTGATATTATGGAAGATGGCTGCAAGCTTGGTCAAAGAGATAGCTTTTAAAGAGCATCTTAACAACAAAAGCAACAGTTTGCATTTATATTGCACCTTGAATGTTCCAAAAAAACTTAAGAGGAAAGAGAGGTTGAGAAGTAGAGATTATTAGAGAGGGACTTCCAGACCTTAGGACCTAGTCAGCTGAAGGCATGGCAACCAACGGAGCAATTAAAATTGGGAATGCTCAAGAGGCCAGAAATGGAAGACTATGGCCTGAATTTTCCCGTCGGCGATTTGGGAGCAGGCCCCGCCCCAAATCGCCGATGGGAAAATGACGTTGGATGAAATCGGGAGGAACCCCCGACGTCATCCCGCCCCATTTAAATATTCAGGAAGGCGGGTGGACAGCGAAATCAGCTGTCTTCCCGCTGACCTGTCAATGGCCAACTGAAGCCATTGACAGGATAATTAAGGTAATTAAAGGCCCTGCCCATCCAACCTTAAGGCTGACGGGCAGGCCGGGAGCTCCAGAGGGCTTCTGATAATACATGAAACCTCATCTACTGGCAGGATGAAGTTTCATGTCCGTTTTAAAAATCTTAAATAAACTTTATGTGAGATTTATTAACATATCCCATCTCATGTGACGTTGTCACTTGAGGGGTCATGTTAATTTTTTTTTATTTTTCTATTTTGACACTTTGAAGCACTGTCAGTGACCTCCCTGAGACAGCACTTAGTCTCAGGGTGCAAAAGAGCGCACTTTGACAGTTGGGGAACCCCTCCCCACCTTGCAAAGGAAGCGCATAGCGATTCCTGTCGAGCAGACCAGTGGGTGGGCCTTAATTGGTCCGCCCACTTCAAATGGCGGCAGTGCCTGCTTCTCCGGGGGTGTTTGGCTGCCCACCCGCTGCCGAGCCGGTGGGGCCCACCCGCCAACCTAGGGCAATATTCTGCCCAATAACTATGAACCCTTGACTGGGCTTGGTCAATGTAGGACATTAAACACAAGGGTGGGGGGGCGGGGGGGGGGGGGGGGGGTGATGAGTGAATGGGACTTGGCATAAGTAAGGACATGGACAGCAGAATCCATGATGACCTTAAATTTACTGATGATAGAACATGGTTGGCCATCCAGGAATACTTTGGAACATTCAAGTCTATAAGTAACATAGAGATGGATGAAGGTTTCAGCAGCAGATGAGCTGAGGTGGGGCAGAGTTGGATAATGTTAAAGAGGTGATGGCATAATATGCGTTCAGAAGCCCATCTCAGTGTAAATATAATGACACAAATGCAAATTGTATAAGTTGGCTTCAAACCGTTACCAGTGAAAGGGGAATGGATGTTTTCACAGTGGCCAAGACAAAGGCTTTGGTCTTCCCAATGTTTGGAGGCAAGTTCTGCTCATCCAGTACCAGGTGTTGGACAATCCATCTGATAATTTGCCAACAGTGAAGGAATCAAGAGATGTTAATCTTTACATTTAACCCCATATTGAAATAAATTACTTACTGGTGAATACATGGGATGACAACTATACTCTCATTTCGGAGGTGGCTAAATAATGCTCACTATAAATGATAATAGTGTCATCAGGGTACATGTGAAAACTGATGCTGTGCTTTTGGATGCTATTGGCTGAGGGACAGGTTGTAGGTGAGAAATAGGAAGGTGATAAGGATAGATCATTGGGATACACCATAAGTGACAATGCAGGAGCAGAAGAAGAAGCTGTTGCATGGAAAACTCTGGTTACAATTAGATAAATAAGAATGAAACCAGGCGAGCACAGTCCCAGAATTACCTGGAAAAACTCAGCAGGTCTGGCAGCATTGGCGGAGAAGAAAAGAGTTGACGTTTCGAGTCCTCATGACCCTTCAGCAGAACTGAGTAAAGTTAGGAGAGGGGTGAAATATAAGCTGGTTTAAGGTGGGGGGGGGAGAGAAGTTGGGGGGGTGGTTGTAGGGACAAGCAAGCAGTGATAGGAGCAGATAATCAAACGATGTCACTGATAAAGGAACAAAGACGTGTAAAAGGTGGCGATATTATCTAAGAGAATGTGCTAATTAAGAATGGATGGCAGGACACTCAAGGTACAGCTCTAGTGGGGGTGGGGTGGAAAGACTGACAGGGCATTACATTGTCAGTCTGTCTGTCAGCCTTTCCACCCCACCCCACTAGAGCTGTACCTTGAGTGTCCTGCCATCCATTCTTAATTAGCACATTCTCTTAGATAATATCGCCACCTTTTACACGTCTTTGTTCCTTTGTCTGTGACATCTTTTGATCATCTGCTCCTATCACTGCTTGCTTGTCCCTACAATCACCACCCCCCAACTTCTCTCCCCCCCACTCCCCACCCCCCACCTTAAACCAGCTTATATTTCACCCCTCTCCTAACTTTACTCAGTTCTGCTGAAGGGTCATGAGGACTCGAAACATCAACTCTTTTCTTCTCCGCTGATGCTGCCAGACCTGCTGAGTTTTTCCAGGTAATTCTGTTTTTATTTTGGATTTCCAGCATCCGCAGTAGTTTTTTGTTTTGAGCACAGTCCCACTTAGCTGGACAACAGTGGGCCCTGATCGGGCCTGGACCGCGATTTCATGCTGGCTGGCTAATTTACAGCCAGCCAGCATGAAACGCATACTACAATGTTCAGCGCTGCCTGGGTGGGGGCGGGAGGAAAGCGAGTGCTGAGGTTTGCGCATGCATGCAGGCGCGTGCAGTAAAAGCTCCCGGCGGCACAGAGCTACCTCAGGAAGCTGAAGATTTTCAGCACTCAGAATGAAGAAATGAAAACTAATGAAAACATGTCCCCTCATGTGATCCTGTCACATGAGCAGGGACATGTTAAATAGGAGTGCAAAAAGTTATTTTTTTAAATCAGTGATCAAAACCTCATCCTGCCCGTGGATGAGGTTTCGCCAAAAATGCAAAGGCTGCTTGACCTTTTTGCCCAATCGGCAACTGAATGGTTGGACAGGCAGAGAAAAATTGTACTCAATTAATTTAGGCCTTAATAGGCTGCTTAATCGTCGGAAGGTGCATTGCCGACTCTTGCGCACGGCCACTGACCGAAATATCGCGGCTGAGCGCAATGACGTTGGAACGCTCGCCTGACGTCATCACGCGTCAGTTTCCACTCAAGAATATTGGATGCATGCCTGCACACTGAACGAAAAATTCTGGCCATGGAGTTTGTAGAAAGATAGGCACAGATTTGAGAGGCAGTAAGGCTTGAAGGTTGGATGCTAGTTTGCAAAGAGGTATGGTCAAACATTGTTTTTTTTTTAGGAGAGAGATGATGATAGCAGATTTGAAGGAGGGAGTGACTGTAACTAAAGAGAGAGAATAATAATATCATCTAACATGAGGACTAGGAATGTAAGTTGGGTGGGCAGCAATTTACTGGGAATGGAGTTTAGGGAACAATTGGTGGAACTCATGGACAAGGTGAGCTCAGCGAGAGTGTAAGGGGTCATAAGAGAGAAACTAGAAAAAGATGAGTTCATGCCAAGGGTAGAGAGGAACCTTAGAAGAGCTTTGACTTGTGCAACTAATGGGCAGAAGGGAAGTGGCAGAGGTAGCTGCTTGGATATTCTCATTATTAGTTTCAAAGTAGTTCTTTAGCTCCTCATTCTCAAAGTTTTAGGTGAGGATGGGGAAGCCAGAGGAAAGAGGTTTAAGAAGATGGTTTGCAGTAGCTTCTCTTTGCATTCCAGGATGGTCTTGGAATAATATGCATTTTTGTCACTCAAGAGCAGGACCTGATAATGTATTATGTGGTCTAGCCAGGTCTGGCAGCGAATGAATAAACCAGTCTATAAAACCTAAAGTGTTAGTCTGAACAAGAAATAAATTAAACACATTTTGCATTTGTTTTGTGCAAGGGAAGGAGTGCATAGGGAATATGAAACAACTTCCTATAATTGTTGTCATTTCTGCTAGCCACTATGAATATATTTTTCAGGTTGTATGATATATTGATGCACATAACCTAAATGTTTGTTGAAGTAGATTTTTGAGTAAATTTCACTTATGGTTCATAATTAAAGCTCTTAATTGGGGAAAGAAGCAATGATCTGTTAAACAAAATTACCTTCCAGGGTAACATTTCATGATGCGACATAAAAGTGCTGAACAGAATTTGTAAATGTCACTGTTCTATTATGTACAACAATTATTGCACATTGTCAAATAGAAAATAATGACTGGTGTTCAGTGGATTATAAAAATTTACAACCCTGATAAAAGGAGACTGCAACTGTGTGAACATAAGAAATTAAAGAGGGTACTTCTTAAAGATCAACTTTTCTATAACTATGTTTTGTTTTCTTATGTTTTAAGCTGGTCAAAATCAACCACCATCAATTGAGTTTACTTAAACCTACGCTCAATATTAATGATGCCTCAACTTTGATGATACCTCGGGTCAGATTGTTAGCCCTACCTATCTGGGCTTATTTTCCCATAAAACAAGCAACACTAGCACTAAGATAAAGGTAAGGGGAGTCATGCGGACTAGGGGCGTTGGCTCTGTCTTCCTCTCCACGGATGCTGTTGGACCTGCTGAGTTTTTCTAGCTATTTTTGTTTTTGTTTTTGGAACACTAGCACTAACATTAGCGACAGGTCAGAACCATTTTCCTGTTTTTTTTATTTGTATGTTCTCGGGATGTGAGCCCACAGGCAATGCCAGTATTGTTGCCGATCCCTAATTGACCTTGAGAAGGTGGTGATGAGCT
The DNA here is from genome assembly GCF_964194155.1 of Cetorhinus maximus. Classification (NCBI taxonomy): domain Eukaryota; kingdom Metazoa; phylum Chordata; class Chondrichthyes; order Lamniformes; family Cetorhinidae; genus Cetorhinus; species Cetorhinus maximus. Next base: position 118,066,285 of record NC_135885.1, read on the forward strand.
GCCTTCTTGAATAGCTGCATTCCAAGTGGTGTAGATACATCCACAGTTCTAGCTGGAGTGGTGTAATATGACACAGTGGCTTCTTACACTATTTCAGAGGGCGGTTAAGAGTTAAGTACATTGCCGTGGGTCTGGAGTCAAATGCATGCCAGAACAGGTATGAATGGCAGATTTCCCCCTCTGAGTGACATTAGTGAACAAGAGAACAATCTGGTAGTTTCATGACTGTTATTGTCACTAATGGTTATGAGTTCAAATAATACAGTCTTTCTAGTGTAATGTCTTCATTGAACTGAATGGCTGCCCCAGCCCTGTGCCTCATGACTATGGACTGCAGCGGTTCAAGAGGGCAGCTCACCACTATCTTCTCAAGGGCAATTAGGGATGGATAATAAATGCTGCCCTAGCCAGTGATTCCCACATCCCATGAATGAATTAAAAAAAGTCAGATAGAACATGTAGTAATGATTGCATTTCAAAACCCAAACATTCCCTGTTTCATAATAAACAAAAGACACAAACATCCTCCTTTCCCTAATGAACAAAGGACAAACTTGTGTGCGCTATCATGTGTGACTGTGAGTTACCCAATTACCCGCTATACCAAAACATGCTCATACATTAACAAGCTCGTCATTATTCTAGTCAGTCTCTGCACGTGTGTTGCATACATAGCGGTTAAATCGTACAGGTATCTTAGTGGTATGCATGCATGCTGTCATTGGCTGTTCATCTGGATGATGTTTCCTCTCTGGGGAGTGTCATTCCCGTGGCACTTGTTGTTGCCTTGGTAACTGTTGTTGTTCCATTTCCATTCTTGGGGACTGGTAGATGTCTGGGAGTGATGGTCGTTCTGTACTCTTGCAGCTGGTGAGATCCCATCTTCCTGATCGGCCACTTGCAGTGAAGGAACAGCTTCTCTAGTTGTTCATATATGCCTATGGTTACACCGGTATATTTGGTCATTCACTTCCACCGCATACGATTGAGGTGACAACTGTTCTATGTTTGTCCCAAGTTTCCACGTGGGATGACTCCTGTTGAGAACACTGAAGTTTTATATGCTGACGGGCTCTCCAATGCTCAACTCGGGCAATGGTTTGACAGTGTTGTCAAAAGAAAGTTAGACTTTTTGCCATTTCACCTTGATTTTTTCACTCAAGCCTATGACAGTTTCTGGCTTCAATAGCTTTTTTGCTGTTGGAAGAATAGTTTGGGTGCGACATGACATTAGCTTTTGAATTGGACTACTTTTCATGCCTTCAGCAGGTGCGTTTCTCCACTCGAGGATTGCCTTGTATACATCTGTGTGATCAGAATCCCCTGCAACTGGACTGTATAAAATGTGATGGAAGAACCCCAAAACCCGCACAGACACAAGTACTGTGAATGAAAGCCCAGCGTCAAAACAAGACACACCAAGGCAGGCTACGTTGTGGGGCGTGGGTTAATCTCAGACATTCCAACATCACAAAAGAACTGATACTATTAAAAGGATTGGAATTTAAGACAACATCACAGCAGTGAACACAGGATAACCATCATCATGTAGTCTAATTAAGAAATGAAGGATGCCATTGTCACAACCAAATGGCCCCAGGCAACATCCATTTACTCCTGTCACGGAAGGAGAGAAACCTTTCACATAAAGATCAGCTTTGGAGCCAGTGATACCTCACCTTGGTGGGATTCATTGTTTTCAGTTGTGGAAACAACATCAACTCTGAGTAGGTCTGTCTGGAACACACTTGAAGAATCAAAGAAGGTGATAGCACTAATCATCCAGCAGGATGGCCTCAGGAAATGTGTTCATGATATTTCGATAAGGATCATCATAAAAAGGACAATAGCGAAGGGTTTGGCACCATAGTCAGAAAAGGTTGCGGACCTACAGTTCTCACCGGAAGGACCAGGAGTGTGGAGGGTTGTAAGTTATCAGCCAAATCCAAGGGGTACTGGGGCTGAGAGGTTAGAGTAACTTAAGGGTAACAACCAAATCGAGGGGGTTTGGGTCTGAACTAAGTACGGTTGGGGCAGAAACGTGGGGTTTTGCCTGTGGTTTTTCCAGTAAAGATTTTTCCTAATGAGTTGTGTGTTTTGATTGGGAGCCAAGGTCAAATCGTGGAGGGATTTAAATTGGATGAACCAATGGAGATGTTGTGTCATTTCAACCACCTTAGAGTTTTGTATTAGGGAGCTAAGACGTTTATTTCCAATAAATAGCAGGTTTGTAGTTGAGTCAAATCCTGTGCCTGTGCAATTTTGTTCTCTATAAAATCCAAAAGTTCAAGAACCATTGTAGGAGAGGAACGGGAATGGGAACCACTTACACATCTGTGCTAGATTTGCTGAATTTCGTGATTATCCCTTTAGTGATTTTCACTGCTGCCCCAGCCTTTCCATTTGACTGGGGATAGTGCGGAGATGATATATAGTGTTGAATTTCACAATCTTTTGTGAAGCAACTGAATTCTTCACTCGTGAACTGAGGGCCATTGTCACTCATCACACTGGTACGCCGTAACGACTGAAGTGTGCTTTCAGGCATTCTATAATCTCACCAGCAGTCATTGAAGGCAACTGGCCTAACTCCCAGTAGTCAGAATTATAGTCTATTGTGACAAGATAATCAGTTCCTTCCAGAGTGAAGAGGTCTACTCCCAGCTTCATCCATGGCCTATCTGGGATGCCATGCATCTTCAGTGGCTCTCTAGTTTGTTTAGCTTGGTACTCGTTACAAGCAACACACTGGCTGATGTGGTTTTTAACTTCTTTGCTCATGTTTGGCCAGTAGGGCCCTTCTCTTGCCTTCCTCAGACTTGACAAATTACTTGATGGCTTGCATGGATGCACTTCAGCACCTCTCCTCTTAACTGCTTAGTACAGAATGCCATCTTGGGCTGTCAGTTCATCTTGGTACTCCCAATATGTTTTTGTGATCACCGATGTGTACTTGATGCTCTCAGGCTATCTTTTCATCACTACTTCTTGCAGCGCTTAGAGATCTGCAAATTTTTGGGTAGTTCATTTGATTTGAGCAAGGCACTTGTCTGTCAGATTCAATGTCTCTGCTGGGCTGATGACTCCCATAGCATGTCAAGTTGCTGCTTCATGTTGATCTGGAAGATTTCACATTCTGTTATAGCATCCTCAACTTTCTTCATTGGGAGTGCTGCTCTTGTGGCATGTCAGTGATGTGCATCTGTTTCTCTTGCTTGTCTGTTATGACCAGATGATATCTTTGTTAACAAAGTAACATTCTTTGCTGTTCCTTTGTAGCAAATAGAAGCGGTATGAGGAAAATGCTGTAAAGTGGCATGTGGTCGGATGCAACTGTTATGTTGTTCTCCAAACGGTCATTGATGAAAATGCTCACAAGCAAAAACAATAGCAAAGCACTCTTTCTCGATCTGAGCATAGCATTGTTCAGTTTGTGTTAATGCTCTGGATGCAATGCAGTTGGTTGTCTTTGCTGCATTATGGTTACTCCAAGACCTGTCTTGTTGGCGTCACACTGCAAAGTGGCCTCATCTTTGACATCATAATACTTCAGCACTGCTGTTTTCATCACTGTTGTTTGATTTTGATGAGCACTGCTTCTTGTTTTGTGCCCCAATACCACTGCACATCCTTGGCAGTGAGCTTGCGTAATGGCTCACACTTCAACGACAAATTAAGCAAATATTTTGCTAGGTAGTTCACAAATCCAACAAATCATTGCACTGCTTTCGCATTTGTTGGTTGCTGCATTACTGCTACAGCTTCTACCTTGTCAGGACCTGGGCAAAGATCTTTTGTTATCAGTACATGACCTATGTACTTGATTTGAGGCATTTTCAGTTGCAATTTCTTCTAGTTCAGCTTCAGGTTTACCTGGCGAGCTCTCTCTAGCAGTTGCATTAGATTCTGATCATGGTGAGCTATGGCTTCTTCCGCTATGTCTCCAAACCCATAAACTGACAGGTCATCCACTATGGCTTTCACTCCGTGGAGATCACTGACTATTTCATGCTGTCTGCAGTGCTACTCTTCTGGAGCCATGGCAATGCCCAACAGCATGCACAACTATCTGCATCTCTTGAATGGTGTCCAGGATGTAGTTAGAAAGCTGCTATTTTCACCCAGCTTCACTTGCCAGTAACCATCCTTCGTACCTAAGCTAGTAAAGATCTTTGCCTTGGCAAGGTGTGGCAAAATTCCTTTGACGATTGGCATGGGGTAGTAAAATCTCTTTAACGTTTTACTTAGAACCTTTGAGTCTTTGCATACTCTCAGCTTTCCGGGTTGTTTCACTGCTACCATGCTGCTGATCCAGTGTGTAGGAGTTGTCGCTTTCTTGATTACTCCCTTCTTTTCCAGCTCTTCTACCTTGTTTTTGAGACTTGACTTGAGGGCAGCTGGAACTCTTCTTGACAGATACTGAATTTGTCTTACATTCGAGATGATATTCACCAGGTAGACACCCTGCAAGCATATCTTGGTACTACCCTAGGATCAGTGCAGTGGCCAGTGGTTTAGTACACTGTAGACATGTTGTAAATCTCTTTTGGCACGTTTAGGTTTACCAGTCCAAGCTTTAGACTTTCTCCGGTTGAGATGAGTGGCTATTGCATAATGTCTACAATTTGGAGCTCCAGATCTTCATTCTTGCCATTGCATTGGGCTCTCAGAATATTTTTTCTCTTGGTATGAGTATTGTGCCATCATATTGCCTCAGCCTTACTTTTGAGGGCTTCATTTTTGGATTGCCATGTTCAGCCACTTTGCACACGTCTGTGAAGCTCATGATGTTACATGACGCACCAGTGTCCATCTGACACTTCATGTTCACTTGGTGCTCTCCTCCTGTGGTCATCATTCCAACAGTAACAAACCATTTTTCACCTATAGACTTGACAGAGCAAATCTGTTGTATGGTGCATAGAGATTCTTTAGAATCTTCAGCTGAAATCTCACTGGCCGCCATCTGTATTGGCTTGTTTTGCTTCTTGCTAGCCACACACTTGTGTGTGATATGCTTCGGCATCTTGTCGTTAAAGCGTTGCTTTTCCCATGCTGAACAATCCTTTTTTTTCCTTTGTATGATGTCCTCCGCAATATTTGCATCCTGCCCTTTGTCTGTGAATGTTCTGCTCTATCGGCCTGGAAGTCTATCAGCACAATGTAACTCCTGGGCTGCTCTGCCATACATGTGGTCTAGCTGATGCTTTATAACCTCCACAATTCTGCACATGTCTATTACTTTCTTGAGAGTAAGTTTCTCATCTCTCAGTAGACTTGCTCTTGTTGCAGGATCTCTTACGCCTAATACAATCCTATCATTAGTTTCTTATGATATGGCAGGTAGTATTTGCCAGGTTGGCCAAATCCCAGAGGGAAACTTAGCCAGGCTATCACAACAATTTTGCAATTTGTGTTTTTTACAAGAAGGTTCGTGCACTGAAGTCAGAAGTAATGAGTCCACTACCACCTTTAGAGATTTTAAAGGTTAAATTAAAACATTTATTAAAAAAAAAGAAAACTTAAACATACAAGACTACAGTTATACAGTTTTATTTAGTTTTATAACAATTCTCACAAGATTTCTACTTAACTAGACTCCCAACTGCACACCGCTATCAGGCAACAGCCCAAATAGATTCTTAAGTGATAAAACATCTCAGATCATGAACTCTCTCCTCCATCCCCACCCCCTTTCTGATCCCCCCCTTTTTTTTCCCAATAATTTATATAGATTTTTCTTTTCCCACCTATTTCCATTATTTTTAAATGTATTTCCATCCATTGTTTTATCTCTACCTTTTAGCCTTTTTTGATTCCTTCACCCCACCCCACCCCAACTAGGGCTATCTGTACCTTGCTTGTCCTGCTTTCTACCCTTAATTAGCACATTCCTTAGATAATATCACCACCTTCAACACCTCTTTGTCCCTTTGTCTGTGAAATCTTTTGGCTATCTCCACCTATCACTGGCCCTCTATCCAGCTCTACTTGTCCCACCCCACCCCTTAAACCAGCTTATATTTCACCTCTCTTCTATTTTTACTTAGTTCTGTTGAAGGGTCATTCGGACTCGAAACGTTAACTGTGTTCCTCTCCGCAGATGCTGCCAGACCTGCTGAGTTTTTCCAGTTATTTTTGTTTTTGTTCCAAATGTCCAATTTCCTTTGAACTTTAAACTCTTGATAACGCATCTACAATTAGATTTTCACATACAGCCACATGTATAACCTGTAAATTAAACAGCTGCAGTAAGAGACTCCATTTGAACAGTCTTGCACTCCAGTCTTGAAATTTGTCCAGAAATTTTAAAGGATTGTGGCTTGTATAAACAATTGTTTCTGAAGAATTGCTTGCAACATAAACCTTGAAATGCTGCAACGCTAACATGAGACCTGAGGTCTCTTTTTCAATTGTTGAGTATCTTTTCTGATGTACATTCAGCTTCCTTGAAATATATCCTACCAGCTTTTCAATTCCTGTTTCATCTTCTTGTAACAACACAGCATCAATACCCAAATCACTTTCATCAATTGCCATTTTAAATTGCTTGGCATAATTAGGCGCTGCCAAAACTGGTGTCATGGTCAACACAGTTTTTAAACTATCAAATGAATTCCGACACTCCTGTGTCCACTGAAATTTCTTGGGCTGAATTTTATGCTGATCAGGTGGGCATGCACCTGACCCAATCAAGCGTGAAATCACACGAGATGATGTCGGGCAAGCGTCCTGACGTTATCTCGCACTTGCGCGATATTTTGGTTAGCAGGCACGTGCAAAAGTCGGAAGCGTGCCCACCAACAATTAAGAGGGCAATTAAGCCCATTAATGGCACAATTGTCTGTCATTTTAGATAGCCCATCCAATCTTAAGGTTGACGGATGGGTGAATTGGCCAGACAGCCTTTATTTTTAATCAAACCTCATCCAAGGGCGGGATGAGGTTTCTGTTATTAAATAAAGTAAAAGGCAAAATCTGTGCACAGCAGTTTTACAATCTGTATGTTCAGGTGCCTGATTGTGACGCTTGGACATTTTTTTCTGATTTTATAAACTTTATTTCCTGGGTTTCAGGTCTTCAGCTCTCTGTCAGCCCTATCTTTCTGTCAGCGCTCGCCCGTGCCCATGCTGACATCATCGCCTGCCCTCCTCCTGCCCCAACCCCGGCAGCGCTGGACACTTCAGCATGAAATTGTGTTTGGGGGGCCAATCGCGGTCGGTGGACCATTTCCCGGCCCCGCCAATTGTGGCCGCCCACCAAGCTGAAAATTCAGGCCCTTGTACTCTTTTAGTAGTTCAGTCAATGGAGCAACTATGCTGCTAACATTTGGTGCAAACCTCTGATAAAATCCACTCATGCCTAGAAATCTCAAACCTTCCTGTTTTGTTGGCGGCACTGGGAAATTCACAATGGCTTTTATTTTCACACCTCTTGGGGCCACCCAACCATTCCCCACGGTATGGCCTAAATATGTAACTTGCGCTTTCGTAAATTCACTCTTAGCCAAGTTCACCACCAAGTTAACGCCTGCCAGATGATCAAACCATTCTTTCAGATGTTGTAAATGCTCCTCCCATGTTTGACTGAAAACTACTAAGTCATCAATATAGACAGCACAGTCCTGCAATGACTTTGTTTGTCAGTCTTTGACGTGTTCCTGGTGCACTCTTCATACCAAATGGCATGACTTTAAATTGATATAATCCATCTGGTGTTACAAAAGCCAATGTCTCTTCTGCTCCTTCCGATAAAGGTACTTGCCAATATCCTCGCAGGAAGTCAATCTTTGTGATAAACTCTGATTGTCCCAGTTTCTCAATACAATCTTCCAACCGTGGAATAAGGTATGAATCTGCTTTTGTCACTGCATTTACTTTTCGATAAGCCACACACAGTCTTTACGTTCCATCTGGTTTCGGCACCATCATAATAGCTGAACTCTAGTTACTGCAGCTAGACCCTATGATGTCATTCTGAAGCATGAATTCAATTTATTTTTGCACTTGAACTCATTTTACTGGGTATAATCTACAAGGATGTTGCCTTATTGAAACTGAATCTCTCACATCTACATCATGCATAGCTAAATTTGTTTTCTCCAGCTTATTCCCACAAATAGCTTTGTGTGACTGCAATAGATTTGACACTTGTCTGGAAAGTAACTGAGTATTACATTTACATTTTTAAGTACCCCCTCATTGTCCAATTTAATTAGAGTAAAGTCAATTTCAGAATCCTTCATTTCTACCTCCATTTCCTTATCTACCACTACTGATACCTTCTTCTAGTTATCTTCCCTGTCAGAGTACTTTTAAAGCATATTTACATGACACACACTCTGCTTCTTTCTTCTAATGGAGTATTTTAAAATAATTTACTTCACTCAGTCTTGTTTCAATCCTGTAAGGCCCAATTAAACCTCACCTTTAATGGCCCGCCTGACACTGGCAACCATACAAACAACTTCTCTCAGGCAACATAACTATAAGCTTTTGCCCTCTTATCTGCACTTGTCTTCATCACCTGCTGTGATATCTTTAAATGTTCCTTAGCTAACTCACATACTCTGTTCAATCTTTCTATGAATGTTGTCACATAATCCAGGAGAGGATTTTCCAAACTTTGACCCATAATTTCTCCTGAATCAACTTAAGTGTTCCCCTCACTTCAGGACCATAGATTAATTCATAAGGTCTAAACCCTGTTGATTCATTGGGGGCATGCCTAATAGCAATAACAAGAATGAAATCCCTTGATTCCAGTCCTGTGGGTAGTCTTGACTATAAGCTCTCATTATAGTTTTCAAAGTTTGATGCCATTTCACTAAAGCACCTTGTGACTCCGGGTGATAAGCTGATGGCTTAAACTGCTTTATCCCTCGGCAAAAAATAAAATACTGCGGATGCTGGAAATCTGAAATAAAAACAGAAAATCCTGGTGAAACGTGGAGAGAGAACCAGAGTTAACTCAGAGATGACTCTTCTTCAGAACTAAAGTGAAGTAGAAGTGTGATGGATTTCATACTGTTTAGGAGTGGGTGGAGTAGGTGGAGCAAGATAGAAGGTCAGGAATAGGAGACAGCTAAGGAGAGATTGACAAAGATGTCATGGACACAAGACAAAGGGGGTGTTAATGGTAATGGTAAGGAGTATAGAAGGTCCAGATAGTGGCATAATGGTAAGATAGCAGAAGGCGTTAATAGCAGAACAAGGGTCAGCACCCTGAAAGCAAAACATAAAAACATGTGACAGATGGCCCTGTTTCGGTGTGGCGGGGAGTGGGGGGGGGGATTTAAAAATAAATAAATAGATAACAATTGGATTAAAAAACTGGTCAAGATGGAGGACAGAGTTCAATTTCTGAAGCTGTTGAACTCAATGATAAGGCTATAAGGTGCCCAATCGGACGATGAATTCCTATTCCTCCAGTTTGCATTGGGCTTCACTGGAAATTTGCAGCAAGCCAAGGACAGACATGTGGGCATGAGAGCAGGGTGGTGTGTTGAAATGACAAGCAACAGGGAGGTCTGGGTCATGCTTGCGGACTGAGCGAAGGTATTCCGCAAAGTGGCCGCCCAGTCTGCGTTTAGTCTCTCCAATGTAGAGGAGACCACATTGGGAGCAGTGAATACAGTAGACCAAATTGAAGGGGGTGCAAGTGAAGCACTGCTTCAACTGAAAGGAGTGCCTGGGCTCTTGGATGGTGAGGAGCAAGGATGTAAAGGGGCAGGCGTTGCACCTTCTGAGATTGCATGGGAAGGTGGCATTAAAGGTAAAGGGAAGGGGATGAGGATTTGGGGGTGATGGAGGAGTGGACGAGTGGCATGGAGGGAATGATCCCTATGGAATTCTGACCGGCAGTGAGGGGAAGATGTGTTTGTTGGTGGCATCATGCTGGAGTTCAACTATTTCTGCTGCCTTCTGTTCTTCCACTTGAGTTCTAACCGCTGAAGGAATTGAATCCTTAAATTCTTCCAAAAGAATTACTTCTCTAAGAGCAGCATATGTTGTCTCTACCTTTAATGCCCAGTATCCACCAGTCAAAATGACATTGTTCTACTCTCTCAAACTCAATATAAGTCTGTTCAAGCTGTTTTCTTACATTCTGAAATTTCTGCCTGTACACCTCAGGAAGTAACTGCTTTGCACCCAAAATAGTCTTCTTTACTGCATCATAATCCACAGATACCTCTTCTGACAGCTATGCATATACCTCATGAGCTCTACCTACCAAACTAGACTGTAAAAACTATGTCCTGATTTATTGTGGTCATTTCATTTGCTCAGTTATCTTCTCAAATTAAATAAAGATAAACTTCGGAAGAGCCTACACACATTTAAACATCTCCCCATTGGGTTTTGAGTTGAAAATTATCATTTCCACATCAGAACCTTCCTCAGCCTCTGAAGTCTTTTTTTTAAGGTCCAGTCTTTTAAGCTCTATTGCTAACTTCTCCAGTTCCAATTCTCTTTCCTGTTTTCTTTCTCTCTCCTTCCTTTCTGCTTGCACCAGTTGAAACGCTCATTCTCTTTCATTTCCTTCTCTCTCTTTCACTTTCTTTCACCTCTAATTCAAGATTTTCATTTGCAACTGAATATTGGCCAATTCAAGCGACTGACCCTTTGGAAAATGTCATCCCCCTGGTATCCCTTCCAATTTCAAAAGTTATTACTTCAGTTATGCCTGCTTTCTGCACCCCTGTGATTAATCCTGACTGCAACTTATCCACTGATTCTGTTAACTGAGCCTCAGGTACCTTTTGTAAACCAATCACAGCTACATCATCTACTTGCAGAAAAGTCATAGCAATTGTCAAAGCCATTTTTGCAGTCTAACTACTTTAAAATCCCTCAACACCAACTCCTGAGTTCAGTGTTCTTCTCATACTCATAGCCTTAAGATTCACCAACTCCAAGCCAATCAAGGAATTTTAAAATTCCCAGATGAGCCCACAGTTTTGTTATGATATGGCAGGTGGTATTTGCCAGGTTGACCAATTCCCAGAGGGAACCTTGGCCAGGCTATTACACAATTTTGCAATTTGTATTTATTACCCAAAGGTTTGTGCACTGACCTCAGAAGTAATGAGCCCACTACCAGCTTTAGAGATTTTAAAGATTAAATTAAAACATTTATTAACAAGAGAAAAGAAAACTTAAACATACAAGACTAGTTACACAGTTACATTTAGTTTTGTAACAATTCTCACAAGATTTCTACTTAACTAGACTCCCAACTACACACCCCTTCCAGGCAATAGTCCAAATAGATTCTTAATCAATAAAACATCCAGCAATATTACCACAAGTACCCAATGTTGCTGTAAGGGAGATATTTCACACTTCTTTCTCCCTCTTACTTAACAATGGAATTCCAAAACTTTTAAGCTTTAACAAAATCTTGCTTTCTGGGACAGCAGATTTCTCCAGGGTGGCTAGAGGCTAATTTCCATAGGTCTTTTTCATGCAGTGCACCTTTCAAGATCTCACATGGCCACGCTTATACAGCTTTCCACCTTTCTTTAAATATATTTCTCCTTTTTGATCTGTAAATCCCATTGTTTCAACCATACTTTGAAAGTTACTTTTCCCAGAATATAAAAATCTTTCATGTTGTCATTATGGCCAGCACTTCTGGGAAAAATAAACATAATAACTTTTCCTTATTTATCTTGCCAGCTGTAAACATCTTATCATGTCCCTTTGAAAATCAAACGACCTTTCAACTTATCGAAAAATGCAAATTCCATTCACATTGTATCTGCTTAGCTTGTCTATTTCCACTTCAAAAATACCCGTTTATACCTAACCCCTTTTGATGATTCAACCTTGCAGCCTGTCTGCAGTTTAACTAAACTAGACACACATACCCACACAAACATGCACACACAATACAGTCCCCACAAGCCTGCTTTAAAGTATCCCACAGTAATATTGGAGAAAAATGATCTTTCCTTTAAAAATGAGATTTTTTTTAGTTGCCCGAATTAACAGGATTCTGCAAGCTGTGTTACTGCAGCCACATACTGATCAATAGACGCATTTTCACCTTGAGCATTAGTGTTGTATACATAACGTTCATAAGTTACATTTACTTGGGGTTCAAAGCATGCCTTCAAGGCTTTGAAAATCTCTGTCATCTTTTTTTTTCTATTCTTCAGAGACTTTTAGGGTGGAATAGAATTTCTAGCAGTCTCTCACCAAAAGTGTTAAAAGGGTTGCTATTCATATCGGCTCCTGCTTGCTCATTAAATCTATTACAATCTCATAGTTTTTCCATTGAGAATTGGAAAACTGCTCGTCCTTCTGCATATCACCTTTCATTTTGACAAGAGTGGGGAGAGGAACATTTACAGCCATATTGACACTCACCCAGTGATTTTTTTGCAGCTTTTGTCTTGTCTTTGCTTTTCCTTTACAGTGTTTTTTTTTTCCAGTGGCTTTTAGTAACCCTGAACAATTTTGTGTTCCTTTTTTATTAGCTGTGGCTTCTCTCCAGCTTTTTAAAACTCAATCACAGCTCCACTTCTGACACCATGTTATTAGTTCAAAGAATACAGTCATTCTAGTGTAATGTCTATATTGAACTGAATGTAACATGGCTGCCCCTGTGCCTCATGACAGAGATCACATGACTACAGGAAGCCAGGTAGGATATGTATTAATGATTGCATTTCAAAACCCCAAAGTCTAATATTGTTAACTAATACCTTTTGATTAATTAATTAAATCCTTCCAGCTGCCATGGGGGGATTAGAACACATGATCAGAATTTTGAAGTTGGCGACCGAGGGCCTGGAAGCGGCCAGGGAACAGCCTCCTGCTCGTGATTGGACCTCGACTGCGATTTCATGCTGGTGGGCCAAATAAAGACCACCCAGTGTGAAATGAGTCTCCTCAGTGGTAGGCATGGGGTGGGCGAGGGCGTTTGCCTCCAGCGGCCGGTTTAAAAATGGTCCAAGCAGCGCCTGGAAGTCTACCGTGAAAGAAAGTCTCCTCTGCGTCTTCAACATTCAAATCATGGAGCTGAGTGCAGCTGGACACAGCAGGAGGGCAGGTTGGTTGGGCACTTGTTGTGCCGCTTTTCAGGTGAGTGCCTTGCAATCCTTCTGGAGGAGGGGAGGTGATGGCGTAGTGGTATTCACACTGGACTAGTAATCCAGAGACCCAGAGAAATGCTCTGGGAAACGGGTTCGAATCCCGCCACAGCAGATGGTGGAATTTGAATTCAATAAAAACCTGAAATTAAAAGTCTAATGATGACCATGAAACCATTGCTGACTGTTGTAAAAAGCCTATCAGGTTCACTTATGCCCTTTGGGGAAGGACAACTGCCATCCTTACCTGATCTGGCCTACATGTGACTCCAAACCCACAGTAATGTGGTTGACTCTTAAATGCCCTCTGACGTGGCCTAGCAAGCTGCTCAGTTGTATCAAATCACTACAGAGCCACAAAGAAAAGAATGAGACCGGCAGACCACCTGGCATTGAACTAGGCACCGGAAGTGGCAACGGCAAACTCAGCCCTGTCGACCCTGCAAAGTCCTCCTTTCTAACATGTGGGGGCTAGTGCCAAAATTGGGAGAGCGGTCTCATAGACATAGTCAAGCAACAGCCTGAAATAGTAATCCTCACTGAATCATATCTTCCAGACAATGTCCCAGGCACCACCACCACAGCAGAGGTGGCGGCACAGTGGTACACAGTCTGGAGGGAGTTGCCCTGGGGGTGCTCAGCATCGACTCTGGAACCCATGAAGTCTCATGGCACCAGGTCAAATATGGGCAAGGGAACCTCCTGATGATTACCACGTACCGCTCTCCCTCAGCTGATGAATCAGTGCTCCTCCATGTTGAACACCTCTTGGAGGAAGCACTGAAGGTGGCAAGGGTGCAGAATGTACACTGGATGGGGAACTTCAATGTCTATCACCAAGAGTGGCTCGGAAGCATCACTACTGACTGAGCTGGCTGAGTCCTAAATGACCTAGCTGCTGGACTGGTTCTGCGGCAGGTGGTGAGGGAACCAACAAGAGGGAAAAACATACTTGATCTCATCCTCACCAACCTGCCTGCCACAGCTGCATCTGTCAATGACAGTATCGGTGGGAGTGATCACCGCACAACCGTTGTGGAGACAAAGTCCCGCCTTCACATTGAGGATACCCTCCATCAAGTTGTATGGCACTACCACCATGCCAACTGGGATAGATTTTGAACAGACCTAGCAACTCAAGCCTGGGCATCCATGAGGCGCTGTGGCCCATCAGCAGAAGCAGAATTGTACTCGAATGCAATCTGCAACCTCATGGCATATCCCCCACTCTACCAGTACCATCTAGCCGTGGGATGAACTCTGGTTCAATGAAGGGTGTAAGAGGGCGTGCCAGAAGCAGCACCAGGTATACCTAAACATGAGGTGTCAACCTGATGAAGCTACAACACAGAACTTCTTGCATGCCAAACTGCATAAGCAGCAAGTGATAGACAGAGCTAAGGGATCCCACATCCAATGGAACAGATCTAAGCTCTGCAGTCCTACCACATCCAGTCATGAATGATGGTGGGCAATTAAACAACTCACTGGAGGAGGAGGCTCTATAAATATCCCCATCTTCAATGATGGAGGAGCCCTGCACATCACTGCAAAAGATAACGCTGAAGCATTTGCTACAATCTTCAGCCAGAATTTTTGAGTGGGTGATCTGTCTCGGCCCCCTCCGAAGGTCCCCAGCATCGCAGATGTCAGTCTTCAGCCAATTCGATTCACTCCATGTGATATCAAGAAACGGCTGAAGGCACTGGATACTGCAAAGGCTATGGGCCCTGACAATATTCCAGCAATAGTACTGAAGACTTATGCTCCAGAACTTCCCGCGCCCCTAGCCAAGCTGTTCCAGTACAGCTACGACACTGGCGTCTACCTGGCTATGCGTAAAATGGCCCAGGTATGTCCTGTACACAAAAAACAAGACAAATCCAACCCAGCCATTTATGTCCCTGTCAGTCGACTCTCCATCATCAGTAAAGTAATGGAAGGATCATCAATAGTACTATCAAGTGGCACTTGCTTAGCAATAACCTGCTCACTGACGTTCCAGTTTGGGTTCCGGCAGGGCCACACAGCTCCTGACCTCATTACAGCCTTGGTTCAAACGTAGACAAAAGAGCTGACATTGCAAGGTGAGGTGAGGTGAGAGTGACTGCCATTGACATCAAGGCAGCATTTTCCTGAGTGTGGCATCAAGGAGCCCTAGCAAATATGGAGTCAATGGGAATCAGAGGGAAAACTCTCCACTGGTTGGAGTCATACCTAACACAAAGGAAGGTGGTTGTGGTTGTTGGAGGTAAGTCATCTCAGCTCCAAGACTTCACTGCAGGAGTTCCTGAGGGTAGTGTCCTTGGCCCAACCATCTTCAACTGCTTCATCAATGACCTTCCTTCAATCATAAGGACAGAAGTAGAGATGCTCGCTGATGATTGCACTGTGTTCAGCACCATTCGTGACTCCTCAGATACTGAAGCAATCCATGTCCAAATGCATCAAGACCTGGACAATATCCAGGCTTTGGCTGAAAAGTGGCAAGTAACAATCATGCTACACATGTGCCAGGCAATGACCATCTCCAACAAAAGAGAATCCAACCATCGCCCCTTGATGTTCAATGGCACTACCATCATTGAATGCCCACTGTCAACATCCTGGAGGTTACCATTGACCAGAAACTGAACTGGACTAGCCATATAAATACTGATATAAATACCATATAAATAAGAGCAGGTCAGAGGCTTGGAATCCTGCGATGAGTAACTCGCTTCCTGACTCTCCAAAGTCTGTCCACCACCTAAAAGGCACAAGTTAGGAGTGTGATGGAATACTCCCCACTTGGCTGGATAAGTGCAGCTCCCACAACACTCAAGAAGCTTGTCACCATCCAGGACAAAGCAGCCCACTTAATTGGCACCACATCCACAAACATTCACTCCCTCCACAACTGACGCACAGTAGCAGCAGTGTGTACCATCTACAAGATGTACTGCAGGAATTCACCAAGGCTCCTTTGACAGCACCTTCCAAACCTACGACCACTACCTTTTGAAGGACTAGGGCAACAGATAGATGGGAACACCACCACCTGGAAGTTCCCCTCCAAGTCACTCACCATTCTGCATTGGAAATATATCGCTGTTCCTTCACTGTTGCTAAGTCAAAATCCTAACAGCACTGTGAGTGTACCTACACCACATGTACTGCAGTGGTTCAAGAAGGCAGATCACCACCACCTTCTCAAGGGCAACTAGGGATGTGCAATAAATGCTGACCCAGCCAGCGAAGCCCACATCCTGTGAATGAATTATAAAAAAGGTGGCTGTCAGGAAGGACACCCTTGTCCCAAGAAATGGGAGGAGGAGGCAACCACAACTCACAAAGAGGACATGGGAGGAGGTTGCAGCACTGGTGAGCACCGATGATGTGGTGAGGCACACATGGGTACAGCGCCGAAAGAGGTTCAATGATATGCTACGTTTAGGGAGGGTGAGTACTATGTTGGCATAGGTCAGTGTGCAGAAGTGTTAAGGGGTAGCCGTCCTCCCGTGGACCTCAGGGATGCTAGACTCTGAGTGTCAACTGCTAGTGATGCCAGAGCTGGTCAAGGGACAGCGCCCAGGCTGCTTGGACTGAGTGCAATGTTGAGCAGGGAGGTCCAGAGTGACCTCACGTTGGCGCAAGAGCTGCTTGTCCTTTCTGAGGGCTCCTCCCAGGATACTCTGGATGATGGCAGAAGCTCCTCCGCCCCTCCACCAGTGACTGTAGCATCTGATGAGGCTGCAATGACTGGAGAGATGCCAGCCATGGCACTGGCCATTCCCTCCCAGGCTGGGCCAGCACAGGCTCCGCTGGCCAGAGGACAACCACCAAGGCCCTCAAAGCCAACAAGAGAGCAGAGTCAGCAGGCTGTCTCCAGTGCTGGTGCCAGCGAGGGGGGGCTGGGGGGGTACCAAGACGTTGCACCTGGAAACGTAAGTTTAAGGCACTATGAGCACAAGAGAGATAGCTCACGGGTGATTTTCTGTTCATTTATGTTTTGTTTATAAGTCTGCTGATGTGGACGTCAATACCAGCAATGGTAATGTCATTGTGCTTTCAATGTGACAAGACATTAAATTTGCTTTAGTTCTGTTGGCCTGACTATGCTTCAACTTTTTTTCTTTCTGGTGCAGGGTACGCCAGTATCTAATGCTGGACATGAGTGACTCTAAACTTTATTGCACAGGCACTGAGTGGACTTTGGATTCAAATGAAAGGGTCATTTCAAACACCCGGGATGAAGGCGGCAGCCCTGGCAGGAGGTGAAAGCAGATCTTTGGCAGCCTAGCTGAAGCAACATTGGATCAAAGCGTCCCAGGTGTCCCTGCCTCCCTGAAGGCTACCGAGATCTGTCTCCATGCACTCAGCGTTCTCCTCACTGTGCTCCTCTTCTGACTCACTACTCATTCATCACCTGTGGCCTGTGCAGCTGCGTCAAGATCCTCTTCCTTCAGTGGGTCCCCCCTTGTCAGTACCAGATTGTGGAGAGTGCAGCATGCAGCCCCTCTGGGGGGTATTGTAGAGCTCTCCCTGAACAGTCCAGGCATCGGAAGTGCATCTTGAGAATCCTATGGCCATCTCTATCACTGCCCTTGTGGAGGCATGACTCCTATTGTAACACTGCTCTGACTCTGTTCTTGGGTGGCAGAGAGGCATCATGAGCCACCTCTTCAATGGATAGCCCTTGTCCTCCAGCAGCCATACATCCAATCGGGCTGGAGCACTGAATAGCCTTGGCACCTGGGAGTGTCTGAGGATGTACGTTTCATGGGAGCTGCCAGGGTACCTTGCACAGACTTGCAGAATATGCATCCTGTGATCACACACTATCTGCATGTTCATGGAGTGGAAACCCTTCCTGTTGACAAAGGCACCCGGCTGACCCGCTGGCGCCTTGATGGCCACATGTGTGCAGTCAATTGTACCCTGGACATGGGGGAACCCAGCAATCGCTGCAAAGTCTCATGCTCACTCAGCCTGGCTGGCTTCATCCGTATGGTAAAGAATAAAGGTCAGTGCCCACCTGAACAAAGCTTCTGTCACCAGCTTGACGCAACTATGGACAGCTGATTGGGAGACCCCACACAGATCCCCCACTGACCCCAGAAAGAGCCAGAGGCATCGAAGCTGAGGGCCACTGTGACCTTCAGAGTCACGGACATCAGGTGTCCACCCACACAGTCAGAGCTGATCTCAGGCCCAATCATCTGACAAATGGAGTTTCACGGTCTCCCTTGAGAGGTGGAGCCTAATTTGGCACTGCACCTTAGACATAGTAAGGTAGCTGCATCACTGCCTATAAACCCTGGCAGCAGGATAGTGGTGTCTTCTGCGGCCTGTTCCACCTTGGACTTCCTGCTGGCCCTGTGCCCCCTGTGCCTGAGCCTGTCCTCCCACAGGTCCCTTCCCTGGAGGCTGCATTAGGACACCTGACCTCCTCTCCCTTCTGCCCCTCTCTTCCTCCTCAGAGGAGGTGCCACAGCAGAGATCACAATCCCCATCACCAGGTTAATGGAAGGCTGAATCCTCCAGGGGCCTTGCAGACACCAATAAGTCCTGAAATGAAGCCTGGAAATGCTAAGAATGAAGCCCTGAATAGAGAAGAAGCTGCCAAGTACCAATAAGAAACCTGCAGCAAACTATCTCCAAAACTCCTCACTACTCACACTAGCAATGCTGTGGACCCTTTTTATCCCACCCTTGAATGAGGTTTTTGGATGTCCGCCTGCCCGTGTGATGAGTGCGAAATCGCACGGGCAACATAAAATATATCCTAATTGCCTTTTTAATGGCCTTAACTGACCTCATAATTGATGGCGGGCATGGCTCTGACTCCTGCTTAAGCCCGGTGAGCAAAATATTGCACAAGTGCGCGATGACATCAGGATGCTCATCCGACGTCATCATGCGCTATTTTATGCTTGAGCACGTCAGGTGCACGCCCACTTGCCGAGCGAAAAATTCTGTCCCATGTCTCCAGAACATTAGCCAGGCCTCCTAATTACTATTCCAGTAGCATCACCACTCTAATACTTTCCAACTAATGGACCTCATTTGAATGGGATTGAATGCTAGTGGAGGAGGGTGTGGATGTGAGAAACCTCAATGAAGCCAAGCCAGAGAAAGCATTTGAATGGAAAGGGGAGTAGCAGATGGGAATATTTTTGTGGTTCTTTCAACGCTCCTCCTAAACCCCCCAAAAAATCAGCATTGTGTTTGGTTGCCAACTGTGATTAAATGTATTCCTGAAAGTTTCATCACATGACTTGCCCCCATGCTCCAGCCATTAGTCGGCCAACACATCCAATCTTGTGATGCACTGCCTTCCTACACCAACTGGAAAGCAAAAAGACTCATTATCCAATTGGATGATGCATGACTATCAGCCAAATAGCCTTTATTTCCCCCCCATTTTCAATATTTTTATTTCTGGTAAAGAGAAATGTTCATAGAAAATGAAAACAAATCTTCTTTAATGTGTTGATGATTTTCCTCCAGGGATGCACACATTGGTGTCCTGAAAATTGATCTTCAATTCCTGGAGACACTAGGCCAATGCTGGAGGGTTGGCAACCCGAGACTGTGGGTTCATCTCTCAGGACAGAATTTTCTGGCCTTGACCGTCAGGCGTTGTCGCAGGTAGGACAGGAAAATTTGGAGAGCCGTTTGACTCTCCAAATTTTCTCGTCCTTCCCGCAATGATGCCTTCGGTGGTGGGATCGTAAAATCCCGGCCTTGGTGTTTAGATATGGCTTTCAGCAAGACTGTCAGTGATGAAAAACTTGTACATGAAGTCTGGGGTATAAAGGGTCCTGTACTACTTATCGGACATTAACTGTAAAATCCTAAAGTACTTTAACACTGAGAGGAAGGTATGTCAGGAATTCTTTATTCGATACATTATGGAAGAAATGATTGGCTTCATTTACCATGTCTGATGAGGTCAGGGTATTAAACTGAGTTAACATAACTGTAATTGTCCAGCTGACACTGACTGTTCTGGCTATCTCCTTCTACTAGGCCTGAGCGTGTCCTTGGAGACTGCTCTCTGCACTTGAGTCAGCTGCACTTCCACTGCTGCCTTTGAAAATCTGAAGAGCACAAAGTCTCATCAAATCCTTATGACATTGGACATTGATTTTAACTACTGCTTTCACTCAAACACTTTTTGTTTTGATGACTGAAGATTTAAGCTGTAGAAACTCTTAAACCTTGTGGTATTTTTAACCTTCAATTGAGCAAGCTTGCATTCAGAGGTGTTAACAAAGTGAGATGCTCACCCACAATACCTTAATTCAACTGACCCTGGAAATATAGGTGTGTGCAGCACTGGAGTAGTCTAGTGGTATATTGTTGATTATAACAGTAAGTGTGATGCATTTTGGGCTGGGTAATTCCAGCCTTTTTGTGCACAATGCAGAGATTTCCATGAAAGGTACAGATCAGGAGTCGAACCTTGGGACAATATATTGAAGATCCCCAAGTAGTGCAATAAAAACCATTGGAAAAGAAAATAAGGTATTGATGAAAAAAATTAGATTTTCAGGGCATATTATTAGAAGATTACAATAAAACACCAAGAATGGTATAATTAGGTTGTATAAAGCAATATTTGGGAAAGTGTCCATTTTTTGTCCCCTCAGAGAGGGCTACTGAGACGCGAAATAAGTTCCAAACCAGGGGACCAAAATGCTCTCTAATTTTTTGGCTCTTAACTATCAGGATTTTTATAATTTGTAAATAAACTTCGTTATCGTTGTGTCATATGATGACTGGGATGGTTGACGCAAACTAGACAGACCTCGGGCAGAATTTTATGGCTGACGTGTGGGTGGCGGAGCCCGCACGTCAGCGCTTAAAATGTCGCGTGCTGACGCTGCGCAAGCGTCCTAACGTCAGTGTGCGGCATTGTGATATTTAGGTGGGCAGGCGCGCTATGAAGCACGACGCGCGCCCGCCATTAATTAAAGGCCTTGTTAAGGCCCTTAACTCGGCAATCAAAGCTGATTTTGAGGAGCCCGTGCAATCTTCGCCTCAGCGCACCGGCCCAACGGGCAGGCGGGTAACTGATTTTTTAACAAACCTCATCCACGGGCGGGATATGTGGGCTCAGAGGGGTGGTTCATGTTTTTTCTAAAGTATTTAATGCAGAAAGTGTTTTAAACTTGCCTGTATGATTGTTAGCAGTTCAGATCGATTTCCAATAGCTTTCTCTGTACTTTGAAGTTTAAGCTCAGCAGTCTGTAGACAGTAATCTTTATCGGGCCTGCAGCTTTCCAGAGGCCTCCATTTAGCCTGGGTATGGGTTCTGACATCTCCACTGGAGGCAGCTCCTATGAGGAGGAAGGGAGGGATAAAATAAAGAGGAGGCCAGGACTGGACAATCAGCCTCAAGGGGAGCCACCTTTGGGAGGCCAGGCGCAGGCACAAGGGGCGCAGGGCCAAGAGGTTGTCCATGGTGGGAAGGGGCCGCAGAAGACACCACTATCCTGCTGCCAGGGTGTACAGGCAGAGAAGCAGCTACCTCAATATGACTGAGGTGCAGTGCCGAAGGAGGCTCCGACTGTCAAGGGAGACAGTCAACTATATCTGTCAGATGTTTGGCTCTGAGATCTCCCCTAACTGTGCGGGTGGACACCCCATGCTAGCAACTCTGAAGGTCACAGTTGCCCTCCACTTCTATGCCTCTGGCTCCATCCAGGGCTCGGTGGGTGATCTGTGCGGTGTCTCCCAATTAGCTGTACACACTTGTGACAAGCAGGTTACAGACACTCTGTTCAGATGGGCATTGAACTTCATCCACTTCCGCTGCGACCAGGCAAGTCAGACAGAGCGAGCCAGAGGGTTTGTGGCCATTGCTGGTTTCCCCCGCGTCCAGGGTGCAATAGACTGCACACATGTGGCCATCAATGCGCCAGCTAGTGAGCCCGGTGCCTTTGTCAACAGGAAGGGCTTCCACTCCATGAACGTGCAGATAGTGTGTGATCACAGGATGCAGATTCTACAAGTCTGTGCAAGGTACCCAGGCAGCTCCAACGACGCCTACATCCTCAGACACTCCCAGGTGCTGGGGCTCTTCAGTGCTCCGGCTCGGCTGGATGGTTGGCTGGTGGGCGACAAGGGCTATCCCCTCAGAAGATGGCTCATGACTGCTCTCTGCCATCCAAGAACAGAAGCTGAGCAGCGCTGCAATAGGAGCCAGGGCACCACAAGGGCTGTGGTGGAGAGAGCCATCGGTCTCCTCAAGATGCGCTTCCGTTGCCTGGACCGGTCAGGGGGCGCACTCCAGTACCCCCCAGATCGCGTCTCTGTGATAGTGGTAGTCTGCTGCGCCCTGCACAATCTTGCGCTGGAAAGAGGGGATGCAGTTGATGATGAAGACCTTGACGCAGTGGATGAGGCTGCACATGATGAATCCAGCAGTGGCTCAGAGGATGAGGAAGCACAGGGCGATGATGAGGGGCAGCACGCCGACCCGCTACTACACCAAGGAGGCAGGGACACCCGGGACACTTTAAGCCAATGAACCTTCAGCTGGCTCCACACACATGGATCAGCAGAACCAGCATTGCCTGGCGCTTCCACATGCGGCACTTAGATGCTACATCTTCCACCTCATCAGCTGCAACTGCAGAAACATCAATGTCCACTCAAACACTCATGAGATGCCTGTGAAACATACAAATGCAACACAAAGGAAACACCCTCAGCCATGATCAGAAAAGTGGACTTTATTCCCACCAAAATAAAGCACAATTGTCACTCAGACGTACATAATTATATTTTCCCTAATCTAAGGCCAAAACAAAATGACCAGCGACATACCCGTGGAGTGCCTAACATGCCTTATGCTTTCGTTTGTGGGTGCTACGTCTAGGTACTGCCCCATCGCTCGGAGTGGCTTGTGAGACAGCCTGCTGATTCTGCTGTTCTGTTGGCCTCGATGACCTTGTCGGGTGTCCTCTGGCCCGTGGAGCCTGTGCTGGCCCTGCCTGGGAGGGAGTGGCCAGTTCCAGAACTGGCACCTCCCCAGTTGTCGCAGCCTCAACGGATGCAACGGTCACTGGCAGAGGGACAGAGGAGCTGCTGCCCCCATCCGGAGCGCCCTGAGAGGAGCTTGTAGCAACGACAGGCAGCTGCTGCGCTGACGTGAGGTCACATTGGACCTCCCTGCTCACTGCAGATGGATGAGCACCAAGTGGCGACACTTGGTGCCCAGAACAGCTCCAACATTGCAAATGACCACCCGTGGCCATTAGCGCTGTGAGGGCTTGCATGTCAGAGCGTAACCCAATCAGAAGATTCTCAATCCGATTGAAGCCCCTCTCCATGAGAGTCGCCAATCTCTCAATGGAGGAAGCCTAAAGCTCTGTCCTGAGGTTCATGCCTTCACTGACACTCTGTTTGGACTCCTCCATCGCAGAGACCAACTGAAGCACACCCTCATGCAACCCTGCCAGATGCTCCCATGCATCCTGCCGTTTGTCCTGCAGCTGCTGCATCGCTGACATTCTCCAGAGGCACATCATCACTGCCAGACTCAGCATGTGCCTGGTCCCCTGCAGTCCTCCGGCTGCTGACGCCATCGGCACTCTCTGTCCCTGCCATCTCCTCCAGCGATTGTGAAGTGCCCTCTCCACTGTGCTCCGGGACACTAGCCGACGTTATATTCCCCATCGAAGTGTTTGTCGCTGCGCTGGTGTCTGGCTGGCTGAAATGATGTGCCGCAAGTTGCATTCTTGGCCCTCAGGTGGGAGGGGGGGCTCTGGACTTGTTCCTGGCAGCCATGCGGTGATGATGCTGAAATTAACAACAAGGACAGTGCATCAGTTAGCGTTCAGTCAGTAACACCTTTCATCCCTTTCCCCCCTAGCCTCATAAGTCGCTCACCCTTCAAGAACCTAAGGAGACGAACATTGGTGGTGTGGTAAATAGTCAAGAGGATGCCCAAACATTGCATGTGCATACAGACAGGCTGGTCAGATGGCCTAAGGAATGCCACATGGAATGTTATGTGGATAAGTGTTTGGTTAAGCACTTGGGAAAGACAAGCAAGGTACGGGAATACATGAGTAATGGTAGGACCGTGGGAAGTCACGATGATTACAGGGACCTTGCTGGGCAGACCCGTTAAGATAGCAGAACAGGAACATAAGGCGTTTAACAAGGTCGAAGCCAGACTTGCCTTTATTAGCCTAGGAGTAGAATGTCGGAAAAGGGAGGTCATGTTGCAAGTGCAGAAAACGCTGTCGATGCCACATCTACACTTCTGCGTTCAATTGTGACCTGCACTTGAGGGAAGGGATGGCATTGGAATGGGGAGAGTGCAGAGGTTCCTGACCTGGATGCATGCTGGCCTGGAGAGTTGGAGTTATGAGGAAACATTGCAAACGCTTGCAACATTTGCCGTGGAGCACAGGAGATTGACAGGTCACATTATTGACCTTCATAGAGGGGCATAGAACGGGTGGACAGAAAGCAGCATTTCCCCTTGGTGCAGGGATAACTAAAGTTGTGGCATTTATTTGATTGCCATGAGGTTGACAGATGAGGCGCTGAGGACCTTTTGGACAGAGTAATGTGGGACACACTGGCTGAAAGAATGGTGGAGGTACAAACCCTCCTAAGATGCAATAAGCCTTTGGCTGTGCAGCAGCGATGCCATGGCATGTTAGGCCAGTGGGATAGTGGTCACAAATGGGATAAGGAGATTTTGGAAGGTGCTAGAGACGCGCATCCTCAAGGGGACGAGGGATCTTTGTGTATGACCCACACGTCTGAGTGTCTCAGTCTGTGAATGAGCAGTGTTGCAGCATTAACGGTTGCAGCAACCATCAGTGCTTTGGATGGTGGAGACAGAGTGGATGCGACTGTGGCCCTCAAATACCTGGCCGCTGCACCCCAGCCTCGCCAACACCTGTCGACCTGGCCGCCTGCCTCCTCCCCAGCTCCGTGGCCTGCTCCTCGTAGGTGGTGAGGCGCTGGAGCATGGCGTGTCCACCACCAGTCCTCTGGTGCTCCCGCATATTGCTCTCAGTTTTTGCCTGCAGAACAGAGAAGAGGATTTATTGGGGCTGATCGCTCATGTACTCTGCACGCGCACACCGCACCCCAACCACAGTGGCCCATCTGAGGCCTCCAGCGGCTCCTGTCCACACTACTGGTGATCAGTCCCCAGAAGATAGTATGACTGGTCCCAACCCCCTCCCCCAACAGCCACCTTGGACACATTCGGCATCCATCACTTTGAATAGCACATGGGTCTTAGTGCCCATGGCAAGGAGGTGCAACTAGGTGCGGCGCCGCGGCCAGCAGATGGCTCTTGGCCATGACACCTTGAGGCTCCCCTTCCACCATCTCATCACCATCAATAAGACATGTGTTGGAGTTCTGAGTATGTGTCTAGCTGCCTCCCCTGCAGGTTGCCCCCAGGCTACTCAAATGCGACAAACACCAACATATGCTGCGGGGAGAACCCATCTTCTCCTCAACCACTAAGGCTGATGTAAGCATGGTCATTATCTGTTTGCCCACCCAGAGTGCGCCAAATGCCCAATGCAGTAATGACAGTAAGACTTGGGGGTACCTGCTGGGTCAAATGGCCAAGGCTGACATGGTACTTACCCTTCCAGAGCGTAACAAATCATTGAAGCGCTTGTGGCATTGCGTTCTGGTGTGCCGCACAGCATCATGAGAGCTAACAACCTCCGCCACCTCCTGCCACGCCTGTCTGTTAACGTGGGTGGGCCTCCTCCTCCCATGCTCCAGAAACAAGACATCCCGATGGTTGGACACCTCTTTGAGGAGGACAGCAAGGCAGGCATCGGAGAACTGAGGGGCACAGTGGCCCCCCGCTGGCCTACCCTGCAGCCTGCCCCCCTCCTCCTCCTCTGCCCTCATACCTTGTGCTGCCCGGTGACTGGCCATGGTCAACAGCCTAAAGGAGGCTGCCTGGCCGCTCTTTATACAGACTGCCGGGTCCCCATTGGAACCGGCAGTCTGAACACGCCTGCCACCGATTTAATTTTCCCGATGAACACGGGAGTCGGAATCCCTCTGGGCGGGTCTTAATTGGCCCGCCTGCATGAAATGGCGGCGCGGCCCATTTTGGTGGCAGCAATTGGCTGCCCGCCCGCGGCCGAGCCAGTGTGGGCCCACCCGCCCGGCAAGGGCAAAATTCAGCCCCTCTTTTTTTTTGTTCTTTCATGGGATGTGAGCATCACTGGCAAGGTCAGAATTTATTGCCCTTGCCTATTTGCCCTTGAGAAGATGGTGGTGAGCTGCCTTTTTGAACCGTTGCAGTCCATCTGGTTCAGATACACTCGCAATGCTGTTAGAAAGGGATTTCGAAGATTTTGACTCAGCAACAATGTTCCAAGTCAGGATGGTGCGTGACTTGGTGGGAAACATGCAGGTGGTGGTTATCCTATGCATCTGTTGCCCTTGGCAATCTAGGTGGTGGCGATCCTCGGTTTGGAAGGTGATGTCGAAGGAGCCTTGACAAGTTGCAGAAATGCATCTTGCAGATGATACACACTATAGTCACTGTGTGTCAGTGGTGGTGGGAGTGAGTATTTAGCGTGGTAGATTGGGTGCTGATCAAGTGGGCTGCTTTGTCCTGGTTGGTGTTGAGTTTCTTGTGCAGTATTGTAGCCATACTCACCCAGGCAATTGGAGAGTATTTCATCACATTCTTCACTTGTGCCTTGTAGATGGTGGACCACCTTTGGAGAGTCAGATGAGTTACTGCAGTTGCTGCCACAGTGTTTATATGGTTGGCCCAATTAGGTTTCTGGCCAATATTGATGGCGGGGGATTCAGCAATAGTAATGCCATTGAAAATCTAGGGTAGATGGTTGGATTCTCTCTTTTTGGAGATGGTCATTTCCTGGCACATGCGTGACATGAATATTACTTGCCACATATCGATCCAAAGTTGAATGTTGTCCAGGTCTTGCTGTATATGGCCTTGGAGTGCTTCAGTATCTGAGGAATCACAAATGATACTGAACACTTTGCAATCACCAGTTCTACTTCTAACCTTATGATGGAAGTCATTGATAAAGCAGCTGAATATTATGGTGCCAAGGACACTTACCTCAGGAATTCCTGCAGTGATGTTCTGAGGAAGAGATGACTGGCCTCCAAAATACTAAAACTATCTTCCCTTCTGCTAGGTATTACTCCATTCCAGTGGACAGTGCAGTGTATTGAAAGTTGCATTGTGCATTTTACCCACCTAAGGCTACCATGCCCATGTACCACCAGAGGAAGTCTAGAAGGAGAATAAAATAATCCATGTTTTAACAACACATGCATTTCTGATTCAGAAAGCTTCTTACTGAACCTTACTGTTTCTTCCCAAGGACTTCATAATGGTGATGAAGAGGGTGAAAAATAGGAAACATTGCTTTCAGGTGTGAAACTTTTGTAAGGTGTTTGTCTGCTTTCTACAGAGGCATGTTACGTTGGAGATTTATGAAACATGTTGAGGCTCTAGCCTGTTGTTAGTCACATACTGAGACACTCCAGCACAGGATTAGCAAGAGGAAGGTTGACACAGGTGCACACGCACAATGATCTCACCAAAATAACCATCCAAAAAAAAAAAATCTCAGATTATTAAAGAGAATTTTTCTTTGGAAGGAATGCGATGCCTAGATCCTTGATCACACAATATCACTGCATTGCTGATCAAGATACCGTTGTCCGTGCCCAACGTGACATGTTTTGATGAATATTCTGTATCATCCATATTCCCACATTAGCAAAAATAGTTGCTACATTTCAAAGGCACATTGCAGGTTTTGAAATTGCATGACAAAATGTAAGAACGCCTTACTTCTCCACTATGGAGGTAAAGAATTGCAAGATACCTTTGGGGCACTTATGCCTGAACAAAATGACCACAAGTTAGTAAAAATACATTAACAACCTATTTCACATCTAAGTAAAATACAATGGTCCTGAACTTCCACGAAGTGGCAGTCAGAATTGGATTGTCCTTCTCGCCCAACCTTCCAATTCAGTCGGTCAAGAGCTGTGCAGAGCAGCACTGTCCTGAGGCCTTCAGTTGAACCAAGTGTAAAGGTATTTGACAGGCCAAGGAAAAGATAAGTGTATAGGGTAAGAAGGTAGGATTGGGGGGTGGTGGGACTTTGGAGGTCTGGGGGTGTCGGGTCTTGCCGGGTCTCAGTGGGTCAGGGGAATCAATTTGGGCCTCATCCTCATGGTGGCGGTGGGTTGAATCAGGCCGGACCTCAGTGACAGGGAGTTGGATCAGGCCTCGAGGAAGGGTGGTTTGGGGCTCAAGTTGGGAAGTCGCGCTGGGCCTCTCGGGTATGTCAAATTGGATCAGGCCTCGGGAGGGGGGCATTGGGGTGGGGGTGAGACAGGTCAGGCCTTGGCAGGGAGTTTGGTCGGGCCTCAGAGGTGGGAGGTGTTGGGTTGGGCCTTGGGAGGGGTGTGGGTTGGACCTCGGGGTGGAGGGGGTAGTTGGGTTGGGGCTGTGGGTCGGGTCAGATCGGATAAGGCCTTGGGGGGGGGAGTCGGGTCAGGCTTCAGTGGTGTGGGAGTGGGGTGTCGGTTCGGGTCGGGCCTCAGGATGGAGGTGAGAGTCAGGAGTCGGGTCTGGCCAGGATGACAGAGAGGGAGGCAAGAGTCGGGAATTGGGCCTTGGGTGGAATGAGACCCCATGGAGAGGGGGGTATCCATGGGGTTAAGGAAATCCTGTGGAGGGGGGGGTTCAGTTGGGGGTGGGAAGTCCCATGAAGGTGGGGAGTCCCTGTGGGGTGGGAGGGTAGTCAGAGTGGGGGTGGATGTTTCCCATTGGGATTGGTAGTCAGGGGGCAGGGGCAGTCCCCTGGGGGTTCCAGAATGTGGGTGTGTCCTGTGGAGGGTCGGTGTGCGTCTACACAATAGTTACACCGAAGTTAGAAGAGGTTTTAATTCTTGAACTTTGTCTGCGTAACTATTGGTGCAACCCAATTGGAACCATCCGAAGTTTGCAATTTAAATCGCGTCTTTGGGTGGTTCCCAGTGCAGGGCAATTTCCCATTGTAAGTTTGCACTTCCCAGGCAATTCCTGTGCAATCCTTACCTGGGAACTACCGGGGGTGGGGGTGGGGGTGGGGGGCGGGGTGGTGGTGTTGTGAGGGTGGTGGTTACCCAGCTCATCTTTAGGGTACACTGCCTTAGAGCTAGGAAGTTTAGGAAGTTACTGCCCATTCTATGAAACAATTGTCTTCCGATGCACTAAGCAAGAAGCAAAGGGGACAACTGCTCAATATTGCACATAATTGAGATAACTAGCAACCAGATGCAACTTTGTTGATGTTGAACATGTTGAATGGGAGTTAGCAAGATCACTTTACTTTCAGAGGCCAGAGCTACTGAAGTTGAGGCTACCAACAGTAGCTAACACATTCCAAGTTCAACTCCTGTGAACATGGTTTGTCGCTCACCCGCCAGGAAACCACATGCACAATAGTAACAGCAGCCTCACTAACAGAGATGTGACTTGTCCAAAAAATGTTCCTACTGTGGTGGTGCTTATCCACACTGGGCAGAATGTTCTGCTACTGGTAAACAGCGTAAAGCCTATGGAAAACCCAACTACTTTGCTTGTGTTTGTTGCCCATCAGCATAATCAATGACTAAAGTCCAGTACAAACAGAAGGCTGCCAGGTATGTGTACCATAGCAAAAGGATGAGAGAATGTAAGCATTGCAGAGCTGGATGACCCAAGCCATACTTTTATACTTTCAGACACAGCAACCAGCCACATGTGACAGTGACCATTGGCTGCTTAGATGTAGATGCTCTCATAGATACAGGAGCACCTGTCAATGTCATGGGAGACAAAACATTCAACAAACTTCAAGATTGCTCCATCCTCTGCAAACCAGGGAATAAGAAAGTTGTCCCTTAAAACAGTGACAAACTCCTTAAAGTTATTGGGACTTTTGAAATGCCAGTCTCATTCAAAGACACAAGAATAAATGTTGTATTCTATATAGAATTTTAGTCCTATCTGGAGAATGCTTACCAGCAACAGATCTGCACATGATTGCAGTGACATACACAATTCCTACGCATACCAATGACATTCTGAAATTGCACGATACCCTCTTCACTGGTATTGGAAAAATGAATGGTGTGACATGCAAACTGCATGCAGACGCCAACCTACCCCCAGTTGCACAGGGAATACTATTTCATGTCAGAAAGCTGAAAGAGAAGGAATTTCAGCACCCACTTGATCTTGACATTATAGAGAAAGTTGAGCATGAGTCTACCCTTTTGGTCTCACCCATACAAATTATCGAGAAACTGAAGAGCAAGAACCAGATTAGAGTCTGCAATCACCAAATACAGTCATATAATGAGAAAGACACTTGACACTGACAATTAATAACACCATAGAGAAGCATGGTGCTAAACACCTCACTAAACTTGACCCTAATGCAGGATTCTATCAAATCGAGCTTGTAGAAAAATAGAGGTATATTACAATATTCTGCACTCACATCAGAATTTTTTGATACAAGACCTCCAGATAATCAACAGGAAATTGAGGAGCAAATGTGTGCACAATTTGTGGAGGTGTGTAAAAACAATAACAGTAGGGTAATCATATTAGGTGATTTCAACTTTCACAACATTAATTGGGATAGACATAGTGTTAATGGGTTGGATGGAGTGGATTTCTTGAAATGTGCACAGGAGAACTTTTTAGGTCAATATGTAGAGGGTCCAACAAGGGATGGCGCAGTGCTAGACCTAATTCTGGGGAATGAAGCCGGACAGATGGCTGAGGTGGTGGTGGGCGAGCATTTTAATGATAGCAACCACAACATGGTACAATTTAAGCTTGTTATGGACAAAGAAATAGACAAGTTGCAAAAAAATGTTTTGGATTGGGGGAGAGCGGATTTTAGTAAAATAAGGCAGGATCTGGCCAAGGTAGACTGGGAACAGTTACTTGTGGGGAAATCTACAAGGGAGCAGTGGAGGGGTGGGGGGTTGGGGGGGGGGGGGGGGGTTCAAAAAGGAAATGGGGAGGGTACAGGCTCAACATGTTCCCTCTAGGGTGATAGGAAGGAGCAACAAGCCCAGAGAACCATGGATGATCGGAGATAATCAGGATACGATGAGAAGGAAAAGAGAGGCGTTTAGCCGGTACAAGGGGAGCAAATCAGTGGAGGCATTAGTGGAGTACAGACAGCGCAGGGTGGAGGTTAAGAAAGCAATTAGGAGAGCAAAGAGGGGATATGAGAAAGCTCTGGCTGGTAAAAGTAGGGAAAATCCCAAGATATTCCATAAGTATATCAATGGGAAGAGGATAACCAGGGAAAGAGTAGGGCCCATTAGGGACCAAGGGGGCAATCTATGGGTGGAGCCAGAGGACATCAGTAGAGTGTTGATTGAATACTTCACATCCGTCTTCATCCAAGAAAATGAGGATGAAGGTATGGAACTGAGGCAGAGAGACTGCGAGGTTCTTGAGCAAATTGATACAGGGAGTGACAAGGTATTGGAAGTGTGGGCAGGCTTAAAAGTGGACAAATCTCCAGGTCCGGATGATTTGTGTCCCAGACTGCTGAGGGAGGCAAAGGAGGAGATCACAGGGGCTCTGACCCAAATTTTTAATTCCTCTCTGGCCACTCTGTGGGGAAGTGCCAGAGCACTGGAGAACAGCTAATGTGGTTCCGCTATTTAAGAAGGGTTGTAGAGATAAGCCAGGGAACTACAGACCAGTGAGTCTCATGTCAGTGGTAGGGAAACTATTGGAGAAAATTCTGAAGGAGAGAATCTATCTCCACTTGGAGAGGCAAGGTTTGATCAGGGATAATCAGCATAGCTTCGTCAGAGGGAGGTCATGCCTAACAAATTTGATTGAATTTTTTGAGGAGGTGACCAGGTGTGTAGATGAGGGTAGTGCAGTTGATGTTGTTTATATGGATTTCAGCAAAGCTTTTGACAAGGTTCCACATGGGAGACTTATAAAGAAGGCAAATGCACGTGGGATACAGGGTAATTTGATGAAGTGGATTCAAAATTGGCTTAGTTGTAAGAGACAGAGGGTGATGACAGAAGGCTTCTTTAGTGACTGGAAGCCAGTGTCCAGTGGCGTACCACAAGGACCTGTGCTGGGTCCCCTTTTATTCATCATTTATATAAACGACATAGATGACTATGTAGGGGGTAGGATTAGTAAGTTTGCGGATGACACAAGATTGGCCGGGTGGTTAACAGTGAGGTTGAGTGTCTTGGGCTGCAGGAAGTTATAGACAGGATGGTCAAATGGGCAGATAAGTGGCAGATGGAATTTAACCCTGAAAAGTGTGAGGTGATACACTTTAGAAGGAATAATTTGACGAGGAAGTATTCAATGAACGGCATGACACTAGGAAGTTCTGAGGAATAAAGGGACCTTGGTGTGTGTGTCCATAGATTTCTGAAGGTGGAGGGGCATGTTAGTGGGGTGGTGAAAAAGGCATATGGGACACTTGCCTTTATCAATTAAGGCATAGATTACAAAAGTAGGGAGGTCATGTTGGAGTTGTATAGAACCTTGGTGAGGCCACAACTGGAGTACTGTGTGCAGTTCTGGTCGTCACATTATAGGAAGGATGTGATTGCACTGGAGGGGGTGCAGAGGAGATTCACCAGGACGTTGCCTGGGATGTAATATTTAAGTTATGAAGAGAGGTTGGATAGACTTGGGTTGTTTTCGTTGGAGCAGAGGAGACTGAGGGGCGACCTGATTGAGGTGTACAAGATTATGAGGGGCATGGACTGGGTGGATAGGGAGCAGCTGTTCCCCTTAGTTGAAAGGTCAGTCACGAAGGCACACAAGTTCAAGGTGAGGGGCAGGAAATTTAAGGGGATGTGAGGAAAAACGTTTTTACCCAGAGGGTGGTGATGGTCTGGAATGCGCTGCCTGGGAGGGTGGTGGAGGCGGGTTGCCTCACATCCTTTAAAAAGTACCTGGGTGAGCACTTGGCACGTCATAACATTCAAGGCTATGGGCCAAGTGCTGGTAAATGGGATTAGGTAGGTAGGTCAGGTGTTTCTCACCTGTCGGTGCAGACCTGATGAGCCGAAGGGCCTCTTCTGCACTGTGTGATTCTGTGAAGAGGCTCAACTTTGGAGTCAATTCAGCAACTGAAGTATTTCAGCACGTGATTCAGTCTACACTTGAAGGCATGCTGAATATCAATGATGGCATCCTTCTTTACTATGCATTGAAAGTGAACTTGAGACATGTTTATATGTATGCCTACAATGTCTGTAACCTCACCTTGACCAAAGACAAGAGCTTGTTCAATGAAAGCAGAACTGGAATCTTCAGTTGTGTGTTCAGCGGTAAAGGAGTACCTCCTGATCCACAGGAAGTTGAAGCCATTGCAAACACTGGGGATCCTACAAACATCAAGGAAGTCCAGAACCTGCTAGGACTTCCACATGCTGTTCTTGTTTCCTGACCTTGATATGCTATCTGCCCCTCTATGCAATCTGGCAAAAGACCAATAAGTGGGAGTGGACTAAATTACCCATCAGGCTGTACGCCAGATCAAACAATGGTTGTCAGCAAGTTGCACAAATGCCTACTTCAAGCCTGAGAAGACCAGCCAGCTGGTCGCGGATGCAATCCCCGTTGGCTTAGTCGCAGTTCTTGTGCAGAAAGACAAGACCCATTAATCATTGCCATGGCAAGCAGATCACAAACCAGAGAGAGAAGTACACTCAATCATTTGGAGTATCTTACACTTTCATTTCTACTTGTATGGTGTTTGAAGTAATAGCCAATCATTGATCACCAGTAAGTGTGTTCACCAATCTACATAGCAAACTTTACTTTTCTTTTCTCAAAGGGTCGTGAATCTGTGGAATTCACTACCTCAGAGTGCAGTGGATGCCGAGACGCTGAATAAATGTAAGGAGGAGATAGACAGATTTTTAATTAATAACGGGTTGAAAGGTTGTGGGGAGAGGGCAGGAAATTGGA
Organism: Cetorhinus maximus; assembly: GCF_964194155.1. Classification (NCBI taxonomy): domain Eukaryota; kingdom Metazoa; phylum Chordata; class Chondrichthyes; order Lamniformes; family Cetorhinidae; genus Cetorhinus; species Cetorhinus maximus. The sequence goes on from NC_135885.1 coordinate 118,100,391, forward strand.
GTTGAGGCCGAAATGAGATCAGCCACGATCGTAATGAATGGCGGGGCAGGCTCGAGGGGCTGAATTGCCTACTCCTGCTCCTAGTTCTTCTGTTCCTATGTTCAAACAGCCAACTTGAATAGAGTGTTGGATACTCAAACTACAAGAGTACAAGTTCCATCTTGAGTATTAGCTAGCCAAGCTCAACCCAACAGACTATTTTTCATGACATCCATTGTTGACAGTCCTATTAGTCATGAATAAAAGGTTGTTAAATTGTCTGAGGGCTCTCCGCTTCTTCCTCGAACAGAGGCCCGAACAATCCCCATCCACCACCACTCTCCTCTGTCTGGCTGAACTTGTTCTCTCACTGAACAATTTCTCCTTAAACTCGTTTCACTCCCTCCAAATAAAAGGTGTGGCTATCGGTACCCGCATGGGCCCTAGTTATGCCTGTCTCTTTATAGGGTATGTGGAGCATTCCTTGTTCCAGTCCTACTCATGCCCCCTCCCACAGCTCTTTTGCCGGTACATTGATGACTGCTTCGGTGCGGCTTCATGCTCTCGTCTGGACCCGAAAAATTTATTAATTTTGCTTCCAATTTCCACCCCTCCATCATTTTCACATGGTCCATCACTGACACTTCCCTTTCCTTCCCTTCCTTGACCTCTCTGTGTCAATTTCTGGTGATAGACTGTCCACCAATATCCATTACAAGCCTATGGACTCCCACAACTAATTCAACTACAGCTCCTCACACCCCGCTTCCTGTAAGGACTTCCTCCCATTCTCTCAGTTCCTTCACCTCCGTCGCATCTGTTCTGATGATGCCACTTTCCAAAACAGTTCCTCTGACATGTCTTCCTTCTTCCTTAACCTAGGTTTTCCACCCACTGTGGTTGACAGTGTCCGGCCCATCTCCCGCGCATCCGCCCTCACACCTTCCTCTCCCTCCCAGAAACATGATAGGGTCCCCCTTGTCCTCACTTATCACTCCACCAGCCTCTGCATTCAGAGGATCATCCTCTGCCATTTCCGCCAACTCCAGCATGATGCCACCACCAAACACATCTCCCCTTCACCCCCCCTGTCGGCATTCTGTAGGGACCACTCCCTCTGGGACACCCTGGTCCACTCCTCCATCACCCCCGACACCTCAACCCCCTCCCGTGGCACCTTCCCATGCAACCGCAGAAGGTGCCACACCTGCCCCTTTACATCCCCCCTCCTCACCGTCCAAGGGCCCAAACACTCCTTTCAAGTGAAGCAGCACTTCACTTGCACTTCCCTCAATTTAGTCTACTGCATTCGCTGCTCCCAATGCGGTCTCCTCTACATTGGAGAGACCAAACGCAGACTGGGTTTGCGGAACAGGAATACCTCCCTGTCACTTGCCATTTCAACACACCACCCTGCTCTTATACCCACATGTCCGTCCTTGGCCTGCTGTAATGTTCCAGTGAAACTCAGTGTAAACTGGAGGAACAGCACCTCATCTTCCAACTAGGCATTTTACAGCCTTCCGGACTTAATGTTGAATTCAACAACTTCAGAGCACGAACTCTCTCCCCCATCCCCACCCACTTTCCAATCCCCTTTTTTTCTAATAATTTATATATTTTTTTAATATATTTTTCTTTTCCCACCTATTTCTATTATCATTTTTAAATTTATTTCCATCCATTGTTTTATCTCCACCTTTAAGCCAATTTTGATCCCTTCCTCCTACCCCACACCCACTAGGGCCATCTGTCACTTGCTCGTCCTGCTTTCTACCCTTAATGTTACCATTAGCACATCCTTTAGCTAATATCACCACCATCAACACCCCTTTGTCCTTTTGTCTATGACATTTTTGGCAAGCTCTTCTTTGCCTCCACCTATCACTGGCCCTCTATCCAAAGCTACCTGTCCCACCCCCCTCAAACAGCTTATATTTCACTTCATTTCTATTTTTCTTTAGTTCTGATGAAGAGTCATATGGACTCGAAACATTAACTCTGTCTTCCTCTCCGCAGATGCTGTCAGACCTGCTGAGTTTTTCCAGCTATTTTTGTTTTTGTTTCAGATTTCCAGCATCCACAGTATTTTGCTTAACATCTTAAATACATAAGCCTAAATGCGGTGCCAAAGTTGCTGACATCAAAGTGGCAACAAAACAAAATGCAGCATTACAATTATGTATGAGAGCTATGGAATCACAAAACTGGAAAGATGTGATTGAGAAAGCATCTACAAACAAAATTGCTCTGACACTTTAAGGTCTTCGCAATATTCAAAATGCGCTCACAGTTACAGCCACAGCAATTGTCCTGTCATTCTGTACTCACTGAAGAGGTGTGTTGTTAATATAGCACATGAGGGTCATCAGACAATTGTCAAAACCAAACAACTCCTAAGGGAAAAGGTACGGTTCAGAGGGATTGACTGCACGGTAAAGCACAAAATCAATCAGTGTTTGCCATGTCAAACAGCCACAATGTCAAACCTTCAGGTTCCACTCAAGATGTCTGAACTACCTGCAGGACCAGACACCTGTTATACCTCTGCTCTGGTTCACTGGTAGGGTTACTTATAGGAGCCATAAGCCAGGCCTTTATAGGGTAGCCCTTGCCTCTCAGGAGTCAGCCGCTGAGGCTGTGTGGAGGACCTGTGAGAAATGCGACTGCTACAGAATGGATGAATCATGGCAACTTCCTGGATATCTTGCACAGACATTCTGGTGATCACAAACTATTTGAACATTGAGACTGTGGAATTGCTTGCAATCTATAAATATTCCAGGCTGATCTGCGGTGCCTTAATTGCCACAATGTTTGAAAAGTTAATGATTTCCTGCACTTGTGGAAATCCAGCCACTGCAGTGAAACTTAAAGACCCCTGTGTCTGACAGGCTTTATCTGTGGCAATGTGCACAAAAGTGGTGGCCTTGGAAAATAAGGCATCGGTATCCTGGGAGATGATTCTACAGATGGCACATTGAGAGATCCTTGGGATGTCACCAGTAAATACCCAGAAGGAACCAGATGTGGAATAGTTCAGGGCTGAGGTGGCCTTGATGGTCACTGTCAACATACGCCCACCTGGAGGTCACCTTCTAGGAGGCTGCAGATGCCAGTGATGACCTGCTGTGAAAGCCTGAGCCTCCTGAGGTACACTTGCTCTGTCAGGTTGAGGAAGCTTACCCCCTGGTCTTTATACCCAGTGCTGGAATTACCAGCTTCCTTGAGTTGAAGCCCTCTGTCCATCGCCTCTGTCCTGGAGTGGCATGCGGCTATGGAGAACGCAGCTGTAGTTGCTGGTCCTGCTGTTGCTGTTGCTGCAGCTGTTGGAGTAGCTCCTGGTGCTGCTGCTGAAAGTGGCCCCTCTTGTTCTTCATCAGAGGTCCAAGATATAGCTGCAGCAGTCACCCCAATGCTGCAGTAAAGGCTGACTGCAAAGAAGCTAAAATGAAAGTGACTAAACTTCAAGCAAGTTGAAAATATTTCCAAAAAGTTGAAAATGACCTTCAAAGCAGTGAATTCAGCCTTAGAACAAATCCAACAAGCATGAGTTCTTCATCGAGGATGGCTACAAGCTTTGTGATTTCGCTCTTTGAAGATTCCTCAGCCCATCAGTTTCATTGTTCAATGAGTTCCTGCTGCGCTTTTGCCTCACTGACCCTGGAAAGTTCCACAGTTCAGGAAACCTGTGCTCTGATTCTTAAAGCTGGAATGCTGGGTTGAAAACACAGCTAATTGCTTCTTTCTTAATTACTTACCCGACAGCTCCATAGGGTTATGCAACTCATCTGCAAAGCCACCCATGTTAAACCCAGAAGTGGGCAGGATCATGTTTGATTTCCAGCCCAATGCCTCATTATGGGCCTTTCATCCCCTGCTTGCACCTGAACCTGTCTCCCTTCGGCAGTTAAAACTCTGATTATTATGCCAACTGCGCTTAAATTTGAGATGCAATGGAATCGTCTAAAACAGTTTCTTTTTAACATTACCGGGTGATATTCAAGAATTACACATGTAGTCAAGGTGGTGGAAGGTGGTCTCACATTGCTTCTGAGAAATTAGTTCATCCTCACGTTCACTTCTTTGAATTGCAGTTAAATGTCAGATTTTTCATTAGCATAATGTTAATTACGGTAATGAATTATTACTAAATCTGCAGTATAAGTAATTCTTCATGACTGTACGTCTTTGACATCTTCCCTATTTCAGTAAGATGTGTTTTTTTATATTATTGCTATGACTGACAACAGAGGCTCATGACTGAGAATACTGATTATATTTTCTACACTGTTACAGCCATTAAGCCCCAAGGCTCTCTGCTGGGTCCACTGCTGTTTCTGTTGTACATGAATGGCCTTCCAATGATATGCACTAAGGTCAAAACATTACATGCTTGCTGATGAGATCCCTGACTGTATCTGCTGACAGCTCTTTTATATTTGAAATAATCTCCTTAGTTATTTTCTCAAACTCATAAGTCGTTATCTGCATTGTTAGAGTGAACCTTTTAACCTCGCGGTTTGTTATTTCGATCTTTACATGGATTCAGATTTGTTAAATATAATCTTAGTATCAAAACTGATTAGGGAATTGGTCAAAAAGATGCATTTGCTGCACATTTTAGCTGGTATGTTCACTGTTCGTTTAGATTAATGTGCCGTTTAATGAGGAATAAGGTAAGTGTTATAAGGCTAAGTACGAAATAGTGATGAGTAAAATACTGTGTGGCAAGTGATGCTTCACGTGCTGTTCAAACCACGTGAGTGTAATGCCATTGAAGGTCAAAGTTCAAAGATAATCAATCTGCTCTGTAAGTTTTTATAATATTACAGTTTTGTATGATTTTGCACTGCCAAGTTGGGAGGTGGGTGGGGAGAACAGAAACAAATGCTACACAAACTTTACACAGAAAATTAAACAGAAGAATCTAAAAGAGAAGACTAGGCAGGATCTAAGTGTTGGGAAGAATGATTTCCTCTTGTTTCATGCCTTCTTGTGTTCTGAAAATTGATACAGGCTAAAAGTAAATTTGCTTATAATAACAGAATTACAGAATAAATCCAAATTTAGTAAAGAAAGAAAGAAAGACATGCAATTATGGAGAGTTTTTCACAAACACTGATATCTCAAAGTGCATTACAGCCAGTGAAGTACTTTTGAAGTGTAGCCACTGTGGAAGGTAGGAAAAGGAGCAGCCAAATTGCACACAGCAAGATCCCACAAGCAACAATGTGATAATGACCAGGTAATCTATTTTTTGAGATGTTGATTGACAGCTAACTATTAGCCAGAAACCAGGGATAACTCCTCTGCACTTCTTCAGAATAGTTCCATAGGATTTTTTACTTCCATCAGAGAGAGCAGATGTGGTTTCAGTTCAATGTTTCATCTGAAAGACTGTGCCTTCAGCAAGGCAGCAAACTCCATAGTGGATGAAAGTGCAATACAACTCTTGAAGGTCGGCGGGCTTCAGGCTGAATTCGGTGTCCTGCTATTTTCACTCTGCGTCCTGTTGTTTTCATTCGCTGTCCTGCTCTTTTCACCCCGTGTCCTGCTCTTTTCACTCAGCAATCCTGCAGCTTTCATTCAGTGTCCTGCAGCTTTCACTTAGTGTCCTGAACTTTTCACTCCGCTTCCTGTGGCTTTCACTCGGTGACCTGCTGTTTTCACTCGGTGTCCTGCAGCTTTCACTCAGTGTCCTGCTCTTTTCACTCCGTGTCCTGCTGCTTTCACTCGGTGTCCTGCTGCTTTCACTTGGTGTCCTGCAGCTTTCACTCGGTGTCCTGCAACTTTCACTTGGTGTCCTGCTGCTTTCACTCAGTGTCCTGCTGCTTTCACTTGGTGTCCTGCAGCTTTCACTCAGTGTCCTGCAACTTTCACTTGGTGTCCTGCTCCTTTCACTCGGTGTCCTGCAACTTTCACTTGGTGTCCTGCTGCTTTCACTTGGTGTCCTGCTGCTTTCACTCGGTTTCCTGATATTTTCACTTGGTGTCCTGCTCTTTTCACTCAGTGTCCTGCTGCTCTCACTCAGTGTCCTTCTGCGTTCACCCGTGTCCTGCTGTTTCAACTCGTTGTCCTGCTGTTTTCATTCTTTGTCCTGCTGTTTTCACTCGGTTTCCTGCAGCTTTCACTCAGTGTCCTGCTGCTTTCACTCGCTGTCCTGCTGCTTTCACTCGGTTTCCTGCAGCTTTCACTCGGTGTCCTGTTGTTTCACTCGGTGTCCTGCTGTTTTCACTCGGTGTCCTGCTGCTTTCACTCGATGTCCTGCTGTTTTCACTCGGTGTCCTGCTGCTTTCACTCGATGTCCTGCTGTTTTCACTCGGTGTCCTGCTGCTGTCACTCGATGTCCTGCTGTTTTCACTCGGTGTCCTGCTGCTTTCACTTGGTGTCCTGCTGCTTTCACTCGGTGTCCTGCTGCTTTCACTCAGTGTCCTGCTGCTTTCACTCGGTGTCCTGCTGCTTTCACTCGGTGTCCTGCTGCATTCACTCAGAGTCCTGCTGCTTTCACTCGGTGTCCTGCTGCTTTCACTCGGTGTCCTGCAGCTTTCACTCGGTGTCCTGCAGCTTTCACTTGATGTCCTGCTGTTTTCACTCAGTGTCCTGCTGCTTTCACTTGGTGTCCTGCAGCTTTCACTCGGTGTCCTGCAGCTTTCACTCAGTGTCCTGCTCTTTTCACTCGGTGTCCTGCAGCTTACACTCGGTGTCCTGCTCTTTTCACTCGTTGTACTCCTGTTTTCACTCGGTGTCCTGCTGCTTTCACTCGGTGTCCTGCTGCATTCACTTGGTGTCCTTCTTTTGTCACCCTGCTTCCTGCTGCTTCCAGTCGGTGTACTGCTCTTTTCACTCGGTGTCCTGCAGCTTACACTCGGTGTCCTGCTCTTTTCACTCGTTGTACTCCTATTTTCACTCGGTGTCCTGCTGCTTTCACTCGGTGTCCTGCTGCATTCACTTGGTGTCCTTCTTTTGTCACCCTGCGTCCTGCTGCTTCCACTCGGTGGCCTGCAGCTTTCACTCGGTGTCCTGCTGCTTTCACTCGGTGTCCTGCAGCTTTCACTCGGTGTCCTGCTGCTTTCACTCGGTGTCCTGCAGCTTTCACTCGGTGTCCTGCTGCTTTCACTCGGTGTCCTGCAGCTTTCACTCGGTGTCCTGCTGCTTTCACTCGGTGTCCTGCAGCTTTCACTCGGTGTCCTGCAGCTTTCACTCGGTGTCCAACACTTTTCACTTGGTTTCCCGCTGCATTCACTTGGTGCGCTGCAGCTTCCAGTCGGTGTCCTGTTGCTTTGACTCAGTGTCTTGCTGATATCACGTGGTGCCCTTCTGCTTTCACTCAGTGTCCTGCAGGTTTCACTTGGTGTCCTGCTCTTTTCCCTCCTTGTCCTGCTGCATTTGCTCGCTGTCCTGCTGCTTTCACCTGGTGTCCTGCAGCTTCCACTCAGTGTCCTGCTGCTTTCACTCGGTTTCTTCTTCCTTTCACACGGTGTCCTGCGGCTTTCACTTGGTTTCCTGCTCTAATCCCTCCTTGTCCTGCTGCATTCACTCGCTGTCCTGCTGTATAAATTCGCTTTCCTGCAGCTTTCACTCGGTGTCCTGCAGCTTTCACTCGGTGTCCTGCAGCTTTCACTCGGTGTCCTGCAGCTTTCACTTGATGTCCTGCTGTTTTCACTCAGTGTCCTGCTGCTTTCACTTGGTGTCCTGCAGCTTTCACTCGGTGTCCTGCAGCTTTCACTCAGTGTCCTGCTCTTTTCACTCGGTGTCCTGCAGCTTTCACTTGATGTCCTGCTGTTTTCACTCAGTGTCCTGCTGTTTTCACTCAGTGTCCAGATATTTTCACTCGGTGTCCTGCAGCTTTCACTTGGTGTCCTGCAGCTTTCACTCGGTTTCCTGCTGCTTTCACTTGGTGTCCTGCTGCTTTCACTCAGTGTCCTGCTGCTTTCACTCGGTGTCCTGCTGTTTTCACTCAGTGTCCTGCAGCTTTCACTCGGTGTTTTGCTGTTTTAACTCCATGTCCAGGTATTTTCACTCGGTGTCCTGCTGCTGTCACTTGGTTTTCCTGATGCTTTCACTTGGTGTCCTGCAGCTTTCACTCGGTTTCCTGCTGCTTTCACTCGGTGTCCTGCAGCTTTCACTCGGTGTCCTGCAGCTTTCACTCGGTGTCCTGCAGCTTTCACTTGATGTCCTGCTGTTTTCACTCAGTGTCCTGCTGCTTTCACTTGGTGTCCTGCAGTTTTCACTCGGTGTCCTGCAGCTTTCACTCAGTGTCCTGCTCTTTTCACTCGGTGTCCTGCAGCTTTCACTTGATGTCCTGCTGTTTTCACTCAGTGTCCTGCTGTTTTCACTCAGTGTCCAGATATTTTCACTCGGTGTCCTGCAGCTTTCACTTGGTGTCCTGCAGCTTTCACTCGGTTTCCTGCTGCTTTCACTCGGTGTCCTGCTGCTTTCACTCAGTGTCCTGCTGCTTTCACCTGGTGTCCTGCAGCTTCCACTCAGTGTCCTGCTGCTTTCACTCGGTTTCTTCTTCCTTTCACACGGTGTCCTGCGGCTTTCACTTGGTTTCCTGCTCTAATCCCTCCTTGTCCTGCTGCATTCACTCGCTGTCCTGCTGTATTAATTCGCTTTCCTGCAGCTTTCACTCGGTGTCCTGCTGCTTTCACTCGGTGTCCTGCAGCTTTCACTCGGTGTCCTGCAGCTTTCACTCGGTGTCCTGCAGCTTTCACTTGATGTCCTGCTGTTTTCACTCAGTGTCCTGCTGCTTTCACTTGGTGTCCTGCAGCTTTCACTCGGTGTCCTGCAGCTTTCACTCAGTGTCCTGCTCTTTTCACTCGGTGTCCTGCAGCTTTCACTTGATGTCCTGCTGTTTTCACTCAGTGTCCTGCTGTTTTCACTCAGTGTCCAGGTATTTTCACTCGGTGTCCTGCAGCTTTCACTTGGTGTCCTGCAGCTTTCACTCGGTTTCCTGCTGCTATCACTTGGTGTCCTGCTGCTTTCACTCAGTGTCCTGCTGCTTTCACTCGGTGTCCTGCTGTTTTCACTCAGTGTCCTGCAGCTTTCACTCGGTGTTTTGCTGTTTTAACTCCATGTCCAGATATTTTCACTCGGTGTCCTGCTGCTGTCACTTGGTTTTCCTGATGCTTTCACTTGGTGTCCTGCAGCTTTCACTCGGTTTCCTGCTGCTTTCACTCGGTGTCCTGCAGCTTTCACTCGGTGTCCTGCAGCTTTCACTCGGTGTCCTGCAGCTTTCACTTGATGTCCTGCTGTTTTCACTCAGTGTCCTGCTGCTTTCTCTTGGTGTCCTGCAGTTTTCACTCGGTGTCCTGCAGCTTTCACTCAGTGTCCTGCTCTTTTCACTCGGTGTCCTGCAGCTTTCACTTGATGTCCTGCTGTTTTCACTCAGTGTCCTGCTGTTTTCACTCAGTGTCCAGATATTTTCACTCGGTGTCCTGCAGCTTTCACTTGGTGTCCTGCAGCTTTCACTCGGTTTCCTGCTGCTTTCACTTGGTGTCCTGCTGCTTTCACTCAGTGTCCTGCTGCTTTCACTCGGTGTCCTGCTGTTTTCACTCAGTGTCCTGCAGCTTTCACTTGGTGTTTTGCTGTTTTAACTCCATGTCCAGATATTTTCACTCGGTGTCCTGCTGCTGTCACTTGGTTTTCCTGCTGCATTCACTCGGTGTCCTGCTGCTTTCACTTGGTGTCCTGCTGCTTTCACTCGGTGTCCTGCTGCTTTCACTTGGTGTCCTGCTGCTTTCACTCAGTGTCCTGCTGCATTCACTCGGAGTCCTGCTGCTTTCACTTGGTGTCCTGCTGCTTTCACTCGGTGTCCTGCTGCTTTCACTCAGTGTCCTGCTGCTTTCACTCGGTGTCCTGCTGCTTTCACTCGGTGTCCTGCTGCATTCACTCAGAGTCCTGCTGCTTTCACTCGGTGTCCTGCTGCTTTCACTCGGTGTCCTGCAGCTTTCACTCGGTGTCCTGCAGCTTTCACTTGATGTCCTGCTGTTTTCACTCAGTGTCCTGCTGCTTTCACTTGGTGTCCTGCAGCTTTCACTCGGTGTCCTGCAGCTTTCACTCAGTGTCCTGCTCTTTTCACTCGGTGTCCTGCAGCTTTCACTTGATGTCCTGCTGTTTTCACTCAGTGTCCTGCTGTTTTCACTCAGTGTCCAGATATTTTCATTCGGTGTCCTGCAGCTTTCACTTGGTGTCCTGCAGCTTTCACTCGGTTTCCTGCTGCTTTCACTTGGTGTCCTGCTGCTTTCACTCAGTGTCCTGCTGCTTTCACTCGGTGTCCTGCTGTTTTCACTCAGTGTCCTGCAGCTTTCACTCGGTGTTTTGCTGTTTTAACTCCATGTCCAGATATTTTCACTCGGTGTCCTGCTGCTGTCACTTGGTTTTCCTGATGCTTTCACTTGGTGTCCTGCAGCTTTCACTCGGTTTCCTGCTGCTTTCACTCGGTGTCCTGCAGCTTTCACTCGATGTCCTGCAGCTTTCACTCGGTGTCCTGCAGCTTTCACTTGATGTCCTGCTGTTTTCACTCAGTGTCCTGCTGCTTTCTCTTGGTGTCCTGCAGTTTTCACTCGGTGTCCTGCAGCTTTCACTCAGTGTCCTGCTCTTTTCACTCGGTGTCCTGCAGCTTTCACTTGATGTCCTGCTGTTTTCACTCAGTGTCCTGCTGTTTTCACTCAGTGTCCAGATATTTTCACTCTGTGTCCTGCAGCTTTCACTTGGTGTCCTGCAGCTTTCACTCGGTTTCCTGCTGCTTTCACTTGGTGTCCTGCTGCTTTCACTCAGTGTCCTGCTGCTTTCACTCGGTGTCCTGCTGTTTTCACTCGGTGTCCTGCAGCTTTCACTCAGTGTCCTGCTCTTTTCACTCGGTGTCCTGCAGCTTTCACTTGATGTCCTGCTGTTTTCACTCAGTGTCCTGCTGTTTTCACTCAGTGTCCAGGTATTTTCACTCGGTGTCCTGCAGCTTTCACTTGGTGTCCTGCAGCTTTCACTCGGTTTCCTGCTGCTTTCACTCGGTGTCCTGCTGCTTTCACTTGGTGTCCTGCTGCTTTCACTCGGTGTCCTGCTGCTTTCACTTGGTGTCCTGCTGCTTTCACTCAGTGTCCTGCTGCTTTCACTCGGTGTCCTGCTGCATTCACTCAGAGTCCTGCTGCTTTCACTCGTTGTACTCCTGTTTTCACTCGGTGTCCTGCTGCTTTCACTCGGTGTCCTGCTGCATTCACTTGGTGTCCTTCTTTTGTCACCCTGCGTCCTGCTGCTTCCACTCGGTGTCCTGCTCTTTTCACTCGGTGTCCTGCTGCTTTCACTCGGTGTCCAACACTTTTCACTTGGTTTCCCGCTGCATTCACTTGGTGCGCTGCAGCTTCCAGTCGGTGTCCTGTTGCTTTGACTCAGTGTCTTGCTGATTTCACGTGGTGCCCTCCTGCTTTCACTCAGTGTCCTGCAGGTTTCACTCGGTGTCCTGCTCTTTTCCCTCCTTGTCCTGCTGCATTTGCTCGCTGTCCTGCTGCTTTCACCTGGTGTCCTGCAGCTTCCACTCAGTGTCCTGCTGCTTTCACTCGGTTTCTTCTTCCTTTCACACGGTGTCCTGCGGCTTTCACTTGGTTTCCTGCTCTAATCCCTCCTTGTCCTGCTGCATTCACTCGCTGTCCTGCTGTATTAATTCGCTTTCCTGCAGCTTTCACTCGGTGTCCTGCTGCTTTCACTCGGTGTCCTGCAGCTTTCACTCGGTGTCCTGCAGCTTTCACTCGGTGTCCTGCAGCTTTCACTTGATGTCCTGCTGTTTTCACTCAGTGTCCTGCTACTTTCACTTGGTGTCCTGCAGCTTTCACTCGGTGTCCTGCAGCTTTCACTCAGTGTCCTGCTCTTTTCACTCGGTGTCCTGCAGCTTTCACTTGATGTCCTGCTGTTTTCACTCAGTGTCCTGCTGTTTTCACTCAGTGTCCAGGTATTTTCACTCGGTGTCCTGCAGCTTTCACTTGGTGTCCTGCAGCTTTCACTCGGTTTCCTGCTGCTTTCACTTGGTGTCCTGCTGCTTTCACTCAGTGTCCTGCAGCTTTCACTCGGTGTCCTGCTGCTTTCACTCGGTGTCCTGCAGCTTTCACTCGGTGTCCTGCAGCTTTCACTTGATGTCCTGCTGTTTTCACTCAGTGTCCTGCTACTTTCACTTGGTGTCCTGCAGCTTTCACTCGGTGTCCTGCAGCTTTCACTCAGTGTCCTGCTCTTTTCACTCGGTGTCCTGCAGCTTTCACTTGATGTCCTGCTGTTTTCACTCAGTGTCCTGCTGTTTTCACTCAGTGTCCAGGTATTTTCACTCGGTGTCCTGCAGCTTTCACTTGGTGTCCTGCAGCTTTCACTCGGTTTCCTGCTGCTTTCACTTGGTGTCCTGCTGCTTTCACTCAGTGTCCTGCTGCTTTCACTCGGTGTCCTGCTGTTTTCACTCAGTGTCCTGCAGCTTTCACTCGGTGTTTTGCTGTTTTAACTCCATGTCCAGATATTTTCACTCGGTGTCCTGCTGCTGTCACTTGGTTTTCCTGATGCTTTCACTTGGTGTCCTGCAGCTTTCACTCGGTTTCCTGCTACTTTCACTCGGTGTCCTGCAGCTTTCACTCGGTGTCCTGCAGCTTTCACTCGGTGTCCTGCAGCTTTCACTTGATGTCCTGCTGTTTTCACTCAGTGTCCTGCTGCTTTCTCTTGGTGTCCTGCAGTTTTCACTCGGTGTCCTGCAGCTTTCACTCAGTGTCCTGCTCTTTTCACTCGGTGTCCTGCAGCTTTCACTTGATGTCCTGCTGTTTTCACTCAGTGTCCTGCTGTTTTCACTCAGTGTCCAGATATTTTCACTCGGTGTCCTGCAGCTTTCACTTGGTGTCCTGCAGCTTTCACTCGGTTTCCTGCTGCTTTCACTCGGTGTCCTGCTGCTTTCACTCAGTGTCCTGCTGCTTTCACTCGGTGTCCTGCTGTTTTCACTCAGTGTCCTGCAGCTTTCACTTGGTGTTTTGCTGTTTTAACTCCATGTCCAGATATTTTCACTCGGTGTCCTGCTGCTGTCACTTGGTTTTCCTGCTGCATTCACTCGGTGTCCTGCTGCTTTCACTTGGTGTCCTGCTGCTTTCACTCGGTGTCCTGCTGCTTTCACTTGGTGTCCTGCTGCTTTCACTCAGTGTCCTGCTGCATTCACTCGGTGTCCTGCTGCTTTCACTTGGTGTCCTGCTGCTTTCACTCGGTGTCCTGCTGCTTTCACTCAGTGTCCTGCAGCTTTCACTTGGTGTTTTGCTGTTTTAACTCCATGTCCAGATATTTTCACTCAGTGTCCTGCTGCTGTCACTTGGTTTTCCTGCTGCATTCACTCGGTGTCCTGCTGCTTTCACTTGGTGTCCTGCTGCTTTCATTCGGTGTCCTGCTGCTTTCACTTGGTGTCCTGCTGCTTTCACTCAGTGTCCTGCTGCATTCACTCGGTGTCCTGCTGCTTTCACTTGGTGTCCTGCTGCTTTCACTCGGTGTCCTGCTGCTTTCACTCAGTGTCCTGCTGCTTTCACTCGGTGTCCTGCTGCTTTCACTCGGTGTCCTGCTGCATTCACTCAGAGTCCTGCTGCTTTCACTCGGTGTCCTGCTGCTTTCACTCGGTGTCCTGCTGCTTTCACTCGGTGTCCTGCTGCATTCACTCGGTGTCCTGCTGCTTTCACTTGGTGTCCTGCTGCTTTCACTTGGTCTCCTGCTGCTTTCAGTTGGTGTCCTGCTGCTTTCACTCGGTTTCCTGATATTATCTCTTGGTGTCCTGCTCTTTTCACACGGTGTCCTGTTGTTTTCACTCGTTGTCTAGCTGCTTTCCTTGTTGTTCTGATATTTTCACTTGGTGTCCTGATGTTTTCACTCAGTGTCCTGTTGTTTCACTCGTTGTCCTGCTGCTTTAACTCGGTGTCCTGCTGTTTTCACTCGGTGTCCTGCTGCTGTCACTCGATGTCCTGCTGCTTTCACTCGGTGTCCAGATATTTTCACTCGGTGTCCTGTTGTTTCACTCGTTGTCCTGCTGCTTTCACTCGGTGTCCTGCTGTTTTCACTCAGTGTCCTGCAGCTTTCACTTGGTGTTTTGCTGTTTTAACTCCATGTCCAGATATTTTCACTCGGTGTCCTGCTGCTGTCACTTGGTTTTCCTGCTGCATTCACTCGGTGTCCTGCTGCTTTCACTTGGTGTCCTGCTGCTTTCACTCGGTGTCCTGCTGCTTTCACTTGGTGTCCTGCTGCTTTCACTCAGTGTCCTGCTGCATTCACTCGGTGTCCTGCTGCTTTCACTTGGTGTCCTGCTGCTTTCACTCGGTGTCCTGCTGCTTTCACTCAGTGTCCTGCTGCTTTCACTCGGTGTCCTGCTGCTTTCACTCGGTGTCCTGCTGCATTCACTCAGAGTCCTGCTGCTTTCACTCGGTGTCCTGCTGCTTTCACTCGGTGTCCTGCAGCTTTCACTCGGTGTCCTGCAGCTTTCACTTGATGTCCTGCTGTTTTCACTCAGTGTCCTGCTGCTTTCACTTGGTGTCCTGCAGCTTTCACTCGGTGTCCTGCAGCTTTCACTCAGTGTCCTGCTCTTTTCACTCGGTGTCCTGCAGCTTTCACTTGATGTCCTGCTGTTTTCACTCAGTGTCCTGCTGTTTTCACTCAGTGTCCAGATATTTTCATTCGGTGTCCTGCAGCTTTCACTTGGTGTCCTGCAGCTTTCACTCGGTTTCCTGCTGCTTTCACTTGGTGTCCTGCTGCTTTCACTCAGTGTCCTGCTGCTTTCACTCGGTGTCCTGCTGTTTTCACTCAGTGTCCTGCAGCTTTCACTCGGTGTTTTGCTGTTTTAACTCCATGTCCAGATATTTTCACTCGGTGTCCTGCTGCTGTCACTTGGTTTTCCTGATGCTTTCACTTGGTGTCCTGCAGCTTTCACTCGGTTTCCTGCTGCTTTCACTCGGTGTCCTGCAGCTTTCACTCGGTGTCCTGCAGCTTTCACTCGGTGTCCTGCAGCTTTCACTTGATGTCCTGCTGTTTTCACTCAGTGTCCTGCTGCTTTCTCTTGGTGTCCTGCAGTTTTCACTCGGTGTCCTGCAGCTTTCACTCAGTGTCCTGCTCTTTTCACTCGGTGTCCTGCAGCTTTCACTTGATGTCCTGCTGTTTTCACTCAGTGTCCTGCTGTTTTCACTCAGTGTCCAGATATTTTCACTCTGTGTCCTGCAGCTTTCACTTGGTGTCCTGCAGCTTTCACTCGGTTTCCTGCTGCTTTCACTTGGTGTCCTGCTGCTTTCACTCAGTGTCCTGCTGCTTTCACTCGGTGTCCTGCTGTTTTCACTCGGTGTCCTGCAGCTTTCACTCAGTGTCCTGCTCTTTTCACTCGGTGTCCTGCAGCTTTCACTTGATGTCCTGCTGTTTTCACTCAGTGTCCTGCTGTTTTCACTCAGTGTCCAGGTATTTTCACTCGGTGTCCTGCAGCTTTCACTTGGTGTCCTGCAGCTTTCACTCGGTTTCCTGCTGCTTTCACTCGGTGTCCTGCTGCTTTCACTTGGTGTCCTGCTGCTTTCACTCGGTGTCCTGCTGCTTTCACTTGGTGTCCTGCTGCTTTCACTCAGTGTCCTGCTGCTTTCACTCGGTGTCCTGCTGCATTCACTCAGAGTCCTGCTGCTTTCACTCGTTGTACTCCTGTTTTCACTCGGTGTCCTGCTGCTTTCACTCGGTGTCCTGCTGCATTCACTTGGTGTCCTTCTTTTGTCACCCTGCGTCCTGCTGCTTCCACTCGGTGTCCTGCTCTTTTCACTCGGTGTCCTGCTGCTTTCACTCGGTGTCCAACACTTTTCACTTGGTTTCCCGCTGCATTCACTTGGTGCGCTGCAGCTTCCAGTCGGTGTCCTGTTGCTTTGACTCAGTGTCTTGCTGATTTCACGTGGTGCCCTCCTGCTTTCACTCAGTGTCCTGCAGGTTTCACTCGGTGTCCTGCTCTTTTCCCTCCTTGTCCTGCTGCATTTGCTCGCTGTCCTGCTGCTTTCACCTGGTGTCCTGCAGCTTCCACTCAGTGTCCTGCTGCTTTCACTCGGTTTCTTCTTCCTTTCACACGGTGTCCTGCGGCTTTCACTTGGTTTCCTGCTCTAATCCCTCCTTGTCCTGCTGCATTCACTCGCTGTCCTGCTGTATTAATTCGCTTTCCTGCAGCTTTCACTCGGTGTCCTGCTGCTTTCACTCGGTGTCCTGCAGCTTTCACTCGGTGTCCTGCAGCTTTCACTCGGTGTCCTGCAGCTTTCACTTGATGTCCTGCTGTTTTCACTCAGTGTCCTGCTACTTTCACTTGGTGTCCTGCAGCTTTCACTCGGTGTCCTGCAGCTTTCACTCAGTGTCCTGCTCTTTTCACTCGGTGTCCTGCAGCTTTCACTTGATGTCCTGCTGTTTTCACTCAGTGTCCTGCTGTTTTCACTCAGTGTCCAGGTATTTTCACTCGGTGTCCTGCAGCTTTCACTTGGTGTCCTGCAGCTTTCACTCGGTTTCCTGCTGCTTTCACTTGGTGTCCTGCTGCTTTCACTCAGTGTCCTGCAGCTTTCACTCGGTGTCCTGCTGCTTTCACTCGGTGTCCTGCAGCTTTCACTCGGTGTCCTGCAGCTTTCACTTGATGTCCTGCTGTTTTCACTCAGTGTCCTGCTACTTTCACTTGGTGTCCTGCAGCTTTCACTCGGTGTCCTGCAGCTTTCACTCAGTGTCCTGCTCTTTTCACTCGGTGTCCTGCAGCTTTCACTTGATGTCCTGCTGTTTTCACTCAGTGTCCTGCTGTTTTCACTCAGTGTCCAGGTATTTTCACTCGGTGTCCTGCAGCTTTCACTTGGTGTCCTGCAGCTTTCACTCGGTTTCCTGCTGCTTTCACTTGGTGTCCTGCTGCTTTCACTCAGTGTCCTGCTGCTTTCACTCGGTGTCCTGCTGTTTTCACTCAGTGTCCTGCAGCTTTCACTCGGTGTTTTGCTGTTTTAACTCCATGTCCAGATATTTTCACTCGGTGTCCTGCTGCTGTCACTTGGTTTTCCTGATGCTTTCACTTGGTGTCCTGCAGCTTTCACTCGGTTTCCTGCTACTTTCACTCGGTGTCCTGCAGCTTTCACTCGGTGTCCTGCAGCTTTCACTCGGTGTCCTGCAGCTTTCACTTGATGTCCTGCTGTTTTCACTCAGTGTCCTGCTGCTTTCTCTTGGTGTCCTGCAGTTTTCACTCGGTGTCCTGCAGCTTTCACTCAGTGTCCTGCTCTTTTCACTCGGTGTCCTGCAGCTTTCACTTGATGTCCTGCTGTTTTCACTCAGTGTCCTGCTGTTTTCACTCAGTGTCCAGATATTTTCACTCGGTGTCCTGCAGCTTTCACTTGGTGTCCTGCAGCTTTCACTCGGTTTCCTGCTGCTTTCACTCGGTGTCCTGCTGCTTTCACTCAGTGTCCTGCTGCTTTCACTCGGTGTCCTGCTGTTTTCACTCAGTGTCCTGCAGCTTTCACTTGGTGTTTTGCTGTTTTAACTCCATGTCCAGATATTTTCACTCGGTGTCCTGCTGCTGTCACTTGGTTTTCCTGCTGCATTCACTCGGTGTCCTGCTGCTTTCACTTGGTGTCCTGCTGCTTTCACTCGGTGTCCTGCTGCTTTCACTTGGTGTCCTGCTGCTTTCACTCAGTGTCCTGCTGCATTCACTCGGTGTCCTGCTGCTTTCACTTGGTGTCCTGCTGCTTTCACTCGGTGTCCTGCTGCTTTCACTCAGTGTCCTGCAGCTTTCACTTGGTGTTTTGCTGTTTTAACTCCATGTCCAGATATTTTCACTCAGTGTCCTGCTGCTGTCACTTGGTTTTCCTGCTGCATTCACTCGGTGTCCTGCTGCTTTCACTTGGTGTCCTGCTGCTTTCATTCGGTGTCCTGCTGCTTTCACTTGGTGTCCTGCTGCTTTCACTCAGTGTCCTGCTGCATTCACTCGGTGTCCTGCTGCTTTCACTTGGTGTCCTGCTGCTTTCACTCGGTGTCCTGCTGCTTTCACTCGGTGTCCTGCTGCTTTCACTCGGTGTCCTGCTGCTTTCACTCGGTGTCCTGCTGCATTCACTCAGAGTCCTGCTGCTTTCACTCGGTGTCCTGCTGCTTTCACTCGGTGTCCTGCTGCTTTCACTCGGTGTCCTGCTGCATTCACTCGGTGTCCTGCTGCTTTCACTTGGTGTCCTGCTGCTTTCACTTGGTCTCCTGCTGCTTTCAGTTGGTGTCCTGCTGCTTTCACTCGGTTTCCTGATATTATCTCTTGGTGTCCTGCTCTTTTCACACGGTGTCCTGTTGTTTTCACTCGTTGTCTAGCTGCTTTCCTTGGTGTTCTGATATTTTCACTTGGTGTCCTGATGTTTTCACTCAGTGTCCTGTTGTTTCACTCGTTGTCCTGCTGCTTTAACTCGGTGTCCTGCTGTTTTCACTCGGTGTCCTGCTGCTGTCACTCGATGTCCTGCTGCTTTCACTCGGTGTCCAGATATTTTCACTCGGTGTCCTGCTGCTTTCACTTGATGTTTTTCTGTTTTAACTCCATGTCCAGATATTTTCACTCAGTGTCCAGATATTTTCACTCGGTGTCCAGATATTTTCACTCAGTGTCCAGATATTTTCACTCGGTGTCCTGAAGCTTTCACTCGGTGTCCTGCGTCTTTCAAATGGTTTCCTGCTTTTGTCACTCGGTGTCCTGATGTTTTTACTCGGTGTCCTGCTCTTTTCACTCGGTATCCTGCTTCTTTCACTTGGATTCCTGATCTTGTCACTCTGTGTCCTGCTGCTTTCACTCGATGTCCTGCTGCTTTCACTCAGTTTCCTGCTCTTTTCACTCGGTGTCCTGCTGCTTTCACTCGATGTCCTGCTGCTTTCTCTCTGTGTTCTGCTCTTTTCACTCAGTGTCCTGCTGCTTTCTCTCGGTGCCCTCCTGCTTTCACTCAGTTTCCTGTTGCTTTCACTCGGTGTTTTGCTACTTTCACTCGGTGTCCTGCTGCTTTCACTCGGTGTCCTGCTGCTTTCACTCGGTGTCCTGCTGCTTTCACTCGGTGTTCTGCTGCTTTCACTCGGTTTCTTGTTCTTTTCACATGGTGTCTTGCGGCTTTCACTTGGATTCCTGCTCTATTTACTCGGTGTCCTGCTGTATTAATTCGGTTTCCTGCAGCTTTCACTCAGTGTCCTGCTCTTATTACTCTGTGTCCTGCTGCTTTCACTCGATGTCCTGCTGCTATCCCTTTGAGTTCTGCTCTTTTCACTCAGTGCCCTGCTGCTTTCTTTCGCTATTCTGCTGCTTTCACTCGGTATCCTGCTTCTTTCGCTCGGTGTCCTGGTCTTTACACTCGGTGTCCTGCAGCTTTCACTCAGTGTCCTGCTCCTTTAACTTGCTGTCCTGTTGCTTTCACTCGGTGTCCTGCTGCGTTCACTCTGTGTCCTGTTGCTTTCTCTCGGAGTTCTGCTGTTTTCACTCAGTGTCCAGCTTTTTTCACTTCTTGTCCTGATGTATTAATTCGGTTTCCTGCTCTTTTCACTCGGTGTCCTGCTCTTTTCACTCGGTGTCCTGCTGTTTTCACTCGCTGACCTGCTGTTTTAATTCGCTTTCCTGCAGCTTTCACTTGGTTTCCTGCTGTTTTCACTTGGTGTCCTGCAGCTTCCAGTCGGTGTCCTGTTGCTTTGACTCAAGGTCTTGCTGATTTCACTTGGTGTCCTTCTACTTTCACTCGGTGTCCAACAATTTTCACTTGGTTTCCCGCTGCATTCACTTGGTGCGCTGCAGCTTCCAGTCGGTGTCCTGTTGCTTTGACTCAAGGTCTTGCTGATTTCACTTGGTGTCCTTCTACTTTCACTCAGTGTCCTGCAGGTTTCACTTGGTGTCCTGCTCTTTTCACTCGTTGTACTCCTGTTTTCACTCGGTGTCCTGCTGCTTTCACTCGGTTTGCTCCTCTTTTCACTCGGTGCCCTGCTGCTTTCATTCGATATTCTGCTGCTTTCACTCGGTTTCCTGTTCTTTTCACTCGGTGTCCTGCTGCTTTCACTTGGTGTCCAACACTTTTCACTTGGTTTCCCGCTGCATTCACTTGGTGCGCTGCAGCTTCCAGTCGGTGTCCTGCTGCTTTGACTCAGTGTCTTGCTGATTTCACTTGGTGCCCTCCTGCTTTCACTCAGTGTACTGCTCTTTTCACTCAGTGTCCTGCTGCTTTCACTCAGTGTCCTGCAGGTTTCACTCGGTGTCCTGCTCTTTTCCCTCCTTGTCCTGCTGCATTCACTCGCTGTCCTGCTGCTTTCACCCGGTGTCCTGCAGCTTTCACTCAGTGTCCTGCTGCTTTCACCCGGTGTCCTGCTCTTTTCACTCGGTGTCCTGCTGCTTTCACTCAGTTTCTTCTTCTTTTCACACAGTGTCCTTCGGCTTTCACTTGGTTTCCTGCTCTAATCCCTCCTTGTCCTGCTGCATTCACTCGCTGTCCTGCTGTATTAATTCGCTTTCCTGCAGCTTTCACCCGGTGTCCTGCTCTTTTCACTCGGTGTCCTGCTGCTTTCACTCAGTGTCCTACTGCTTTCACTCAGTGTCGTGCAGCTTCCAGTCGGTGTCCTGTTGCTTTGACTCAAGGTCTTGCTGATTTCACTTGGTGCCCTCCTGCTTTCACTCAGTGTCCTGCAGGTTTCACTCATTGTCCTGCTGCTTTCACTCGGTGTCCAACAGTTTTCACTTGGTTTCCCGCTGCATTCACTTGATGTCGTGCAGCTTCCAGTCGGTGTCCTGCTGCTTTGACTCAGTGTCTTGCTGATTTCACTTGGTGTACTGCTCTTTTCACTTGGTGTCCTTCTGCTTTCACTTGGTGCCCTGCTGCTTTCATTCGCTATTCTGCTGCTTTCACTCGGTGTCCTGCTGCTTTCACTCAGTGTCCTGCAGGTTTCACTCGGTATCCTGATGTTTTCACTCGGTGCTCTGCTCTTTTCACTCGGTGCCCTGCTGCTTTCATTCGCTATTCTGCTGCTTTCACTCGGTTTCTTGTTCTTTTCACTCGGTGTTCTGCTGCTTTCACTCGGGGTCCGGCCGCTATCCCTCGGAGTTCTGCTCTTTTCACTCAGTGCCCGGCTGTTTTCATTCGCTATTCTGCTGCTTTCACTCAGTTTCCTGCTTCTTCCACTCAGTGCCCTGCTTCATTCACTTGGTGTCCTGCTGCTTTTACTTAGTGTCCTGCTCTTTTCACTTGGTGTCCTGCTCTTTTCACTCGCTGTCCTGCCCCTGTCACTCGGTTTCTTGTTCTTTTCACGCGGTGTCCTGCAGCTTTCACTCTGTGTCCTGCTGTTTTCACTCAGTGTCCTGCAGCTTTCACTTGGTGTTTTGCTGTTTTAACTCCATGTCCAGATATTTTCACTCGGTGTCCTGCTGCTGTCACTTGGTTTTCCTGCTGCATTCACTCGGTGTCCTGCTGCTTTCACTTGGTGTCCTGCTGCTTTCACTCGGTGTCCTGCAGCTTTCACTCGGTGTCCTGCAGCTTTCACTTGATGTCCTGCTGTTTTCACTCAGTGTCCTGCTGCTTTCACTTGGTGTCCTGCAGCTTTCACTCGGTGTCCTGCAGCTTTCACTCAGTGTCCTGCTCTTTTCACTCGGTGTCCTGCAGCTTTCACTTGATGTCCTGCTGTTTTCACTCAGTGTCCTGCTGTTTTCACTCAGTGTCCAGATATTTTCACTCGGTGTCCTGCAGCTTTCACTTGGTGTCCTGCAGCTTTCACTCGGTTTCCTGCTGCTTTCACTTGGTGTCCTGCTGCTTTCACTCAGTGTCCTGCTGCTTTCACTCGGTGTCCTGCTGTTTTCACTCAGTGTCCTGCAGCTTTCACTCGGTGTTTTGCTGTTTTAACTCCATGTCCAGATATTTTCACTCGGTGTCCTGCTGCTGTCACTTGGTTTTCCTGATGCTTTCACTTGGTGTCCTGCAGCTTTCACTCGGTTTCCTGCTGCTTTCACTCGGTGTCCTGCAGCTTTCACTCGGTGTCCTGCAGCTTTCACTCGGTGTCCTGCAGCTTTCACTTGATGTCCTGCTGTTTTCACTCAGTGTCCTGCTGCTTTCTCTTGGTGTCCTGCAGTTTTCACTCGGTGTCCTGCAGCTTTCACTCAGTGTCCTGCTCTTTTCACTCGGTGTCCTGCAGCTTTCACTTGATGTCCTGCTGTTTTCACTCAGTGTCCTGCTGTTTTCACTCAGTGTCCAGATATTTTCACTCGGTGTCCTGCAGCTTTCACTTGGTGTCCTGCAGCTTTCACTCGGTTTCCTGCTGCTTTCACTCGGTGTCCTGCTGCTTTCACTCAGTGTCCTGCTGTTTTCACTCGCTGACCTGCTGTTTTAATTCGCTTTCCTGCAGCTTTCACTTGGTTTCCTGCTGTTTTCACTTGGTGTCCTGCAGCTTCCAGTCGGTGTCCTGTTGCTTTGACTCAAGGTCTTGCTGATTTCACTTGGTGTCCTTCTACTTTCACTCGGTGTCCAACAATTTTCACTTGGTTTCCCGCTGCATTCACTTGGTGCGCTGCAGCTTCCAGTCGGTGTCCTGTTGCTTTGACTCAAGGTCTTGCTGATTTCACTTGGTGTCCTTCTACTTTCACTCAGTGTCCTGCAGGTTTCACTTGGTGTCCTGCTCTTTTCACTCGTTGTACTCCTGTTTTCACTCGGTGTCCTGCTGCTTTCACTCGGTTTGCTCCTCTTTTCACTCGGTGCCCTGCTGCTTTCATTCGATATTCTGCTGCTTTCACTCGGTTTCCTGTTCTTTTCACTCGGTGTCCTGCTGCTTTCACTTGGTGTCCAACACTTTTCACTTGGTTTCCCGCTGCATTCACTTGGTGCGCTGCAGCTTCCAGTCGGTGTCCTGCTGCTTTGACTCAGTGTCTTGCTGATTTCACTTGGTGCCCTCCTGCTTTCACTCAGTGTACTGCTCTTTTCACTCAGTGTCCTGCTGCTTTCACTCAGTGTCCTGCAGGTTTCACTCGGTGTCCTGCTCTTTTCCCTCCTTGTCCTGCTGCATTCACTCGCTGTCCTGCTGCTTTCACCCGGTGTCCTGCAGCTTTCACTCAGTGTCCTGCTGCTTTCACCCGGTGTCCTGCTCTTTTCACTCGGTGTCCTGCTGCTTTCACTCAGTTTCTTCTTCTTTTCACACAGTGTCCTTCGGCTTTCACTTGGTTTCCTGCTCTAATCCCTCCTTGTCCTGCTGCATTCACTCGCTGTCCTGCTGTATTAATTCGCTTTCCTGCAGCTTTCACCCGGTGTCCTGCTCTTTTCACTCGGTGTCCTGCTGCTTTCACTCAGTGTCCTACTGCTTTCACTCAGTGTCGTGCAGCTTCCAGTCGGTGTCCTGTTGCTTTGACTCAAGGTCTTGCTGATTTCACTTGGTGCCCTCCTGCTTTCACTCAGTGTCCTGCAGGTTTCACTCATTGTCCTGCTGCTTTCACTCGGTGTCCAACAGTTTTCACTTGGTTTCCCGCTGCATTCACTTGATGTCGTGCAGCTTCCAGTCGGTGTCCTGCTGCTTTGACTCAGTGTCTTGCTGATTTCACTTGGTGTACTGCTCTTTTCACTTGGTGTCCTTCTGCTTTCACTTGGTGCCCTGCTGCTTTCATTCGCTATTCTGCTGCTTTCACTCGGTGTCCTGCTGCTTTCACTCAGTGTCCTGCAGGTTTCACTCGGTATCCTGATGTTTTCACTCGGTGCTCTGCTCTTTTCACTCGGTGCCCTGCTGCTTTCATTCGCTATTCTGCTGCTTTCACTCGGTTTCTTGTTCTTTTCACTCGGTGTTCTGCTGCTTTCACTCGGGGTCCGGCCGCTATCCCTCGGAGTTCTGCTCTTTTCACTCAGTGCCCGGCTGTTTTCATTCGCTATTCTGCTGCTTTCACTCAGTTTCCTGCTTCTTCCACTCAGTGCCCTGCTTCATTCACTTGGTGTCCTGCTGCTTTTACTTAGTGTCCTGCTCTTTTCACTTGGTGTCCTGCTCTTTTCACTCGCTGTCCTGCCCCTGTCACTCGGTTTCTTGTTCTTTTCACGCGGTGTCCTGCAGCTTTCACTCTGTGTCCTGCTGTTTTCACTCAGTGTCCTGCAGCTTTCACTTGGTGTTTTGCTGTTTTAACTCCATGTCCAGATATTTTCACTCGGTGTCCTGCTGCTGTCACTTGGTTTTCCTGCTGCATTCACTCGGTGTCCTGCTGCTTTCACTTGGTGTCCTGCTGCTTTCACTCGGTGTCCTGCTGCTTTCACTTGGTGTCCTGCTGCTTTCACTCGGTGTCCTGCTGCATTCACTCGGTGTCCTGCTGCTTTCACTTGGTGTCCTGCTGCTTTCACTCGGTGTCCTGCTGCTTTCACTCGGTGTCCTGCTGCTTTCACTCGGTGTCCTGCTGCTTTCACTCGGTGTCCTGCTGCATTCACTCAGAGTCCTGCTGCTTTCACTCGGTGTCCTGCTGCTTTCACTCGGTGTCCTGCAGCTTTCACTCGGTGTCCTGCAGCTTTCACTTGATGTCCTGCTGTTTTCACTCAGTGTCCTGCTGCTTTCACTTGGTGTCCTGCAGCTTTCACTCGGTGTCCTGCAGCTTTCACTCAGTGTCCTGCTCTTTTCACTCGGTGTCCTGCAGCTTTCACTTGATGTCCTGCTGTTTTCACTCAGTGTCCTGCTGTTTTCACTCAGTGTCCAGATATTTTCACTCGGTGTCCTGCAGCTTTCACTTGGTGTCCTGCAGCTTTCACTCGGTTTCCTGCTGCTTTCACTTGGTGTCCTGCTGCTTTCACTCAGTGTCCTGCTGCTTTCACTCGGTGTCCTGCTGTTTTCACTCAGTGTCCTGCAGCTTTCACTCGGTGTTTTGCTGTTTTAACTCCATGTCCAGATATTTTCACTCGGTGTCCTGCTGCTGTCACTTGGTTTTCCTGATGCTTTCACTTGGTGTCCTGCAGCTTTCACTCGGTTTCCTGCTGCTTTCACTCGGTGTCCTGCAGCTTTCACTCGGTGTCCTGCAGCTTTCACTCGGTGTCCTGCAGCTTTCACTTGATGTCCTGCTGTTTTCACTCAGTGTCCTGCTGCTTTCTCTTGGTGTCCTGCAGTTTTCACTCGGTGTCCTGCAGCTTTCACTCAGTGTCCTGCTCTTTTCACTCGGTGTCCTGCAGCTTTCACTTGATGTCCTGCTGTTTTCACTCAGTGTCCTGCTGTTTTCACTCAGTGTCCAGATATTTTCACTCGGTGTCCTGCAGCTTTCACTTGGTGTCCTGCAGCTTTCACTCGGTTTCCTGCTGCTTTCACTCGGTGTCCTGCTGCTTTCACTCAGTGTCCTGCTGCTTTCACTCGGTGTCCTGCTGTTTTCACTCAGTGTCCTGCAGCTTTCACTTGGTGTTTTGCTGTTTTAACTCCATGTCCAGATATTTTCACTCAGTGTCCTGCTGCTGTCACTTGGTTTTCCTGCTGCATTCACTCGGTGTCCTGCTGCTTTCACTTGGTGTCCTGCTGCTTTCACTCGGTGTCCTGCTGCTTTCACTTGGTGTCCTGCTGCTTTCACTCAGTGTCCTGCTGCATTCACTCGGTGTCCTGCTGCTTTCACTTGGTGTCCTGCTGCTTTCACTCGGTGTCCTGCTGCTTTCACTTGGTGTCCTGCTGCTTTCACTCGGTGTCCTGCTGCTTTCACTCAGTGTCCTGCTGCTTTCACTCAGTGTCCTGCTGCTTTCACTCGGTGTCCTGCTGCATTCACTCAGAGTCCTGCTGCTTTCACTCGTTGTACTCCTGTTTTCACTCGGTGTCCTGCTGCTTTCACTCGGTGTCCTGCTGCATTCACTTGGTGTCCTTCTTTTGTCACCCTGCGTCCTGCTGCTTCCACTCGGTGTCCTGCTCTTTTCACTCGGTGTCCTGCTGCTTTCACTCGGTGTCCAACACTTTTCACTTGGTTTCCCGCTGCATTCACTTGGTGCGCTGCAGCTTCCAGTCGGTGTCCTGTTGCTTTGACTCAGTGTCTTGCTGATTTCACGTGGTGCCCTCCTGCTTTCACTCAGTGTCCTGCAGGTTTCACTCGGTGTCCTGCTCTTTTCCCTCCTTGTCCTGCTGCATTTGCTCGCTGTCCTGCTGCTTTCACCTGGTGTCCTGCAGCTTCCACTCAGTGTCCTGCTGCTTTCACTCGGTTTCTTCTTCCTTTCACACGGTGTCCTGCGGCTTTCACTTGGTTTCCTGCTCTAATCCCTCCTTGTCCTGCTGCATTCACTCGCTGTCCTGCTGTATTAATTCGCTTTCCTGCAGCTTTCACTCGGTGTCCTGCTGCTTTCACTCGGTGTCCTGCTGCTTTCACTCGGTGTCCTGCAGCTTTCACTCGGTGTCCTGCAGCTTTCACTCGGTGTCCTGCAGCTTTCACTTGATGTCCTGCTGTTTTCACTCAGTGTCCTGCTACTTTCACTTGGTGTCCTGCAGCTTTCACTCGGTGTCCTGCAGCTTTCACTCAGTGTCCTGCTCTTTTCACTCGGTGTCCTGCAGCTTTCACTTGATGTCCTGCTGTTTTCACTCAGTGTCCTGCTGTTTTCACTCAGTGTCCAGGTATTTTCACTCGGTGTCCTGCAGCTTTCACTTGGTGTCCTGCAGCTTTCACTCGGTTTCCTGCTGCTTTCACTTGGTGTCCTGCTGCTTTCACTCAGTGTCCTGCAGCTTTCACTCGGTGTCCTGCTGCTTTCACTCGGTGTCCTGCAGCTTTCACTCGGTGTCCTGCAGCTTTCACTCGGTGTCCTGCAGCTTTCACTTGATGTCCTGCTGTTTTCACTCAGTGTCCTGCTACTTTCACTTGGTGTCCTGCAGCTTTCACTCGGTGTCCTGCAGCTTTCACTCAGTGTCCTGCTCTTTTCACTCGGTTTCCTGCAGCTTTCACTTGATGTCCTGCTGTTTTCACTCAGTGTCCTGCTGTTTTCACTCAGTGTCCAGGTATTTTCACTCGGTGTCCTGCAGCTTTCACTTGGTGTCCTGCAGCTTTCACTCGGTTTCCTGCTGCTTTCACTTGGTGTCCTGCTGCTTTCACTCAGTGTCCTGCTGCTTTCACTCGGTGTCCTGCTGTTTTCACTCAGTGTCCTGCAGCTTTCACTCGGTGTTTTGCTGTTTTAACTCCATGTCCAGATATTTTCACTCGGTGTCCTGCTGCTGTCACTTGGTTTTCCTGATGCTTTCACTTGGTGTCCTGCAGCTTTCACTCGGTTTCCTGCTGCTTTCACTCGGTGTCCTGCAGCTTTCACTCGGTGTCCTGCAGCTTTCACTCGGTGTCCTGCAGCTTTCACTTGATGTCCTGCTGTTTTCACTCAGTGTCCTGCTGCTTTCTCTTGGTGTCCTGCAGTTTTCACTCGGTGTCCTGCAGCTTTCACTCAGTGTCCTGCTCTTTTCACTCGGTGTCCTGCAGCTTTCACTTGATGTCCTGCTGTTTTCACTCAGTGTCCTGCTGTTTTCACTCAGTGTCCAGATATTTTCACTCGGTGTCCTGCAGCTTTCACTTGGTGTCCTGCAGCTTTCACTCGGTTTCCTGCTGCTTTCACTCGGTGTCCTGCTGCTTTCACTCAGTGTCCTGCTGCTTTCACTCGATGTCCTGCTGTTTTCACTCAGTGTCCTGCAGCTTTCACTTGGTGTTTTGCTGTTTTAACTCCATGTCCAGATATTTTCACTCGGTGTCCTGCTGCTGTCACTTGGTTTTCCTGCTGCATTCACTCGGTGTCCTGCTGCTTTCACTTGGTGTCCTGCTGCTTTCACTCGGTGTCCTGCTGCTTTCACTTGGTGTCCTGCTGCTTTCACTCAGTGTCCTGCTGCATTCACTCGGTGTCCTGCTGCTTTCACTTGGTGTCCTGCTGCTTTCACTCGGTGTCCTGCTGCTTTCACTCAGTGTCCTGCAGCTTTCACTTGGTGTTTTGCTGTTTTAACTCCATGTCCAGATATTTTCACTCGGTGTCCTGCTGCTGTCACT
Organism: Cetorhinus maximus; assembly: GCF_964194155.1. Taxonomy (NCBI): domain Eukaryota; kingdom Metazoa; phylum Chordata; class Chondrichthyes; order Lamniformes; family Cetorhinidae; genus Cetorhinus; species Cetorhinus maximus. Next base: position 118,128,295 of record NC_135885.1, read on the forward strand.
TGGTTTTCCTGCTGCATTCACTCGGTGTCCTGCTGCTTTCACTTGGTGTCCTGCTGCTTTCACTCGGTGTCCTGCTGCTTTCACTTGGTGTCCTGCTGCTTTCACTCAGTGTCCTGCTGCATTCACTCGGTGTCCTGCTGCTTTCACTTGGTGTCCTGCTGCTGTCACTTGGTTTTCCTGCTGCATTCACTCGGTGTCCTGCTGCTTTCACTTGGTGTCCTGCTGCTTTCACTCGGTGTCCTGCTGCTTTCACTTGGTGTCCTGCTGCTTTCACTCAGTGTCCTGCTGCATTCACTCGGTGTCCTGCTGCTTTCACTCGGTGTCCTGCTGCTTTCACTCGGTGTCCTGCTGCTTTCACTCGGTGTCCTGCTGCTTTCACTCGGTGTCCTGCTGCATTCACTCAGAGTCCTGCTGCTTTCACTCGGTGTCCTGCTGCTTTCACTCGGTGTCCTGCTGCTTTCACTCGGTGTCCTGCTGCATTCACTCGGTGTCCTGCTGCTTTCACTCGGTTTCCTGATATTATCTCTTGGTGTCCTGCTCTTTTCACACGGTGTCCTGTTGTTTTCACTCGTTGTCTAGCTGCTTTCCTTGGTGTTCTGATATTTTCACTTGGTGTCCTGATGTTTTCACTCAGTGTCCTGTTGTTTCACTCGTTGTCCTGCTGCTTTAACTCGGTGTCCTGCTGTTTTCACTCAGTGTCCTGCAGCTTTCACTTGGTGTTTTGCTGTTTTAACTCCATGTCCAGATATTTTCACTCGGTGTCCTGCTGCTGTCACTTGGTTTTCCTGCTGCATTCACTCGGTGTCCTGCTGCTTTCACTTGGTGTCCTGCTGCTTTCACTCGGTGTCCTGCTGCTTTCACTTGGTGTCCTGCTGCTTTCACTCAGTGTCCTGCTGCATTCACTCGGTGTCCTGCTGCTTTCACTTGGTGTCCTGCTGCTTTCACTCGGTGTCCTGCTGCTTTCACTCAGTGTCCTGCTGCTTTCACTCGGTGTCCTGCTGCTTTCACTCGGTGTCCTGCTGCATTCACTCAGAGTCCTGCTGCTTTCACTCGATGTCCTGCTGCTTTCACTCGGTGTCCTGCTGCTTTCACTCGGTGTCCTGCTGCATTCACTCGGTGTCCTGCTGCTTTCACTTGGTGTCCTGCTGCTTTCACTTGGTCTCCTGCTGCTTTCAGTTGGTGTCCTGCTGCTTTCACTCGGTTTCCTGATATTATCTCTTGGTGTCCTGCTCTTTTCACACGGTGTCCTGTTGTTTTCACTCGTTGTCTAGCTGCTTTCCTTGGTGTTCTGATATTTTCACTTGGTGTCCTGATGTTTTCACTCAGTGTCCTGTTGTTTCACTCGTTGTCCTGCTGCTTTAACTCGGTGTCCTGCTGTTTTCACTCGGTGTCCTGCTGCTGTCACTCGATGTCCTGCTGCTTTCACTCGGTGTCCAGATATTTTCACTCGGTGTCCTGCTGCTTTCACTTGATGTTTTTCTGTTTTAACTCCATGTCCAGATATTTTCACTCAGTGTCCAGATATTTTCACTCGGTGTCCAGATATTTTCACTCAGTGTCCAGATATTTTCACTCGGTGTCCTGAAGCTTTCACTCGGTGTCCTGAAGCTTTCACTCGGTGTCCTGCGTCTTTCAAATGGTTTCCTGCTTTTGTCACTCGGTGTCCTGATGTTTTTACTCGGTGTCCTGCTCTTTTCACTCGGTATCCTGCTTCTTTCACTTGGATTCCTGATCTTGTCACTCTGTGTCCTGCTGCTTTCACTCGATGTCCTGCTGCTTTCACTCAGTTTCCTGCTCTTTTCACTCGGTGTCCTGCTGCTTTCACTCGATGTCCTGCTGCTTTCTCTCTGTGTTCTGCTCTTTTCACTCAGTGTCCTGCTGCTTTCTCTCGGTGCCCTCCTGCTTTCACTCAGTTTCCTGTTGCTTTCACTCGGTGTTTTGCTACTTTCACTCGGTGTCCTGCTGCTTTCACTCGGTGTCCTGCTGCTTTCACTCGGTGTCCTGCTGCTTTCACTCGGTGTTCTGCTGCTTTCACTTGGTGTCCTGCTGCTTTCACTCGGTGTCCTGCTGCTTTCACTTGGTGTCCTGCTGCTTTCACTCAGTGTCCTGCTGCATTCACTCGGTGTCCTGCTGCTTTCACTTGGTGTCCTGCTGCTTTCACTCGGTGTCCTGCTGCTTTCACTTGGTGTCCTGCTGCTTTCACTCGGTGTCCTGCTGCTTTCACTTGGTGTCCTGCTGCTTTCACTCAGTGTCCTGCTGCTTTCACTCGGTGTCCTGCTGCATTCACTCAGAGTCCTGCTGCTTTCACTCGTTGTACTCCTGTTTTCACTCGGTGTCCTGCTGCTTTCACTCGGTGTCCTGCTGCATTCACTTGGTGTCCTTCTTTTGTCACCCTGCGTCCTGCTGCTTCCACTCGGTGTCCTGCTCTTTTCACTCGGTGTCCTGCTGCTTTCACTCGGTGTCCAACACTTTTCACTTGGTTTCCCGCTGCATTCACTTGGTGCGCTGCAGCTTCCAGTCGGTGTCCTGTTGCTTTGACTCAGTGTCTTGCTGATTTCACGTGGTGCCCTCCTGCTTTCACTCAGTGTCCTGCAGGTTTCACTCGGTGTCCTGCTCTTTTCCCTCCTTGTCCTGCTGCATTTGCTCGCTGTCCTGCTGCTTTCACCTGGTGTCCTGCAGCTTCCACTCAGTGTCCTGCTGCTTTCACTCGGTTTCTTCTTCCTTTCACACGGTGTCCTGCGGCTTTCACTTGGTTTCCTGCTCTAATCCCTCCTTGTCCTGCTGCATTCACTCGCTGTCCTGCTGTATTAATTCGCTTTCCTGCAGCTTTCACTCGGTGTCCTGCTGCTTTCACTCGGTGTCCTGCAGCTTTCACTCGGTGTCCTGCAGCTTTCACTCGGTGTCCTGCAGCTTTCACTTGATGTCCTGCTGTTTTCACTCAGTGTCCTGCTACTTTCACTTGGTGTCCTGCAGCTTTCACTCGGTGTCCTGCAGCTTTCACTCAGTGTCCTGCTCTTTTCACTCGGTGTCCTGCAGCTTTCACTTGATGTCCTGCTGTTTTCACTCAGTGTCCTGCTGTTTTCACTCAGTGTCCAGGTATTTTCACTCGGTGTCCTGCAGCTTTCACTTGGTGTCCTGCAGCTTTCACTAAGTTTCCTGCTGCTTTCACTTGGTGTCCTGCTGCTTTCACTCAGTGTCCTGCAGCTTTCACTCGGTGTCCTGCTGCTTTCACTCGGTGTCCTGCAGCTTTCACTCGGTGTCCTGCAGCTTTCACTTGATGTCCTGCTGTTTTCACTCAGTGTCCTGCTACTTTCACTTGGTGTCCTGCAGCTTTCACTCGGTGTCCTGCAGCTTTCACTCAGTGTCCTGCTCTTTTCACTCGGTGTCCTGCAGCTTTCACTTGATGTCCTGCTGTTTTCACTCAGTGTCCTGCTGTTTTCACTCAGTGTCCAGGTATTTTCACTCGGTGTCCTGCAGCTTTCACTTGGTGTCCTGCAGCTTTCACTCGGTTTCCTGCTGCTTTCACTTGGTGTCCTGCTGCTTTCACTCAGTGTCCTGCTGCTTTCACTCGGTGTCCTGCTGTTTTCACTCAGTGTCCTGCAGCTTTCACTCGGTGTTTTGCTGTTTTAACTCCATGTCCAGATATTTTCACTCGGTGTCCTGCTGCTGTCACTTGGTTTTCCTGATGCTTTCACTTGGTGTCCTGCAGCTTTCACTCGGTTTCCTGCTGCTTTCACTCGGTGTCCTGCAGCTTTCACTCGGTGTCCTGCAGCTTTCACTCGGTGTCCTGCAGCTTTCACTTGATGTCCTGCTGTTTTCACTCAGTGTCCTGCTGCTTTCTCTTGGTGTCCTGCAGTTTTCACTCGGTGTCCTGCAGCTTTCACTCAGTGTCCTGCTCTTTTCACTCGGTGTCCTGCAGCTTTCACTTGATGTCCTGCTGTTTTCACTCAGTGTCCTGCTGTTTTCACTCAGTGTCCAGATATTTTCACTCGGTGTCCTGCAGCTTTCACTTGGTGTCCTGCAGCTTTCACTCGGTTTCCTGCTGCTTTCACTCGGTGTCCTGCTGCTTTCACTCAGTGTCCTGCTGCTTTCACTCGGTGTCCTGCTGTTTTCACTCAGTGTCCTGCAGCTTTCACTTGGTGTTTTGCTGTTTTAACTCCATGTCCAGATATTTTCACTCGGTGTCCTGCTGCTGTCACTTGGTTTTCCTGCTGCATTCACTCGGTGTCCTGCTGCTTTCACTTGGTGTCCTGCTGCTTTCACTCGGTGTCCTGCTGCTTTCACTTGGTGTCCTGCTGCTTTCACTCAGTGTCCTGCTGCATTCACTCGGTGTCCTGCTGCTTTCACTTGGTGTCCTGCTGCTTTCACTCGGTGTCCTGCTGCTTTCACTCAGTGTCCTGCAGCTTTCACTTGGTGTTTTGCTGTTTTAACTCCATGTCCAGATATTTTCACTCAGTGTCCTGCTGCTGTCACTTGGTTTTCCTGCTGCATTCACTCGGTGTCCTGCTGCTTTCACTTGGTGTCCTGCTGCTTTCATTCGGTGTCCTGCTGCTTTCACTTGGTGTCCTGCTGCTTTCACTCAGTGTCCTGCTGCATTCACTCGGTGTCCTGCTGCTTTCACTTGGTGTCCTGCTGCTTTCACTCGGTGTCCTGCTGCTTTCACTCGGTGTCCTGCTGCTTTCACTCGGTGTCCTGCTGCATTCACTCAGAGTCCTGCTGCTTTCACTCGGTGTCCTGCTGCTTTCACTCGGTGTCCTGCTGCTTTCACTCGGTGTCCTGCTGCATTCACTCGGTGTCCTGCTGCTTTCACTTGGTGTCCTGCTGCTTTCACTTGGTCTCCTGCTGCTTTCAGTTGGTGTCCTGCTGCTTTCACTCGGTTTCCTGATATTATCTCTTGGTGTCCTTCTCTTTTCACACGGTGTCCTGCTGTTTTCACTCGTTGTCTAGCTGCTTTCCTTGGTGTTCTGATATTTTCACTTGGTGTCCTGATGTTTTCACTCAGTGTCCTGTTGTTTCACTCGTTGTCCTGCTGCTTTAACTCGGTGTCCTGCTGTTTTCACTCGGTGTCCTGCTGCTGTCACTCGATGTCCTGCTGCTTTCACTCGGTGTCCAGATATTTTCACTCGGTGTCCTGCTGCTTTCACTTGATGTTTTTCTGTTTTAACTCCATGTCCAGATATTTTCACTCAGTGTCCAGATATTTTCACTCGGTGTCCAGATATTTTCACTCAGTGTCCAGATATTTTCACTCGGTGTCCTGAAGCTTTCACTCGGTGTCCTGAAGCTTTCACTCGGTGTCCTGCGTCTTTCAAATGGTTTCCTGCTTTTGTCACTCGGTGTCCTGATGTTTTTACTCGGTGTCCTGCTCTTTTCACTCGGTATCCTGCTTCTTTCACTTGGATTCCTGATCTTGTCACTCTGTGTCCTGCTGCTTTCACTCGATGTCCTGCTGCTTTCACTCAGTTTCCTGCTCTTTTCACTCGGTGTCCTGCTGCTTTCACTCGATGTCCTGCTGCTTTCTCTCTGTGTTCTGCTCTTTTCACTCAGTGTCCTGCTGCTTTCTCTCGGTGCCCTCCTGCTTTCACTCAGTTTCCTGTTGCTTTCACTCGGTGTTTTGCTACTTTCACTCGGTGTCCTGCTGCTTTCACTCGGTGTCCTGCTGCTTTCACTCGGTGTCCTGCTGCTTTCACTCGGTGTTCTGCTGCTTTCACTCGGTTTCTTGTTCTTTTCACATGGTGTCTTGCGGCTTTCACTTGGATTCCTGCTCTATTTACTCGGTGTCCTGCTGTATTAATTCGGTTTCCTGCAGCTTTCACTCAGTGTCCTGCTCTTATTACTCTGTGTCCTGCTGCTTTCACTCGATGTCCTGCTGCTATCCCTTTGAGTTCTGCTCTTTTCACTCAGTGCCCTGCTGCTTTCTTTCGCTATTCTGCTGCTTTCACTCGGTATCCTGCTTCTTTCGCTCGGTGTCCTGGTCTTTACACTCGGTGTCCTGCAGCTTTCACTCAGTGTCCTGCTCCTTTAACTTGCTGTCCTGTTGCTTTCACTCGGTGTCCTGCTGCGTTCACTCTGTGTCCTGTTGCTTTCTCTCGGAGTTCTGCTGTTTTCACTCAGTGTCCAGCTTTTTTCACTTCTTGTCCTGATGTATTAATTCGGTTTCCTGCTCTTTTCACTCGGTGTCCTGCTCTTTTCACTCGGTGTCCTGCTGTTTTCACTCGCTGACCTGCTGTTTTAATTCGCTTTCCTGCAGCTTTCACTTGGTTTCCTGCTGTTTTCACTTGGTGTCCTGCAGCTTCCAGTCGGTGTCCTGTTGCTTTGACTCAAGGTCTTGCTGATTTCACTTGGTGTCCTTCTACTTTCACTCGGTGTCCAACAATTTTCACTTGGTTTCCCGCTGCATTCACTTGGTGCGCTGCAGCTTCCAGTCGGTGTCCTGTTGCTTTGACTCAAGGTCTTGCTGATTTCACTTGGTGTCCTTCTACTTTCACTCAGTGTCCTGCAGGTTTCACTTGGTGTCCTGCTCTTTTCACTCGTTGTACTCCTGTTTTCACTCGGTGTCCTGCTGCTTTCACTCGGTTTGCTCCTCTTTTCACTCGGTGCCCTGCTGCTTTCATTCGATATTCTGCTGCTTTCACTCGGTTTCCTGTTCTTTTCACTCGGTGTCCTGCTGCTTTCACTTGGTGTCCAACACTTTTCACTTGGTTTCCCGCTGCATTCACTTGGTGCGCTGCAGCTTCCAGTCGGTGTCCTGCTGCTTTGACTCAGTGTCTTGCTGATTTCACTTGGTGCCCTCCTGCTTTCACTCAGTGTACTGCTCTTTTCACTCAGTGTCCTGCTGCTTTCACTCAGTGTCCTGCAGGTTTCACTCGGTGTCCTGCTCTTTTCCCTCCTTGTCCTGCTGCATTCACTCGCTGTCCTGCTGCTTTCACCCGGTGTCCTGCAGCTTTCACTCAGTGTCCTGCTGCTTTCACCCGGTGTCCTGCTCTTTTCACTCGGTGTCCTGCTGCTTTCACTCAGTTTCTTCTTCTTTTCACACAGTGTCCTTCGGCTTTCACTTGGTTTCCTGCTCTAATCCCTCCTTGTCCTGCTGCATTCACTCGCTGTCCTGCTGTATTAATTCGCTTTCCTGCAGCTTTCACCCGGTGTCCTGCTCTTTTCACTCGGTGTCCTGCTGCTTTCACTCAGTGTCCTACTGCTTTCACTCAGTGTCGTGCAGCTTCCAGTCGGTGTCCTGTTGCTTTGACTCAAGGTCTTGCTGATTTCACTTGGTGCCCTCCTGCTTTCACTCAGTGTCCTGCAGGTTTCACTCATTGTCCTGCTGCTTTCACTCGGTGTCCAACAGTTTTCACTTGGTTTCCCGCTGCATTCACTTGATGTCGTGCAGCTTCCAGTCGGTGTCCTGCTGCTTTGACTCAGTGTCTTGCTGATTTCACTTGGTGTACTGCTCTTTTCACTTGGTGTCCTTCTGCTTTCACTTGGTGCCCTGCTGCTTTCATTCGCTATTCTGCTGCTTTCACTCGGTGTCCTGCTGCTTTCACTCAGTGTCCTGCAGGTTTCACTCGGTATCCTGATGTTTTCACTCGGTGCTCTGCTCTTTTCACTCGGTGCCCTGCTGCTTTCATTCGCTATTCTGCTGCTTTCACTCGGTTTCTTGTTCTTTTCACTCGGTGTTCTGCTGCTTTCACTCGGGGTCCGGCCGCTATCCCTCGGAGTTCTGCTCTTTTCACTCAGTGCCCGGCTGTTTTCATTCGCTATTCTGCTGCTTTCACTCAGTTTCCTGCTTCTTCCACTCAGTGCCCTGCTTCATTCACTTGGTGTCCTGCTGCTTTTACTTAGTGTCCTGCTCTTTTCACTTGGTGTCCTGCTCTTTTCACTCGCTGTCCTGCCCCTGTCACTCGGTTTCTTGTTCTTTTCACGCGGTGTCCTGCAGCTTTCACTCTGTGTCCTGCTCATTTCACTCATTGTCCTGCTGCATTCACTTGGTGTCCTGCTGCTTTCACTCTGTGTCCTGCTCATTTCACTCATTGTCCTGCTGCTTTCACTCTGTGTCCTGCTGCATTCACTTGGTGTCCTGCTGCATTCACTTGGTGTCCTGCTGCATTCACTCGGTGTCCTGCTGCATTTACTCTGTGTCCTGCTCATTTCACTCCGTGTCCTGCTGCTTTCACGTTATGTCCTGCTGCTTTCACTCGGTGTCCTGCTGCTTTCACTCTGTGTCCTGCTGCATTTACTTGGTGTCCTGCTGCTTTCACTCGGTGTCCTGCTGCATTCACTTGGTGTCCTGCTGCTTTCACTCGGTGTCCTGCTGCTTTCACTCGGTGTCCTGCTCTTTTCACTCCGTGTCCTGCTGCTTTCACTCGGTGTCCTGCTGCTTTCACTCGGTGTCCTGCTCTTTTCACTCCGTGTCCTTCTGCTTTCACTTGGTGTCCTGCTCTTTTCACTCCGTGTCCTTCTGCTTTCACTCGGTGTCCTTCCCTTTTCCCTCTGTGCCCTGTTGCTTTCTTTCGCTATTCTGCAGCTTCCAGTCGGTGTCCTGGTGCTTTGACTCAGTGTCTTGCTGATTTCACTTGGTGCCCTCCTTCTTTCACTCGATGTACTGCTCTTTTCACACGGTGTCCTTCTGCTTTCACTCGGTGTCCTGCTGCTTTCACTCGGTGTCCTGCTGCTTTCACTCGGTTTCCTGCTCTTTTCACTCGTTGTACTCCTGTTTTCACTCGGTATCCTGATGTTTTCACTCGGTCTCCTTCTGCTTTCACTCGGGGTCTTCCCGTTATCCCTCGGAGTTCTGCTCTTTTCACTCAGTGCCCTGCTGCTTTCATTCACTATTCTGCTGCTTTCACTCGGTTTCCTGCTTCTTCCACTCAGTGCCCTGCTTCATTCACTCGGTGTCCTGCTGCATTTACTCGGAGTCCTGCTGCTTTCACTCGATATTCTGCTGCTTTCACTCGGTTTCTTCTTTTCACACAGTTTCCTGCGGCTTTCACTTGGTTTCCTGCTTTATTCCCTCCTTGTCCTGCTGTTTTCACTCGCTGTCCTGCTGTATTAATTCGCTTTCCTTCAGCTTTCACTAGGTGTCTGACACTTTTCACTTTGTGTCCCGCTGCATTCACTTGGTGTTCTGCAGCTTCCAGTCGGGTTCCTACTGCTTTGACTCAGTGTCCTGCTGTTTCAACTCAGTTTCCTGCTCTTTTCACTCAGTTTCCTGCTCTTTTCACTCGCTGTCCTTCTCTTGTCACTCGGTGTCCTGCTGCTTTCACTCGGTGTCCTGCTGCTTTCACTCGGTGTCCTGCTGCTTTCACTCAGTGTCCTGCTGCTGTCACTCGGTGTCCTGCTGCTGTCACTCGGTGTCCTGCTGCTTTCACTCGGTGACCAGCTCTTTTCACTCAGTGTCCTGCTGCTTTCACTCGGTGTCCTGCTGCTGTCACTCGGTGTCCTGCTGTTTTCAATCAGTGTCCTGCTGCTTTCATTCCCTATTCTGCTGCTTTCACTCGGTGTCCTTCTGCTTTCACTCGGGGTTCTGCTGCTATCCCTCGGAGTTCTGCTCTTTTTACTAAGTGTCCTGATGCTTTCATTCGCTATTCTGCTGCTTTCACTCGGTTTCCTGCTTCTTCCACTCAGTGCCCTGCTGCATTCACTCGGTGTCCTGCTCTATTAATTCGGTTTCCTGCTGCTTTCACGCGTTGTCCTGCGGCTTTCACTTGGTTTCCTGCTCTTTTCACTTGGTGTCCTGCAGCTTCCAGTCGGTGTCCTGCTGTTTTATCTTGGTTTCCTGCTCTTTTCACTCGCTGTCCTTCTCTTGTCACTCAATGTCCTGCAGGTTTCACTCGGTGTCCAGCTTTTTTCACTCGGTGTCCTGATGTATTAATTCGGTTTCCTGCAGCTTTCACTTGGTTTCCTGCTGTTTTCACTCAGTTTCCTGCTCCTTTCACTCGGTGTCCTCCAGCCTTCAATCACTATCCTGCTGCTTTCATTCGGGATCCTGATGTTTTCACTCGTTGTCCTGCAGCTTCCAGTCAGTGTCCTGGTGCTTTGACTCAGTGTCTTGCTGTTTTCACTCGGTGTCCTGCTCTTTTCACTCAGTTTCCTGCTCTTTTCACTCATTTTTCTGTTCTTTTCACTCAGTTTCCTGCTCTTTTCACTCAGTTTCCTCCTCTTTTCACTCAGTTTCCTGCTCTTTTCACTTGGTGTCTTGCGGCTTTCACTCTGTGTCCTGCTCTTTTCACTCCATGTCCTGTAGATTTCACTCGCAGTCCTGCTGATTTCACTCGGTCTCCTCCTGTTTTCACTTGGTGTCCTGACGTATTAATTCGGTTTCCTGCTCTTTTCACTTGGTGTCCTGCAGCTTCCAGTCGGTGTCCTGCTGCATTGACTCAGTGTCTTGCTGATTTCACTCGCTGTCCTGCTGTTTTAACTCGGTGTCCTTCTCTTGTCACTCGGTGTCCTGCAGGTTTCACTCGGTGTCCTGCAGCTTTCACTCAGTTTCCTGCTGCTTCCTCTCGGAGTTCTGCTGTTTTCACCTGGTGTCCAGCTTTTTCACTCGGTGTCCTGATGTATTAATTCGGTTTCCTGCAGCTTTCACTCGGTGTCCTGATGAGTTCACTCGGTTTCCTGCTGCATTCAATCGGTGTCCTGCTGATTTCACTCAGTGCCCTGCTCTTTTCACTCGGTTTCCTGCTCTTTTCACTCTGTGTCCTGCTGTTTTCACTCCCAGTACTGCTGCTTTCACTCGCTAACCTGCTCTTTTCAGTTGGTTTCCTCCTCTTTTCACTCGGTGTCCTGCTGTTTTCACTTGTTTTCCTGCTTTTGTAACACGGTGTCCTGCTGCTTTCACTTGGTTTACTTCTCTTTCCACTAGGTGTCCAGCTGCTTTTTCTCAGTGTCCTGAAGCTTTCACTCTGTGTCCTGCTGCTTTTAAACGGCATCCTGCTCTTTTCCCTCGGTGTCCTGCAGCTTCCAGTCGGTGTCCTGGTGCTTTGATTCAGTGTCTTGCTGATTTCACTCGGTATCCTGCTCTTTTCACTCGGTGTCCTGCGGCTTTCACTCTGTGTCCTGCTGCTTTTCCTCGGTTTACTTCTCTTTCCATTATGTGTCCAGCTGCTTTTTCTCGGTGTCCTGCTGTTTTCACGCGGGTCCCTGCTCTTTTCACTCGGTATCCTGCTGCTTTCTATTGGTGTCCTGCTCTTTTCAATCAATGTCCTCCTGTTTTCACTTGGTGTCCTGCTACTTTCACTCGGTGTCCTGCAGCTTCCAGTCGGTGTCCTGTTGTTTTGACTCAGTGTCCTGCTGATTTCACTTGGTGCCCTCCTTCTTTCACTCGGTGTCCTGCTCTTTTCACACGGTTTCCTTCTGCTTTCAGTAGGTGTCCTGCTGTTTTAACTCGGTGTCCTTCTCTTGTCACTCGGTGTCCTGATGTATTAATTCGGTTTCCTGCAGCTTTCACTCGGTGTCCTGATGATTTCACTCGGTTTCCTGCTGCATTCAATCGGTGTCTTGCTCTTTTCAATCGGTGTCCTACTGCTTTCACTCGGTGTCTTGCTGCTTTCACTCGGTGTCTTGCTGCTTTCATTCCCTATTCTGCTGCATTCACTTCGTTTCCTGCTCTTTTCACTCGGTGTCCTGTTGTTTTCACTCGCAGTCCTGCTGATTTCACTCTGTGCCCTGCTCTTTTCACTCGGTTTCCTGCTCTTTTCACTCGGTTTCCTGCTCTTTTCACTCTGTGTCCTGCTGTTTTCACTCCCAGTACTGCTGCTTTCACTCGCTAACCTGCTCTTTTCAGTTGGTTTCCTCCTCTTTTCACTCAGTGTCCTGCTGCTTTCACTCGGTTTCCTCCTCTTTTCACTCGGTGTCCAGCTGCTTTCATTCAGTGTCCTGCTCTTTTCACGCGGGTTCCTGCTACTTTCATTCGCTATTCTGCTGCTTTCACTCGGTTTTGTTGTTCTTTTCACACAGTTTCCTGCGGCTTTCACTCGGTTTCCTGCTCTCTTCACATGGTGTCCTTCTGCTTTCACTCCGTGTACTGCTCTTTTTACCCTGCATCCTGCTGCTTTCCCTCGGTGTCCTTCTGCCTTCACTCAGTGTCCTGCCGTTTTAACTCGGTTTCCTGCTCTTTTCACTTGGTGTCCTTCTCTTGTCACTCGGTTTCCTGATGCTTCTACTCAGTGCCCTGCAGCTTTTACTCAGTATCCTGCTCTTTTCACTCGGTGTCCTGCTACTTTCTGCTGCTTTCACTCGGTTTCGTTGTTCTTTTCACACAGTGTCCTGCGGCTTTCACTTGGTTTCCTGCTCTATTCATTTGGTGCCCTCCTGCTTTCACTCGGTTTCCTGCTCTTTTCACATGGTGTCCTTCTCTTGTCACTTGGTTTCCTGCAGCTTTCACTCGGAGTTCTGCTGTTTTCACTCGGTGTCCAGTTTTTTTCACTCGGTGTCCTGATGTATTAATTCGGTTTCCTGCAGCTTTCACTCGGTGTCCAGCTCTTTTCACTCGGTGTCCTGCAGCTTTCACTCGGTGTCCAGCTCTTTTCACTCGGTGTCCTGCTGCCTTCACTCGGTGTCCAGCTCTTTTCACTCGGTGTCCTGCTGCTTGCACTCGGTGTCCAGCTCTTTTCACTCGGTGTCCTGCTGCTTTCACTCGGTTTCCTGCTCTCTTCACATGGTGTCCTTCTGCTTTCACTTGGTTTCCTGCAGCTTTCACTCAGAGTTCTGCTGTTTTCACTCGGTGTCCAGTTTTTTTCACTCGGTGTCCTGATGTATTAATTCGGTGTCCTGCTGCATTCACCCGGAGTTCTGCTCTTTTCACACTGTATCTTGCAGCTTTCACTCGGTGTCCTGCTGCTTTCATTCCCTATTCTGCTGCTTTCACTCGGTGTCCTGCAGCTTTCACTTGGTGTCCTACTCTTTTCAATCTGTGTTCTGCGGCTTTCACTCGGGGTCCTGCTCTATTAATTCAGTTTCCTGCAGCTTTCGCTCGGTGTCCTGCTCTTATTACTCGATGTCCTTCTGCTTTCACGCGGTGTCCTGCTGTTTTAACTCGGTTTCGTGCTCTTTCCACTCGGTGTCCTCCTCTTGTCATTCAGTGTCCTGCTGTTTTCACTCGGTGTCCTGCTGCTTTCACTCGGTGTCCTGCTCTTTTCACTCGGTGTCCTGCTGCTTTCACTCGGTGTCCTGCTCTTTTCACTCAGTGTCCTGCTGCTTTCACTCAGTGTCCTGCTCTTTTCACTCGGTGTCCTGCTGCTTTCACTCGGTGTCCTGCTGCTTTCACTCGGTGTCCTGCTGCTTTCACTCAGTGTCCTGCTCTTTTCACTCGGTGTCCTGCTGTTTTCACTCGGTGTCCTGCTGCTTTCACTCGGTGTCCTGCTGCTTTCACTCGGTGTCCTGCTGCTTTCACTCAGTGTCCTGCAGCTTTCACTCGGTGTCCTGCTCTTTTCACTCGGTGTCCTGCTGCTTTCACTCGGTGTCCTGCTGCTTTCACTCGGTGTCCTGCTCTTTTCACTCGGTGTCCTGCTGCTTTCACTCGGTGTCCTGCTGCTTTCACTCGGTGTCCTGCTGCTTTCACTCGGTGTCCTGCTGTTTTCACTTGGTGTCCTGCTGCTTTCACTTGGTGTCCTGCTGCTTTCACTCGGTGTCCTGCTGCTTTCACTCGGTGTCCTGCTGCTTTCACTCGGTGTCCTGCTCTTTTCACTCGGTGTCCTGCTGCTTTCACTCGGTGTCCTGCTGCTTTCACTCGGTGTCCTTCTGCTTTCACGCGTTGTCCTGTGGCTTTCACTTGGTTTCCTGCTGTTTTCACTCTGTGTCCTGGTGCTTTGACTCAGTGTCTTGCTGATTTCACTCGGTGTCTTCCTGCTTTCACTCGGTCTACTGCTCTATTCACACGGTGTTCTTCTGCTTTCACTCAGTGTCCTGCAGCTTTCACTCGGTTTCCTGCTCTTTTCACTCAGTTTCCTGCTCTTTTCACTTGGTGTCTTGTGGCTTTCGCTCTGTGTCCTGCTCTTTTCACTCCATGGTAGATTTCACTCGCAGTCCTGCTGATTTCGCTCGGTGTCCTCCTGTTTTCACTCGGTGTCCTGTTACTTTCACTCGGTGTCCTGCTGTTTTAACTCGGTTTCCTTCTCTTGTCACTCGGTGTCCTGCAGCTTTCACTCAGTTTCCTGCAGCTTTCACTCGGTGTCCTGCGGCTTTCACTTGGTTTCCTGCTCTTTTCACTCGCAGTCCTGCTGATTTCACTCTGTGCCCTGCTCTTTTCGCTCGGTTTCCTGCTCTTTTCACTCTGTGTCCTGCTGTTTTCACTCCCAGTACTGCTGCTTTCACTCGGTAACCTGCTGATTTCACTAGTTTTCCTGCTCTTTTCACTCAGTGTCCCTCTGCCTTCATTCGGTTTGCTGCTGCTTTCACTCGCTGTCCTGCAGATTTCACTCGGTTTCCTGCTCTTTTTACCCTGCATCTTGCCGCTTTCAATCGGTGTCCTGCGGCTTTCACTCTGTGTCCTGCTGTGTTAATTCGGTTTCCTGAAGCTTTCACTCAGTGTCCTGCAGCTTCCAGTCGGTGTCCTGGTGCTTTGACTCAGTGTCTTGCTGATTTCACTCGGTGCCCTCCTGCTTTCACTCGGTAACCTGCTCTTTTCAGTTGGTTTCCTCCTCTTTTCACTGGCAGTCCTGCTGTTTTCAATCGGTGTCCTGCTGCTTTCAAACAGCATCCTGCAGCTTTCACTCTGTTTTATGCTCTTTTCACTCGGTGTCCTGCTCTATTAATTCAGTTTCCTGCAGCTTTCACTCGGTGTCCTGCTGTTATTACTCGGTGTCCTTCTGCTTTCACGTGGTGTCCTGCTGTTTTAACTCGGTTTCGTGCTCTTTCCACTCGGTGTCCTCCTCTTGTCATTCAGTGTCCTGCAACTTTCACTCGGTGTCCTGCTGTTTTCACTCGGTGTCCTGCTGCTTTCACTTGGTGTCCTGCTGTTTTCACTCGGTGTCCTTCTGCTTTCACGCGTTGTCCTGTGGCTTTCACTTGGCTTCCTGCTGTTTTCACTCTGTGTCCTGGTACTTTGACTCAGTGTCTTGCTGCTTTCACTCGGTCTACTGCTCTATTCACACGGTGTTCTTCTGCTTTCACTCGGTGTCCTGCAGCTTTCACTCGGTTTCCTGCTCTTTTCACTCAGTGTCCTGCTCTTTTCACTTGGTGTCTTGTGGCTTTCGCTCTGTGTCCTGCTCTTTTCACTCCATGGTAGATTTCACTCGCAGTCCTGCTGATTTCGCTCGGTGTCCTCCTGTTTTCACTTGGTGTCCTGTTACTTTCACTCGGTGTCCTGCGGCTTTCACTTGGTGTCCTGCTGCTTTCACTCGGTGTCCCGCTGTTTTAACTCGGTTTCCTGCTGCTTCCTCTCGGAGTTCTGCTGTTTTCACCTGGTGTCCAGCTTTTTCACTCAGTGTCCTGCTGCTTTCACTCGGTGTCCTGCTCTTTTCACTCGGTGTCCTTATGCTTTCACGCGTTTTCCTGTGGCTTTCACTTGGTTTCCTGCTGTTTTCACTCTGTGTCCTGGTGCTTTGACTCAGTGTCTTGCTGATTTCACTCGGTGTCTTCCTGCTTTCACTCGGTGTCCTGCAGCTTTCACTCGGTTTCCTGCTCTTTTCACTCAGTGTCCTGCAGCTTTCACTCGGTTTCCTGCTCTTTTCACTCAGTGTCCTGCCCTTTTCACTTGGGGTCTTGTGGCTTTCGCTCTGTGTCCTGCTCTTTTCACTCCATGGTAGATTTCACTCGCAGTCCTGCAGCTTTCACTCGGTGTCCAGCTTTTTTCACTTGGTTTCCTTCTCTTGTCACTCGGTGTCCTGTTGTTTTCACTCGCAGTCCTGCTGATTTCACTCTGTGCCCTGCAGTTTTCAGTTGGTTTCCTCCTCTTTTCACTCGGTGTCCTGCTGATTTCACTTGCTAACCTGCTGATTTCACTCGCTAACCTGCTGATTTCACTAGTTTTCCTGCTCTTTTCACTCAGTGTCCCTCTGCCTTCATTCGGTTTGCTGCTGCTTTCACTCGCTGTCCTGCAGATTTCACTCGGTTTCCTGCTCTTTTTACCCTGCATCTTGCCGCTTTCAATCGGTGTCCTGCAGCTTTCACTCTGTGTCCTGCTGTGTTAATTCGGTTTCCTGAAGCTTTCACTCAGTGTTCTGCAGCTTCCAGTTGGTGTCCTGTTGCTTTGACTCAGTGTCTTGCTGATTTCACTCGGTGCCCTCCTGCTTTCACTCGGTAACCTGCTCTTTTCAGTCGGTTTCCTCCTCTTTTCACTCGCAGTCCTGCTGTTTTCACTCGGTGTCCTGCTGCTTTCAAACAGCATCCTGCAGCTTTCACTCGGTTTCCTGCTCATTTCCCTCGATGTTCTGTAGCTTTCACTCTGTTTTATGCTCTTTTCACTCGGTTTCCTGCAAATTTCACTCGGTTTCCTGCTTTTTTCACTCGGTGTCCTCCTGTTTTCACTCGGTTTACTTCGCTTTGCACTCGGTTTCCTGCTCTTTTCACTCAGTGTCCCACTGCTTTCACTCTGTGTCCTGCTCCTTTCACTTGGTTTCCTGCTCTTTTCACTTGGTGTCCTGCAGCTTCCAGTCGGCGTCCTGGTGCTTTGACTCAGTGTCTTGCTGATTTCACTCGGTGCCCTCCTGCTTTCACTCGGAGTTCTGCTCTTTTCACTCGATGTCCTGCTACTTTCATTCGCGATTCTCCTGCTTTCACTCGGTTTTGTTGTTCTTTTCACACAGTTTCCTGCGGCTTTCACTTGTTTTCCTGCTCTATTCACTCGGTGCCCTCCTGCTTTCACTCGGTGTGCTGCTGTTTTTACTCTTTGTCCTGCTGTATTAATTCGGATTCCTGCAGCTTTCACTCGGGTTCCTGCTGTTTTCACTCCGTGTCCTGTAACTTTCACTCGGTGTCCTGCGGCTTTCACTTGGTTTCCCGCTCTGTTAACTCTGTGTCCGGCTGTTTTCACTCGCAGTCCTTCTGCTTTCACTCATTGTCCAGCTGCTTTCACTCGGTGTCCTGCAGCTTTCACTTGGTTTCCTGCTCTTTTCCCTCGATGTTCTGCAGCTTTCACTCGGTTTTATGCTCTTTTCACTCGGTGTCCTTCAGATTTCACTCGGTTTCCTGCTGCTTTCACTCGGTGTCCTGCATATTTCACTCGTTGTCCTGCGGCTTTCACTTGGTTTTGTGCTCTTTTCACACTGTGTCCTGCTCTTTTCAATTGGTGTCCTGCAGTTTTCACTCGCAGTCCTGCTATTTCCACTCAGTTTCCTGCTCTTTTCACTCGTTCTGCTCCTTTTTTCACTCGTTATCCTGTGGCTTTCACTTGGTTTCCTGCTCTTTTCACTCTGTACCCTGCTTTTTTCACTCGTAGTCCTCCTTATTTCACTCAGTGTCCTGCTGCTTTCACTCGGGTTTCCTGCTCTTTTCTCTCGGTGTCCTTCAGATTTCACTCGGTGTCCTCCTGTTTTCACTTGGTGTCCTGCTGCTTTCACTCGGTTTCCTGCACTTTTCACTCGTTCTGCTCCTGTTTTCACGCGCTGTCCTGTGATTTTCTGTGTGTGTCCTGCAGCTTTCTATCAGTGTCTTGCTGTTTTCACTCTGTGTCCTGCTGCTTTCACTCGGTTTCCTTCTCTTTTCCCTCGGTGTCCAGCTGCTTTCACTCTGTGTCTTGCTTTTTTTCACTCGGTGTCCTGCGGCTTTCAATCGCTTTCCTGCACTTTTCACTCGTTCTGCTGCTGTTTTCACTCGTTGTCCTGCTGTTTTCACTCGTTCTGCTCCTGTTTTCACTCGGTGTCCTGCTGATTTCAGTTGGTTTCCTGCTCTTTTCACTCGGTGTCCTGCTGCTTTCACTCGGTGTCCTGCTCTTTTCACTCGGTGTCCTGCTGCTTTCACTCGTTGTCCTGCAGCTTTCACTCAGTGTCCTGCAGTTTTCACTCAGTGTCCTGCTGCTTTAACTCGGTGTCCTGTTGCTTTCACTCGGTGTCCTGCTGCTTTCTCTCAGTGTCCTGCTGCTTTAACTCGGTGTCCTGTTGCTTTCACTTGGTGTCCTGCTGTTTTCACTCAGTTTCCTGCTCTTTTCCCTCGGTGTCCTTCTGCTTTCACTTGGTTTCCTTCTCTTTTCCCTCGGTGTCCTGCTGCTTTCACTTGGTGTTCTTGCTGTTTTGGCAGGTGAGTGTCTTTAAAGTTGTATTTTTGAATGTACCTGCTCTTCTGGAGGCAACTGCGCTAGGTTGAATTATTTTAAAAATCTCTGTGTCTGGCACCTTGCCTCGTCAAAATTATCTGACTGAAATTTCCTGTTTCAAAAACGTAAAAGTTGGACTGATAGAGAGAACGAAGCACAATGAACCCACACAGCCTCTTGTTCCTTCAGCCTCTAAACTTGTCCGGTTTTGCATTGTAGCAGGCACTTAAAGCACAAAAATTGTTGGAGTGTCACTTGGCGTGCTTCTCTCCAACTGATCAGTGACCCAAATAAGGTCGTGGCTAGTGTAATCCAGTTGTACCTTAATTATTTCATGGCCGTGAATTCCTTCCTCAGCCATAGGTCCCATTGTCCAAGTGATTTGTTCTAATGGTTTGTCTCGACCCAGTGAAGTTCCCAGGTGATTGCTGGATGCTTTGCTAATGGGGTAGGAGACTGCCTCCTTTCATCCACTCTCAAGGCCATTGTTCCTGGTGTAGCTTTCAGACAGCTTGTTTCTATTTCAATGTTTTTTGAATGTAGGATATAAAGTTATGCAAATGTTCAGCCACCTTTGGCTATGTTCCCAAGTCACTGGAATACGGCTTTAGTATTTAACAAAAAAACAATTAGGGGTTTCCAGCCAGTATATTCAAAAAGCATTTTTTTTTTACTTCAAGCCTGGTTTCATAACAACTTGCTTTTTATATTTTTTGAATTTGCTGGTCCTAAAATTCAAATACCCTGAATCTGAACTTGAGGCCTTCCAAAACTCTGCTTGCTGTGCCTTAATGTTCCCACATCACTCCTGTTCTTGCTGGCCTTCATTGACACCTGGTCAAGCAATGTTTTGATTTTGAAATTCTCATCTTTTTTCAAATCCCTCCATGAGCTTGTCCCTCTATATCTCTGTAATTTCCTCCATCCCCACCTCACCCTGAGATAGCTGCACTCCTCAAATTCTGGCCTCTTGTGCGTCCCCAATTTGGCTTTCCCTCGGTTGTCTTGGCCCAAAGCACTGGAATTCCCTCCCTACACCTCGCTGCCTCTCTACCTCGGTTTCCTCCTTTAAGACACTTATTAAAACCTACCTGTTTGACTAAGCTTTTGGTCATCTGACCTAATATCTCCGATGTGGCTTGGTGTCATACTTTGTTTTATAATGCTCCTATGAAGCACCTTAGGGTCTTAAAGGTGCTTTATAACGTAGGTTGTTATTGTTGTTGAGGCATTTGAAATTTAGTATCTGGTCTCTGCCAGCATGAATAAAAACAAGCCAACATTCAGAGACATATCTATGCGCCCTAATAAACTTTAACCTAACTTTATGGTGGTGGGCTTCCATCTCTTTCAATGTAGCACCAAAATAAAGGGGTACATCTTTAAGGTAGAAGCAAAATACTGCGGATGCTGGAAATCTAGAACAAAAACAAAAACACTTGGAAAAACTCAGCAGGTCTGACAGCATCTGCGGAGAGGGATACAGTTGACGTTTCAAGTCCGTATGACCCTTCATCAGAACTGATATTTTTGTTTTTGTTTTACATCCTTAAGGTCGTTTGGCTGCTAAGCAACTGCAGGAACTGACCACAGCTTTCAAGTTGCATGCTGCAGTCACTCACACTTCAATTTGGCAAAGGATCCTGAAGCAGTCATTAGGTTCCTGAGTTGCATATGAAATAGGCCTGACATTGGTTTCAGGTAAATGCCTTCGATGCCTACTTCGCTGCCCGAACCAATATGGCAGGCGGTGTATCTCTGACATGCACTGAACACAAGAACCCCACGAACAACATTGATTAGGGTTGTTAAGCAGGCATCTTTTTCTGCAAAATGCAACCCAGTGTAAGTGAGCCTATCCAAAATGAAATGAACATGGTTGCCATCAGGTGAGATATAAATAATGCACAGTCCTCTTCACTGAAGCTGAGCACATCCAATGGTAGGTCTTTGTGTAAGATATTCATACAACTTGGAGGTGGATGAATTCAATCTTTCCTTTTGCTTAGATAAATGGAATATCTGGTTTTATTCATGAGGGATTATAATTCACCATGTCTATTAAAATGAAAGAACAGTTGGCAATATTTCAAATAGATACTGAATTCAAGGTGGAGTTTTTCTTTATACTCATAAAGAGGGGGACAATTATCCAGTTATTTAAATTATCCCTGTTTGTTAAAAATGTGGAGAGATGAACTATTAACATTAAAAACTCTCTTTCAGCAAAAGGGATGACCACTATGGATTCAAACTATTTGCTGCTCAATTGAATGCTTTTGCTTTTGGAGTTCTGAACAACTAAATTCAGCAAGAGTTAAAATCTCTTAATTATTGCAATTGACTTTTGAGCTGAAAGTCAGCACAGCTCAATCAGTTTGCCTGCAGTTAACTAAAGCTGTTTGGTATTTTGTATGGTCTGTCTACAGTAATAATTTTCCATTGCCCTTTTCTTTATTTTAGTAGGACTGCAGCTTGATTCTATTGTTTCTAAATTCAACACTCATAAATGGCTAGGTAGTCTCCTCTTTTAAAGAAAAAATCTCTGCTAAAAGCAGGCAAAAATATAATTGTAGTCAGTAATGGATCGTTTAGTTCATATTTTGCTATGGGTAGTTTCAATAAAACCATTGTAAAAACCCCACTACTTCATTAGTGTCCTAAAGATAAGGAAAACTGTCATGCTTCCCTAGGCCTGAATTTTTATAAAGGTGGAGAGGATTTCTGCCTTAGCTAAAATAGTGCAGGAGATGCAATTGCAGAAGTCCCACCCTGAACCCAGGGGGTGGGAAAAGGAGGCAGATTGTAACTTGCACATCCTCAGTTGCACATGTAAAAGAGCAGTTGCTTTCAAACAGATCATGATTTACAGCATTGTAATGCCCAAAGCACAACTTGTAGGATGTACACTTTTCAGGAGAATGTCTAAAGCTGCTGGAATTATTTGTAGAGGCAGGGTACTCCTTCAGAAAGTTAGGGTATCCTTTTGATTAGGTCCAGGGACAAATTTGGGAGGAGTCAGATACCCTGTTGGAGAGTTCAGATGCCCTTTGGGAGAGGTCAAGTTTCCATTGGAGAAATCAAGTGCCCATGGGATTGTTAAAATCAGACATGGATGTGTGTAAAAAATAGATAGGCTCATTTGAACTGTTAAACTCATTGGAACAGTCAAGCTGCCAAAGCATTTAAATCTCCAGACTTTAAAATATTAAAAAAGACACACTCTGCATTAAAAGAAAAATCAGTGTTTGCTATTTCACTCTGTCTTTTGACATAAGCCAGAGGGTGATCATTATAGAATTTGTACTGCTTGACTGATTTCATGGCCTATTATTATCACAGTAGGGTGCCTGTCATTCGCAGTTTGATTGACAGCTCTAAGTGAGAATTAAATCTTTGATATGGGGCTATGACTACAAATGTTTGTTTTTAATAAGGGATTAAACACTTGATTGAAATGTTTTATAAGGGGTTTTGTAATTGAAGGAATGTAAGTGTAGTAAATGGATTTTTATGAATGGGCACATTTAAAAAAAATAATTTGCAATAGACACTTAGAACTTTAGTTTATTTCATTTCAGCATGGGTCATGAAGTCTGTCGATGGTGTATATTGGGTGGGTTGGCATGAAGGGTGTAAGGGCAAAGGGTGGTGGGTGGGGGAATGGGTTGGCATGAGTTGGCACAAAGTTGGAAGAGGGACTATAAAGAGCTATGGGGGACAAAGATAGGGGTTATGTGAATAGAGGGACATGGGTTTACATGTAGGGTTTGAGAAAACATGGGTGTGGGTAGAGGGACATAGTTTGGCATGTACATTATGAGCTGCCATGGGGAGGGGGGTGGGTAGCAGGGGAGTATGTGGCATGTAGGGAATGACGGGCCATGGAGGTGGGTAGGGGTGCGTGAGATGACATGGGTTGGCACGGATAAGGCATGGGGAGTGTGTGGAGAGGTGGGGGCGTGTGAGGGCATGAGGGCTGTTTTAGTTCCTTTTTTTGCAGCTGGGACAAAGTCCCAGATCACTGAGGCTGGTCTTTCAGACAGTCCACTCCACACCTGGCAGCCCCTGTGCTGCCCCCGCAGTGTTTCTGGGGGCGGTGGACCCAACTCCCGTTAATATCCACTCCCCCACTGGGATGAAAATTAAACCATCCAGGGCGCTTTCTCTCGAGTTGGGTTTGCAGAGTCAGGAAATATCCTGACTCTGCAACCCCGACTCGAGAAAAAATTCAGGTCCTAGTCTAGCCTGTATGTGATTTCAGTCTTACACCAAGATGGTTAGTTCTCACTGCCTTTTGAAGTTGCCTAACAAGTCACTCACTTGTATTAAATCAGAGCAGCTAGGGATGGGTAATAAACCTGGCCCTGTTAGTGATGCTAATTTCCTGAGGGTGAATGCAAATAAATATTATTTTTCCATTGTCTTGTCTTCTGCAATATAATGTATGTAAGAAAACTGGCAAGCACAATATGTAACTATACAGACTAGGGTAGAACATAAGAAGGTCTTACTTTTAAAATCATTGGAGATGGTGGTGTAGCGGTATTGTCACTATACAAGTAATTCAGCTGTCTAGACTACTGCTCTGGGGCCATACATTTAAATTCCATCACAATAGCTGGTGGAATTTAAATTCAATTAATTGTTATGGATTATAATACTAGGCTCAGTATTGGTGGTTGTTTTTAAAATGCATCTGGTTCAATAATGCCTTTTAGGGCAGGAAATCTGCTGTCCTTACATTGTCTGGCCTGTATATGACTCCAGATAACGTGGTTGCCACATACATTTACGTATAACCAGGCACAACATGGTTAACTCTTAATTGCTCCCTGAAATAGTCTAGCAAGCCATTCAGTTCAAGGACAGTTAGGGATGGGCAACAAATGCTGGTCTTCCCAGCGATGCCCATAGCCCATGAAAGAATGGTATGTGGGCATCGCTGGCAAAGACTCATCTCATCAAAGTGAAAAGGCCAATCATCCCATTTAATCCTTTCACAAACCATTATGCAATTTCACAGAAATGTTCCAGTGCATACAAATGGAAAGGTAATAAATTAAATTCACTCCAATTGCAAGATTTTGCCATTGTCCATTCTTCAAGATCAACAGTCTGAGAGGTTGCTAATAGATCACAATATTTTCAAACTACAGTTTAGATTATGTTCATTAATATTTTGCATATTCTAGTCCCTTACTTTTTCATACTTTACAGATCTGTTCATGTTAAATTGCAAATTATTTGGCATGGAAATGACTGTTCACGAGATAGGAAGTTTTACTTCATTGTTTGACTGCATTGGCTGCTATTTTGATGGAAGTATTGACATATTTAAAATCAGTAGATTAATGCCTCTGTTAAAATAGCTAAGAGAGGAATATTTTATAATTACTTAAGCATTCATATGCCAAAATCGCAAAGAGAAATTACTAGGCTGTAATCTCTGGTCAGTGCAATGGTTTTAACAAATTGTGTTGATCCCCAATCCACAAAGACATGATAAATTTGTTGAGCAAAAAATTAAAGAGACAAGAAACAACATTAGGTGAGACGAGTTTCGTTGAAGAGTCATACGGACTCAAAACATTAATTGTGTTCCTCTCCGCAGATGCTGCCAGGCCTGCTGAGTTTTTCCAGGTATTTTTATTTTTGTTTTGGATTTCCAGCATCCGCAGTTTTATGCTTTTATATGAGGTGAGAAGTGGTCTATTACTTTCATATTATATGTTCACTTTTTAAACATTTGCCACAAACATTCAAGATCCTTTTTAAGGAGCCAAACATGTTGCAAGGTGGGACTTTCAACCTTGATTTGGCTTACCAATGATCTTTTCTCAAATTCAAAGGATGGAGTCATTTGGAATGGGAATCCATGCCTGTAGTGGCACATCAGAGATACTGCCCAACTAAGGAGGCAAAATTTGGAGTGGCATCCTGCCATTCCAATTGGGTATAATCAGGAACCAAATTTGGTCAAAGGTGAAGGCTCCAAAAAATATTTTCAAATTTTTGAGGCTACCTGAAGGCGACCTTGACAACAACAATCCGTTTTGGGGGATTGATTACCATTTTCAACTTGATTTGGAAGCCTATCTTAGGTCCACTATATGTTAAGATCTGCGCGGCTATTAAGAGTAGGCTGGATAGAATTCTGAGGCAGCCGAGAAATATTCCCATATCTGCCCCTAAAACTAATAGACAACAGAGCAGGATCAGGCCTAAGAAGTGTTCTTTAGCCAGTATAAAACTTAATGGGGACATTATCCAGTGGATCCAGAGTGTACTGTCAAACATTACTTAAAAAAAAAACTATTTTTCTGAGCAAAAAACTGCTGCAAAATAGATGTCTCTTAGGACTTTTGAGATAAAGATATAAAGATGTCAGAAAAATAATCTGCCTCTCTTATGATTAATTGAAAATATTTTTAAAATGTAAGCACGTAAAATATATGCTATATTT
The DNA here is from genome assembly GCF_964194155.1 of Cetorhinus maximus. Lineage (NCBI taxonomy): Eukaryota > Metazoa > Chordata > Chondrichthyes > Lamniformes > Cetorhinidae > Cetorhinus > Cetorhinus maximus. Next base: position 118,152,942 of record NC_135885.1, read on the forward strand.
CAAATTATTTGCATGTATGATAAGCAACTATTTTTTAGCAATTTATTTTTGACTCAGGGAACAACGTAAGTTTTTAAAAAAAAAATTGGAACCTATTTTCTAAATGATTTAACACCGGAGTTAAAAGCGTACAAGTGTATTTGTATCTATTTTATTATAACATGTGACATTACTTAGAATATTTTCAAGTTGCATTTATTTAAGGTGATTTACACCACACTCCTAGGAATGAAGGACTGGGTTAAGCTTAGCTTAAACAAAATGGAAGTAATCCCATTAAAGCCAATAAAGCAATGTCCATCCCCAACAAGAGAGAATCCAGCGATCGCCCCTTGCTGTTCAATGGCATTACCATCACTGAATCCCCCACTATCAACATTCTGGGGGTTACCATTGACCAGAAACTGAACTGGACCAGCCATATAAATACTATGGCTACAAGAGTAGGTCAGGGGCTAAGAAATCTGCAATAAGTAACTCACCTCTGGGCTCCCCAAAGCCTGTCCACCATCTACAAGGCACAAGTCAGGAGTGTGATAGAATACTCTCCACTTGCCTGGATGGGTGCAGCTCCCACAACACTTGAGAAGCTTGACACCATCCAGGACAAAGCAGCCCGCTTGTTTGGCACCATATCCACAAACATTCAGTCCCTCCACCACCGACGCACAGAAGCAGCATGTGTACCATCTACAAGATGCACTGCAGGAATTCACCAATGTTCCTTCAACAGCACCTTCCAAACCATGACTGCTACCATCTAGAAGGACAAGGGCAGCAGATAGATGGGAACACCACCACCGGGAATTTCCCCTCCAAGTCACCCACCATCTTGACTTGGAAATATATTGCTGTTCCCTCACTGTCGCTGGGTCAAATTCCTGGAACTCCCTCCCTAACTGTGCTGTGGGTGTACCTACATCACATGGACTGTAGCAATTCAAGAAGGCAGTTCACCATCACCTTCTTAAGGGCAACTAGGGATAGGCAATAAATGCTGGCCTAGTCAGTGAAGCCCACATCCCGTGAATGAATAATTTTTAAAAATCCTCATCTTCAGATTTATAGATCTGTTCATTACATTTCAGAACAAAAATAAGCTCCTGCCTTAACAAAACAAAACACACAGATCATCATTCAGTCTTCCTATTTAGCAGTCTTTAGCTATGAAGTATATTAATAATCTTTAGAATTGTCTTCCTAAACGGAGTTGGTGTACTTGGTGACCGCTTTGATGCCTTCGGAGACGGTGTGTTTGGCCAATTCCCCTGGCAGCATGAGGCGGACAGCGCTCTGGATCTCCCAGGCTGAGATGGTGTGGCGCTTGTTGTAGTGAATAAGGTGCGACGCCTCGGAGGCGATGCGCTCGAAAATGTCGACAACGAAGGAATTCATAACACTCATGGCCTTGGATGAGATCCTGGTGGAAGGGTGGACCTGGGTCAGCACCCTGTACACGTAAATGGAATAGCTCTGCTTGCGAGATTTTCTTTGCTTCTTAGGCAGCTTCTTGGTGACTTTAATCAGCGACTGTTTCGACGCCTTGCGGGACGCACCGCCCTTCGTCGCAGCCGCCAAGTCAGGCATTGCACTCAACTCGGACCAACACAAGTCACATATGAAGTATATTAATGATGTATAATGTTCTTATTGGTCTTAAATAGTCAGGAAATGTTACTGAAGACAAATGATGCTCCACAGTACTTTTCTGCTGAATATATTAAATCCAGAGAGATTTGTTTAAAATAGTCTCTAGGGGGTTCAATAAGATCATGGCTGGTCTGTTTGTGTTTCGAATTCCACATTACCATCTACCCCCAATAACCATTGATCCCCTTGCCTAACAATAATCTATGTGCCTCCTCCTTAAAAAAAAACATTGAATGACTCAGCCTCCACCACCTCCTGAGGCAGAGAGTTCCAAAGTCACACAACATCTGAAAGAAAAAAAAATCCTCACCTCTGTCCTAAAAGGGTGATCCCTAATTTTAAAACAGTGCCCCTTATTTCTGGACCCACCCACAAGAGGAAACATCCTTTCCGGGTCCACCTTGTCAACATCATTCAGGATCTTATGTACTTCAATCAAGTCACCCCTCACTCTTCTAAACTTCAGTGGAAACAAGCCCAGTCTGTCCAACCTTTCCTCATAAGATAACCCACTCATTCCAGATATCAATCTAATAAACCTCCTCTGAACCACCTTTAATGCATTTGCATCCTTCCTTAAATTAGGAGACCAAAACTGCATACACTATTCAAGATGTGCTCTCACCAATGCCGTGTATAACTGAAGCATAACATCCTTACATTTATGTTCAGTTCCTCTTGTAATAAAGGATAGTATTCCATTTGACTTCTTAATTATGTGCTGTACCTAATACTACCTTTTAGTGACTCATGCCCAAGAAGACCTAGACACCTCTGCACCTCGGAACTCTGCGATCATTCTTTGTTTAAGTAATATTCTGCTTTTTTATTCTTCCTGCCAAGGTTTCCCACATTATACTCCATCTGCCAGATTTTTGCCCACTCATTCAACCTACCTATATCCATCTGCAACTTCCTTATATCCTCTTCACAACATACTTTCCTAACTGTATTTGCACCATCTGCAAATTTAGCTAACATGCCTTTGCTTCCCTCATCTAAGTCATTGATATAAATTATAAAAAACTTGAGGCCCCAGAAGAGACCCCTGTTGGACTCTACTTGTCACATCCTGCCAGTCAGAAAAAGACCCATTTATGCATACTCTCTGTTTTCTGCCAGCCAGCCAATCTTCTATCCATGCCACTTTGTTACACCCTATACCATATGGCACCTTATCGAATGCCAAGTACAGTACGTCTCCAGGTTCCCCTTTATCCGCAGCACATGTTACTCCTTCAAAGAACTCCAATATATTGCTTAAACATGATTTTCCTTTCACAAAACCTGCTAACTCTTCCCGATTACTTTGAGTTTTTCTAACTGCCCAGCCTTCCCCATTACAGACATCAAACTAACTGGTCCATAGTTTCTTGTTTTCTGCCTCCCTCCCTTCTTGAATAGAGGGGTTATATTTGCTACTTTCCAGTCTGATGGAACCCTTCCAGAATCTAGCAAATTTTGGAAAATTAACACCAACGCATCTACTACCTCAAAAGTTATCTATTTTAAGACCCTCGGCTGAAGTCCATGAGGACCCAAAGATTTGTCAGTCTGTAGCACCATCAGCTTGCTCAGTGCTGTTTCCCTACTCATTGTAATTTCAGCTAGTTCCTCTCTCCCTTCCAGCCCCTGATTTACAACTATTATTGGAATGTTTTATGTATCACCTATAGTGAAGACAGAAGCAAAATATTTGTTCATTTCATCTGCCATTTCTTTATTATCTCCTATTAACTCCCCACTAACACTCTCTAGAGGACCAACACTCTAATTACTCTTTTCCTTTTTAAATACCTGTAGAAACTCTTGCTAACTGTTTTTACTTGTCTAGCTAACTCTCATACGCTTATTTGTTTCTCCTGATTAACCTTTTAGTCATTCTCTGTCATTCTTTGTATTCTGACCAATCATCTGATCTGCTACTCATCCTTGTGCAGTTATATGCTTTTCCCTTAATGTTGATGCTTTCCTTAACTCCTTTAGTTAACCATGGATAGTGGATCTTCCCCTTAGAATTTTTTCTTTATAGTAGACATATACTTGTTCTGAGCATTCTGAAATATGCCCTTAAATATCTGCCACTGCGTCTCTATTAATCTATGCTCTAGCCTAGTATCCAGTTCATTTCAGCTACTCAGGTTTCATGCCTACATAGTTGCCCTTATTTAATTTAAAATACGAGTCTTAAACCCTCTCTTCTCCCTTTCAAACTGGATGTAAAATTCAATCATATTGTGGCAACTGCTACCTGGGGGTGCCTTCACGCTGAAGTGATTAATTAATCCTGTCACATTACACAATACCAAGTCTAGTACAACCTGCTTCCTGGTTGGTTCCAGGACAAAGAAACTATTTTGAAAGCATTTTATGAAATCTTCATCCAGGCCACAACTTCAATCTGATTCTTCCAATTTATGTGTAGATTAAAATCACTCATGATTATTGCCATATCTTTATCACAAGCACCTAATATTTCTTCTTGTATACTTTGTCCTACGTTGTGGTTACTGTTAGGGCACTAGTAGACTACTCCCACTCGTGCCTTCTTTCCCATACTTTTCCTCATCACCACCCAAATCGATTCTACATCTTGATCTCCTGAACCAAGGTCGCTTCTCACTATTGCACCAATGCCATCCTTGATTAACAGTGCTATCCCTCCACCCTCCACCTTTACCTAGCTTCCTATTCTTCCTGAAGGCCAATCTTCATGACCCAATCCTTGTCATCCTGCAGCCACATCTCCGTAATTGCTATTAGATTGTATTCATTTTCTTCAGTGTGCCCTATCAATTCATTTACTTTGTTATGATGCTACCCGCATTCAAATTCAGAGCCTTTAGTTTTCTTTATTGTTATATTTGGCCTTTACTGCTGGTGTATTCTTCAGTTTTTTCTTTCTCTCTGTCCCTTCCTGCCATTCCCTGATCCTCAATTCCCATATTATTATTTTGCTCTTTTGCCTTGACTCTACCCCTTGATTTGCAACATTTATCTTTGTTTGATCCTTCACTTCCTTTGTTTAGTTTAAAGCCCTCTATTCCCCTAGTTATGTAACTTGCCAGAACATAGGTCCCAGCATGGTTCAGGTGTAGACTGTCCCAATGGCACAGCCCCCACTTTCCCCAGTACTGATGCCAGTGCCCATGAGCCGGAACTCACTTCTCGCACACCAGTCTTTGAACCACATATTCATTTCCGTAATCTTATTTGCCCTATGCCAATTTGCACGTGGCTCAGCTAATAATCTGGAATTTATTACCTTTTAGGTTCTGCTGCTTAATTTGGTGCCTAGCTTTTCAGTCAGACTATGCAGAGCCTCTTTCCTTGTCCTGCCTATGTTGTTGGTACCTACAGGTACCACAACAACTGGATCCTCCCTCTCCCACTGTGAGTTCCTCTCCAGCCCTGAGCAAATATCCAGAACCCTTGCAGCAGGCTGGCAATATAGCCGCCTGGACTCTCGCTCTTTGCTGCAGAGAACAGTGTCAATCTCCCTCCCTAAACTGTCCCCTACAACCACTACATTCTATTTTGCACCCCCCATTTGAAAGGCGTCCTGTACCATGGAGCCATGGCCAGTCTGCTCATGCATCTTCCAACCCCACTCTCATCCAAACAAGCTGAGAGAACCTCAAACCTATTGGACAATTGCAGAGACTCACACTCCTGCATTCCTGTCCTCTGGGTCCTCTTACCTGCCTCGCTACAATCACACCCTCATGTCCCTGACCACCATTCAAATCAGAAGACCCTATCCTAAGTGGTATGACTGCCTCCTGATACAAAGCATCCAGGTAACTTTCCACTTCCCTGATGTGGTGTAGTGTCTGCAGCTCGGCCTCCAGCTCAAAGACAGCCGAAAATCTTCAAGCTGCAGACACTTAATGCAGATGTGTTTGCCCTGGATCACAATGGTATCCAGGAGCACCAATATACTGTAGCCAGCCTGCCCTGCAACCCTTATTTGTTTTAATTAGCTGATTAATTATTTTTATTCAATTATTTTTTATATGCATTTTAACAATACTACCACAAGTTCTGATACTACTTTAAACTTTAGGAATAGAATATACCTTAACCGCTCGCCGGATACTTACCAGATACTCACCAAACAGCTAGCTTCTTCCCTTGTAGTAGAGCAAGAACTAAATCCTACAGGGTGAAAAATTTAGAAAAAGCAAAGGAGCACCTTCCTCCCCTCCTCACCGAACTCCCTCAACTCACCAAATTTCCAGCACTCCATAGATGTCACACTCCAACACAGGTCACACTGATTAGATCTATTAGACATGGTTTCATCCCATGAAGTTCAGTGGATTGTAATCAATTATTTACACAATATTTGAAAAAGTATTTAAATAATATACTAACCATAGTTCTCAAGTTTTGTATATTACCAGGAATTAACTTTTAACGTTATCAGTGATTGTAGTGCACTATTTTCATGAAATATTTATCAATTGTTCAATAATGATACTTCAATAGTTTTGGTAAGCAAGAGAAGACCTTTTTGACAAAATTTTCAAACTGGACTTTCAAAATGTGCTTTGGGAAGCTGGCAACAGTGCTGATGGGAAAAACATTTTAGAATTAAATCCTAGTTGAGCTGTTGCAAAGCAGCAAGACCAGATAGTGCTATCAAGAAGGAATAAAGCCATTGGCCGTAACTTCTGAGTTCCAAGGCATTGTATCCAGGGGGTACCCCAAAGATGTGCTGAAGAATCCTCCCTGGAAGGTCCCAGGTGAGGTTTTCATGGCAACTGCCTGGGAAGTGCAAACTTCCCATGGGCAATGGCCTTGTACTGGGAAACTTCTGAAAATGTATTTTAAATCACAAACTTCAGAGGTTCCGACTGTGTTATATCAATAGTCACCCAGAAAAAGTTGGAAGAATTAAAACCACTTCTAGTTTCTGGGTAACTATTGTACAGACCCACAGCGACCTCCCATGGGACCTCCCTCACACCGCTGAACACCCAGGGGACTCCTGCCACCACCCCAACTAATCCCCCCCACTGCCCCACATAGGACTCAGCTCACACCCCCAAATCCCTATGGGACTCCACCCACCCATCCCTGACTATTCCGCCCTACGGGACTCCCTGTCCTCCAACCTCCCCATGGGACTCCCCCCACTATGGGACTCCTTCACCCCAGTCCCCAATGGGACAGCCACTCAACTGGCCTCCCTCCTCAAAGGACACCCAACTCCTTCACACCTCTATGGGACTCCTCCCCTCCATGGGATTCCACCCTCCACAGTACTCTATCCCCATAATCATAAGCAGTTATTGTTTATCGTGACCTAAGGCTATCATCAACAGGTAAGTAAGGTCTTGGCAATGTAACATCCTGTCCACCATTGAAAGGAAGATATATAAAAAAAGCTAAAATAAAAGAAAATAAAATGCCGGAAATATTCAGCAGATCAATGAGTGTTTCCAGCATTTCTTGTTTTTATTTCAGATTTCTAGCACCTGCAGTATTTTGCTTTTATATAAAATAAGTTGTTAAGAGAAGTGGGTAACTGCAAACATAGAAGGAACCCAAGCGATCATGCAAGGAGACTGATCGGCCAGAGGAGAATGGCTGACAAAGAGGGAACTCGGCCCATCTGTCGAAGAATATCTGTTCTGTGCCTAAAACTAGACCTTTAAAGGCAATCCGACCCATTGTCCGAAGAATATTTAAGGGAGCATGACTCATCATCAGAACGATATCTACAACCAAAAAAGGTTTGCCACTCCGAGGTAATTGTATGACCATTTACTTAGAACATAATTGGGCATTATATTGCTAGAGCATCTTTATTGCCAAGAGTAGACTAAGAAAGGCATTGTATTTGCACGCAGACTAAGAAGAGCATTTTATTGCCAGGTACATTAAGACAGGCATGTACTCAGTTTGAAACATATACCTGCTTGTGTGTACATGTGTGGTGTGATGGAATCTGTGGTTTCAAAGCTAGTTTTTTTTTGAGTCATGCCCTAATTGAAAAGGAAACTGAGGCTGATTGAGATCAAGTAGAAGGCACAGAGCCATTCTAGCTCAGATCATCCATTGGTGCAGTGCAGGCAGGCTGAAAACATGAAGGCTCAATCTGGGAGCAGAGATAAAGGAAAATAAGGTTACTGTTGCTGCTTTAGTTATTTTTAAAGGAACCAACTTACTGGAATTGGCCATATGGTGCACAGTAGTGTTAATGAGGTTTCAGGTAAAGGTAACTCTGATGAATCCACGCTATCAACACTGTCCTGAGCAGAACCGAGAAGCTTCTGCAGATGTGCTCCATTTTGGTGAAGACTGTGCCCAAGAAACAGGGCATGCCACCATTTTACGTGGGTGGGCCAATTAAGGCTGCTCCCAGCGCTGCTCCCTGTGCAGGCAGGTGGGGGGGGGGGTGGATTCCCTTAGCTGGGAGTGCGCTCTTTCACGTTTGCGCGCATAAGAGCGCACTGATCTCCCTGAGGCACAGTGCTGCCTCAGGGAGATCGGCTCCAAATTGAAATTTGCAATAAAAATGATAGTAAAATTTCCCTGACATGTCCCCTCATGTGACACTGTCACATGAGTTGGGACACGTCCATAACTTTATCTGAAACCTTTATTAAACTTTTAAATACCCTCATGAAACCTCATCCTGCCCGTGGATGAGGTTTCATGCTTTATCTGAAGCCCGCCAGGGCTCCTGGCCTGCCCGCCAACCTTAAGGTTGGACGGGCAGGTCCATGAATGATTTTAATTAGTTTCTCAATAGCCTTAATAGGCCGTTGAAAGGTCGGCGGGCGCGCAGCTGACTCGGGTATGCCCCCGCCGACCTGAAAATGGAAATGACGTGGGGTGACATCGGGAGTTCCACTCGACATCATCCTGCATCATTTTATGCATCGGCGAGCGGGCCCTGCCTCCGCTCACCAACTGGAAGATCCTGCCCTAGATTTTTACCTTGAAATCCAGCCGCTCCTTCCTTGTCCAACCTTCTGACTAAGGCCGGGTGAGAACTGTGTAGAACAGTGGGTGCCGTGGATTTTGGGCAATGGGGTGAGTCCCATGGAGGGTCAGCAGGGGGAAGTTGGGGGTCCCAAGTGGGGGATTTGGGGGACTGCGAGGGGTTGGAGGAGTAGTTGGGGTGGGCGGGTCCTGGATAAAGGGATTGGGGGGTGATCCATAGGGCCAGGGGAGTTGTAGGGGGTCCTGTGAGGGATCAGGGGTTTGTTGTGGGTTAGTGGGCATAGCCAGGGGGGTTCCCCTGGAGGTCCAGGGGTGGAGTCAGTGCTATAGTTACCCAGAAGTTAGAAGTGGTTTTAATTCTTCTAACTTTTTCTGGGTAGCTATTGTTGTAAAACAGTCAGAACCATCTAAATTTTGTGATTTATATTGTACTTTCAGATGGTTCCCAGTGCAGGGCAATTGCGCAACGGAAATTTGACCTTCCTGGACAATTGCCATGCCATACTTTCCTGAGGACTTCTGGGTGGGGTTCCACAGCCCATCTTCGGGGTACCCCCCAGTTACAACACCCTGGAGCACAAAAATCACGGGCCTCTGTACTTATGAGAGACATACCTACTCTGTAACCTATCTTATATGTAGCGTTAATAAACCAGCTTGAAGCAGGTACCAGAGCAAAACTATAGTCTCTAGGTAAGATAGGTCAAGCATACCAGAAGCCAGCAACCACACCACCAGTATATGAAACATGGTAGCAGCTGTGGTGGCACCAATCTAACCAACGGTTGGTGCCATCAACTGGACCATAGCAGGAGAGTGCAGGAAAACCAGGTAGAAGGAAGAATCTTCAAACTTAATGAAGAAGGAGGCAAAATGGAGAGTGGTAACAATGTCCATACCCAGTGAGCAGTCATTGCCCCAGCCCCGCCTATTCAAAAGCCTTGAGGGCTCACTGCAAGGCCCAAAGTGGGAGCTATGGAAGAAGCACTTCCTCCAATATCAAGCAGCACCGGGTCTTCATGTGAAAGAGCAGAAGCACCAGGTTAGTTCATTCCTTTATACATGTGTCTGGTAGAAACCTCCGCAGACATTGACACCGTCCTCATGTAAGGAAATATAGATTAATTAGATGAAATATAGATAATAGGTAGAACTCATATATAATTAGGGCATTATACTGTAGAATTGAATAAATGGTTACCTTTGTTAAACAGGCAAAAAAGACCTTGACAAGAAGCCTTTGCGCAGATACAGGGACACCTCTGATTCTGATATACACCAGATGGAACATTTCAAATGGGAGTGGAATTCACTGGAATTTCTTAAAACCTTTTAATACAAATGTTGTAATGCAGGCTGTTGTAAAAGACACAGGCACCAAAGCGTGTGAGTATCATAAAAACAACAGAACATTTAATTTCTGCCTATTTCACATTCTAAATGATTTATTCTTAAAGAGAAGAAATGTTAAAAGGGTATCATAATATACCAGGGTCAACTTTGTCTGCAAAAGGGCACACTGATGTGTTTTTATTTGAAAAAGAAGGATTCATTGCACACTGGCTCTAGATGGTATGGAACACCTCCTAAATCATTATAAATTAATTTAAAATCATTAATTAACTTCAATGGATTATTGTACATCACTCTTACAAGATACACCCTTCACTGAACTGACGAAAAGAGAGAGGCTTTGACCTTTTGACGACCTAATCCTAAATAAGGAAACCTTAAAATGGCCATTCTGTAGGGTTTAAAGTTTAAACCCTTTTTAATAAAACACTGATTATAAAAATAAGAAACAAGTAAAAGTCCTTAAATACATTGCCCCTGGAAAATATCACAAACTTTTACTGACCAGATAAACACAATGCTTACATAATAAGGCAATTATCAACAATTAAATAATTGATTAATAAGATGTGAAATAGCCTTATCAAAAGGAGAGGAGTTTACACAGGGAGGTAACACCCACAGCTACTAAGGATGATGTAACTCAATGCAATAGACTATAAAGATAATAGCTTTTATCAGTCAAATCAGAAGTGTTGAAAAGAAATCTCAAGTCATCGCTTCGTAAGTTGCTGAAAAGCTGGACACTAAGTGAGCTCCAGAGTGTCCAGCTCGTCAGACAGCTAAAACCCTCGGGGATTTAACACTTAGCTTTAAATATTTGATGGATATTCTAAGACATCTTAGACTGGAGCATAGTTGGAGTCTTTTACTGCTGGATTCCATATTAGAATTAAAACTATGTATGGAATTTTCCCGTCCCGGCCACTGGCGGGGTCTTCCGGTCCCACCAAAATCAGTGGGCTTTTGGCAGGCTTACTGTGTTCAACGCAGTGGGTTCCCCCGCGGTGGGGACAAGAAATCCCCCCTATGGGCAGAATCATCCCAGAATTGCACTAATAGTAGCAGGCAGGTAAAATGTTGTTTTTCACCCCAGCTGCAATGGTGGATTTTCGCACTGTATCATCCACTTCCCACCTCATTAATTATGCAGCCACAAGGAAACACGCCGTCTCACTGTAGGGTGACCTCTGAATCACTTGCCATGCGGTTACCACAGTGCTTCCTCATTCTGGGTGCCATATCTAAGCTGCAGCTGTGCACCCAGTTCTCAATGCTTGCAGCCCAGGACTGCTTCAGTGAAGACATGGCCCTGAAAGTCAAGAAGAGTTCAGTGACCCGTCACTGGATTGCCTTTTGGAGGCCCGCCGTGATGTCCTCCACTCCCGCTCGGGCTGCAGGAGGTCCAGCAATCTCACCGCTCCAGCTTGAGAGGCAGTGGCACTGATGATCAGTGCCAAAGCTGCACAGAAGAGGTTTGCCATCCAGTATAGAAAGAGGATGAATGATCTCATTTGTGCTGCCAGGGTAAGACAACCATCTCATCACTCTAAACTGACACATTCACAAGGCCATCACACATTCACTGCCAGCTCAAGGGACATAACCACTCACTCTCTCACACATACCCTCACATCTCCATCTGGCCTCATCTCCTCTGGAGACTGCCTCCTCAGCCCTCACCATCTTGAGGCCACTTGCACAGATGAACTATGCCCACAGAAACCCTGGGAAACCCCCTTCCCCAGTACAGCCCTAGCCCTGAAACCTCTTCCTTTGCCTGAAGCCACTTCTCCCCCTTCCCTAAGCAAGCCCTAGCCCTGCAGCCTTATGGCTGGTCTGGTAGGTAGAGACCAGCCCGTGAGCCCCCACTAAAAGTGACATGGTGTTGCCTGCGAAGCCTGGCGCTGATGACCATGAATGCTGCCCGAAGCAAGGTATGCAAACCTCAAAGTCCCAAGCAAAGTGCAGCTCACCAGGTGCACGTCGCTTACGAACAGTTGTGAAACACGTTAGCCTGCAATCATGCCGACATGCCTGGATGATCCAGCGTGGAGGTATGATTCCAGCTAGGAGGGCTTATAATGACATGCTAAAGTATTGAAATTAGGTTCCTGATGTGCAGCGTCGGGAAGTGCGGCCCACCATTGATGGGTGAAGCAGACGATCGCAAACTGGTTTCACAATGGCATAAAACCAAATTTTGGCCTCCCCGACATATTGCCTGCTCACACTGCCAAACATGGCTGCCACCAATGGGAGCAGAAAATTCCACCCTATGTTTTCCATCTTTCTATAATCTTCAATATACTTATCCACTCAAAGTACTGCCTGCTACAGTTCTTTAATACATTTGTGAATAAGCAAGTAAAGTATAACATCTCACGTAGTATTCTGTATACAGCTTTAAGAACACCCTCTCTTTTATACTCCAAAGTGGGGAGATACCATTTTTGAAGAGAGACCTCCGGACACTTAAATGACCCAGCTGATAATTATTCAGAAAAGCTATCTGGAAGAAGGTAATATCTCTTGATGATTATCTTCCTTGGGGGAGAGGTAGTTCACTTACTTGTGCCCATAAGTGTCTGCAGGAGGTGCCTATTTTAAACTCAAATGAAGATGATTATTAAGAGAATATTCCTTATCTGGGATAGCCCCCAAAAAGGGGTTAGGGTTATTTAGTAGCTGAAGATGTAGCCTCTCCTGCTGTCTATCAGGGGTCACGTGATGTTCTTGGAGGCTCCGACCAATGAGCCCTAAGCACGGGTAATCCGGGGGGCGGGGCTTCCAGACAAGAGTCCTGATCGAGCATGTAGCACCTGAAAAGCTCCCTGTAATAAAGTTTATCTGTTTCTTGTTGAAACCTGTCCGCTCCATCAGGTCATTACAGGTTACAATCCACTTCACTTAAAGCCTAAACACATATTTTAACCAAAATGAAACCTAGTGCTAAAGCTCCCAAAATCCAAGGGAATCAGTTGAATTATTCCTTATCAGCATACATCAAGTAGAGAGGGAAATGTTAAACAACTGTCATAACCTATAATTTTAAGTGTTATGTTTGAGATGCGACTCTAAATTCAGGAATCAGACCATCAGTTCGCAAAGTTTTACATTAAACTAAATGAAACATTTTATTAATTTACACAGATTAAAAATATATATACACATGGCTACAAATTACTACCATCATAGCTTTTAAGAAATTCCCAAACTAATCTCCATTAAGGCAACAACAATCCATAGACCTAACCAGGCACCAGGCAAAGCATTTTCACCTTACAGATATGGATATTGAAATGTTTGATCCAGAGTAGGTTGTCTTTGATCTGTACAAAATCTGGGAGCTTTTCATCATGGACCCTGACAACAATGCAGTTGCAGAACAATGGTCCCAAACACTCAAAAACCGCCCCCCGCTCCCTCCTCAAAATGGCCAAAAGGGCGGAAAACCCCACAGCAGCCATTTTGGAGTGCTTACACGTTGGTCCAATTATAGAAAGAATACAAATGTCAAGATTGCCCAGCAGGGGGCGCAGAATGCTTCCAGTGTGGAAAGACTGGACATTTCAAGCACTTATGCAAATCGAACAACTTTAATAGAGGAAGAAGAGAGAATATTTGTGAAATGCACTCCATCTAAGAAATTGGAAATCATGGGCAACATTTTTCCCCCGTTGGGGGGGGGATGTGCGGGAATGGGCGCGGGCAGGTGGGCTCCCAATCGGTGCCCCCATTTGGCACACTGCCATTTTACGTGGGCGGGCCAATTAAGGCCATTGTCACATGAGCTGGGGCATGTCAATTTATTTTATTTAGACATTTAATGCAAATTTTAATGCCCTCATGAAACCTCATCCCACCTGTGGATGAGGCTTCATGTTTTTTTGGAAGCCCACCTGGGCTCCCAGCCTGCCTGCCAACCTTAAGGTTGGATGGGCAGGCCCATTGATTGATTCAATTAGTTTATTCACGGCCATTGGCAGGTCGGTGGATGCGCAGCTGACTCGGCTGCCCACCTGCCGACCTGAAAATGTAAATGACGTGGGGTGACATCGGGACGCCCGCCCGACACCACCCTGCGTCATTTTACGTATCGGCGAGCGGGCCATACCCACCCGCTCACCAACCGGAAGATGCAGCCCCCTGACAGAGACAAAATGACGAAGATTTTAGGGGAAGTAAATGGTCTTAATCAATTCTATTGGTCAGTTACAGAGTGAGTTAAAGACTTTGACACCGACTTTAAAACTGACAGTGGCATTAACATATTCGCTGATCATCTGGACAGGCTTCAGCCAATACCCCTTCATCCATCAGATATCAAATTACAAGGCCCAGATGGCAAAGATCTTCCAATAAAAGGCAGGATCATTGCCCCTATCTGTTACAAGAGGAGACAGATTGTTGATTCTCTCTATGGTGCTCACAGTCAATGCATATCATTATTAAGTAGAGATGTTATGTACTACTGGGAATTCTGGAAAAAAACGTATGATGACCTGCATTTCGACGGATGAATGCCTTTCTTGGAAAAACTTCTGAAGCTTTATATAGAACCAGTGGATTTTCAGACTACAGTAGCTGAGAAGCTTTATTCAACAACAGTGATTTATTTTCCATCATACAGACACCATCCACTAGACCCTGCGTGGATATTGAGGTTGTGGATCTCTCAGTTCTTTCTAAAGCTAGGCCAGAGGTGGTAGATATAGAAGACACTGCAGCAGAGAGTGGCCATCAGCAAGAGGACCTTTTATACCTGGATTGGCTCTTTCCTGAAGAAGCTAATGAAGAAGAGGCTGCTGTAACACCAAGTGATCCAATGGATGATGAGGTCTTAGAGGTTGGTACACTATTCCAATCTACAGCTGAACCATATGAAGCCTCTGTTGTCCTTTTTGAGCAGTCAGCTGTGTTTACTGTGACTGATCAGCATTCAGATCTTAGTTCTGCTAAACTTACCAATGCAATGCCTTGCATATCACTGGTTAACGACAAAGAGTTGTGCAGGGAAAGCAACGTGTTTGATTCCATGCTTGACTCCATAGAGGATCACACTTCCAGAGAGTTAGTTTTTTTTAATTCATTCATGGGATGTGGGTGTCACTGGCTAGGTGATGGTGATGGTCGTGGGTTTGGAAGGTGTTATATGAGGGGGCTTGGTGAGTTCCTGCCGTGCATCATGTAGATGGTACACACGACTGCCACAGTACTTTGGCAGTGGAGGGTGTGAATGTTTGTGAATGTGGTGCAAATCAAGCGGGCTGCTTTGTCCTGGATGGTTTCAAACTTCTTGAGTGTTGTGGGAGCTGCACTTATCCAGGCAAGTGGTGGGGCATTACATCACACTCCTGGCTTGTGCCTTGTAGATGGTGGACAGGCTTTGGGGAGTTAGGAGGTGAGTTACTCACCTGTTAACTTGGATGAAAGTAAATTGATGCCCGCACTTCGGTCTCAGCTGAAAATCTCCTTCCCTCTAAAGCTGTCCATCAGTGCAGAAGCTGAGTTAGAATCTTCAGAGCTTCTAAAATTGCAGAATCCTGTACAGGAAATTCATCTTCATAATCATCTTAGAGATTTATCCCATTGTAGAAAATGGTGTTGTCTTCTCTTTGTATCCTCAAAAATTCTTCCCAATGCTTATGGTGTAACAGCCTTACACAGAAAGGTGCAACAATGTTACCAATGCCTAAAGGATGTGAATGCCCTTTCTGAAATGACTTGGCGAATCCATCTCTTCTTCATTTCCTGCAATGTGTACAGGCATTTTGAGGTTCTTCTTCTTGTCATCCCGATTCATTGGATTTTAAAATCTGCAATACCTTTAAGACTCTCAATGCAGCGGTGAATGATACGGCTGTGAAAACTTTCATGGGAGTTGAAGACCCTTTGTCTTCTCAGGTCTTTCCCTACTGTGCTTCAAGGGAGTAAAAGATTCCTGAGAGAGTCCGACTTTCTTCTTCTCTAGTTCAAGAGCCTCCAAGTGTTGATGTTCTTCTGTCTTCTCTCTTGGATCAGTCTTTTTCTACAAAGGATCTACCGTCCTTACAGTTCAGCAGTCCTGAAGTCTATATTCCAATTACCAGTAGTCCTGCATATCTGCTGTCCCATTTCCCTGGCAATGATCTCCTTCAAGGTAAAGGGGTCTTCCCAAAGAGTCTGGGAGACTCAATCCCTCATAACAGTGACTTGGGGGGTTTTGGGGGTTTGGGAGAAGTATTGGGGTAGGAGTTGGGTAGAATCTGCAGCAGCAAAAGGGAGTTACAGGAATACATTACACATAAATTAAACTATAGTTTCATATTGTTGTTAAGAAGAACGGTAGAATCCTTGGGGGTGGTGTAGTGTAATGGGTTAATAGAATAGATATGCTAGTGAGTGACCAGCGACATTAGCAGTCATGTGCTCGACCCGCGGGAAAAAGGATGGAACACTTTGGACCCATGAGAGGCATATCTACTCTGCAACCTATCTTATATATAGTGTCAATAAATCAGTTTGAAGCAAGTGCCAGAATAAGACTACGGTCTCGCTGGATAAGGTACCAGAGGCCAGCAACCACGCAACCAGTATGTGAAACAGTTATAAGTTTAATTACCTTGTCAGCCTTTAGTTTTTTTCTGGTCAACCTGTTCCTGGATAAACGTTATTACTTTCGAAAAGGATGTATACTTGCGCTTGGTAAGCCATCCTACTAATAATTTTTATGCAGCTAACTTCTCTTTATAAGCTGCTGCTGCATCTTTGGATGCCACCCTTACTATTGCAGAGTTCTAATGCTGCATCTTTGATTACCTGCAGGCCTCACTGAGGTACTGCGCTCCCACCATAAGGCAATACCCCATCCCAGGTCACAAGCTGGCCAGGCAAGGTGACCTCGAGATTCCAAATTACCCGAAAAGATAATACATGCCATCTTTTATCAAGTCCTTTCTGAAGGTTACCAGATTCTGTAAATGTTCCCCGGTCCTAATACATTTTGGAACTCTGATCCAAGAATTGCAGAAATAATGAGACCACACAGAAATGCTTCAGTCAACCATGAAAAATCTTTTGGCTAACTCATCCATACCTTTCCCTTTAAAATTTGAGTGTGTCGTTATTTTGACTCAGGTCCCAGTTCGTGGTCACCAGATTTGTAACATTTTTAGAGCTCTTGAAAATATGTCTGAACATCTCCAATTTATAGTTTGGGCACCAATATAAATATAAATTTACCATCTCTCCAGATAAATATCACTGTATAGATATTCTACAGTTAAAATTGCAATATTGTGTATCAATCAGTTTTAGCAAGAAACATAAATAATATTTTGTACTACACAATTT
This sequence comes from Cetorhinus maximus, assembly GCF_964194155.1. Taxonomy (NCBI): domain Eukaryota; kingdom Metazoa; phylum Chordata; class Chondrichthyes; order Lamniformes; family Cetorhinidae; genus Cetorhinus; species Cetorhinus maximus. Next base: position 118,170,237 of record NC_135885.1, read on the forward strand.
CAAAACAGTATTCGAACACAGCTCATGTTTCAAAATGGTATCACTGTAAATGGTATCAATTGTTTACAGCAGCTGTATTTCAGGCTGAGTACGACAGTACAGATGTTTTACAACGAGCATAAGTCCCTATTTTATGCATTGGAACACACTGAAATGTATTATTCTGTATTGCATCCATGCTGTCAGGCATTTAGCACTTGACTTCACAAGCAGTGATATTCACTTGAGGATTTGACAGGCATTTTATTTCACAGAATGGTAATGGAGAATATCATAATTTGAAAGTGCTATGATATCATGGATGGGCTGACCATTCTTGGAGCAAACTGCTTCACTATCTGATTGGATTTGTTGCTGAATTCCAAATATGCAGCATGGCGTGATGAACCGCTTTCGAGATGTGTTATTCAAATTAAAACAAAAATCATAAAATCTAAAAGACAGGGACAGAGGTGTTTATGGAATTCACCTTAACCTCATTGTTAAGAACAGAAGAATTATATTCACATAGCACCTTTTACGATCTAAGGGCATCCCAAAGTTGCAGTCATTGTAAGTTTGAAGTAAAAAACAATGTTGTAGGAAGTGCAGCAACTAATTTGCACACAGTATGCTTCCACAAACAGCAGTGTGATAGTAACCAGGTAATGGGGACTATGTTGGATAACCCTCAAAAACTAGTGTGGGGATTGTTACTCACAATTATCCTGAGCCCTATTAGTGTAATATATTCAGCATGATGTCTTTGTGTTTCCTGCTAATTATCATAACTTTTGCATGCAGCCAGCATGAAGCAGATCTTTTTTTGGCTGTGCACATCGGCAAGGGGCCCAAAATTGTAATTTACTAACATTACTTAAAGCCAACCTCCATCTCTTAACATACAGGAGCTAGAGCAGGTTACTTTATCCTTTCACAGGATGTGGGTGTCATAGCGTTATAGAGGTCTACAGCATAGAAAAAGGCCCTTCGGCCCATCGAGTCTGTGCTGGTCAAACAAGTGCCTAACTATTCTAATCCCATTTTCCAGCACTAGGCCCATAGCCTTGTATGCCATGGCGTTGCAAGTGCACATCCAAATACTTCTTAAATGTGATGAGGGTTTCTGCCTCTACCACCCTTTCAGGCAGTGAGTTCCAAATTCCCACCACCCTCTTGGTGAAAAAATTCTTCCTCACATTCCCTCTAAACCTCCAGCCCCTTACCTTACCCCTTACCTTAAATCTATGCCCCCTGGTTATTGATCCCTCCACCAAGGGGAAAAGTTCCTTCCTGTCTACCCTATCTATGCCCCTCATAATTTTATACACCTCAATTATGTCCCCCCTCAATCTCCTCTGCTCCAGGGAAAATATCCCCAATCTATCCAATCTTTCCTTGTAACTAAAACTGTCCAATCCAGTCAACATCCTGGTAAATCTCCTCTGCACTCTCTCTAGTGCAATCACATCCTTCCTATAATGCGGATTCCAGAACTATATGTTCTAGCTGTGGCCTAACCAGCATTTTATACAGTTCCAGCATAACCTCCTTGCTCTTATATTCTATGCCTCGGCTATAAAGGCAAGTATCCCATATGCCTTCTTAATCATCTTATCTACCCTTCCCGCTACCTTAAGGGACTGGTGGATATGCATACCAAGGTCCCTCTGATCCTCGGTACTTCCCAGGGTCCTACCATTCATTGTGTATTCCCGTGCCTTGTTTGTCCTGCCCAAGTGCATCGCCTCACACTTATCCGGATTAAATGCCATTTGCCACTGATCAGCCCATCTGACCAGCCCGTCTATATCCTCCTGTAATCTAAGGCTGTCTCCTCACTATTTACCACCTCATCAATTTTCATGTTATCTGCAAACTTACTGATCAACCCTCCTACATTCAAGTCTAAATCGTTTATATATACCACAAACAGCAAGGGACCCAACACCAATCCCTGTGGAACCCCAATGGACACAGGCATCCAGTCACAAAAACACCCCTCGACCATCACCCTCTGCTCCCTGCCACTCAGCTAATTCTAGATCTAATTTGACAAATTGCCTTGGACCCCATGGGCTCTTATCTTCGCTATCAGTCTCCCATATGGGACCTTATCAAAAGCCTTGCTGAAGTCCAAGTAGGCTACGTCAAATGCATTGCCCTCATCTACACACCTGGTCACCTCTTCGAAAAATTAAATCAAATTGGTCAGACATGACTTCCCCTTAACAAAACCATGCTGACTGTCCTTGATTAATCCCTGCCTCTCCAAATGTAGATTAATTCTGTCCCTCAGAATTGCTTCCAATAGATTCCCCACCACTGAGTTTAGACTGACTGGCCTGTAGTTCCCTGGTTTATCCCTTCCTCCCTTCTTGAATAACGATACCACATTGGCTGTCCTCCAGTCCTCTGGCACCTCTCCTGTGGCCAGAGAGGTATTGAAAATTATTGCCAATTATGGTCAATATTAGTATTGCACCTGCAAGGACCTGAATGGAGTGCCGCAAGAAGTGTACTGACCTCATATGTGTGCCCAAGATCAGTGTGTGTCTTCAAATGTCATACCCTGTTGTTACAACCAGGTGAGAAGAAGTGGGCTGGCTCCCCTTCTATTCAGCCCCATGGGCTGGTCCAACAAAGATTGTTAAAATTTATTTTCCCATAAATGCCTTTTCCAAATCAAATATATTTATTTGTTAATAAGGAGCGAATTGAACCAGGTTTTCTTGAGTCAAAGAAAGAGTAAATTTATTATTTCTAAACCCCCAAAAATAATAAAAACATGATGACATGCACACATAGATACCGGAAGTAAGAAAGTTAGAGTCTAATGAAAAGTTAAAAGAACATATTATTGAGTCTTTTGATTCTCTTTGAGGTGCCGATTGTTGAATGTTGCAGCCATTTGAAGTTAGTTGGTTTCCTGTAGAATTCTGGAGTTGACTTGGTTCAGGTCTGCACTTTGTTGAATACACCCTGAGCTTCAGGGAGAGAGAAGGAGAGAGAGATCTTTATGGCTCTCTTCCATCAATGTTTTTAGATGACTGTCATGTTTCTTTTCCCTCCTCTTCCTGATCCTGCTTGCCAAATAGAACCAGTTTTTAAAACTCCTGTCTATATATTCCCAGAGAGAATTCCGATTAGCATGCCTTGTTTTCATTGTTGCAGGCCAAATAATAATTTTTTTTGATATGTTCATCTCTGAAATGTTTGACATATTTCAAGATAGAAATAAACAAGAAATGGGGTTATTTAATCCTCCACATGGGGGGTTTTGAATGCCTGCTGTGTGTCTGGCTGGTTAGCAGTTCCTGTTGTCTTGCTGGAATTAAAGTCCAGCACTTTGCATTTTTAATGCCTTCCTTTCAAAAGAGACCCTGTTTGAAGTAGATCTTGATACCCACAACCCCTCCAGGTGTGAAACTCTATGCAACAGGTCTGTAGTGCAATTCGTATAGAAACTTTCCAGAAAAGTGGTCAACTAATCGTATCAGACATCAGGTGACTTGTGACAGCCATTTTTGATCAGTGTCTTTCCTTGCATTTTTTGTTAAAAACTGGTCTTCTTTAAACAGTTCAATTTGTCTGTGTTTAACTGGTGAAGTGGTAGATAGATTTCACTCAGTTACAGTCTCCTGTCGTCATGACACTGTTAACTGCAGCACTAGCCTGAGCCATATACATATCACCACATTCCCATTATTCACCTACCAACAATCTTGATCAATCAAGACTCAATCATAACATTCATATAGTTCACATAATGCTGACATAGTTAGTACCGTTGCAAACCTCAAATCTACATCTCACAGCTTGTACACACTGTCAGCTATTCAGTATTGACAACCACATCATCCAGTAATATTACACGGCACTCACTGACATACTTCCCTCTCTCTTGCAGGAGAAGGTGGTGCACAGTCAGAAGGGGACAAGTGTGCCCGCATGCTCCATGGCTAGGACAATACTGAGCAATATGAGAAGGTTCGTTGCTGAAGCCATTTCCAGTGGTGGGGCTGAATCCAGTGAAGGTGATGGTGTCTTCATAACTAATCCTCCTTCTCACATCCCACCATCCCAACACCCCACAATCTCTGTTAATTTACAAGCTGCAAATGGTGCAAGCATATACTTCTAACCTTCCAAGTCCCCTCAGCACACCCTACTCTTGGGTCTTTTTCCTTCCCAGTGCCAAGAAGCACAGCCTGGCCAGGCAGTGGAAAAAGAGCAAGAATAGGGTGATAATGAAAACGCACCATCGCTTGATTTCCCACTATTTAAAGGGATCATTAATCACTCTCAATTTAGTTGCTGATTGATTTTTATTAGTTCTTGCTGCAATTGCAGAAGATTTTGGTGGTTTGTTTTGCTATTTAATGTTGTTGAAATCTACAGGGAGTGCTGTGGCATATGCAGGGCTGGGTTCTGACTTCAAAGGTTCTGCATAGATCATCACCCCCAGACATGGATTCAGTAGTTTGTATCCCTCTTGGCATGTAGCATGAAAGGGAAAATGAGCAGAGGTGACACAGGAGAGGACAAGCTGTTTGAAGAGGGAGGAGGGGGAGATGGGCTCTGAGCAGGAGGCTGATAAACGCAGGGTTCTTGGAATAATTGTCCTACTTCAAGCCTATTGAGAAACTATACTTTCAAAGCCTCTATTCCACTAAGGATGTGCACAATGAAATCAGTCACTCTGAGGCTGAGGAGGTCACTGTCAGTGGCTGTTAAAGTGGCCATTGTCATGAATCTCTTCGCATTAGGCTCCTTCAAGGCCAGAGCAGAGGACATCTCTAATGTTTCACTGTTCACCATCCACTGCTAATGCATTGTATGCAAAGAAGGAGGGAAACATTGCCTTCCCTTTTCTCAGGGGGAAGTAGGTGGGGAGTGGACATGACTTCGCCAGGATAACAGGCTTCCCCATGGCACAGGGCCATTGCCCACACACACACAACTTTGCAAGTGCTGCATATAAATTCAGAGATATAATGCAACCGTGAAGGGTTCTGCTCTCTCAATATGCAGCTGATGTATGATCATGATAAGCATCATTCAGGTCAATGTCTGCTAACATGGCAACTGTCTTTATTCTGCACCAGTTTACCATAATATCCATGTTTGAACACCATGAGAGAATAGAGGGTAGTTACTAGGTAATAATGGGTATTCCTTAACACCTGGCTCATAACTCTGATGTGCAACCCACATATACATGGACAGTATGCGGATAATGAGAGCATTGCTGCCTCATGAAATGCCATCGAAAACCATTGGGGCCTTTAAACAACCCTTCCACTGCCAGTACCACTCTGGACGAGTCCTGCACTGCTCTCCAAAGTGCATGTCATGATTCATCTTGGTCTGCTCTAACCTTGCCATTATGATGATAAAATCCTTCCCACCAGCCACACAGCATGAGGATGAGGAAACGGCCAATACATCCTCTTTCCAGCCAGGTTGTCCATGATTGTTTCATCTGGCTGTGGTACCAATGAACAAAACAGCCTGGTATACTCTTCCATATTAAGCACAACCTTTCCATCTTTCTGTTATAGACCACCACAGTGTCCTCTTGGTCCACTAATGCTGAAAGAAAAGCCAACACAAAATGAACATCCCAAACCACTCAATCAAACAAACTATTTAATATCCCAACAAAAATCCAACTAATTACTCTTCCGAATTCCCGTAATGGTTGCTTTCTTTGTGCCTTTGCCTGGTCCACTGCCCCTTTATAGTGCTACCCTGCTGGCGGAAGGCAGCTGACTTTCAGTGAGGGAGACTGCAGATGGCCTTACAGGGCAATATCACATAGCTCTGGCCCTAGAAGGCCTGCCTAAGGACCACATTACCTGGACATTGGCAGCAACAGTCTGGGCTGGCTGGCTGGCAACAGCAAGGGCACTACCAGAGTAGCAATAATGGTAGAAGGGCAAATTATGTCCACCTTGGTGCTGGCTGCACACTGAAATCATTTAAATGAGCAGGCAGCACAAAGTTTGCATACTGCCTGCATTGGAAGCAATTGTGCATTGTGATGCCTTGTTAAGGCTTTAACAAGTTTTCCTCCTTTTGTATCCACTTGAGATAGCTGGCAGAGTCTCAATTTAACATCCCATCCTGAATATGGCACCTCTGACGTGGATCATACCCCCAGTGCTGCACTGAAGTGTCAGCATAGGTATTTGTTTAAGCCTCTGCAGTGGTATTTGAACCCACACTTTCTGAGTGAGAGGCATGACCATTACTAGCTGAGTCACAGCTCATAGATACACCTTTGCTTATACATAATTAGTGATGAGCTTGGACGAAAGTGTCTGAATCCAGAAACAAATTATTCAAAGCACTCACCTCTGTCATGTACTCTTTTTTTGTATGCTGTTTCACATTAATCGCTTTTAAATGGCACAAACAAAGCTTGAGAATGCATTTTAATGTCTTTAAATGGTGAGGTGTGAATGTTTAAAATGATTTGTTCCTTATACCATGCCTATCTGGCATGTACATAATCACATACTGGGTTGGAAGTTCTTCTCTATTTTCAACGTCACAGTTTTGTGGGATTTTTTTAGTGAAGAAATTAAAGTGAAAGTTGTTTCCGTCACTTGTGCACCTTTAAAATGTTTCCCCTCCAGTTTTGCTGCACACTTCATCCCTTACATAATCCAGCCACCAAGTCCCCTCTGCAAATGTCAGAGCGAGAGTCATGATGTAGCAGCTGAGATTTTCCTGGGTTTTCACTGCTAACGCTCTGACCAACTTAGGCTGTGATTTATGAGACATGGGGCAGAATTTTGCCCTTGTCGTGCGGGCTCGGAGGGGGCGGGTGGGAGCGGTCAGGAAGTCAACTGCAGCCTGTGATCAGGGCCGGACTGTGATTTCACACTGGCAGGCCAATTAAGGTGAACGCCAGCTGGAGAACCTCCGAGAAGGGGCGGGGGGGTGCGGGGGTCTGTTGTCTGCCAGGTCTAATGATGACCGGTGGCCGGTTCAATAACGGCGCAGGCGCCCCAGGGAGGCTGCCCACGTTGGAGTTGCTGCAACGACATGGCTGCAAACGAAGATGCCAAGACCAGGCAGAAGGTGAGGTTGGCTGGGCACTTGGACCCCCATTTTTCTGATGAGTGCCTTGCTGCCCTCCTGGGTACGATGGCCGCCAGAAGGGTCGCCCTTGTTCCCAGAGTTGGGAGGAGGAGGACATCGCACCTCACAAAGAGGACATGGGAGGAGGTGGCAGCCAGAGTGAGTAGCCACGACGTGGTGCGGTGCACCTGGGTGCAGTGCCGGAAACGCTTCAATGACCTGCTGCACTCAGGAAAGGTGACTACCGTGTTGGCATGGATCAGTGTGTTGAATTGTTTTGGGCTGACCATCCTCCCTTGGAGCTCACGGGTGTTAGAGTCTGAGTGCCAACTGTTAATCCCGCCGGAGCTGGCCAAGGGGCTGAGCCCTGGCTGCTTGGCCTGAGTGCCTTGCGGGTCGAGGTCCATGACTTGGATGTACCCTGCAAGGTGTTCCTCGGGTGGGGTTGGCCAGGCTGCAATGGCACTGCAGGTAGAGAGTGGACTAATCAATGCTCCTCTATCTTTTCATGAGAAGACATCCCACAACAATATTGAGAGGTTGTGGACGAGCAGGGGACCCCCACACCTACTCATCCTCTCCCGGCATGAGCAGGAGGCCTTGGAACTCAAGAGGTGCCATGCACCTCAGTCAGCCAGCCGCAGTGAGGCTGGGCTGTCAGACGAAGGTAAGATGCAGTGCACTGAGGCGAGAGTTTCAGATGGTTCAAACATTCTTGTGCAGCCTCATCATTGGTGGGACCCTCCAGACTGGAGTCCTCATTGATCATTGAAAGACAATGACACCATGATGCACATTTCCATTGTATCACCAGGGTGCCTGGCATGCACCATGACAGTGTAATGACTTAAACTAATGACATGTTCTGCTTCTCCTTTAGATCTGCCACCAAGCAGCCAAGCGCAGGACCTCCAGGAGCTACCGCTGACACCGGACGACCGCCATGCTCCCCAATCACCTGCATCACACCCACTCTCTGAACCAGGCACCAGCGCAGATACCAGCACCATGGTGGGCATTAGTTCGGTGGCTAGTATCTCGGTGTGCATTGGTGAGGGCACTTCACACTCGCTTGAGGTGCAGGTGGAGACAGAGAGTGCCCAGGGCCGGCAGTTGGAGGACTGCTGGAGACCAGGATGATGCTCAGTTGAAGGCTGATGATGGCCCTCTGGAGTCGTCCAATAGGCAGCAGATACCTGATGTCCAACAGGTTGTGCAGGAAGATCTGGCAGAGAACCAAGAGGGTATGCATGCCATGGTTTCCGTTGTGGAGGAGTCCCTGTGGAGCATGAGCACTGCGTTGACTCTCATGGCCAAGCACAATGCTTCCTCCATGGAGAGAATAGCGACTCTCATGGAGAGGCTGCTCCAGGAGCAGGATCAGGGGCTCTTTGGGTTGCGCTCGGACCTGCAAGCCCTGACAGAGGCACTGACTTCAGCTGGTCAGTGTCTGTGCGTGAGATGGATGAGGCACCCAATATCCCAGCTAGGTGTGCATCCATCAATGGCAAGCAGGGAGGTCCACAATGACCTCACATTGGCACATGAGCTGCTTGTTGTCTCTGCGGGCTCCTCTCAGGGTGCTGTGGACGACGGCAGCAGCTCCTCCACCCCTCTGCCAGTGACCGTGGCATCTGGTGAGGCTGCGGTAACTGGGAGATGCCAGCTGTGGCACTGGCTGCTCCCTGGGCTCCACTGGCCAGAGGACGACCGCCAAGGTCATCAAGGCCAACAGGATGGCAGAGTTAGCAGGCTGTCTCCAATACCGGTGCCAGCGAAGGGGGAGCACCTAGACGTAGCACCCGTAAACGTACGTTTAAAGCACCTTAAGCACAAGAGGGACTGGTCACGTGTGATCTTCTGTTCCCCCATTTTGCTTTTCTTTTTTTAAGGGTGTGACTACCAACATCGAATATTGTTCCGTTCAACGCTATGTGAGTTCCAGCATTAAATTATATTTTCTATTGTGATATTGGCCTGAGTATGCTTCATTTGTTTTGTAGTGCAGGGTAGGCCAGTAGGTAATGCTAGACATGGGTGGTTCAAAACTTTATTGCACAGGCACTGAGTGTATATTGGGGGCCAAGAAAGGGTCATTTCTGCAATCCAAGGTGGAGGCGGCAGCCCTGGTATAAGTTGGTAGTTCTTATTTGGCTGCCTAGCTGAAGGAGCATTGGATCAAGGCGTCCCTGGTGTCCCAGGAGCAATGAAGAGCCTCGACACCTGGGAGCGTCTGAGGATGTAAGCGTCATAGGAGCTGCCAGGGTACCTTGCACAGACTTGCAGAATCGGCATCCTGTGATCACACACTATCTGCACGTTCATGGAGTGGGATCCCTTCCTGTTGATGACGGCACCCAGCTGACCCACTGACAACATGATGGTCACATGTGTGCAGTTGATTGCACCCTGGATGCGGGTGAACCCAACAATCGCTGCAAAGCTTCTGGCCCGCTCAGCCTGGCCGACCTCATACATACGGAAATGAATGAAAGTCAATACCCACCTGAATGGAGCTTCTGTCACCAGCTTGACACAACTGTGGACAGCTGATTGGGAGAATCCACACAGATCCCCCACTGACCCCTGGAAAGAGCCGGAGGCATAGAAGTTGAGGGCCACTGTGACCTTCAGAGCCACTGGCATGGGCTGTCTACCCACACAGTCAGAGCTGATCTCAAGCACAATCATCTGGTGGACAAATGGTGGTCACGGTCTTCCCGGAGAGATGGAGCCTCCTTCAGCATTGCACATCGGACATGTTGAGGCAGCTGCATCGCCACCTGTAAATCCTGGCAGCAGGATAGTGGTGCCTTCTGTGGCCTCTTCCACCTTGGGCTACCTGCTGGCCCTGCGCCCCTGTGTCTGTGCCTCTCCTTCCACAGGTCCCTCCCCGGAAGCTGCAGTGGGGCACCTGGCCACCTCTCCCTTCTGCACCTCTCTTTTTCCTCTGAGTAGGTGCCTCCAGCAGAGGCCACAATCCCCATTACCAGGGTATGGGAAGGTTTTCTGATACCTGGTAGGGTCACACGGCCTGAATCCTAAGGGGGCCTGGGAGACACCATTGAGTCCGGAAGTGAAGCCTGGAAATGCTAAGGATGAAGGCCCGACAGAGATTAAAATGAGAAGTACCAGTAAGCCACCAGCAGCAAGTTTTCTCCAAAGCACCTCACTACTCACATTGACGATGCTTCTGACCCTTTTTATCCCGCCCGTGGATGAGGTTTTGCAAATTGTGGGCTGCCCGCCTGCCTGTTTTACCTGTGCGGTGAGCGAAAAATAGCACGGGCAATGTTAAATCAATGTCAGCTGGGTTGTCAAGGGTCTTAGCTGGCCTCTTAGTTAATGGCGGGTGTGGCTCTGACCCCTGTGCTCACCTGGCGAGCGATGACGCGATAACGTCATCGAGTGGTTATTTTACGCTTGTTCGTGTCGGGCGTATGCCTGCCCGAGAGTGGAACATTCTGCTCATAGAGACGTTCCAGAGACCTAACAGCCGGTAGATTTTGAATACAGATTGCTGCAGTTGGGAAATGCTTTTAAAATGTTTTTTTTTGTTCCCATTCTACACCCCAGGCTCTTCAATGGCTCAGCCCATCAGTAGATTTTTAGATCTGCCCCACCCCCATTTCCCACTTATAGACAGGCTTCTCAAGATGAGAACTGACATTCCCGATTGACATAAATTTGCGTGCCATGGAAAAGGAGGAGCACATTAGGATAAGGATAATGAGTTTCAGGCAGCATTTACTTCAATAGGCGTCAGAGCACAAGTCATCATTGAAATCTTTTTTTACAGCCTCTCAATCCAATTCCCATCCTACTGCAAAACAACTCAGCAACTGAATTTGCCTCCTGACTGTATCAATCATCATCACTTGAGTGAAGACATCAGTATCACATAAATGCACCCTTTCCTGTAAGATCCTAATCACAAAGCGCAAAGACAGTTCACATTCTATTCTATTACAGTGAATTCCAAAAGGCACATAATTGTCCTATTCTTTCTTGACATCCTCGCCCTTCCTGGGCCTCTATAGTTGCCTTTTTTTTTAGCCTATGCTCATCCTTATTCTAGATGCCACCCAAAAGCCAGGATCACAGGAGGCGATTGTCTGCTCGTGCTGTGCGAATGCTCACGAGGCTGAGCATTTCATGATGATCCCTTATCTCATGGCAGCATGCTCCTGTCAGAGTGCCACTGCTGCCTGTATCTCTGCTGGTTGTCTCTGGACACCCCAGTTCTGCCTCATATTCCACAGATACTGTGCTGTAAGGGAAAAATCAGAGACCTAGCATGTGTTGTTGCCCTGAGAAACAGCAGTTTCAGGCAGGTCACTGTTAGCCATCATCATTTCACCGAGCTCCTGATCTGTGGCCCTAATGATCAGTAGACTGACTGGTCTGATGGCAGATATCAGGACCTCAAAGCCCCAACAAACAACAGTCAGCATGCCTGGGAGCCTTAATTTGTACTGCATCCTGTTCTGTTCCTCGTTGCCTCCGGAGCTGCTGTCCAGTGGCAATGAAAGCTAATATTCTGTAATGTCGTAACAGAGAACACTGCAGAAAAGACACACCTGTTAATTGCCACACATCCTCAGGGAGTGACGTCAAAACCTTCACAGAGTTATGACGTTACATGCGGACATAGGAGCTGTTGGAGAAAAATAAAATATGATCCATCGAATTTGCCTTCTAGCATCCTGATAGACCCTGACATGAGTAAGGAAACCTTCTTGTGGTGAAAAGTCTTTCCTCCCAAGCAAGCGACACTAACTTGACGTCATGTCTCAAATTAATCATATATTGCATTCCAAAAGAAAAAATAATCATGGAAGAAATCTATCTAATGTGCATTTGATTGAAACAACAATATCTGTTTCCACTGTCTCCTTTGTGAGTTTGTTCTGGAGATTTATCCCTTGGCCACTGATATTTCTGCAGGTTCATTTTGAATTGGCTTTCTTTCAAGTGCAGACCATGTTCTCTGGCTCTATTGTTCTGAACAAGGTGAAACAGCTTGCCCAGGGTTTTACCCCTCTAGAATCCTAAAAAAAGCAATACATCACCTTTCAATTTTCTTTTTTTCCAATTTATGGAAACACCCCTTACCATCCAACTCTCTAGTTTCTGTCTTCTGTAGCCTGGTTATAGCTGCTATATTCCTTTCGTTCTGCTGTGACCAGAACTGTACACAATATTATGAATGTTCTCATGCTCAAGTGGCCAGATTACCTCACTCTTTTGGCTCAATATTAATCTTTTAATACATCCGCACATTTGATTTGCTTCACTCTCTGCACTGGGCATTTTTTGTGATTGCTTTATTTTCTTGTCAATCAATATCTCTAGATCTCTTTCCCTTTTTGTGCACATTAGTTCCTTTCCATTTAAGTAAAAGTTCCTTCCTAGACTTTTGCCCCGTGTGAAGTACTTTGCATTTCTCTATATTGAAATTCATCTGCCATCTGCCTGCTCAATTCCCAGGTATTCAGAGTTCTCCCGTAGCTTATCTTGTTCATTAGCTTTGTAGTATATGCAAATATAGCCACGGTGCTTGAGATTCTTAACTCTGATCATGTATGAAGTTATAATAAAATAAATTAAATTATGAGGTCCCAAAACAAACCCATATGGGACACCACTAGTAACACACTCCCAAGCTGATTAGAATTCCTGTACCACCGCTCTGTGGGTTCTAGGAATCTATTAATTCTATACCCATTGTAAAATATTTCTACTGATTTCAGTTTTCTTTATTTTCTGCACCAGCCTTTTCAGAGAAACTATATCAAAGGCCTTAAAAACCCTTTGTATTAACTACAAATCCAGCTATCTCCTCAGCCTCGGCTGGAAATATGACACATCATTCACTCCTCATTCTTCCGATTCCCTAAAACTGTGTGAATCACCCAGTAGTATATCCGCACTAACACGCCAGGGTGAAAGTCTCTGAGCTAATGCCTTGAAGAGAGGAACCAAGTGACACAAATGGAGGGACTTGGAAGACAGGCTGGAAGAAGCAGCTGCAATTGGCAGAGGGGGCTGAACTTCATAACCCCCTTCCTCAGCTTAGTTGTTTTAATGCAGTTTGGAAGACTGTCCTCTTCATCATCATCATTATCAGCTTTGTCCTCCTGTGCCCTCCAGTGATGGATTGGCAGGAAAGGAGGGAGAAAGTTAGATTGGATTAACATTACTTCCTTGGGATTAGCAAGACAAATGTGGTGGAAAATCATGTCTGTATGGTGCTTTGATAAAATGTTAAGGTGTCAAGGCTTAGTCAGTAACCAGACACCAGCAAAATGTTGCTGACCTCACCATCTTTCATGGCAAGAGTCTTCCATCTTCCTCGAGTGCCCATGTGCCTTGCCTTCAAAAGGGTGATAGATTTCATTTTGGGATGATTCTCAGTTACATGAATAGTTTGAAGAAGTTGGGGCTGTTCTCATAGAGAGGATTAAGAGGAGCTTTGATAGAGGTGTTCAAAATCATAAAGGACCTAGGCCAAGTATATAGGGAGAAACTGTTTACATTGGCAGAAGAATCGAGAACCAGAGGACACCGATTTAGGATGTTTGACAAAAGGAGCAATGAGGATATGAGGAAAATGATTATACGGAGTGAGTTGTTAAGGACCTGGAATGTCGTGACTGAAAGTGTGGTAGAGGCAGATAAATCATGGTGTTCAAAAGATAATTGGGTAATTGTCCAAAGCAAAACATTTTCAGGGCTACAGGGAAAAGGCAGGGGAATGGATCTAGGTCAGTTGCTCTTGAAGAGGCAGAGACACGATGGATTAAATGCCCTCCTCTGTGCTGTAATTATTCTATGATAGTTTGTATATAATTTCCATTTAAAGGTAAAAGGTTTTATCACGGTATCAAATAAAACAAACAAATTAGACCTTCATAATCTCACATGGCCTCCTCTATTTAAACATTTTGAAACTGTGTGGAAAGTTATTATCATAGCCATTTAGGAACATGGGTAAGAAACTGGTTTTGGAACCAGTACAACCTATAAGATTTTATTGCTTTAATTGGGATTTTTTTTAACGGTTTTATTTTCCCTATCTACCATTTAATAATTAAGCATGATTGCAAAAATTTGGGAATGATAACTATTCATCATCATGTAGAACTTTTAGATCAATTAGTCCCAGTGGGAAAGTTGAATTCACAATAAAGCAATTGTGATGAAAAACATGATTCTGAAGGAAAATTCCACTGCCTATTGCAGAAATAAATTGTATTATAATAACAGATGGTGAGGAGATAATGTAAGTCTATCTGTGTTCCTTCAGTGGTATCAATGATTCACATTTGAATCAGTATTCAAAAGCTGCACCTGATTGCAAAGCCTAGAAATTACTGTGTGCAACATTAGCACATGAACATTTAGCATAGTAAGTTATGCAAATATCATATGCAATCATTTCAAAGATCAAAGAAATCCTGTGTCATCAGGATTATTTTATGGAGAACTTCCATTGTAAACAGTGAACCAGAACATGCTCTGCATCATGTACACTTTGAATTTTATTGCTACAATTACATACTTATACCTCAGTGTATTCAATCGCCATTACTTAAAGCCTTTTTGATATATCTGTGACTCAGTGCATAAGATACAATGATCATGTTTTGTGTGATAAAGATGCAGTATGGATGTAGTGTGTGTTAAAAGATATGCTGTTCATTTCCACTGGTACTTAATACCACATAGAACACTGTAATATTTTCCTTGCACAACGAAACCACTATTCATTTTAATGTACTAACTTACTATCTGTTGGAAATAATTTTGAAGGTCTCCAGTACATGGCATTTGGAGTATTTCGTCACAATTTGAGTCTATTGAGTGTTTTGGGGGTCTGGGGAATAGACTATGGTACAAGCTAGTGTTGTTCCATGTATTTATACCAGGCTTTAAGCTCCTGAAATTTATATTTTGGGGGCTTTAACGTAAAATGAATAGAAATTGATTTACATTTGTAATGGAGTTACACAGTAGCAAGAACAGAAACATAGGAAATAGGAGCAGGAGTAGGCCATTCGGCCCTTCGAGCCTGCTCCGCCATTCATCATGATCATGGCTAATCATCCAACTCAATAGCCTGCTCCCGCTTTCTCCCCATATTCTTTAATCCCTTTTGCCCCAAGAGCAATATCTAACTCCTTGAAAACATACATGTTTTGGCCTCAACTACTTTCTGTGGTAGTGAATTCCACAGGCTCACCACTCTCTGGGTGAATAAATTTCTCCTCATCTCAGTCCTAAATGGTCTACCCAGTATCCTCAGACTGTGACCCCTGGCTCTGGACTCCCCCACCATCGGAACACCCTTCCTGCTTCTACCCTGTCTATTCCTGTTAGAATTTTATAGGTTTCTATGAGATCCCCCCCTCATTCTTCTGAACTCCAGCGAATATAATCCTAACCTGCTCAATCTCTCCTCATATGTCAGTCCCGCCATCCCAGGAATCAGTCTGGTGCTATCACATTTCTGATTTTAAGAGGTGTAGAGTTGAAAAGCAGAGAAATTAGGTTAAACTTCCATAAAACCTTGGTTAAACCACACTTGGAGAACTGTGAACAACTCTGGAGAAGGTGCAAACAAAATTTACAAAGATGATACCAAAGCTTAGAGGTCATACCTATGGTGTGGGGGAGGGTGGGGGCGGGGGTTGCAAGAAGATGCTGAATCTGAGAGTTGACCTGATAGGTATCTTTAAGATTACGGAAAGATTGGTTAGGTTAAAAGTAGAGAAGATGTTTCCACTTACCAGAACTAGGGGCCATTAATATAAGATACAGGGCAGGATTTTCTGTGCTCGCCGTTGTCGGGTAGTGTGAGTGGACAATATAGCATGGTAGGTTTCACGACAGCGTGAAACGGTGTGATCATTTGCTCGGCCCGCCATTGGCGGGCCACATTCTCCTCCATCGGACGTTAGAAATTTTGTTGTAATGCATCATTATTAAGCCAGCCTGCTGGAACCTTCCCTCCACCCCGCTGGACCATCTGCCAATGTTGGCGGGAAAACACGCTGACGTATTTCACAACAGCATATAAGCGACATGCTCTTGGTTGGCTGCAGTTTGCTCTTGACTTCAAGGTTTGTTTGCCTACCTTGCTTTGGGCAGCACTCACAGTCATCAGCACCAGGCTTTACAGATGGCACCACATCACTTTTAGGGGGGCTCACGGCAGGTCTCTACCTACCAGACCAGGCGTATGTGGGTGGCTTTTCAATGGCTGCAGGGCCAGGACTTACTTGGTGAAGGGGAAGGAGTGGCCTCAGGCAAGGGGAGAGTCTGCAGGATGAGGGTTATACTGGTGAAGGAGGGTAACCCAGGGTGCGTGTGGGGGCACATGTCAATCTGTGCAAGTGGCCTCAAGGTGGTGATGCCTGCGGAAACAGTCCCCAGAGGAAATGAAGCCAAGTGGACATGTGAGAGTATGTGTGTGAGATAGTGAGTCTTGATGTCCCTTGAACTGGCAGTGAGTGAGATGCCAGTGAATGTGTGATGGGCTTGTGAGTGTGCATTTAGTGTGATGAGGTGGTTGCCATACCCTAGTGGCACAGGTGAGATCATTCATCCTCTATCTGCAATGTTTGGCTGACCTCTTCCAAGCAGCATTGGCACTGATCACCACTGCCATCGCCCACAAAGCCATAGTGGTAATGGAGCTGCTCCTCCAATGGCCAGAGTGGGGTACAGGGCATCACAGCGGGCCTCCACAGCGTCCAAAAGGTGCTGAAGGGCTGCAGTCTTCTTGCCTTTCAGGGCCATCTTGTTTGCTGCAGTCCTGGTCTGGAAGCATTGAGTGCGGCTGTACTTTAAATGTGGTGCCGAGCGTGATGCTGATGGCATGGCAGGTGTATCAGAACCCACCCGCCATGGAAATGGCATGTTTCCCGGGAATGCATAAATAATGTGGCGGATTTGGGACAATATGGCGTGAAAACCCTCCATCGTGGCCGACAGGTACCTGCCCACTACTGCACTTAGTGTTAATCTGGGATGATTCCGCCCACAATAGTCTCTAGTAAAGTCAATAGAGAATTCAGGAGATCAAAGCAAAATACTGCAGGTGCTGGAAACCTGAAATAAAAACAGAAAATGCTGGGAAAATTCAGCAGGTCTAACAGCAACTGTGGAGAGAGAAACATAATTAACGTTTTGCGTCTGTATGACCCCCAGCTCTGAAGAAAGGCCATATGGACTCGAAACGTTAACCCTGTTTCTCTTTCCACGGATGATGTCAGGCCTGCTGGGTTGCTCCAGCATTTTCTGTTTTTATTTGAGAATTCAGAAGAAATTAGGAAAGCACATGAGAGTTAAAAGAATAGGACATCTTGATGGTTTTCGATAATGAGATGTGAGGCCAGGCTTGCATGGACCAGTTGGGCTGAGAGGCCTGTTTCTCTGTGCTATAAATATTATGTACCAGGTATTAGAACTCTCTGTCCCCACCCACTCACCTTATAAGTTTCAAAAGTATAACTCCTACTGTCATTTTAAGTTTATTAGAATCATTTGATAACTACAAGGAAAGGAAATTTGTTGTAAATTAGTTCATATACTATGCGCATCTACAGTGTATTGCTACCAAGACAGATCAATCTGATACTGTCTTACAACTATCCTTCCCATATATGAGTGGGGGGCTGGGGGGCGGGCTATAGAGCCTGTAAGAGCAGGAAATGTGGTGTTCGGGGTGACTGAATTAGGCGAGAGCCAAAATTTCAATTTCCTGGTGGCGACTTGAGATGCAGAGATTAAGCCAGCAGGGTGCTTGTGGCATGTTAGGCCTGCGGTGGGTTTATACTTGCAATATATTTGCATGCCATGAATACTCATTGGCGTAAAACTTTTAAAAATAATGTCCCACTTTCAAGAAAAAGTCAGAGGTGCACAAGAATCTTGTGGCACCCGGTTCATGTCATTTACAGGAGGCGTGCAACATTCGGCTTTGTGTCTGAGTTCAGCGGTTTTCCTTGTTGAACACTGCGGCACCAGGAAGAAGAACAGGAGAATGGCAGCTTGTATGGGGGCTTGGGACCAGCAAGCATGAGTCAGTGGTGCAGGGCGGGTGTGGAGTGGGATCTGGGGTATGGAGGAGTGGAAGAGGGTTCCAAGGGATGACAGATGGTGGGGTCGAGGTCATGGAGAAGCGGGAGATGGAAGGGCCTGGTATCCTGGGTGTGGGTGGGGGGTGGTGGGGACAGTCAGTCAGGTAAGAAAATAAGGGGCCTAAAGGACAGTGTCAGTGCTGTCCAAAGTGGGCCCATCTCAGGGTGTTGGCTGGCAGAGTCCTTACAGGACAATATTTCAATTATCCCTGCTGAAAGTGAACTCACACAATGTCCTTTACAATGCATAAAAGGGAGGGCTAGCTGAACCTGCAAGTTCAGGCATGTTCCACAGAGTGGCGAGTACAACATCAGGCACAAAAGGAATATTCAATGAAGAGTGAACAAAAAACACAACATCATTTCTTCCACAATAAAGAAATATCCCTCCCTCTCCTGTAACCATCAATTTGTGCCAACCAAGAGGCATGCCAGTACATTTTGCTCTCTGCCTCAGCTAGTCTCAACAAATAATGATGATGGACACATGAATAAAGTGAAACTAGTAAAATATGAAATATTTACAAGTGAAATTTGAATTTGAGAAACCCCTGTGCCACCTTTGTGCTCTCAATAAGTCTTATATTAATGGTAATAGAGCTGGGCAGGGAACTTTTGGTCATGATGAAGAGCCTCCCTGTTTGATTTTTATAGTCCACCCATAGATGCTACATTGTCAGGTGATGGTGGGTTTCACCTCTGAAAAAAGTCCCTTGACATGTGATAAAATGCACGCCACAAAAAGCAAGAGCGCAGAATTGGTGCCCATTTCCTGTTCTGCTATCAGGAATGGCACGCCACAGATAAATTCCACCCACAGTGTATGTGACATCATAAGTAATATGGAGGGAGTAGGGAACATGAAACGCCTGAAGGGAAAGTTTGGACACAACTTGATATGTAGTCAAGAACATATGATTATTTAAGATCAGGAGACACTAAGTCTTCCCCTTTTTAGAAACTAACTCTAGTTACCTTCTCTCTTGGGAAATAGATCCAATTATCTCTTTGATCTGTCTGCTTCAATGGTCTTTTGGAGGTAACTTATTACATTGCTCTATGACGCTTCAGGTGAAAACAGTTTTGCCTAACTTCATTTTTTATTTATCTAATTATCCCCATTCCTGTATTCAAAGATTGTGCTACAACAAACAATTTTCTGAATGCATTTTATCAAATCCCTTCAATTAGATTACCTCAAATTCTCCCTATTTAAAAAGAAAATAATAAACTCTTCAATCTTGCCACATAACTCAAATTCTTGATATTCTAATTCATATTTGTTATATGTGTATCTCTCCTCTGTACCACTAAGGATAATAATATCTTTATCACGATCTGACCAGGACTACATACAGTACTCCAAATAGGATCTGACCAATATAGCTTTCAGTAACAATGCAACTTCTGTAGATTTCTAATCTGTCCATCCAGTAGTGCAGCTCAGCAGATTGTGTGCTTTTTTTCACACTGCAACCAAGCACTGCATATTTTCTCCTAAAATTCTGTCGTTGACACATAAGGAACTCAAGTAGGAATAATAACTGTAATAGAAGGGCCTGGCATAGAAAGGGTTAACATGGGACTGAGTACAGTACCGCCCACACTGTGATGTAAAGGAACATATGACCCATTCTAGGGGGCAGTCTTGGACTGGACAGAGATGTGTGTTGAGGCAAGTACAGAGGCAGCTCCTAGCTTAGACCTTAGACTGTATATATGTGCATAGTTATGAGTAATTGGTTAACACTTACTGTTGAAATATATAAGCCTCATAACCTCTTTGCAAGACCTTGTGAACTGCACACAACATCTTACAACAAGGTAGCAGCTATTGGAACAACCCAGAACCTCACAGAAGCTGGAGAAGAAACTTAAAGCTTGAAGATCGGAAGAGCAGCATTCTGACCTAACAAGAAGCAACAGAAGCAAAGGTACAAAAGGAGATCACCAGAGGAATGTTCCAATTCTGGATAGGAAGTAGAGGCAGGAATAAAACTCCACACTGCAGCAGAAGACTGCATTGAATCCCATGGAAGTCCAGTTTCAATAGCCAGGGAGTACAGAGTCAGAAGACCTAGTAAAGTAAATAAAGTAAGTTCTTGGCCAGAATGTGTTTACAAAAGCTTGTAATTCAGCAGCAGTCAGAACTGCATTTTAAAATGCAACAGCATGAGATCCGGTATCTGACTACATGGAGGCTGAGCTCACTCCAGTCGAAAAATAAACAAATAATCGGCAGTTAAAAGCTGGGCATCGATGGTTTCATGACCTGAAAATACTCAGAGACTGCCGACAAGACTCAGAAAGGTCGATTCATGGAGTTGCTGGTAAAAATTTAAAACACAGAAATCGTGACCATCATTAATGCGGGAGGCTGCCAAGCATGGGAAACCTCAGTGAGAAAAAACCTTACTGCAGCACTATCTTGGATTTCCTAACAACATTTAAAGCTGTACACACATTTAAAATTTAATGATCATGCATCTAAAGTTTACCTTACCAGACCAGTTTTGACTCATGCAAGGGCCAAACATAAAGCAAAATTTGAAGAAGAAAAAGTTTAAATTGCTGTAGTGCATCAGGTTGAAGTAGAAAATCAGTGGAAATCCAGGTTAATACGTGTTTATACTCATTTGGTGAACTTGCTGATGAAGTAATCCGAATGCAATGCATCGATGAATCCTCAACCAGATTTGATGAAATATTAAAAGCCTTTGACAAATACTTTAAGCTTCAAGTAGTGGGGCACACAGAGCTTAAAAAGCAGGAAAGAAATCCCAGTAAATCTATGAAAGGGGAAAAGAGAATTTCCAAGCAGAGCACACGATGGCGCCAGTGAAGCAAAGAACATTCCTGAAGTTATAAAAATAAATCCTTTTAAATGTCCTGACATATTATCCAAACTGCAATAGCAGGTGGCAGTGCCGATCCAGCTGACTATGATTGAAGGCAAAGTAGTAGAGTGTTCCAAACTGCAGGCGGATAAAGAAAAGGCAGAAGCAAGATCAGAAAATGAAGATTTGGAGCTAAAGACCAAGGAACAAGAAGGAAAAATACTGGATACCTCAAACATACTGAGAACCATTGAGCCATTGATGAATGAAATGGCTGAAATGAAAATCAAGAATCTAGAATGGCAAGAGAAAGTAGAAGTTCTCACAAAAGAGCATAAAGAGTCTCAAAAACAATTGGCAAAAGTGCAATTACAGAGTGTGAGCTGGAAGGATAGCACAGAGGAACTATGCTCTTCCAAGAAAAAAAAACTGATGAGTGCAGAGAACCAATTTCACGTATGAAAGATGATTTGATTAAGAAAAAATAAGAACTGATGAGAACACTGGAATATCTCTGATAAGAAATAGAATACTTGAAAGAGGATTTGAAACACTTAAATGTTAATCTTGCAGAAGCAAATTCAACAAAGATGGATCTTCAATTAAAACTTGATGAACTTCAAACATCAGAAGTCTCTACAAAGCATTGTGGAAAACACCTGGATCAGGAGAACAAGCTGATGATGCAAGAGGACAGTTACTTGATAGCAGCATTAACAACCAAAACTGATGAAATTCTTGAACTTTGATCCAATCTGAACAACATGCAGGATGAGATGCGCAGTATGGAAGAGCAAATCCAGACTTTGAAAGCAGATAAAGAAAATTCTACGAAACTGATCGAAGGACCCACAAATGAATTGAAAGTGTCTAAACAGCAGTCAGTGATCAGGGAAGAAAGATTCCAAAAAGAACTGAATGCCCAGGTGAAGTTATTAAACTTATATAAGAGTTCTGCAGTGAACTCTGAACAAAGACAACTGAACTTACCAGAGTAGTTGCTGAGCTGAATGCAAAGATTCATAAGCTTGAAAAACAACTAGAAAATAAGGTAGTAATCAATTATTTCGGTGAAATGATAAAACAAGTGGGAATGGAAGTTCCACTTTTGAAATATAAACACCAATCTGCATCATGGCAGACCACACATGGGAAGAAACACAGAATGCACTCTGCAGATGAGCTGAGAGTTTGTTCTCCCCATGAGAAATGGGATAAAGCGATGACCATCAATAACATCAGATGGGGAGTTGACATGGAGCATTTCAGCTCCAAGGGGTGAAATAAGACAATTAAGAACAACCAACCAAGTGCCAACACAGCCACATTCAAAGCAACCTCCTATTCGTCAAGGTTTGCCCAGTGCAACAGAGTCTACCACTCCAACAACTTTTACAAAGACAATGGACAGAATGTTCCCGTCGGCGATTTGGGGGCGGGGCCCGCTCACTGACGGGAAAATGACGCGAGATGATGTCGGGAGTAAAACCCCCGATGTCAACCCGGTCCATTTAAATATTCAGGAAGGCGGGCGGACAGTGAAATCAGCTGTCCGCCCACCGACCTGCCAATGGCCAATTGAGGCCATTGACAGGTTAATTAAAGTAATTAAAGGCCCTGCCCATCCAACCTTAAGGTTGGCGGGCAGGCCAGGAGCCCCAGCGGGCTTCTGATAATACATGAAACCTCATCCACTGGTGGGATGAGGTTTCATGTTCTTTTTTAAAAACTTTAATAAATGTAAAGTGGTATTTATTAACATGTCCCATCTTGTGTGACATTGTCACATGAGGGGGACATATTAATATTTTTATTTTTCTGTTTTTTAAGTATTTTACACTGTCACTAATCTCCAAGACAGCACTTAGTCTCAGGGAGCAATGTGCTCTTTCGCGTGCACACGCAAAAGAGCACACTTTGACAGCTGGTGATTCCCCCCCCCACCCGCCCCCTGACCCCCCCACACAAGAAGTGCTATGTGCTTCCTGTCAGGCAGGCCGCTGGGCGGGCCTTAATTGGCCTGCCCGCTCAAAATGGCGGTGGGGGTCGGCTGTACACCTGCCGCCGAGCCGGTGGGGCCTGCATGCCCACCAAGGGCATAACTGGAAGAATTGTGAAGCCTCCAGACTGCCTGAATCTGTGAACACAGAGGCTTGAGGTTACAGGAGAGGGAGTGGGTAGAGAAGTGGCAGCACAAAGAAAGTAAAGACATTGGGTAAACACAGTTGCATTGTAAATATGTTGGATAATGTCTTGGGGGGGAGGTGTAGTATAATGGTCTGGCATAGAAAGGGTTAATGTGGGACTGAATACAGTGCCGCCCACATTGTGATGTAAAGGAACACATTACCCAAGTCAGGAAGACAGTCTTGGGCTGGACAGAGACTTGTGTAGAAGCAAGCATGGAGAGACCTCCCAGCTTAGACCTTATACTGTACACATGTACATAATTATGAATAATTAATAAACAGACATTGTTAAACTATACAAAAATCTCTTTGTGAGACCTACTGAGCTACACACATCTTAAACAATAATGTTGATTTAAAAGAGATGGAACTTCTGGACAGCCTAACACCCCTCAACATAAATCACTTCTCAGTGATGGATGATATTTATCCCAAAGCACCAAGGAAGACAAGAGAAGAGATTTGTGAAACATTGGCAATCAATGTGTGGGAAGTCAATGGACATTTTGGAGGCCTTGGCAGGCTACCTAGACTTTACACAATGTATTTGACAATGTTTAGCATGAAAGATTTCCTATTAAGCTAAAAATCATTAGAATTTAGGGTAAAACATGAGAATGGCTAAGAAATTGGCTGAAGGTTAGAAATCAGTGGGTACTTGTTAGTAGAAGAGGGAAGTGATGTGGAGAACAAAAACAAAAATACCTAGAAAAACTCAGCAGGCCTGACAACATCTGCGGAGAGGAACACAGTTAACATATCTAGTCCGAATGACTCTTCATCAGAACTAAGGTGAAATATAAGCTGGTTTAAGGGGGGGTGGGACAGGTAGAGCTGGATAGAGGGCCAGTGATAGGTGGAGATTGCCAAAAGATGTCATAGGCAAAAGGACAAAGAGGTATTGACAGTGGTGACATTAGCTAATATATGTGCTAATGGTGACATTAAGGGTAGAAAGCAGGACGAGCAAGGTACAGATAGCCCTAGTGGAGGTGGAGTGGGGCGAAGGGATCGAAATAGGCTAAAAGGTAAAGATAAAACAATGGGTGGGAATACATTTAAAAATGATGGAAATAGGTGGAAGAAGAAAAATATATATAAATTATTGGAAAAAGGGGGTTCGGAAAGGGGGTGGGGATGGAGGAGAAAGTTCATGATCTGAAATTGTTGAACTCAATATTCAGTCCGGAAGGCTGTAAAGTGCCTAGTCGGAAGATGAGGTGCTGTTCCTCCAGTTTGCATTGAGCTTCACTGCAACGTTGCAGCAGGCCAAGGACGGACATGTGGGCATGAGAGCAGGGTCGTGTGTTGAAATGGCAAGCAACAGGGAGGTCTGGGTCATGCTTGCGGACAGACCAAAGGTGTTCCGCAAAGCGGTCACCCAGTCTGCGTTTGGTCTCTCCAATGTAGAGAAAAATGATGTGGAGATCCTGATTGATTAATGTTGGATCCCTATTTTAGATCAATGACTTGAAGTCAGAAACCTAGGGTAACCTAATCAAATTATAGATGGTATCAAATGGAAATCTAGTAGGAAATTTGGAAAATAAAAACATGAGTTAAAAATAATGTGCCAAAAGACAGTTCAATAAGGATACAGATGCTGCATAAAGAAAGAAATACTTTGAATATTGTGTAAACAGCTAAGAATGAAGCTAAAGACATATAGGGATCTCAGTAGATTCAATGCTCAACATGTCCAAATACCATGAGCGTGAGATGCTTAAAGAGGTGCCAGCTGATGAAGTGCTATGCTCCATATGTCTCTCCATAAGAGTTACCACTCTGATTGGAGGATGCCATTCAATCACATGCCAGAGAAATGCCACTCATAGAATGGCTGATCTTCTCCAATGTTTGCACATGGGATTGCATTGCCTCTGGAAACTCTGGCAGATGTTCACACATGTAATGCTGCTGCTAAAGAATCTGCTGCTTTATTGATAATACTTGAGGCTTGCCTTCTGCATAGAGCTGAGCATTGCTGGATTCCTCCTCACTCCTCTGAGGAGAAGTGGCTGCAGCCATTGTTGCCTCTGTTACATCTTGCATGCCTGAGCAGTGCTCACCAGATTGTGCCATCATTTCTACCCAAGCAATGAAAACTACTAATGTGACGCATCTGTGCTGATATAGGGTGCACAGGAATGAAGTGACATGGTGTCCTGAGATTGCTTGCTGAGATTGCTCCTCTGAGCTTTCCAATGGTCCCTCTGTCTTTTCCTCATGTTCTGCAGTACCTGCTGGAGAGACAAGATGTAAGTGGAACAGCTGCTGTTTCATCTAACCCTGAGTGTCTTGATCAGGAGCTTCCAGTGGTGTTAAAGACCCATCTAGGCACCACAACATATACTTGGTCCAGGAAATGAAGGACACAACCATTGCTTTACTCTCTCTCCATTGCTTTCACACCTGCCTTGTCCTCAGCATGGTCCATCTGATCTCCATGGTGTCCTCCTCCATTGGCACCACCATGGCGTGAATGGCACTCCACCTCCACTGCATTACACTCCCTGGCATTCTTAGTGTGCTTCTCCTGTGAGCACAGACATGCACAATGCCACTCTTGTCTCATGGCCCATCTGTGCTGGTCAACTTGAGGCACCTTAAATGTGTGGTGTCACGCCGCTAGGATGGCACGGTGAGGTAGTTATTCAGCCATTTCAGTGCAGACTTCACCCACCACTAACTGGGAGGTCCAGGTGTATGTGAACTGGACACCTCAGTGGTGTTGTTCCATGCATAGGGCTACTACCTGGTGCCACATTTCATGGGCACTTTTTAATCCATGCTGGTCTTCCAGTTTGCAATTATAAACAACACTCACCTTTTCAGCCTGCAGGAGGTCATTAAATCTCTTCTTGCACTGAATCTAGGTTTGTGCAACAACTTCTCAGCTGCTCCAAATTCCTCCACCTCCAGCTTTGCTTTCTGGTGAGGCTTGCTGGCCTCCTCCTCTCATCTGCTGGAAACAGGACATCTCTCCTCTCTCATATTGCCTGTAGGAGCATCTCCAGGGTAGCAATGCTGAATAATGGAGTGACTCATCCTTTTGATGAAGCCATCCCTCCAATACCTCTATTGCTATAGCCGCTACCTCTCTAGTCTTTTTTATTATACATCCATGGGATGTAGGCGTCGCTGGCTAGGCCAGCCTTTATTGCCCATCCCTCATGGTCCTTAAGAAGGTCGTGCTAAGCTGCCTGTTATGGCACAGCCAATGGTAAATGCTAAGTTGTCAATGCCCAAAGGGAAACTTGAAACAACTGCCACAACTTGTTTTGCAGTTTGTATAAATTTTGAGGTGCGTGTTATAGGTTTTTACAAAACTAGATTACACATTTAATAATAGGAGAAGCTATTTTAAATACATACATAGATCTACAAATTACTACAATAATAACTTCTAAATTCCCTGATCAATCTAATTCCCAGTTACACTTTTGTTAAGGCAACAGTAAGACACATAGGGCAGAATTTTGCCCTTGGCGTGCGGGCTCAGCGGGGGCAAGCGGGGGCAGTTGGAAAGCCGCCCGCGATCGGCACTGGACCATGATTTCATGCTGGAGGGCCAATTAACACCCACTCAAGCGTGAAACGCGAGTGGCAACACTGAACACTGCCTGTGCGGGCGGGGGTCGGAGTGCAAGCCGGCCGAGCGCGAACTTCATGCATGCGCGTGAGCGAGCACTTCATAATCTCCCTGAGGCACAGAGCTGCCTCAGGGAGATGAAGCGCTGTTAAAAAAATAAATAAAGAAAATAAAAATCTAATAAAACACGTCCCCTCATGTGACTCTGTCACATGAGCAGGGACGTGTTATTAATTCAATTGTAAAACTTATATTTTATTTTTATTTGCTTTTGGAAGCCTCATCCCACCCATTGATGAGGTTTCCTAAAACCTTTTTGCCTGCCTGTCAACCATTCAGTTGGATTGGCAGCGAAAAATTTAGGTTAATTGAAAATTAACTTTAGGTTAATTGATTATTTAATGGACTTAACAGGCCTTTTATTTGTCGGCAGGCACGCTGCTGACTCCAGCGCGCGCCCACCGACTGAATTAGTGCACGACTGCGCATTGACGTCAGCATGCTCGGCCGGCATCAATGCATGTCATTTCACGCTCGAGCGGGTCGGGCTCGTGCCCGCCCACCGAGTGAAAACTTCTGCCCCTAGATTTTAAAAGGCCCAGGCAAAGGAACATGATGCCCTGAACAAGTCGAATTCAAATTGAGTTTTCTTAACTTCAGCCTTTTGAAAACAAGGCATACATGCTGAAGGTTTTTCACACTTGTAAGATCTTAAAATGCTTACCCTTACACCCAGCCTTCACTCCTTTATACATATTTTCCCTTTGAATACAAATTCTTATTATTTCACTATGTCTTTGGATTTTATCTTCCTGATAATAAAAACCTCTCATAGCACTAAGGTTTACCAGTAATCTTTGGGAAAAATAAACACACTGTTTCTAAACTTCACCTGGCTAGGTAACACATTTCACCCCTCCTTTGAAAGCAACCTAGTCTGGTTTAGAAATGCAAATGTCCTTTTACCTTACATTCTAAACTTCCCCCATGTTTACCATGTTACATCAAAACCTCCAGACCAGTTGCGTTTAGTCCAATTAAGTCTCATACACACACACATAGACACATCCCACTATTACTCTATTTTACAATAAATTCCAATAACATTATGAGAATCACTATATTTTCATAATACTGCCTTCTTGTGGTGTAGGTACACCCACAGTCCTGTTAGGGCGGGAGATCCAGGATTTTGACCCATTGACAGTGAAGGAACAGTCAGGATGGTGAGTGGCTTGAAGGGGAGCTTTCAGGTGGCAGTGTTCCCATGTGTCTGCTGTCCTTGTCCTTCTAGATTGTAGTGGTCGTGAGTTTGGAAGGTGCTGTTTAAGGAAGCTTGGTGAGTTCCTACAGTGCATCTTGTAGATGGTACACACTGTTGCTAATGTGCATCCATGGTGGAGGGAGATAATGTTTGTGAATGTGGTACCAATCAAGCGGGCTGCTTTGCCCTGGAGGGCATCAAGCTTCTTGAGTGTTGTTCGGCTGCACTCATCCAGGCAAGTGGGGAATATTCCTTCACACTCCTGACCTGTGCCTTGTAGGTTGTAGACAGGCTTTGGGGAGTCAGGAGGTGAGTTACTTGTCGCAGGATTCCTAGCCTCTGACCTGCTCTTGTAGCCACAGCGTTTATATAGCTAGTCCAGTTCAGTTTCTGGTCAGTGGTAATTCCCAGGATGTTGATAGTGGGGGATTCAATGATGGTTAAATTCTTTCTTGTTGAAGATGGTCATTGCCTGGCACTTATGTGATGCGAATGTTACTTGGCACTTGTCAGCCCAAGCCTGGATATTGTCCAGGTCTTGCTGCATTTGGACATGGACTGCTTCAGTATCTGAGCAGTTAACAATGTTGCTGAACATTGCGCAATCATCAGTGAACATCCCCACTTCTGACCTTATGATGGAAGAAAGGTCATTGATGAAGCAGCTGAAGATGGTTGAGCCTAGGACACTGCCCTGAGGAACTTTTGCAGTGATGCCCTGGAGCTGAAATGACTGACCTCCAACAACCACAACCATCTGCCTTTGTGTTAGGTATTACTCCAACCAGTGGAGAGTTTTCCCCCCCAATTCCCATTGACTCCAGTTTTGCCAGGGCTCCTTGATGCTACACTCAGTGAAATGCTGCCTTTATGTCAAGGGCAGTCACTTTCAACTCACCTCTGGAGTTCAGCTCTTTTGTCTATGTTTAAACCAAGGCTGTAATGAGGTCAGGAACTGAGTGGCCCTGGTGGAACACAAACTGAGCATCAGTGAGCAGGTTTCTGGCCTGTTCTCGGCACCTTATCTCAATGTTACAAATGTGCCTTTAAAAATTGCATATCAGAGCAAGTTGTTGGCACTGTGACCTGCCTGCCAACCTTAATTACCAGCTTAATTAGCTCTTTCCCATAAAATGGTCGACGAAGCCCCACTACTCACTCACGTGTGCCGCCAACCTGGTTAAATCCCTGGCATCAGGTCACCTGCCTGGTCGGTAAAATTCAGGCTGACATTTCAGCTGATGAACTGAAAGATGTTTTTCATCTTTTTTAAACAAGAATAGAGTCAGGGAAATGTGGGGCTGTGTGAGGTGAGGAAATAGCAGACATGTGAAGGGTAGGAGTGATTATTTGGTGATGGTGGTCTCCCTTCACCCCAATGTATTTGTTCGGATGAGCCCACCTCTTATTCAGCTTGGCCTGCTTTAGTTTTTTGAGCAATTTATTATGAAGCAAGACTTCCATCCGTCTCCAGGGAGAAGTCCTGTCTTTAGACCTGCCAGCCAATCATAGGCCAGCAGCCCTGTCCACCGGCAGTGCCAGCAGGAACGTTGGCTCTGCTATTACTGCAGGTAGGCCAAGGAGGTGGCATTAAGTAATGGCCTGAACTTTCATATAAGTCCAGGATCCCACTGGGGCAAAGTTGACTGGCCTCCATGAGGGGGCTGTGGATGGCATTTTGGACAGTGTTGGGGGAAAGGTGGACATGGCGAGGAAAAACTGGTGTGGGCCTCCAATTGGCACAGGGTAGCCACTTAGAAGCCATTATTCCCATTTAACCAGGCCCTAGCCCATTGGGTTAAATTTGCTGGGCTGCATATTGAGCACACCTCTTCTGCAACCCATTAAATTGAAGTAGCAGTGGAATGAGGCTCTTAATTTGGCATTAGCTCCCCACTCTAGGGGTCCGATTAGGCCATGAGCAGGTGACCCACCTAACGCCTTCCCCACCGTTCATAAAATTGCATTGTGGGCAGTGATGGGTGGTTGGAGGTGCGCGTGTCACAGATTGCACAGCACCCTAATTTACGTGTCCAGTTGCCTGCTTTCCAGCCCACAGGAAACCCATAAAATTCAGTCCTTAACTGACAAATGAGTTGATTGTGCAAAGCAACAGGCAACAAGTAAAATTTATGTTTTCAAATCCAGAATGTTCCATTTTTATTTCAGATTTCCACTATCCACAGGCTTTTGCTTTCTTTTCAGTAAAACATATTTTTGTGATCTACTGTGGCTTTAAATTGGGGACAGTCATTTGTGACGTGTCACTGCAATAGTAACACTGGTCAAGGTAATAACATAAAACAAAACCTGTCTGTTGATTGACTTATTGGATCCTTACCATTCTTAATATCATTCCAGGTTTATGGGGCCAGCAGTGCTTCCCATATTACTATGTATGTGCACGAAATGTTCAGAGAAAAAAAAATCTTTTATCCCAAGTAATTTTTCATTTGTCACAAGTGTTTTTGCCTCCGGAAGATTTCTATTGTAAGCTTTGATTTTGTGTTCTATAATCTCCCATTTGTTTTGCATATGCCAACTGCTTCAAGCAAGCATCATTCATTATTGATGATCCCGTCCTCTACTAAGTTCAATGCCTCACAT
Organism: Cetorhinus maximus; assembly: GCF_964194155.1. Lineage (NCBI taxonomy): Eukaryota > Metazoa > Chordata > Chondrichthyes > Lamniformes > Cetorhinidae > Cetorhinus > Cetorhinus maximus. The sequence goes on from NC_135885.1 coordinate 118,200,944, forward strand.
TCTAACGCCTGAACAAATTATTCTGCATAATGCCTAACATTTCTGTACAAGTAGTAATACCCCTTTACCGCTCCCAGTGTGTATTTATTATACAAGCCTATTTTGAGCAAGGGCATATTGAGGCCTAGTAAATGACAATCAGTTGTTTGGATTTGCCATTTAAGTCCTTCATTTAAAGCTTTATCGGTTGTGGTAGAAATCAACAAATTGAGTACTCATTGTTCTGTCAAATAATTTGAGTTTGGCTATTGCACTGCTACATAAAGTTAAAGACAAGTGCCAGAGCCATCCAAAAAATAAAGGTTTAAGTGGTATTGTTTGAACAGCAGAAAGGTAGTACCAGTTTCACCCACCAGCAATGTGTAGTTGTGGTTTGTGCACTTACAGCATTCCTGCTTCAAAATTCTGCTGCTCTTCTACTGCAAATTAAGTGAACAGGAAAAACTAAGAAAATCTGTATTTTCACTTTTGATAATTTAACACAACAGGCATTTCAATATTTCAAGATCGTGCATCTATCGTTATGAACATAAAAGGTCTCTTATGATTGCCAGCAGGAGCAAATTGAAGACAAGAGCTCCAAATCAAAATGGACAAACACTTATAAATCTTTCATTTCCCTTGTTTTGAGATCCTCGTTCTCCATGTTGCTCATCTTTTTGTCATCCTTCTCCAGCCAGCAATGTATTTGCGAGTTATTTCACGCGCTAACTATAATTGAGTATCAGACAACCATTAATTAGATAAGACCAATGAAGCATCCTGATTTATCTCCTGATTTATATTATTTGATAATTTAAAAAAACTGAAAGCTGGAAAGCCCATTACATTTACTGGAGTTTAGAAGAATGAGAAGTGATCTAATTGAAACTTACAAATTCTGAAAGGACTTGATAGGATAGATGCAGAGAGATTGTTTCTGCTGTTGGGGAGTCTAAAACATGGGGGCACAGTCTCAGGGATAAGGGATCGACCATTTAGGGCTGAGATAAGGAGAAATTACTTCACTCAAAGGGTTGAGAGTATTTGGAATTCTCTACCCCAGAGGGCAGTGGATGCTCCATCATTGAATAAATTTAAGGCTGGAATAGACAAATGTTTGGTCTCTCAGGGAATTAAGGGATATAGGGAGCAGGCGGGAAAAAGGAATGGAAGCCCAAAATGTGTAATGATCGTATTTAATGGCAGAGCAGGCTTGATGGGCCATATGGTCTACTCTCACTCCTATTTTTTGTGTTCTTGTGTTCTGTTTACAATGAAATTCAATTATGCTTAGAAAAACATCCAGAAAAGCAATCGAATCAGTACACTGCAATTAAGACCCCTGTCCATGAAAATATCTTTCGTAATGCTGTATTAAGTTAAAAATAAAATTAACCACTGCCATTATTCTTGGCATTGGCAATGAAATAAAATTGAACAGTTGGTTGATTTGTTTTGTCATCATTTGGAGTGCCAGATTCAACAATGTTATGAGTTCAATGGGGTCGAATTGCACTGTGCAATAATAGTAAAGAATCAGTTAAAATAAGTATTTAGTTAAATTAATGGACAAAGGAATTTCAAACTAGTATGCTAACTTGTTCAATAATAATATTGTATTGTGCAAGTTAAATTTATTTTGTAACCCAGATCATCTTTAGAACAATAATATCATCTTAATACTAATGCGCCAAAGACACTAATGTCTGCATAGTGGAAATGGATATTCTATAATGTGTTAATTTTTGTTAAGAACTTTAACATTTAATATAAACATGAGCATTTACCTGCTGAAAAGAAATGTTATAATATCAGGGAATGCAGTAATGAAAAAGAAAGTGGATTAAATATTTCAAAGTGGAAGGATGTGAAATTGATTCAGTGGATTATTGTGAATCATTTTAATGGAAGAACTGAGTATAAGATTGAATCAGGATGTGAACTTTTCAAATCATGAAACATTTGCTGTATGAATGAGTCAATTGTTATTGTGGACATTAGTTAGCGTTTTTGGTACCGTTTAAAGTGACAGTGGCAGCTCTCTTACCTCTGAGTGAGAATATCAAAGGTTCAAGTCACACTCCAGAGACTTGACTACATAATCTATAGGCTAACAATTTAATGCAGCAATTTAATCTTTCAGGTAAGGCATTAAACCAAAGCCCTGTCTACCCTCTCAAATTGACGTAAAAATCCCACAGCACAATTCAAAGGAGAACACAAGAGATCTCTCCAGTGTCTGGGCCACTGGAATATCAATGCTCAGGACATACAACAAACTGAACTCAGTATCAGCCATGTCTTAGTGCATAGCACTCCTACTTCTGAATTATATGTTCCACTCCAGAGGCTTGAGCATATTATCTAGGCTGATATCCCAGTGCAGTACTGAGTGAGTGTTGCACTGCCACCTTTCAGATAAAACGTTAACCCTAGTCTTCCTTCTCAAGTGGATATCAGCATAGCACTATTCAAGGAAGGGCAGGTGAATTGTAAGCATTATTTACCTTTTTAATGTACAATCATTTTTTAACTATGTAACTGTTTCTTTATTTCTTTTAAATTAATTAATGTAGACTGGTTGTTGTATAGCACTGTGTGTAAGGAGTCTGTCACATGGTGGCAACATGGAACATCAAGACTGAAGAGATGTAAGGAACTGAACTGAGCTGCACTGTGGGCTCAAAATACAAAGCATAATGGTTAATTTAGTCAAGTGAAAGTCTTGCTAAAATCAGCAAGTTCTGAGTTTTTCTGTTCTGTTCTGTTGAAGGGTCATTCGGACTCGAAACGTTAACTGTGCTCCTCTCCGCAGATGCTGCCAGACCTGGTGAGTTTTTCCAGGTATTTTTGTTTTTGTTCTGAGTTTTTCTTGCTATTTTTGTTTTTGTTTCAGATTTCCAGCATCTGCAGTATTTTGCTTTTTACTTAAAGAATGATCTTCCATTTGGAAACAAAAAAAAACCCTCTTTACATTTGATGTTGATAACTCTGGGAATTGTCCATTTTCTGACTAGAAAGTCATTTCTTGCAGATATGATTCCTAAAGAATCAATTTATTGTTTAGAGTTCTGCGATTTTAAAGGATGTTATTTTCTTCAATATTCTAATGTTAATTTTAATTATTCTCCTCTGTTTTATGACCCGAAATCTTTACTTGTATTTGAAGTCTTTTGACTAATTTTACGGCCCCGTTTCAGTGGGGATGAGGCCGTAAAATGCGGTGAGACATCCTAAACCTCACTGGCTTCAGCGGGGAATGTAAAATCCCCCTGCCGTAAAATTTTGCCCATTAAGTAGTTTCTTATGTATCAAGATATTCTGGAGGTCATTTTTGATTCTGTTCTTCCCCTTTTATAGAGAAATAACCAAACTACTTGTCAACATTAAATTAAGTATTAATCATTTATTTTAAACACTCACCACAAAAGATAGCCCATTGGTAAAATCTCCTTATGATTTATTGTACCACTTTTAAAAACATTCGTTTTTCTACTGTCACTTTATTTTCTAATGCTTCCTTTCAATTAATTCTCCCTTGATAGTAATTCTGTGGTAATAGTGGTCGAAGCAATACTACCACCCTAACAGCAGTAATTGAGTTAATCTCCATGCATTTGCGCCTGTAATCTGATTGCACATGAGGACAGATGGTTTTGTTTTAGCATACAGCAGGCCTGCAGCAAATTAATACATCTGAATTTGCATTGGTTCAGAATTTGATACAGAAAAAGAGATAGACTGTGTGTGCATGTACGTGAAGGATATGAAACATGCAAATTAATGGATATGCTAGTGTTGTCGTTATGTTACTACAAGCCCCTGGCCTAAGAAACAAAATCAGGTTGGTTCAAATCCCGCCATGGCAGGTTGAAAATTTTTAACTCCGATTGAAAGAAATCTAGAAATTAAAAAAAAAATTACCCCTGTACCTGAATTTTCTCTAAGCAAAAAGGAACAAACAGATAGTAGGCTACAACTCCCAGATTGAAGCGAAAGCTATCCCCTTCTGAGTATGGTGAGAATCATCACCTTTTGGAGAAAATAAGGGACACCAAGATTATTTTAATAACTGATGATAAAACTAGCTATTCATAGAAAGTGCTACAACTCCTAATCTCAACCCATTCCCCTCATTGTTAGAAAAGGATTGATAGTTAAAACCTAGAGAACCCACCATTAGATGGAAGAACACCTTAAGGGTAGCTCTCACTTTATTTGGCATTAAAACACGAAACTAGATGAAAGCATGAATTTCTTGAAGACAGGTTCTTTTTAATTGGACCTTTGGTCAGAGTAGCCCTGTTGCTCTGATAGAGTGGCAAAGTGCCACTCTGACATTCCTGCTCCTCCTAACTGGGAAAACGTCCAGGAAGGACCAGGAACATATGGGTACCTTTTCCCTTTTATGTTAATGATCCTGTGAGCCCAAGATTCAAGAGTTAGGCCAGAATGGTGGCTGGAAGTCCTCTGGCAGTATGGGGTCACTGGAATTTCACCCATTTTGATTAGTTTCAAAGACTGGATTAACACATTGTATAAATGCAAACGAAATGTAAGTGAAGTGTTATGACACTTTTGAATGGCCCTTTTCATATGGAAATGAACTTGGATGGGTTAATGAATGATTCAATATGAATAATGTTCTAATTCTATGTGAGCAGTACAAAGAAGTATGATGAATTTGTAATTCAGCATACATTTATTTGCTCTATGTCCTGAGAGAATTTGTTTACTGATGAAACAAACTGTTCTTCAACCAGCTGAACAGAATTGGAAGAATTTTATATGCTATCTTGAGTCTTCATTCCTACTATAGAACAAGCATGGTCAAGACCAACATAGATTAATATTTTGAATCAAAACACAACTTTGTTGCTCATCAGAAATATTAGAGGATTATTGCCTACTGAGTTCTTGCACTGAGTTTATACTTGATTTAAAACATTCAAGTTCTCATTGATTTTCTGTAAAAGTTCTAAAAGCCTGGGGCCACAGTAAAATATTATTGATTTACTTGGAACCTTGATAATGTATCCAGCTTGCAAGAGACTTAAGTATCATACAAAAGGCTTTTGGATAGATTTACAAATCAATGAATTGCTTTGTAGTAATAAATATTCTCCTTGCTCTGCATAAATGGGTATATAAGTGAACCTTTCTTACTAATTTTACACCAGTGGTTGGTGAATTTGCTGACAAAACTTTAATTAATATCTGATCCAAGATAATAGTCTTAACTTTGAGCAATAAAAAAAAATGTTTCTACATTTCCAGTCTGGAGGGAAAGCTCTTAAATATTTGCAGCATTAATGCATGTATTGAGTATGGTTATTATGAAGAAGTATCTCCATTTAAAGTTACACTCATCAATTTGAGATGCATCGCAAATTTTAAAACAAAGGACTGAATTTTGCCAGCCCCATGGTGGCATAGGCCTGGAGACGGCGGGAGGGGGAGACGGAGTTGGGGGGAGGGGGTCAGTGCACTGAGGCCGGAGGGGCTGGGTGCGGTTAGATTTGGGGGAGCTGCTTTGGGATGGCTCCACGATGCATTTCTGTTGTCATGGAGCTTTGGATGTAGGATTGGCTTCCCACTCCAGGGAGCCAGGCAACTTATTTTAATGTTTAAGGGCTGATTTTGTGAACATGCCAGCATTTTACCAATGGCAGAGCAGCATCGCCCCCTATGTGCGGAGGTTACCCTCACAGCCTCTCAGTGGAGATGGCCCTAATGCAGCCAATCAGGGGGCCATTGGAGTCAGAGACTCGATGCCCTAAAGTGGGGACCATTGGCAGGGACGTCAACTGTGGCCCAAATGATTCACCAGGTGGGGCTTCCCCTCTACTCTGAGGGGCTTCACAGCTTTGCTATTCATAATTTAAAAATTAGATCCATACCTCCTTTACGTTGCGGCTGCCTCACAATACCCAGTCTGCCTCACTGAGGCTGCTGAGGGTTCAGAACTAAAACAGAATTACCTGGAAAAACTCAGCAGGTCTGGCAGCATCGGTGGAGAAAAAAAGAGTCGACGTTTCGAGTCCACATGACCCTTCAACAGAACTGAGTATAGTTAGGAGAGGGGTGAAATATAAGCTGGTTTAAGGTGGGGGGCCGGGGTAGAGAAGTTGAGGATGGGGTGGTTGTAGGGACAAGCAAGCAGTGATAGGAGCAGATAATCAAAAGATGTCACAGACAAAAAGATCAAAGAGGTGTTGAAGGTGGTGATATTATCTAAGAAAATTACTAATTAAGAATGGATGGCAGGACACTCAAGGTACAGCTCTAGTGGGGATGGGGTGGAAAGACTGACAAGGTATTGAGTGTCCTGCCATCCATTCTTAATTAGCACTTTTCTTAGATAATATCACCACCTTCAACACCTCTTTGATCCTTTTGTCTGTGACATCTTTTGATTATCTTATTGTTATCTTGATTATTATTTGCTTGTCCCTACAACCACCCCACCCTCAACTTCTCTCCCCCCGCCTCCCACCTTAAACCGGCTTATATTTCACCCCTCTCCTAACTATACTCAGTTCTGTTGAAGGGTCATGTGGACTCGAAACGTCGACTCTTTTCTTCTCCACCGATGCTGTCAGACCTGCTGAGTTTTTCCAGGTAATTCTGTTTTTGTTTTGGATTTCCAGCATCCGCAGTAGTTTTTTGTTTTTATCGAGGGTTCAGAACTGTCAGCCTTCTGTTTTGGCTGGCATCAGGAGCCCTTAAGGACGACGAGTATGGGGGTGGTCAGTTAGGAGGCCATCCCTTCATTTATATGAAGCTGAGAAATCTCACTGGTTGGGCCCACATGAAGTGGGCTGACCATTGACATCTTAGGAAAGGGAGGAAATTGTGTAAAGGAGGAGATGGGGTGCGGGAGTGTTGCATGGGCTGAAAGCTCTGGCTCCTGTTTGTCCCATAAAAATCAAACTTTAGAAAATCCTTTGTTTCCTGAGCTGCCTCCGGTAGTTATTCTGAAGCCTACTGGTTAAGCTACCCAATGTTGGTCCAAATGGGAAGAGTGTGCACAAGGCACACTCCACCCTCTAGTGTCTCAATTTCCAATTGGGACCCTATGTACATCACAGGACACTGATATTCAAATTAAAAGTGTACCCCCATTTGAGGCAGGCAGAGAGTCTGGCCATTCATCTTAGGACCTTATTAAAAAGTGCGGGGGGGAGGGTGGGGGTGGTATCTGCAGCGCTAGTGCAAACATGGTGCTAAGGCACCCAATGCCATTTCAGGCTGATAACTGTTATTTTTTTTTTCATTCATGGGATGTGGGCTTCGCTGGCTAGGCCAGCATTTATTCCTATCACTAATTACCCTTGAGGAGGTGGTGGTGAACTGCCTTCTTGAACCACTGCAGTCCATGTGGTGTAGGTACACCCACAGTGCTGTTAGGAAGGGAGTTCCAGGATTTTGACCCAGTGACAGTGAAGGAACAGCGATATTTTTCCAAGTCAGGATGGTGAGTGACTTGGAGGGGAGCATCCAGGTGGTGGTGTTCCCATCCATCTGCTGCCCTTGTCCTTCTAGATGGTAGTGGTCGTGGGTTTGGAAGGTACTTTTGAAGGAGCCTTGATAAATTCCTGCAATGCATCTAGTAGATGGTGCACACTGATGGAACCGTGTGTCAGTGGTGGAGGGAGTGAATGTTTGTCGATGTGATGCCAATCAAGCGGGCTGCTTTGTCCTGGACAGTGTCAAGCTTCTTGAGTGTTGTGGGAGTTGCACTCATCCAGGCAAGTGGGGAGTATTCCATCACACTCCTGACTTGTGCCTTGTAGATGGTGGACAGGCTTTGGGGAGTCAGGAGGTGAGTTACTCACCACAGGATTCCTAGCCTCTGACCTGCTCTTGTAGCCACAGTATTTATATGACTAGTCCAGTTCAGTTTCTGGTCTGTGGTAATTCCCAGAATGTTGATAGTGGGGGATTCAGTGATGGTCATGCCTTTGAATGTCAAGAGGAGATGGTTGGATTCTCCCTTGTTAGAGATGGTCATTGCCTGACACTTGTGTGGCACGAATGGTACTTGGCACTTCTCAGCCCAAGCCTGGATATTGTCCAGGTCTTGCTGCATTTGGACATGGACTGCTTCAGTACCTGAGGAGTTGTGAATGGTGCTGAACATTGTGCAATCGTCAGTGAAGATCCCCACTTCTGACCTTGTGATGGAAAAAAGGTCATTGATGAAGCAGCTGAAGCTGGTTGGGCCTAGGACACTACCCTGAGGAACTCCTGCAGGGATGTCCTGGAGCTGAGGTGACTGACCTTCAATAACCACAACCGTTTTCCTTTGTGCTAGGTGTGACTCTAATCAGTGGAGAGTTTTTCTCCTGATTCCCATTGACTCAGTTATCCTTGGGCTCCTTGATGCCACACCCAGTCAAATGTGGCCTTGATGTCAAGGGCAGCCACTCTCACCTCACCTCAGGAGTAAAGCTCTTTTGTCCATGTTTGAACCAAGAATGTAATGGGGTCAGGAGCTGAGTGGCCCTGGTGGAACCCAAAATGGGCATCAGTGAGCAGGTTATTGCTAAGTAAGTGCCACTTGACAGCACATTTATTGACCTCTTCCATTACTTTCCTAATGATGGAGAATAGACTGATGGGGCGGTAATTGGCTGGGTTGGATTTGTACTGCCTTTTGTGTACAAGACATACCTGGACAATTTTCCACATAGCTGGATAAATGCCAGTGTTGTAGATGTACTGGAACAGCTTGGTTAGGGGCGCGGCAAGTTCTGGAGCACAAGTCTTCAGCAATGTTGTTGGAATATTGTCAGGGCCCATAGCCTTTGCAGTATCCAGTGCCTTCAGCTGTTTCTTGATATCATGTGGAGTGAATCGAAGTGGCTGAAGACTGACAGCTGTGGTGCTGGGGACCTCTGGTGGAGGCTGAGATGGATCATCCACTTGGCATTTCTGGCTGAAGATTGTAGCAAATACCTCAGCCTTATCCTTTGCACTGATGTGCTGGGTTCTTCTATCATTGAGGATGAGGATATTTGTGGAGCCTCCTCCGCCAGTGAGTTGTTTAATTGTCTACCACTATTCACAAGTGGATGTGGCAGCACTGCAATTCTTAGATCAGATCCGAGGGTCGTGGGATCGCTTAGCCCTGGCTATCACTTGCTGCTTATGTTGTTCGACACGCAAGTGGTCCTGTGTTATAGCGTCACCAGGTTGACACCTCATTTTTAGGAAAGCCTAGTGCCCTCCTGCACTCTTCATTGAACCAGGGCTGATCGCCTGACTTGATGCTAATGGTAGAGTGGGGGGCGTGCCAGGCAAAGAGGTTACAGATTGTGTCCGAGTATAATTCTGCTGCTGCTGATGGCCCACAGCGCCTCATGGATGCCCAGTCTTGAGTTGCTAGATCTGTTCGAAATCTATCCCTTATAGCATGGTGGTAGTGCCACCCAACACAATGGAGTCTATCCTCGATATGAAGGTGGGACTACGTCTCCCCAGCGACTGTGTGGTGGTCACTCCTACCGATACTGTCATGGACAGATGCATCTGCGGCAGGCAGGTGAGGATGAGGGCAAGTTTGTTTTTCCCTCTTGTTGGTTCACTCACCACCTTCCCCCCGCCACCCCAGCTGTATACCACTGTGCCGCCACCTCTGCTGGGCCTGTCCTGCCAGTGGGGCAGGACAGATCCAGGGATGGTGATGGTGGTGCCAGGGACATTATCTGTAAGGTATGATTCTGTGAGGATAACTATGTCTGGTTGTTGTTTGAAAAGTCTGTGAGACAGCTCTCCCAATTTTGGCACTAGCCCCCAGCTGTTAGTAACTTTGCAGGGTCGACAGGGCTGAGATTGCCTTTGTTGTTTCCGGTGCCTAGGTCCATGCTGGGTGGTCAGTCCAGTTTCATTCCTTTTTTGTGAATTTGTAGCAGTTTGTTACAACTGAGTGGCTTGCTGGGCCATTTCAGAGGGCATTTAAGAGTCAACCACATTGCTGTGGGTCTGGAGCCACATGTAGGCCAGATCAGGTAAGGACATTAGTGAACCATGTGGGCTTTTACAACAATTGACAATGGTTCCATGATCATCATTAGACTTTTAATTCCAGATTTTTATTGAATCCAAATTCCTCCATCTGCTGTGGCAGCATTCGAACCCGGGTCCCCAGAGCATTACCGTGGATTACTAGCCCAGCGACAATTCCACTATGCCATTGCCTCCCCCGTTAATGCCAGACAAAATCATTTACAACGGGATCCTCTTTGTCTCTGTGTTTTGGAAGATTTCATTAATTAGATACAAATTCAGTTAATGTAATAACAAAAGTTTGGAACGGTTTCTGCATGGCAAAACATTCTTCCTTTAAATTGGAGCAGGAGGACTATACAGCCCCTCAGGTCTGTTCCTCTGGCTGATCTTCTACCTGAACTCCACTTTCCCATCCTATCCCCACATCCCTTGATGCTCTTAGCATCCAAAAATAAATTCAAATTCTCAACTGCCAATAATGTAACTTCAACTCACATTGTCTGAGGTTACGAGTCCATGTTCATAGTCCATGGCTCTCTGCCAGACCTGCTGAGTTTTTCCAGGTAATTCTGTTTTTGTTTTGGATTTCCAGCATCTGCAGTAGTTTTTTGTTTTTATCTCTGTGTTTAATTGACTGCCACTCCTCTTCAAGAAATGCCTTCCTTGAAGAAGTATTGCTCTGTTCTCCGACAGGATTTTCGGCTGTCTCTTATGCCCTGTTCACCTTCATTGCTTTCCATTTCTCTCCTGGTGTTTGACAAGGTGTTTACTAAAACCCGCTTTCACAGCCATATCTCCTTTCTCAGTGACTGTCTCCGTCTCCGACTCTCCCCACGTGAATTTCAACAGAAATTCCATCCCTCTTGTTTCGAACCCACCCAGGATTACAGGTATCTCCGGGACATAAAACGTTTCTTGGACTGCTGTTCCCGTCGCATTCTGAGATCCACACTCAGTGCCATGCGCCACCATATGAACACACTCGACCTCTCCCTCCAGCAGAACCACTGCACCCTTTTTCAAAGCTGCGCGTGCCCCCAGTTTCATTTTATTCTTCGCCTCATCCGACGCCTCAACAAGAAACTTTTTCTCTTTCTCTCAAGTGCTAACGAACGCAAGCTCCAACAACTCATCGACACCAACACCCATCTGGGACCCTCCACCCCTGCTTGTCCCTCCGTCCCCACCCCATCTTCCAATCCCAGCCCCAGCCGCGTATTCACTATACCCACTGACCTTCCCCTCTCCGATGCTGAATGTTCAGTGCTCAGCAAAGGACTTAGTTTCATGCCCTTACGCCCTCATCTCAATGAATTTCGGGCTCGGCACGATGCTGAACTCTTCTTCCGCCGTCTTCGTCTCCATGCTCACTTCTTTGGGCAGGAGTCCCCTCCCCGTTCAACGGGTCCTTTTACCCACCTCCAATATTCTCCCTCCACCTGGACCCCCCCCTCTGGATTCTTACCTTCTCTTGATCTTTTCATTGAGAACTGTCGGCGTGACATTAGCCGTCTCAATTTCTCTGCTCCTCTCACCCATTCTAATCTGTCTCTCTCTGAACTCACTGCACTCTGTTCTCTCAGGTCCAACCCCAACATTGTCATCAAACCCGCTGACAAAGGTGGTGCTGTTGTTGTCTGGCGCACTGACCTCTACCTCGCGGAGGCTGAGCGTCAACTCGCAGACACTTCCTCCTACCTCTCCCTGGACCATGACCCCACCACAGAACATCAAGCCATTGTTTCCAGGACTGTCACTGACCTCATCTCCTCTGGAGATCTTCCTCCCAGAGCTTCCCGCTTCTACCTCCTACCCAAAATCCACAAACAGAACTGTCCCGGCAGACCGATCGTGTCAGCCTGTTCCTGCCCCACGGAACTCATTTCTCGTTATCTTGACTCCCTTCTCTCTCCCCTTGTCCAGTCCCTTCCCACCTACATCCGTGATTCCTCTGACACCTTACGTCACATCAACAATTTCCAGTTCCCTGGCCCCAACCGCTTCCTCTTCACCATGGACGTCCAATCCCTCTACACCTCCATCCCCCACCAGGATGGTCTGAGGGCCCTTAGCTTCTTTCTTGAACAGAGGCCCGAACAATCCCCATCCACCACTACTCTCCTCCGTCTGGCTGAACTTGTTCTCACACTGAACAATTTCTCCTTTTTCTCCTCCCACTTCCTCCAAATAAAAGGTGTGGCTCTGGGTACCCGCATGGGCCCCAGCTATGCCTGTCTCTTTATGGGGTATGTGGAACATTCCTTGTTCCAGTCCTACTCCGGCCCCCTCCCACAACTCTTTCTCCGGTACATCGATGATTACTTTGGTGCGACTTCATGCTCTCATCGGGACCTGGAGAAATTTATTAATTTTGCTTCTAATCTCCACCCCTCCATCATTTTCACATGGTCCATCTCTGACACTTCCCTTCCCTTCCTTGACCTCTTTGTCTCAATTTCTGATGATAGACTGTCCACCAATATCCATTACAAGCCTACCGACTCCCACAGCTACCTCGACTACAGCTCCTCACACCCCGCTTCCTGTAAGGACTCCATCACATTCTCTCAGTTCCTTCGCCTCCATCGCATCTGTTCTGATGATACTACCTTCAAAAACAGTTCCTCTGACATGCCCTCCTTCTTCCTTAACCGAGGTTTTCCACCCACGGTCGTTGACAGGGCCCTCAACCGTGTCCGGCCCATCTCCCGCGCATCCGCCCTCACGCCTTCTCCTCCCTCCCAGAAACATGATAGGGTCCCCCTTGTCCTCACTTATCACCCCACCAGCCTCCACATTCAAAGGATCATCCTCCGCCATTTCCGCCAAATTCAGCATGATGCCACCACCAAACATATCTTCCCTTCACCCCCCCTGGTGGCATTCCGTAGGGATCGTTCTCCTCCGGGACACTCTGGTCCACTCCTCCAACACCCCCTACTCCTCAACCCCCACCTATGGCACCTCCCCATGCCCACGCAGAAGATGCAACACCTGCCCCTTCACTTCCTCTCTCCTCACCGTCCAAGGGCCCAAACACTCCTTTCAAGTGAAGCAGCATTTCACTTGCATTTCCGCTAACTTAGTCTACTGCATTTGTTGCTCCCAATACGGTCTCCTCTACATTGGAGAGACCAAACGCAAACTGGGCGACCGCTTTGGAGAACACCTGCGGTCTGTCCGCAAGAAAGACCCAAACCTCCCTGTCGCTTGCCATTTTAACACTCCACCCTGCTCTCTTGCCCACATGTCTGTCCTTGGCTTGCTGCATTCTTCCAATGAAGCCCAACGCAAACTGGAGGAACAGCACCTCATCTTCCGACTAGGCACTTTACAGCCTTCTGGGCTGAATATTGAATTCAACAACTTTAGATCTTAAACTCCCTCCCCCCATCCCCACCCCCATATCCGTTTCTTCCCTCTCCCTTTTGTTTTTTCCAATAATTTATATAGATTTTTCTTTTCCCACCTATTTCCATTATTTTTAAATCTATAACTATAATACCCTGTCAGTGTTTCCACCCCACCCCCACTAGAGCTGTACCTTGAGTGTCCTGCCATCCATTCTTAATTAGCACATTCTCTTAGATAATATCACCACCTTTAACACCTCCCTGTTCCTTTGTCTGTAACATCTTTTGATTATCTGCTCCTATCACTGCTTGCTTGTCCCTACAACCACCCCCCCCAACTTCTACCCCCACCCCGACCTTAAACCAGCTAATATTTTACCCCTCTCCTAACTTCACTCAGTTCTGTTGAAGGGTCATGAGGACTCGAAACGTCAACTCTTTTCTTCTCCGCCGATGCTGCCAGACCTGCTGAGTTTTTCCCGGTAATTCTGTTTTTGTTCACAGATTACATGCCTAATAACAAGCTATCATATTGTATCTTGCTATATTTAACACACCGATTGGAAATAACGAGGTGGTAATTGGCTTCAAACATTGAAAAAAGGTAACTAAAGGCAAATATTTGACACGACTAATATGCTTAAAATTTTGGTATCCAAAGAATATTGCGATACAACATATTTTGATTTACAGAAGAAGTGATTCTTTGACTCTACTTATTACTGACGTTTTCATGACAAATTCAGAAGTGTCTAGATAAAAGACTGAGGCCAGGCCAAAATAATTTGAACTTGGCTGGGTTGGCAGTGCAACTTTTGCAATTGAACTCCCAGGCTTGAGAGGAGAAAATGAGCCAGCATTCCTTCTCTTAATTGTGAGTCAATGATTCTCTTGGAAAGTGCCGAATGTGTAAAAAGCTTTCTGACACTCACTGTGTGAATCATTTTATTGAGGCAGGAACAGGTAGCTGTCATTTATTGAATTGCACCTCAGAATGAGTCAGCGCCTTCAGGAGGGAGGTAGGATGTGAAGGAGAAATTAAAAAGAAGCGTGTTTGTTATCAGGCTGAGGAAGCTTCAAATGTTTTCCAAAAGTACAAGCAAAGAAGTGGCTGCCTTATATATTGTGTACCTACAATCTTGGTCCAAACACGGACAAATGAGCTGAACTCCAAAGGTGAGGTGAGAGTGACTGTCCTTGATATCAAGGCAGCACTTGAATGAGTGTGGCATCAAGGAGCCTTAGCAAAACTGGAGTCAATGGGAATCAGGGTGAAAACTTTCCACAGGTTGGAGTCATACCTAGCACAAAGAAAGATGGCAGTGGTTGTTGGACGTCAATCATCTCAGTCCCAGGATATTGCTGCAGGAGTTCTTCAGGGTAGTGTCCTAGACCCAAACACCTTCAGCTGCTTCATCAATCCTTCCCTCGATCATAAGGTCAGAAGTGGGGATGTTCACAGATGATTACACAATGTTCAGCATCATTTGCGACTCCTCAGATACTGAAGCAGTCTGTGTTCATATGCAGCACGTCCTGGACAACATTCAGGCTTGGGTTGATAAGCAGAAAGTAACATTCATGCTACACAAGTATCAGGCAATGACCATCTCCAACAAGAGAGAAGCTAACCATCTCTTCTTGGCATTTAATGGTTTTACCATTCCTGAATCCCTTACTATCAACATCCTGGGGATTACCATTGACCAGAAGCTGAATTGGACCAGTCATATAAATACTGTGGCTACAAGGGCAGGTCAGAGGCTATGTATTTTGTGGTGAGCAACTCGCCTCCTGACTCCCCAAAGCTTGTACATCATCTGCAAGGCACAAGTTAGGAGATGGAATTCTCTCTACTTGCCTGGCTGAGTGCACCTCCAACAACACTCAAGAAGCTTGATACCATCCAGGACAAAGCAGCCCACTTGATTGGCACCCCATTAGCTGCCTTAAACTCTCACGCCATCCACCACCGACGCACAGTGGCAGTAGTGTGTGCCATCTCCAAGGTGCACCGCAGTAACTAATTAAGGTTCCTTCACAAACATCTTCCAAATCTGTGACCTCTCCCACCCAGAAGGACAAAGGCAGCAGATACATGGGAACACCAGTACCTTCAAGTTCCCCCCCCCCCAAGTCACTCACCATCCTGACTGGGAACTACATGGTCATTCCTTCACTGTTACTAGGTCAAAATCCTGGAACTCCCTTCCTAACAGCACTGTGGGTGTACCTACACCTTATGGACTGCAGCAGTTCAAGGAGGCAGCTCACCACCACCTTCTCAAGGGCAATTAGGGATGGGCAATGAATGCTGACCAAACTAGTGACACCCACATCCTGTGAATGAAAAAAAAATCATGAATATAATTCATTGCCTACATCAAGTGCTCCAAGCCATTGGAATGCAAGGTAAATACAATCCTACAGTTTTGAAGCTTCTTTTTTTTTCTAATCTCCAAACTGCAGAGGGAACTGATGAAAATAATTCAATGAATTTATCAAAGTTTCATTCAATTTGATTTCAAAGATCGATAAACTGATATTAGTAAATACTTAACAGAATTATCTTGCTGTAATTAAAATTGATTGAATGGAACCAGGAAACTAAATGACATGAGTGAGGAAAATGACGAATATCCAGGATATTCAGTGACTGACTGAGCTACATAAGTAATAATCTAAGAGTGACAAAGTGTACCAGGTGAAGTATTCTTAAAGTCCAGTGATTTTTGTTAAATACATGGCAGCAATTTTCGATTGTATGAATATATGACAAGTGACAAACAGCATGTTGGTTTTATCAGTTGTTTGCAGGGGGTGGTGGTGAGAGTGCAATTTTTCTCTCACATGGAGATCTATTAAAACAAAACTTAGTTAAGTGAGTGGCAGGGGCTAGTAAAAATCGGGACCTATGTTCTGGAGTTTCTATATTTGGAAGGATTCCCCTCCAAACATCTGCAATTCCCGTCAAATAATTTGACATGATTTCCAGAAAATGCCGTTGAAATTATATCTTAAGGGAATTGTGGTTTTCCCAAATATTCCAGATTTTTTTTTTATTCATACAGCTGGGGACACAATTATAGTTTGATGTCAGGTTAATAATCCATTCAACAGCTTCAGCTGACACAGTATGAATGGCTGTGATGCCACCAGGAATGGATCTTTCAGGGCAGAAGTTCAGTCTGACTTAGATGGCCACAGCCACAAGTTAAGCTGTAAATGAAGTTGAATTGTTGACTTCAAAGAATTATGAGTTATTGTTTGAAACTTAACTCATGATACTGCTACAAAAAAACATACCCCCTCTGCATGAAGCTGATTTTGAGCTACATTTGAGAGGCAGGAATATTATTGAACCGACATTTGACAATTCTGAGCTAATGATCATACTGATGTCTGGACACTATGTTCCAGAGAAAGCTAGCAATATGATACAGGTTAAATGGTTGTTCAGTTAGTTAAGGAACACCTAGTCGCCAATATCAGTATGTTCTGACCGGCTGTTATGTTGAATTTTAGTTGCAAATCACAGAACAAACTTGTACATTTTTAAGAGGTAGTTTAAAAAATGGAGGAAAACTCATTCTACTAGATATGCTACAAGGAATAATTGTTTGGTGGGCAGGGAAGGACTTTAACTGTTAAACTTGTCAGATGCACAATGTTGATAAATGGTTATTTCTGTTTGAAAATCAGAAAAGTTACAAAGCAGATATCACTCAAGGTTGCCATCAAAATTTGTCAAAATTATCAGAGATGGGGAATATTATAAACAAAGACATGTCAACATTGCGATGGACTTTGTTTCATGAGTTTAAATTGCTTCCCATTCATGCCGTTTTTCTAACTGTTAAAATTGATGTGCAGCCCGAGGCGTGTCAACCCAGTCAACGCATTCAGTTTTGTCCTTGGGTGACTGTTGCTAATTGTATTTTCATTGATGATTCACTCAATGAAAAATTAAACTAAAGTGTAAAAGATGGTAAAATAGTACTACCGCCAGGGAAATAAATTAAAACCATTGAGAAACAACTAACATTATAGACCAGAGGAGCACTGTAAAGATTGACCGAAGAATAAATCTGACCAGTTGAAACAAGCAGAAACATTCTGTAATTTTGTTGTATTATTGACACAATTTTCAATTTTCCTCCAGGCATAGTAATAAGCCTTTCCCTTATCTATACATTGGCCCTTGGCGACATCATCTGAAAATAAGGGGGAATCTTTTGGTGGAAGGGTGAAAACAGGCACTAATTGGGTGCTGTGTAAATAAACATGCCTATTTATAAGTGTACATTAAGCCCACAATCTTGGCTCTAATAACTGAATGCATGTCAGGAGGTGCTGAACAGTAACCACTATGTTTGGCACATAAACGTTGATTCAGAGAAATTTTCTGAAAGCAGTATTTGCAGCCTCCATACAAGTATTTCCATTGAAGATCTGGCGTGCACTGGCTGACAGTGAAACTGAAAGAAGAAGACAACAGCACTTCCCAGGATTGCTCAGGGACTGAGGGAGAGGGCTCGCAGTATTTTAGACCCGACACTGGATGTCCTGGTGGAAGGGGTAGAGGGGAGAATGGGTATCCTGTACTTGCAGCATGGAAGGAGGCCACGATGGCAACTAATGTGGTGGATTACAGAAGGTTACAGCCAGGAGCAGTATCCCATGGACATGGCTTCAGTACTACAAACAATTTTACAAGTTGGCAAGAGTAGTCAAGGTATGACCCCACCACATAAAGAAATACTTCTCAATAACTGCACTACCACCACATCACAACCTCAATACACTGCATCTGCCAACTGAACACACTCACACAACTATACACTGACATTGACACAACCCAGACTATTACATTCTTCACAGATACCTCAGACACATCTCAAAGCTCTTCAACCATGTGATGGATCACCCACACATAAACACATCTACTAGTACACACATTTACAATCACAACTTTTTTTCTTCCAGGACAAGATAACACAAGTAGTTTGTTTACGAGAATGGTTCCCGGGATGAGACACTTCAGTTATTCGGTGAGATTGGAGAAGTTGGGACTGTTTTCCTTGGAGAGGAGAAGGCTAAGAGGAGGCTTGATAGAAGTTTTCAAAATAATAGAGGGCCTGGACAGACTAGATAGGGAGAAACTGTTCCCGCTCATAAATGTACCGAGAACAATTTTAAAGTGTATTGCAAAAGATGCAAATGTGAGGTGAGAAAAATCTTTTTCACTCAGCGAGTAGTTAGGGTTTGGAATGCACTGCCTGGAAGTGTGGTGGAGGCAGGTTCAAATGAGGCATTCAAGAGGGGATTGGATGATTATCTAAATAGAAACAATGTGCAGGGTTAAGGGGAAAAGGTAGGAGATTGGTATTAAGTTAAAATGCTCAGGGAGCCGGTGTAGACACGATGGACTGAATGGCCTCCTTCTACACTGTAACAATGCTGTGATTCTGTGACACTAGCAGGGCCTTATCGGGGAGGGGAAATACAGCCCCATGATACCACTCATCTTAAGGGCACAGTGCTGATGTTAATCAGGAGGAAAGGAAGATGCCTTGGCCACAGATAGTGCTGGAAATATTTGGCTAGATGTACGTGGCCACTGCCGCATCCATAGATATCCACTCTTCTTGATCCCTAATCCTCTATGCCTGTCTTCACTCACAGCTTCCCTATGGTCTCACAGCACACATCCTCCTATGGTGCCCACATGCACTGCATTCTAACTCTTCTGGCTTTACCATTGCAGACTCCCTGGGACAAGATCCTCCATTGGATTGTGTCTGGGTTGTGTCAATGTCAGTGTATAGTTGTGTGAGTGTTCAGTTGGCGGATGCAGTGTATTGAGGTTGTGATGTGGTGGTAGTGCAGTTATTGAGAAGTATTTTTTTGTGTGGTGGGATCGTACCTTGACTACTCATGCCAAATTGTAACATTTTTTGTAGTACCAGAGCCATGTCCATGGGACACTGCCCCTGGCTGGAGGAGCTGGAGGAGAATGAAGAGCCACCTCATTCCCATGGTGGAAGAAAATGCAGAAAACAAGAAAGAAGGCATTATAATCACCATCATTGTGGTAGGCACCAGCTCAAAGGCCAGCACAAAAGCAATTTAGCTGCTTGCATTGGGCAGCAGTGGGCAGTAGTCATTGTGGCTGGAGAGGACACCACAAATGCCAGCATTCCAGTAGGATTGGGAGGAGGCAATATCACAAAGTAATTCTGCTGTTGATTTTGTTAGTAAAGGACCTGACAAGGCCAAGCTTCAGGTGAAGGCTGATGGTTTTGACAAATAAAGTGTTTGGTGTAATGAAGAGCTTGCTTGACAGCTTATGGATCCTTGCAGGGGAGATGGAGGTGTCTACATTCAGCTTGGCTTGGAACTTGAAGCAGAGCCTAGAATTCATCCTCTCCAGTATGGGGAGCCTGATAAATTGTATCCAGCAACCTGCAGATTCCAACACCATGCAGCACCTGATAACTGAGATTACAGCTTCCATGCCAGGCATAACAGCTTTCCTGGAATGCCAAAAAGCTGCAGTGAAATTGCAAAATGATACATTGGAAGTTCAGGCAGCTGCCACGATAGTTCTGAACTCCTGAAATGGGCTTGCAGAGTGTCTCAGCTGCCCAGCGTTCTGCCCTCCAGCAGACCACTGGGCAGACTGGACAGATGCCCTAAGGTAGTGGCTCAGGAATCATGGAGCAGGAGCATACTGGCCATTGTCTGGATGACAGCATTGTTGTTCCCTCCCCCTCTGCTCCACTGTCAGTCAGGCAGCCCAGACTACTCCATCCCATGCTGGGTTGATGCAATCTGAGGCAAGGGCCATCGTGGCTCACTGCCTCTAGGAGGACATCTAAACTGCCCCCTTCCGATTATCAGCAGTCATCCACTTTGCAGAAGCAACTGAATAGTCAAGAACACAAATAGGGTAGTGACTAAGGGGAAGCACCAGGATGAATAGTTTGATATTTATAAGTTCTGTTAGCTGTTGTAATATTTTCACTGTAAGTTTGTAGTTTAGATAATGGATAATTATGGTAATTGGGTAGTGATGAATCAATGGACCAATGCTGCCAGACCTGCTGAGTTTTTCCAGGTAATTCTGTTTTTATCTTTTTTACTGTGTTCTTTATGGGGAAGGAGTTAAAGTGATTGGGTGCAAATAATGCACTTCTGAATGGATCCTCAGTCCTGGAAGTAAGGCATATGGCAACGCTACTCCAGGGTCTGATGGTGGAAGATTTCTCTCAAAAACGCTGCTCAATGTTGTGGTAATCTGAGGGGTAATACACCTTTAAGATACTGTAAGCAGATTGACCACGTGACTATAAGACCCAATAGCTGTATTGCGTGGACTATCACATTAATGTTAGTCTAGAGTAGGGTGTGGCTGGAGAAGCACACATCATGTTAATGCTCTGTTGTTTGTGTAAATAAATAGTATGTGCTTCATTTCATATTGGTCTCTGCATCTGCCGTATATTGTAATCGACTTGCTTGCCGACAAGTAAGCAAGTAAGCATTCAACTGGCTTTCGAGCAAAGCGACCCATAGCTAAAACATAACAAACGTGATGGTGGTGTGCATCTCTCTCAGGCATGGCTGTCTATTTGGAACCTTCTGGTGATCTTCTGGGTGCTCCTCCTTTTTCTCTTTCTCCTCCATGTCCACTTATACCTTCGGAGTGCAGCCCTCTGGTACAATAGCTGGTGGTAATGGCTGGCCTTTCATGATCATTGGATTATGTAGCATGCAACAAATCGGAATGAACCGGAGATTTCCTCGACTGAGCGCTGCACAACCTTTGACCGGTCAAGACATGTAAACCCCTGCTGCAAACACCAGTGGTCTGTTTAATGATTTTCCTAGTTGCAAGTGGCTTTCATTGTCTGAGACCTCAGCTGATGTCTAGGGGTTTCTCATGAGCTATGGCATCATAGAATATCACATGTCATCGAGTAGCCAGCCAGGCACACGCTACAGGGACTCAAAAATCTGTGGGACAGGAGACGGCCTCAATTCAAAACAACTACAGCAACTCCGCTGGGTAGAAAACATGCATTTTCATGGCGCCCTGCTGACAACCACAAACAAACTTCACACTGAGGAAATGGAATCCCTTCCCATTCCTGAATACCTCTGAGTTTAAAAGAGGATAATATAGACATGTGTCTACAGTCAATAGTCCCCTGGGCCAGGGGGAACTCTGCACTCCTGTTGAATCCTCGACCTCTCTGCTTCTGGCGTATAGCTATTCCTCAGAGCATATAAGAGCCTCAGAAACCTCTCTCATGCAGCAGTGCACAGAAGATTGAGATATTTAATGGGCATCACTTGCCTGTGGCTGCTCGGAAGGATTCAGCATCACAAAAGGAAAATTCTACTATTACCTTGTCAGCTGTAGGCAATGCAGACCTGCCTGTGCTGTCGTGTCTGAAACTTCTTTCCACAAGGCTATACATTTCTGGGATGATCTATTTCATAAAGGGAAGCTTCATGCACTGGTCTGGGGTCACGTGAATGTCAGAGTAGTGGTCTCTGAAGGATTTCGGTGGATAGGGCCACCTGTAAAGAGCTGTTCTTGTCCTCCTGTCTTCCAGCTGGTACCAATATCACCTTAGTCACAAGGTCTGGTGGAGACCTGCAATATAGTCCACAGAGGGTGTCACGCATTATCATTGTCTGCTGCACCCTTTACAACCTGGCACTGCAACGGGAAGAGGAGCTGGCTGAGGAGGAGATGGAGGAACTGGAGGTCTCCTCCAATGAGGAGGACGCCAACAGGGATGAGGGTAAGGAGGGCCTTGAAGGTGATGAAGGTGGGGTTGAGGCCCTCACATTGGCTAGATGAGGCAGGCACGCTCAGGCGGCCCTCATAGCTACTAGATTTGTGGAGGATGATGATGACATGCAGTGAGGACAGTCCATAGATCCTCACATTGCATCTATGAACATTTGACTCCAGTCTGGCTTATGGCAGAGCAAATACCCTCTGTGATAATGCTCCTGTCATGGAGATGCAATGGAGGCCCTAATAGTCACTCAACTGCAGGAGGATGATGACGACATGCAGCGAGGACACTCCATAGATCTTCACATAGCCTCTGAGAATGTCTGACGCTTGTCTGGCGAGGGCAGCTTGCATGTGCTGTATGATCAGGGTCATATTATAGGGACGCAGCCATGAAGCTTTAAAAGCATCTGATCCTTTGTCTGCCTTCAGCACCTGAGCCCTTCAGGAGCACAACATCATTGGTCACAGATGCTGAAGAGGTGGAGGCTAGCTTCACCTTAAAGGTGCTGAGAGCACACAGAGAGAATGACAGTGCTTTGTGCCACCTGCCCACAACATTCAGGCAGCAATGACAAGCAGCATTGAGGTGCAGGCATTAGTAATGTGTCCGGGGAGTGTGAGGCCAGACCATCACTTTGGTTGGAAGGCTGCAAAAAGCACAGGGAAGAGGCCACTGGACTGAGACGCCTGCCTTTATCTTGTGCAGAAAGGTTTCACATCTGAGTGACACGAACATGCTCATAGGCAGGGAGACATTCTTGGGAGTTTATTTACAATAGTAAGCAGTATGTACAAGTGATTAACACCCTTGCCCAGGCTGTGCAACTACATCTTCTTAACATTCCTAACCCTGCCACTACGTCTTGGTTCTCCCCGGACATCCAAAGCCGAGGTGAAGGCAGCCTGCTGACTGCTACACTTCATCACTGTCTGCGATGACCTTGGTGGGCGTCCTCTGGAGGGCCGAGACCTGGAGCACCCTGGCTTGCTTTCGGGGTCCTGCTGTGTGGCAGTCGGACCCTCCACGACCTGTGGAGCTTGAGCTGCTGAGGTGACAGGAAAAGGGGATTCAGATGGGCCAGACACTTCTGGCATCATCTGGATGGATGGCCCTGGGGAGTAAAGGTCCTCCCTATTGGTGCCCAGGGGCCTCTGGCTGACTGCTTGAGGAGAAAGGAGTAGCTGGAGTGAGATTGAGCTGCCCTGCACCCCTCTTGCGTACACACTGTTGGAGGCCAACTATGGTATTAGTGATGAAGTTGAGCCCGCGCAGTGCAGGAGTGACATCCTAGACTAAGGTCTCCATAGCAGCCATTTTATGTTTTTGGTTATCAGGTTTGCTTTGTCCTGTGAACGCTAATTAACATATTAGTTGGTGCTTGAAACAATATTGGCAGAGAGACTGGTTAACTGAACAAACACTAGTAGCTTATTGGACCTAGGAACAGAACGCTAACACCATGTGTGCTTCTTCAATCACTTCCAGCTCTAGACTAACAGTTACCCAAGAAGCCCGCGCTGTGTTGCGATTGATCAATACAGGCAAATGGTCAACTAACTATGTTCTCTTAAAGGTACATAGCACTCCACTTTACCACAGGCCACCATCCTACCAGTGTTGACCTTGGTACTTTGGTATGCTGATGTTAACATCTCAGCCTGAAGGTAGATGAACTCCTCCATCATGCCTTGCAATCCAAGGAGTGCAATGGACATCCCTTCCTGGTAACCCAAGCTTGCCTTTGTAGCAACTGTGACATGGCCGGGTACAGAGGCTCGTCATCTGACTCGGACTCAGCAAATTTCTGGCCTCCAGCAGTCCTCCGAGTGCCGAACTGGGAGGTCCCTGCCGCCACCTGCTGTGGGTCAGACAGTGCGATGTGCTCACCAGATTGTGATCCTGAGCCTACTGTAAAGTTAGGTTGCACCGAGGTGTGTGCCTCTGTGCTGGTGGAGGGTGTGGGTGAGCGCTGTGACGGGACTTCAGGGAGGGTGCCTCCAGGTTGCTCTTCAGAAGTTTCTTCAGGGCTTTATTGGAGGCCCTGGGCCATGAACTCTGTCAGCTGTTTCCCAGATGTGCCTGTGGAAGCAAGGGGAGATAATTAGCGCATGGCAGTGGCCTGTGAAATGGGACACATCACTCCAGAATGGTTGTCTGATGGATGTTCAACTGCTGGATCCTCACTTGGTCCCGCACTGCTGACCTCACCATCAGCACAGGAATGGTCCAGGTCATCGCCGGCCAGCTGGATGGCTCTGTTTTCAAAGTCCGTAAGGACCTCGATTTCAGGCATTCCTCCACCAGTTTGCGACCTCTCCCTCTTTTTCTGTGTCAGCTTGTCCTGCCTGAATAGAGATGGAGAGAATGTAAGCAGGACAACAGCCAGGCCAAATGATAAGTATGCTTGGCATGTGTGGGTGGTAAGTGGTCCCATGGAAGGGATGAGGACAATGAAGGTGTGTGTGAGGGAATGAATGGTGATGTCCCTTGAACTGGCAGTGAGTGTGGGCCCTGTGGATGTGTAATGGGTTTGTGAGTGCATGAGTTGAGAGTGATGAGGAGAGTGACTTACCCTGGTGCAAGGGAAGAGATCATTCATCCTCTTGTGGCACTGGGTGGCTATCCACTTTTGAAGGGTATTGGCGCTGATCACCAGTGCCACTGCCTGCCAAGCCAGATTAGTGAGATTGCTGCCCATCCTATGGTCAGAGTGGGAGTAGAGTACAGCATGGATCATGGTGGACCTCCACTGCATCCAAATGGCACTTGAGGGATGCATCATTGAACCTGGGGGCTGCAGTCCTTTTGCCTTTCAGGGCTGTGTCTTCTTTACAGCAGTCATGGGCTGGAAGCACTGAGACATGTGCACATAGCTGGACATTAAATATGGTGCCTGGTATGCTGAAGCAGTGAGTGATGGCGTAGTGGGTGGATGACAGCTCACGTGCCATGGAAATGCTGTGTGTCCCATGAATACATAATTAATGCGTGGGATTGGGATGATACAGCATGAAAAGCCGTGAATAACATCATTTTACTCGCTTGCTACCACATTTAATGCAAATCTGGGATGATTCTGTCTGATGGCTAGGCCAGCATTAATTTCTCATTCTTAATTGCTTTGGAGAAGATGGTGGTGAGCCACCTTCTTCATCCACTGCAATCCATGTGGTGTAGGTACACCCACAGTGCTGTTAGGAAAGGAGTTCCAGGATTTTGACCAGTGGCAGTGAAGGAATGGTGATATAGTTCCAAGTCACAATGGTGTGTGGCTTGGAGGGGAACTTGCAAGTGCTGGTGTTCCCATGTATCTTCTGCTCTTGTCCTTTTAGATAGTAGAGGTCATGGGTTTGGAAGGTGCTGTTGAAAAAGTCTTAGTGAGTTGCTGCATTGTATGCTGTATATGGTACATGCTGTTGCAACTGTGCGTCGGTGATGGAGGAAGTGAATGTTTAAGGTGGTGGATGGGATGCTAATCAAGCGGGTTGCTTTGTCCTGGATGGTGTTGAGCTTCTTGAATGTTGTTGGAGCTGCACTCAGCCAGGCAAGTGGAGAGTATTCCTTCACACTCCTGAGTTGTACCTTGTAGATGGTGTACAGGTTTTAAAGAGTCAGGAGGTGTGTTACTGTCCTCAGAATTTGCAGTCTCTGACCTGCTCTTGTAGCCACAGTATTTATATGGCTGGTCCAGTTCAATTTCTGGTCAATGGTAACCTCCAGGATATTAATAGTGGAGGATTCAGTGATGGTAATGCTTTTGAATGTCAGGCGCAATGGTTATATTATCTTTTGTTGAAGATGGTCATTGTCTGGCAATTGTGTGGCGTGAATATTACTTGTCACTTGTCAGGCCAAACCTGAATGTTGTCCAGGTTTTGCTGCATTTGGACATGGGCTGCTTCAGTGTCTGAGGAGTCGTGAATTGTGCTGAACATTGTGCAATCATCAGCGTACACCCCCACTTCTGACCTTATGATGGAGGAAAGGTCATTGATGAAGCAGCTGAAGCTTGTAGGGCCTAGAACACCACCCTGAGGAACTCTTGCAGCAATGTCCTGGGACTGAGATAATTGGCCTCCAACAACCACAACCACCTTCCTTTCTGCTAGGTATGATTCCAACCAATGAAGAGTATTCCCTCTGATTACCATTGACTTCAGTCTTGATGCCATACTCGATCAAATGCTGCCTTGATGCCAAGGGCCGTCATTCTTACCTCATCTCATGGATTCAGCTCTTTTGTTCATGTTTGGACCAAGGCTGTAATGAGGTCAGGAGCCCAGGCTAAACCCAAACGAAGCATCAATGAGCAGGTTATTGCTGAGTAATCGTTCCTTGATATCACTGTTGGTGAATCGTTCCATCACTTTGCTGATGATTGAGAGTAGGCTGATGGGGTGGTAATTTGTCAGGTTGGATTTGAACTGCTTTTTGTGAACAGGACTTGCCTGGGTGATTTTTGACATTGCCTGCTAGATGCCATTGTTGTAGCTGTACTGGAACAGTTTGGCTATGGGCATTGCCAGTTCTGGAGCAGAAGTTTTGAGTATTAATGCTGGAATGTTGTCAGGATCCATAACCTATGCAGTATCCAGTGCCTTCAGCCTTTTCTTGATATCACATGGAGTGAATTGAATTGGCTGGAGACTGGCATCTGTGATGCTGGGGACCTCAGGAGGAGGCCAAGTTGGATTATCCACTGAGCACATCTGGCTGAAAATGGTTGCAAATGCTTCAGCCTTGTCTTTTGCACTGATGCCAATGCTGGGATTCCCATCATTGAGGATGGGGTTATTTGTGGAGCTTCCTTTTCCTGTTATTTGTTTAATTGTGCACTACCATTCACAAATGGATGTAGTAGGGCTGCAGAGCTAAGAACTGATCCGTTGGTTCTGGGATAGAAATATAGAAACATAGAAAATAGGAGCAGGAGTGGGCCATTCGGCCTTTTGAGCCTTCTCCGCCATTCATTATGATCATGGCTGATCATCCAAATCAACAGCCTACTCCCGCTTTCTCCCCATATCCTTTAGCTCAATTTAGATCAATTAGCTCTGTCTATCATATGCTGCTACTTCTATTTGGCATGCAAGTCGTCCTGTGTTATAGCTTCACCAGATTGATACTTCATTTTCACCTTGCTTGGTGCTGCTCCTGGCATGCCTCCTGCATGCTTCATTGAACCAAGTTTGATCCCCTGACTTGGTGGTAATGGTAGAACAGGGGATATGCTGTGCCATGAGGTTACAGATTGTGGTTGAGTACAATTCTGCTGCTGCTGATGGCCCAAAGCGCTTGATGGATGCCCAGGTATTAGTTGCCAGGTCTGGTTGAAATCTATTCCTTTTAGCCTGGTGGTAGTGCCACACAACATGATAGAGGGCAGTTCTGTTATTGGGGATTGTCTCAAAATTCATTGGCTTCTTACTCTAGAAGAGACCTTGCTGGAGGCACTGGCCTTTCATTCAAAATATCTTCATTTACATCAATAAGTATTTATAAGTTTAGAGAACATTAGGACATACCTACAGCTACTCTCTGAGGTGCTTCTCATCTCCTCTCAGTGAGTGATACCACTATGATATAGCTCCTTACGCAAATGCTGAGGGATTACGAGCAGCTTGAGGCTAAATTTAAAAAGTAGAACCACAAAGGTAACAATCTCCGGATTGCTACCTGAACCACGTCCAAATTGGCATAGGGTAAATAAGATTAAAGAGGTAAATGTGTGGCCCAAAGATAGGCATGGGGGAAATGGGTTCCAATTCATGGGGCACTGGCACCAGTACTGGGGAAGGAGAGAGCTGTTCCATTGGGATGGGGTTCATTTGAGCCAATCTGGGACCAGTGTTTGGCGAATCGTATAACTAGGGTTGTAGATAGGACTTTAAAGTAATTAGTTGCGGGTGGAGGGTTCAATTGAAGAGAAGCTTAAAAAATCAAAAAGAAATGAAAAGTTTAAAAGAACCAGCAGTGGATGACTAAAAAGCTAATGAAGAGGGAGAAAATTAATTATGAAAGTAAATTGGCAAGAAATATAAAAACAAACAGCAAGAGCTTCTACGGGTACATAAAAAGAAAGAGAGCAGCTAAATTGAGCGTGAGACCCTTGGAGGATGTGACTGGAGAATTGATAACGGGGAACAGGGAAATGATAGATGATTTAAACCAATATTTTGCAACGGTCTTCAAAGTGGAGGATACTATAAATATCCCAAAGATATCAGATAAGCAGGGAGCTAATGGGAGGAAAGATCTTGTAACAGTCTCTATCACGAGGAACAAAGCATTTGACAAACTAATGGGACTAAAGAGAGACAAGTCACCAGGACCTGATGGCCTGCATTCAAGGGTTTTAAAGGAAGTAGCTGCAGAGATAATGGAGGCATTGGTAGAAATATTCCAGAACTCACTGGATTCCAGGAGGGTCCCAGCGGATTGGATAACTGATAATGTGATGCCCCTGTTCAAGAAGAGAGGGAGACAAAAAGCAGGAACCTATAGGCCAGTAAGCGTAACATCTGTTGTTGGGAAAATTCTGGAGTCCATTATTAAGGAAGAAATAGCAAGATATTTAGAAAACTCTAACACAATCAAACAGAGTCAACATAGTTTTGTGAAAGGGAAATTATGTTTGACAAACATTTAGATTTCTTTGAGGACATAACAAGCAGAGTTGATAAAGGGGAACTGGTAGATGTAATGTATTTGGATTTCCAGAAGGCATTCAATAAGGTGCCACATGAAAGGTTATTGCACAGGATAAGAGCTCGTAGTATTGGGGGTAATGTATTAACATGGATTGAGGATTGGTTAACACACAGAAGACAGAGAGTAGGGATTAATGGGTCTTTTTTAGGTTGGAAAGACGTAACTAGTGGAGTGCCACAAGGATCAGTCCTAGGGCCTCAATTATTTATTATCTATATTAATGACTTGGAGGAGGGGCAGAGTGTAATGTATCCAAATTTGCTGACAATACAAAAATAGGTGGGAGGGAATGTTGTGATGAGGACATAAGGAATTTGCAAAGGGATACAGACAACAAAAACAGAAACTGCTGGAAAAACTCAGCAGGTCTAACAGCATTTGTGGAGAGAAGAAAGTCAGAGTTAACATTGCGAATCCTTATGACTCTTCTTCAGAACTCAGAGGCATTACCAGCATTTTCTGTTTTTGTTTCAGATTTCCAGCATCTGCAGTATTTTGCTTTTATCTTGGGGGATATAGACAGGTGTGTCAGTGGGCAAAAACTTGGCAGATGGAGTTTAGTGTAGGAAAGTGTGAGGTCATGCACTTTGGTAGGGAGAATCAAAAGGCAAACTATTATTTAAATGGGGGGAGACTCCAAAACAGTGAAGCACAAAGGGGCTTGGGTACTCTTGTGCATGAAACACAAAAAGATAGCATGCAGGTGCAGTAACTAATTAAGAAGGCAAATGGAATTTTGGCCTGTATTGCTAGGGGTTTGGAGTTTAAAAATAGGGAAGTCTTATTACAACTGCACAGGGTGTTGGTGAGGCCAGACCTGGAGTACTGTGCACAGTTTGGTCCCTGTATTTAAGAAAGGATATGCTGGCATTGGAGGCAGTTCAAAAGAGATTCACTAGGCTGATTCATGGGATGAAGGGGTTGACTTATCAAGATCGGCTAAACAGGTTAGGCCTTTATTAATTAGAGTTTAGAAGAATGAGGGGTGATCTCATTGAAACGTACAAGATTCTGACGGGGCCTGACAGGGTAGATGTTGAGAAGATGTTTCCACTAGTGGGGGGATCTCGCTCTGGGTGACGTAGTTACAGAATAAGGGGACACTCATTTAAAACTGAGATGCAAAAGAATTTCTTCTCTCAGAGGGTAGTGAATGTCTGGAATTCTCTGCCCCAGAGAGTTGTGGAGGCTCGGTCACTCAAGTATTTAAAGAGGAGGTAGATAGATTTTTCAAATATCAGGGTGTTGAGGGCTATGAGGAACTGGCACGAAAGAGGAGTTGGGGCCTGGGGCAGGTCAGCCATGATCTTATTGATTGGCGGGGCAGGCTTGATGGGCTGAATGGCCTACTTCTGCTCTGATTTCTTATGTACTATGTTCTTATGCCCTCAACATTAGTGTTAACCCTTTACTCTACAGTATCCTCAATGTGAAGTCGGGACTTTGTCTCCACAAGGACTGTCTGATGGTCACTTCTACCAATACTGTCATGGACAGATGCATTTGTAACATGTAGAATGGTGAGGATAAGGTCAAGTAGGTTTATCCCTCTTCCTGGTTCCCTCATCACCTGCCACAGACCTAGTCTAGCAATTATGTCCTTTCGGACTCGACCAGCTCGGTCAGTAGTGGTGCTATCGAGCCACTTTTAGCAATGGACATTCATGGCGATTTCTTGAGTATTTCCAGCATTTTTTGCTTTTAATTCACTACCACCTCTCTGTCAAACTCTCAACTGTCTTGGTATTGTCAGACTGCTTGTCCAACAATGAGTCTCTTCATCCCACAATTATTGGATGTGCCTTCAGTCATCTAGTCCTAAACTCTAGAATTTCCTCTCTAACCTCTTCACCTCTCCACTCCTGTTTTAAGACATTCCTCTGACTAGCTCTGGTCATAATATCCCCTTCTTTGGCTGAGTGTCGGTTTTTATCTGATTACAGTCTTGTGAAGTATATTGGCATGTTTTACTATATTAGAACTGCTATATATGACTTATTGTTAAGAAAAAAAATCATGGGCAGAATTTTACATCCCGAGGGCGGGCTTGTGCCCGACCCCATCGGGCGTAAAATAGCGCGTGATGACGTCGGGCAAGCGTCCCGATGCCATTGGCCCGATGTCATTGCGCACTCGCACGATATGTTGGTCGGCAGGCATGAGCTGATGCCGGAGCCGTGCCCGCCATTAATTAAGAGACCAATTTAAGGCCATTAAAAAGCCAATTGACGCTGATTTTTCATTGCCTGTGTGATTTCGCGCTCATTGCACTGGAAAAATGGGCAGGCGGGCAGCCCACAATTTTGAAAACCTCATCTAAGGGTGGGATAAAAAGGGTCAGCAGTATTGCCAGCGTGAATAATGAGGAGTTTTGGAGATAGTTTTCTGCTGGTTGCTTATTGGTACTTCGTAACTTCATCTCTGATTGCGGCTTCATTCTTAGAATTTGCAGGCCTCATTTCAGGACTCCTCAGTGACTCCAAAAGGCCCCCAGAGGATTCAGGCCATGTGGACCCTTCCAAGAATCAGGCAGCCTTCTGTTACCCTGGTAATGGGGTTTGTGATCTCCGCTGGTGGCAGCTTCTCTGAGGAGGAAAAGGGGGGCAGAAGGGAGAGGAGGCCAGGTGTCTTAATGCAGCTTCCAGGAGAGCAACCTGTAGAAGGAGAGGCGCAGGCACAAGGGGCGCAGGGCCAGCAGGTAGCCCAAGGTGACAGGGGCCTCAGAAGACGCCACTACCCTGCTGCTAGGGTTTACAGGCGGTGATGCAGCTATCTCAATATGTCTGAGGCTCAATGCCAAAGAAGGCTCTGCCTCCCAAGGGAGACCATGACCTCCATTTGCCAGATGATTGGGCCTGAGATCAGCTCCGAATGTGTGGGTGGACACCCCATGCCGGTGGCTCTGAAGGTCAAAGCGCCCCTCAACTTCTATGCCTCTGGCTCTTACCAGGGGTCAGTGGGGGATCTTTGTGGAGCCTCCCAATCAGCTGTCCACAGTTGCATCAGGTTGGTGACAGAAGCTCTGCTCAGGCAGGTACTGACCTTTATTCTTTACCATACGGACGAGGCCAGCCAGGCTGAGCGAGCCAGAGGCTTTGCAGTGATTGCTGGGTTCCCCCGCATCCAGGGTGCCATCAATTGCACGCATATGGCCATCAAGGCACTAGTGGGTCAGCCGGGTGCCTTCGTCAACAGAAAGGGATTCCACTCAATGAACATCCAGATAGTGTGTGACCACAAGACGCAGATTCTGCAAGTCTGTGCAAGGTACCCTTGCAGCTCCCATGATGCTTATACCCTGAGACACCCCCAGGTGCCAAGGCTATTCAGTGCTCCAGCCCAACTGGGTGGATGGCTGTTGGGTGACAAGAGCTATCCGTTGAAAAGGTGGCTTATGATGCCTCTCTGACACCCTAGAACAGAGGCAGAGAAACATTACAATATGAGTCATGGCTCCACAAGGGTGGTGATAGAGGGGGCCATAGGTCTTCTCAAGGTTTGCTTCTGATGCCTGGACTGTTCAGGGGGTGCACTAGAATACCCTCCAGAGTGGCTGTGACTGATAGTGGTTGCATGTTGCACTGTCCACAATCTGGCACTGGCAAGGGGGGAAACTGTTGGAGGAAGAGGATCTTGACGCAGCTACACAGGCCACAGATGATGAGTCCAATAATGGATCAGAAGAGGACCATGGTGAGGAGAACACTGAGGGCGTGGAGCCAGGCCTCGATTGGCTGCAGGGAGGCAGGGACACCAGGGGTGCCTTGATCCAACACTCCCTCAGCTACATTAGCAAAGATCTGCTACAACTGCATGCCAAGGCTACTGCTTCCAACCCGGATGCCTGAAATGACACTTCCATTTACATCCAAAGTCCACTCAGTGCCTGTGCAACAAAGTTTCGAGCCACCCATGTCCAGCATCATACACTGGCCTACCCTGCACCACATTAAATAAAAAGGGTGAAGCATACTCAGGCTATTATGACAAAAGAACATTTATTTCATGTTGACACTCATAACAAATTAACAGAACCTTCTCTGGTCTTCAACATCATACCAATTAAAATAAACAAAACATTGAACAACTGAAGATCACCCCTGACCAGTCCCTCTTGTGCTCATGGTGCCTTAAACTTACATTTGCGAGTGCTACGTCTTAGTGCTCCTTCCTCGCTGGCACCGGCATTCGAGGCAGCCTGCTGAGTCTGG
The DNA here is from genome assembly GCF_964194155.1 of Cetorhinus maximus. Taxonomy (NCBI): domain Eukaryota; kingdom Metazoa; phylum Chordata; class Chondrichthyes; order Lamniformes; family Cetorhinidae; genus Cetorhinus; species Cetorhinus maximus. Next base: position 118,234,034 of record NC_135885.1, read on the forward strand.
TGCCTTGTTGTCCTCAGCGGTCGACATCTGGCCAGTGGAGCCTGTGCTGGCCCCGTCTGGGAAGGATCTGCCAATTCCATGGCTGGCATCTCCCCAATCGCTGCAGCTTCATCGGATGCCACGGTCACCAGCAGAGCAGCGGAGGAGCTGCTGCCACATCATCGAGAGCGCCCTCAGTGGAGCCCGCAGATACGACAAGCAGTTTGTGCATGTAGTAAAGTGGAGTGCTATGTACCTTTAAGAGAATGTACTTTGTTGACCATGTGATTGTATTGACCAATCGCAACACAACGTGGGCTTCTTGGGTAACTTCAAGTCTAGAGCTGGAGGTGTTTGAAGAAGCATACATTGGCCAGAATTTTCCCGTCGGCGATTTGGGGGTGGGGCCTGCTCGCCAACGGGAAAATGACGCGGAATGACGTCGGGAGGAACCCCCGACATCATCCCGGTTATCTTTAAATTTTTAGGAAGGCGGGTGGATAGCGAAATTCAGCTGTCCGCCCGCCGACCTGTCAATGGCCAATTGAGGCCATTGACAGGCTAATTAAAATAATTAAAGGCCCTGACGGTCCAACCTTAAGGCTGGCAGGCAGGCCAGGAGCCCCAGCGGGCTTCTGATAATACATGAAACCTCATCCACTGGCGGGATGAGGTGTCATGTTCCTTTTTAAAAACTTTAATAAATCTAATGTGATATTTATTAACATGTCCCATCCCATGTCACATTGTCACATGAGGGGGACATGTTAATAATATTTTTATTTCTCTATTTTTTATATTTTTGACAGTGTCACTAATCTCCCTGAGACAGGGCTTTGTCTCAGGGAGCAGTGCACTCTTTCGTGCGCATGCGCGTAGCAGCGCACTTTGACAGCGGGGGATTCCCTCCCCCTGCACAGGAAACACATAGCACTTCCTGTCGGCCAGGCCGCTGGGCGGGCCTTAATTGGCCAGCCCACTCAAAATGGCGGCAGGCCCCATTTCGGCGGCGGGGGTCGGCTGCCCACCCGCTGCTGAGCCGGTGGGGCCCACACGCCCACCAAGGGCAAAATTCTGCCCATTGTGTTTGTGCTCTGTTCTTAGTTCCAATAAACCACCAGTGTTTGTTCAGTTAATTGGTCTTTCTGCCTATATTGTTTCATGCACCAATTAATGTGTTAATATCAAGGGCGCAGCTAGCGTTCGCCAGACAAAGCAAACCTGATAACCAAAAACATAAAACTGGTGATGAGGATAAACCAGGTCAATTGACAGCAATCAAGAAAGCAGTGGTAAACCAGTTACATTACTTCACCACTACCTTGAAAGCTGTTTGAAAGCACAGTCTCCTTAGTCATCGAGCATGCCGCACTTTGGTCATCTTGAACCATTCAACCCTGTTTTCGATGACTGGTCTCATTATGTCGAATGCCTAGTGTACTTCTTTACTGCGAACAACATCACTGGGGAGGACAAGAAGTGGGCGATTCTTTTGTCCACATATGTGAGCAAATTGTATGGGCTGATCCACAACCTCATGTCACCTCACACCCCCGATACAAAGACTTTCGGCAAGTTCGTAAACATTGTAAAAAAAACCTGAAGCCAAAGCCCTCAGTCGCTGTGCAGCATTTTAAATTCAATTCAAGGAATAGTCTTCCAGGAGAGACAATTGCTGGCTATGTAGCTGGTTAAAGGAATTAACCGGATATTGTGAATTCGGAATTTCAACTAATGATGCTGAGAGACCGATTGATATGCGGAATCGGGGACGATGCCATTCAAAAGCAATTGTTATTTGAAAATAACTTAGACTTCAGTAAGGCATTAGAATTGGCAACAGTCATGGAGAGCACTGTTAGAGACTCAGGCAATAAAAGATACACAAAATGGAGCCGACCATCTTTATAGTAACAAAAGGCGTGAAAATGTCGAACTCTGCAGAAAGGCGGGGAAAACCCACTATGTACAGACCAGTGAAGAACAGCAGCACTATAGCGAAAACCCATGACATTAATGAGAGAAATACATCCAGGCAGCCTGCAGGTAACCGACAATTCAGAAATATCGAATGCTTTTTCTGCCACCGCAATGGTCACATACTGCGGCACTGTTAAGATAGGCCGAGACAGCATTTTAAAAACAAAGGTAGAAATCGTGGAATCTGCCTCGTTGAAGAACCAGAGGAAGCAGAATCTGATATTTATTCATTATACAGCCTGAAAGTGGGTAGAGCTGAGCCAATCCAGGTAGAGATTAGATGGAGGTTGATAATAGGGCATCAATATCTGTCATAGGAGAACATATGTGAAAGGACAGAAGAGCATTGATTAGTCCACTCTCTACCTGCAGCACCATTGCAGCCTGGCCAACCCCACCTGAGGAACACCTTGTAGGGCACATGCGAGTTGTGGCGGGCCACAAGGTACTCAGTCCAAGCAGCCAGGGCTCACCCCCTTGGCCAGCTCCGGCGTCATTGACAATTGACACTCATATTCTAGCACCCTTGAGCTCCATGGGAGGATGGCAAGACTTTAACACTTCACTGATCCATGACAACACAGTACTCACCTTTCCTGAGCACAGCATGTTGTTAAACCTCTTGAGGCACTGGACCCAGGTGCGCTGCACCATATCATGGCTGTTGATCAGCACTGCCAAACTTCTCCCAAGCTCTTTTCATTAGGTGCAGTGGCCTCCTCCTTCCATCCCTGGGGACAAGGGTGCCCCTCCTGGCAGCCACCTCATCCAGGAGGACCACGAGGCACTCATCAGAAAACCAGGGGGGGCCAAGTACCCACTCGACCTGCCCTCCCGCCTGGCGTCTGCAGCCGCATTACTCTTCATAATTTCGACTCGCCTGTTCACAAGACTGGAGTTCTCCTCATCACTGGCAGCCGTCTAGGGCCTGACTGCGCCTGTTTTAAACCAGCAGCTGGGTCGCCACTGGACCCCACGGCCGACAGCACCCCACCCACCACTTGTTGACCAGTGAAGAGCCGCGTTTCACGCTGGGCAGGCCTTAATTGGCATGCCCAGCGTGAAACTGCGGTCGAGGGCCAATCACGGGTGGCAGACTGTTTCCCGGCCGCTCTCGGGTCCATCCACCATTCCTGCCCGACGAGCTCAAAATTCTGCCCTATGGGCTTGTTGGTAACAGCGAAGAGTTTGCATTAAGCAGTAAGTGCAATTATCTTCTGCGGATCATATTAAAATAAATTGTGTTGTTTGATCCCATTCAAAATAGATACAAAAGTTTTAAGGCGAAAAGGGTTGGAAAAGGGATGATCAGCATAACGAGCTGTCATTTCTGGTAAGTAATCACTGACAGGTTTAGAGGAAAGTTACACCCACTTGCAGTCCCAGGGGTTATATGCTGCTCGTCCAAATGTATCCATTTCTGGTGTACTTTATGGGGAAACAAATAAGCTTAATTAATTATTCCTTTAATAAAATCACATTAAATACATAACAACTGAAAGTAGACAGGCTTCACGGAGAATTACAATTCAAAAGAAAGAACTATAAATATCATCAACCTTGTCTTTTAATGCGTTGTTTGAATTTTATTTCATACCATTCTCTCTCGTTCTGTTTCAGATATTGGGCGGAATTCTCTCGTGCTGCCAGTAACGGGAATTGTGGCAGGCGGGAGCAGAAAATTCAAAGCGAGGCCAAAAGTCGGTTTCCAGCCGGCGGGAAAACAAGTTGGAATTTTCCCCTCAGAACTTTCATAGCGGCCTAGTGGCGGGGCAAGTTTCCCACTGACCTATGTCGCAAACTCATCTGCATGCATTAACATATCACAAAACCTCAGTTAAACTGCACCTCACCGGAATCATGTTCTCCCTCCTAATTAAGTGCCTCGCCAGTGGGAAATTCAACCGCCCTGATTCCTGACTGGATTTAAATGACGTGTATTTGGCGATCTTAACTTCACTCATGACTTCAAGGTGTATACAACACTCAAAACCTACCTGCAACAGCACTGCAATGACTCTCTGGCCAAGCTGCACTTGTAGGCGAGATGGTGGAGTGGGCAGACAGGTGTTCAACACTGCTGGGCTTCTTAGGCAGGCTGCACTTGCTGTGGGGGGCAGACAGGCTTCAGTAGTCGTTGGGGCAAGCAGACTGCACATGTTGCGGGTACAGATGGGGCTGCACTTGATGTGGGCACAGGCGAGGCTGCACTTGTTGTTGGCACAGGCAGGGCTGCACTTATGAGCACAGATGGGGCTGCACTTGTGAGCACAGGCGGGGCTGCACTTGCAGGTACAGACAGGGCTGCACTTGTTGTGGGCACAGATGGAGCTGCAATTGCTGTGGGTACAGACGGGGCTGCACTTGTTGTGGGCACAAGCAGGGCTGCACTTGTGGGCACAGATGGGGCTGCAATTGCTGTGGGTACAGACGGGGCTGCAATTGCTGTGGGTACAGATGGGGCTGCAATTGCTGTGGGTACAGACGGGGCTGCAATTGCTGTGCGTACAGACGGGGCTGCAATTGCTGCGGGTACAGGTGGGCTGCACTTGGTGGGGGCTCAGGCGGGATTGCACTTGTTGGGGGGACAGATGGGCTGCACTCTACCAACAGAGACCAGCATGGGTGGGGGTGGAAGGTTAGGTAGATGCATGAGGGTGAAGGGAACAAGGGTGGGAAGGATGGCGGGTGGCAGGCAGAGGAATGGCAGAGGGTGTATTTGTGGGGATATTAGGAATAAGGGGGAGAGGGATGGCATGCGGTGAGATGCCTGGGGTGGGGGAGCTGGAGCTCTAATGGAAGGGGTGCACACAGACTTGGGAGGGAGTGAATGGCATGAGAGGGAGGGGGCGCAATCAGACTCATGACTGGGGGAAGGGGAGGTGTTAGCGCTGCACAAGAGGGAGGGTGTACACAGACTCTGCTGGGGGGTTTAGTGTGGGGTGGGGTGCGTTCTGAAGGAAGTGTGGAAATGAGTGTCAGTCAGTCATAGTCCTGGTACTGCGGTCAAATGGTTGGGGTGACAGATTTAAGGCAATCCTGAGGTTCTGTGGACCACATTGTTATGGTGAGAGATTAAAGGCAGTCCTGGGGCTTTGCAGGCCATGCTACAGGTCTGTGCATGGCACGCACATCCTGTTCCTAGTACAGGGAGTGGCATGACCTGTCTGCTCAATGGGGGTCATGCACAACATGGTGTGCAAGGCATGGTCCGTGCATCACGCATGGTGGTCCTGTGGGCGGCTGGCTTGATAATGGGCTGCAGTCATGGTCAGTGGAGGCATCTACAGCCTGTAAATGGGGAATACGTAATAAACGGATGGGAGGGTTCTCAAAGCTCTCATGGGGGTGGGGGGTGGGGTGGTGTAATGACTTGAAGGACCAGACGGGTTTCTACGAGAAACAGATAAACTTCATAACAGAGAGCTTTTCAGATTTTACATGCTTGAACAGGACCCTCGACAGGAAAAACCGCCCCCCTGATTACCCGCGCTTAGGGCTCATTGGTCATAGCCTCCAAAAACATCACTTGACCCCTGATAGATAGCAAGAGAGGCTATACCTTCATGTACTACATTTCCTACTCTTTTAGTTTATTACAGTTTCTATTTACAGAGAACATTTGAATATCCAACAACATGCACATATATACAACTTCAGGTAATTAAAGATTAAGTCTCTGAGGCACTTTCCTTATTCAGTTAGAGCAGCATAGCTCTAACACTTGAGATTCTTCTACAGAATTGACATGATTAGGAATGGCAGCACAAGATACATCATTAGAAAGTGGCAGTTCAGGGTTAGGCAACTCTATAGAGACATCATGCATCTATTCTAGGTCGATCTGTCACTTCAGGGATTAATGATTCAACATTAACCACAGGCAGAATAGTTGGTTGTTGGAATGTCTCTCTATCACGAATATGGTCCATGTGTTTTTGAATATTTCTGTCTTCCACTTCCACCTGGAAGGAGCAATGGTTCCAGGAACCCAACAAGGTCTAGTTCCAAAATTCCGCACAGATACTGTGTCTCCTGCAGTGAGCATGTGAGCTTTGCTCTGAATAACGTGATTCAACTTTTGATTGCCCAGGTTCCTCTCTATATTCCCCTCTAAGCTAGGAACGGCAGGCTTAACCCTGTATGTAGGTGTCATTTCATCAATAATTCAGACGGTGTTAAACCTGTTGTTGAATGAGGCTTTGTACAATAACTGAGAAGAAAGAGGCAAATTTGAGTTTCTAGAGTACCTTCTGATAGCCTCTTCATTCCAGATTTGAAAGTTTACGCAGCTCTTTCAGCTAAACCATTTGATGAGGGATGGCATGGGACTGTTTTAATATATCTGATTCAATTTTAATTCATGAATCTCTGAAACTCTGTAGTGGTAAAGGCTGCACCATTATCAGAAATGATGATTTCTGATAGGCCATGTATATTAAAACAATGATGCAGCTTTTCTATAGTTGCCCTTGACGTTGGTGATCTAACTTCATACACATCCATCCATTTAGAATGTGCATCTACGATCAATAAAAACATGGTACCTAAGAATGGTCCTACAAAATCAATATGTAGTCTAAGCTAGGGTCAACCAGACCACTTCCATGGTTGCAGTGGAGCTGAAACAGGCAACTTCTGTTGTTGTTGACAGTGGAGACAATGCTTGACCATGCTTTCAATGTCACTGTCAATGCCTGGCCGCCAGATGTAGCTTCGCGCATGAATTTTCATCTTCCATATGCCTGGATGCGCACTGTGAAGCTCTGTCATGAGTGGCCCTCTTCCTTGCTAAGGAACGATAACTCTTGACCCCCACAACAAAATTCCATCTTCATGACTTCATCCTGTTTTTCGGACATGGAATGGTCTCATCTCTTCAGACACTGGTGAATTTGACCGCCTTTGTAAAACAAGATGTCTGGCTTTCGACAAAATTGGAACTCTGTTTGTCCAATTTCTAATTTGCTTCGCACTCACAGGTGAAGAATCCAAGAAATTCAGTACAAGCACAACTTCTTGTGGCACTGGAGCATGTACAATGCCATCTGGTAACGAGAGACGACTGAGTGTGTCCACATTTGCAATATGTAAGCCAGGACAGTGCATAAAGATATTATCATATGCAGATAATATCAAAGCCCAACGTTGTATTCTCACTGATGCTATTGGAAGAATGGCCTTATCCTCACTGAATAAACCCATTAATGGTTTATATTCTTACATGATGGTGAAATGTCATCCATGCAGGTATTGGTGGAATTTCGTCACTTGGAATATCACCGATAAACCTTCATTTTTGTGCTGGGAATAACCCTTCTCGGCTGGGGAGAGGGCTCTGGAGACATAGCTAATGGACCTTTCTGATCCATTTTCCATTCTATGTGATAATACAGCTCTTACACCATAAGGAGAAGCTTCACATGTTAATACCAATTCCTTCGATGGGTCATAGTGTACCAATATACACGACAAATGCAACAGTTTCATTACTTTCACAAAGGCTTCTTCCTGTTGTGAATTCCACAACCAAATGTGATCTAATTTTAACAACAAGTGCAATGGTGCTAATACTATAAATAAGTTTGGCAAGAACTGGCTATAGTAGTTGATCATACCCAGGAAAGGCTTAAGTTCGGTTACAGTGGACGGTGAGGGCGCATTGTTGATTGCCCGAACTTTCTCTGCTACCGGATGCAAACTCTTGGTGTCCACCCTGTGACCCAGGTAAGTAATTTCTGTCGCTTGGGATGTACATTTTTCTTTCTTTAATTGTACGCCGGCTTCCATGAATCTTCTTAGCACTTCTGCCTTGTTCATGGTCAATTTATAGTCCCCTCAGATGTGTATAGTTTGGTCAGGCTTAACCACTGGAACTCTGGGTGTTGCCCTTTCCGAGAATTGGACAGGTTGGATGATGCCCAGCTTTTCTAACTGGCACAGTTCTGCATCCACCTCCTTCAATGCATAAGGCACAGGTCTCGTCTTAAATAAATGTGGTGTCACCTGAGGATCCACATATGTTTTTGCTTGCAAGCCTTTTAACTTCCCTAATTCATCCAAAAATACACTGTCGTATTTCCTTAGCAGTTCAGGAACTCCTCCTGTTCTCAAGTGAAATATTTCAGACCAGTCAAGCTTAATTTTTTGTAACAAGTCTCGGCCCAGAAGACGAGGTCCTTATTCTGTCACTATTATCATTGGAAGCTGAGTTATCTGTTGTCTATAAGACACTGGAATTGAGGCAATGACCTTTACCAATGTATGTCTTCAATTTAGCGATTGTCCACTGCAGATTCAGTGGACGCGTACCTTCATTTAGGCATTTAAATGTGTGCTGTCCCACCACTGTGGTTGAGGCTCCCATATCTACCTCTATTATTAGTGGATTCTCATTAACTTGGATTGTGACAGTGATAGGCTCGATTTTTACAGTGGTAACATTTTACAGGGAATAGAGGTTGGTGTTGGCAGCTTCAGGTTCTGCTGTATTTTTCAATTCAGTCATGTTGGTTTCCTGCTTTACAGGCTGTTTCGACTTCACCCTGCATTGCCTTACTACATGACCTTTCTTATGGCAGTAGTGGCATTCTGCCTCCTTGAATCTGCAGGTGCTGTGACGTGGTCACCCCCACATCTATAACAAATTAACCTTGGACCCACTGCTAAAGTGTTTCTACTAGGCCTCTTTTTGTTTCTAACAGCAGACATTGCCTCTCGCTTCGATGCTGTGCCTCTTGTTTTCACGTCATGGCCAACTGTAGGTTCCTGTCCAACATGAAGAACAGCGCCATATTGTGTGCGTTGCAAAGCCTGTGACTCTCTCGCAGCACTTTCCATGGCGAGTGATATTTCCAGCGCGTGCTTCAAATTAATGTCGACCTCTGTGAGTAAACGGTGACGAATGGCATCGTCGTGAACTCCACAAACTAACTGGTCCTGCAACATATCATTTAGTGTGTCTCTAAAGTCACAGTGTTCTGTCTTAAGGTTTGCTACATAGGCTGCGATGGGCTCTCCCGGGGCCCTAACTCTGGAATTAAATTTAAACCACTGCATTATTTTGGATAGCTTCGGCTGGAGATGCATTTTCATGAGGTCTCCTAATTCATTAAGGGTTTTAGAATTGGGCGCGCTTGGGGCTGCGGATGAGATTGTATGTCTTGCTACCACATATGCTCAAAAGGATTGCTTTCTGCTTTTCCTCCACAGTAATTTAGTTCGCTATATAGTGGCTCCAGTCTTACACAGTTGTATCGTAAGGATCGATTCTGCCAAAGAGTGGCATAATTGGTGAGTGGTCTCTTCTATTTTAAAATTCGATGTGCCCACATTAACAAGGTGAGGTGCAGCGTTGGAGCTATTTTACCCTCGTCGCCAAATGTAATGACAGACCAGACAGGCTTCAACAAGAAACAGATAAACTTTATTACAAAGAGCTTTTCAGATGCTACATGCTCAAACAGGGCCCTCAACAGGAAAAGCCGCCCCCTGATTGCCCGCGTTTCAGGCTCATTGGTTGGAGCCTCCAACAACATCACATGACCCCGATAGACGGTAGGAGAGAGGTTACACTTTCAGTTACGACAGGGGGAAGTCTCTGTAAGACGACCTCAAGATGGGGAGGGATGAGGTCCACATGGGGCGTGGGGACATCCACACTGATGGATTCAGGTGGAGGGGAGGAATGTCAACAAAAATCACATTGGGCTCCAGGGTTACTGGGGGATGCTGGAGAATCACCGAAGGGAATTCTATCTGCACATTGTGGGGTTCCAGGAAGATTGGAGGGACTTCCACTGTGACAGGGGGAGGTTAGGATCTGGCCTCAAAATAAGAGTTTAGCACCACCACATTGAGACCCCGAATCAATGATGCTGTTTCTAAATGAAACCAGAAAAAATTACCACGGGAGGGGTCTGAGGCAATGCGGGAGGAGTCCATGGCTGGACACAAAGGTCCTTTCAAGGGGCAATCTCATTTGTTAAAAGCTCAACCTGGAGATGAAATCTGACCTGTTAGAACTGATGAAGACTTTTTTACAAAGTTAAAGAATTGGATGCAGGAACTCATGGGCCAGAATTTTCCGTCGGCGAGTTGGGGGCAAGGCCTGCTCGCCGACGCGAAAATGATGCGGGATGACATCGGGGGGAACCCCCGACGTCAGTCCTACCCCATTTAAATATTCAGGAAGGCGGGAGGACAGTGCGATCAGCTGTCTGCCCGCCGACCTGTCAATGGCCAATTGAGGCCATTGACAGGATAATTAAGGCAATTAAATGCCCTGCCCGTCCAACCTTAAGGTTGGTGGGCAGGCCAGAAGCCCCGGCGGGCTTCTGATAAAACATGAAACCTCATCCACCGGCGGGATGAGGTTTCATGTAGGGTTTAAAAAACTTTAATAAACTTTTACTCATATTTATTAACATGTCCCATCTCGTGTGACATTGTCACATGAGGGGGACATGTTAATTTTTTTTTTTATTTTTCTATTTTTAAACTTTGAAGCACTGTCAGTGTTCTCCCTGAGGCCGCACTTAGTCTCAGGGAGCTGTGCTCCCCGCCGGGCAGCCCGCTGGGCTGGCCTTAATTGGCCCGCCCACTCAAAATGGCAGCCGGGCCCATTTCGGCGGCGGCGGTCGGCTGCCCGCCCGCCACTGAGCCGGTGGGGCCCACCCGCCCATCAAGTGCAAAATTCTGCCCATGGTGTCCTTTAACTGGATACTGTACTAGACTTTGGGATCACATTAAAGGAGCTCTCATTGAGCGTTTAACTGACAGAACAATGTGAGAAGGGAATAGGCAGGCAACCATCAAGGGAGCACAGCTGCTGGATATATGCAGAAGCACCATCAAAACATGCAAAGTGCATTGTCCATTTAACATGGGTAACAGGTCACAAGGCTTGCAATCATTCCAAAACTTCAAGGCATTGGTAATCTAAAATTCAAATTAGGCAGCCTATGAGTGCCCTCAGTGAGGTTCCAATTATATGCCTGTGCTCTACCCTGTTCAATCCTTTTTGATATTAAGATGTCAACTTGTTGAGACAGCTTCTTAGACAAATGATTGTTGAGCTAGTGCCTCAGCCACAAGGTTGGAACTGGGAATGGAATGTAGCACAAGCACAGCACAAGGACATGACACTGGGTTTGTGGCTTGGAGTGGGAGGTCTATAGTGCCAGATATAGCTACATTCATGTCTTCGATCCATGTTTCCACAGGAAGAAGGAGGAGTGCAGAATGCTTGCTGCTGTCAATGCTGCCTTCTTGATGGCAGAGCTGCAATTGAGGAGAAGAAGAGCCCATCGACATCTAACACAGCTTAGAGAAGAGCCCCAGCCTGAGGTGCTGGTCCAGGGAGGCCCCAGGAAGACCCAGAGGCTGAGGAAGCCAGGCCCATCCCATGTTTACGACTGGCGCAACCAAGTGTCAACCGAATAGGCCTGTCCTATTTGGAGACGAGTGAAAGACAATGCTGCAGACATCTACATATGTCTAGAGATGTGGTGGCTCATATCTGCTACATTCTTCGGGAGGATCTGAGACTGCATGGACTGGGAGAACATCCCCAGCCAGTGCCCCGGAAGGTCATTGCTGCATTCGATTTTTTTGCAAGAGGCTGGTTCCAGGGATCCACTGGGGACCTATGCGGCATCACTCAGTCCTCAACTCATGAATGTATAAAGGAGGTGATGGATGCCCTATACAGTAAAGCTTATCATTATATACATTTCATGATGGATGAAGCTAGCCAGGCTGCTAGATTTCTGGGATTTGCAGTGATCGCCGGCTTTCCAAGAGTGCAGGGTGCCATCTATTGCACACACGCTGCATTAGGAGCTCCCTGGCAGCAGCCCCTGATCTTCATTAACAGAAAATGGCTTCACTTCATCAAAGCTCTGCTGGCCTGCAGCCATCAGAAGCAGATCATGCATGTTTGTGCCAGGTACCCTGGGCGTTCTCACCACTCATACATCCAGAGTCACTCCCAGGTACAACAGATATTTGAAGGGCTGGGGCGCTTACAGGGTTGGCTTCTGGGTGATAAGTGTTACCCGCTGAAGACCTGGCTCATGACACATGTGCGCCACCCTCAGAGTGCCTCCAGGGAAAGATACAACATAGCACATTATGTCACAAGGTCCATTATTGAGCTAACCATTGGCATCCTGAAGATGTTCTTCCAATGTTTGGGGCGTTCTGGTGGGGCTCTGCAGTACTCTCTGGAGAGGGTGTCCTGAATCATTGTGATGTGTTGCGATTTGCATAACCTGGCATTCCAAAGAGGAGATCACTTGCCCTTGCCAGAGGGAGACATGGAAGAGGCAGGGATTTCCTTGGATGGGGAGGATTTGGATGGGCAGGAACCTGAGGAGGGCAATGATGGTCAGTTCTGCATGAGGATGCCATTGCTGAAGGCACGACACATAAGACGTGCCCCTAGCACACTTATAACCATTATGTTCCAGCACGAGAAAGGTCCACACAAGGGGTCACGAGTACATTTCTCCTGTCCCTTAGAGACAGGTCAGTGATCCAAGCTGTTACATCTCAAGCAAGGTCAGCATTCGGCCTTGGACCAGTAACCCTCAAGGATAATGACAGCATCATCTTGTCAGCACCTAAAGCCAGTGTACGAGATGAAAGGTAACACAGCAACGCGCACCCTGAGTCAACTGTACATTGTGCAGTCATTGCCGCCTGAAGGAGTCACTTTCAGCAGCCACTGAAATTTACACATGGTTGTAGAGACAAGGCTCCAGGATGTGCTTTCACACTCACAAAAAGCACATCTCAGTGTTGATGACACAACGTTAGATTGAACCCTCCAAAACACATGAGCACACATAATTCTATGGTGAGTTGCAAGGCTTAAAGGATCAAATCTCAATCTATGAACACTTTCAGGATATGGCTTAACACATCTCCCTTACATGACACAAAGGGCGAGTGACTAACATAAGTCTGCTAAGCATAGCATGACTCTGACGGACATGGAGGGAGATAATGACGGAGTGGGAGCTTGGGGTACTCTCTCAATAAGAGGGCATTGGGAATCATATGCAAGAGGCATTCACATACTGAGACCATGATCATGAAATCAAATTGTATTTAAAAAGGTACATGATATATACAATGAGTAAGCACCAGTGCCACCATTGTGAATTCAGAACTTGTTAACTTTACGCACTCTACCACTATGTCTGGGTACTGTCCCAACATCTGCAGCAGAGGTGGAAGCAGCTTGCTAGCTGCTATACCCTATTGCCTGAGATGACTTCAGTGGGTGTCCTCTGGAAGCGTGGGCCCTGGAGGCCTCAGTCTGCTTTGGGTGCCCTGCTCTGGGGCAGGTGCACCCTTCTCAGCCCGTGCAGCTGGAGCTGATGGGGTCACAGGTAGAGGGGATTAGGAGAAGCTGGACACTCTCAGAATGTCCTGGATGGATGGTCCGGGGGTACCCAGCTAGTGTTCCTCCTCCCTTTGGGTGGCCGAGGGCCCCTCCCTTACTCCTTGAGGAGAAGGGACACCTGGAGGGAGGTCAAGGTGCTCCGTCCTTCTCTCACCTAGCCACTGATCGATGCCACCTATGCCTAGAGTGATGGGGTGCTGGTCCAAGTGCAAACCCAGCCGAACCCTTTAGACTGTGGTCTCCAAGGTGGCAGTCACCCTTCCCATGCAGACCTTGAGGTGCTCGCATTCCGGAGCCACGGACTCCTCTTTCCTTCATTCCAGTCTGTTGAGAGCCTCTGGCAACTGCCTGATGTACCCCTGCCTGTCTTTGCACCTCCAGCATGTGTTGTAGGGCCGACTGCAAAGCCTCGTCATCCAACTCGGACTCGGCAGGTATCTGCCCCCCAGCAGTCCTCCGAGTGCCAAAGACCTGGGCTGTCACCACCTCTGACTGCTGTGGAGATGTGTCAGTGAGGTGTTCTCTAGAATATGACCCAAAACCTAAACTAGATCTAAGATCCGCTGAGGTGTGTGACTCTGCACTGATGGAGGGTGCAGGTGAATGCAGTGACAGGTCTTCAGTAAATGGATCCTCAAAATCCTCTGAGGTGGACTGGGGCTTGGGTTTGATGGGCTGGCTGCAGATTGGTCTTGGCCTGCTGGTACCTGTATGGGAGAGTGAATGCCAGGGTCTGATCGACTAATGGAGGGCTCATCCATAATGGATTCTGGGGGAGGCTGATCTCACCATTGCCACATAAGTAATCCCTGTCCCCACTGCCAACACATCTGCCCCCTCCTCAAAGGGATTGAGCTTGTGGATCTCCAGTGTTCCTCCAACTGTCTGGGATTGCTCCCTCTTGCTATGGGCTAGCTTTGCTTGCATGAAGACAGATGGATGGAATGTTATGAGAAGGGATGGAAGAGTAGTTGGGATGCATACATGCTTGCTCTGTGTGCTGAGCCCTCCCCTGAAGGTGTTGTTTGTGCAGGATGATAGATGAGATGGTGGTGATGTTAAAGTATGCGTGAAACATTGACTGCTGATGTGCCTTCTGCTAATAATGTGTGAGGTCCCCATGGAATGCAATCTTTAGAGTGGCTCAAGCCATTATGAGAGTGTGAATCCAAAGTGCATAGAAAGTTGACTTACTCTGTCAGAGCGGACAAGATCATTCACCCTTTTCCTGCACTGAAAGGCATTTCTTCTCTGTGTGCCACGGGCACTGACCTCCCTGGCAACCTCTTTCTAGGCTGCCAAGGTCAGGTTGCTGGACTTCCTGCTGCCATCCTTTGGAAAGAGGACGTCTCTTCGATTCTGGACAGCCTTGAGGAGAGTCTCCAGGGAGTCATGGCTGAAGCGTGGGGCAGAAGGTCTGCTTCTTCTGGTCAGCATTCTCAAAATGTTCCTCACACAGCTTGGCTGTTGAGATTTAATGTGTGTTTGGGTAGCACTTACATATGGTGCCAGCACCTTTGGCCCCATGAGGAAACAGCGGGGTGGACAAATCACTTCCCGCCCCACCATGTAATGCGGTGAGTGGCTCGCTGATGCATATCTAATGAGCTTAAAAATGTACAATCGGGCACAAAAACCTGCCATGCCGTCCAGTGGGAAACCTGTCAATTACCCTGCTCGCCACCACACTTAGTCTGCAAAATGGAAAATTCCACGTATTGTCTTTCCTACCCTCTCCATAAGATAGCAAGGGTGGAATTAAACTACAAAGTAATAATTAGGAAAGTGTGATAACCAAAATAGAGTTTACATAAACTCAAGGAGAATAAGGGGGGAAAAAATGGATGAAGTAGGCATATTGGCATATAGAGAGGGAATAGATGTTGTAGAACAATCTAAAACGTGAATGAAATATGATGACTGGGAATTAACTTACGAGGTTTTACGTGTTTTAGGAAGGACCAGTAGGCAGGAGTTGGGACAGCATTATTTGGTAAAGAATAACTATTTACCATTCTGGAAGTAGTACTAAACCTATTTGGAAAGAAAAAATATGTCCATAAAGGGAATAAAGTGCTACGGGCTTCCAAATAATCAGGAAAGCATTTTTGTGGGGGAGAAAGGCAGGCTTGTACTAAAGCTGCAGTAGATTCCTGGGGATTTTAATCTTGCTCATATTGGCTGTAGTGCACAATGGGGACAATCTACTTGTGAGTAGGAATGTATTCAAATTGTCTCATTCCTATTCTTATTTATAAGCAGTATGTTAAGGAGCCCTCAAGGGGTAATATTAGATTTAATTCCAAGAAGTGACGAGGAAATAATAAGAGTAAGATCAGTTTGCCTTAGTAACAAAGTCAGGAAAGGCATCAGGGAGAAAAGGAGGTATAAAAATATTTGAATGTTCAGGGAAAGCAGCAAGATATGGAAAGCAAGGCCTAGAATGTCAATAAGGGCTGCAGACAGATTATGAAAAAGATAGCTGGAGACTTAATGCAGAATGGTAAAGCATTCTTCAAGTGTATGAGGAGTAAACAAAGTGTCCAATAAAGAGTTGAATTATTAAAAATAATAATGTGGAAATGCTGTCTGGAGATGGTAAATTACTCAAATCCTGAACCATCATTTTTCAACAGTGTTCACAGGAGAGAACGAAGGAGCAGACAGAATATCAGTGTTAGGTACAGTGCAAAGATGAATATTTATTGATTTATTTTCAAGTAACATGAGAGGTTGTAGTGGGAAGGTTGGTGAACTTCCAAGTGGACATGGCTCTGACAACTTTCATTCCAGGGCTCTAAAGGAATTGTCTCAAATAATTGCTGGCTCTCTGGTGGATATGTCTCCATTCACTGGAATCAGTCCAAATCCCAGAGGATAGGAAAGCAGCAAGTATGACACCCATCTTCCAAAATAGGGCGAGGGACAAACCATCAAATTATAGACATGTAAGTTGAAAAAATGTTTGAAAGTATTATGAGGAATACCCGGAGGGAGAATCATGACAAACATGAGTTATTCCAAGACAGTCAGTATTGTTTGTAGAAGTCAGAAGGCCATTCTTGATAAGTATGTGTAATTTCTTTGAGGGGATGATAGATTTGTTAAATAGGGGGGAACTGTAGACGTTACCTGTCTGGTTTCCAGTGGGTATTTGTATTATCCCACATAACAGGCTGGCCTGAGTGGCAACAGGTGTGGCGGGCCTTCCCAAAAAGTAGCAACGTTGGGATCTTTCCAACCAGCAGCTGAGAACCCCCTCATTTCCACAAGGTTCTGCCCTACATCTGTAATATGGAATTCAGCTTTTGTCTCACTTTTTCAAAAAGGATATTTAGTCATTGGAGTGGGTAGCAAGAATAGTTTTGCAATTTATCTAAGAATTTAGGGAAATATTCAGATCATTGCTCGCTGTATATCGTGCAAACTCATGAATGGACCTAAGGCCGCCACGTTTGGTCCTGAAAATTGCCCAGTCCAGCTCAGATTACCCTGGAAGCTTAAGGCATCTCAAAAATTTGAGCAACAGGTGAAGCTAGACGTTTCAATCTGTTATTATGCAGTAGCAACACAAGTGGTGTTCTCCACTGACTGGATGCTGTCATCAAGGTATAAAGACACTCTGTCCATCACACAAATGAATAACATGGTATATGAATTTCGATGTAATGCCAGGTCTGTAAGCCATATGTCCCAACAACTGGAGGATCGTATCAAACAGCATTTCTTTTCAGCTGTTCACAACAGGCAAAGTACAGACTGTACTCAACAATCCTGTGCTTGCAAAACTCAAAACATGATGTCCAACATTAGATGTGATTCTGCAATTGGACAACACTTGCTAAACAATCCTGATTGTGCTAAGAATTACGCTGAAAACCAATTTAAGATTATCAGTCAGGTTCACAGTGTGTCTCACTTATGCATGCTAGAAGCTCCATATATTCACACACAGGGCCCTGTCCTTTGCAGAAAGAAGGAGCGTGTGCACGCACTGCACCTTTTCAATTAAACAAAAGCTTGGGGGACAGCCATTCCCTGTAGGTAGTAGGAAAGATTGATTATTTCTAATCCTTGCTCTTGAGTATTGCTGAAAAAAGAGATATGTTCAAGCTTTTCATCTTGCACTCATCAGGACATTTCATAAGAATACCAATATAAGGGGAAAACAACAATTTATACTGTACGAGGAGAGAATGCCGATTGTTTGGCAAGTAGACTCTGATTGGTAGGGGCTTTGCCATGGAGAATGTACCAGCAATGGCAAGGTGGCAGCTCTTCATCTAAGTTTTTGTCTCTTGGTTATGTATGACAAGCAGTCAGGAAAAGCAGAAAAAACAACTTCAAAAAGATGTATACAGCCCTTAAACAGATGACAACTCAATAGCCAACATGCAGTTCAAAATAAACCCTAAATAAAGACTCAAAGCCATGTCTACGCTTCAAGATGATGAAATAACTTTAAATTATTTTTGATTATATTAGATCTCGGTTCTCTTATTTGTGATTTGGGATTCAGTTTGTTTTTTTCTGTGAAAACTAAATTACATGGGTGCTTATTCACTAAAAGGGATTTCAAAGTTCCCGAAGACAGAATAAAAGGTCTTTGATGGATATGGATCCTTTCTGAGCAGTAAGTTTTCTTTACAACAGCTTGCTCAAAGTCAACCTGCAAAGTGGCAATAGAAGCAGATGCAGCAAAAATGTACCAAACATATCACACCCTCAATGTTTCAGATGCTACTCATGTGTCTGGAACTCAGGTAACCATACTTAGACAAACTTCACCATAAATTTAACATAAAGCATATAGTTTTAATCTCCAATTATTTGCATTCAACTAGTGCACCATACCATGCTGAAGTTGAGAGGTTTTGATGGATCTTGTCTGTTTGTTCCAGAAGAGGACACTATACACTAACATTCTGAAATCTAAAGACTGCTGATCCTGGTGTAAATGCAGTAAACACTTGTGTTGAACCTGCCAAAACATCTAAGGTTGGGGGAAATCATTTAATTTAAATATTCTGGGTCTCTGCATCACTGGAGGCAAATCTCAGGACCCAGAAAGAGGATGAAGGCTGAGGTTGGACCTTACATGAGATGCATGATCTGCAACTGGGTGGAATACTTAGGCAACACCTCCTCCCCAAAAGATGCAGAACAATATAGATTAGCTCCCTTTATCCTGGTCAAAATAGCACTGTCTTCAGGGATCCAGGTCATGACCCATATCTAAGCCCAGGTGGTCCCCATTTCTGCCAAACAACAGGGGAACAAATAAGTATCACACTTCGCTCAGACTGTACATGAGGTGAGTTTCAGCCTGAGAAGGACACTTAACACAGAGGAGCATGATTAATGTGGACCCAGCTCCAAATAAAGAAACTAAATCCTGGCTTTATTTGACAATGGCAAGAGTGGTAAATGTTTGACCCCTAAACTTGCACCAATGCATCAACATCCAACTCACAGCTGGAGCTTCAGATATTTGACAGTATAAAGCATATTGAAAAAAATATCTGCAGCAGAACCTGAATACACAATTCCAATTTAAAGTGAACACTGTGGAGAACGCTGCACCTTAACCATTAGTGAATGACTTCATTGTGGATTTTGTGTACAGATCTACTCTGATGACTGTTTCTTTTGTTTGTAATTTGTGCTTGAAATGGGGTATGCTGGCAGGGCCATGTTTATTGATTATTCCAAGTTGCCTGAAGTAGTGGTAGGCCTTTTTCAAGCACTGCACTCTTTGTGGTGCTGATGCTCCTTTGGCACTAGGTACTTAATTCCAGGTTATTAGTTCAGTGTCTAGAAAGGAATGGACATATGTCCAAATCAGGATGGTATGTGACTTAGAGAAAGACTTGGATATGGCAGTGTATCCATTACATTCCCTTGTCCTTCTCGAAAGGAGATGCCTTGTGGATACCCAGCCTCTAGCCTATTTGTGTAGCCATAGTGCTGACATAACTCATCCAGTTAAGTTTCTGGTCAATGGTAACCACGAAAAGGTTGCCTGGCAGCGATTTGTTAATGATAATGCACCGAAGGTTGGGGGAGATGTTGGAGTGCCTCTTCTTCGAATTTGGCACTTTATTTGCACTTATGTGAAGTGAATGTTACACAATACGAATCAGTTCAAGCTGGATGTTATCTGAGTCCTACCATAGTTTGGCATGCCTGCTTCATTATCATAAGATTGTGAATGAAGCTGAACAATGTAGAATGTAGAATATTCAGCAAACTTCCCCATTCCTGTTTCTCGCAGACACATTTGAGTAATCTTACACATTGTCAGGTCTCTAGTCAGCTAACATTCGTTGGGTTAAAGACACCAGAAGGATTCCTACAGTGATCTCCTAGGACTGTGATGATTTACCTCTATGAACCTTGCTTTAAAGCAGGTACAACACTAGTCAGTAGGAGTTTCTCTTTAAGCTCCATTAACTTTAGTTTTGAAAAACCACCTTGATGCGGTTGGCTACTCCCTTGATGTCAAAGGCAACTACTCTTACCCCTCTTCTGAAATTCATCTTTCGTGACTAGGTCTGAATCAAGCTGTGAGGAGTCATGAGCTAAGGGCTTCTGTCAAACCTGAAGTAGGTGAGCAGGAGATTGGTGAAAATGTATATGTTGATGGTATTATTGATAAGCCCTTCTTTTACTGATGATTGGGAGGGGTTTGGGGCAGTAATTAGCCAGGTTAGGTTAATCCTGTTTCTCGCAGACACATTTGAGTAATCTTACACATTGTCAGGTCTCTAGTCAGTGTCAAAGTTTTACTTGAACAAATTAGCTAGGAGAGCAACTAGCCCTGGTGCACAAGCTTTCAACACTAAATTGAGAGGCTGCCAGGGACCATACTCTGCCACGCACAGTGCACTCAGCAATTTATGACTGTTCCATGCACTGAACTGAATTGAATGGACATTCAAATCTTGAATAGTAAAGATCTCAGGAGACAGAGTAAGATCAATTACTCTGTCTGTTTGGTAAAAAGTGCTAAAAAACTTGACTCCGTTTTTCACATGCTGTGCTTCACTATGTTTGAGGGTGGGAATATTCATGAAGCCTTCTCCTGTTAATTGCCTCGCTATTTTGCCATCATTTTCAACTGGATATGATAGTGCCAGAGATCTGTCCCCAGACTGCTACTTTTATTATTTAACATGAACCTACGTTGTAGCTTCACTAGCCTAGTACTTCATTCCAAAGTTTGCATGTTGCGTTGCTACACACTGTATTGAATTTGGGTTGACATCCTGACTTAATGAAAGTGAGAGGCTGATGAATGTGTCAGTCCATGAGGTTATAGACTGAGATGACAGTAGCGATACCATTTTGGAGTATGACATTCCAGTCTATGGCTTCTTTTAACATCATTGTGGTAATGTGGAGTGCTATGTAACTTTAAGAGAATGTAGCTAGTTGACCATGTCACTGTAATGACCAATCACTACACAGCAGGGGCTTCTTGAGTAACTCAGACCTGCTGAGTTTTTCCAGGTATTTCTGTTTTTCTCTTCTTGAGTAACTGTAGGTCTAGAGCTGGAGGTGATTGAAGAAGCACACATGGTGTTAGTGTTCTGTTCTTAGTTCGAATACACCAGTGTTTGTTCAGTTAATCGGTCTCTCTACCTATATTGTTTCAAGAATCAATGAATGTATTAATATCTCAATGTCGCAGGTGCATCAGCCTTTTGGGGGGGCCCCCACAGACACATCTAAGATGTGGGAGGAAGCCACGAGTATCTCAGTCAGAGGCAGGTACAATGGAGCAGGCTGCTTGCACCTCATCCTAAGCCACAGGGCGAGCACCTTGTAGGAGCGGCCATGAGTGCAAGGCAACACGCCTTTATGAGGGCACCCTCATGCCTGCTGGTTGAAAATCCAAGACTGGCCGAGTGAGGCCTTTTAATTGGCTTCACAAGTAGTTAACAGCCACTTATTTGGAGACAAGGCGGGTTCCAAGACAACGCCCTTCCACTCTCCCATTGAAGATTGCATCAAGTCCCAGAGGCAGTGGGCTGCAGTGCAATCCTCCAGGAACCTGATTTTCAAATTGTTTCTGGCCCCAGCAGCATTTGAAAATCCGGTCCAAAGTAGCTGTTTAATGTCTCTGACATTTCATTACTCCCAATTATAATCTCACTGTCTCTACTTCTAATGGTCCCATGTCTCCTTTATCTAATCTCTCTCTATTTACGTACCTATAGAAAAATTGTTAATCTGTTTTTGTGTCTCCTGCTTGTCTCTTTTCATATTCTCTTTCCCCTTTCTTTATCAATTTCTTGGGCCTCCTTTGCTGAATTCTAAAATCCTAGCAATCCTCAGGCTTATTATGTATTTGGCAAAATTATAAGCCTCTTTCTTTGAACTAATACTCTTCAAGTCCTCTTGTTAGCTATGCTTAGATCACATTTTCTATGGTTTTATGTATATTTGTTGCAAATCATGTATTAATTATTTAAATGCTAGCCTTTGCTTCCTGCTTGGCGACTGTTAACCTTTTGATGCAGATTTACAATCTATTACAGCCTCGCATACCTAGCTCATTTGCTTAGTTTAAATTTAAGATCCCCAGTTTTAGACTTACCTGAATCATCTTCAAACTCAAATTATAAAATTCTTTCAGATGACGGTAACTCTTCTTAGATGCTCCTTTACTCCAGGGTTATTAATTAACCCTTTCTTATTGCACAACTAGATTCAAAATAGTCTGTTCCCTAGCTGTTTCTGTGAAATAGGCCAGGATTATCCCCTCGGTGATTTGGGGGCGGGGCCCGGTCGCCGAGGGGAAAATGACACGGGATGACGTCGGGAGGAATCACCAAGGTCATTCCGGTCCATTTAAATTTTTAGGAAGGTGGGCGGACAGCTGATTTCGCTGTTTCAATGGCTAATTGAGGCCATTGACAGGCTATTTAAAGAAATTAAAGACCTGCCAGTCCAACCTTAAGGCTGGTGGGCAGGCCAGAATTTGTTCAAATTTGGTTTGCCCAGTCTATCTGAAGAATAAAGTCTCCCATTATTACTACACTACCCTTATTGCATATGCCTCTAATTTCCTAATTTATATACTGCTATCCAGTACAACTACTGAGGGGCCTATAAACAACTCTCACCAATATTTTCTGCTCCTTGCTGTTTATTAGCTCCCCATGCAAACTAATTCTGCACCTTGATTTTATGAGTTAAGATCCTTGGTGTCCACTGTCTTTATCCAATCCTTTATTTGGACTACACAAGTCACAGGCAATGACCATCTCCAACAAGAGACAATTTAACCAACTCCCCGTGACACTCAATGGTATTATCATAACTGAATCCCCCGCTATCAACATCCTGGGGTTTCCCAGAAACTAAACTGGACCAGCCATATAAATACTGTGGCGACAAGAGCAGGTCAGAGGCTGTGAATTCTGCAGTGGTAACGCACCTCCTGACTCCCCAAAACCTGTCCACCATCCACAAGGCACAGGGAGTGTGATGGAATACTCTCCACTTGCCTGGATGAATGCACCTACAGCAACACACAAGGAGCTCGACACCATCTAGGACAAGAAAGTCTGCTTGATTGGCACCCCAACCATCACCTTAAAGATTCATTCCCTTCACCATCTATGCACAGCGGCAGCAGTGTGTACCATCTACAATATGCACTGCAGCAACTCACAAAGGCTTCTTTGACAGCACCTTCCAAACCCACGACCTCTCCAACCTAGGAAGACAAGGGCAGCAGATGCATGGGAACACCACCACCTGCAAGCTCCCCTCCAAGCCACACATCATCCTGGCTTGGAACTATATCACCATTCTATCATTGTCGCTGGGTCAAAATCCTGGCACTCCCTCTCTAACAGCACTATGGGTTTAGCTAGACCACATGGTCTGGAGCATTTCAAGAAGGTGGCTCACCACTACCTTTTCAAGGGCAATTAGGGATGGGCAACAAATGCTGGCCTAGCCAACGATGACCACATCCCATGAAATTTTTTTTTTTAAATTATCAGGGCTACCCACCCTAATTTCCTTCTTGTCTATCTTTTCTAAAAGTTGAATATCCTGTAATATTTAGTTTCTACCTTTGTTCGCTCTGCAATCATATCTCCATAATGGCTATGAAATCAAACCTATTAACTTCTATCAGTGCTATTAATTAATCTAATTTGTTGTTAATGCTTTACACATTGTGTCTTTAGCTTTAACGTTTTCCTTATTTTCCCTGATGTCACCTTAGTCACTGATATCATATTACCTTTGTTACTCTCACTGTTTCTTCCTGACCCTTTTACCCAAATTGCTGCTCTGCCCTGGAGCCTTGACATTTCCATTGTGCTTTTGAATTTACCCTTTCCTGCATCCTCCCAACTCTCCATCCCTACTCCCAACTTTATCAGATTTAAAGCCCTGTCAACTGTTCTAATTGTTCACTTTGACAGGACACTGGACCCTGTCCAGTTTAAATGGAGCTGGTCCCAACAAACAGCTCCCTCTTTCCTCAGTACTGGTGCAGTTCCCCATGATGTGAAACTCCTCCCTCCCATACCGCTCCTTCAATCATGTGTTCAACCTTCTAATCTTTTTATCCCTACACTAATGGCTCAGGTAACAATCCAGAGATGATTACTTTTGAAGATCTGCTTTTTAATTTGGACTCTAACTCCTCAAATTCTCATGAGAACATTATTCCTAGTTTGACCTACATGATTAATCTCTACATGTACCACAGCAACTGGATTCTCCCACCCTCACCCTTTCAATTTCTTCTCCAACTGCGAGGAGATGTCTTTAACCCTGGCACCAGGCAACATCATTACCTTTAGAATTCCCAGTCATGGCTGCAGTTAACAGCAACTATCCTCCAGACTTGTAATTATCATCACATTCCCTTCCTCTACCCTCAATTGAATGCCTCCTGCACCATGGTACTATGGACAGTTTGCCCATTCACCCAACATTCCTTGTTCTCATCTACACAGGTAGCAAGTACATCATACCAGGTAACTCTCCCTCTGCCTGAGCCCCACCATATCTGCAGCTCAGACTCCAGCTCACTAAATCTGAGCCAAAGTTTCTCAAGCCACAGACACTAATGATTATCAGGGATCACACTGCGCATCATAAACTCCCACATGCCACATACATGGCACAAGACCTATCCTGCTGTGTCCATGGTCAGAAAGAGGAAGGAGCAGGAATGGGATCATAAAGGGAATAGCCACAAAATAATCAGGAAATGCACTTTTAATCATCACACTGAATGTTGCCCACCTGCACTGAGTGTGTCATGAGCCCAATCCATACAAAACAATTCACAAACCATGAAGGATCAACTAGCTTAACAAATAACTTGTCAGTTAAACATACCAAATAAAGTGGCATTTTCTTGAAAAAAATCTCCAAAATCACTTTAATATATCTCTACATAAGGACTTAATTGCCATACGCAGATTAAAAAGCAATGTGCTTGTTAAGAAATTGCATTAATTTATCAATTGAAGCACTGTGTCCAAAATGCCTTCGATAAGGAGCTCATTGTACTGGGCAGCAAATTAGGCTTTTTATTTCAATTCTGTGAACTCCTGTCATTTCAAAGCTAGATTAAAGATAAATCAAGAATTTCAGGGAGTTAAAATAGCTTGTTGAACGTTTGCAGTAGGGTACAACCACCATATTATGATGCTCATGATGATTTCCGGCAGTTAATGGATTTCCTGTTTGATCTATTTGAAATGCAAAACAATCATCGGCCAGGGTTTGAATGGGAACCATAAGTTATTTTAAAGAAGAAAAAAATAATCTATTTATAGGGAAATATACACAAAAATGATTATTGGTAATGCAGTTTACAGGTGCATTGTTCATAGATAAATTTCTCTCCCCTAATTGGGTGTTATCCTTTCATGTTTCCTGTCAACCAGATTGAATCTCTACTGCTTATTTCGAGTTTTCTTTTAATTAGACCTACAATAATGCAAATCGGTTGTTTTGGTTTTGTTGGAGTACCTATTGCAAACTCAAAAGTAGGAAAGAAAGTTCAAATAATTATGCACTCAACTTCCTTCCACAAACTGGCACAAACACTTTAACTAAGTATAACTGGCGGTAATGGGATTTGATCGCTACCTGTTTTACACCTACCCAATAAAACCAAGTGACTAATTCAGTCCCGCCAGTCTGCTGATAGGCGGCTTCGTCAAAATGATCTCCTTTATTGCGGGACGTGAAATTCATTCCTGTAGTGATTTCTCCAGCGGCACTACAGAGGTCCAGCGCCAGATTTGTGGGGTGCAATGCCGCACCAGCCAATTCCTCGGTAGTGTGCGTGGCATTCAATGAGGAGGAGGCAGGACACGGGGGCATCCCCACCATGTAGGGGATGACTCTGAATCAGCGCCATCCTGAAATCACACAGCCCGACTGCCTGACGTGATGCTCGGGTACCAAATTTCGACCACGCAGATCCAGGCAGCAAAATTGTACAACACTCACCAAGGGTCAGGCAGGTTGCTGCTGGGTGGGTTGTGTCTTGCGTCTAATTAAAGGGCCGCTCAACAAGTTGCAGTAAGTTGTTCTTGAGTAGATTACCCTTAGGAAGAGTTGGTGGCTGCACTGTGTTTTATTCTTGTAGGTGCATTTTGCCAAATGCTGTATCTGGTCAAGGAGGAAAGCTAACTGCGTGAGGTTTTCCTGGCAGTTATTGCAGGACCAGGAAATGGAACAGCAAGGGCAGAGAGGAGAAACTCTGTCAAGTGGGAGGGAGGAAGAAGAACAAGAGGAGAAGGAACAGGAGGAAGAACAGGAAGAGGCAGGGAGGAGATATCCCGCACCCCATGTAACTGGATAATTGTAAGGGAGCACATTGCGAGGCTTAGATTCCACCGAAACAACGTTCCCATTGCCAGTGGACCCACCATTTCCCACCATCACAATAATTTCAGGTTCCACATCACATTTTCTCCTTAGCCAACATGCAGAAATGAAAGCCACCAACAAAATTCTTCACAGAACATGGCATCCAACATCCAACATGGCAGCAATTACACAAACAAAAGGATCAGCTATTCACCCTTGTATACTCTCTCAGTTCTTGTCTTGCAGCTGCCTTGCCTGTCCTAGTGCACCTAGGAGCGCTAAACCAGTGTGTTCTCAACCTGGCTAGTGGAAAGCTTCTGATTTTCACTGGGAAAGATTACAGATGGCCTGGCTGGACATCCTTGAGCAGCCCTTTGATTTGAGGGCTTAGCTTTGTAATAGTATGGGTATGTTGATTGAGAGGCATGAGTGCCATGGCACAGTTTGGAGGACAAAAGCTGTCATTCTGAGAGAGGAAAGCATGTTTGTGCTCCATGGTGCCACTGCTATACTCATGGAGCGATACATCCGCTATCTTATAAATCTGTTGGAACGTAGATTTCTGAACTGCTGTGAGAGCCTGCATGCCCCTCTGAGCACTGAGATCTCTGCCCACAATTGCAGCAGGCTGAGCCTGCAGGGCATCAAGCATGAAACACATGACCTCTTCCACTGGTACACTAAAACATTGGGAACTTTCAGCCTATGCTATGGAAGCTGAGGCAGTGGCCACCCGGTTCTCCATCATGATTGAATCTGCTAATGCTGCAATGGAGTTGCCCACCATTTCCATGGTGGAAAGGATGTGTTTCAAGCACTGTGCAAGTGAAGGAACAGCAATATATTTCAAATCAAGATGGGGAGTGACTTGGGGGGGAACTTCCAGGTGGTGGTGTTCCCATCTATCTGCTTCCCTTGTCCTTCTAGATGGTAGTGGTCGTGGGTTTGGAAGGTACTGTCTAAGGAGCCTTGGTGAGTTCCTGCAGTGCATCTTGTAGATGGTACACACTGCTGCTAAGGTGCATCAATGGTGGAGGGAGTGAATGCTCGTGGATTGGGTGCCAGTCAAGTGGGCTGCTTTGTCCTGGATGGTGTCAAGCTTCTTGAATGTTGTTGGAGCTGCACTCATGCTGGCAAGCGGAGAATATTCCATCACACTCCTGACTTGTGCCTTGTAGATGGTGGACAGGCTTTGGAAAGTCATGAGGTGAGTTACTCGCCACAGGATTCTAAGCCTCTGACCTGCTCTTGTAGTATTTATATGACTGTAATGGGATCAGGACCTGGGGGTCAATAGTAACACCCAGGATGTTGAAAGTGGAGGATTCAGCAATGGTAATGCCATTGAATGTCAAGGGGTGATGGTTAGATTCTCCCTTGTGGGGCATTGCCTGGCACTTGTGTGGCGTGAATGTTACTTGCCACTTATCAGCCCAAGCCTGGACATTGCCCATGCCTTGCTGCATTTGGACATGGACTGCTTCAGTATCTGAGCAATCGTGAATGGTGCTGAACATTGTGCAATCATCAGCGAACATCCCCACTTCTGACCTTATGTTGGAAGGAGGAAGGAGGAAGGAAGGAAGATGAAGCAGCTGAAGATGATTGGACCTAGGACACTATCTTGAGGAACTCCTATTATTATGTCCTGGAACTGGAACTGAGATGACTGACCTCCAACACCCACAATCATCTTCCTTTGTGCTAGGTATGATTCCAACCAGCGGAGAGATTGCCCCCTGATTCCCATTGACTCCAGTTTTGCTAGGGCTGCTTAATGCGACACTCGGTCAAATGCGGCCTTGTTGTCAAAGGCTATCACTCTCACCTCACTTCTGGAGTTCAGCTCCTTTTGTCCATGTTTGAACCAAGGTTGTAATGAGGTCAGGGGCTGAGTAACCTTGGCGGAACCTAAGCTGATCACCGGTGTTCTCCTGTTGGCTGCTTCATCAAAGTCCTTATCTGAATCCTCTGCAGGAGAACCCATCTGCAACCTTGCACTCTGGGGAGCTGGCACACAAGCCACCTTTTCTCCCTGGCCTTTTTGAAGCCCACTTTTACCAGGGACCCAGCACATGCTGTTTCCAACTCTATACTAATCTCTAAAGTTTGTACAGTACCAATATCTGAGATGATGGATAGGACTGTAAGATGAAATATCAGTGCTTCCTCATCACTGTCCTGAGTTTGTTCTTCATCTTTCTACTGGCTGTGTTGAGCCTATCCAGGCAGTAGTTCTTGTGTAACTGAAAACATAATGGCAGAAAGAGAGGGTTGGGGTGAGGAAAATTTGGGCGGGAAGGAAAGCAGGAGGTCATGGCGACACAATCGGCAGCTTCCACTTCATTCAAGATAAGGGAGCTAGGAATTGAGAAGGGGCATAAAGCCATCACTTACCATCTTCCTGGATGGCCTCAGCAGCACTGGATGCCCTAGGCTCTGTTGCTGCTGCCTGGGCACCATCTCCTCAATGGGGCACAGGAGATGGAGTTTTGAGAGCACTCTGACAGTTCTCTGCATCTCCCCGGTATTATGGGCCACCTTCCCCTGCAAGAGAGAGGGGAGAATGCCAGTGATTGTCTGGCACTGTGCTTGGGTGCTGTGCCTGTCACAGCTGAATAGCTGGAGATATGTGGATACCGCAGGAGGTAGAGTTGGCAGCATTGGAAAGTGTGTGAGTGATGAGGAGTATCTGAATGTTAGGCGTGAGCCTTGAGTGCCAGTTAGAACTGTTGGGTGAGTGATCTGTGGTGGATGTGAAATGTGTTGTGCCAACGCATTCAATGTGAGATCATTAAACTTTCTCCACACTGCTGTCGTGTCTTTGGATTCATACTCCAGATATTCACTTCCATGGTAATCTGCTTCCATTCCTTGTGGAGGGTTCGCCTTGAGGGCCTCTGGAACTCCGAACACACCCCACCCTTCCACAGGATCATGGCCTCTCTCTCTCTGGGCTCCACCTGTCTGACAAGTGCCCCTAATTAAAGCAGCATCACTAAATCTGGGAACCCTCTTTGCCTTATTCACCATTTCCTTGTATCTTCATCATTTACCAGCAGTCTTCAGCAATGGACTGCAGCTGGTATTTAATAGGGAGCCTGCTTTTAGAAGAGCTGGCTGGCTGCACCGCATGCTTCCTGCACAACACTGTTTGGCCACCCTGCAGAGGGCAGAGGCAGCTGGCAAAATAAAGAAGAAGGAAGCAATGCAGAACTCACTCAGCCAGAAGCAAGCCCTGCACTCAAAATCCCGGGCACATGAATGTCCAGTCAGTGGACTCTACTTAACTCCTTTCCTTTCTGGGGCCACACCTGTTCACAACCTATATAAATGTTTTGGATATGGGGACCAAATGTAATATTTCCAAATTTGTTGAAGGCACAAAACTAGATGATAATGTAAGTTGTGAGGAGGATGCAAGGCGAGTTCAAGGGGACTTTGACAGGCTAAGTGAATGGGTAAGAAGGTGGAATATAATGTGAATAAATGTTAAGTTATCCACTTTGGTAGAAAAAAAACAGAAAGGCAGAATATTTCTCAAATAGTGAGATATTGAGAAATGTTGATGTCCCTAAAAGCTAGCATGAGGGTGCAAAAATCAATGAGGAAGGCAAATGGAATATTGGCCTTCATTGCAAGAGGATTTAAGTACAGGAGTAAAGATGTCTTGCTGCAATTGTATAGAACTTTGGTGAGCCCGCACCTGGAGCATTGTGTACAGTTTTGGTCTCCTTATCTAAGGAAGGATATTCCTGCCATGGACAGAGTGCAATGGAGGTTCACCAGATCAGTTCTGGAGAAGAATCATACAGAATCATAACATTAACTCTGTTTCTCTCTCCACAGATGCTGCCAGACCTGCTGAGCTTTTCCAGCATTTTCTGTTTTTATTTCACCAGACTAGTCTCTGGGATGGCAGGATTGTCTTATGAGGAGAGATTGAGAGAACTGGGCCTGTATTCACTAGAGTTTCGAAGAATGAGAGGTGATCTCACTGAAGCTTACAAAATTCTGACAGGAAAGAAGTAGATAGATGCTTCCCCAGGCTGGTGAGCCTAGAACCAGAGGGCACAGCCTTAGAATAAGGGGCAGGCCATTTAAAACTGAGATGAGGAGGAATTTCTTCACTCAGTTAGTGGTGAACCTTTGGAATTCTCTACCCCACAAAGCTGTGGAAGCTCAAACACTGAGCATGTCCAAAACAGAAATTGATAGATTTCTGAATATTAATTACATCAGGGATATGGGGATAGCACAGGAAAGTGGCATTGAGGTAGATGATTAGCCATGATCTGATTGAATGGCAGAGCAGGCCTGACAGGCCAAATGGCCTATTCCTGCTCCTATATTCCTATATTGAGCAAAGTAAGAAGTTTCTTCCAACCCACTCAAATATAAGTTAATCAAACCACCAAAGCACCAAAAGACCCCAATGTTATCAAATTTTGGTTGGATCATTGTCATCTCTATCATCGTTGTGGTTCAGGAATCCCTGGCCAGAATCTTCGGGTCAGTGAGCAGGGGCGGACCCACCTCGCCCACGAGTGAAATGATGCACGGTGATGTCGGGCATGCACCCCCACAACACCGCGCATCATTCAGATCTTCAGTTCGGCGGGTGCGCACCAGAGTTGGATGCGCGCCCTCCGAACTGTTAACTAACTAACCCTATTAAGGCCATTTAAAAACAAATTAAAAATAATTAACGGAGTTGCCCGCCCAATCTTAAGATTGGCGGGCAGGTGAAGAGCCCAGACGGCCTTCGCATTTATAATGAAACTTCATCCATGGGTGGGATGAGGTTTCATGAAGGATTTATAATTCAAATAAACTTTTTAATTAAAATTAATTGGCATGTCCCAGCTCATGTGACACTGTCACATGAGGGGACATGTCTGAATTTTTTTTTCTCTTTATTTAAATTTTTCAAAAGGTAATTAAACTCCCTGAGTCATCTCTGCGCCTCAGGGAGATTTCTGCGCTCTTTCACGCACATGTGTGAAAGAGCGCAGGCCCCGACTCAGCCAACTCCCCCCGCCCGCACAGGGACTGCTCCACCTTAATTGGGCCTCCCATGTGAAATGGCGGCGCGCAGCCAATCACGGGCGGCAATTGGTTGCGCAACCACCCGCGCCTGCTCCTGCTCAGCACCCGCCCCCCCGACAGAGAGAAAATTCTCCCTGCTATGTTCTACAGTGTCCATTTGCCTCTACTGTACTTTTCTTTATAACCTTGAAATGCATTTCCAACCAGTGTCTAACTGAACTCCTATTTTAAAGCTATTAATCAGCACTGTATAAACTGCCTTAAGCTGAAAATCTTTGTCACACGCCTCTACAAACAAAAAAAAACTTTTACCTTTTAAGTCTGGCTTGAGGCTTGTCAATTCTGCATTCTGGTCCCATTATTCCGTGCTCATAGCTCTAGTTGAATAAGCTGTTTGTGTATATGTTAAGTATTCCTTTCAGCATTTTAAAATTAAACAGATTTTAGCCTTCATTAAAATAACAGACAATGGATTTTCAGATAAATATATTAACACCATTGCATGCTAATATTGCTCAATGCAATTTTATTCCATCGGCGTTTGCTTTCTGTGAGAGTGGAGTTTATAATGGAAGACAGATCACAACAAACATACCATCATCACAGCACTTAAACAGACTAACTGGGTTAACTAAAGCAACTATTTCTGTTCACTCCATGTCAGTAGGACACAGTCTATTATATTTATCTGGACGGACTGTAGTATGAGAATTGATTAAATAATATAATCTGAGTGATTTATTGACCAATTGTTCACTTCCCAAAACAACTATAATATTATCATAACTGCCATACAACAAACATATTTTCAATTATTACGATTTCAAATGCCAGCTTGAACTCGCGAAAAACTCTGTTAATAGATAAAAGAAATGTGGTATCAAATACATATTGTGAACAATTATACAATTTTCCAATTTAAGCTTTGGTATCTGATGTTTTTTTGATGTTGGAGCAAATTTGTGCCAGCTCAAGATTAAAAGCCAAATTCATCACTGTCCCTCAGAACCTGACGTATTACATGGTGCCGTGACATTATATAAAAAACAAGTCTATCCATATAATAGCACAAGTCTAACCCTCGTCACTGCCTCCCACCTCATTGCTCCAGGTCAGTGCACTCATCCTGGTAGACAACAGATTGTGTGGCTGTTACGTGCCTGCTCATGCACTCTGAGCAGTACATAAGGACCTATGGCTCTTACGACTACCAGGTGGGTGGCATTGTTGAATACCACTCCGTTAGAATCGTATCTAAGATAACCTTCATATGAAAGCAGCGGAAATCATTTTTTATTCTTAACGTGGACAGGAAACTTTTAAGTGAAACACTCGGGGTGGTACTTGATTAAGGCGCCGGACATCTCGCCCGCTGGCTGAAGAGACAGCGAGATCCCTGCGTTGTGTCTTTTAGGGAAGGCCCACCACATTAAGTGCTGTTCAGGCAAAAAATCCAACCAGCTGAGAGCTGGCAGCCAATCAGTGGCTAATGGGTATCCAAACTATTATCAATGCATCACTTGTGCCCAGCTACATATAAAGCTGAAAAAATTGGTGTCTTCCTGCCTTTGGGAGGTTAAGTTTTGCCCATGCACTTCTCCCAGGCAATTATTCATTAGCCTCCTGCTGGGCCCCAACTGACCCAGGGAAGCAGCAACACTTGGAGTACAGAGTTCCTGCCCTTAGTTCCAGCCAGACTTGCTTAGTTTGTGCCACCTGCCTCATAAACTGTGAATGAATGTTTTATCTCATTTAAGGCTGGTTGGAAAATCCCAGATATATCCAGTGCAACCAAAACCCTTCTGACGGATTCTGCTCTTATTATGGCAGGAATCTTGTAGAACAACCATGGGTTTTCAGGGATCAAAGCATTCCACAAATATTGTCTCGCTCAGTATTTAGCACAACCTTTCATATAGTCAAGCTAATAAATTGCTAGTTAACACATTAACTGGCATAAGACCCGATAGTCTGTGCCATCTTTCCAACACAAGTGTCAGATGCAACTTTTAGTGATTTATTGCACTAGCCCTGCCAAAGTATACATGATCAGCAGGAGCCTCCTGATTTAACAACCCACTCCCCTAGTCATACCCCAAATGAGGCTCCACAGGAACTGGTGGGGTAGGTGTCCCATGATCTCTAGCAGATGCTCATTTCTTCCAAATAGCCAAATGAAAACAGATTAATTGTTAATTTACCTCGTCGGTTGTTTCTGGGATCTTGCTGAGAGCAAAATTGGCTGCTGTAGTTTCCTAGACAACAACACTTCAAAACTAATTTATTAATTTGTCTTATTGAAAGGTGCAGAAGATTCGATGAGGTGAATGGTCTATTCCTGCTCCTATTTCTTATGATCTTATGTAGGATACCCACAGTGCTGTTAGGAGGGAGTTCCAGGAAATTGACCCAGTGACAGTGAAGGAACAATGATATAGTTCCAAGTTAGGAAGATGTATAACTTAGAGAGGAATGTGCGAATGGTGGTGTTCCCTAGCATCAGCTACTCTTGTCCTTCTCAGTGATAGAGGTCACAGTTTGGCAGGCGATGTCAAAGGAGCCTTGGTGAGTAGCTGCAATACATCCTGTATTGAGTACACACTGCTGCCACTGTGCGTCAGTGATGGAGGAAGTGAATGTTTAAGTTGGCACATGGTAGTCAATCAAATGAACTGCCTTGTCCTGGATGATGTTGAGCTTCTTGAATGCTATTGGAGCCGCACTCATCCAGACAAGTGGAGAGTATTCCATCATACTCCTAGTCTGTACCTTGTATATCATGGACAGGCTTTGGAGAGTCAGGAGGTGGGTTACTCATCGCAGATTTCCCAGCCTCTGACATATTAGGGTGAGGACTGTTGAATTTTATATTTATTGTAATATTTAGTCATAGAAGATGCCACCCAAAGAAGACAAACAAAAGTCCTTTGCTCAATCATCTTTCATCACCCAATGCATTCAGTATTTATTTTACAATTAAAATAATCCTCTGTAACTTTTCTCTAACATGCTTAAACAGATCCAAATATTTTTTCAAAGTATTGATATAGGTCATTGAGATCAATATTTTGATTGCTTAGAGCACTGATTGCAATGCTCCACTTAAGGTATAATTTAAAATGAGAAACTCCTGGGCACTTTGAGCGACACCACGAGTTGCACCTGTCCACAAGTTTATAAACTGTGTGCAATTGTATTCGTGTGTTCAGAACCCTTTCAAAATATATAGTCAGAAAAGCACATTCACCTATCTTCCTAAGTCAAAATGATTATGGTGTGGCCTCTAGCCTGCCATAGTTTTAGACTAACCTAAATGAATCAAACAAATTGACATTAGGTTGGATGTTGTGCCTAGCTCCAAGTTCATTCCTGTAGCAGTTCCTAACTTCAAACCTGCATTCTCATTTGCCTAACTGGTAATTTTTGGATCACTGTCAGAGAACTCTGTACCATGGTCTATTAATCACTATTAATTGATTAAGTAATTTGGATTTTCTCTACAATGTGTAATTTTGTTTTGTCATATACACATAGTTCCATTGTCTATAGCCCACTGACATCACTGCCTGATTCTCTTTGAAAAGGACATAATAACATTCAATGCTTTTTGGCCCAGAAAGTAAACAAATAGGAATAATAATGTTGCTATGGAAATCTCTGAGCATGTCAAATGCTATTAAAATATGAAGATCTTTTTTGAACTGCCCTAAAAAGCAATTACTTCCAGGCAAATAACAATGTTGGGTTCAGTAATTAGTAATAATGTCCCCAAATAATCCAATCAGCAAAATTGTACATTTTAGACAAAAATGTAATAAGTAATTACTGATAATAACAAATATTTTAATTTCAGCTAGTGTTACTATAGTACAACAGGACTGAAATGTTGCTATGACAATCTTACCCAGATACAGGAATGGAAAAGGATGAATTATATGTACTTTAAAGCCATAGGCCGGGTTTTACTGTCAAAATAACAGTGATGGTACTAGATCTTTAACAGCTAATACTTTTTGTAATTTATTTTGTATTGCTTGTTCCAAAATCCATGAAAAAATGGGATTTTACACTGTTTTCTGAGATTCAGGTTAAAACAATTTTGATACTTTATGGTGATAAATGCCAGTCACTTCTCATTTCCAATTCACTTTGCCCTGGTAGAAAGTAAATCTATTCATTGACCAAAGAGCAAAGATAATTATAGTTTCGCATCTAATAAAGCTTGCTTTGAGGATCCGTGATCCCATTAACAAAGCGTTAATACTGACAATAGAACTGATTGGAGGATAGTGCACATTACTAAACAATACTCAAGGAACCCTAGGTTACCTTTCAAGAATATCTGATAGACGAGGAGGGTGTGCCAGAAGTCCTGCTGTTTTTTGCTGATGTGTCAAATGCCTGGGTCAGATACAGAAATATTCTGTAATATGAACATAGCAAAAGAAAGCTTTAAGGGGCGTTTCAATGATCTTGCCCTTCCAATGGGGAATAACACTCACCAAGAATGCAACTCAAGAATTTATGGGCTTGAAGTCTATGATTTCCATCCATTAAAGTGGGAGGAACAGATTTAGAATTATCCTTAAATTTCAATCAGTGAGGAGGACCCACGTAACTAAAATTAGTAACACACATCAAAACTAGGATGGCAGAATTATTTTGCCTCAAGAAATTCATCAACTGTCAAATCAGGAATTTCCTCGCGGCTTTTACTATTCCTCCGTGTAACTTTGGAGGAGGTTCAGTGGAAACTCGGGTTTCTGACAGACTTCCACCAAAGTTATAGTAGCGCAGTGGGAAAATCCAGATGAAATTCCGAGCTTGCCAGCGAAACTCAAATGAAAACACCACGACAGAGTTTGGTGGATTTCCTACAAATATATTTCAAAATACAACAAATAATCTTGGAAAATGTCACAAATTGCAGAATAAAAACACAGATAAAGCCAGTCAGCAAGTAACAAATTGTCTTGAGTATGGCAAAAAATGCTTGAAATTTCACCTCCTCCCTCTTTTCCGAAAGCACTTATCTCATTTCAGGAGTCAGGAGGTGAGCCATGTTCTCTCCATCACCTGTAAGGCACAAGGTAGTTGAATGGTGAAATACTCTTCACTTGTATGGATGGGAGCAGCTGCAGCAGCAGTCAAGATCTCCTCAAAGACACACACCGTTCCAATTTGGACATATGTCAACATCCTTCATCATCACGACTGCCTTCTCAGGGTCAACTAGGAATGGATAATAAATGCAGGACTCTAAAAAGATGCACATATCAGGACAATGACTAATAGAACAATAAAAACATTTGGTATTTTCAGTTTTGTTCGCAATAGGAATGCTTTACATTGATGTTGAAAATATATAATAATTCTGCTGTAATATAAAATACCTGCTCAGAAACATTTTCTCTGACTGACAGTCCCTTAATTTCATGACATTATTTTGATCTAAGTGTAAATTAGATTGTGTTCAACAGCATCAGCAATGCGTTCCATTCTTATAGTGCCTTTGGTGATTTTTAGCCTAAGTGTCTATCATTTAAACTCAGTCACATTACATCTCCAGTGGTGCTACAGAAACCTAGCACTGCTTTTTCTGCTTCTCCTGCAGGCCATGTGGCACACTTTCTTGAGAAGGGTTCTCATACGGGCATCCCCAGCTATACCAGAAGCCTGCAAAGGACCATTATTCTGACATTACACAGCTCAAATGGCTGATAGTATCATAGGAAGGTTACAGCAAATAAGGAGGCCGTTGATGCAACGCTTGGATATCTAATACACCCTGGTGGTGAGTTTGGAGGTAGGGGAGGATTTAATTGGCGGGAGTGCTGCTGGATGGAGACCTTGCCACCATCCCATCTTCCCACTTTCGGTCTCACAGCTGACTGGTATTCAAAAAGTATTGGGCGGGGCAGTCGCTACGTGGGAAGCCTGAGAAGTAAGGTCTCGGAGGGTCCCTCATTCAAAGGCACTCAATGCCTATCAAGGAACCTGGTATAGAGAGAGAGAGAGAGAGGGCCCACTGAAAGCCACCGCTGTCACCTGGATTAAATTCCACCTTTCCTCTCAAGTTAAGGGAGGACATTGGGGGAATGCTCACCAAAATTCCAATGACATGCTCTATAACACCATAATCCACTAGGCTATCATTTAATTAGGGGCCAGCATCTTCCGGTTGGTGAGCGAGGGCGGGGCCTGCTCGCCGATGCATAAAATGACACAGGGGTACGTCAGGCGTGCGCCCCAAGGTCACCCCACGTTATTTAGATTTTCAGTTTGACGGGCGCGCAGCCGAATCAGCTCTGCGCCCACCGAACTGTCAACGCCCTATTAAGGCCATTAGAAATCTAATTAGCCTGATTGATGGACCTGCCCATTCAACCTTTAAGGTTGACGGGCAGGCTGGGAGCCCCCGAGTGCTTCAGAAAAAGCATGAAACCTCATCCACGGGTGGGATGAGGTTTCATGAGGGTATTTAAATTTTTATCAAATGCTTAAATAAAAATTATGGACATGTCCCAACTCATGTGACAGTGTCACATGAGGGGACATGACAGGGAATTTTTTTTATTACCTTCATTTCAACTTTTGAATCAGAGCCGATCTCCCTGAGGCAGCACTTAACCTCAGGGAGATCTGTATACTCTTTTGCGCACATGCGCGAAAGAGCACATTCCCGGCTGAGGGAATCCCCCCTTAGGGGGTGGTGGTGTGTGTCAGCTTCACCTCTGACTTCTGAGTGGTCTGAATCACTCCCACTCCCTGGGTTCCAGAAATTGGACTTATTTGGGGGTTGTGACAAAGTGCAGAAGACAACTAGTTTTGGTGCAAGAAATAAAAACTGGGTTTATTGAAGTCACAAATGAATTTATAACATTAGGATTACACTGAGATTATACAGACTTACAAAGTACACTTAGTTAAGAATGGGGAGCACATGGCATAACGAGGAAAATCACGCTACCAATCCCCTTACTCTTGTCC
This sequence comes from Cetorhinus maximus, assembly GCF_964194155.1. NCBI lineage: Eukaryota > Metazoa > Chordata > Chondrichthyes > Lamniformes > Cetorhinidae > Cetorhinus > Cetorhinus maximus. The sequence continues at coordinate 118,272,309 of NC_135885.1, forward strand.
CATCCCCAAAACCTAACTACATTTGAACTAGGAGAGGTCAGGGATCACGCTCACCAATCAGGGTTCCTTGACAGTTCGAAATCCAGCCAGGTAAGCCGGTTGCAGTTTTGGGGTACGCTCTTTGTGTCCTCTGGGGCCTGCCGTCCCCACGTGGTCCTGGTCTGTGGAATCTGCAAAGGTTCTTCTGTTGGATGGAGGGCGTGGTTGTGGGTGGTCGATCTTCGTGAAGGGCTTTGTTGTCTTCGGTTGAGCCTGCCACCCCATGCCCCTTGCCTGCGGGCCTGCAAAACTCCAGATCTCCTCCCTCCGCTTGGCTCAGCTCCCTGCTTAAACCCTGCTTCAACCGCTCCAAAAACTGTTCACCCTTCAGAACTGCCCCTTTTCGTAACTGGTGGCCCAGTTATACTGTTTTTTTGAATTCCTTATCTCAATCCAAATCAAGGTTAGTTCTTTGTCTGATTTGGGCTTCTTCAGGTGATTGTTTTTAATGGGCTCACATGATGTTTATCGTTGTCTTCCTGTCCCCGTACTAGTCTTGAACTGCAAGCCATTGTATATGTGGAGTATTGATAGGTTCACATTAATTGCATTGATTGATGCCTTCCTGCCTTAGTAGTTAGTAGAGATTATTTATACAAGATTTTGATGGGCTTTAGTTTCATGTAAGATGAAGTCTTTCTCTGGGTTGATTGTTTTAAAGGGAAGAATGCGTATTCTGTCTCCTCTCATTGTCTGGTTACAGGCAACAATCCACACTGCACTCAATAAGCCCGGGCATGTCCAGTCCCAGGCCTTCATGGGCCTAGCCTCCAGTCTGCAGGGTGCTACACTTAACTCAGCAGTTGGGTCGTCTGCCATAAAAGTCCAAAAGTCATATCCTTGTTGATGATATGAAAAATGTGGGAATTTTGAGAACCCTTCACCCTCGCCCGCACAGAGAGCGCATAGCACTTCCTGGTGGACGTCACGCTGGGTGGGCCTTAATTGGCCCGCCTACATAAAATGCGCCGATCGGAGGCCCGCCCACCCGCGCCCACTCCTGCACTTTCCCCCAATGGGGGGGAGAAAGTTGCCCAGGGTAAATCACAAAATCCAAACATGAAATTCCTTGAAATATTTTCATGCAGCACCAGGTGTCTTAGATATAAAAAGCTACCTTTGCTACCATGTACCACCTTTGAGAGTTTAGATATTCTTGGTATCTCTGAAATGTGACCAGATTGCATTGTATATGAATTGCAAGTGAAACTGACAGAATTCTGTAAAGAAAGGTGGGGAGCAAAAGAAATGGAAGGGTGATGCAGCTTTATTTGTAAAACGGTTAATGTAACTGCAATTGAGAGTTAGAATATGGATCAATAGGAAGTAGCTGAGATGTCAAGAACATGAAGTTTGTGCAACAGTGACACTTACAATAGGTCAGTGGGGGAACAAATAGAGCAGAACAAGAAATGCAACAAATTCAAAGAGCAGCAGAGAAGTGTAGCATTGTAATGCGTGTGTGTTTTAACAATCCTTCCCTAACTAATTTGCATATTGCAGACAAAAGACACGTTGTCAAAGCTTTTAGCCTTGCACTCATCAGGTCAATTTGCAAGAATGCCAAATTTAAAGGGAACATCAATTTATACAGCATGAGAAGAGATTGCTGATTGGTTGGCAAGTGGAGTGTCATCGGTAGGGGTGTTGCCATGGAGAATGTACCAGTTAACTAATGACTGACAGTTAACTGCCAAGCTTTATTTAAATTCTAGGCAGGTTGACTCTGGTCAAGGCATCGCCCTAGGGAATCAACCAGAGAATGGCTGCCGCCTATTTTGTTTAGTTGAGAAAATCGCAATGTGTGTACATGTTTTTTCTGTCTGCAAAGTACAGGCCTCGGTGTATTAATTTATATGTCACTTCTAGCATGTGTAAGTGAGCCACACTGCGAGCCTGACTGATAATCATAAATTGCTTGTCAGTGTAATTCTTAGCACAATGAGGATTAGCACATGTTGTCCAATCACGTAGTCACAACTAATGTTGGTCGCTATATTTTGAGTTTTTCAAGCACGGGCTGGTTGGGTATGATCAGTTGTGAACAGCCCAAGGGACATGCTGTTTGATATAATCTGCCAGTCTTTGGGACGGACAGCCAACATACCTAGCATCACAGCAGCACTGAAATTCATATACCACATTACTTATTTGTGTGGTAGGCAGAACGTCTTTTTGGCTTGATGGCAGCATCCTGTTAGTGGCGAATATCATTCATGTTGCTACTGCATGGGAGCAGTGTAAAACGGCTAGCTTCACCTGTTGCTCAAATTTTTGAGATATCTTATCCTTTGAGGGTAATTTGAAGTAGACTGGGCACTTTTTGGAACTGAAAGTGGCGGCCTTAGGCCTATTCATGAGTTTCAGTGCCGGTGTGATACTAGGAATGTAGGTATGTAAGTCAAGAAGCATAAGCCCACGAAATGGAATAAAGCATACCAATCGTTATCTCAGTGTGGGAGGAAAACCCTGCCCAAGTGGGAAGACTGCCCAGCAGGGGGAGCAGAGTGCCACAGCTGTGGAAGTTGGGATATTTTAAAAGTCTCTGCCAACCAAAAATGCAAGTAGCTTACAGGAAAAAAGAGAAAATAACAAGGATAAATCCTCTGTTTTCTTCTGATGCATGTAAAAAAAAATCTAGACTTGTACTCACTTAGTCAAATCTTTAACAACATGCTGCCACCCTGCAATTATGTTACAGTCTACTTGAAGATGTAAACATATCAATCATGCACAGGGATTGGTGAACAATAATGAGGGTTCTTCAACTGAAGATAAGACTATATGCAGATACTGTCCGCTGGGAGGCTGGGAGGCACATGTCTGACTAACACATCATATTCTGCTGAAGTATGTAGTGATTGACAGTAGTTAAAGATACATCGTATGCACATGATATCACAACAGACACCTAATTTTCAGATATGTCTGGTACTACTGAAGGCATGTTCTTCTACAGTCCTTGTTGAATGATAATTGGTTGTTGATGATGGAGAATGAAGGATATGCTAGAGCCTTAAATTACAAATTGTGGTGTTTCGGATAGGTTGTATCTGCTCTCTAGTAGCCTGTAGTCAATATATTTTGAATGGGAAGAGGTGTGTCCTTTTTTACTCTTGGAGTGTGTTTTCCAACTAAATAATTCAGCAGTACGCTTGTGTGAGTTTAAAATGAAGAAGGTTATTTATTCTCAGACTTACCCAAAATGAAACACAATGGGCGGTATCATCCCAGATTTGCACAATGTGCGGTAGCAGGCTGGAGAAAAGCCATTTAATCCATCAACCACAATGACCGGTTGTTGCACTGTATTGTTCCATTCCCGCCTCATTAATTATGTAAACACAGGAAACATGCCATCTCACTGGCGGGCAGCCTCCGATTTGCCGGCCATACTGTTACCTTGCCGTTTCCTCATGCAGGGTGCCATATTGAAACTGCAGCTGCGTGCACAAGCCTCAATGCTTGCAACCCAAGACTGCTCCGGTGAAGACATGGGCCTAAAAGCCAAGAAGATTGCAGCCCCCGATTCAGTGATGCATCCCTGGAATGTCCTTTGGAACCCATGGAGGGCTGCCACGATGTCCTCTATCCCCGCTCTGGCCGCAGAAGGCCCATCAGTGTCACCACTCCGGCTTGGGAGGCGGTGGCAGAGGTGGTCAGTGCCAATGTTGCACACAAGAGGTCAGCCATCCAGTGCAGAAAATGGATGAATGATCTCATCTATGCCGCCAGGGTGAGGCAACCATCTTATCACTCTAAACTCACACTCAAAGGACACCACCACTCACTCTCTCACACATGCCCTCACATCTCCATCTGGCCTCATGTCCTCTGGAGACTTCCTCCTCAGCCCTCACCATCTTGAGTTCTCTTGCACAGATCAACATGTTCCCCAACACTCACACCCTGGGATACCCTCCTTCCTCAGTACAGCCCTCACCATGTAGCATCTTCCCTTGCCTGAGGCCGCTCCTCCCCCTTCTCCAAGCAAGTCCTAGCCCTGCAGCCATTGAAAAACCATACCCCCTTATGACTGGTCTGATAGGTAGAGACCTGCCCATGAGCCCTCCTAAAAGTGATGTGGTGCTGTCTGTGAAGCCTGGCACTGATGACTGTGAGTGCTGCCCGAAGCAAGATCAGGAAACAAACCTCAAAGTCCCAAGTGAAGTGCAGCTCGTTAGGTGCACGTCGCTTATGCACAGTTGTGAAACACGTTGGCATGCAATCATACCAATATGCCTGGATGGTCCAATGTAGATGGATGATTCCGGCGAGCAGGGATTATAATGATATGCAGCTATGACGTGGCAAATGATGCATGCCATGTGGATCAAATCCATGAGGGAAACTTGATTGCGCTATCACCAAGGTTTTGCAATTTGTATTTATTGTGAGATGTATGCACTGAATTCAGAAGTAATAAGTCCACCAATAATTTTAGAGGTCTAAAAAAACTAAATTAAGATATTTATCAACAAAAGAAGAGATTTCAAACACATACATAGGACTACAAATTACTACTATAATAACTCCTAAAATTCTTAATTAACCTGACTCCCAATTACACCCCCTTTAAGGCAATGGTCCAAACATAGCTCTTAGATTTCAAACAGATCCAGCAAATTAACATAATACCCTGGACAGTGGAATTCCAAATGACTTTTTCCCAGCTTCAGTTTCATTAGACAGCAGACTTTTGCACAAATACTGGCAGCTTGATTAAGGCTATTTCACACACCTCTGTTAGATATCAAAATGCCTTCTCCTAACACATAGCCTCATTCTCCTTTATATATGTTTCTCTTTTTTTAATATGTAAGTTCTATTATTTTATATGTCTTTGAAACTGTATCTTCCCCACAATATAATAACTTTCATGTTGCTACTATTTATTATCAGTAACCTTTGGGAAAAATAAACCCATTCCTTAGCCTTGCTTATATGCCAATTGCAAACAGACTGCGATCCCTTTGAAATCCAAATCTCTCTTTGTCTATCTAAAATGCATATTCCCCTCACACCTTACATGCTATGTCAACATCCATGTCTACCCATTAACATATCAAGCACCTAGCCTTTTTTGAAGGGTCAAAGTCTGCAGGTAACTTGAGTCTAAACATAAGTAAATCACACAGACAGACCTAACTATACTTACCCTCAAAAACCTACTTAACAATAAACCATAAAATATTATGAAAATTATCGTACATTCATGACAATGCTAAAGTATTGAAATTAGGGGTAAAATTCTCTCACCCTGCCCACAGCAGGTTTTGTGGCAGGAAGAAGTGGAGAATCCAGCAGGAGGCGAAAAATTGGAAAGCTACCATCGTAAAAACAGGTCGCAATTCTCCCGACAGTGTTTTCATGTTGGGTCAGTTATCCAGCCCACTAGTGGTGTGAATTCCATTTGCATTTATTAGCATGTCATGAATGCTTATTAAAATAGCTGCTCGCCGGAATCTTGCCACATCTTCCAATTTTCCACGGCAGCAGGAAATGACATCAACATCAAACCCACTTGAAAAGGGGTGGCATGCACAAGTACGAATACT